>NC_060127.1:221160296-223560296 GCF_021461395.2 Schistocerca americana | reverse complement strand
ACACAGAAATTGCATACGAATTTAATACAAAAGGCACAATGCCGACTTACGTACAAGACGACTGACTCTCTAACTGTCAATGATTTCACCCTCTCCTGTGAGTCCAGTATTGGATTCCGATGCTTCACTGCAGGTTTACTGTATATTTTGAACCATCTTATTGACGATGAAACACACAAATTGCATCCGAATTTAATTAAAAGGCACAATGTCGTTTTAAGTACAAGAGGACTGACACTCTAACTTTCTATGATTTAAACCTCTCCTGTGAGTCCAGTTTTAGATTCCGATGCTTCACTACAGGTTTACTGTATACCTTGGACCTTCTTATTGACGATGAAGCACAGAAATTGCATCGGAATTAAATTCAAAAGACACATTGCCGAATTAAGTACAAGAGGACTGACACTCTAACTTTCTATGATTTGAACAGCTCTTGTGAGTCCAGTTTTAGATTCCGATGCTTCAATACAGGTTTACTTCATACCTTGGACCTTATTACTGACGATGATGCACAGAATTTGCATCCGAATTTAATACAAAAGGCACAATGCCGACTTCAGTACAAGAGGACTGACACTCTAACTTTCTATGATTGGAACCTCTAATGTGAGTCCAGTTTTAGATTCCGATGCTTCACTTCAGGTTTACTGTATACCTTAGACTTTCTTATTGACTATCAAGCACAGAAATTGCATCCGAATTAAATTCAAAAGGCACACTGCTGACTTAAGTTCAAGAGGACTGACACTCTAACTTTTATGATTTGGACCTTTCCTGTGAGTTCACTTTTAGATTCCGATGCTTCACTTCAGGTTTACTGTATCCCTTGGACCTTCTTATTAACGATGAAAAACAGAAATTGCATCCGAATGTAATGCAAAACGCACAATGCCGACTTAAGAACAAGAGGACTGACATCTAACTTTCTATGATTGGAACCTCTCCTGAGAGTCCTGTTTTAGATTCCAATGCTTCACTTCAGGTTTACTGTATACCTTGGACCTTCTTGTTGACGATGAAACACAGTAATTTCATCCGATTTAAATTCAAATGGTACAATGCCGACTTAGGTACAAGAGGACTGACACTCTAACTTTCTATGATTTGAACCTCTCCTGTGAGTCCAATTTTAGATTCCGATGCTTCATTTCAGGATTTTTGTATACCTTGGACCTTCTTATTGACGATGAAGCACAGAAATTTTATCGGAATTAAATTGAAAAGGCACAATGCCTACTTAAGTACATGAGGACTAACACTCTAACTTTTTATGATTTGATCCTCTCCTGTGAGTCCAGTTTTAGATTCCGATGCTTCACTTCAGGTTTACTGTATCCCTTGGATCTTCTTATTGACGATGAAACACAGAAATTGCATCGGAATTAAACACACAAGGCACAATGCCGACTTAAGTACAAGAGGACTGATACTTCTTACATTCTATGATTTGAACCTCTCCTGTGAGTCCAATTTTAGATTCCGATGCATCACTTCAGGATTATTGTATACCTTGGATCTTCTTATTGACGATGAAGCACAGAAATTTTATCGGAATTAAATTGAAAAGGCACAATGCCTACTTAAGTACATGAGGACTAACACTCTAACTTTCTATGATTTGATCCTCTCCCTTGAGTCCAGTTTTAGATTCCGATGCTTCACTTCAGGTTTACTGTATATCTTGGACATTCTTATTGACGATGAAACAAAGAAATTGCATCGGAATTAAATTCAAATGGCACAATGCCGACATAAGTACAAGTGGACTGACACTCTAACTTTCAATGATTTGATTCTCTCCTGTGAGTCCAGTTTTAGATTGCGATGCTTCATTTCACGTTTACTGTATCCCTTGGACCTTCCTATTGACGATGAAACACAGAAAATGCATCCGAATTTAATACAAAAGGCACAATGCCGACTTAAGTACAAGAGCACTGAAACTCTGACTTTCTACGATTTTAACCTCTCCTGTGAGTCCAGTTATAGATTCCGATGCTTCACTTCAGGTTTAATGTATTCCTTGGACTTTCTTATTGACGATGAAGCACAGAAATTGCATCCGAATTTAGTACAAAAGGCACAATGCCGACTTAAGTACAAGAGGACTGACACTCTAACTTTTACGATTTAAACCTCTCCTGTGAGACCGGTTTTAGATTCCGATGCTCAATTCGGGTTTACTGTATACCTTGGACCTTCTAATTGACGATGAAACATAGATACTGCATCCGAATTTAATACATAAAGCACAATGCCGACTTAAGTGCAAGAGGACCGACACTCTAACTTTCTTTGATTTGAACCTCTCCTGTGAGTCCAGTTTTAGATTCCGATGCTTCACTTTAGACTTACTGTATACCTTGAACCTTCTTATTGACGATGAAGCACAGAAATTGTATCGGAAACAAATTCAAAAGGCACAATGCCGACTTAAGTACAAGAGGACTGACACTCTACTTTTCTATGATTTAAACCTCTCCTTTGAGTCCAGTTGTAGATTCCGATTCTTCACTTCAGGTTTACTGTATCCCTTGGACCTTTTTAATGACGATGAGACACAAAAATTGCATCCGGATTTAATACAAAAGGCACAATGCCGACATAAGTACAAGAGGAATGGCACTCTAAGTTTCTATGATTTGAACCTCTCCTGTGAGTCCAGTTTTAGATTCCGATGCTTCACTTCAGGTTTACTGTATACCTTGGCCGTTCTTATTGCCGATGAAGCACAGAAATTGCATCCGAATTAAATTCAAAAGGCACAATAACGACTTAAGTACAAGAGGACTGACTCTTCTTACTGCCTATGTTTAGAACCTCTCCTGTGAGTCCAGTTTTAGATTCCGATGCTTCACTTCAGGTTTACTGTACACCTTGGACCTTCTTATTGACGATGAAGCACAGAAATTGCATCCGAGTTTAATACAAAAAGCACAATGCCGACTTAAGTACAAGAGGACTGACACTCTAACTTTCTATGAATTGAACCTCTCCTGTGAGACCGGTTTTAGATTCCGATGCTTCAATTCAGGTTTACTGTAAATCTTGGACCTTCTAATTGACGATGAAACACAGAAATTGCATACGAATTTAATACAAAAGGCACAATGTCGACATACGTACAAGAGGACTGACTCTCTAACTTTCTATGTTTTCACCCTCTCCTGTGAGTCCAGTTTTGGATTCCGATGCTTCACTTCAGGTTTACTGTATACCTTGAACCATCTTATTGACGATGAAGCACAGAAATCGCATTGGAAATAAATTCAAAAGGCACAATCCCGGCTTAAGTACAAGAGGACTGACACTTAAACTTTCTATGATTTGAACTTCTCCTGTGAGTCCAGTTTTAGATTCCGATGCTTCACTTCAGGTTTACTTTATCCCTTGGACCTTCTTATTGATGATCAAACACAGAAATTGCATCCGAATTAAATAGAAAAGGCACAATGCCGACTTAAGTACAAGAGGAATGACACTTCTTACTTTCTATGTTTACAACCTCTCCTGTGAGACCGGTTTTAGATTGCGATGCTTCACTTCAGATTTACTGTGTACCCAGGACCGTCTAATTGACGATCAAACACAGAAATTGCATCCAAATTTAGTACAAAAGGCACAATGCCGACTTAAGTACAAGAATACTGACTCTTCTTACTGTCTATGTTTAGAACCTTTCCAGTGAGACCAGGTTTAGATTCCAATGCTTCACTTCAGTTGTACTGTATACCTTGGACCTTCTAATTGACGATGAAACACACAAATTGCATCCGAATTTAATTCAAAAGGCACAATGTCGTTTTAAGTACAAGAGGACTGACACTCTAACTTTCTATGATTTAAACCTCTCCTGTGAGTCCAGTTTTAGATTCCGATGCTTCACTTCAGGTTTACTGTATACCTTGGACCTTCTTATTGACGATGAAGCACAGAAATTGCATCGGAATTAAATTCAAAAGACACAATGCCGAGTTAAGTACAAGAGGGCTGACACTCTAACTTTCTATGATTTGAACCGCTCTTGTGAGTCCAGTTTTAGATTCCGATGCTTCAATACAGGTTTACTTCATACCTTGGACCTTCATACTGACGATGATGCACAGAATTTGCATCCGAATTTAATACAAAAGGCACAATGCCGACTTCAGTACAAGAGGACTGACACTCTAACTTTCTATGATTGGAACCTCTAATGTGAGTCCAGTTTTAGATTCCGATGCTTCACTTCAGGTTTACTGTACACCTTAGAATTCTTATTGACGATCAAGCACAGAAATTGCATCCGAATTAAATTCAAAAGGCACAATGCCGACTTAAGTTCAAGAGGACTGACACTCTACCTTTTATGATTTGGACCTTTCCTGTGAGTTCACTTTTAGACTCCGATGCTTCGCTTCAGGTTTACTGTATCCCTTGGACCTTCTTATTGTCGATGAAACACAGAAATTGCATCCGAATTTAATGCAAAAGGCACAATGCCGACTTAAGAACAAGAGGACTGACATCTAACTTTCTATGATTGGACCCTCTCCTGAGAGTCCTGTTTTAGATTCCAATGCTTCACTTCAGGTTTACTGTATACCTTGGACCTTCTTGTTGACGATGAAAAACAGTAATTTCATCCGATTTAAATTCCAATGGTACAATTCCGACTTAAGTACAAGAGGACTGACACTCTAACTTTCTATGATTTGAACCTCTCCTGTGAGTCCAATTTTAGATTCCGATGCTTCACTTCAGGATTTTTGTATACCTTGGACCTTCTTATTGACGATGAAGCACAGAAATTTTAGCGGAATTAAATTGGAAAGGCACAATGCCTACTTAAGTACATGAGGACTAACACTCTAACTTTCTATGATTTGATCCTCTCCTGTGAGTCCAGTTTTAGATTCCGATGCTTCACTTCAGGTTTACTGTATCCCTTGGATCTTCTTATTGACGATGAAACACAGAAATTGCATCGGAATTAAACTCACAAGGCACAATGCCGACTTAAGTACAAGAGGACTGATACTTCTTACATTCTATGATTTGAACCTCTCCTGTGAGTCCAATTTTAGATTCCGATGCATCACTTCAGGATTATTGTATACCTTGGATCTTCTTATTGACGATGATGCAGAGAAATTTTATCGGAATTAAATTGAAAAGGCACAATGCCTACCTAAGTACATGAGGACTAACACTCTAACTTTCTATGATTTGATCCTCTCCTGTGAGTCCAGTTTTAGATTCCGATGCTTCACTTCAGGTTTACTGTATATCTTGGACCTTCTTATTGACGATGAAACAAAGAAATTGCATCGGAATTAAATTCAAATGGCACAATGCCGACATAAGTACAAGTGGACTGACACTCTAACTTTCAATGATTTGATTCTCTCCTGTGAGTCCAGTTTTAGATTGCGATGCTTCATTTCACGTTTACTGTATCCCTTGGACCTTCCTATTGACGATGAAACACAGAAATTGCATCCGAATTTAATACAAAAGGCACAATGCAGACTTAAGTACAAGAGCACTGAAACTCTGACTTTCTACGATATTAACCTCGCCTGTGAGTCCAGTTATAGATTCCGATGCTTCACTTCAGGTTTAATGTATTCCTTGGACCTTCTTATTGACGATGAAGCACAGAAATTGCATCCGTATTTAGTACAAAAGGCACAATGCCGACTTAAGTACAAGAGGACTGACACTCTAACTTTTACGATTTAAACCTCTCCTGTGAGACCGGTTTTAGATTCCGATGCTCAATTCAGGTTTACTGTATACCTTGGACCTTCTAATTGTCGATGAAACAAAGATACTGCATCCGAATTTAATACATAAAGCACAATGCCGACTTAAGTACAAGAGGGCTGACACTCTAACTTTCTTTGATTTGAACCTCTCCTGTGAGTCCAGTTTTAGATTCCGATGCTTCACTTTAGACTTACTGTATACCTTGAACCTTCTTATTGACGATGAAGCACAGAAATTGTATCGGAAACAAATTCAAAAGGCACAATGCCGACTTAAGTACAAGAGGACTGACACTCTACTTTTCTATGATTTAAACCTCTCCTTTGAGTCCAGTTGTAGATTCCGATTCTTCACTTCAGGTTTACTGTATCCCTTGGACCTTTTTAATGACGATGAGACACAAAAATTGCATCCGGATTTAATACAAAAGGCACAATGCCGACATAAGTACAAGAGAAATGGCACTCTAACTTTCTATGATTTGAACCTCTCCTGTGAGTCCAGTATTAGATTCCGATGCTTCACTTCAGGTTTACTGTATACCTTGGACGTTCTTATTGCCGATGAAGCACAGAAATTGCATCCGAATTAAATTCAAAAGGCACAATAACGACTTAAGTACAAGAGGACTGACTCTTCTTACTGCCTATGTTTAGAACCTCTCCTGTGAGTCCAGTTTTAGATTCCGATGCTTCACTTCAGGTTTACTGTACACCTTGGACCTTCTTATTGACGATGAATCACAGAAATTGCATCCGAGTTTAATACAAAAGGCACAATGCCGACTTAAGTACAAGAGGACTGACACTCTAACTTTCTATGAATTGAACCTCTCCTGTGAGACCGGTTTTAGATTCCGATGCTTCAATTCAGGTTTACTGTATATCTTGGACCTTCTAATTGACGATGAAACACAGAAATTGCATACGAATTTAATACAAAAGGCACAATGTCGACTTACGTACAAGAGGACTGACTCTCTAACTTTCTATTTTTTCACCCTCTCCTGTGAGTCCAGTTTTGTATTCCGATGCTTCACTTCAGGTTTACTGTATACCTTGAACCATCTTATTGACCATGAAGCCCAGAAATTGCATCGGAAAAAAATTCAAAAGGCACAATCCCGGCTTAAGTACAAGAGGACTGACACTTCTTACATTCTATGTTTACAACCTCTCCTGTGAGACCGGTTTTAGATTGCGATGCTTTACTTCAGGTTTACTGTATACCTTGGACCTTCTAATTGACGATGAAACACAGAAATTGCATCCGAATTTAATTCAAAGGGCACAATGCCGAATGAAGTACAAGAGGACTGACACTCTAACTTTCTATGATTTGAACCTGCCCTGTGAGTCCAGTTGTAGATTCCTATTCTTCACTTCAGGTTTACTTTCTACCTTGGACCTTCTTATTGACGATGAAGCACCGAAATTGCATCCGAGGTTAATACAAAAGGCACAATGCCGACTTGAGTATAAGAGGAATGACAATCTAACTTTCTATGATTTGAACCTCTCCTGTGAGCCCAGTTTTAGATTCCGATGCTTCACTTCAGGTTTACTGTATACCTTGGACTTTCTAATTGACTATGAAACACACAAATTGCATCCGAATTTAATTGAAAAGGCACAATGCCGACTTAAGTACAAGAGGACTGACACTCTAACTTTCTATGATTTGAACCTCTCCTGTGAGTCCAGTTTCAGATCCAGATGCTTCACTTCAGGTTTACTGTATACCTTGGACCTTCTTATTGACGATGAAATACAGAAATTGCATCGGAATTAAATTCAAAAGGCACAATGCCGAGTTAAGTACAAGAGGACTGACTCTTCTTAATATCTGTGTTTAGAACCTTTCCTGTGAGACCAGTTTTAGATTCCGATGCTTCACTTCAAGTTTACTGTATACCTTGGACCTTCTAATTGACGATGAAACACAGAAATTGCATCCGAAATTAATTCAAAATGCACAATGCCGACTTAAGTACAAGAGGACTGGCACCCTATCTTTCTATGATTTGAACATCTCCTGTGAGACCGGTTTAAGATTGCAATGCTTCACTTCAGGTTTACTGTATACCTTGGACCTTCTTATTGACGATGAAACAGAGAAATTGCATCCAAATGTAGTACAAAAGGCACAATGCCGACTTAAGTACAAGAGGACTGACCCTTCTTACTGTCTATGTTTAGAACCTTCCCTGTGAGACCCGGTTTAGATTCCAATGCTTCACTTCAGGTTTACTGTATACCTTGGACCTTCTAAATGACGATGAAACACAGAAATTGCATCCGAATTTAATTCAAAGGGCACAATGCCGACTTAAGTACAAGAGGACTGACACTCTAGCTTTCTATGATTTGCACCTCCCCTGTGAGTCCAGTTGTAGATTCCCATTCTTCAGTTCAGGTTTACTGTATGCCTTGAACCTTCTTATTGACGATGAAGCATAGAAATTGCATCCGAATTTAGTACAAAAGGCACAATGCCGACTTAAGAACAAGAGGACTGACACTCTAACTTTTACGATTTAAACCTCTCCTGTGAGACCGGTTTTAGATTCCGATGCTCAATTCAGGTTTACTATATACCTTGGACCTTCTAATTGACCATGAAACATAGATACTGCATCCGAATTTAATACATAAAGCACAATGCCGACTTAAGTACAAGAGGACTGACACTCTAACTTTCTTTGATTTGAACCTCTCCTGTGAGTCCATTTTTAGATTCCGATGCTTCACTTTAAACTTACTGTATACCTTGAACCTTCTTATTGACGATGAAGCACAGAAATTGTATCGGAAAGAAATTCAGAAGGCACAATGCCGACTTAAGTACAAGAGGACTGACACTCTACTTATCTATGATTTAAACCTCTCCTTTGAGTCCAGTTGTAGATCCCGATTCTTCACTTCAGGTTTACTGTATCCCTTGGACCTTTTTAATGACGATGAGACACAAAAATTGCATCCGGATTTAATACAAAAGGCACAATGCCGACATAAGTACAAGAGTAATGGCACTCTAACTTTCTATGATTTGAACCTCTCCTGTGAGTCCAGTTTTAGATTCCGATGCTTCACTTCAGGTTTACTGTATACCTTGGACGTTCTTATTGCCGATGAAGCACAGAAATTGAATCCGAATTAAATTCAAAAGGCACAATAACGACTTAAGTACAAGAGGACTGACTCTTCTTACTGCCTATGTTTAGAACCTCTCCTGTGAGTCCAGTTTTAGATTCCGATGCTTCACTTCAGGTTTACTGTACACCTTGGACCTTCTTATTGACGATGAAGCACAGAAATTGCATCCGAGTTTAATACAAAAGGCACAATGCCGACATAAGTACAAGAGGACTGACACTCTAACTTTCTATGAATTGAACCTCTCCTGTGAGATAGGTTTTAGATTCCGATGCTTCAATTCAGGTTTACTGTATATCTTGGACCTTCTAATTGACGATGAAACACAGAAATTGCTTACGAATTTAATACAAAAGGCACAATGTCGACTTACGTAAAAGAGGACTGACTCTCTAACTTTCTATGTTTTCACCCTCTCCTGTGAGTCCAGTTTTGGATTCCGATGCTTCACTTCAGGTTTTCTGTATACCTTGAACCATCTTATTGACGATGAAGCACGGAAATTGCATCGGAAATAAATTCAAAAGGCACAATCCCGACTTAAGTACAAGAGGACTGACACTTAAACTTTCTATGATTTGAACTTCTCCTGTGAGTCCAGTTTTGGATTCCGATGCTTCACTTCAGGTATACTTTATCCCTTGGACCTTCTTATTGATGATCAAACACAGAAATTGTATCCGAATTAAATAGTAAATGCACAATGCCGACTTAAGTACAAGAGGACTGACACTTCTTACATTCTATGTTTACAACCTCTCCTGTGGGACCGGTTTTAGATTGCGATGCTTCACTTCAGGTTTACTGTATACCTTGGACCTTGTAATTGACGATGAAACACAGAAATTGCATCCGAATTTAATTCAAAGGGCACAATGCCGACTGAAGTACAAGACGACTGACACTCTAACTTTCTATGATTTGAACCTCCCCTGTGAGTCCAGTTGTAGATTCCTATTCTTCACTTCAGGTTTACTGTCTATCTTGGACCTTCTTATTGACGATGAAGCACAGAAATTGCATCCGAGGTTAATACAAAAGGCACAATGCCCACTTAAGTACAAGAGGAATGACACTCTAACTTTCTATTATTTGAACCTCTCCTGTGAGCCCAGTTTTAGATTCCGATGCTTCACTTCAGGTTTACTGTATACCTTGGACTTTCTAATTGACTATGAAACACACAAATTGCATCCGAATTTAATTGAAAAGGCACAATGCCGACTTAAGTACAAGAGGACTGACACTCTAACTTTCTATGATTTGAACCTCTCCTGTGAGTCCAGTTATAGATTCCGATTCTTCACTTCAGGTTTACTGTATATCTTGGACCTTCGTATTGACGATGAAGCACAGAACTTGCATCCGAAATAATTCAAAAGGGAAAATGACGACTTAAGTACAAGAAGACAGACACTTCTTACATTCTATGTTTTGAACCTCTCCTGTGAGACCGGTTTGAGATTGCGATGCTTCACTTCAGGTTTACTGTATACCTTGGACCTTCTTATTGACGATGAAACCCAGAAATTTCATCGGAATTAAATTCAAAAGGCGCGATGCCGACTTAAGTACAAGAGAACTGACACTCTAACTTTCTATGATTTGAACCTCTCCTGTGAGTCCAGTTTTAGATTTGAATCTTCACTTAGGTTTACTGTATACCTTGGACCTTCTTATTGACGATGAAGCTCAGAAATTGCATCCGAATTTAATACAAAAGGCACAATGCCGACTTAAGTGCAAGACGACTGACACTCTGACTTTCTATGATTTAAACATCTCCTCTGAGTCCAGTTTCAGATCCCGATGCTTCACTTCAGGTTTACTGTATACCTTGGACCTTCTTATTGACAATGAAATACAGAAATTGCATCGGAATTAAATTCAAAAGGCACAATGTCGACTTAAGTACAAGAGGACTGGCACCCTATCTTTCTATGATTTGAACCTCCCCTGTGAGTCCAGTTGTAGATTCCTATTCTTCAGTTCAGGGTTACCGTATGCCTTGAAACTTCTTATTGACGATGAAGCACAGAAATTGTATCGGAAAGAAATTCAAAAGGCACAATGCCGACTTAAGTACAAGAGAATTTGACACTCTAATTTTCTATGATTTAAACCTCTCCTTTGAGTCCAGTTGTAGATTCCGATTCTTCACTTGAGGTTTACTGTACACCTTGGACGATCTAATTGACGATGAAGCACAGAAATTGCATCCGAGTTTAATTCAAAGGCATAATGCCGACTTTAGTACAAGAGGAATGGCACTCTAACTTTCTATGATTTCAACCTCTCCTGTGAGTCCAGTTTTAGATTCCGATGCTTCAGTTCAGGTTTACTGTATACCTTGGACGTTCTTATTGCCGATGAAGCACAGAAATTGCATCCGAAATAAATTCAAAAGGCACAATAACGACTTAGGTACAAGAGGACTGACTCTTCTTACTGCCTATGTTTAGAACCTCTCCTGTGAGTCCAGTTTTAGATTCCGAAGCTTCACTTCAGGTTTACTGTGTACCTTGGACCTTCTTATTGACGATGATGCTCAGAAATTGCATCCGAATTCAATACAAAAGGCACTATGCCGCCTTAAGTGCAAGAGGACTGACACTCTAACTTTCTATGATTTGAACATCTCCTGTGAGTCCAGTTTCAGATCCCGATGCTTCACTTCAGGTTTACTGTATACTTTGGACCTTCTTATTGACGATGAAGCACAGAAATTGCATCTGAATTAAATTCAAAAGGGACAATGCCGACTTAAGTACAAGAGGACTGACACTCTAACTTTCTATGATTTAAACCTCTCCTGTGAGTCCAGTGTTAGATTCCGATGCTTCACTTCAGGTTTACTGTATACCTTGGACCTTCTTATTGACGATGAAGTACAGAAATTGCATCGGAATTAAATTCAAAAGGCACAATGCCGAGTTAAGTACAAGAGGACTGACACTCTAACTTTCTATGATTTGAACCGCTCTTGTGAGTCCAGTTTTAGATTCCGATGCTTCACTACAGGTTTACTTCATACCTTGACCTTCTTACTGACGATGATGCACAGAAATTGCATTCGAATTTAATACAAAAGGCTCAATGCCGACTTCAGTACAAGAGGACTGACACTCTAACTTTCTATGATTGGAACCTCTAATGTGAGTCCAGTTTTAGATTCCGATGCTTCACTTCAGGTTTTTTCTGTATACCTTAGACCTTCTTATTGACGATCAAGCACAGAAATTGCATCCGAATTAAATTCAAAAGGCACAATGCCGACTTAAGTTCAAGAGGACTGACACTCTAACTTTATATGATTTGGACCTTTCCTGTGAGTTCACTTTTAGATTCCGATGCTTCACATCAGGTTTACTGTATCCGTTGGACCTTCTTATTGTCGATGAAACACAGAAATTACATCGGATTTAAATTCAAATGGCACAATGCCGACTTAAGTACAAGAATACTGACACTCTAACTTTCTATGATTTTAACCTCTCCTGTGAGTCCAATTTTAAATTCCGATGCTTCACTTCAGGAATATTGTATACCTTGGACATTCTTATTGACGATGAAGCACAGAAATTTTATCGGAATTAAATTGAAAAAGCACAATGCTTACTTAAGTACATGAGGACTAACACTCTAACTTTCTATGATTTGATCCTCTCCTGTGAGTCCAGTTTTAGATTCCGATGCTTCACTTCAGGTTTACTGTATCCCTTGGATCTTCTTATTGACGATGAAACACAGAAATTGCATCGGAATTAAACACAAAAGGCACAGTGCCGACTTAAGTACAAGATAACTGATACTTCTTACATTCTATGATTTGAACCTCTCCTGTGAGACTGGTTTAAATTCCGATGCTTCACTTCAGGTTTACTGTATACCTTGGACCTTCTTATTGACGATGAAACACAGAAATTGCATCTGAATTCAATACAATAGGCACAATGCCGACTTAAGTACAAGAGGACCGACTCTTCTTACTGTCTATGTTTAGATCCTCTCCTATGAGTACAGTTTTAGATTCCGATGCTTCACTTCAGGTTTACTGTATCCCTTGGACCTTCATATTGACGATGAAACACAGAAATTGAATCGGAATTAAATTCAAAAGGCACAATGCCGACATATGTACAAGAGGACAGGCGCTCTAACTTTCTATGATTTGAACATCTCCTGTGAGTCCAGTTTTAGATTCCGATGCTTCAACTCAGGTTTACTGTATATCTTGGACCTTCTTATTGACGATGAAACAAACAAATTGCATCGGAATTAAATTCAAATGGCACAATGCCGACATAAGTACAAGTGGACTGACACTCTAACTTTCAATGATTTGATCCTCTCCTGTGAGTCCAGTTTTAGATTGCGATGCTTCATTTCACGTTTACTGTAGCCCTTGGACCTTCCTATTGACGATGAAACACAGAAATTGCATCCGAATTTAATACAAAAGGCACAATGCCGACTTAAGTACAAGAGGACTGAGACTCTGACTTTCTACGATTTGAACCTCTCATGTGAGTCAAGTTTTAGATTCCGATGCTTCACTTCAGGTTTAATGTATTCCTTTTACATTCTTATTGACGATGAAGCACAGAAATTGCATCCGAATTTAGTACAAAAGGCACAATGCCGACTTAAGTACGAGAGGACTGACACTTCTTACATTCTATGTTTACAACCTCTCCTGTGAGACCGGTTTTAGATTGCGATGTTTCACATTAGGTTTACTGTATACCCAGGACCGTCTTATTGACGATGAACCACAGAAATTGCATCCAAATTTAGTACAAAAGGCACAATGCCGACTTAAGTACAAGAGGACTGACTCTTCTTACTGTCTATGTTTAGAACCATTCCTGTGAGACCAGGTTTAGATTCCAATGCTTCACTTCAGGTGTACTGTATACCTTGGACCTTCTAATTGACGATGAAACACACAAATTGCATCCGAATTTAATTCAAAAGGCACAATGCCGACTTAAGTACAAGAGGACTGACACTCTAACTTTCTATGATTTGAACCTCTCCTGTGAGTCCAGTTATAGATTCCGATTCTTTACTTCAGGTTTACTGTATATCTTGGACTTTCGTATTGACGATGAAGCACAGAACTTGCATCCGAATTAAATTCAAAAGGAAAAATGACGACTTAAGTACAAGAGGACTGACACTTCTTACATTCTATGTTTTGAACCTCTCCTGTGAGACCGGTTTGAGATTGCGATGCTTCACTTCAGGTTTACTGTATACCTTGGACCTTCTTATTGACGATGAAACACAGAAATTGCATCGGAATTAAATTCAAAAGGCGCGATGCCGACTTAAGTACAGGAGGACTGACTCTTCTTACTGTCTATGTTTAGAACCTTTCCTGTGAGACCCGGTTTAGATTCCAATGCTTCACTTCAGGTTTACTGTATACCTTGGACCTTCTAAATTACGATGAAACACAGAAATTGCATCCAAATTTAGTACAAAAGGCACAATGCCGACTTAAGTACAAGAGGACTGACACTCCAACTTTCTATGATTTGAACGTCCCCTGTGAGTCCAGTTGTAGATTCCTATTCTTCACTTCAGGTTTACTGTCTACCTTGGACCTTCGTATTGACGATGAAGCACAGAAATTGCATCCGAGGTTAATACAAAAGGCACAATGCCGACTTAAGTACAAGAGGAATGACACTCTAACTTTCTATGATTTGAACCTCTCCTGTGAGCCCAGTTTTAGATTCCGATGCTTCACTTCAGGTTTACTGTATACCTTGGACCATCTTATTGACGATGAAGCACAGAACTTGCATCCGAATTAAATTCAAAAGGAAAAATGACGACTTAAGTACAAGAGGACTGACACTCCATACAATCTATGTTTTGAAACTCTCCTGTGAGACCGGTTTGAGATTGCGATGCTTCACTTCAGGTTTACTGTATACCTTGGACCTTCTTACTGACGATGAACCACAGAAATTGCATCGGAATTACATTCAAAAGGCATGATGCCGACTTAAGTACAAGAGGACTTACACTCTAACTTTCTATGATTTGAACCTCTCCTGTGAGTCCAGTTTTAGATTCTGAATCCTCACTTCAGGTTTACTGTTTACCTTGGACCTTCTTATTGACGATGAAGCTCAGAAATTGCATCCGAATTTAATACAAAAGGAACAATGCCGACTTAAGTGCAAGAGGACTGACACTCTAACTTTCTATGATTTGATCATCTCCTGTGAGTCCAGTTTCAGATCCCGATGCGTCACTTCAGGTTTACTGTATACCTTGGACCTTCTTATTGACGATGAAGCACAGAAATTGCATCTTAATTAAATTCAAAAGGGACAATGCCGACTTAAGTACAAGAGGACTGACACCTTAACTTTCTATGATTTAAACCTCTCCTGTGAGTCCAGTTTTAGATTCCGATGCTTCACTTCAGGTTTACTGTATACCTTGGACCTTGTTATTGACGATGAAGGACAGAAATTGCATCGGAATTAAATTGAAAAGGCACAATGACGACTTAAGTACAAGAGGACTGACTCTTCTTACATTCTATGTTTTGAAACTCTTCTGTGAGACCGGTTTGAGATTGCGATGCTTCACTTCAGGTTTACTGTATACCTTGGACCTTCCTATTGACGATGAACCACAGAAATTGCAACCAAATTTAGTACAAAAGGCACAATGCCGACTTAAGTACAAGAGGACAGACACTCAAACTTGCTATGATTTGAACCTCCCTTGTGAGTCCAGTTGTAGATTCCTATTCTTCACTTCAGGTTTACTGTCTACCTTGGACCTTCTTATTGACGATGAAGCACAGAAATTGCATCCAAATTAATTCAAAAGGCACAACGCCGACTTAAGTACAAGAGGACTGACACCCTATCTTTCAATGGTTTGAACATCTCCTGTGAGACCGGTTTAAGATTGCAATGTTTCACTTCAGGTTTACTGTATACCTTGGACCTTCTTATTGACGATGAAACAGAGAAATTTCATCCAAATGTAGTACAAAAGCACAATGCCGACTTAAGTACAGGAGGACTGACTCTTCTTACTGTCTTTGTTTAGAACCTTTCCTGTGAGACCCGGTTTAGATTCCAATGCTTCACTTCAGGTTTACTGTATACCTTGGACCTTCTAATTTACGATGAAACACAGAAATTGCATCCAAATTTAGTACAAAAGGCACAATGCCGACTTAAGTACAAGAGGACTGACACTCCAACTTTCTATGATTTGAACCTCCCCTGTGAGTCCAGTTGTAGATTCCTATTCTTCACTTCAGGTTTACTGTCTACCTTGGACCTTCGTATTGACGATGAAGCACAGAAATTGCATCCGAGGTTAATACAAAAGGCACAATGCCGACTTAAGTACAAGAGGAATGACACTCTAACTTTCTATGATTTGAACCTCTCCTGTGAGCCCAGTTTTAGATTCCGATGCTTCACTTCAGGTTTACTGTGTACCTTGGACCATCTTATTGACGATGAAGCACAGAACTTGCATCCGAATTAAATTCAAAAGGAAAAATGACGACTTAAGTACAAGAGGACTGACACTCCATACAATCTATGTTTTGAAACTCTCCTGTGAGACCGGTTTGAGATTGCGATGCTTCACTTCAGGTTTACTGTATACCTTGGACCTTCTTATTGACGATGAACCACAGAAATTGCATCGGAATTACATTCAAAAGGCGTGATGCCGACTTAAGTACAAGAGGACTTACACTCTAACTTTCTATGATTTGAACCTCTCCTGTGAGTCCAGTTTTAGATTCTGAATCCTCACTTCAGGTTTACTGTTTACCTTGGACCTTCTTATTGACGATGAAGCTCAGAAATTGCATCCGAATTTAATACAAAAGGAACAATGCCGACTTAAGTGCAAGAGGACTGACACTCTAACTTTCTATGATTTGATCATCTCCTGTGAGTCCAGTTTCAGATCCCGATGCGTCACTTCAGGTTTACTGTATACCTTGGACCTTCTTATTGACGATGAAGCACAGAAATTGCATCTTAATTAAATTCAAAAGGGACAATGCCGACTTAAGTACAAGAGGACTGACACCTTAACTTTCTATGATTTAAACCTCTCCTGTGAGTCCAGTTTTAGATTCCGATGCTTCACTTCAGGTTTACTGTATACCTTGGACCTTGTTATTGACGATGAAGGACAGAAATTGCATCGGAATTAAATTGAAAAGGCACAATGACGACTTAAGTACAAGAGGACTGACTCTTCTTACATTCTATGTTTTGAAACTCTTCTGTGAGACCGGTTTGAGATTGCGATGCTTCACTTCAGGTTTACTGTATACCTTGGACCTTCCTATTGACGATGAACCACAGAAATTGCAACCAAATTTAGTACAAAAGGCACAATGCCGACTTAAGTACAAGAGGACAGACACTCAAACTTGCTATGATTTGAACCTCCCTTGTGAGTCCAGTTGTAGATTCCTATTCTTCACTTCAGGTTTACTGTCTACCTTGGACCTTCTTATTGACGATGAAGCACAGAAATTGCATCCAAATTAATTCAAAAGGCACAACGCCGACTTAAGTACAAGAGGACTGACACCCTATCTTTCAATGGTTTGAACATCTCCTGTGAGACCGGTTTAAGATTGCAATGTTTCACTTCAGGTTTACTGTATACCTTGGACCTTCTTATTGACGATGAAACAGAGAAATTTCATCCAAATGTAGTACAAAAGCACAATGCCGACTTAAGTACAGGAGGACTGACTCTTCTTACTGTCTTTGTTTAGAACCTTTCCTGTGAGACCCGGTTTAGATTCCAATGCTTCACTTCAGGTTTACTGTATACCTTGGACCTTCTAATTGACGATGAAACACAGAAATTGCATCCAAATTTAGTACAAAAGGCACAATGCCGACTTAAGTACAAGAGGACAGACACTCAAACTTGCTATGATTTGAATCTCCCCTGTGAGTCCAGTTGTAGATTCCTATTCTTCACTTCAGGTTTACTGTCTACCTTGGACCTTCTTATTGACGATGAAGCACAGAAATTGCATCCGAGGTTAATACAAAAGGCACAATGCCGACTTAAGTACAAGAGGAATGACACTCTAACTTTCTATGATTTGAACCCCTCCTGTGAGCCCAGTTTTAGATTCCGATGCTTCACTTCAGGTTTACTGTATACCTTGGACCATCTTATTGACGATGAAGCTCAGAACTTGCATCCGAATTAAATTCACAAGGAAAAATGACGACTTAAGTACAAGAGGACTGACACTTCTTACATTTTATGTTTTGAAACTCTCCTGTGAGACCGGTTTGAGATTGCGATGCTTCACTTCAGGTTTACTGTATACCTTGGACCTTCTTATTGACGATGAACCACAGAAATTGCATCGGAATTACATTCAAAAGGCGCGATGCCGACTTAAGTACAAGAGGACTTACACTCTAACTTTCTATGATTTGAACCTCTCCTGTGAGTCCAGTTTTAGATTCCGAATCTTCACATCAGGTTTACTGTTTACCTTGGACCTTCTTATTGACGATGAAGCACAGAAATTGCATCTGAATTAAATTCAAAAGGGACAATGCCGACTTAAGTACAAGAGGACTGACCCTCTAACTTTCTATGATTTAAACCTCTCCTGTGAGTCCAGTTTTAGATTCCGATGCTTCACTTCAGGTTTACTGTATAGCTTGGACCTTCTTATTGACGATGAAGTACAGAAATTGCATCGGAATTAAATTCAAAAGCCACAATGCCGAGTTAAGTACAAGAGGACTGACTCTCTAATTTTCTATGATTTGAACCGCTCTTGTGAGTCCAGTTTTAGATTCCGATGCTTCACTACAGGTTTACTTCATACCTTGACCATCTTACTGACGATGATGCACAGAAATTGCATCCGAATTTAATACAAAAGGCTCAATGCCGACTTCAGTACAAGAGGACTGACACTCTAACTTTCTATGATTGGAACCTCTAATGTGAGTCCAGTTTTAGATTCCGATGCTTCACTTCAGGTTTTTTCTGTATACCTTAGACCTTCTTATTGACGATCAAGCACAGAAATTGCATCCGAATTAAATTCAAAAGGCACAATGCCGACTTAAGTTCAAGAGGACTGACACTCTAACTTTATATGATTTGGACCTTTCCTGTGAGTTCACTTTTAGATTCCGATGCTTCACTTCAGGTTTACTGTATCCCTTGGACCTTCTTATTGTCGATGAAACACAGAAATTGCATCCGAATTTAATGCAAAAGGCACAATGCCGACTTAAGAACAAGAGGACTGACATCTAACTTTCTATGATTGGAATCTCTCCTGTCAGTCCTGTTTTAGATTCCAATGCTTCACTTCAGGTTTACTGTATACCTTGGACCATCTTGTTGACGATGAAACACAGAAATTTCATCGGATTTAAATTCAAATGGCACAATGCCGACTTAAGTACAAGAGGACTGACACTCTAACTTTCTATGATTTGAACCTCTCCTGTGAGTCCAATTTTAAATTCCGATGCTTCACTTCAGGATTATTGTATACCTTGGACATTCTTATTGACGATGAAGCACAGAAATTTTATCGGAATTAAATTGAAAAAGCACAATGCTTACTTAAGTACATGAGGACTAACACTCTAACTTTCTATGATTTGATCCTCTCCTGTGAGTCCAGTTTTAGATTCCGATGCTTCACTTCAGGTTTACTGTATCCCTTGGATCTTCTTATTGACGATGAAACACAGAAATTGCATCGGAATTAAACACAAAAGGCACAGTGCCGACTTAAGTACAAGAAAACTGATACTTCTTACATTCTATGATTTGAACCTCTCCTGTGAGACCGGTTTTAGATTCCGATGCTCAATTCAGGTTTACTGTATACCTTGGACCTTCTAATTGACGATGAAACACAGATACTGCATCCGAATTTACTACATAAAGCTCAATGCCGACTTAAGTACAAGTGGACTGACACTCTAACTTTCTTTGATTTGAACCTCTTCTGTGAGTCCAGTTTTAGATTCCGATGCTTCACTTCATTTTTACTGTACACCTTGGACCTTCTTATTGACGATGAAGCACAGGAATTGCATCCGAGTTTAATACAAAAGGCACAATGCCGACTTAAGTACAAGAGGACTGACACTCTAACTTTCTATGAATTGAACCTCTCCTGTGAGACCGGTTTTAGATTCCGATGCTTCAATTCAGGTTTACTGTATATCTTGGACCTTCTAATTGACGATGAAACACAGAAATTGCATACGAATTTAATACAAAAGGCACAATGCCTGCTTACGTACAAGAGGACTGGCTCTCTAACTTTCTATGCTTTCACCCTCTCCTGTGAGTCCAGTTTTGGATTCCGATGCTTCACTTCAGGTTTACTGTATACCTTGAACCATCTTATTGACGATGAAGCACAGAAATTGCATCGGAATGAAATTCAAAAGGCACAATCCCGACTTAAGTACAAGAGGACTGACACTTAAACTTTCTATGTTTTGAACTTCTCCTGTGAGTCCAGTTTTAGATTCCGATGCTTCACTTCAGGTTTACTTTATCCCTTGGACCTTCTTATTGATAATCAAACACAGAAATTGCATCTGAATTAAATAGAAAAGGCACAATGCCGACTTAAGTACAAGAGGACTGACACTTCTTACATTCTATGTTTACAACCTCTCCTGTGAGACCGGTTTTAGATTGCGATGTTTCACATCAGGTTTACTGTATACCCAGGACCGTCTTATTGACGATGAACCACAGAAATTGCATCCAAATTTAGTACAAAAGGCACAATGCCGACTTAAGTACAAGAGGACTGACTCTTCTTACTGTCTATGTTTAGAACCTTTCCTGTGAGACCCGGTTTAGATTCCAATGCTTCACTTCAGGTTTACTGAATACCTTGGACCTTCTAATTGACGATGAAACACAGAAATTGCATCCAAATTTAGTACAAAAGGCACAATGCCGACTTAAGTACAAGAGGACTGACACTCCAACTTTCTACGATTTGAACCTCCCCTGTGAGTCCAGTTGTAGATTCCTATTCTTCACTTCAGGTTTACTGTCTACCTTGGACCTTCTTATTGACGATGAAGCACAGAAATTGCATCCGAGGTTAATACAAAAGGCACAATGCCGACTTAAGTACAAGAAAAATGACACTCTAACTTTCTATGATTTGAACCTCTCCTGTGAGCCCAGTTTTAGATTCCGATGCTTCACTTCAGGTTTACTGTATACCTTGGACCATCTTATTGACGATGAAGCACAGAACTTGCATCCGAATTAAATTCAAAAGGAAAAATGACGACTTAAGTACAAGAGGACTGACACTCCTTACAATCTATGTTTTGAAACTCTCCTGTGAGACCGGTTTGAGATTGCGATGCTTCACTTCAGGTTTACTGTATACCTTGGACCTTCTTATTGACGATGAACCACAGAAATTCCATCGGAATTACATTCAAAAGGCGCGATGCCGACTTAAGTACAAGAGGACTTACACTCTAACTTTCTATGATTTGAACCTCTCCTGTGAGTCCAGTTTTAGATTCCGAATCCTCACTTCAGGTTTACTGTTTACCTTGGACCTTCTTATTGACGATGAAGCTCAGAAATTGCATCCGAATTTAATACAAAAGGAACAATGCTGACTTAAGTGCAAGAGGACTGACACTCTAACTTTCTATGATTTGATCATCTCCTGTGAGTCCAGTTTCAGATCCCGATGCGTCACTTTAGGTTTACTGTATACCTTGGACCTTCTTATTGACGATGAAGCACAGAAATTGCATCTTAATTAAATTCAATAGGGACAATGCCGACTTAAGTACAAGAGGACTGACACTCTAACTTTCTATGATATTAACCTCTCCTGTGAGTCCAGTTTTAGATTCCGATGCTTCACTTCAGGTTTACTGTATACCTTGGACCTTCTTATTGACGATGAAGCACAGAAATTGCATCGGAATTAAATTCAAAAGGCACAATGACGACTTAAGTACAAGAGGACTGACTCTTCTTACATTCTATGTTTAGAACCTCTCCTGTGAGACCGGTTTGAGATTGTGAAGCTTCACTTCAGGTTTACTGTATACCTTGGACATTCTTATTGACGATGAAATACAGAAATTGCATCGGAATTAAATTCGAAAGGCACAATGCCGACTTAAGTACAAGAGGACTGACTCTTCTTAATATCTATGTTTAGAACCTTTCCTGTGAGACCAGTTTTAGATTCCGATGCTTCACTTCATGTTTACTGTATACCTTGGACCTTCTAATTGACGATGAAACACAGAAATTGCATCCAAATTAATTCAAAAGGCACAACGCCGACTTAAGTACAAGAGGACTGGCACCCTATCTTTCTATGGTTTGAACATCTCCTGTGAGACCGGTTTAAGATTGCAATGCTTCACTTCAGGTTTACTGTATACCTTGGACATTCTTATTGACGATGAAACAGAGAAATTTCATCCAAATGTAGTACAAAAGCACAATGCCGACTTAAGTACAGGAGGACTGACTTTTCTTACTGTCTATGTTTAGAACCTTTCCTGTGAGACCCGGTTTAGATTCCAATGCTTCACTTCAGGTTTACTGTATACCTTGGACCTTCTAATTGACGATGAAACACAGAAATTGCATCCAAATTTAGTACAAAAGGCACAATGCCGACTTAAGTACAAGAGGACAGACACTCAAACTTGCTATGATTTGAACCTCCCCTGTGAGTCCAGTTGTAGATTCCTATTCTTCACTTCAGGTTTACTGTCTACCTTGGACCTTCTTATTGACGATGAAGCACAGAAATTGCATCCGAGGTTAATACAAAAGGCACAATGCCGACTTAAGTACAAGAGGAATGACACACTAACTTTCTATGATTTGAACCCCTCCTGTGAACCCAGTTTTAGATTCCGATGCTTCTCTTCAGGTTTACTGTATACCTTGGACCATCTTATTGACGATGAAGCTCAGAACTTGCATCCGAATTAAATTCAAAAGGAAAAATGACGACTTAAGTACAAGAGGACTGACACTTCTTACATTCTATGTTTTGAAACTCTCCTGTGAGACCGGTTTGGGATTGCGATGCTTCACTTCAGGTTTACTGTATACCTTGGACCTTCTTATTGACGATGAACCACAGAAATTGCATCGGAATTACATTCAAAAGGCGCGATGCCGACTTAAGTACAAGAGGACTTACACTCTAACTTTCTATGATTTGAACCTCTCCTGTGAGTCCAGTTTTAGATTCCGAATCTTCACTTCAAGTTTACTGTTTACCTTGGACCTTCTTAATGACGATGAAGCTCAGAAATTGCACATGAATTTAATACAAAAGGAACAATGCCGACTTAAGTGCAAGAGGACTGACACTCTAACTTTCTATGATTTGAACATCTCCTGTGAGTCCAGTTTCAGATCCCGATGCGTCACTTCAGGTTTACTGTATACCTTGGACCTTCTTATTGACGATAAAGCACAGAAATTGCATCTTAATAAAATTCCAAAGGGACAATGCCGACTTAAGTACAAGAGGACTGACACTCTAACTTTCTATGATTTAAACTTCTCCTGTGAGTCCAGTTTTAGATTCCGATGCTTCACTTCAGGTTTACTGTATACCTTGGACCTTCTTATTGACGATGAAGCACAGAAATTGCATCGGAATTAACTTCAAAAGGCACAATGACGACTTAAGTACAAGAGGGCTGACTCTTCTTACATTCTATGTTTAGAACCTCTCCTGTGAGACCGGTTTGAGATTGTGAAGCTTCACTTCAGGTTTACTGTATACCTTGGACATTCTTATTGACGAAGAAATACAGAAATTGCATCGGAATTAAATTCGAAAGGCACAATGCCGACTTAAGTACAAGAGAACTGACACTCTAACTTTCTATGATTTGAACCTCTCCTGTGAGTCCAGTTTTAGATTTGAATCTTCACTTAGGTTTACTGTATACCTTGGACCTTCTTATTGACGATGAAGCTCAGAAATTGCATCCGAATTTAATACAAAAGGCACAATGCCGACTTAAGTGCAAGACGACTGACACTCTATCTTTCTATGATTTGAACATCTCCTGTAAGTCCAGTTTCAGATCCCGATGCTTCACTTCAGGTTTACTGTATACCTTGGAGCTTCTTATTGACGATGAAATACAGAAATTGCATCGGAATTAAATTCAAAAGGCACAATGCCGACTTAAGTACAAGAGGACTGACTCTTCTTAATATCTGTGTTTAGAACCTTTCCTGTGAGACCAGTTTTAGATTCCGATGCTTCACTTCATGTTTAGTGTATACCTTGGACCTTCTAATTGACGATGAAACACAGAAATTGCATCCGAGTTTAATACAAAAGGCACAATGCCGACTTAAGTACAAGAAGACTGACACTCTAACTTTCTATGAATTGAACCTCTCCTGTGAGACCGGTTTTAGATTCCGATGCTTCAATTCAGGTTTACTGTATATCTTGGACCTTCTAATTGACGATGAAACACAGAAATTGCATACGAATTTAATACAAAAGGCACAATGCCTACTTACGTACAAGAGGATTGGCTCTCTAACTTTCTATGTTTTCACCCTCTCCTGTGAGTCCAGTTTTGGATTCCGATGCTTCACTTCAGGTTTACTGTATACCTTGAACCATCTTATTGACGATGAAGCACAGAAATTGCATCAGAATGAAATTCAAAAGGCACAATCCCGACTTAAGTACAAGAGGACTGGCACTTAAACTTTCTATGATTTGAACTTCTCCTGTGAGTCCAGTTTTAGATTCCGATGCTTCACTTCAGATTTACTTTATCCCTTGGACCTTCTTATTGATAATCAAACACAGAAATTGCATCTGAATTAAATAGAAAAGGCACAATGCCGACTTAAGTACAAGAGGAGTGACACTTCTTATATTCTATGTTTACAACCTCTCCTGTGAGACCGGTTTTAGATTGCGATGTTTCACATCAGGTTTACTGTATACCCAGGACCGTCTTATTGACGATGAACCACAGAAATTGCATCCAAATTTAGTACAAAAGGCACAATGCCGACTTAAGTACAAGAGGACTGACTCTTCTTACTGTCTATGTTTAGAACCATTCCTGTGAGACCAGGTTTAGATTCCAATGCTTCACTTCAGGTGAATTCAAAATGCACAATGCCGACTTAAGTACAAGAGGACTGGCACCCTATCTTTCTATGATTTGAACCTCCCCTGTGAGTCCAGTTGTAGATTCTTATTCTTCAGTTCAGGTTTACCGTATGCCTTGAAACTTCTTATTGACGATGAAGCACAGAAATTGTATCGGAAAGAAATTCAAAAGGCACAATGCCGACTTAAGTACAAGAGAACTGACACTCTAATTTTCTATGATTTAAACCTCTCCTTTGAGTCCAGTTGGAGATTCCGATTCTTCACTTAAGGTTTACTGTACACCTTGGACGATCTTATTGACGATGAAGCACAGAAATTGCATCCGAGTTTAATTCAAAGGCATAATAACGACTTAGGTACAAGAGGACTGACTCTTCTTACTGCCTATGTTTAGAACCTCTCCTGTGAGTCCAGTTTTAGATTCCGATGCTTCACTTCAGGTTTACTGTGTACCTTGGACCTTCTTATTGACGATGATGCTCAGAAATTGCATCCGAATTTAATACAAAAGGCACAATGCCGACTTAAGTGCAAGAGGACTGACACTCTAACTTTCTATGATTTGAACATCTCCTGTGAGTCCAGTTTCAGATCCCGATGCTTCACTTCAGGTTTACTGTATACCTTGGACCTTCTTATTGACGATGAAGCACAGAAATCGCATCTGAATTAAATTCAAAAGGGACAATGCCGACTTAAGTACAAGAGGACTGACACTCTAACTTTCTATGATTTAAACCTCTCCTGTGAGTCCAGTTTTAGATTCCGATGCTTCACTTCAGGTTTACTGTATACCTTGGACCTTCTTATTGACGATGAAGTACAGAAATTGCATCGGAATTAAATTCAAAAGGCACAATGCCGAGTTAAGTACAAGAGGACTGACACTCTAACTTTCTATGATTTGAACCGCTCTTGTGAGTCCAGTTTTAGATTCCGATGCTTCACTACAGGTTTACTTCATACCTTGACCTTCTTACTGACGATGATGCACAGAAATTGCATCCGAATTTAATACAAATGGCTCAATGCCGACTTCAGTACAAGAGGACTGACACTCTAACTTTCTATGATTGGAACCTCTAATGTGAGTCCAGTTTTAGATTCCGATGCTTCACTTCAGGTTTTTTCTGTATACCTAAAACCTTCTTATTGACGATCAAGCACAGAAATTGCATCCGAATTAGATTCAAAAGGCACAATGCCGACTTAAGTTCAAGAGGACTGACACTCTAAATTTATATGATTTGGACCTTTCCTGTGAGTTCACTTTTAGATTCCGATGCTTCACTTCAGGTTTACTGTATCCCTTGGACCTTCTTATTGTCGATGAAACACAGAAATTGCAACCGAATTTAATGCAAAAGGCACAATGCCGACTTAAGAACAAGAGGACTGACATCTAACTTTCTATGATTGGAACCTCTCCTGTGAGTCCTGTTTTAGATTCCAATGCTTCACTTCAGGTTTACTGTATACCTTGGACCTTCTTGTTGACGATGAAACACAGAAATTTCATCGGATTTAAATTCAAATGGCACAATGCCGACTTAAGTACAAGAGGACTGACACTCTAATTTTCTATTATTTCAACCTCTCCTTTGAGTCCAGTTGTAGATTCCGATTCTTCACTTAAGGTTTACTGTACACCTTGGACGATCTTATTGACGATGAAGCACAGAAATTGCATCCGAGTTTAATTAAAAGGCATAATGCCGACTTTAGTACAGGAGGAATGGCACTCTAACTTTCTATGATTTCAACCTCTCCTGTGAGTCCAGTTTTAGATGCCGATGCTTCAGTTCAGGTTTACTGTATACCTTGGACGTTCTTATTGCCGATGAAGCACAGAAATTGCATCCGAATTAAATTCAAAAGGCACAATAACGACTTAGGTACAAGAGGACTGACTCTTCTTACTGCCTATGTTTAGATCCTCTCCTATGAGTACAGTTTTAGATTGCGATGCTTCATTTCACGTTTACTGTATCCCTTGGACCTTCCTATTGACGATGAAACACAGAAATTGCATCCGAATTTAATACAAAAGGCACAATGCCGACTTAAGTACAAGAGGACTGAAACTCTGACTTTCTACGATTTGAACCTCTCATGTGAGTCAAGTTTTAGATTCCGATGCTTCACTTCAGGTTTAATGTATTCCTTGGACATTCTTATTGACGATAAAGCACAGAAATTGCATCCGAATTTAGTACAAAAGGCACAATGCCGACTTAAGTACAAGAGGACTGACACTCTAACTTTTACGATTTAAACCTCTCCTGTGAGACCGGTTTTAGATTCCGATGCTCAATTCAGGTTTACTGTATACCTTGGACCTTCTAATTGACGATGAAACACAGATACTGCATCCGAATTTAATACATAAAGCTCAATGCCGACTTAAGTACAAGAGGACTGACACTCTAACTTTCTTTGATTTGAACCTCTCCTGTGAGTCCAGTTTTAGATTCCGGCGCTTCACTTTAGATTTACTGTATACCTTGAAACTTCTTATTGACGATGAAGCACAGAAATTGTATCGGAAAAAATTCAAAAGGCACAATGCCGACTTCAGTACAAGAGGACTGACACTCTACTTATCTATGATTTAAACCTCTCCATTGAGTCCAGTTGTAGATTCCGATTCTTCACTTCAGGTTTACTGTATCCCTTGGACCTTTTTAATGACGATGAGACAAAAAATTGCATCCGGATTTAATACAAAAGCACAATGGCGACGTAAGTACAAGAGGAATGGCCCTCTAATTTTCTATGATTTGAACCTCCCCTGTGAGTCCAGTTTTAGATTCCGATGCTTCACTTCTGGTTTACTGTATACCTTGGACGTTCTTATTGCCGATGAAGCACCGAAATTGCATCCGAATTAAATTCAAAAGGCACAATAACGACTTAAGTACAAGAGGACTGACTCTTCTTACTGCCTATGTTTAGAACCTCTCCTGTGAGTCCAGTTTTAGATTCCGATGCTTCACTTCATTTTTACTGTACACCTTGGACCTTCTTATTGACGATGAAGCACAGAAATTGCATCCGAGTTTAATACAAAAGGCACAATGCCGACTTAAGTACAAGAAGACTGACACTCTAACTTTCTATGAATTGAACCTCTCCTGTGAGACCGGTTTTAGATTCCGATGCTTCAATTCAGGTTTACTGTATATCTTGGACCTTCTAATTGACGATGAAACACAGAAATTGCATACGAATTTAATACAAAAGGCACAATGCCTACTTACGTACAAGAGGACTGGCTCTCTAACTTTCTATGTTTTCACCCTCTCCTGTGAGTCCAGTTTTGGATTCCGATGCTTCACTTCAGGTTTACTGTATACCTTGAACCATCTTATTGACGATGAAGCACAGAAATTGCATCAGAATGAAATTCAAAAGGCACAATCCCGACTTAAGTACAAGAGGACTGGCACTTAAATTTTCTATGATTTGAACTTCTCCTGTGAGTCCAGTTTTAGATTCCGATGCTTCACTTCAGATTTACTTTATCCCTTGGACCTTCTTATTGATAATCAAACACAGTAATTGCATCTGAATTAAATAGAAAAGGCACAATGCCGACTTAAGTACAAGAGGAGTGACACTTCTTATATTCTATGTTTACAACCTCTCCTGTGAGACCGGTTTTAGATTGCGATGTTTCACATCAGGTTTACTGTATACCCAGGACCGTCTTATTGACGATGAACCACAGAAATTGCATCCAAATTTAGTACAAAAGGCACAATGCCGACTTAAGTACAAGAGGACTGACTCTTCTTACTGTCTATGTTTAGAACCATTCCTGTGAGACCAGGTTTAGATTCCAATGCTTCACTTCAGGTGTACTGTATAAAGCACAGAAATTGCATCCGAGGTTAATACAAAAGGCACAATGCCGACTTAAGTACAAGAGGAATGACACTCTAACTTTCTATGATTTAAACCTCTCCTGTGAGTCCAGATTGAGATTCCGATGCTTCACTTCATGTTTACTGTATACCTTGGACCTTCTAATTGACGATGAAACACAGAAATTGCATCCAAATTAATTCAAAAGGCACAATGCCGACTTAAGTACCAGAGGACTGGCACCCTATTTTTCTATGATTTGAACATCTCCTGTGAGACCGGTTTAAGATTGCAATGCATCACTTCAGGTGTACTGTATACCTTGGACCTTCTTATTGACGATGAAACAGAGAAATTGCATCCAAATGTAGTACAAAAGGCACAATGCCGACTTATGTGCAGGAGGACTGACTCTTCTTACTGTCTATGTTTAGAACCTTTCCTGTGAGACCCGGTTTGGATTCCAATGCTTCACTTCAGGTTTACTGTATACCTTGGACCATCTAATTGACGATGAAACACAGAAATTGCATCCGAATTTAATTCAAAAGGCACAATGCCGACTTAAGTACAAGAGGACTGACACTCCAAGATTCTATGGTTTGAACCTCCCCTGTGAGTCCAGTTGTAGATTCCTATTGTTCACTTCAGGTTTACTGTCTACCTTGAACCTTCTTATTGACGATGAAGCACAGAAATTGTATCGGAAAGAAATTCAAAAGGCACAATGCCGACTTAAGTACAAAAGGACTGACACTCTAATTTTTTATGATTTAAACCTCTCCTTTGAGTCCAGTTGTAGATTCCGATTCTTCACTTGAGGTTTACTGTACACCTTGGACGATCTTATTGACGATGAAGCACAGAAATTGCATCCGAGTTTAATTCAAAGGCACAATGACGACTTAAGTACAAGAGGAATGGCACTCTAACTTTCTATGATTTGAACCTCTCCTGTGAGTCCAGTTTTAGATTCCGATGCTTCACTTCAGGTTTACTGTATATCTTGGACGTTCTTATTGCCGATGAAGCACAGAAATTGCATCCGAATTAAATTCAAAAGGCACAATAACGACTTAGGTACAAGAGGACTGACTCTTCTTACTACCTATGTTTAGAACCTCTCCTGTGAGTCCAGTTTTAGATTCCGATGCTTCACTTCAGGTTTACTGTATATCTTGAAACTTCGTATTAACGATGAAACACAGAAATTGCATCCGAATTAAATTCAAAAGGCACAATGACGACTTAAGTACAAGACAACTGACACTTCTTACATTCTATGTTTAGAACCTCTCCTGTGAGACCGGTTTGAGATTGCGATGCTTCACTTCAGGTTTACTGTATACCTTGGACATTCTTATTGACGATGAAACACAGAAATTGCATCGGAATTAAATTCAAAAGGCACAATGCCGACTATAGTACAAGAGGACTGACTCTTCTTAATATCTATGTTTAGAACCTTTCCTGTGAGACCAGTTTTAGAACATGATGCTTCACTTCATGTTTACTGTATACCTTGGACCTTCTAATTGACGATGAAACACAGAAATTGCATCCAAATTAATTCAAAAGGCACAATGCCGACTTAAGTACAAGAGGACTGGCCCCCTATCTTTCTATGATTTGAACATCTCCTGTGAGAACGGTTTAAGATTGCAATGCTTCACATCAGGTTTACTGTATACCTTGGACCTTCTTATTGACGATGAAACAGAGAAATTGCATCCAAATGTAGTACAAAAGGCACAATGCCGACTTAAGTACAGGAGGACTGACTCTTCTTACTGTCTATGTTTAGAACCTTTCCTGTGAGACCTGGTTTAGATTCCAATGCTTCACTTCAGGTTTACTGTAAACCTTGGACCTTCTAATTGACGATGAAATACAGAAATTGCATCCGAATTTGATTCAAAAGGCACAATGCCGACTTAAGTACAAGAGGACTGACACTCCAACTTTCTATGATTTGAACCTCCCCTCTGAGTCCAGTTGTAGATTCCTATTCTTCACTTCAGGTTTACTGTCTACCTTGCACCTTCTTATTGACGATGAAGCACAGAAATTGCATCCGAGGTTAATACAAAAGGCACAATGCCGACTTAAGTACAAGAGGAATGACACTCTAACTTGCTATGATTTGAACCTCTCCTGTGAGCCCAGTTTTAGATTCCGATGCTTCACTTCAGGTTTACTGTATACCTTGGACCATCTTATTGACGATGAAGCACAGAAATTGCATCCGAATTAAAAACCAAAGGCACAATGATGACTTAAGTACAAGAAGACTCACCCTTCTTACTGTCTATATTTACCACCTCTCCTGTGAGTCCAGTTTTAGATTCCGATGCTTCACTTCAGGTTTACTGTATTCCTTGGACCTTCTTATTGACGATTAAGCACAGAAATTGCATCCGAATTTAGTACAAAAGGCACAATGCCGACTTAAGTACAAGAGGACTGACATTCTAACTTTTATGATTTAAACCTCTCCTGTGAGACCGGTTTTAGATTCCGATGCTTCAATTCAGGTTTACTGTATACCTTGGACCTTCCAATTGAAGATGAAAGACAAATATTGCATCCGAAATTAATACATAAGGCACAATGCCGACTTAAGTACAAGAGGACTGACACTCTAACTTTCTATGATTTGAACCTCTCCTGTGAGCCCAGTTTTAGATTCCGATGCTTCACTTTAGGTTTGCTGTATGCCTTGAACCTTCTTATTGACGATGAAGCACAGAAATTGTATCGGAAAGAAATTCAAAAGGCACAATGCCGACTTAAGTACAAAAGGACTGACACTCTAATTTTCTATGATTTAAACCTCTCCTTTGAGTCCAGTTGTAGATTCCGATTCTTCACTTGAGGTTTACTGTACACCTTGGACGATCTTATTGACGATGAAGCACAGAAATTGCATCCGAGTTTAATTCAAAGGCACAATGACGACTTAAGTACAAGAGGAATGGCACTCTAACTTTCTATGATTTGAACCTCTCCTGTGAGTCCAGTTTTAGATTCCGATGCTTCACTTCAGGTTTACTGTATATCTTGGACGTTCTTATTGCCGATGAAGCACAGAAATTGCATCCGAATTAAATTCAAAAGGCACAATAACGACTTAGGTACAAGAGGACTGACTCTTCTTACTACCTATGATTAGAACCTCTCCTGTGAGTCCAGTTTTAGATTCCGATGCTTCACTTCAGGTTTACTGTATATCTTGAAACTTCGTATTGACGATGAAGCACAGAAATTGCATCTGAATTAAATTCAAAAGGCACAATGACGACTTAAGTACAAGACAACTGACACTTCTTACATTCTATGTTTAGAACATCTCCTGTGAGACCGGTTTGAGATTGCGATGCTTCACTTCAGGTTTACTGTATACCTTGGACATTCTTATTGACGATGAAATACAGAAATTGCATCGGAATTAAATTCAAAAGGCACAATGCCGACTTTAGTACATGAGGACTGGCCCCCTATCTTTCTATGATTTGAACATCTCCTGTGAGAACGGTTTAAGATTGCAATGCTTCACTTCAGGTTTACTGTATACCTTGGACCTTCTTATTGACGATGAAACAGAGAAATTGCATCCAAATGTAGTACAAAAGGCACAATGCCGACTTAAATACAGGAGGACTGACTCTTCTTACTGTCTATGTTTAGAACCTTTCCTGTGAGACCTGGTTTGGATTCCAATGCTTCACTTCAGGTTTACTGTAAACCTTGGACCTTCTAATTGACGATGAAATACAGAAATTGCATCCGAATTTGATTCAAAAGGCACAATGCCGACTTAAGTACAAGAGGACTGACACTCCAACTTTCTATGATTTGAACCTCCCCTGTGAGTCCAGTTGTAGATTCCTATTCTTCACTTAAGGTTTACTGTCTACCTTGCACCTTCTTATTGACGATGAAGCACAGAAATTGCATCCGAGGTTAATACAAAAGGCACAATGCCGACATAAGTACAAGAGGAATGACACTCTAACTTTCTATGATTTGAACCTCTCCTGTGAGCCCAGTTTTAGATTCCGATGTTTCACTTCAGGTTTACTGTATACCTTGGACCATCTTATTGACGATGAAGCACAGAAATTGCATCCGAATTAAAAACCAAAGGCTCAATGACGACTTAAGTACAAGAAGACTGACCCTTCTTACTGTCTATATTTACAACCTCTCCTTTGAGTCCAGTTTTAGATTCCGATGCTTCACTTTAGGTTTACTGTATGCCTTGAACCTTCTTATTGACGATGAAGCACAGAAATTGTATCGGAAAGAAATTCAAAAGGCACAATGCCGACTTAAGTACAAGAGGACTGACACTCTAATTTTCTATGATTTGAACCGCTCTTGTGAGTCCAGTTTTAGATTCCGATGCTTCACTTCAGGTTTACTTTATACCTTGGACCTTCTTATTGACGATGAAGCACAGAAATTGCATCCGAATTTAATACAAAAGGCACAATGCCGACTTAAGTACAAGAGGACTGACACTCTAACTTTCTATGATTGGAACCTCTAATGTGAGTCCAGTTTTAGATTCCGAAGCTTCACTTCAGGTTTACTGTATACCTTACACCTTCTTATTGACGATGAAGCACAGAAATTGCATTCGAATTAAATTCAAAAAGCACAATAACGACTTAAGTACAAGAGGACTGTCTCTTCTTACTGCCTATGTTTAGAACCTCTCCTGTGAGTCCAGTTTTAGATTCCGATGCTTCACTTCAGGTTTACTGTACACCTTGGACCTTCTTATTGACGATGAAATACAGAAATTGCATCGGAATTAAATTCAAAAGGCACAATGCCGACTTTAGTACAAGAGGACTGACTCTTCTTAATATCTATGTTTAGAACCTTTCCTGTGAGACCAGTTTTAGATTCTGATGCTTCACTTCATGTTTACTGTATACCTTGGACCTTCTAATTGACGATGAAACACAGAAATTGCATCCAAATTAATTCAAAAGGCACAATGCCGACTTAAGTACAAGAGGACTGGCCCCCTATCTTTCTATGATTTGAACATCTCCTGTGAGAACGGTTTAAGATTGCAATGCTTCACTTCAGGTTTACTGTATACCTTGGACCTTCTTATTGACGATGAAACAGAGAAATTGCATCCAAATGTTGTACAAAAGGCACAATGCCGACTTAAGTACAGGAGGACTGACTCTTCTTACTGTCTATGTTTAGAACCTTTCCTGTGAGACCTGGTTTAGATTCCAATGCTTCACTTCAGGTTTACTGTAAACCTTGGACCTTCTAATTGACGATGAAATACAGAAATTGCATCCGAATTTGATTCAAAAGGCACAATGCCGACTTAAGTACAAGAGGACTGACACTCCAACTTTCTATGATTTGAACCTCCCCTGTGAGTCCAGTTGTAGATTCCTATTCTTCACTTCAGGTTTGCTGTCTACCTTGCACCTTCTTATTGACGATGAAGCACAGAAATTGCATCCGAGGTTAATACAAAAGGCACAATGCCGACTTAAGTACAAGAGGAATGACACTCTAACTTTCTATGATTTGAACCTCTCCTGTGAGCCCAGTTTTAGATTCCGATGCTTCACTTCAGGTTTACTGTATACCTTGGACCATCTTATTGACGATGAAGCACAGAAATTGCATCCGAATTAAAAACCAAAGGCTCAATGACGACTTAAGTACAAGAAGACTGACCCTTCTTACTGTCTATATTTACAACCTCTCCTTTGAGTCCAGTTTTAGATTCCGATGCTTCACTTTAGGTTTACTGTATGCCTTGAACCTTCTTATTGACGATGAAGCACAGAAATTGTATCGGAAAGAAATTCAAAAGGCACAATGCCGACTTAAGTACAAGAGGACTGACACTCTAATTTTCTATGATGTGAACCGCTCTTGTGAGTCCAGTTTTAGATTCCGATGCTTCACTTCAGGTTTACTTTATACCTTGGACCTTCTTACTGACGATGAAGCACAGAAATTGCATCCGAATTTAATACAAAAGGCACAATGCCGACTTAAGTACAAGAGGACTGACACTCTAACTTTCCATGATTGGAACCTCTAATGTGAGTCCAGTTTTAGATTCCGAAGCTTCACTTCAGGTTTACTGTATACCTTACACCTTCTTATTGACGATGAAGCACAGAAATTGCATTCGAATTAAATTCAAAAAGCACAATAACGACTTAAGTACAAGAGGACTGTCTCTTCTTACTGCCAATGTTTAGAACCTCTCCTGTGAGTCCAGTTTTAGATTCCGATGCTTCACTTCAGGTTTACTGTACACCTTGGACCTTCTTATTGACGATGAAGCACAGAAATTGCATCCGAGTTTAATACAAAAGGCACAATGAAGACTTAAGTACAAGAGGACTAACACTCTAACTTTCTATGAATTATACCTCTCCTGTTAAACCGGTTTTAGATTCCGATTCTTCAATTCAGGTTTACTGCATATCTTGGACCTTCTAATTGACGATGAAGCAAAGAAATTGCATCGGAATTAAATACAAAAGGCACAATCCCGACTTAAGTACAAGAGGACTGACACTTAAACTTTCTATGATTTGAACTTCTCCTGTGAGTCCAGTTTTAGATTCCGATGCTTCACTTCAGGTTTACTTTACCCCTTGGACCTTCTTATTGATGATCAAACACAGAAATTGCATCCAAATTAAATAGAAAAGGCACAATGCCGACTTAAGTACAAGAGGACTGACACTTCTTACTTTCTATGTTTACAACCTATCCTGTGAGACCGGTTTTATATTGCGATGCTTCACTTCTGGTTTACTGTATACCCAGGACCGTCTTATTGACGATGAAACACAGAAATTGCATCCAAATTTAGTACTAAAGGCACAATGCCGACTTAAGTACATGAGGACTGACTCTTCTTACTGACTATGTTTAGAACCTTTCCTGTGAGATCAGGTTTAGATTCCAATGCTTCACTTCAGTTGTACTGTATACCTTGGACTTTCTAATTAAATTCAAAAGGCAAAACGACGACTTCAGTACAAGAGGGCTGACACTTCTTACATTCTACGTTTTGAACCTCTCCTGTGAGACCGGTTTGAGATTGCGATGCTTCACTTCAGGTTTACTGTATACCTTGGACCTTCTTATTGACGATGAAGCACAGAAATTGCATCGGAATTAAATTGAAAAGGCACCATGCCTACTTAAGTACATGAGGACTAACACTCTAACTTTCTATGATTTGATCCTCTCCTGTGAGTTCAGTTTTGGATTCCGATGCTTCACTTCAGGTTTACTGTATCCCTTGGATCTTCTTATTGACGATGAAACACAGAAATTGCATCGGAATTAAACACAAAAGGCACATTGCCGACTTAAGTACAAGAGGACTGATACTTCTTACATTCTATGATTTGAACCTCTCCTGTGAGACCGGTTTAAATTCCGATGCTTCACTTCAGGTTTACTATATACCTTGGACCTTCTTATTGACGATGAAACACAGAAATTGCATCTGAATTCAATACAATAGGCACAATGCCGACTTAAGTACAAGAGGACTGACTCTTCTTACTGTCTATGTTTAGATCCTCTCCTGTTAGTACAGTTTTAGATTCCGATGCTTCACTTCAGGTTAACTGTATCCCTTGGACCTTCTTATTGACGATGAAACACAGAAATTGCATCGGAATTAAATTCTAAAGGCACAATGCTGACATATGTACAAGAGGACCGACACTCTAACTTTCTATGATTTGAACATCTCCTGTGAGTCCAGTTTTAGATTCCGATGATTCACTTCAGGTTTACTGTGTATCTTGGACCTTCTTATTGACGATGAAACAAAGAAATTGCATTGGAATTAAATTCAAATGGCACAATGCCGACATAAGTACAAGTGGACTGACACTCTAACTTTCAATGATTTGATCCTCTCCTGTGAGTCCAGTTTTAGATTGCGATGCTTCATTTCACGTTTACTGTATCCCTTGGACCTTCCTATTGACGATGAAACACAGAAATTACATCCGAATTTAATGCAAAAGGCACAATGCCGACTTAAGTACAAGAGGACTGAAACTCCGACTTTCTACAATTTGAACCTCTCCTGTGAGTCCTGTTTTAGATTCCGATGCTTCACTTCAGGTTTAATGTATTCCTTGGACCTTCTTATTGACGATGAAGCACAGAAATTGCATCCGAATTTAGTACAAAAGGCACAATGCCGACTTAAGTACAAGAGGACTGATACTTCTTACATTCTATGATTTAAACCTCTCCTGTGAGACCGGTTTTAGATTCCGATGCTCAATTCAGGTTTACTGTATACCTTGGACCTTCTAATTGACGATGAAACACAGATACTGCATCCGAATTTAATACATAAAGCACAATGCCGACTTAAGTACAAGAGGACTGACACTCTAACTTTCTTTGATTTGAACCTCTCCTGTGAGTACAGTTTTAGATTCCGATGCTTCACTTTAGATTTACTGTATACCTTGAACCTTCTTATTGACGATGAAGCACAGAAATTGTATCCGAAAGAAATTCAAAAGGCACAATGCCGACTTAAGTACAAGAGGACTGACACTCTACTTTTCTATCATTTAAACCTCTCCTTTGAGTCCAGTTGTAGGTTCCGATTCTTCACTTCATGTTTACTGTATCCCTTGGACCTTTTTAATGACGATGAGACACAAAAATTGCATCCGGATTTAATACAAAAGGCACAATGCCGACATAAGTACAAGAGGAATGGCACTCTCACTTTCTATGATTTGAACCTCTCCTATGAGTCCAGTTTTAGATTCCGATGCTTCACTTCAGGTTTACTGTATACCTTGGACGTTCTTATTGCCGATGAAGCACAGAAATTTCATCCGAATTAAATTCAAAAGGCACAATAACGACTTAAGTACAAGAGGACTGACTCTTCTTACTGCCTATGTTTCGAACATCTCCTGTGAGTCCAGTTTTAGATTCCGATGCTACACTTCAGGTTTACTGTACACCTTGGACCTTCTTATTGACGATGATGCACAGAAATTGCATCCGAGTTTAATACAAAAGGCACAATGCCGACTTAAGTAGAAGAGGACTGACACTCTAACTTTCTATGAATTGAACCTCTCCTGTGAGACCGGTTTTAGATTCCGATGCTTCAATTCAGGTTTACTGTATACCTTGGACCTTCTAATTGACGATGAAACACAGATATTGCATCCGAATTTAATACATAAGGCACAATGCCGTTTTAAGTACAAGAGGACTGACTCTCTAACTTTCTATGATTTCACCCTCTCCTGTGAGTCCAGTTTTGGATTCCGAAGCTTCACTTCAGGTTTGCTGTATATCTTGAACCATCTTATTGACGATGAAGCACAGATATTGCATCGGAATTAAATTCAAAAGGCACAATCCCGACTTAAGTTCAAGAGGCCTGACACTTCTTACATTCTATGTTTAGAACCTCTCCTGTGAGACCGGTTTTAGATTGCGATGCTTCACTTCAGGTTTACTGTATACCTTGGACCTTCTTATTGACGATGAAACACAGAAATTGCATCGGAATTAAATTCAAAAGGCACAATGCCGACTTAAGTTCAAAAGGACTGACACTCTAACTTTCTATGATTTGAACCTCTCCTGTGAGTGCAGTTTTAGATTCCGAATCTTCACTTCAGGTTTACTGTATACCTTGGACCTTCTTATTGACGATGAAGCTCAGAAATTGCATCCGAATTTAATACAAAAGGCACAATGCCGACTTAAGTGCAAGAAGACTGACACTCTAACTTTCTATTATTTGGACCTCTCCTGTGAGTCCAGTTTTAGATCCCGATGCTTCACTTCAGGTTTACTGTATACCTTGGACCTTCTTATTGACGATGAAGCACAGAAATTGCATCGGAATTAAATTCAAAAGGGACAAGGCCGACTTAAGTACAAGAGGACTGACACTCTAACTTCCTTTTATTTGAACAGCTCTTGTGAGTCCAGTTTTAGATTCCGATGCTTCACTTCAGGTTTACTTTTTACCTTGGGCCTTCGTACTGACGATGAAGCACAGAAATTGCATCCGAATTTAATACAAGAGGCACAATGCCGACTTAAGTACAAGAGGATTGACACTCTAACTTTCTATGATTGGAACCTCTAATGTGAGTCCAGTTTTAGATTCCGATGCTTCACTTCAGGTTTACCGTATACCTTACAACTTCTTATTGACGATGAAGCACAGAAATTGCATCCGAATTAAATTCAAAAGGCACAATAACGACTTAAGTACAAGAGGACAGACTCTTCGTACTGCCTATGTTTAGAACCTCTCCTGTGAGTCCAGTTTTAGATTCCGATGCTTCACTTCAGGTTTACTGTACACCTTGGACCTTCTAATTGACGATGAAGCACAGAAATTGCATCCGAGTTTAATACAAAAGGCACAATGCCGACTTAAGTACAAGTGGACTGACACTCTAATTTTCTATGAATTAAACCTCTCCTGTGAGACCGGTTTTAGATTCCGATGCTTCAATTCAGGTTTACAGTATATCTTGGACCTTCTAATTGACGATGAAACACAGAAATTGCATACGAATTTATTACAAAAGGCACAATGCCGACTTACGTACAAGAGGAATGACTCTCTAACTTTCTATGATTTCACCCTCTCCTGTGAGACCAGTTTTGGATTCCAATGCTTCACTTCAGGTTTACTGTATACCTTGAACCATCTTATTGACGATGAAGCACAGAAATTTCCAACGGAATGAAATTCAAAAGGCACAATCCCGACTTAAGTACAAGAGGACTGACACTTAAACTTTCTATGATTTGAACTTCTCCTGTGAGTCCAGTTTTAGATTCCGATGCTTCACTTCAGGTTTACTGTATACCTTGGACCTTCTAATTGACGATGAAATACAGATATTACATCCGAATTTAATACATAAGGCACAATGCCGTTTTAAGTACAAGAGGACTGACTCTCTAACTTTGTATGATTTCACCCTGTCCTGTGAGTCCAGTTTTGGATTCCGATGCTTCACTTCAGGTTTGCTGTTTATCTTGAACCTTCTTATTGACGATGAAGCACAGAAATTGCATCCGAATTAAATTCAAAAGGCACAATAGCGACTTAAGTACAAGAGGACTGACTCTTCTTACTGCCTATGTTTAGAACCTCTCCTGTGAGTCCAGTTTTAGATTCCGATGCTTCACTTCAGGTTTACTGAACACCTTGGACCTTCTTATTGACGATGAAGCACAGAAATTGCATCCGAGTTGAATACAAAAGGCACAATGAAGACTTAAGTACAAGAGGACTGACACTCTAACCTTCTATGAGTTATACCTCTCCTGTTAAACCGGTTTTAGATACCGATGCCTCAATTCAGGTTTACTGTATATCTTGGACCTTCTAATTGACGATGAAGCACAGAAATTGCATCGGAATTAAATTCAAAAGGCACAATCCCGACTTAAGTACAAGAGGACTGACACTTAAACTTTCTATGATTTGAACTTCTCCTGTGAGTCCAGTTTTAGATTCCGATGCTTCACTTCAGGTTTACTTTATCCCTTGGACCTTCTTATTGATGATCAAACACAGAAATTGCATCCAAATTAAATAGAAAAGGCACAATGCCGACTTAAGTACAAGAGGACTGACACTTCTTACTTTCTATGTTTACAACCTCTCCTGTAAGACCGATTTTAGATTGCGGTGCTTCACTTCAGGTTTACTGTATACCCAGGACCGTCTTATTGACGATGAAACACAGAAATTGCATCCAAATTTAGTACTAAAGGCACAATGCCGACTTAAGTACAAGAGGACTGACTCTTCTTACTGACTATGTTTAGAACCTTTCCTGTGAGACCAGGTTTAGATTCCAATGCTTCACTTCAGTTGTACTGTATACCTTGGACCTTCTAATTGACGATGAAACACACAAATTGCATCCGAATTTAATTCAAGAGGCACAATGACGACTTAAGTACAAGAGGACTGACACTCTATCTTTCTATGATTTGAACCTCTCCTGTGAGTCCAGTTATAGATTCCGATTCTTCACTTCAGGTTTACTGTATATCTTGAACCTTCGTATTGACGATGAAGCACAGAACTTGCATCCGAATTAAATTCAAAAGGCAAAATGACGACTTCAGTACAAGAGGGCTGACACTTCTTACATTCTATGTTTTGAACCTCTCCTGTGAGACCGGTTTGAGATTGCGATGCTTCACTTCAGGTTTACTGTATACCTTGGACCTTCTTATTGACGATGAAACACAGAAATTGCATCGGAATTAAATTCAAAAGGTACACTGCCGACTTAAGTACAAGAGGACTGACACTCTAACTTTCTATGATTTGAACCTCTCCTGTGAGTCCAGTTTTAGATTCCGAATCTTCACTTCAGGTTTACTGTATACATTGGACATTCTTATTGACGATGAAGCACTGAAATTGCATCTGTACTAAATTCAAAAGGGACAATGCCGACTTAAGTACAAGAGGACTGACACTCTAACTTTCTATGATTTAAACCTCTCCTGTGAGTCCAGTTTTAGATTCCGATGCTTCACTTCAGGTTTACTGTATACCTTATACCTTCTTATTGACGATGAAGCACAGAAATTGCATCGGAATTAAATTCAAAAGGCTCAATGCCGAGTTAAGTACAAGAGGACTGACACTCTAACTTTCTATGATTTGAACCTCTCCTGTGTGTCCAATTTTAGATTCCGATGCTTCACTTCGGGATTATTGTATACCTTGGACCTTCTTATTGACGATGAAGCACAGAAATGTTATCGGAATTAAATTGAAAAGGCACAATGCCAACTTAAGTACATGAGGACTAACACTCTAACTTTCTATGATTTTATCCTCTCCTGTGAGTCCAGTTTTGGATTCCGATGCTCCACTTCAGGTTTACTGTATCCCTTGGATCTTCTTATTGACGATGAAGCACAGAAATTGCATCGGAATTAAACACAAAAGGCACAATGCCGACTTAAGTACAAGAGGACTGATACTTCTTACATTCTATGATTTGAACCTCTCCTGTGAGACCGGTTTAAATTACGATGCTTCACTTCAGGTTTACTGTATACCTTGGACCTTCTTATTGACGATGAAACACAGAAATTGCATCTGAATTCAATACAATAGGCACAATGCCGACTTAAGTACAAGAGGACTGACTCTTCTTACTGTCTATGTTTAGATCCTCTCCTGTTAGTACAGTTTTAGATTCCGATGCTTCACTTCAGGTTTACAGTATCCCTTGGACCTTCTTATTGACGATGAAACACAGAAATTGCATCGGAATTAAATTCAAAAGGCACAATGCCGACATATGTACAAGAGGACAGACACTCTAACTTTCTATGATTTGAACATCTCCTGTGAGTTCAGTTTTAGATTCCGATGCTTCACTTCAGGTTTACTGTGTATCTTGGACCTTCTTATTGACGATGAAATAAAGAAATTGCATCGGAATTAAATTCAAATGGCACAATGCCGACATAAGTACAAGTGGACTGACACTCTAACTTTCAATGATTTGATCCTCTCCTGTGAGTCCAGTTTTAGATTGCGATGCTTCATTTCACGTTTACTGTATCCCTTGGACCTTCCTATTGACGATGAAACACAAAAATTGCATCCGAATTTAATACAAAAGGCACAATGCCGACTTAAGAACAAGAGGACTGAAACTTCGACTTTCTACGATTTGAACCTCTCCTGTGAGTCCTGTTTTAGATTCCGATGCTTCACTTCAGGTTTAATGTATTCCTTGGACCTTCTTATTGACGATGAAGCACAGAAATTGCATCCGAATTTAGTACAAAAGGCACAATGCCGACTTAAGTACAAGAGGACTGATACTTCTTACATTCTATGATTTAAACCTCTCCTGTGAGACCGGTTTTAGATTCCGATGCTCAATTAAGGTTTACTGTATACCTTGGACCTTCTAATTGACGATGAAACACAGATACTGCATCCGAATTTAATACATAAAGCACAATGCCGACTTAAGTACAAGAGGACTGACACTCTAACTTTCTTTGATTTGAACCTCTCCAGTGAGTCCAGTTTTAGATTCCAATGCTTCACTTTAGATTTACTGTATACCTTGAACCTTCTTATTGACGATGAAGCACAGAATTTGTATCGGAAAAAAATTCAAAAGGCACAATGCCGACTTAAGTACAAGAGGACTGACACTCTACTTTTCTATCATTTAAACCTCTCCTTTGATTCCAGTTGTAGATTCCGATTCTTCACTTCAGGTTTACTGTATCCCTTGGACCTTTTTAATGACGACGAGACACCAAAATTGCATCCGGATTTAATACAAAAGGCACAATGCCGACATAAGTACAAGAGGAATGGCACTCTAACTTTCTATGATTTGAACCTCTCCTGTGAGTCCAGTTTTAGATTCCGATGCTTCACTTCAGGTTTACTGTACACCTTGGACCTTCTTATTGACGATGAAGCACAGAAATTGCATCCGAGTTTAATACAAAAGGCACAATGAAGACTTAAGTACAAGAGGACTGACACTCTAACCTTCTATGAGTTATACCTCTCCTGTTAAACCGGTTTTAGATACCGATGCCTCAATTCAGGTTTACTGTATATCTTGGACCTTCTAATTGACGATGAAGCACAGAAATTGCATCGGAAATAAATTCAAAAGGCACAATCCCGACTTAAGTACAAGAGGACTGACACTTAAACTTTCTATGATTTGAACTTCTCCTGTGAGTCCAGTTTTAGATTCCGATGCTTCACTTCAGGTTTACTTTATCCCTTGGACCTTCTTATTGATGATCAAACACAGAAATTGCATCCAAATTAAATAGAAAAGGCACAATGCCGACTTAAGTACAAGAGGACTGACACTTCTTACTTTCTATGTTTACAACCTCTCCTGTAAGACCGATTTTAGATTGCGGTGCTTCACTTCAGGTTTACTGTATACCCAGGACCGTCTTATTGACGATGAAACACAGAAATTGCATCCAAATTTAGTACTAAAGGCACAATGCCGACTTAAGTACAAGAGGACTGACTCTTCTTACTGACTATGTTTAGAACCTTTCCTGTGAGACCAGGTTTAGATTCCAATGCTTCACTTCAGTTGTACTGTATACCTTGGACCTTCTAATTGACGATGAAACACACAAATTGCATCCGAATTTAATTCAAGAGGCACAATGACGACTTAAGTACAAGAGGACTGACACTCTATCTTTCTATGATTTGAACCTCTCCTGTGAGTCCAGTTATAGATTCCGATTCTTCACTTCAGGTTTACTGTTTACCTTGGACCTTCTAATTGACGATGAAACACAGATATTGCATCCGAATTTAATACATAAGGCACAATGCCGTTTTAAGTACAAGAGGACTGACTCTCTAACTTTCTATGATTTCACCCTGTCCTGTGAGTCCAGTTTTGGATTCCGAAGCTTCACTTCAGGTTTGCTGTATAACTTGAACCATCATATTGACGATGAAGCACAGAAATTGCATCGGAATTAAATTCAAAAGGCACATTCCCGACTTAAGTACAAGAGGCCTGACACTTCTTACATTCTATGTTTAGAACCTCTCCTTTGAGACCGGTTTTAGATTGCGATGCTTCACTTCAAGTTTACTGTATAACCAGGACCTTCTTATTGACGATGAAACACAGAAATTGCATCCAAATTTAGTACAAAAGGCACAATGCCGACTTAAGTACAAGAGGACTGACTCTTCTTACTGTCAATGTTTAGAACCTTTCCTGTGAGACCAGGTTTAGATTCCAATGCTTCACTTCAGGTGTACTGTATATCTTGGACCTTCTAATTGACGATGAAACACACAAATTGCATCCGAATTTAATTCAAAAGGCACAATGCCGACTTAAGTACAAGAGGACTGACACTCTACTTTTCTATCATTTAAACCTCTCCTTTGATTCCAGTTGTAGACTCCGATTCTTCACTTCAGGTTTACTGTATCCCTTGGACCTTTTTAATGACGATGAGACACCAACATTGCATTCGGATTTAATACAAAAGGCACAATGCCGACATAAGTACAAGAGGAATGGCACTCTAACTTTCTTTGATTTGAACCTCTCCTGGAGTCCAGTTTTAGATTCCGATTCTTCACTTCTGGTTTACTGTATAACTTGGACCTTCGTATTGACGATGAAGTTTAGAAATTGCATTCGAATTAAATTCAAAAATCACAATGACGCTTGAAGTACAAGAGGACTGACACTTCTTACATCCTATGTTTAGAACCTCTCCTGTGAGACCGGTTTTAGATTGCGATGCTTCACTTCAGGTTTACTGTATACCTTGGACCTTCTTATTGACGATGAAACACAGAAATTGCATCGGAATTAAATTCAAAAGGCACAATGCCGAGTTAAGTACAAGAGGACTGACACTCTAACTTTCTATGATTTGAACCGCTCTTGTGAGTCCAGTTTTAGATTCCGATGCTTCACTACAGGTTTACTTCATACCTTGGACCTTCTTACTGACGATGATGCACAGAAATTGCATCCGAATTAAATACAAAAGGTACAATGCCGACTTCAGTACAAGAGGACTGACACTCTAACTTTCTATGATTGGAACCTCTAATCTGAGTCCAGTTTTAGATTCCGATGCTTCACTTCAGGTTTACTGTATACCTTAGACCTTCTTATTGACGATCAAGCACAGAAATTGCATCCGAATTAAATTCTAAAGGCACAACGCCGACTTAAGTTCAAGAGGACTGACACTCTAACTTTATATGATTTGGACCTTTCCTGTGAGTTCACTTTTTAGATTCCGATGGTTCACTTCAGGTTTACTGTATCCCTTGGACCTTCTTATTGTCGATGAAACACAGAAATTGCATCCTAATTTAATGCAAAATGCACAATGCTGACTTAAGAACAAGAGGACTGACATCTAACTTTCTATGATTGGAACCTCTCCTGTGAGTCCTGTGTTAGATTCCAATGCTTCACTTCAGGTTTACTGTATACCTTGGTCCTTCTTGTTGACGATGAAACACAGAAAATTCATCGGATTTAAATTCAAATGGCACAATGCCGACTTAAGTACAAGAGGACTGACACTCTAACTTTCTATGATTTGAACCTCTCCTGTGTGTCCAATTTTAGATTCCGATGCTTCACTTCATGTTTACTGTATACCTTGGACATTTTAATTGACGATGAAACACAGAAATTGCATCCAAATTAATTCAAAAGGCACAATGCCGACTTAAGTACAAGAGGACTGGCCCCCTATCTTTCTATGATTTGAACATCTCCTGTGAGAACGGTTTAAGATTGCAATGCTTCACTTCAGGTTTACTGTATACCTTGGACCTTCTTATTGACGATGAAACAGAGAAATTGCATCCAAATGTAGTACAAATGGCACAATGCCGACTTAAGTACAGGAGGACTGACCCTTCTTACTGCCTATGTTTAGAACCTTTCCTGTGAGACCCGGTTTAGATTCCAATCCTTCACTTCACGTTTACTGTAAACCTTGGACCTTCTAATTGACGATGAAATACAGAAATTGCATCCGAATTTAATTCAAAAGGCACAATGCCGACTTAAGTACAAGAGGACTGACACTCCAACTTTCTATGATTTGAACCTCCCCTGTGAGTCCAGTTGTAGATTCCTATTCTTCACTTCAGGTTTACTGTCTACCTTGCAAATACAAAAGGCACAATGCCGACTTAAGTACAAGAGGAATGACACTCTAAATTTCTATGATTTGAACCTCTTCTGTGAGCCCAGTTTTAGATTCCGATGCTTCACTTCAGGTTTACTGTATACCTTGGACCATCTTATTGACGATGAAGCACAGAAATTGCATCCGAATTAAAAACCAAAGGCACAATGACGACTTAAGTACAAGAAGACTGACCCTTCTTACTGTCTATATTTACAACCTCTCCTTTGAGTCCAGTTTTAGATTCCGATGCTTCACTTCAGGTTTACTGTATTCCTTGGACCTTCTTATTGACGATTAAGCACAGAAATTGCATCCGAATTTAGTACAAAAGGCACAATGCCGACTTAAGTACAAGAGGACTGACACTCTAACTTTTATGATTTAAACCTCTCCCGTGAGACCGGTTTTAGATTCCGATGCTTCAATTCAGGTTTACTGTATACCTTCGACCTTCCAATTGACGATGAAACACAGATATTGCATCCGAATTTAATACAAAAGGCACAATGCCGACTTAAGTACAAGAGGACTGACACTCTAACTTTCTATGATTTGAACCTCTCCTGTGAGCCCTGTTTTAGATTCCGATGCTTCACTTTAGGTTTACTGTATGCCTTGAACCTTCTTATTGACGATGAAGCACAGAAATTGTATCGGAAAGATATTCAAAAGGCACAATGCCGACTTAAGTACAAGAGGACTGACACTCTAATTTTCTATGATTTGAACCTCTCTTGAGAGTCCAGTTTTTGATTCCGATGCTTCACTTCAGGTTTACTTTATACCTTGGACCTTCTTACTGACGATGAAGCACAGAAATTGCATCCGAATTTAATACAAAAGGCACAATGCCGACTTAAGTACAAGAGGACTGACACTCTAACTTTCTATGATTGGAACCTCTAATGTGAGTCCAGTTTTAGATTCCGAAGCTTCACTTCAGGTTTACTGTATACCTTACACCTTCTTATAGACGATGAAGCACAGAAATTGCATCCGAATTAAATTCAAAAGGCACAATAACGACTTAAGTACAAGAGGACTGACTCTTCTTACTGCCTATGTTTAGAACCTCTCCTGTGAGTCCAGTTTTAGATTCCAATGCTTCACTTCAGGTTTACTGTACACCTTGGACCTTCTTATTGACGATGAAGCACAGAAATTGCTTCCGAGTTTAATACAAAAGGCACAATGAAGACTTAAGTACAAGAGGACTGACACTCTAACTTTCTATGATTTGAACCTCTCCTGTGAGTCCAGTTATAGATTCCGATTCTTCACTTCAGGTTTACTGTATATCTTGGACCCTCGTATTGACGATGAAGCACAGAACTTGCATCCGAATTAAATTCAAAAGGCAAAATGGCGACTTCAGTACAAGAGGGCTGACACTTCTTACATTCTATGTTTTGAACCTCTCCTGTGAGAACGGTTTGAGATTGCGATGCTTCACTTCAGGTTTACTGTATACCTTGGACCTTCTTATTGACGATGACACACAGAAATTGCATCGGAATTAAATTCAAAAGGTACAATGCCAACTTAAGTACAAGAGGACTGACACTCTAACATTCTATGATTTGAACCTCTCCTGTGAGTCCAGTTTTAGATTCCGAATCTTCACTTCAGGTTTACTGTATACGTTGGACCTTCTTATTCACGATGAAGCTCAGAAATTGCATCCGAATTCAATACAATAGGCACAATGCCGACTTAAGTACAAGAGGACTGACTCTTCTTACTGTCTATGTTTAGATCCTCTCCGGTTAGTACAGTTTTAGATTCCGATGCTTCACTTCAGGTTAACTGTATCCCTTTGACCTTCTTATTGACAATGAAGCACTGAAATTGCATCTGAATTAAATTCAAAAGGGACAATGCCGCCTTAAGTACAAGAGGACTGACACTATAACTTTCTATGATTTAAACCACTCCTGTGAGTCCAGTTTTAGATTCCGATGCTTCACTTCAGGTTTACTGTATACCTTGGACCTTCTTATTGACGATGAAGCACAGAAATTGCATCGGAATCAAATTCAAAAGGCACAATGCCGAGTTAAGTACAAGAGGACTGACACTATAACTTTCTATGATTTAAACCACTCCTGTGAGTCCAGTTTTAGATTCCGATGCTTCACTACAGGTTTACTTCATACCTTGGACCTTCTTATTGACGATTAAGCACAGAAATTTTATCGGAATTAAATTGAAAAGGCACAATGCCTACTTAAGTACATGAGGACTAACACTCTAACTTTCTATGATTTGATCCTCTCCTGTGATTCCAGTTTTGGATTCCGATGCTTCACTTCAGGTTTACTGTATCCCTTGGATCTTCTTATTGACGATGAAACACAGAAATTGCATCGGAATTAAACACAAAAGGCACAATGCCGACTTAAGTACAAGAGGACTGATACTTCTTACATTCTATGATTTGAACCTCTCCTGTGAGACCGGTTTAAATTCCGATGCTTCACTTCAGGTTTACTGTATACCTTGGACCTTCTTATTGACGATGAAACACAGAAATTGCATCTGAATTCAATACAATAGGCACAATGCCGACTTAAGTACAAGAGGACTGAATCTTCTTACTGTCTATGTTTAGATCCTCCCCGGTTAGTACAGTTTTAGATTCCGATGCTTCACTTCAGGTTAACTGTATCCCTTGGACCTTCTTATTGACGATGAAACACAGAAATTGCATCGGAATTAAATTCAAAAGGCACAATGCCGACATATGTACAAGAGGACCGACAGTCTAACTTTCTATGATTTGAACATCTCCTGTGAGTCCAGTTTTAGATTCCGATGATTCACTTCAGGTTTACTGTGTATCTTGGACCTTCTTATTGACGATGAAACAAAGAAATTGCATCGGAATTAAATTCAAATGGCACAATGCCGACATAAGTACAAGTGGACTGACACTCTAACTTTCAATGATTTGATCCTCTCCTGTGAGTCCAGTTTTAGATTGCGATGCTTCATTTCACGTTTACTGTATCCCTTGGACCTTCCTATTGACGATGAAACACAGAAATTGCATCCGAATTTAATACAAAAGGCACAATGCCGACTTAAGTACAAGAGGACTGAAACTCCGACTTTCTACGATTTGAACCTCTCCTGTGAGTCCTGTTTTAGATTCCGATGCTTCACTTCAGGTTTAATGTATTCCTTGGACTTTCTTATTGACGATGAAGCACAGAAATTGCATCCGAATTTAGTACAAAAGGCACAATGCCGACTTAAGTACAAGAGGACTGATACTTCTTACATTCTATGATTTAAACCTCTCCTGTGAGACCGGTTTTAGATTCCGATGCTCAATTCAGGTTTACTGTATACCTTGGACCTTCTAATTGACGATGAAACACAGATACTGCATCCGAATTTAATACATAAAGCACAATGCCGACTTAAGTACAAGAGGACTGACAGTCTAACTTTCTTTGATTTGAACCTCTCCTGTGAGTCCAGTTTTAGATTCCGATGCTTCACTTTAGATTTACTGTATACCTTGAACCTTCTTATTGACGATGAAGCACAGAAATTGTATCGGAAAGAAATTCAAAAGGCACAATGCCGACTTAAGTACAAGAGGACTGACACTCTACTTTTCTATCATTTAAACCTCTCCTTTGAGTCCAGTTGTAGGTTCCGATTCTTCACTTCAGGTTTACTGTATCCCTTGGACCTTTTTAATGACGATGAGACACAAAAATTGCATCCGGATTTAATACAAAAGGCACAATGCCGACATAAGTACAAGAGGAATGGCACTCTAACTTTCTATGATTTGAACCTCTCCTGTGAGTCCAGTCTTAGATTCCGATGCTTCACTTCAGGTTTACTGTATACCTTGAACGTTCTTATTGCCGATGAAGCACAGAATTTGCATCCGAATTAAATTCAAAAGGCACAATAACGACTTAAGTACAAGTGGACTTACTCTTCTTACTGCCTATGTTTCGAACCTCTCCTGTGAGTCCAGTTTTAGATTCCGATGGTTCACTTCAGGTTTACTGTACACCTTGGACCTTCTTATTGACGATGAAGCACAGAAATTGCATCCGAGTTTAATACAAAAGGCACAATGCCGACTTAAGTAGAAGTGGACTGACACTCTAACTTTCTATGAATTGAACCTCTCCTGTGAGACCGGTTTTAGATTCCGATGCTTCAATTCAGGTTTACTGTATACCTTGGACCTTCTTATTGACGATGAAACACAGAAATTGCATCGGAATTAAATTCAAAAGGCACAATGCCGACTTAAGTTCAAGAGGACTGACACTCTAACTTTCTATAATTTGAACCTCTCCTGTGAGTGCAGTTTTAGATTCCGAATCTTCACTTCAGGTTTACTGTATACCTTGGACCTTCTTATTGACGATGAAGCTCAGAAATTACATCCGAATTTAATACAAAAGGCACAATGCCGACTTAAGTGCAAGAGGACTGACACTCTAACTTTCTATAATTTGAACATCTCCTGTGAGTCCAGTTTTAGATCCCGATGCTTCACTTCAGGTTTACTGTATACCTTGGACCTTCTTATTGACGATGAAGCACAGAAATTGCATCGGATTTAAATTCAAAAGGGACAATGCCGACTTAAGTACAAGAGGACTGTCACTCTAACTTCCTTTTATTTGAACAGCTCTTGTGAGTCCAGTTTTAGATTCCGATGCTTCACTTCAGGTTTACTTTATACCTTGGACCTTCTTACTGACGATGAAGCACAGAAACTGCATCCGAATTTAATACAAAAGGCACAATGCCGACTTAAGTACAAGAGGATTGACACTCTAACTTTCTATGATTGGAACTTCTAATGTGAGTCCAGTTTTAGATTCCGAAGCTTCACTTCAGGTTTACTGTATACCTTACACCTTCTTATTGACGATGAAGCACAGAAATTGCATCCGAATTAAATTCAAAAGGCACAATAACGACTTAAGTACAAGAGGACTGACACTCTAACTTTCTATAATTTGAACCTCTCCTGTGAGTGCAGTTTTAGATTCCGAATCTTCACTTCAGGTTTACTGTATACCTTGGACCTTCTTATTGACGATGAAGCTCAGAAATTACATCCGAATTTAATACAAAAGGCACAATGCCGACTTAAGTGCAAGAGGACTGACACTCTAACTTTCTATAATTTGAACATCTCCTGTGAGTCCAGTTTTAGATCCCGATGCTTCACTTCAGGTTTACTGTATACCTTGGACCTTCTTATTGACGATGAAGCACAGAAATTGCATCGGATTTAAATTCAAAAGGGACAATGCCGACTTAAGTACAAGAGGACTGTCACTCTAACTTCCTTTTATTTGAACAGCTCTTGTGAGTCCAGTTTTAGATTCCGATGCTTCACTTCAGGTTTACTTTATACCTTGGACCTTCTTACTGACGATGAAGCACAGAAACTGCATCCGAATTTAATACAAAAGGCACAATGCCGACTTAAGTACAAGAGGATTGACACTCTAACTTTCTATGATTGGAACTTCTAATGTGAGTCCAGTTTTAGATTCCGAAGCTTCACTTCAGGTTTACTGTATACCTTACACCTTCTTATTGACGATGAAGCACAGAAATTGCATCCGAATTAAATTCAAAAGGCACAATAACGACTTAAGTACAAGAGGACTGACTCTTCTTACTGCCTATGTTTAGAACCTCTCCTGTGAGTCCAGTTTTAGATTCCAATGCTTCACTTCAGGTTTACTGTACACCTTGGACCTTCTTATTGACGATGAAGCACAGAAATTGCATCCGAGTTTAATACAAAAGGCACAATGAAGACTTAAGTACAAGAGGACTGACACTCTAACTTTCTATGATTTGAACCTCTCCTGTGAGTCCAGTTATAGATTCCGATTCTTCACTTCAGGTTTACTGTATATCTTGGACCCTCGTATTGACGATGAAGCACAGAACTTGCATCCGAATTAAATTCAAAAGGCAAAATGACGACTTCAGTACAAGAGGGCTGACACTTCTTACATTCTATGTTTTGAACCTCTCCTGTGAAACCGGTTTGAGATTGCGATGCTTCACTTCAGGTTTACTGTATACCTTGGACCTTCTTATTGACGATGAAACACAGAAATTGCATCGGAATTAAATTCAAAAGGTACAATGCCAACTTAAGTACAAGAGGACTGACACTCTAACATTCTATGATTTGAACCTCTCCTGTGAGTCGAGTTTTAGATTCCGAATCTTCACTTCAGGTTTACTGTATACGTTGGACCTTCTTATTCACGATGAAGCTCAGAAATTGCATCCGAATTCAATACAATAGGCACAATGCCGACTTAAGTACAAGAGGACTGACTCTTCTTACTGTCTATGTTTAGATCCTCTCCGGTTAGTACAGTTTTAGATTCCGATGCTTCACTTCAGGTTAACTGTATCCCTTTGACCTTCTTATTGACAATGAAGCACTGAAATTGCATCTGAATTAAATTCAAAAGGGACAATGCCGCCTTAAGTACAAGAGGACTGACACTATAACTTTCTATGATTTAAACCACTCCTGTGAGTCCAGTTTTAGATTCCGATGCTTCACTTCAGGTTTACTGTATACCTTGGACCTTCTTATTGACGATGAAGCACAGAAATTGCATCGGAATTAAATTCAAGAGGCACAATGCCGAGTTAAGTACAAGAGGACTGACACTCTAACTTTCTATGATTTGATCCGCTCTTGTGAGTCCAGTTTTAGATTCCGATGCTTCACTACAGGTTTACTTCATACCTTGGACCTTCTTATTGACGATGAAGCACAGAAATTTTATCGGAATTAAATTGAAAAGGCACAATGCCTACTTAAGTACATGAGGACTAACACTCTAACTTTCTATGATTTGATCCTCTCCTGTGATTCCAGTTTTGGATTCCGATGCTTCACTTCAGGTTTACTGTATCCCTTGGATCTTCTTATTGACGATGAAACACAGAAATTGCATGGGAATTAAACACAAAAGGCACAATGCCGACTTAAGTACAAGAGGACTGATACTTCTTACATTCTATGATTTGAACCTCTCCTGTGAGACCGGTTTAAAATCCGATGCTTCACTTCAGGTTTACTGTATACCTTGGACCTTCTTATTGACGATGAAACACAGAAATTGCATCTGAATTCAATACAATAGGCACAATGCCGACTTAAGTACAAGAGGACTGACTCTTCTTACTGTCTATGTTTAGATCCTCTCCGGTTAGTACAGTTTTAGATTCCGATGCTTCACTTCAGGTTAACTGTATCCCTTGGACCTTCTTATTGACGATGAAACACAGAAATTGCATCGGAATTAAATTCAAAAGGCACAATGCCGACATATGTACAAGAGGACCGACAGTCTAACTTTCTATGATTTGAACATCTCCTGTGAGTCCAGTTTTAGATTCCGATGATTCACTTCAGGTTTACTGTGTATCTTGGACCTTCTTATTGACGATGAAACAAAGAAATTGCATCGGAATTAAATTCAAATGGCACAATGCCGACATAAGTACAAGTGGACTGACACTCTAACTTTCAATGATTTGATCCTCTCCTGTGAGTCCAGTTTTAGATTGCGATGCTTCATTTCACGTTTACTGTATCCCTTGGACCTTCCTATTGACGATGAAACACAGAAATTGCATCCGAATTTAATACAAAAGGCACAATGCCGACTTAAGTACAAGAGGACTGAAACTCCGACTTTCTACGATTTGAACCTCTCCTGTGAGTCCTGTTTTAGATTCCGATGCTTCACTTCAGGTTTAATGTATTCCTTGGACTTTCTTATTGACGATGAAGCACAGAAATTGCATCCGAATTTAGTACAAAAGGCACAATGCCGACTTAAGTACAAGAGGACTGATACTTCTTACATTCTATGATTTAAACCTCTCCTGTGAGACCGGTTTTAGATTCCGATGCTCAATTCAGGTTTACTGTATACCTTGGACCTTCTAATTGACGATGAAACACAGATACTGCATCCGAATTTAATACATAAAGCACAATGCCGACTTAAGTACAAGAGGACTGACAGTCTAACTTTCTTTGATTTGAACCTCTCCTGTGAGTCCAGTTTTAGATTCCGATGCTTCACTTTAGATTTACTGTATACCTTGAACCTTCTTATTGACGATGAAGCACAGAAATTGTATCGGAAAGAACTTCAAAAGGCACAATGCCGACTTAAGTACAAGAGGACTGACACTCTACTTTTCTATCATTTAAACCTCTCCTTTGAGTCCAGTTGTAGGTTCCGATTCTTCACTTCAGGTTTACTGTATCCCTTGGACCTTTTTAATGACGATGAGACACAAAAATTGCATCCGGATTTAATACAAAAGGCACAATGCCGACATAAGTACAAGAGGAATGGCACTCTAACTTTCTATGATTTGAACCTCTCCTGTGAGTCCAGTCTTAGATTCCGATGCTTCACTTCAGGTTTACTGTATACCTTGAACGTTCTTATTGCCGATGAAGCACAGAATTTGCATCCGAATTAAATTCAAAAGGCACAATAACGACTTAAGTACAAGTGGACTGACTCTTCTTACTGCCTATGTTTCGAACCTCTCCTGTGAGTCCAGTTTTAGATTCCGATGCTTCACTTCAGGTTTACTGTACACCACGGACCTTCTTATTGACGATGAAGCACAGAAATTGCATCCGAGTTTAATACAAAAGGCACAATGCCGACTTAAGTAGAAGAGGACTGACACTCTAACTTTCTATGAATTGAACCTCTCCTGTGAGACCGGTTTTAGATTCCGATGCTTCAATTCAGGTTTACTGTATACCTTGGACATTCTAATTGACGATGAAACACAGATATTGCATCCGAATTTAATACATAAGGCACAATGCCGTTTTAAGTACAAGAGGACTGACTCTCTAACTTTCTATGATTTCACCCTCTCCTGTGAGTCCAGTTTTGGATTCCGAAGCTTCACTTCAGGTTTGCTGTATATCTTGAACCATCTTATTGACGATGAAGCACAGAAATTGCATCGGAATTAAATTCAAAAGGCACAATCCCGACTTAAGTACAAGAGGACTGACACTTAAACTTTCTATGATTTGAACTTGTCTTGTGAGTCCAGTTTTAGATTCCGATGCCTCACTTCAGGTTTACTCTATCCCATGGACCTTCGTATTGATGATCAAAGACAGAAATTGCATCCGAATTAAATAGAAAAGGCACAATGCCGACTTAAGTACAAGAGGCCTGACACTTCTTACATTCTATGTTTAGAACCTCTCCTGTGAGACCGGTTTTAGATTGCGATGCTTCACTTCAGGTTTACTGTATAACCAGGACCTTCTTATTGACGATGAAACACAGAAATTGCATCCAAATTTAGTACAAAAGGCACAATGCCGACTTAAGTACAAGAGGACTGACTCTTCTTACTGTCAATGTTTAGAACCTTTCCTGTGAGACCAGGTTTAGATTCCAATGCTTCACTTCAGGTGTACTGTATACCTTGGACCTTCTAATTGACGATGAAACACACAAATTGCATCCGAATTTAATTCAAAAGGCACAATGCCGTCTTAAGTAGAGGAGGACTGACACTCTAACTTTCTTTGATTTGAACCTCTCCTGGAGTCCAGTTTTAGATTACGATTCTTCACTTCACGTTTACTGTATAACTTGGACCTTCGTATTGACGATGAAGTACAGAAATTGCATCCGAATTAAATTCAAAAATCACAATGACGCCTTAAGTACAAGAGGACTGACACTTCTTACATTCTATGTTTAGAACCTCTCCTGTGAGACCGGTTTTAGATTGCGATGCTTCACTTCAGGTTTACTGTATACCTTGGACCTTCTTATTGACGATGAAACACAGAAATTGCATCGGAATTAAATTCAAAAGGCACAATGCCGACTTAAGTTCAAGAGGACTGACACTCTAACTTTCTATAATTTGAACCTCTCCTGTGAGTGCAGTTTTAGATTCCGAATCTTCACTTCAGGTTTACTGTATACCTTGGACCTTCTTATTGACGATGAAGCTCAGAAATTACATCCGAATTTAATACAAAAGGCACAATGCCGACTTAAGTGCAAGAGGACTGACACTCTAACTTTCTATAATTTGAACATCTCCTGTGAGTCCAGTTTTAGATCCCGATGCTTCACTTCAGGTTTACTGTATACCTTGGACCTTCTTATTGACGATGAAGCACAGAAATTGCATCGGATTTAAATTCAAAAGGGACAATGCCGACTTAAGTACAAGAGGACTGACACTCTAACTTCCTTTTATTTGAACAGCTCTTGTGAGTCCAGTTTTAGATTCCGATGCTTCACTTCAGGTTTACGTTATACCTTGGACCTTCTTACTGACGATGAAGCACAGAAACTGCATCCGAATTTAATACAAAAGGCACAATGCCGACTTAAGTACAAGAGGATTGACACTCTAACTTTCTATGATTGGAACTTCTAATGTGAGTCCAGTTTTAGATTCCGATGCTTCACTTCAGGTTTACTGTATACCTTACAACTTCTTATTGACGATGAAGCACAGAAATTGCATCCGAATTAAATTCAAAAGGCACAATAACGACTTAAGTACAAGAGGACAGACTCTTCTTACTGCCTATGTTTAGAACCTCTCCTGTGAGTCCAGTTTTAGATTCCGATGCTTCACTTCAGGTTTGCTGTATATCTTGAACCATCTTATTGACGATGAAGCACAGAAATTGCATCGGAATGTAATTCAAAAGGCACAATCCCGACTTAAGTACAACAGGACTGACACTCTAGTTTTCTATGAATTAAACCTCTCCTGTGAGACCGGTTTTAGATTCCGATGCTTCAATTCAGGTTTACAGTATATCTTGGACCTTCTAATTGACGATGAAACACAGAAATTGCATACTAATTTAATACAAAAAGCACAATGCCGACTTACGTACAAGTGGACTGACTCTCTAACTTATTATGATTTCACCCTCTCCTGTGAGACCAGTTTTGGATTCCAATGCTTCACTTCAGGTTTACTGTATACCTTGAACCATCTTATTGACGATGAAGCACAGATATTTCCAACGGAATGAAATTCAAAAGGCACAATCCCGACTTAAGTACAAGAGGACTGACACTTAAACTTTCTGTAATTTGAACTTCTCCTGTGAGTCCAGATTTAAAATCCTAATTTCCACCTCAGGTTTACTGTATAACTTGGACCTTCGTATTGACGATGAAGCACAGAAATTGCATCCGAATTAAATTCAAAAGGCACAATGAGGACTTAAGTACAAGAGGACTGACACTCTAACTTTCTATGATTTGAACCGCTCTTGTGAGTCCAGTTTTAGATTCCGATGCTTCACTTCAGGTTTACTTTATACCTTGGACCATCTTACTGACGATGAAGCACAGAAATTGCATTCGAATTTAATACAAAAGGCACAATGCCGACTTAAGTACCAGAGGACTGACACTCAAACTTTCTATGATTGGAACCTCTAATGTGAGTCCAGTTTTAGATTCCGATGCTTCACTTCAGGTTTACTGTATACCTTACAACTTCTTATTGACGATGAAGCACAGAAATTGCATCCGAATTAAATTCAAAAGGCACAATAACGACTTAAGTACAAGAGGACTGACTCTTCTTACTGCCTATGTTTAGAACCTCTCCTGTGAGTCCAGTTGTAGATTCCGATGCTTCACTTCAGGTTTACTGAACACCTTGGACCTTCTTATTGACGATGAAGCACAGAAATTGCATCCGAGTTTAATACAAAAGGCACAATGAAGACTTAAGTACATGAGGACTGACACTCTAACCTTCTATGAATTATACATCTCCTGTTAAACCGGTTTTAGATTCTGATGCTTCAATTCAGGTTTACTGTATATCTTGGACCTTCTACTTGACGATGAAGCACAGAAATTGCAACGGAATTAAATTCAAAAGGCACAATCCCGACTTAAGTACAAGAGGACTGACACTTAAACTTTCTATGATTTGAACTTCTCCTGTGAGTCCAGTTTTAGATTCCGATGCTTCACTTCAGGTTTACTTTATCCCTTGGACCTTCTTATTGATGATCAAACACAGAAATTGCATCCAAATTAAATAGAAAAGGCACAATGCCGACTTAAGTATAAGAGGACTGACACTTCTTACTTTCTATGTTTACAACCTCTCCTGTGAGACCGGTTTTAGATTGCGGTGCTTCACTTCAGGTTTACTGTATACCCAGGACCGTCTTATTGTCGATGAAACACAGAAATTGCATCCAAATTTAGTACTAAAGGCACAATGCCGATTTAAGTACAAGAGGACTGACTCTTCTTACTGACTATGTTTAGAACCTTTCCTGTGAGACCAGGTTTAGATTCCAATGCTTCACTTCAGTTGTACTGTATACCTTGGACCTTCTAATTGACGATGAAACACACAAATTGCATCCGAATTTAATTCAAAAGGCACAATGACGACTTAAGTACAAGAGGACTGACACTCTATCTTTCTATGATTTGAACCTCTCCTGTGAGTCCAGTTATAGATTCCGATTCTTCACTTCAGGTTTACTGTATATCTTGGACCTTCGTATTGACGATGAAGCACAGAACTTGCATCCGAATTAAATTCAAAAGGCAAAATGACGACTTCAGTACAAGATGGCTGACACTTCATACATTCTATGTTTTGAACCTCTCCTGTGAGACCGGTTTGAGATTGTGATGCTTCACTTCAGGTTTACTGTATACCTTGGACCTTCTTATTGACGATGAAACACAGAAATTGCATCGGAATTAAATACAAAAGGTACATTGCCGACTTAAGTACAAGAGGACTGACACTCTAACTTTCTATGATTGGAACCTCTAATGTGAGTCCAGTTTTAGATTCCGAAGCTTCACTTCAGGTTTACTGTATACCTTACACCTTCTTATTGACGATGAAGCACAGAAATTGCATCCGAATTAAATGCAAAAGGCACAATAACGACTTAAGTATAAGAGGACTGACTCTTCTTACTGCCTATGTTTAGAACCTCTCCTGTGAGTCCAGTTTTAGATTCCAATGCTTCACTTCAGGTTTACTGTACACCTTGGACCTTCTTATTGACGATGAAGCACAGAAATTGCATCCGAGTTTAATACAAAAGGCACAATGAAGACTTAAGTACAAGAGGACTGACACTCTAACTTTCTATGATTTGAACCTCTCCTGTGAGTCCAGTTATAGATTCCGATTCTTCACTTCAGGTTTACTGTATATCTTGGACCCTCGTATTGACGATGAAGCACAGAACTTGCATCCGAATTAAATTCAAAAGGCAAAATGACGACTTCAGTACAAGAGGGCTGACACTTCTTACATTCTATGTTTTGAACCTCTCCTGTGAGACCGGTTTGAGATTGCGATGCTTCACTTCAGGTTTACTGTATACCTTGGACCTTCTTATTGACGATGAAACACAAAAATTGCATCGGAATTAAATTCAAAAGGTACAATGCCAACTTAAGTACAAGAGGACTGACACTCTAACATTCTATGATTTGAACCTCTCCTGTGAGTCCAGTTTTAGATTCCGAATCTTCACTTCAGATTTACTGTATACGTTGGACCTTCTTATTGACGATGAAGCTCAGAAATTGCATCCGAATTTAATACAAAAGGCACAATGCCGACTTAAGTGCAAGAGGACTGACACTCTAACTTTCTATGATTTGAACATCTCCTGTGAGTCCAGTTTCAGATGCCGATGCTTCACTTCAGGTTTACTGTATACCTTCGACCTTCTTATTGACAATGAAGCACTGAAATTGCATCTGAATTAAATTCAAAAGGGACAATGCCGCCTCAGGTACAAGAGGACTGACACTATAACTTTCTATGATTTAAACCACTCCTGTGAGTCCAGTTTTAGATTCCGATGCTTCACTTCAGGTTTACTGTATACCTTGGACCTTCTTATTGACGATGAAGCACAGAAATTGCATCGGAATTAAATTCAAAAGGCACAATGCCGAGTTAAGTACAAGAGGACTGACACTCTAACTTTCTATGGTTTGATCTGCTCTTGTGAGTCCAGTTTTAGATTCCGATGCTTCACTACAGGTTTAACTTCATACCTTGGACCTTCTTATTGACGATGAAGCACAGAAATTTTATCGGAATTAAATTGAAAAGGCACAATGCCTACTTAAGTACATGAGGACTAACATTCTAACTTTCTATGATTTGATCCTCTCCTGTGATTCCAGTTTTGGATTCCGATGCTTCACTTCAGGTTTACTGTATCACTTGGATCTTCTTATTGACGATGAAACACAGAAATTGCATCGGAATTAAACACAAAAGGCACAATGCCGACTTAAGTACAAGAGGACTGATACTTCTTACATTCTATGATTTGAACCTCTTCTGTGAGACCGGTTTAAATTCCGATGCTTCACTTCAGGTTTACTGTATACCTTGGACCTTCTTATTGACGATGAAACACAGAAATTGCATCTGAATTCAATACAATAGGCACAATGCCGACTTAAGTACAAGAGGACTGACTCTTCTAACTGTCTATGTTTAGATCCTCTCCGGTTAGTACAGTTTTAGATTCCGATGCTTCACTTCAGGTTAACTGTATCCCTTGGACCTTCTTATTGACGATGAAACACAGAAATTGCATCGGAATTAAATTCAAAAGGCACAATGCCGACATATGTACAAGAGGACCGACACTCTAACTTTCTATGATTTGAACATCTCCTGTGAGTCCAGTTTTAGATTCCGATGATTCACTTCAGGTTTACTGTGTATCTTGGACCTTATTATTGACGATGAAACAAAGAAATTGCATCGGAATTAAATTCAAATGGCACAATGCCGACATAAGTACAAGTGGACTGACACTCTAACTTTCAATGATTTGATCCTCTCCTGTGAGTCCAGTTTTAGATTGCGATGCTTCATTTCACGTTTACTGTATCCCTTGGACTTTCCTATTGACGATGAAACACAGAAATTGCATCCGAATTTAATACAAAAGGCACAATGCCGACTTAAGTACAAGAGGACTGAAACTCCGACTTTCTACGATTTGAACCTCTCCTGTGAGTCCTGTTTTAGATTCCGATGCTTCACTTCAGGTTTAATGTATTCCTTGGACTTTCTTATTGACGATGAAGCACAGAAATTGCATCCGAATTTAGTACAAAAGGCACAATGCCGACTTAAGTACAAGAGGACTGATACTTCTTACATTCTATGATTTAAACCTCTCCTGTGAGACCGGTTTTAGATTCCGATGCTCAATTCAGGTTTACTGTATACCTTGGACCTTCTAATTGACGATGAAACACAGATACTGCATCCGAATTTAATACATAAAGCACAATGCCGACTTAAGTACAAGAGGACTGACAGTCTAACTTTTTTTGTTTTGAACCTCACCTGTGAGTCCAGTTTTAGACTCCGATGCTTCACTTTAGATTTACTGTATACCTTGAACCTTCTTATTGACGATGAAGCACAGAAATTGTATCGGAAAGAAATTCAAAAGGCACAATGCCGACTTAAGTACAAGAGGACTGACACTCTACTTTTCTATCATTTAAACCTTTCCTTTGAGTCCAGTTGTAGGTTCCGATTCTTCACTTCAGGTTTACTGTATCCCTTGGACATTTTTAATGACGATGAGACACAAAAATTGCATCCGGATTTAATACAAAAGGCACAATGCCGACATAAGTACAAGAGGAATGGCACTCTAACTTTCTATGATTTGAACCTCTCCTGTGAGTCCAGTCTTAGATTCCGATGCTTCACTTCAGGTTTACTGTATACCTTGAACGTTCTTATTGCCGATGAAGCACAGAAATTGCATCCGAATTAAATTCAAAAGGCAAAATAACGACTTAAGAACAAGAGGACAGACTCTTCTTACTGCCTATGTTTAGAACCTCTCCTGTGAGTCCAGTTTTAGATTCCGATGCTTCACTTCAGGTTTGCTGTATATCTTGAACCATCTTATTGACGATGAAGCACAGAAATTGCATCCGAGTTTAATACAAAAGGCACAATGCCGACTTAAGTAGAAGAGGACTGACACTCTAACTTTCTATGAATTGAACCTCTCCTGTGAGACCGGTTTTAGATTCCGATGCTTCAATTCAGGTTTACTGTATACCTTGGACCTTCTAATTGACGATGAAACACAGATATTGCATCCGAATTTAATACATAAGGCACAATGCCGTTTTAAGTACAAGAGGACTGACTCTCTAACTTTCTATGATTTCACCCTCTCCTGTGAGTCCAGTTTCGGATTCCGAAGCTTCACTTCAGGTTTGCTGTATATCTTGAACCATCTTGTTGACGATGAAGCACAGAAATTGCATCGGAATTAAATTCAAAAGGCACAATCCCGACTTAAGTACAAGAGGACTGACACTTAAACTTTCTATGATTTGAACTTGTCTTGTGAGTCCAGTTTTAGATTCCGATGCCTCACTTCAGGTTTACTCTATCCCTTGGACCTTCTTATTGATGATCAAAGACAGAAATTGCATCCGAATTAAATAGAAAAGGCACAATGCCGACTTAAGTACAAGAGGCCTGACACTTCTTACATTCTATGTTTAGAACCTCTCCTCTGAGACCGGTTTTAGATTGCGATGCTTCACTTCTGGTTTACTGTATAACAAGGACATTCTTATTGACGATGAAACACAGAAATTGCATCCAAATTTAGTACAAAAGGCACAATGCCGACTTAAGTACAAGAGGACTGACTCTTCTTACTGTCTATGTTTAGAACCTTTCCTGTGAGACCAGGTTTACATTCCAATGCTTCACTTCAGGTGTACTGTATACCTTGGACCTTCTAATTGACGATGAAACACACAAATTGCATCCGAATTTAATTCAAAAGGCACAATGCCGTCTTAAGTAGAGGAGGACTGACACTCTAACTTTCTTTGATTTGAACCTCTCCTGGAGTCCAGTTTTAGATTCCGATTCTTCACTTCACGTTTACTGTATAACTCGGACCTTCGTATTGACGATGAAGTACAGAAATTGCATCCGAATTAAATTCAAAAATCACAATGACGCCTTAAGTACAAGAGGACTGACACTTCTTAAATTCTATGTTTAGAACCGCTCCTGTGAGACCGGTTTTAGATTGCGATGCTTCACTTCAGGTTTACTGTATACCTTGGACCTTCTTATTGACGATGAAACACAGAAATTGCATCGGAATTAAATTCAAAAGGCACAATGCCGACTTAAGTTCAAGAGGACTGACACTCTAACTTTCTGTAATTTGAACCTCTCCTGTGAGTGCAGTTTTAGATTCCGAATCTTCACTTCAGGTTTACTGTATACCTTGGACCTTCTTATTGACGATGAAGCTCAGAAATTGCATCCGAATTTAATACAAAAGGCACAATGCCGACTTAAGTGCAAGAGGACTGACACTCTAACTTTCTATAATTTGAACATCTCCTGTGAGTCCAGTTTTAGATCCCGATGCTTCACTTCAGGTTTACTGTATACCTTGGACCTTCTTATTGACGATGAAGCACAGAAATTGCATCGGAATTAAATTCAAAAGGGACAATGCCGACTGAAGTACAAGAGGACTGACACTCTAACTTCCTTTTATTTGAACAGCTCTTGTGAGTCCAGTTTTAGATTCCGATGCTTCACTTCAGGTTTACTTTATACCTTGGACCTTCTTACTGACGATGAAGCTCAGAAACTGCATCCGAATTTAATACAAAAGGCACAATGCCGACTTAAGTACAAGAGGATTGACACTCTAACTTTCTATGATTGGAACTTCTAATGTGAGTCCAGTTTTAGATTCCGATGCTTCACTTCAGGTTTACTGTATACCTTACAACTTCTTATTGACGATGAAACACAGAAATTGCATCCGAATTAAATTCAAAAGGCACAATAACGACTTAAGTACAAGAGGACAGACTCTTCTTACTGCCTATGTTTAGAACCTCTCCTGTGAGTCCAGTTTTAGATTCCGATGCTTCACTTCAGGTTTGCTGTATATCTTGAACCATCTTATTGACGATGAAGCACAGAAATTGCATCGGAATGTAATTCAAAAGGCACAATCCCGACTTAAGTACAAGAGGACTGACACTCTAATTTTCTATGAATTAAACCTCCCCTGTGAGACCGGTTTTAGATTCCGATGCTTCAATTCAGGTTTACAGTATATCTTGGACCTTCTAATTGACGATGAAACACAGAAATTGCATACGAATTTAATATAAAAAGCACAATGCCGACTTACGTACAAGAGGACTGACTCTCTAACTTTCTATGGTTTCACCCTCTCCTGTGAGACCAGTTTTGGATTCCACTGCTTCACTTCAGGTTTACTGTATACCTTGAACCATCTTATTGACGATGAAGCACAGAAATTTCCAACGGAATGAAATTCAAAAGGCACAATCCCGACTTAAGTACAAGAGGACTGACACTTAAACTTTCTATGATTGAACTTCTCCTGTGAGTCCAGTTTTAGATTCCGATGCTTCACTTCAGGTTTACTGTATACCTTGGACCTTGTAATTGACGATGAAACACAGATATTGCATCCGAATTTAATACATAAGGCACAATGCCGTTTTAAGTACAAAAGGACTGACTCTCTAACTTTCTATGATTTCACCCTGTCCTGTGAGTCCAGTTTTGGATTCCGATGCTTCACTTCAGGTTTGCTGTATATCTTGAACCATCTTATTAACGATGAAGCACAGAAATTGCATCGGAATGTAATTCAAAAGGCACAATCCCGACTTAAGTACAAGAGGACTGACACTTAAACTTTCTGTGATTTGAACTTCTCCTGTGAGTCCAGTTTTAGATTCCTATTTTTCACTTCAGGTTCACTGTATAACTTGGACCTTCGTATTGACGACGAAGCACAGAAATTGCATCCGAATTAAATTCAAAAGGCACAATGAGGACTTAAGTACAAGAGGACTGACACTCTAACTTTCTATGATTTGAACCGCTCTTGTGAGTCCAGTTTTAGATTCCGATGCTTCACTTCAGGTTTACTTTATACCTTGGACCATCTTACTGACGATGAAGCACAGAAATTGCATTCGAATTTAATACAAAAGGCACAATGCCGACTTAAGTACCAGAGGACTGACACTCTAACTTTCTATGATTGGAACCTCTAATGTGAGTCCAGTTTTAGATTCCGATGCTTCACTTCAGGTTTACTGTATACCTTACAACTTCTTATTGACGATGAAGCACAGAAATTGCATCCGAATTAAATTCAAAAGGCACAATAACGACTTAAGTACAAGAGGACTGACTCTTCTTACTGCCTATGTTTAGAACCTCTCCTGTGAGTCCAGTTTTAGATTCCGATGCTTCACTTCAGGTTTACTGAACACCTTGGACCTTCTTATTGACGATGAAGCACAGAAATTGCATCCGAGTTTAATACAAAAGGCACAATGAAGACTTAAGTACAAGAGGACTGACACTCTAACCTTCTATGAATTATACCTCTCCTGTTAAACCGGTTTTAGATTCCGATGCTTCAATTCAGGTTTACTGTATATCTTGGACCTTCTACTTGACGATGAAGCACAGAAATTGCATCGGAATTAAATTCAAAAGGCACAATCCCGACTTAAGTACAAGAGGACTGACACTTAAACTTTCTATGATTTGAACTTCTCCTGTGAGTCCAGTTTTAGATTCCGATGCTTCACTTCAGGTTTACTTTATCCCTTGGACCTTCTTATTGATGATCAAACACAGAAATTGCATCCAAATTAAATAGAAAAGGCACAATGCCGACTTAAGTATAAGAGGACTGACACTTCTTACTTTCTATGTTTACAACCTCTCCTGTGAGACCGGTTTTAGATTGCGGTGCTTCACTTCAGGTTTACTGTATACCCAGGACCGTCTTATTGTCGATGAAACACAGAAATTGCATCCAAATTTAGTACTAAAGGCACAATGCCGATTTAAGTACAAGAGGACTGACTCTTCTTACTGACTATGTTTAGAACCTTTCCTGTGAGACCAGGCTTAGATTCCAATGCTTCACTTCAGTTGTACTGTATACCTTGGACCTTCAAATTGACGATGAAACACACAAATTGCATCCGAATTTAATTCAAAAGGCACAATGACGACTTAAGTACAAGAGGACTGACACTCTATCTTTCTATGATTTGAACCTCTCCTGTGAGTCCAGTTATAGATTCCGATTCTTCACTTCAGGTTTACTGTATATCTTGGACCTTCGTATTGACGATGAAGCACAGAACTTGCATCCGAATTAAATTCAAAAGGCAAAATGACGACTTCAGTACAAGAGGGCTGACACTTCTTACATTCTATGTTTTGAACCTCTCCTGTGAGACCGGTTTCAGATTGCGATGCTTCACTTCAGGTTTACTGTATACCTTGGACCTTCTTATTGACGATGAAACACAGAAATTGCATCGGAATTGAATTCAAAAGGTACATTGCCGACTTAAGTACAAGAGGACTAACACTCTAACTTTCTATGATTTGAACCTCTCCTGTGAGTCCAGTTTTAGATTCCGAATCTTCACTTCAGGTTTACTGTATACGATGGACCTTCTTATTGACGATGAAGCTCAGAAATTGCATCCGAATTTAATACAAAAGGCACAATGCCGACTTAAGTGCAAGAGGACTGACACTCTAACTTTCTATGATTTGAACATCTCCTGTGAGTCCAGTTTCAGATCCCGATGCTTCACTTCAGGTTTACTGTATACCTTGGACATTCTTATTGACGATGAAGCACTGAAATTGCATCTGTATTAAATTCAAAAGGGACAATGCCGACTTAAGTACAAGAGGACTGACACTCTAACTTTCTATGATTTAAACCTCTCCTGTGAGTCCAGTTTTAGATTCCGATGCTTCACTTCAGGTTTACTGTATACCTTGGACCTTCTTATTGACGATGAAGCACAGAAATTGCATCGGAATTAAATTCAAAAGGCACAATGCCGAGTTAAGTACAAGAGGACTGACACTCTAACTTTCTATGATTTGAACCGCTCTTGTGAGTCCAGTTTTAGATTCCGATGCTTCACTACAGGTTTACTTCATACCTTGGACATTCTTACTGACGATGATGCACAGAAATTGCATCCGAATTTAATACAAAAGGCACAATGCCGACTTCAGTACAAGAGGACTGACACTCTAACTTTCTATGATTGGAACCTCTAATGTGAGTCCAGTTTTAGATTCCGATGCTTCACTTCAGGTTTACTGTATACCTTAGACCCTCTTATTGACGATCAAGCACAGAAATTGCATCCGAATTAAATTCCAAAGCCACAACGCCGACTTAAGTTCAAGAGGACTGACACTCTAACTTTATATGATTTGGACCTTTCCTGTGAGTTCACTTTTAGATTCCGATGCTTCACTTCAGGTTTACTGTATCCCTTGTACCTTCTTATTGTCGATGAAACACAGAAATTGCATCCGAATTTAATGCAAAATGCACAATGCCGACTTAAGAACAAGAGGACTGACATCTAACCTTCTATGATTGGAACCTCTCCTGTGAGTCCTGTGTTAGATTCCAATGCTTCACTTCAGGTTTACAGTATACCTTGGACCTTCTTGTTGACGATGAAACACAGAAAATTCATCGGATTTAAATTCAAATGGCACAATGCCGACTTAAGTACAAGAGGACTGACACTCTAACTTTCTATGATTTGAACCTCTCCTGTGTGTCCAATTTTAGATTCCGATGCTTCACTTCAGGATTATTGTATACCTTGGACCTTCTTATTGACGATGAAGCACAGAAATTTTATCGGAATTAAATTGAAAAGGCACAATGCCTACTTAAGTACATGAGGACTAACACTCTAACTTTCTATGATTTGATCCTCTCCTGTGAGTCCAGTTTTGGATTCCGATGCTTCACTTCAGGTTTACTGTATCCCTTGGATCTTCTTATTGACGATGAAACACAGAAATTGCATCGTAATTAAACACAAAAGGCACAATCCCGACTTAAGTACAAGAGGACTGATACTTCTTACATTCTATGATTTGAACCTCTCCTGTGAGACCGGTTTAAATTACGATGCTTCACTTCAGGTTTACTGTATACCTTGGACCTTCTTATTGACGATGAAACTCAGAAATTGCATCTGAATTCAATACAATAGGCACAATGCCGACTTAAGTACAAGAGGACTGACTCTTCTTACTGTCTATGCTAAGATCCTCTCTTGTTAGTACAGTTTTAGATTCCGATGCTTCACTTCAGGTTTACTGTATCCCTTGGACCTTCTTATTGACGATGAAACACAGAAATTGCATCGGAATTAAATTCAAAAGGCACAATGCCGACATATGTACAAGAGGACAGACACTCTAACTTTCTATGATTTGAACATCTCCTGTGAGTCCAGTTTTAGATTCCGATGCTTCAATTCAGGTATACTGCATACCTTGGACCTTCTAATTGACGATGAAACACAGATATTTCATACGAATTTAATACATAAGGCACAATGCCGACTTAAGTACAAGAGGACTGACCGTGTAACTTTCTATGATTTCACCCTGTCCTGTGATTCCAGTTTTGGATTCCGATGCTTCACTTCAGGTTTGCTGTATACCTTGAACCATCTTATTGACGATGAAGCACAGAAATTGCATCGGAATTAAATTCAAAAGGCACAATCCCGACTTAAGTACAAGAGGACTGACACTCAAACTTTCTATGATTTGAACTTCTCCTGTGAGTCCAGTTTTAGATTCCGATGCTTCACTTCAGGTTTACTGTATCCCTTGGACCTTCGTATTGATGATCAAACACAGAAATTGCATCCGAATTAAATAGAAAAGGCACAATGCCGACTTAAGTACAAGAGGACTGACACTTCTTACATTCTATGTTTAGAACCTTTCCTGTGAGACCAGGTTTAGATTCCAATGCTTCACTTCAGGTGTACTGTATACCTTGGACCTTCTAATTGACGATGAAACACAGAAATTGCACCAAATTTAGTACAAAAGGCACAATGCCGACTTAAGTACAAGAGGGCTGACTCTTCTTACTGTCAATGTTTAGAACCTTTCCTGTGAGACCAGGTTTAGATTCCAATGCTTCACTGCAGGTGTACTGTATACCTTGGACCTTCTAATTGACGATGAAACACACAAATTGCATCCGAATTTAATTCAAAAGGCACAATTTCGACTTAAGTACAAGAGGACTGACACTCTAACTTTCTATGATTTGAACCTCTCCTGTGAGTCCAGTTTTAGATTCCGATTCTTCACTTCAGGTTTACTGTATAACTTGGACCTTCGTATTGACGATGAAGCACAGAAATTGCATCCGAATTAAATTCAAAAGGCACAATGACGACTTAAGTACAAGAGGGCTGACACTTCGTACATTCTATGTTTAGAACCTCTCCTGTGAGACCCGTTTTAGATTGCGATGCTTCACTTCAGGTTTACTGTATACCTTGGAACTTCTTATTGACGATGAAACACAGAAATTGCATCCGAGTTTAATACAAAAGGCACAATGGCGACTTAAGTACAAGTGGACTGACACTTAAATTTTCTATGATTTGAACTTCTCCTGTGAGTCCAGTTTTAGATTCCGATGCTTCACTTCAGGTTTACTGTATCCCTTGGACCTTCTTATTGATGATCAAACACAAAAATTGCATCCGAATTAAATAGAAAAGGCACAATGCCGACATAAGTACAAGAGGACTGACACTTCTTACATTCTATGTTTAGAACCTCTCCTGTGAGAGCGGTTTTAGATTGCGACGCTTCACTTCAAGTTTACTGTATACCCAGGACCTTCTTATTGACGATGAAACACAGAAATTGCATCCAAATTTAGTACAAAAGGCAAAATGCCGAGTTAAGTACAAGAAGACTGACTCTTCTTACTGTATATGTTTAGAACCTTTCCTGTAAGACCAGGTATAGATTCCAATGCTTCACTTCAGGTGTACTGTATACCTTGGACCTTCTAATTGACGATGAAACACACAAATTGCATCCGAATTTAATTCAAAAGGCACAATGCCGACTTAAGTACAAGTGGACTGACACTCTAACTTTCTATGATTTGAACCTCTCCCGTGAGTCCAGTTTTAGATTCCTATTCTTCACTTCAGGTTTACTGTATAACTTGGACCTTCGTATTGACGATGAAGCACAGAAATTGCATCCGAATTAAATTCAAAAGGCACAATGACGACTTAAGTACAGGAGGACTGACACTTCTTACATTCTATGTTTAGAACCTCTCCTGTGAGACCGGTTTTAGATTGCGATGCTTCACTTCAGGTTTACTGTATACCTTGGACCTCCTTCTTGACGATGAAACACAGAAATTGCATCGGAATTCACTTCAATAGGCACAATGCCGACTTAAGTACAAGAGGACTGACACTCTAACTTTCTATGATTAGAACCTCTCCTGTGAGTCCAGTTTTAGATTCCGAATCTTCACTTCAGGTTTACTGTATACGATGGACCTTCTTATTGACGATGAAGCTCAGAAATTGCATCCGAATTTAATACAAAAGGCACAATGCCGACTTAAGTGCAAGAGGACTGACACTCTAACTTTCTATGATTTGAACATCTCCTGTGAGTCCAGTTTCAGATCCCGATGCTTCACTTCAGGTTTACTGTATACCTTGGACATTCTTATTGACGATGAAGCACTGAAATTGCATCTGTATTAAATTCAAAAAGGACAATGCCGACTTAAGTACAAGAGGACTGACACTCTAACTTTCTATGATTTAAACCTCTCCTGTGAGTCCAGTTTTAGATTCCGATGCTTCACTTCAGGTTTACTGTATACCTTGGACCTTCTTATTGACGATGAAGCACAGAAATTGCATCGGAATTAAATTCAAAAGGCACAATGCCGAGTTAAGTACAAGAGGACTGACACTCTAACTTTCTATGATTTGAACCGCTCTTGTGAGTCCAGTTTTAGATTCCGATGCTTCACTACAGGTTTACTTCATACCTTGGACCTTCGTACTGACGATGATGCACAGAAATTGCATCCGAATTTAATACAAAAGGCACAATGCCGACTTCAGTACAAGAAGACTGACACTCTAACTTTCTATGATTGGAACCTCTAATGTGAGTCCAGTTTTAGATTCCGATGCTTCACTTCAGGTTTACTGTATCCCTTGGACCTTCGTATTGATGATCAAACACAGAAATTGCATCCGAATTAAATAGAAAAGGCACAATGCCGACTTAAGTACAAGAGGACTGACACTTCTTACATTCTATGTTTAGAACCTTTCCTGTGAGACCAGGTTTCGATTCCAATGCTTCACTTCAGGTGTACTGTATACCTTGGACCTTCTAATTGACGATGAAACACAGAAATTGCATCCAAATTTAGTACAAAAGGCACAATGCCGACTTAAGTACAAGAGGGCTGACTCTTCTTACTGTCAATGTTTAGAACCTTTCCTGTGAGACCAGGTTTAGATTCCAATGCTTCACTGCAGGTGTACTGTATACCTTGGACCTTCTAATTGACGATGAAACACACAAGTTGCATCCGAATTTAATTCAAAAGGCACAATGTCGACTTAAGTACAAGAGGACTGACACTCTAACTTTCTATGATTTGAACCTCTCCTGTGAGTCCAGTTTTAGATTCCGATTCTTCACTTCAGGTTTACTGTATAACTTGGACCTTCGTATTGACGATGAAGCACAGAAATTGCATCCGAATTAAATTCAAAAGGCACAATGACGACTTAAGTACAAGAGGACTGACACTTCGTACATTCTATGTTTAGAACCTCTCCTGTGAGACCCGTTTTAGATTGCGATGCTTCACTTCAGGTTTACTGTATACCTTGGAACTTCTTATTGACGATGAAACACAGAAATTGCATCCGAGTTTAATACAAAAGGCACAATGGCGACTTAAGTACAAGTGGACTGACACTTAAATTTTCTATGATTTGAACTTCTCCTGTGAGTCCAGTTTTAGATTCCGATGCTTCACTTCAGGTTTACTGTATCCCTTGGACCTTCTTATTGATGATCAAACACAAAAATTGCATCCGAATTAAATAGAAAAGGCACAATGCCGACATAAGTACAAGAGGACTGACACTTCTTACATTCTATGTTTAGAACCTCTCCTGTGAGAGCGGTTTTAGATTGCGACGCTTCACTTCAAGTTTACTGTATACCCAGGACCTTCTTATTGACGATGAAACACAGAAATTGCATCCAAATTTAGTACAAAAGGCAAAATGCCGAGTTAAGTACAAGAAGACTGACTCTTCTTACTGTATATGTTTAGAACCTTTCCTGTAAGACCAGGTTTAGATTCCAATGCTTCACTTCAGGTGTACTGTATACCTTGGACCTTCTAATTGACGATGAAACACACAAATTGCATCCGAATTTAATTCAAAAGGCACAATGCCGACTTAAGTACAAGAGGACTGACACTCTAACTTTCTATGATTTGAACCTCTCCCGTGAGTCCAGTTTTAGATTCCTATTCTTCACTTCAGGTTTACTGTATAACTTGGACCTTCGTATTGACGATGAAGCACAGAAATTGCATCCGAATTAAATTCAAAAGGCACAATGACGACTTAAGTACAGGAGGACTGACACTTCTTACATTCTATGTTTAGAACCTCTCCTGTGAGACCGGTTTTAGATTGCGATGCTTCACTTCAGGTTTACTGTATACCTTGGACCTCCTTCTTGACGATGAAACACAGAAATTGCATCGGAATTCACTTCAATAGGCACAATGCCGACTTAAGTACAAGAGGACTGACACTCTAACTTTCTATGATTAGAACCTCTCCTGTGAGTCCAGTTTTAGATTCCGAATCTTCACTTCAGGTTTACTGTATACGATGGACCTTCTTATTGACGATGAAGCTCAGAAATTGCATCCGAATTTAATACAAAAGGCACAATGCCGACTTAAGTGCAAGAGGACTGACACTCTAACTTTCTATGATTTGAACATCTCCTGTGAGTCCAGTTTCAGATCCCGATGCTTCACTTCAGGTTTACTGTATACCTTGGACATTCTTATTGACGATGAAGCACTGAAATTGCATCTGTATTAAATTCAAAAGGGACAATGCCGACTTAAGTACAAGAGGACTGACACTCTAACTTTCTATGATTTAAACCTCTCCTGTGAGTCCAGTTTTAGATTCCGATGCTTCACTTCAGGTTTACTGTATACCTTGGACCTTCTTATTGACGATGAAGCACAGAAATTGCATCGGAATTAAATTCAAAAGGCACAATGCCGAGTTAAGTACAAGATGACTGACACTCTAACTTTCTATGATTTGAACCGCTCTTGTGAGTCCAGTTTTAGATTCCGATGCTTCACTACAGGTTTACTTCATACCTTGGACCTTCTTACTGACGATGATGCACAGAAATTGCATCCGAATTTAATACAAAAGGCACAATGCCGACTTCAGTACAAGAGGACTGACACTCTAACTTTCTATGATTGGAACCTCTAATGTGAGTCCAGTTTTAGATTCCGATGCTTCACTTCAGGTTTACTGTATACCTTAGACCCTCTTATTGACGATCAAGCACAGAAATTGCATCCGAATTAAATTCCAAAGCCACAACGCCGACTTAAGTTCAAGAGGACTGACACTCTAACTTTATATGATTTGGACCTTTCCTGTGAGTTCACTTTTAGATTCCGATGCTTCACTTCAGGTTTACTGTATCCCTTGTACCTTCTTATTGTCGATGAAACACAGAAATTGCATCCGAATTTAATGCAAAATGCACAATGCCGACTTAAGAACAAGAGGACTGACATCTAACCTTCTATGATTGGAACCTCTCCTGTGAGTCCTGTGTTAGATTCCAATGCTTCACTTCAGGTTTACAGTATACCTTGGACCTTCTTGTTGACGATGAAACACAGAAAATTCATCGGATTTAAATTCAAATGGCACAATGCCGACTTAAGTACAAGAGGACTGACACTCTAACTTTCTATGATTTGAACCTCTCCTGTGTGTCCAATTTTAGATTCCGATGCTTCACTTCAGGATTATTGTATACCTTGGACCTTCTTATTGACGATGAAGCACAGAAATTTTATCGGAATTAAATTGAAAAGGCACAATGCCTACTTAAGTACATGAGGACTAACACTCTAACTTTCTATGATTTGATCCTCTCCTGTGAGTCCAGTTTTGGATTCCGATGCTTCACTTCAGGTTTACTGTATCCCTTGGATCTTCTTATTGACGATGAAACACAGAAATTGCATCGGAATTAAACACAAAAGGCACAATGCCGACTTAAGTACAAGAGGACTGATACTTCTTACATTCTATGATTTGAACCTCTCCTGTGAGACCGGTTTAAATTACGATGCTTCACTTCAGGTTTACTGTATACCTTGGACCTTCTTATTGACGATGAAACTCAGAAATTGCATCTGAATTCAATACAATAGGCACAATGCCGACTTAAGTACAAGAGGACTGACTCTTCTTACTGTCTATGTTTAGATCCTCTCCTGTTAGTACAGTTTTAGATTCCGATGCTTCACTTCAGGTTTACTGTATCCCTTGGACCTTCTTATTGACGATGAAACACAGAAATTGCATCGGAATTAAATTCAAAAGGCACAATGCCGACATATGTACAAGAGGACAGACACTCTAACTTTCTATGATTTGAACATCTCCTGTGAGTCCAGTTTTAGATTCCGATGCTTCAATTCAGGTATACTGCATACCTTGGACCTTCTAATTGACGATGAAACACAGATATTGCATACGAATTTAATACATAAGGCACAATGCCGACTTAAGTACAAGAGGACTGACCGTGTAACTTTCTATGATTTCACCCTGTCCTGTGATTCCAGTTTTGGATTCCGATGCTTCACTTCAGGTTTGCTGTATACCTTGAACCATCTTATTGACGATGAAGCACAGAAATTGCATCGGAATTAAATTCAAAAGGCACAATCCCGACTTAAGTACAAGAGGACTGACACTCAAACTTTCTATGATTTGAACTTCTCCTGTGAGTCCAGTTTTAGATTCCGATGCTTCACTTCAGGTTTACTGTATCCCTTGGACCTTCGTATTGATGATCAAACACAGAAATTGCATCCGAATTAAATAGAAAAGGCACAATGCCGACTTAAGTACAAGAGGACTGACACTTCTTACATTCTATGTTTAGAACCTTTCCTGTGAGACCAGGTTTAGATTCCAATGCTTCACTTCAGGTGTACTGTATACCTTGGACCTTGTAATTGACGATGAAACACAGAAATTGCATCCAAATTTAGTACAAAAGGCACAATGCCGACTTAAGTACAAGAGGGCTGACTCTTCTTACTGTCAATGTTTAGAACCTTTCCTGTGAGACCAGGTTTAGATTCCAATGCTTCACTGCAGGTGTACTGTATACCTTGGACCTTCTAATTGACGATGAAACACACAAATTGCATCCGAATTTAATTCAAAAGGCACAATGTCGACTTAAGTACAAGAGGACTGACACTCTAACTTTCTATGATTTGAACCTCTCCTGTGAGTCCAGTTTTAGATTCCGATTCTTCACTTCAGGTTTACTGTATAACTTGGACCTTCGTATTGACGATGAAGCACAGAAATTGCATCCGAATTAAATTCAAAAGGCACAATGACGACTTAAGTACAAGAGGACTGACACTTCGTACATTCTATGTTTAGAACCTCTCATGTGAGACCCGTTTTAGATTGCGATGCTTCACTTCAGGTTTACTGTATACCTTGGAACTTCTTATTGACGATGAAACACAGAAATTGCATCCGAGTTTAATACAAAAGGCACAATGGCGACTTAAGTACAAGTGGACTGACACTTAAATTTTCTATGATTTGAACTTCTCCTGTGAGTCCAGTTTTAGATTCCGATGCTTCACTTCAGGTTTACTGTATCCCTTGGACCTTCTTATTGATGATCAAACACAAAAATTGCATCCGAATTAAATAGAAAAGGCACAATTACGACATAAGTACAAGAGGACTGACACTTCTTACATTCTATGTTTAGAACCTCTCCTGTGAGAGCGGTTTTAGATTGCGACGCTTCACTTCAAGTTTACTGTATACCCAGGACCTTCTTATTGACGATGAAACACAGAAATTGCATCCAAATTTAGTACAAAAGGCAAAATGCCGAGTTAAGTACAAGAAGACTGACTCTTCTTACTGTATATGTTTAGAACCTTTCCTGTAAGACCAGGTTTAGATTCCAATGCTTCACTTCAGGTGTACTGTATACCTTGGACCTTCTAATTGACGATGAAACACACAAATTGCATCCGAATTTAATTCAAAAGGCACAATGCCGACTTAAGTACAAGAGGACTGACACTCTAACTTTCTATGATTTGAACCTCTCCCGTGAGTCCAGTTTTAGATTCCTATTCTTCACTTCAGGTTTACTGTATAACTTGGACCTTCGTATTGACGATGAAGCACAGAAATTGCATCCGAATTAAATTCAAAAGGCACAATGACGACTTAAGTACAGGAGGACTGACACTTCTTACATTCTATGTTTAGAACCTCTCCTGTGAGACCGGTTTTAGATTGCGATGCTTCACTTCAGGTTTACTGTATACCTTGGACCTCCTTCTTGACGATGAAACACAGAAATTGCATCGGAATTCACTTCAATAGGCACAATGCCGACTTAAGTACAAGAGGACTGACACTCTAACTTTCTATGATTAGAACCTCTCCTGTGAGTCCAGTTTTAGATTCCGAATCTTCACTTCAGGTTTACTGTATACCTAGGAACTTCTTATTGACGATGAAGCTCAGAAATTGCATCCGAATTTAATACAAAAGGCACAATGCCGACTTAAGTGCAAGAAGAATGACACTCTAACTTTCTATGATTTGAACATCTCCTGTGAGTCCAGTTTTAGATCCCGATGCTTCACTTCAGGTTTACTGTATACCTTGGACCTTCTTATTGACGATGAAGCACAGAAATTGCATCGGAATTAAATTAAAAGGGGACAATGCCGACTCAAGTACAAGAGGACTGACACTCTAACTTTCTATGATTTGAACCTCTCCTTTGAGTCCAGTTTTAGATTCCGATGCTTCACTACAGGTTTACTGTATACCTTGGACCTTCTTATTGACGATAAAGCACAGAAATTGCATCGTAATTAAATTCAAAAGCACAATGCCGACTTAAGTCTAAGAGGACTGACACTCTAACTTTCTATGATTTGAACCGCTCTTGTGAGTACAGTTTTAGATCCCGATGCTTCACTTCAGGGTTACTTTATACCTTGGACCTTCTTACTGACGATGAAGCACAGATATTGCAGCCGAATTTAATACAAAAGGTACAATGCCGACTTAAGTACAAGAGGACTGACACTCTAACTTTCTATGATTGCAACCTCTAATGTGAGTCCAGTTTTAGATTCCGATGCTTCACTTCAGGTTTACTGTATACCTTAGACCTTCTTATTGACGATGAAGCACAGAAATTGCATCCGAATTAAATTCATAAAGCACAATGCCGACTTAAGTTCAAGAGGACTGACATTCTAACTTTATATGATTTGGACCTCTCCCGTGTGGTCCAGTTTTAGATTCCGATGCTTCACTTCAGGTTTACTGTATACCTTGGACCTTCTTATTGACGATAAAGCACAGAAATTGCATCGGAATTAAATTGAAAATGCACAATGCCTACTTAAGTATAAGAGGACTGACACTCTAACTTTTTATGATTTGATCCTATCTTGTGAGTCCAGTTTTAGATTCCGATTCTTCACGTTAGGTTTACTGTATCCCTTGGATGTTCTTATTGACGATGAAACACAGAAATTGCATCGGAATTAAACACAAAGGGCACAATGCCGACTTAAGTACAAGAGGACTGATACTTCTTACATTCTAAGATTTGAACCTCTCCTGCGAGACCGGTTTAAATTCCGATGCTTCACTTCAGGTTTACTGTATCCCTTGGACATTCTTATTGACGATGAAACACAGAAATTGCATCGGAATTAAATTCAAAAGGCACAATGCCGACATATGTACAAGAGGACAGACACTCTAATTTCTATGATTTAAACATCTCCTGTGAGTCCAGTTTTAGATTCCGATGCTTCAGTTCAGGTTTACTGTATTCCTTGGACCTTGTAATTGACGATGAAACACAGATATTGCATCCTAATTTAATACATAAGGCACAATGCCGACTTAAGTACAAGAGCACTGACCGTCTAACTTTCTATGATTTCACCCTGTCCTGTGATTCCAGTTTTGGATTCCGATGCTTCACTTCAGGTTTGCTGTATACCTTGAACCATCTTATTGACGATGAAGCACAGAAATTGCATCGGAATTAAATTCAAAAGGCACAATCCCGACATAAGTACAAAAGGACTGACACTCAAACTTTCTATGATTTGAACTTCTCCTGTGAGTCCAGTTTTAGATTCCGATGCTTCACTTCAGGTTTACTGTATACCCAGGACCTTCTTGTTGACGATGAAACACAGAAATAGCATCCAAATTTAGTACAAAAGGCACAATGACGACCTAAGTACAAGAGGACTGACTCTTCTTACTGTCAATGTTTAGAACCTCTCATGTGAGACCAGGTTCAGATTCCAATGCTTCACTTCAGGTGTACTGTATACCTTGGACCTTCTAATTGACGATGAAACACACAAATTGCATCCGAATTTAATTCAAAAGGCACAATGTCGACTTAAGTACAAGAGGACTGACGCTCTAACTTTCTATGATTTGAACCTCTCCTGTGAGTCCAGTTTTAGATTCCGATTCTTCACTTCAGGTTTACTGTATACCTTGGAACTTCTTATTGACGATGAAACACAGAAATTGCATCCGAATTAAATTCAAAAGGCTCAATGCCGACTTAGGTACAAGAGGATTGACACTATAACTTTCTATGATTTGAACCTCTCCTGTGAGTCCAATTGTAGATTCCGAATCTTCACTTCAGGTTTACTGTATACCTTGGACCTTCTTATTGACGATGAAGCTCAGAAATTGCATCCGAATTTAATACAAAAGGCACAATGCCGACTTAAGTGCAAGAGGACTGACACTCTAACTTTCTATGATTTGAACATCTCCTGTGAGTCCAGTTTTAGATCCCGATGCTTCACTTCAGGTTAACTGTATACCTTGGACCTTCTTATTGACGCTGAAGCACAGAAATTGCATTGGAATTAAATTCAAAAGGGACAATGCCGACTTAAGTACAAGAGGACTTTCACTCTAACTTTCTATGATTTCAACCTCTCCTGTGAGTCCAGTTTTAGATTCCGATGCTTCACTTCAGGTTTATGTATACCTTGGACCTTCTTATTGACGACGAAGCACAGAAATTGCATCGTAATTAAATTAAAAAGGCTCAATGCCGACTTAAGTACAAGAAGACTGACACTCTAACTTTCTATGATTGTAACCTCTAATGTGAGTCCAGTTTTAGTACCCAAAGCTTCACTTCACGTTTATGTATACCTTGGACCTTCTTATTCACGATGAAGCACAGAAATTGCATCGGAATTAAATTCAAAAGGGACAATGCCGACATAAGTACAAGAGGACTGACACTCTAACTTTCTATGATTTGTACCTCTCCTGTGAGTCCAGTTTTAGATTCCGTTGCTTCACTTCAGGTTTACTGTATACCTTGGACCTTCTTATTGACGATGAAGCACAGAAATTGCATCGGAATTAAATTCAAAAGGCACAATGCCGACTTAAGTACAAGAGGACTGACACTCTAACTTTCTATGATTTGAACCGCTCTTGTGAGACCAGTTTTAGATTCCTATGCTTCACTTCAGCTTTACTCGATACCTTGGACCTTCTTACTGACGATGAAGCACAGAAATTGCATCCGAATTAAATTCAAAAGGCACAATGCCGACTTAAGTACAAGAGGCCTGACACTCTAACTTTCTATGATTGGAACCTCTCCTGTGAGTCCTGTTTTAGATTCCGATGCTTCACTTCAGGGTTTCTGTATACCTTGGACCTTCTTGTTGACGATGAAACAGAGAAATTTCATCGGATTTAAATTCAAATGGCACAATGCCGACTTAACTACAAGAGGACTGACACTCTAACTTTCTATGATTTCAACCTCTCCTGTGAATCCAATTTTAGATTCCGATGCTTCACTTTAGGATCATTGTATACCTTGGACCTTCTTATTGACGATGAAGCACAGAAATTTTATCGGAATTAAATTGAAAAGGCACAATGCCTACTTAAGTACAAGAGGTCTGACACTCTATCTCTCTATGATTTGATCCTCTCCTGTGAGTCCAGTTTTAGATTCCGATGCTTCACTTCAGGTTTACTGTATCCCTTGGATCTTCTTATTAACGATGAAACACAGAAATTGCATCGGAATTAAACACAAAAGGCACAATGCCGACTTAAGTACAAGAGGACTGATACTTCTTACATTCTATGATTTGAACCTCTCCTGTGAGACCGGTTTAAATTCCGATGCTTCACTTCAGGTTTACTGTATACCTTGGACCTTCTTATTGACGATGAAACACAGAAATTGGATCCAAATTTAGTACAAAAGGCACAATGACGACCTAAGTACAAGAGGACTGACTCTTCTTACTGTCAATGTTTAGAACCTTTCATGTGAGACCAGGTTCAGATTCCAATGCTTCACTTCAGGTGTACTGTATACCTTGGACCTTCTAATTGACGATGAAACACACAAATTGCATCCGAATTTAATTCAAAAGGCACAATGTCGACTTAAGTACAATTGGACTGACGCTCTAACTTTCTATGATTTGAACCTCTCCTGTGAGTCCAGTTTTAGATTCCGATTCTTCACTTCAGGTTTACTGTGTACCTTGGAACTTCTTATTGACGATGAAACACAGAAATTGCATTGGAATTAAATTCAAAAGGCTCAATGCCGACTAAAGTACAAGAGGATTGACACTATAACTTTCTATGATTTGAACCTCTCCTGTGAGTCCAATTGTAGATTCCGAATCTTCACTTCAGGTTTACTGTATACCTTGGACCTTCTTATTGACGATGAAGCTCAGAAATTGCATCCGAATTTAATACAAAAGACACAATGCCGACTTAAGTGCAAGAGGACTGACACTCTAACTTTCTATGATTTGAACATCTCCTGTGAGTCCAGTTTTAGATCCCGATGCTTCACTTCAGGTTAACTGTATACCTTGGACCTTCTTATTGACGCTGAAGCACAGAAATTGCATTGGAATTAAATTCAAAAGGGACAATGCCGACTTAAGTACAAGAGGACTGGCACTCTAACTTTCTATGATTTCAACCTCTCCTGAGAGTCCAGTATTAGATTCCGATGCTTCACTTCAGGTTTATGTATACCTTGGACCTTCTTATTGACGACGAAGCACAGAAATTGCATCGTAATTAAATTAAAAAGGCTCAATGCCGACTTAAGTACAAGAAGACTGACACTCTAACTTTCTATGATTGTAACCTCTAATGTGAGTCCAGTTTTAGTACCCAATGCTTCACTTCAGGTTTATGTATACCTTGTACCTTCTTATTGACGATGAAGCACAGAAATTGCATCGGAATTAAATTCAAAAGGGACAATGCCGACATAAGTACAAGAGGACTGACACTCTAAGTTTCTATGATTTGTACCTCTCCTGTGAGTCCAGTTTTAGATTCCGTTGCTTCACTTCAGGTTTACTGTATACCTTGGACCTTCTTATTGACGATGAAGCACAGAAATTGCATCGGAATTAAATTCAAAAGGCACAATGCCGACTTAAGTACAAGAGGACTGACACTCTAACTTTCTAAGATTTGAACCGCTCTTGTGAGTCCAGTTTTAGATTCCTATGCTTCACTTCAGCTTTACTTGATACCTTGGAACTTCTTACTGACGATGAAGCACAGAAATTGCATCCGAATTAAATTCAAAAGGCACAATGCCGACTTAAGTACAAGAGGCCTGACACTCTAACTTTCTATGATTGGAACCTCTCCTGTGAGTCCTGTTTTAGATTCCGATGCTTCACTTCAGGGTTTCTGTATACCTTGGACCTCCTTGTTGACGATGAAACAGAGAAATTTCATCGGATTTAAATTCAAATGGCACAATGCCGACTTAACTACAAGAGGACTGACATTCTAACTTTCTATGATTTCAACCTCTCCTGTGAATCCAATTTTAGATTCCGATGCTTCACTTTAGGATCATTGTATACCTTGGACCTTCTTATTGACGATGAAGCACAGAAATTTTATCGGAATTAAATTGAAAAGGCACAATGCCTACTTAAGTACAAGAGGTCTGACACTCTATCTTTCTATGATTTGATCCTCTCCTGTGAGTCCAGTTTTAGATTCCGATGCTTCACTTCATGTTTACTGTATCCCTTGGATCTTCTTATTAACGATGAAACACAGAAATTGCATCGGAATTAAACACAAAAGGCACAATGCCGACTTAAGTACAAGAGGACTGAAACTTCTTACATTCTATGATTTGAACCTCTCCTGTGAGACCGGTTTAAATTCCGATGCTTCACTTCAGGTTTACTGTATACCTTGGACCTTCTTATTGGCGATGAAACACAGAAATTGCATCTGAATTCAATACAATAGGGACAATGCCGACTTAAGTACAAGAGGACTGACTCTTCTTACTGTCTATGTTTAGAACCTCTCCTGTGAGTCCAGTTTTGGATTCCGATGCTTCACTTCAGGTTTACTGTATCCCTTGGACCTTCTTAATGACGATGATACACAGAAATTGCATCGGAATTAAATTCAAAAGGCACAATGCCGACATATGTACAAGATGCCAGACACTCTAATTTTCTATGATTTGATCCTCTCCTGTGAGTCCAGTTTTAGATTCCGATGCTTCACTTCAGGTTTACTGTATCCTTTGGACCTTCTCATTGACGAATAAACACAGAAATTGCATCGTAATTTTAAAAAAAAGGCACAATTTGAATTAAGTAGAAGAGGACTGACTCTTCTTACTGTCTATGTTTAGAACTTTTCCTGTGAGACCAGTTTTAGATTCCGATTCTTCTGTTCAGGTTTACTGTATACCTTGGACCTTGTTATTGACGATGAAGCACATAAATTGCATCGGAATTAAATTCAAAAGGCACAATGCCGACTTAAGTTCAAGAGGACTGACACTCTAACTTCATATGATTTGGACCTCTCCTGTGAGTCCAGTTTCAGATTCCGATGCTTCACTTCAGGTTTACTGTATCCCTTGGACCTTCTTATTGTCGATGAAACACAGAAATTGCATCCGAATTTAATACAAAAGGCACAATGCAGACTTAAGAACAAGAGGACTGACACTCTAACTTTCAATGATTTGATCCTCTCCTGTGAGTCCAGTTTTAGATTGCGATGCTTCATTTCACGTTTACTGTATCCCTTGGACCTTCTTATTGACGATGAAACACAGAAATTGCATCCGAATTTAATACAAAAGGCACAATGCCGACTTAAGTACAAGAGGACTGAAACTCTGACTTTCTACGATTTGAACCTGTCCTGTGAGTCCAGTTTTGGATTTCGATGCTTCACATCAGGTGTACTGTATACCTTGGACCTAATTATTGACGATGAAACACAGAAATTGCATCGGAATTAAATTCAAATGGCACAATGCCGACTTAAGTACAAGAGGATTGACACTCTAACTTTCTATGAATTGAACCTCTCCTGTGGGTCCAGTTTTAGATTCCGATGCTTCACTTCAGGTTTACTGTATCCCTTGGACCATCTCATTGACGATTAAACACAGAAATTGCATCGTAATTTTGGAAAAAAGGCACAATGTCGACTTGAGTACAAGATGACTGACTCTTCTTACTGTCTATGTTTAGAACTTTTCCTGTGAGGCCAGTTTTAGATTCCGATGCTTCTGTTCAAGTTTACTGTATCCCTTGCACCTTCTAATTGACTATGAAACACACAAATTGCATCGTAATTAAATACAAAAGGCACAATGCCGACTTCAGTACCAGAAGACTGACTCTTCTTACTATCTATGTTATGAACATTTAGTTTGAGACCAGATTTAGATTCTCATGCTACACTTCAGGTTTATTGTTTCCCTTGGACCTTCTTATTGACGATGAAGCACAGATATTGCATCCGAATTTAATACTAAATTCACAATGCCGACTTAAGTACCAGAGGACTGAAACTCTGACTTTCTACGATTTGAACCTATCCTGTGAGTCCACTTTTAGATTTCGATGCTTCACTTCAGGCTTACTGAATACCGCGGACTTTCTTATTGACGATGAAGCACAGAAACTGCATCGGAATTAAATTCAAAAGGCACAATACCGACTTAAGTACAAGAAGACTGACACTCTAACTTTCTATGATTTGAACCTCTCCTGTGAGTCCAGTTTTAGTTTCCGATGCTTCACTTCAGGTTTACTGTATACCTTGGACCTTCTTATTGACGATGAACCACAGAAATTCCATTGGAATTAAATTCAAAAGGCATAATGCCGACTTAAGTACAAAAGGACTGACACTCTAACTTTGTATGATCTGAATCTCTCCTGTAAGTCCAGTTTTAGTTTCCGATGCTTCACTTCAGGTTTACTGTTTACCTTGGACCTTCATATTGACGATAAAGCACAGGAATTGCATCGGAATTAAATTGAAATGGTACAATGCCAACTTAACTACAAGAGAGGTGACCCTTCCTACTGTATATGTTTAGAACCTTTCCTGTGAGTCCAGTTTTAGATTCCGATGCTTAACTTCAGTTTACTGTATCCCTTGGACCTTCTTACTAACGATGAAACACAGAAATTGCATCCGAACTTAATACAAAAGGCACAATGCCGACTTAGGTGCAAGAGGACTGAAAATCTGCCTTTCTACGATTATAACCTCTCCTGTGAGTCCAGTTTTAGATTCCGATGCTTCACTTCAGGTTTACTGTATACCTTGGATCTTCTTAATGACGATGAAGCACATAAATTGCATCGGAATAAAATTCAAATGGCACAATGCCGACTTAAGTACAAGAGGACTGACACTCTAACTTTCTATGATTTGTCTCTCCTGTGAGTCCAGTTTTAGATTCCGATGCTTCACTTCAGTTTTATTGTATACCTTGGACCTTCTTATTGACGATGAAGCACAGAAATTGCATCGGAATTAAATTCAAAAGGCACAATGCCGAATTAAGTACAAGAGGACTGACACTCTAACTTTCTATGATTTGAACCGCTCTTGTGAGTCCAGTTTTAGATTCCGATGCTTCACTTCAGGTGTACTGTATACCTTGGACCTTCTAATTGACGATGAAACACACAAATTGCATCCGAATTTAATTCAAAAGGCACAATGTCGACTTAAGTACAAGAGGACTGACGCTCTAACTTTCTATGATTTGAACCTCTCCTGTGAGTCCAGTTTTAGATTCCGATTCTTCACTTCAGGTTTACTGTGTACCTTGGAACTTCTTATTGACGATGAAACACAGAAATTGCATTGGAATTAAATTCAAAAGGCTCAATGCCGACTTAAGTACAAGAGGATTGACACTATAACTTTCTATGATTTGAACCTCTCCTGTGAGTCCAATTGTAGATTCCGAATCTTCACTTCAGGTTTACTGTATACCTTGGACCTTCTTATTGACGATGAAGCTCAGAAATTGCATCCGAATTTAATACAAAAGGCACAATGCCGACTTAAGTGCAAGAGGACTGACACTCTAACTTTCTATGATTTGAACATCTCCTGTGAGTCCAGTTTTAGATCCCGATGCTTCACTTCAGGTTAACTGTATACCTTGGACCTTCTTATTGACGCTGAATCACAGAAATTGCATTGGAATTAAATTCAAAAGGGACAATGCCGACTTAAGTACAAGAGGACTGGCACTCTAACTTTCTATGATTTCAACCTCTCCTGTGAGTCCAGTATTAGATTCCGATGCTTCACTTCAGGTTTATGTATACCTTGGACCTTCTTATTGACGACGAAGCACAGAAATTGCATCGGAATTAAATTAAAAAGGCTCAATGCCGACTTAAGTACAAGAAGACTGACACTCTAACTTTCTATGATTGTAACCTCTAATGTGAGTCCAGTTTTAGTACCCAATGCTTCACTTCAGGTTTATGTATACCTTGGACCTTCTTATTGACGATGAAGCACAGAAATTGCATCGGAATTAAATTCAAAAGGGACATAGCCGACATAAGTACAAGAGGACTGACACTCTAAGTTTCTATGATTTGTACCTCTCCTGTGAGTCCAGTTTTAGATTCCGTTGCTTCACTTCAGGTTTACTGTATACCTTGGACCTTCTTATTGACGATGAAGCACAGAAATTGCATCGGAATTAAATTCAAAAGGCACAATGCCGACTTAAGTACAAGAGGACTGACACTCTAAGTTTCTAAGATTTGAACCGCTCTTGTGAGTCCAGTTTTAGATTCCTATGCTTCACTTCAGCTTTACTTGATACCTTGGAACTTCTTACTGACGATGAAGCACAGAAATTGCATCCGAATTAAATTCAAAAGGCACAATGCCGACTTAAGTACAAGAGGCCTGACACTCTAACTTTCTATGATTGGAACCTCTCCTGTGAGTCCTGTTTTAGATTCCGATGCTTCACTTCAGGGTTTCTGTATACCTTGGACCTTCTTGTTGACGATGAAACAGAGAAATTTCATCGGATTTAAATTCAAATGGCACAATGCCGACTTAACTACAAGAGGACTGACACTCTAACTTTCTATGATTTCAACCTCTCCTGTGAATCCAATTTTAGATTCCGATGCTTCACTTTAGGATCATTGTATACCTTGGACCTTCTTATTGACGATGAAGCACAGAAATTTTATCGGAATTAAATTGAAAAGGCACAATGCCTACTTAAGTACAAGAGGTCTGACACTCTATCTTTCTATGATTTGATCCTCTCCTGTGAGTCCAGTTTTAGATTCCGATGCTTCACTTCAGGTTTACTGTATCCCTTGGATCTTCTTATTAACGATGAAACACAGAAATTGCATCGGAATTAAACACAAGAGGCACAATGCCGACTTAAGTACAAGAGGACTGATACTTCTTACATTCTATGATTTGAACCTCTCCTGTGAGACCGGTTTAAATTCCGATGCTTCACTTCAGGTTTACTGTATACCTTGGACCTTCTTATTGACGATGAAACACAGAAATTGCATCTGAATTCAATACAATAGGGACAATGCCGACTTAAGTACAAGAGGACTGACTCTTCTTACTGTCTATGTTTAGAACCTCTCCTGTGAGTCCAGTTTTGGATTCCGATGCTTCACTTCAGGTTTACTGTATCCCTTGGACCTTCTTAATGACGATGATACACAGAAATTGCATCGGAATTAAATTCAAAAGGCACAATGCCGACATATGTACAAGATGCCAGACACTCTAATTTTCTATGATTTGATCCTCTCCTGTGAGTCCAGTTTTAGATTCCGATGCTTCACTTCAGGTTTACTGTATCCTTTGGACCTTCTCATTGACGAATAAACACAGAAATTGCATCGTAATTTTAAAAAAAAGGCACAATTTGAGTTAAGTAGAAGAGGACTGACTCTTCTTACTGTCTATGTTTAGAACTTTTCCTGTGAGACCAGTTTTAGATTCCGATTCTTCTGTTCAGGTTTACTGTATCCCTTGCACCTTCTAATTGACTATGAAACACACAAATTGCATCGTAATGAAATACAAAAGGCACAATGCCGACTTCAGTATCAGAAGACTGACTCTTCTTACTATCTATGTTATGAACATTTAGTTTGAGACCAGATTTAGATTCCGATGCTTCACTTCAGGTTTACTGTATACCTTGGACCTTGTTATTGACGATGAAGCACATAAATTGCATCGGAATTAAATTCAAAAGGCACAATGCCGACTTAAGTTCAAGAGGACTGACACTCTAACTTCATATGATTTGGACCTCTCCTGTGAGTCCAGTTTCAGATTCCGATGCTTCACTTCAGGTTTACTGTATCCCTTGGACCTTCTTATTGTCGATGAAACACAGAAATTGCATCCGAATTTAATACAAAAGGCACAATGCAGACTTAAGAACAAGAGGACTGACACTCTAACTTTCAATGATTTGATCCTCACCTGTGAGTCCAGTTTTAGATTGCGATGCTTCATTTCACGTTTACTGTATCCCTTGGACCTACTTATTGACGATGAAACACAGAAATTGCATCCGAATTTAATACAAAAGGCACAATGCCGACTTAAGTACAAGAGGACTGAAACTCTGACTTTCTACGATTTGAACCTGTCCTGTGAGTCCAGTTTTGGATTTCGATGCTTCACATCAGGTTTACTGTATACCTTGGACCTAATTATTGACGATGAAACACAGAAATTGCATCGGAATTAAATTCAAATGGCACAATGCCGACTTAAGTACAAGAGGATTGACACTCTAACTTTCTATGAATTGAACCTCTCCTGTGGGTCCAGTTTTAGATTCCGATGCTTCACTTCAGGTTTACTGTATCCCTTGGACCATCTCATTGACGATTAAACACAGTAATTGCATCGTAATTTTGGAAAAAAGGCACAATGTCGACTTGAGTACAAGAGGACTGACTCTTCTTACTGTCTATGTTTAGAACTTTTCCTGTGAGGCCAGTTTTAGATTCCGATGCTTCTGTTCAAGTTTACTGTATCCCGTGCACCTTCTAATTGACTATGAAACACACAAATTGCATCGTAATTAAATACAAAAGGCACAATGCCGACTTCAGTACCAGAAGACTGACTCTTCTTACTATCTATGTTATGAACATTTAGTTTGAGACCAGATTTAGATTCCCATGCTACACTTCAGGTTTATTGTTTCCCTTGGACCTTCTTATTGACGATGAAGCACAGATATTGCATCCGAATTTAATACTAAATTCACAATGCCGACTTAAGTACCAGAGGACTGAAACTCTGACTTTCTACGATTTGAACCTATCCTGTGAGTCCACTTTTACATTTCGATGCTTCACTTCAGGCTTACTGAATACCGCGGACTTTCTTATTGACGATGAAGCACAGAAACTGCATCGGAATTAAATTCAAAAGGCACAATACCGACTTAAGTACAAGAAGACTGACACTCTAACTTTCTATGATTTGAACCTCTCCTGTGAGTCCAGTTTTAGTTTCCGATGCTTCACTTCAGGTTTACTGTATACCTTGGACCTTCTTATTGACGATGAACCACAGAAATTCCATTGGAATTAAATTCAAAAGGCATAATGCCGACTTAAGTACAAAAGGACTGACACTCTAACTTTGTATGATCTGAATCTCTCCTGTAAGTCCAGTTTTAGTTTCCGATGCTTCACTTCAGGTTTACTGTTTACCTTGGACCTTCATATTGACGATAAAGCACAGGAATTGCATCGGAATTAAATTGAAATGGTACAATGCCAACTTAACTACAAGAGAGGTGACCCTTCCTACTGTATATGTTTAGAACCTTTCCTGCGAGTCCAGTTTTAGATTCCGATGCTTAACTTCAGTTTACTGTATCCCTTGGACCTTCTTACTAACGACGAAACACAGAAATTGCATCCGAACTTAATACAAAAGGCACAATGCCGACTTAAGTGCAAGAGGACTGAAAATCTGCCTTTCTACGATTATAACCTCTCCTGTGAGTCCAGTTTTAGATTCCGATGCTTCACTTCAGGTTTACTGTATAACTTGGATCTTCTTAATGACGATGAAGCACATAAATTGCATCGGAATAAAATTCAAAAGGCACAATGCCGACTTAAGTACAAGAGGACTGACACTCTAACTTTCTATGATTTGTCTCTCCTGTGAGTCCAGTTTTAGATTCCGATGCTTCACTTCAGTTTTATTGTATACCTTGGACCTTCTTATTGACGATGAAGCACAGAAATTGCATCGGAATTAAATTCAAAAGGCACAATGCCGAATTAAGTACAAGAGGACTGACACTCTAACTTTCTATGATTTGAACCGCTCTTGTGAGTCCAGTTTTAGATTCCGATGCTTCACTTCAGGTTTACTTTATACCTTGGACCTTCTTACTGACGATGAAGCACAGAAATTGTGTCCGAATTTAATGCAAAAGGCCCAATGCCAACTTAAGTACAAGAGGACTGACACTCTAACTTTCTATGATTTGAACCTCCAGTGTGAGTCCAGTTTTAGATTCCGATGCTTCACTTCAGGTTTACTGTATACCTTAGACCTTCTTATTGACGATGAAGCACAGAAATTGCATCCGAGTTAAATTCAAAAGGCACAATGCCGACATATGTACAAGATGACAGACACTCTAATTTTCTATGATTTGATCCTCTCCTGTGAGTCCAGTTTTAGATTCCGATGCTTCACTTCTGGTTTACTGTATACCTTGGACCTTCTTATTGACGATGAAGCTCAGAAATTGCATCCGAATGTAATACAAAAGGCACATTGCCGACTTAAGTGCAAGAGGACTGACACTCTCACTTTCTATGATTTGGACATCTCCTGTGAGTCCAGTTTTAGATCTCAATGCGTCACTTCAGTTTTACTGTATACCTTGGACCTTCTTGTTGACGCTGAAGCACAGAAATTGCATTGGAATTAAATTCAAAAGGGACAATGCCGACTTAAGTACAAGAGGACTGACACTCTAACTTTCTATGATTGCAGCCTCTCCTGTGAGTCCAGTTTTAGATTCCGATGCTTCACTTCAGTTTTATTGTATACCTTGGACCTTCTTAATGACGATGAAGCACAGAAATTGCATCGGAATTAAATTCAAAAGGCACAATGCCGAATTAAGTACAAGAGGACTGACACTCTAACTTTCTATGATTTGAACCGCTCTTGTGAGTCCAGTTTTAGATTCCGATGCTTCACTTCAGGTTTACTTTATACCTTGGACCTTCTTACTGACGATGAAGCACAGAAATTGTATCCGAATTTAATACAAAAGGCCCAATGCCAACTTAAGTACAAGAGGACTGACACTCTAACTTTCTATGATTTGAACCTCCAGTGTGAGTCCAGTTTTAGATTCCGATGCTTCACTTCAGGTTTACTGTATACCTTAGACCTTCTTATTGACGATGAAGCACAGAAATTGCATCCGAGTTAAATTCAAAAGGCACAATGCCGACATATGTACAAGATGACAGACACTCTAATTTTCTATGATTTGATCCTCTCCTGTGAGTCCAGTTTTAGATTCCGATGCTTCACTTCAGGTTTACTGTATACCTTGGACCTTCTTATTGACGATGAAGCTCAGAAATTGCATCCGAATGTAATACAAAAGGCACATTGCCGACTTAAGTGCAAGAGGACTGACACTCTAACTTTCTATGATTTGAACATCTCCTGTGAGTCCAGTTTTAGATCTCGATGCGTCACTTCAGTTTTACTGTATACCTTGGACCTTCTTGTTGACGCTGAAGCACAGAAATTGCATTGGAATTAAATTCAAAAGGGACAAAGCCGACTTAAGTACAAGAGGACTGATACTTCTTACATTCTATGATTTGAACCTCTCCTGTGAGACCGGTTTAAATTCCGATGCTTCACTTCAGGTTTACTGTATACCTTGGTCCTTCTTATTGACGATGAAACACAGAAATTGCATCTGAATTCAATACAATAGGCACAATGCCGACTTAAGTACAAGAGGACTGACTCTTCCTACTGTCTATGTTTAGAACCTCTCCTGTGAGTCCAGTTTTGGATTCCGATGCTTCACTTCAGGTTTACTGTATCCCTTGGACCTTCTTAATGACGATGATACACAGAAATTGCATCGGAATTAAATTCAAAAGGCACAATGCCGACATATGTACAAGATGACAGACACTCTGATTTTCTATGATTTGATCCTCTCCTGTGAGTCCAGTTTTAGATTCCGATGCTTCACTTCAGGTTTACTGTATACCTTGGACCTTCTCATTGACGAACAAACACAGAAATTGCATCGTAATTTTAAAAAAAAGGCACAATGTCGAATTAAGTAGAAGAGGACTGACTCTTCTTACTGTCTATGTTTAGAACTTTTCCTGTGAGACCAGTTTTAGATTCCGATGCTTCTGTTCAGGTTTACTGTATCCCTTGCACCTTCAAATTGACTATGAAACACACAAATTGCATCGTAATGAAATACAAAAGGCACAGTGCCGACTTCAGTACCAGAAGACTGACTCTTCTTACTATCTATGTTATGAACATTTAGTTTGATACCAGATTTAGATTCCGATGCTTCACTTCAGGGTTTCTGAATACCTTGGACCTTCTTGATGACGATGAAACAGAGAAATTTCATCGGATTTAAATTCAAATGGCACAATGCCGACTTAACTACTAGAGGACTGACACTCTAACTTTCTATGATTTCAACCTCTCCTGTGAGTCCAATTTTAGGTTCCGATGCTTCACTTTAGGATCATTGTATACCTTGGACCTTCTTATTGACGATGAAGCACAGAAATTTTATCGGAATTAAATTGAAAAGGCACAATGCCGACTTGAGTTCAAGAGGACTGACACTCTAACATCATATGATTTGGACCTCTCCTGTGAGTCCAGTTTTAGATTCCGATGCTTCACTTCAGGTTTACTGTATCCCTTGGACCTTCTTATTGTCGATGAAACACAGAAATTGCATCCGAATTGAATACAAAAGGCACTATGCAGACTTAAGAACAAGAGGACTGACACTCTAACTTTCAATGATTTGATCCTCTCCTGTGAGTCCAGTTTTAGATTGCGATGCTTCATTTCACGTTTACTGTATCCCTTGGACCTTCTTATTGACGATGAAGCACAGAAATTGCATCCGAATGTAATACTAAAGGCACAATGCCGACTTAAGTACCAGAGGACTGAAACTCTAACTTTCTACGATTTGAACCTATCCTGTGAGTCCACTCTTAGATTCCGATGCTTCACTTCAGGTTTACTGTATACCGTGGACTTTCTTATTGACGATGAAGCACAGAAACTGCATCGGAATTAAATTCAAAAGGCACAATACCGACTTAAGAACAAGAAGACTGACACTCTAACTTTCTATGTTTTGAACCCCTCCTGTGAGTCCAGTTTTAGATTCCGATGCTTCACTTCAGGTTTACTGTTTACCTTGGACCTTCTTATTGACGATAAAGCACAGGAATTGCATCGGAATAAAATTCAAAAAGCACAATGCCGGCTTAAGTGCAAGAGGACTGACACTCTAACTTTCTATGATTTGAACCTCTCCTGTGAGTCCAGTTTTTGATTCCGATGCTTCACTTCAGGTTTACTGTATCCCTTGGACCTTCTTATTGACGATGAAACACAGAAATTGCATCCAAATTTAATAGAAAAGACACAATGCCGTCATAAGTACAAAAGGACTGACACTCTGAGTTTCTATGATTTGGACCTCTCCTGTGAGTCCAGTTTTTGATTCCGATGCTTCACTTCAGGTTTACTGTATACATTGGACCTTCTTATTGACGATGAAGCACATAAATTGCATCGGAATTAAATTCAAAAGGCACAATGCCGACTTGAGTTCAAGAGGACTGACACTCTAACATCATATGATGTGGACCTCTCCTGTGAGTCCAGTTTTAGATTCCGATGCTTCACTTCAGGTTTACTGTATCCCTTGGACCTTCTTATTGTCGATGAAACACAGAAATTGCATCCGAATTGAATACAAAAGGCACTATGCAGACTTAAGAACAAGAGGACTGACACTCTAACTTTCAATGATTTGATCCTCTCCTGTGAGTCCAGTTTTAGATTGCGATGCTTCATTTCACGTTTACTGTATCCCTTGGACCTTCTTATTGACGATGAAACACAGAAATTGCATCCAAATTTAATAGAAAAGACACAATGCCGTCATAAGTACAAAAGGACTGACACTCTGAGTTTCTATGATTTGGACCTCTCCTGTGAGTCCAGTTTTTGATTCCGATGCTTCACTTCAGGTTTACTGTATACCGTGGACTTTCTTATTGACGATGAAGCACAGAAACTGCATCGGAATTAAATTCAAAAGGCACAATACCGACTTAAGAACAAGAAGACTGACACTCTAACTTTCTATGATTTGAACCTCTCCTGTGAGTCCAGTTTTAGTTTCCGATGCTTCACTTCAGGTTTACTGTATACCTTGGACCTTCTTATTGTCGATGAAGCACAGAAATTGCATCGGAATTAAATTCAAAAGGCACAATGCCGACTTAAGTACAAGAGGACTGACACTCTAACTTTGTATGATCTGAATCTCTCCTGTGAGTCCAGTTTCAGATTCCGATGCTTCACTTCAGGTTTACTGTATACCTTGGACCTTCTTATTGACGATGAAACACAGAAATTCCATCGGAATTAAATTCAAAAGGCATAATGCCGACTTAAGTACAATAGGACTGACACTCTAACTTTCTACGATTTAAACCTCTCCTGTGAGTCCAGTTTTAGTTTCCGATGCTTCACTTCAGGTTTACTGTTTACCTTGGACCTTCTTATTGACGATAAAGCACAGGAATTGCATCGGAATTAAATTGAAATGGTACAATGCCAACTTAACTACAAGGGAGGTGACTCTTCCTACTGTCTATGTTTAGAACCTCTCCTGTGAGTCCAGTTTTAGATTCCGATGCTTCACTTCAGGTTTACTGTATACCTTGGACCTTCTTATTGACGATGAAACACAGAAATTGCATCGGAATTAAATTCAAAAGGTATAATGCCGACTTAAATACAAGAGGACTGACACTCTAACTTTCTATGATTTGAACCCCTCCTGTGAGTCCAGTTTTAGATTCCGATGCTTCACTTCAGGTTTACTGTTTACCTTGGACCTTCTTATTGACGATAAAGCACAGGAATTGCATCGGAATTAAATTCAAAAAGCACAATGCCGACTTAAGTACAAGAGGACTGACACTCTAACTTTCTATGATTTGAACCTCTCCTGTGAGTCCAGTTTTAGATTCCGATGGTTCACTTCAGGTTTACTGTATCCCTTGGACCTTCTTATTGTCGATGAAACACAGAAATTGCATCCAAATTTAATAGAAAAGACACAATGCCGTCATAAGTACAAAAGGACTGACACTCTGACTTTCTATGATTTGAACCTCTCCTGTGAGTCCAGTTTTTGATTCCGATGCTTCACTTCAGGTTTACTGTATACCTTGGACCTTCTTATTGACGATGAAGCACATAAATTGCATCGGAATTAAATTCAAAAGGCACAATGCCGACTTGAGTTCAAGAGGACTGACACTCTAACATCATATGATTTGGACCTCTCCTGTGAGTCCAGTTTTAGATTCCGATGCTTCACTTCAGGTTTACTGTATCCCTTGGACCTTCTTATTGTCGATGAAACACAGAAATTGGATCCGAATTTAATACAAAAGGCACAATGCAGACTTAAGAACAAGAGGACTGACACTCTAACTTTCAATGATTTGATCCTCTCCTGTGAGTCCAGTTTTAGATTGCGATGCTTCATTTCACGTTTACTGTATCCCTTGGACCTTCTTATTGACGATGAAACACAGAAATTGCATCCGAATTTAATACAAAAGGCACAATGCCGACTTAAGTACAAGAGGACTCAAACTCTGACTTTCTACGATTTTAACCTGTCCTGTGAGTCCAGTTTTAGATTTCGATGCTTCACATCAGGTTTACTGTATACCTCAGACCTAATTATTGACGATGAAACACAGAAATTGCATCGGAATTAAATTCAAAAGGCACAATACCGACTTAAGAACAAGAAGACTGACACTCTAACTTTCTATGATTTGAACCTCTCCTGTGAGTCCACTTTTAGTTTCCGATGCTTCACTTCAGGTTTACTGTATACCTTGGACCTTCTTATTGTCGATGAAGCACAGAAATTGCATCGGAATTAAATTCAAAAGGCACAATGCCGACTTAAGTACAAGAGGACTGACACTCTAACTTTGTATGATCTGAATCTCTCCTGTGAGTCCAGTTTCAGATTCCGATGCTTCACTTCAGGTTTACTGTATACCTTGGACCTTCTTATTGACGATGAAACACAGAAATTCCATCGGAATTAAATTCAAAAGGCATAATGCCGATTTAAGTACAATAGGACTGACACTCTAACATTCTATGATTTAAACCTCTCCTGTGAGTCCAGTTTTAGTTTCCGATGCTTCACTTCAGGTTTACTGTTTACCTTGGACCTTCTTATTGACGATAAAGCACAGGAATTGCATCGGAATTAAATTGAAATGGTACAATGCCAACTTAACTACAAGAGAGGTGACTCTTCCTACTGTCTATGTTTAGAACCTCTCCTGTGAGTCCAGTTTTAGATTCCGATGCTTAACTTCAGGTTTACTGTATCCCTTGGACCTTCTTACTAACGATGAAACACAGAAATTGCATCCGAATTTAATACAAAAGCACAATGCCGACTTAAGTAAGAGAGGACTGAAAATCTGCCTTTCTACGATTTTAACCTCTCCTGTGAGTCCAGTTTTAGATTCCGATGCTTTACTTCAGGTTTACTGTATACCGTGGACTTTCTTATTGACGATGAAGCACAGAAACTGCATCGGAATTAAATTCAAAAGGCACAATGCCGACTTGAGTACAAGAGGACTGACACTCTAACTTTCTATGATTTGAACCCCTCCTGTGAGTCCAGTTTTAGATTCCGATGCTTCACTTCAGGTTTACTGTTTACCTTGGACCAGCTTATTGACGATAAAGCACAGGAATTGCATCGGAATTAAATTCAAAAAGCACAATGCCGGCTTAAGTACAAGAGGACTGACACTCTAACTTTCTATGATTTGAACCTCTCCTGTGAGTCCAGTTTTAGATTCCGATGCTTCACTTCAGGTTTACTGTATCCCTTGGACCTTCTTATTGTCGATGAAACACAGAAATTGCATCCAAATTTAATAGAAAAGACACAATGCCGTCTTAAGTACAAAAGGACTGACACTCTGACTTTCTATGATTTGAACCTCTCCTGTGAGTCCAATTTTAGATTCCGATGCCTCACTTCAGGATTACTATATACCTTGGCCCTTCTTATTGACGATGAAGCTCAGAAATTGCATCGGAATTAAATTCAAAAGGCACAATGCCGATTTATCTACAAGAGTGCTGACTCTTCCTACTGTCTATGTTTAGAACCTCTCCTGTGAGTCCAGTTTTAGATTCCGATGCTTAACTTCAGGTTTACTGTATCCCTTGGACCTTCTAATTGACGATGAAACACAGAAATTGCATCCGAATTTAATACAAAAGGCACAATGCCGACTTAAGTATAAGAGGACTGAAACTCTGCCTTTCTCCGATTTTAACCTCTCCTGTGAGTCCAGTTATTGATTCCGATGCTTCACTTCAGGTTTACTGTATACCTTGGACCTTCTTATTGACGATGAAGTACAGAAATTGCATCGGAATTAAATTCAAGAGGCACAATGCCGACTTGAGTTCAAGAGGAGTGACACTCTAACATCATATGATTTGGACCTCTCCTGTGAGTCCAGTTTTAGATTCCGATGCTTCACTTCAGGTTTACTGTATCACTTGGACCTTCTTATTGTTGATGAAACACAGAAATTGCATCCGAATTTAATACAAAAGGCACAATGCAGACTTAAGAACAAGAGGACTGACACTCTAACTTTCAATGATTTGATCCTCTCCTGTGAGTCCAGTTTTAGATGGCGATGCTTCATTTCACGTTTACTGTATCCCTTGGACCTTCTTATTGACGATGAAACACAGAAATTGCATCCGAATTTAATACAAAAGGCACAATGCCGACTTAAGTACAAGAGGACTGAAACTCTGACTTTCTACGATTTTAACCTGCCCTGTGAGTCCAGTTTTAGATTTCGATGCTTCACATCAGGTTTACTGTATACCTCGGACCTAATTATTGACGATGAAACACAGAAATTGCATCGGAATTAAATTCAAATGGCACAATGCCGACTTAAGTACAAGAGGAGTGACACTCTAACTTTCTATGATTTGTACCTCTCCTGTGAGTCCAGTATTAGATTCCGATGCTTCACTTCAGGTTTACTGTATCCCTTGGACTATCTCATTGACGATTAAACACAGAAATTGCATCGTAATTTTAGAAAATAGGCACAATGTCGGCTTGAGTACAAGAGGACTGACTCTTCTTACTGTCTATGTTTAGAACTTTTCCTGTGAGACCAGTTTTAGATTCCGATGCTTCTGTTCAGGTTTACTGTATCCCTTGCAACTTCTAATTGACTATGAAACACACAAATTGCATCGTAATTAAATACAAAAGGCACAATGCCGACTTCAGTACCAGAAGACTGACTCTTCGTACTATCTATGTTATGAACATTTAGTTTGAGACCAGATTTAGATTCCGATGCTTCACTTCAGGTTTACTGTATCCCTTGGACCTTCTTATTGACGATGAAGCACAGAAATTGCATCCGAATTTAATACTAAATGCACAATGCCGACTTAAGTACCAGAGGACTGAAACTCTGACTTTCTACGATTTTAACCTATCCTGTGACTCCACTCTTAGATTCCGATGCTTCACTTCAGGTTTACTGTATACCGTGGACTTTCTTATTGACGATGCAGCACAGAAACTGCATCGGAATTAAATTCAAAAGGCACAATACCGACTTAAGAACAAAAAGACTGACACTCTAACTTTCTATGATTTGAACCTCTCCTGTGAGTCCAGTTTTAGTTTCCGATGCTTCACTTCAGGTTTACTGTATACCTTGGACCTTCTTATTGTCGATGAAGCACAGAAATTGCATCGGAATTAAATTCAAAAGGCACAATGCCGACTTAAGTACAAGAGGACTGACACTCTAACTTTGTAGGATCTGAATCTCTCCTGTGAGTCCAGTTTCAGATTCCGATGCTTCACTTCAGGTTTACTGTATACCTTGGACCTTCTTATTGACGATGAAACACAGAAATTCCATCGGAATTAAATTCAAAAGGCATAATGCCGACTTAAGTACAAGAGGACTGACACTCTAACTTTCTATGATTTAAACCTCTCCTGTGAGTTCAGTTTTAGTTTCCGATGCTTCACTTCAGGTTCACTGTTTACCTTGGACCTTCTTATTGACGATAAAGCACAGGAATTGCATCGGAATTAAATTGAAATGGTACAATGCCAACTTAACTACAAGAGAGGTGACTCTTCCTACTGTCTATGTTTAGAACCTCTCCTGTGAGTCCAGTTTTAGATTCCGATGCTTAACTTCAGGTTTACTGTATCCCTTGGACCTTCATACTAACGATGAAACACAGAAATTGCATCCGTATTTAATGCAAAAGGCACAATGCCGACTTAAGTAAGAGAGGACTGAAACTCTGCCTTTCTACGATTTTAACCTCTCCTGTGAGTCCAGTTTTCGATTCCGATGCTTCACTTCAGGTTTACTGTATACCTTGACCCTTCCTATTGACGATGAAGCACATAAATTGCATCGGAATAAAATTCAAAAGGCAAAATGCCGACTTAAGTACCAGAGGACTGAAACTCTGACTTTCTACGATTTGAACCTATCCTGTGAGTCCCGTTTTAGATTCCGATGCTTCACTTTAGGTTTACTGTATACCGTGGACTTTCGTATTGACGATGAAGCACAGAAACTGCATCGGAATTAAATTCAAAAGGCACAATACCGACTTAAGTACAAGAAGACTGACACTCTAACTTTCTATGAGCTGAATCTCTCCTGTAAGTCCAGTTTTAGATTCCGATGCTTCACTTCAGGTTTACTGTATACCTTGGACCTTCTCATTGACGATGAAACACAAAAATTGCATCGGAATTAAATTCAAAAGGCATAATGCCGACTTAAGTACAAGAGGACTGACTCTTCTTACTGTCTATGTTTAGAACTTTTCCTGTGAGACCAGTTTTAGATTCCGATGCTTCTGTTCAGGTTTACTGTATCCCTTGCACCTTCTTATTGACTATGAAACACACAAATTGCATCGTAATGAAATACAAAAGGCACAATGCCGACTTCAGTACCAGAAGACTGACTCTTCTTACTATCTAAGTTATGAACATTTAGTTTGAGACCAGATTTAGATCCCGATGCTTCACTTCAGGTTTACTGTATCCCTTAGACCTTCTTATTGTCGCTGAAACACAGAAATTGCATCCAAATTTAATAGAAAAGACACAATGCCGTCTTAAGTACAAAAGGACTGACACTCTGACTTTCTGTGATTTGAACCTCTCCTGTTAGTCCAATTTTAGATTCCGATGCTTCACTTCAGGATTACTGTATACCTTGGACCTTCTTATTGACGATGAAGCACAGAAATTGCATCGGAATTAAATTCAAAAGGCACAATGCCGACTTGAGTTCAAGAGGACTGACACTCTAACATCATATGATTTGGAAATCTCCTGTGAGTCCAGTTTTAGATTCCGATGCTTCACTTCAGGTTTACTGTATCCCTTGGACCTTCTTATTGTCGATGAAACACAGAAATTTTATCGGAATTAAATTGAAAAGGCACAATGCCTACTTAAGTACAAGAGGTCGGACACTCTAACTTCCTATGATTTGATCCTCTCCTGTGAGTCCAGTTTTAGATTCCGATGCTTCACTACAGGTTTACTGTATCCCTTGGATCTTCTTATTGACGATGAAACACAGAAATTGCATCGGAATTAAACACAAAAGGCACAATGCCGACTTAAGTACAAGAGGACTGATACTTCTTACAGTCTATGATTTGAACCTCTCCTGTGAGACCGGTTTAAATTCCGATGCTTCATTTCAGGTTTACTGTATACCTTGCACCTTCCCATTGACGAACAAACACAGAAATTGCATCGTAATTTTTAAAAAAAAGGCACAATGTCGAATTAAGTAGAAGAGGACTGACTCTTCTTACTGTCTATGTTTAGAACTTTTCCTGTGAGACCAGTTTTAGATTCCGATGCTTCTGTTCAGGTTTACTGTATCCCTTGCACCTTCTAATTGACTATGAAACACACAAATTGCATCGTAATGAAATACAAAAGGCACAATGCCCACTTCAGTACCAGAAGACTGACTCTTCTTACTATCTATGTTATGAACATTTAGTTTGATATCAGATTTAGATTCCGATGCTTCACTTCAGGTTTACTGTATCCCTTGGAACTTCTTATTGACGATGAAGCACAGAAATTGCATCCGAATTTAATACTAAAGGCACAATGCCGACTTAAGTACCAGAGGACTGAAACTCTGACTTTCTACGATTTGAACCTATCCTGTGAGTCCAGTTTCAGATTCCGATGCTTTACTTCAGGTTTACTGTATACCGTGGACTTTCTTATTGACGATGAAGCACAGAAACTGCATCGGAATTAAATTCAAAAGGCACAATGCCGACTTGAGTACAAGAGGACTGACACTCTAACTTTCTATGATCTGAACCACACCTGTGAGTCCAGTTTTAGATTCCGATGCTTCACTTCAGGTTTACTGTATACCTTGGACCTTCTTATTGTCGATGAAACACAGAAATTGCATCCAAGTTTAATAGAAAAGACACAATGCCGTCATAAGTACAAAAGGACTGACACTCTGACTTTCTATGATTTGAACCTCTCCTGTGAGTCCAGTTTTTGATTCCGATGCTTCACTTCAGGTTTACTGTATACCTTGGACCTTCTTATTGACGATGAAGCACATAAATTGCATCGGAATTAAATTCAAAAGGCACAATGCCGACTTGAGTTCAAGAGGACTGACACTCTAACATCATATGATTTGGACCTCTCCTGTGAGTCCAGTTTTAGATTCCGATGCTTCACTTCAGGTTTACTGTATCCCTTGGACCTTCTTATTCTCGATGAAACACAGAAATTGCATCCGAATTTAATACAAAAGGCACAATGCAGACTTAAGAGCAAGAGGACTGACACTCTAACTTTCAATGATTTGATCCTCTCCTGTGAGTCCAGTTTTAGATTGCGATGCTTCATTTCACGTTTACTGTATCCCTTGGACCTTCTTATTGACGATGAAACACAGATATTGCATCCGAATTTAATACAAAAGGCACAATGCCGACTTAAGTACAAGAGGACTCAAACTCTGACTTTCTACGATTTTAACCTGTCCTGTGAGTCCAGTTTTAGATTTCGATGCTTCACATCAGGTTTACTGTATACCTCAGACCTAATTATTGACGATGAAACACAGAAATTGCATCGGAATTAAATTCAAATGGCACGATGCCGACTTAAGTACAAGAGGATTGACACTCTAACTTTCTATGATTTGAACCTCTCCTGTGAGTCCAGTTTTAGATTCCGATGCTTCACTTCAGGTTTACTGTATCCCTTGGACTATCTCATTGACGATTAAACACAGAAATTGCATCGTAATTTTAGAAAAAAGGCACAATGTCGACTTGAGTACAAGAGGACTGACTCTTCTTACTGTCTATGTTTAGAACTTTTCCTGTGAGACCAGTTTTTTATTCCGATGCTTCTGTTCAGGTTTACTGTATCCCTTGCACCTTCTAATTGACTATGAAACACACAAATTGCCTCGTAATTAAATACAAAAGGCACAATGCCGACTTCAGTACCAGAAGACTGACTCTTCTTACTATCTATGTTATGAACATTTAGTTTGAGTCCAGATTTAGATTCCGATGCTTCACTTCAGATTTATTGTATCCCTTGGACCTTCTTATTGACGATGAAGCACAGAAATTGCATCCGAATTTAATACTAAAGGCACAATGCCGACTTAAGTACCAGAGGACTGAAACACTGACTTTCTACGATTTGAACCTATCCTGTGAGTCCACTCTTAGATTCCGATGCTTCACTTCAGGTTTACTGTATACCGTGGACTTTCTTATTGACGATGAAGCACAGAAACTGCATCGGAATTAAATTCAAAAGGCACAATACCGACTTAAGAACAAGAAGACTGACACTCTAACTTTCTATGATTTGAACCTCTCCTGTAAGTCCAGTTTTAGTTTCCGATGCTTCACTTCAGGTTTACTGTATACCTTGGACCTTCTTATTGTCGATGAAGCACAGAAATTGCATCGGAATTAAATTCAAAAGGCACAATGCCGACTTAAGTACAAGAGGACTGACACTCTAACTTTGTATGATCTGAATCTCTCCTGTGAGTCCAGTTTCAGATTCCGATGCTTCACTTCAGGTTTACTGTATACCTTGGACCTTCTTATTGACGATGAAACACAGAAATTCCATCGGAATTAAATTCAAAAGGCATAATGCCGACTTAAGTACAATAGGACTGACACTCTAACTTTCTATGATTTAAACCTCTCCTGTGAGTCCAGTTTTAGTTTCCGATGCTTCACTTCAGGTTTACTGTTTACCTTGGACCTTCTTATTGACGATAAAGCACAGGAATTGCATCGGAATTATATTGAAATGGTACAATGCCAACTTAACTACAAGAGAGGTGACTCTTCCTACTGTCTATGTTTAGAACCTCTCCTGTGAGTCCAGTTTTAGATTCCGATGCTTACCTTCAGGTTTACTGTATCCCTTGGACCTTCTTACTAACGATGAAACACAGAAATTGCATCCGAATTTAATACAAAAGCACAATGCCGACTTAAGTAAGAGAGGACTGAAAATCAGCCTTTCTACGATTTTAACCTCTCCTGTGAGTCCAGTTTTAGATTCCGATGCTTTACTTAAGGTTTACTGTATACCGTGGACTTTCTTATTGACGATGAAGCACAGAAACTGCATCGGAATTAAATTCAAAAGGCACAATGCCGACTTGAGTACAAGAGGACTGACACTCTAACTTTCTATGATTTGAACCCCTCCTGTGAGTCCAGTTTTAGATTCCGATGCTTCACTTCAGGTTTACTGTTTACCTTGGACCTTCTTATTGACGATATAGCACAGGAATTGCATCGGAATTAAATTCAAAAAGCACAATGCCGGCTTAAGTACAACAGGACTGACACTCTAACTTTCTATGATTTGAACCTCTCCTGTGAGTCCAGTTTTAGATTCCGATGCTTCACTTCAGGTTTACTGTATCCCTTGGACCTTCTTATTGTCGATGAAACACAGAAATTGCATCCAAATTTAATAGAAAAGACACAATGCCGTCTTAAGTACAAAAGGACTGACACTCTGACTTTCTATGATTTGAACCTCTCCTGTGAGTCCAATTTTAGATTCCGATGCTTCACTTCAGGATTACTGTATACCTTGGACCTTCTTATTGACGATGAAGCACAGAAATTGCATCGGAATTAAATTCAAAAGGCACAATGCCGATTTATCTACAAGAGTGCTGACTCTTCCTACTGTCTATGTTTAGAACCTCTCCTGTGAGTCCAGTTTTAGATTCCGATGCTTAACTTCAGGTTTACTGTATCCCTTGGACCTTCTTATCGACGATGAAACCCAGAAATTGCATTCGAATTTAATACAAAAGGCACAATGCCGACTTAAGTACGAGAGGACTGAAACTCTGCCTTTCTCCGATTTTAACCTCTCCTGTGAGTCCAGTTTTTGATTCCGATGCTTCACTTCAGGTTTACTGTATACCTTGGACCTTCTTATTGACGATGAAGCACATAAATTGCATCGGAATTAAATTCAAAAGGCACAAAGCCGACTTGAGTTCAAGAGGACTGACACTCTAACATCATATGATTTGGACCTCTCCTGTGAGTCCAGTTTTAGATTCCGATGCTTCACTTCAGGTTTACTGTATCACTTGGACCTTCTTATTGTTGATGAAACACAGAAATTGCATCCGAATTTAATACAAAAGGCACAATGCAGACTTAAGAACAAGAGGACTGACACTCTAACTTTCAATGATTTGATCCTCTCCTGTGAGTCCAGTTTTAGATTGCGATGCTTCATTTCACGTTTACTGTATCCCTTGGACCTTCTTATTGACGATGAAACACAGAAATTGCATCCGAATTTAATACAAAAGGGACAATGCCGACTTAAGTACAAGAGGACTGAAACTCTGACTTTCTACGATTTGAACTTGTCCTGTGAGTCCAGTTTTGGAATTCGATGCTTCACATCAGGTTTACTGTATACCTCGGACCTAATTATTGACGATGAAACACAGATATTGCATCGGAATTAAATTCAAATGGCACAATGCCGACTTAAGTACAAGAGGATTGACACTCTAACTTTCTATGATTTGAACCTCTCCTGTGAGTCCAGTTTTAGTTTCCGATGCTTCACTTCAGGTTTACTGTATACCTTGGACCTTCTTATTGTCGATGAAGCACAGAAATTGCATCGGAATTAAATTCAAAAGGCACAATGTCGACTTGAGTACAAGTGGACTGATTCTTCTTACTGTCTATGTTTAGAACTTTTCCTGTGAGACCAGTTTTAGATTCCGATGCTTCTGTTCAGGTTTACTGTATCAATTGCACCTTCTAATTGACTATGAAACACACAAATTACATCGTAATTAAATACAAAAGGCACAATGCCGACTTCAGTACCAGAAGACTGACTTTTCTTACTATCTATGTTATGAACATTTAGTTTGAGACCAGATTTAGATTCCGATGCTTCACTTCAGGTTTACTGTATCCCTTGGACCTTCTTATTGACGATGAAGCACAGAAATTACATCCGAATTTAATACTAAGTGCACAATGCCGACTTAAGTACCAGAGGACTGAAACTCTGACTTTCTACGATTTGAACCTATCCTGTGAGTCCACTCTTAGATTCCGATGCTTCACTTCAGGTTTGCTGTATACCGTGGACTTTCTTTTTGACGATGAAGCACAGAAACTGCATCGGAATTAAATTCAAAAGGCACAATACCGACTTAAGAACAAGAAGACTGACACTCTTACTTTCTATGATTTGAACCTCTCCTGTGAGTCCAGTTTTAGTTTCCGATGCTTCACTTCAGGTTTACTGTATACCTTGGACCTTCTTATTGTCGATGAAGCACAGAAATTGCATCGGAATTAAATTCAAAAGGCACAATGCCGACTTAAGTACAAGAGGACTGACACTCTAACTTTGTATGATCTGAATCTCTCCTGTGAGTCCAGTTTCAGATTCCGATGCTTCACTTCAGGTTTACTGTATACCTTGGACCTTCTTATTGACGATGAAACACAGAAATTCCATCGGAATTAAATTCAAAAGGCATAATGCCGACTTAAGTACAAGAGGACTGACACTCTAACTTTCTATGATTTAAACCTCTCCTGTGAGTCCAGTTTTAGTTTCCGATGCTTCACTTCAGGTTTACTGTTTACCTTGGACCTTCTTATTGACGATAAAGCACAGGAATTGCATCGGAATTAAATTGAAATGGTACAATGCCAACTTAACTACAAGAGAGGTGACTCTTCCTACTGTCTATGTTTAGAACCTCTCCTGTGAGTCCGGTTTTAGATTCCGATGCTTAACTTCAGGTTTACTGTATCCCTTGGACCTTCTTACTAACGATGAAACACAGAAATTGCATCCGAATGTAATACAAAAGGCACAATGCCGACTTAAGTAGGAGAGGACTGAAAATCTGCCTTTCTACGATTTTAACCTCTCCTGTGAGTCCAGTTTTAGATTCCGATGCTTCACTTCAGGTTTACTGTATACCTTGACCCTTCCTATTGACGATGAAGCACATAAATTGCATCGGAATAAAATTCAAAAGGCACAACGCCGACTTAAGTACCAGAGGACTGAAACTCTGACTTTCTACGATTTGAACCTATCCTGTGAGTCCCGTTTTAGATTCCGATGCTTCACTTTAGGTTTACTGTATGCCGTGGACTTTCTTATTGACGATGAAGCACAGAAACTGCATCGGAATTAAATTCAAAAGGCACAATACCGACTTAAGTACAAGAAGACTGACACTCTAACTTTCTATGATCTGAATCTCTCCTGTGAGTCCAGTTTTAGATTCCGATGCTTCACTTCAGGTTTACTGTATACCTTGGACCTTCTCATTGACGATGAAACACAGAAATTGCATCGGAATTAAATTCAAAAGGCATAATGCCGACTTAAGTACAAGAGGACTGACTCTTCTTACTGTCTATGTTTAGAACTTTTCCTGTGAGACCAGTTTTAGATTCCGATGCTTCTCTTCAGGTTTACTGTATCCCTTGCACCTTCTTATTGACTATGAAACACACAAATTGCATCGCAATGAAATACAAAAGGCACAATGCCGACTTCAGTACCATAAGACTGACTCTTCTTACTATCTATGTTATGAACATTTAGTTTGAGACCAGATTTAGATCCCGATGCTTCACTTCAGGTTTACTGTATCCCTTGGACCTTCTTATTGTCGATGAAACACAGAAATTGCATCCAAATTTAATAGAAAAGACACAATGCCGTCTTAAGTACAAAAGGACTGACATTCTGACTTTCTATGATTTGAACCTCTCCTGTGAGTCCAATTTTAGATTCCGATGCTTCACTTCAGGATTACTGTATACCTTGGACCTTCTTATTGACGATGAAGCACAGAAATTGCATCGGAATTAAATTCAAAAGGCACAATGCCGATTTAACTACAAGAGTGCTGACTCTTCCTACTGTCTATGTATAGAACCTCTCCTGTGAGTCCAGTTTTAGATTCCGATGCTTAACTTCAGGTTTACTGTATACCTTGGACCTACTTATTGACGATGAAGCACATAAATTGCATCGGAATTAAATTCAAAAGGCACAATGCCGACTTGAGTTCAAGAGGACTGACACTCTAATATCATATGATTTGGACCTATCCTGTGAGTCCAGTTTTAGATTCCGATGCTTCACTTCAGGTTTACTGTATCCCTTGGACCTTCTTATTGTCGATGAAACACAGAAATTGCATCCGAATTTAATACAAAAGGCACAATGCAGACTTAAGAACAAGAGGACTGACACTCTAACTTTCAATGATTTGATCCTCTCCTCTGAGTCCAGTTTTAGATTGCGATGCTTCATTTCACGTTTACTGTATCCCTTGGACCTTCTTATTGACGATGAAACACAGAAATTGCATCCGAATTTAATACAAAAGGCACAATGCCGACTTAAGTACAAGAGGACTGAAACTCTGACTTTCTACGATTTGAACCTGTCCTGTGAGTCCAGTTTTAGATTTCGATGCTTCACATCAGGTTTACTGTATACCTCGGACCTAATTATTGACGATGAAACACAGAAATTGCATCGGAATTAAATTCAAATGGCACAATGCCGACTTAAGTACAAGAGGATCGACACTCTAACTTTCTACAATTTGAATCTCTCCTGTGAGTCCAGTTTTAGATTCCGATGCTTCACTTCAGGTTTACTGTATCCCTTGGACTATCTCATTGACGATTAAACACAGAAATTGCATCGTAATTTTAGAAAAAAGGCACAATGTCGACTTGAGTACAAGAGGACTGACTCTTCTTACTGTCTATGTTTAGAACTTTTCCTGTGAGACCAGTTTAGGATTCCGATGCTTCTGTTCAAGTTTACTGTATCCCTTGGACCTTCTTATTGACGATGAAGCACAGAAATTGCATCCGAATTTAATACTAAAGGCACAATGCCGACTTCAAGTATCAGAGGACTGAAACTCTGACTTTCTAAGATTTGAACCCATCCTGTGAGTCCACTCTTAGATTCCGATGCTTCACTTCAGGTTTACTGTATACCGTGGACTTTCTTATTGACGATGAAGCACAGAAACTGCATCGGAATTAAATTCAAAAGGCACAATACCGACTTAAGAACAAGAAGACTGACACTCTAACTTTCTATGATTTGAACCTCTCCTGTGAGTCCAGTTTTAGTTTCCGATGCTTCACTTCAGGTTTACTGTATACCTTGGACCTTCTTATTGTCGATGAAGCACAGAAATTGCATCGGAATTAAATTCAAAAGGCACAATGCCGACTTAAGTACAAGAGGACTGACACTCTAACTTTGTATGATCTGAATCTCTCCTTTGAGTCCAGTTTCAGATTCCGATTCTTCACTTCAGGTTTACTGTATACCTTGGACCATCTTATAGACGATGAAACACAGAAATTCCATCGGAATTAAATTCAAAAGGCATAATGCCGACTTAAGTACAAGAGGACTGACACTCTAACTTTCTATGATTTAAACCTCTCCTGTGAGTCCAGTTTTAGTTTCCGATGCTTCACTTCAGGTTTACTGTTTACCTTGGACCTTCTTATTGACGATAAACACAGGAATTGCATCGGAATTAAATTGAAATGGTACAATGCCAACTTAACTACAAGAGAGGTGACTCTTCCTACTGTCTATGTTTAGAACCTATCCTGTGAGTCCAGTTTTAGATTCCGATGCTTAACTTGAGGTTTACTGTATCCCTTGGACCTTCTTACTAACGATGAAACACAGAAATTGCATCCGAATTCAATACAAAAGGCACAATGCCGACTTAAGTAAGAGAGGACTGAAAATCTGCCTTTCTATGATTTTAACCTCTCCTGTGAGTCCAGTTTTAGATTCCGATGCTTCACTTCAGGTTTACTGTATACCTTGGACCTTCCTATTGACGATGAAGCACATAAATTGCATCGGAATAAAATTCAAAAGGCACAATGCCGACTTAAGTACCAGAGGACTGAAACTCTGACTTTCTACGACTTGAACCTATCCTGTGAGTCCCGTTTTAGATTCCGATGCTTCACTTTAGGTTTACGGTATACCGTGGACTTTCTTATTGACGATGAAGCACAGAAACTGCATCGCAATTAAATTCAAAAGGCACAATACCGACTTAAGTACAAGAAGACTGACACTCTAACTTTCTATGATCTGAATCTCTCCTGTGAGTCCAGTTTTAGATTCCGATGCTTCACTTCAGGTTTACTGTATACCTTGGACCTTCTTATTGACGATGAAACACAGAAATTGCATCGGAATTAAATTCAAAAGGCATAATGCCGACTTAAGTACAAGAGGACTGACTCTTCTTACTGTCTATGTTTAGAACTTTTCCTGTGAGACCAGTTTTAGATTCCGATGCTTCTGTTCAGGTTTACTGTATCCCTTGCACCTTCTTATTGACTATGAAACACACAAATTGCATCGTAATGAAATACAAAAGGCACAATGCCGACTTCAGTACCAGAAGACTGACTCTTCTTACTATCTATGTTATGAACATTTAGTTTGAGACCAGATTTAGATTCCGATGCTTCACTTCAGGTTTACTGTATCCCTTGGAACTTCTTATTGACGATGAAGCACAGAAATTGCATCCGAATTTAATACTAAAGGCACAATGCCGGCTTAAGTACCAGAGGACTGAAACTCTGACTTTCTACGATTTGAACCTATCCTGTGAGTCCAGTTACAGATTCCGATGCTTCACTTCAGGTTTACTGTATACCGTGGACTTTCTTATTGACGATGAAGCACAGAAACTGCATCGGAATTAAATTCAAAAGGCACAATGCCGACTTGAGTACAAGAGGACTGACACTCTAACTGTCTATGATCTGAACCACTCCTATGAGTCCAGTTTTAGATTCCGATGCTTCACTTCAGGTTTACTGTATACCTTGGACCTTCTTATTGACGATGAAACACAGAAATTGCATCGGAATTAAATTCAAAAAGCATAATGCCGACTTAAGTACAAGAGGACAGACACTCTAACTTTCTATGATTTGAACCCCTCCTGTGAGTCCAGTTTTAGATTCCGATGCTTCACTTCAGGTTTACTGTTTACCTTGGACCTTCTTATTGACGATAAAGCACAGGAATTGCATCGGAATGAAATTCAAAAAGCACAATGCCGGCTTAAGTACAAGAGGACTGACACTCTAACTTTCTATGATTTGAACCTCTCCTGTGAGTCCAGTTTTAGATTCCGATGCTTCACTTCAGGTTTACTGTATCCCTTGGACGTTCTTATTGTCGATGAAACACAGAAATTGCATCCAAATTTAATACAAAAGACACAATGCCGACTTAAGTACAAATGGACTATCACTCTGACTTACTATGATTTGAACCTCTCCTGTGAGTCCAATTTTAGATTCCGATGCTTCACTTCAGAATTACTGTATACCTTGGACCTTCTTATTGACGATGAAGCACAGAAATTGCATCGGAATTAAATTCAAAAGGCACAATGCCGACTTAACTACAAGAGTGCTGACTCTTCCTACTGTCTATGTTTAAAACCTCTCCTGTGATTCCAGTTTTAGATTTCGATGCTTAACTTCAGGTTTACTGTATCCCTTGGACCTTCTTATTGACGATGAAACACAGAAATTGCATCCGAATTTAATACAAAAGGCACAATGCCGACTTATATACAAGAGGACTGAAACTCTGAATATGTCCGATTTTAACCTCTCCTGTGAGTCCAGTTTTAGATTCCGATGCTTCACTTCAGGTTTACTGTATACCTTGGACCTTCTTATTGACGATGAAGCACATAAATTGCATCGGAATTAAATTCAAAAGGCACAATGCCGACTTAAGTTCAAGAGGACTGACACTCTAACTTCATATGATTTGGACCTCTCCTGTGAGTCCAGTTTTAGATTCCGATGCTTCACTTCAGGTTTACTGTATCCCTTGGACCTTCTTATTGTCGATGAAACACAGAAATTGCATCCGAATTTAATTCAAAAGGCACAATGCAGACTTAAGAACAAGAGGACTGACACTCTAACTTTCAATGATTTGATTCTCTCCTGTGAGCCTAGTTTTAGATTGCGATGTATCATTTTACGTTTACGGTATCCCTTGGACCTTCTTATTGACGATGAAACACAGAAATTGCCTCCGAATTTAATACAAAAGGCACAATGCCGACTTAAGTACAAGAGGACTGAAACTCTGACTTTCTACGATTTGAACCTGTCCTGTGGGCCCAGTTTTAGATTTCGATGCTTCACATCAGGTTTACTGTATCCCTTGGACGTTCTTATTGTCGATGAAACACAGAAATTGCATCCAAATTTAATACAAAAGACACAATGCCGACTTAAGTACAAATGGACTATCACTCTGACTTACTATGATTTGAACCTCTCCTGTGAGTCCAATTTTAGATTCCGATGCTTCAATTCAGGTTTACTGTATCCCTTGGACCATCTCATTGACGATTAAACACAGAAATTGCATCGTAATTTTAGAAAAAAGGCACAATGTCGACTTGTGTACAAGAGGACTGACTCTTCTTACTGTCTATGTTTAGAACTTTTCCTGTGAGACCAGTTTTAGATTCCGATAATTCTGTTCAGGTTCACTGTATCCCTTGCACCTTCTAATTGACTATGAAACACACAAATTGCATCGTAATTAAATACAAAAGGCACAATGCCGACTTCAGTACCAGAAGACTGACTCTTCTTACTATCTATGTTATGAACATTTAGTTTGAGACCAGATTTAGATTCCGATGCTTCACTTCAGGTTTACTGTATCCCTTGGACCTTCTTATTGACGATGAAGCACAGAAATTGCATCCGAATTTAATACTAAAGGCACAATGCCGACTTAAGTACCAGAGGACTGAAACTCTGACTTTCTACAATTTGAACCTATCCTGTGAGTCCACTTTTAGATTCCGATGCTTCACTTCAGGTTTACTGTATACCGTGGACTTTCTTATTGACGATGAAGCACAGAAACTGCATCGGAATTAAATTCAAAGAGCACAATGCCGACTTAAGTACAAGAGGACTGACACTCCAACTTTGTATGATCTGAATCTCTCCTGTGAGACCAGTTTTAGATTCCGATGCTTCACTTCAGGTTTACTGTATACCTTGGACCTTCTTATTGACGATGAAACACAGAAATTCTATCGGAAATAAATTCTAAAGGCATAATGCCGACTTAAGTACAAGAGGACTGACACTCTAACTTTCTATGATTTGAACCTCTCCTGTAACTCCAGTTTTAGTTTCCGATGCTTCACTTCAGGTTTACTGTTTACCTTGGACCATCTTATTGACGATAAAGCACAGGAATTGCATCGGAATTAAATTGAAATGGTACAATGCCAACTTAACTACAAGAGAGGTGACTCTTCCTACTGTCTATGTTTAGAACCTCTCCTGTGAGTCCAGTTTTAGATTCCGATGCTTAACTTCAGGTTTGCTGTATCCCTCGGACCTTCTTACTAACGATGAAACACAGAAATTGCATCCGAATTTAATACAAAAGGCACAATGCCGACTTAAGTACAAGAGGACTGAAAATCTGCCTTTCTACGATTTTAACCTCTCCTGTGAGTCCAGTTTTAGATTCCGATGCTTCACTTCATGTTTACTGTGTACCTTGGACCTTCTTATTGACGATGAAGCACATAAATTGCATCGGAATAAAATTCAAAAAGCACAATGCCGACTTAAGTACAAGAGGACTGACACTCTAACTTTCTATGATCTGAATCTCTCCTGTGAGTCCAGTTTTAGATTCCGATGCTTCACTTCAGCTTTACTGTATACCTTGGACCTTCTTATTGACGATGAAACACAGAAATTGCATCGGAATTAAATTCAAAAGGCATAATGCCGACTAAAGTACAAGAGGAATGGCACTCTAACTTTCTACGATTTGAACCTCTCCTGTGAGTCCAGTTTTAGATTCCGATGCTTCACTTCAGGTTTACTGTTTACCTTGGACCTTCTTATTGACGATAAAGCACAGGAATTGCACCGGAATTAAATTCAAAAAGCACAATGCCGACTTAAGTACAAGAGGACTTACACTCTAACTTTCTATGATTTGAACCTCTCCTGTAAGTCCAGTTTTAGATTCCGATGCTTCACTTCAGGTTTACTGTATCCCTTGGACATTCTTATTGTCGATGAAACACAGAAATTGCATCTGAATTTAATACAAAAGACACAATGCCGACTTAAGTACAAGAGGACTGACACTCTAACTTTCTATGATTTGAACCTCTCCTGTGAGTCCAATTTTAGATTCCGATGCTTCATTTCAGGATTACTGTATACCTTGGACAGTCTTATTGACGATGAAGCACAGAAATTGCATCGGAATTAAATTCAAATGGCACAATGCCGACTTAACTACAAGAGAGCTGACTCTTCCTACTGTCTATGTTTAGAACCTCTCCTGTGAGTCCAGTTTTAGATTCCGATGCTTAACTTCAGGTTTACTGTATCCCTTGGACCTTCTTACTGTCGATGAAACACAGAAATTGCATCCGAATTTAATACAAAAGGCACAATGCCGACTTAAGTACAAGAGGACTGAAACTCTGCCTTTCTACCATTTTTACCTCTCCTGTGAGTCCAGTTATAGATTCTTATGCTTCACATCAGGTTTACTGTATACCTAGGACCTTCTTATTGACGATGAAGCACATAAATTGCATCGGAATGAAATTAAAAAAGCACAATGCCGACTTAAGTACAAGAGGACTGACACTCTAACTTTCTATGATTTGAACCTCTCCTGTGAGTTCAGTTTTAGATTCCGATGCTTCACTTCAGGTTTACTGTATCCCTTGGACCTTCTTATTGACGATGAAGCACAGAAATTGCATCCGAATTTAATGCAAAAGGCAAAATGCCGACTTAAGTACAAGAGGACTGACACTCTAACTTTCTATGATTTTAACCTCTCCTGTGAGTCCAGTTTTAGATTACGATGCTTGACTTCAGGTTTACTGTATACCTTGGACCTTCTTATTGACAATGAAGCACAGAAATCGCATCGGAATTGAATTCAAGTTGCACAATGCCGACTTATGTACAAGAGGACTGACACTCTAACTTTATATGATTTGAACCTCTCCTGTGAGTCCAGTTTTAGATTCCGATGTTTGACTTCAGGTTTACTGTATACCGTGGACATTCTTATTGACGACGCAGCACAGAAATTGCATCGGAATGAAATTCAAAAGGCACAATGCCGACTTGAGTACAAGAGGACTGACACTCTAACTTTCTATGATTTGAACCTCTCCTGTGAGTCCAATTTTAGATTCCGATGCTTCACTTAAGGATTATTGTATACCTTGGACCTTCTTATTGACGATGAAGCACAGAAATTTTATCGGAATTAAATTGAAAAGGCACAATCCCTACTTAAGTACTGGAGGACTGAGACTCTAACTTTCTATGATTTGATCCTCTCCTGTGAGTCCAGTTTTAGATTGCGATGCTTCATTTCACGTTTACTGTATCCCTTGGACCTTCTTATTGACGCTGAAACACAGAAATTGCATCGGAACTAAATACAAAAGGCAGAATGCCGACTTAAGTAAAAAAAGGACTGACACTTCTTACTTTCTACGATTTGATCCTCTCCTGTGATACCGGTTTTAGGTTCCGATGCTTCACTTCAGGTTTACTGTATCCCTTGGACCTTCTCATTGACGATTAAACACAGAAATTGCATCGTAATTTAAAAAAAAAGGCACAATGTCGACTTGAGTACAAGAGGACTGACTCTTCTTACTGTCTACATCTACATCTACATCTACATTGATACTCCGCAAGCCACCCAACCGTGTGTGGCGGAGGGAACTTTACGTGCCACTGTCATTACCTCCCTTTCCTGTGTCAGTCGCGTATGGTTCGCGGGAAGAACGACTGTCTGAAAGCCTCCGTGCGCGCTCTAATCTCTCTAATTTTACATTCGTGATCTCCTCGGGAGGTATAAGTAGGGGGAAGCAATATATTCGATACCTCATCCAGAAACGCACCCTCTCGAAACCTGGCGAGCAAGCTACACCGCGATGCAGAGCGCCTCTCTTGCAGAGTCTGCCACTTGAGTTTAATAAACATCTCCGTAACGCTATCACGGTTACCAAATAACCCGGTGACAAAACGCGCCGCTATTCTTTGGATCTTCTCTATCTCCTCCGACAACCCGACCTGGTACGGATTCCACACTGATGAGCAATACTCAAGTATAGGTCGAACGAGTGTTTTGTAAGCCACCTCCTTTGTTGATGGACTACATTTTCTCCCAATGAATCTCAACCTGGTACCCGCCTTACCAACAATTAATTTTATATGATCGTTCCACTTCAAATCGTTCGGTACGCACACTCCCAGATATTTTACAGAAGTAACTGCTACCAATGTTTGTCCCGCTATCATATAATCATACAATAAAGGATCCTTCTTTCTATGTATTCGCAATACATTACATTTGTCTATGTTAAGGGTCAGTTGCCACTCCCTGCACCAAGTGCCTATCCGCTGCAGATCTTCCTGTATTTCGCTACAATTGTCTAATGCAGCAACTTCTCTGTATACTACAGCATCATCCGCGAAAAGCCGCATGGAACTTCCGACACTATCTACTAGGTCATTTATATATATTGTGAAAAGCAATGGTCCCATAACACTCCCCTGTGGCACGCCAGAGGTTACTTTAACGTCTGTAGACGTCTCTCCTTTGATAACAACATGCTGTGTTCTGTTTGCTAAAAACTCTTCAATCCAGCCACACAGCTGGTCTGATATTCTGTAGGCTCTTACTTTGTTTATCAGGCGACAGTGCGGAACTGTATCGAACGCCTTCCGGAAGTCAAGAAAAATAGCATCTACCTGGGATCCTGTATCTAATATTTTCTGGGTCTCATGAACGAATAAGGCGAGTTGGGTCTCACACGATCGCTGTTTCCGGAATCCATGTTGATTCCTACATAGTAGATTCTGGGTTTCCAGAAATGACATGATACGCGAGCAAAAAACATGTTCTAAAATTCTACAAGAGATCGACGTAAGAGATATAGGTCTATAGTTTTGCGCATCTGCTCGACGACCCTTCTTGAAGACTGGGACTATCTGTGCTCTTTTCCAATCATTTGGAACCCTCCGTTCCTCTAGAGACTTGCGGTACACGGCTGTTAGAAAGGGGGCAAGTTCTTTCGCGTACTCTGTGTAGAATCGAATTGGTATCCCGTCAGGTCCAGTGGACTTTCCTCTATTGAGTGATTCCAGTTGCTTTTCTATTCCTTGGACACTTATTTCGATGTCAGCCATTTTTTCGTTTGTGCGAGGATTTAGAGAAGGAACTGCAGTGCGGTCTTCCTCTGTGAAACAGCTTTGGAAAAAGGTGTTTAGTATTTCAGCTTTACGCGTGTCATCCTCTGTTTCAATGCCATCATCATCCCGTAGTGTCTGGATATGCTGCTTCGAGCCACTTACTGATTTAACGTAAGACCAGAACTTCCTAGGATTTTCTGTCAAGTCGGTACATAGAATTTTACTTTCGAATTCAATGAACGCTTCACGCATAGCCCTCCTTACGCTAACTTTGACATCGTTTAGCTTCTGTTTGTCTGAGAGGTTTTGGCTGCGTTTAAACTTGGAGTGGAGCTCTCTTTGCTTTCGCAGTAGTTTCCTAACTTTGTTGTTGTACCACGGTGGATTGTTCCCGTCCCTCACAGTTTTACTCGGCACGTACCTGTCTAAAACGCATTTTACGATTGCCTTGAACTTTTTCCATAAACACTCAACATTGCCAGTGTCGGAAAAGAAATTTTCGTTTTGATCTGTTAGGTAGTCTGAAATCTGCCTTCTATTACTCTTGCTAAACAGATAAACCTTCCTCCCTTTTTTTATATTCCTATTAACTTCCATATTCAGGGATGCTGCAACGGCCTTATGATCACTGATTCCCTGTTCTGTACATACAGAGTCGAAAAGTTCGGGTCTGTTTGTTATCAGTAGGTCCAAGATGTTATCTCCACGAGTCGGTTCTCTGTTTAATTGCTCGAGGTAATTTTCGGATAGTGCACTCAGTATAATGTCACTCAATGCTCTGTCCCTACCACCCGTCCTAAACATCTGAGTGTTCCAGTCTATATCTGGTAAATTGAAATCTCCACCTAAGACTATAACATGCTGAGAAAATTTATGTGAAATGTATTCCAAATTTTCTCTCAGTTGTTCTGCCACTAATGCTGCTGAGTCGGGAGGTCGGTAAAAGGAGCCAATTATTAACCTAGTTCGGTTGTTTAGTGTAACCTCTATGTTTAGAACTTTTCCTGTGAGACCAGTTTCAGATTCCGATGCTTCTGTTCAGGTTTACTGTATCCCTTGCACATTCTAATTGACTGTGAAACACACAAATTGAATCGTAATTAAATACAAAAGTCACAATGCCGTCTTCAGTACCAGAAGACTGACTCTTCTTACTATCTATGTTATGAACATTTAGTTTGAGACCAGATTTAGATTCCGATGCTTCACTTCAGGTTTAGTGTATCCCTTGGACCTTCTTATTGACGATGAAGCACAGAAATTGCATCCGAATTTAATACTAAAGGCACAATGCCGACTTAAGTACCAGAGGACAGAAACTCTGACTTTCTACGATTTGAACCTATCCTGTGAGTCCAGTTTTGGATTCCGATGCTTCACTTCAGGTTTACTGTATACCGTGGCCTTTCTTATTGACGATGAAGCACAGAAACTGCATTGGAATTAAATTCAAAAGGCACAATACCGACTTAAGTACAGGAAGATTGACACTCTAATTTTCTATGATTTGAACCTCGCCTGTGAGTCCAGTTTTTGTTTCCGATGCTTCACTTCAGGTTTTCTGTATACCTTGGACCTTCTTATTGACTATGAAGTACAGAAATTGCATCGGAATTGAATTCAAAAGGCACAATGCCGACTTAAGTACAAGAGGACTGACGCTCTAGCTTTCTATGATCTGAACCTCTCTTGTGAGTCCAGTTTTAGATTCCGATGCTTCACTTCAGGTTTACTGTATAGCTTGGACCTTCTTATTGACGATGAAACACAGAAATTGCATCGGAATTAAATTCAAAAGGCATAATGCCAACTTAAGTACAATAGGACTGACACTCTAACTTTCTATGATTTGAACCTCTCCTGTGAGCCCAGTTTTAGATTCCGATGCTTCACTTCAGGTCTACTGTTTACCTCGGACCTTCTTATTGACGATAAAGCACAGGAATTGCATCGGAATTAAATTCAAAAAGCACAATGCCGACTTAAGTACAAGAGGACTGACACACTAACTTTCTATAATTTGAACCTCTCCTGTGAGTCCAGTTTTAGATTCCGATGCTTCACTTCAGGTTTACTGAATCCCTTGGACCTTCTTATTGTCGATGAAACACAGAAATTCCATCCGAATTTAATACAAAAGACACAATGCCGGCTTAGGTACAAGAGGACTGACACTCTAACTTTCTATGATTTGAACCTTTCCTGTGAGTCCAATTTTAGTTTCCGATGCTTCACTTCAGGATTACAGTATACCTTGGATCTTCTTATTGACGATGAAGCACAGAAATTGCATCGGAATTAAATTCAAAAGGCACAATGCCGACCTAACTACAAGAGAGCTGACTCTTCCTACTGTCTATGTTTAGAACCTCTCCTGTGAGTCCAGTTTTAGATTCCGATGCTTAACTTCAGGTTTACTGTATCTCTTGGACCTTCTTATTGACGATGAAACACAGAAATTGCATCCGAATTTAATACAAAAGGCACAATGCCGACTTAAGTACAAGAGGACTGAAACTCTGCCTTTCTACGATTTTAAGGTCTCCTGTGAGTCCAGTTTTAGATTCCGATGCTTCACTTCAGGTTTACTTTATACCTTGGACCTTCTTATTGTCGATGAAACACAGAAATTCCAACCGAATTTAATACAAAAGACACAATGCCGGCTTAAGTACAAGAGGACTGACACTCTAACTTTCGTTGATTTGAACCTATCCTGTGAGTCCAGTTTTAGATTCCAATGCTTGACTTCAGGTTTACTGTATACCTTGGACCCTCTTATTGACGATGAAGCACAGAAATAGCATCGGAATTAAATTCAAGTTGCACAATGCCGATTTAAGTACAAGAGGACTGACACTCTAACTTTCTATGATTTGAACCTCTCCTGTGAGTCCAGTTTGAGATTCCGATGCTTCACTTCAGGTTTACTGTATACCTTGGACCTTCTCATTGACGAAGAAGCACATAAATTGCATCGGAATTAAATTCAAAAGGCACAATGCCGACTTAAGTACAAGAGGACTGACACTCTAACTTTCTATGATTTGAACCTCTCCTGTGAGTCCAGTTTTAGATTCCGATGCTTCACTTCATTTTTACTGTATCCGTTGGACCTTCTTATTGACGATGAAGCACAGAAATAGCATCCGAATTTAATACAAAAAGCAAAATGCCGACTTAAGTACAAGAGGACTGACACTCTAACTTTCTATGATTTGAACCTCTCCTGTGAGTCCAGTTTTAGATTATGATGCTTGACTTCAGGTTTACTGTATATCTTGGACCTTCTTATAGACAATGAAGCACAGAAATCGCATCGGAATTAAATTCAAGTTGCACAATGCCGACTTAAGTACAAGAGGACTGACACTCTAACTTTCTATGGTTTGAACCTCTCCTGTGAGTCCAGTTTTAGATTCCGATGCTTGACTTCAGGTTTACTGTATACCTTGGACCTTCTTATTGACGATGCAGCACAGAAATTGCATCGGAATGAAATTCAAAAGGCACAATGCCGACTTAAGTACAAGAAGACTGACACTCTAAATTTCAATGTTTTGAACCTCTCCTGTGAGTCCAATTTTAGATTCCGATGCTTCACTTCAGGATTATTGTATACCTTGGACCTTGTTACTGACGATGAAACACAGAAATTTTATCGGAATTAAATTGAAAAGGCACAATGCCTACTTAAGTACTGGAGGACTGACACTCTAAGTTTCTATGATTTGATCCTCTCCTGTGAGTCCAGTTTTAGATTCCGATGCTTCACTTCAGATTTACTGTATACCTTGGACCTTCTTATTGACGATGAAACAAAGAAATTGCATCGGAATTAAATTCAAATGGCACAATGCCGACATAAGTACAAGTGGACTGACACTCTAACTTTTAATGATTTGAACCTCTCCTGTGAGTCCAGTTTAGGATTGCTATGCTTCATTTCACGTTTACTGTATCCCTTGGACCTTCTTATTGACAAAGAAACACAGAAATTGCATCCGAATTTAATACAAAAGGCACAATGCCGACTTAAGTACAAGAGGACTGACACTCTAACTTTCTATGATTTGAACCTCTCCTGTGAGTCCAGTTTTAGATTGAATTGCTTGACTTCAGGTTTACTGTATACCTTGGACCTTCTTATTGACAATGATGCACAGAAATCGCATCGGAATTAAATCAAGTTGCACAATGCCGACTTAAGTACAAGAGGACTGACACTCTAACTTTCTATGATTTGAACCTCTCCTGTGAGTCCAGTTTTAGATTCCATTGCTTGACTTCAGGTTTACTGTATACCTTGGACCTTCTTATTGACGACGCAGCACAGAAATTGCATCGGAATGAAATTCAAAAGGCACAAGGCCGACTTAAGTACAAGAATACTGACACTCTAACATTCTATGATTTGAACCTCTCCTGTGAGTCCAATTTTAGATTCCGATGCTTCACTTCAGGATTATTGTATACCTTGGACCTTCTTATTGACGATGAAGCACAGAAATTTTATCAGAATGTAATTGAAAAGGCACAATGCCTACATAAGTACTGGAGGACTGAGACTCTAACTTTCTATAATTTGATCCTCTCCTCTATGTCCAGTTTTAGATTGTGATGCTTCATTTCACGTTTACTGTATCCCTTGGACCTTCTTATTGACGATGAAACACAGAAATTGCATCGGAATTAAACACAAAATGCACAATGCCGACTTAAGTACAAGAGGACTGACTCTTCTTACTGTCTATGTTTAGAACCTCTCCTGTGAGTCCAGTTTTAGATTCCGATGCTTCATTTCAGGTTTACAGTATCCCTTGGACCTTCTTATTGACGATGAAACACAGAAATTGCATCGGAATTAACCTCAAAAGGCACAACGCCGACATATGTACAAGAGGACAGACACTCTAACTTTCTATGATTTGAACCTCTCCTGTGAGTCCAGTTTTAGATTCCGATGCTTCACTTCAGGTTTACTGTATACCTTGGACCTTCTTATTGACGATGAAACAAAGAAATTGCATCGGAATTAAATTCAAATGGCACAATGCCGACATAAGTACAAGTGGACTGACACTCTAACTTTTAATGATTTGATCCTCTCCTGTGAGTCCAGTTTTAGATTGCTGTGCTTCATTTCACGTTTACTGTATCCCTTGGACCTTCTTTTTGACGATGAAACACAGAAATTGCATCCGAATGTAATACAAAAGGCGCAATGAAGACTTAAGTACAAGAGGACTGCCACTCTAACTTTCTATGATTTGATCCTCTCCTGTGAGACCGGTTTTAGGTTCCGATGCTTCACATCAGGTTTACTGTATACCTTGGACCTTCTTATTGACGATGAAGCACATAAATTGCATCGGAATTAAATTAAAAAAGCACAATGCCGACTTAAGTACAAGAGGACTGACACTCTAACTTTCTATGATTTTAACCTCTCCTGTGAGTCCAGTTTTAGATTACGATGCTTGACTTCAGGTTTACTGTATACCTTGGACCTTCTTATTGACAATGATGCACAGAAATCGCATCGGAATTAAATTCAAGTTGCACAATGCCGACTTAAGTACAAGAGGACTGACACTCTAACTTTCTATGATTTGAACCTCTCCTGTGAGTCCAGTTTTAGATTCCATTGCTTGACTTCAGGTTTACTGTATACCTTGGACCTTCTTATTGTCGACGCAGCACAGAAATTGCATCGGAATGAAATTCAAAAGGCACAAGGCCGACTTAAGTACAAGAGGACTGACACTCTAACTTTCTATGATTTGAACCTCTCCTGTGAGTCCAATTTTAGATTCCGATGCTTCACTTCAGGATTATTGTATACCTCGGACCTTCTTATTGACGATGAAGCACAGAAATTTTATCGGAATTAAATTGAAAAGGCACAATGCCTACTTAAGTACTGGAGGACTGAGACTCTAACTTTCTATGATTTGATCCTCTCCTGTATGTCCAGTTTTAGATTGCGATGCTTCATTTCACGTTTACTGTATCCCTTGGACCTTCTTATTGACGATGAAACACAGAAATTGCATCGGAATTAAATACAAAAGGCAGAATGCCGACTTACGTACGAATGGACTGACACTTCTTACATTCTACGATTTGATCCTCTCCTGTGATACCGGTTTTAGGTTCCGATGCTTCACTTCAGGTTTACTGTATCCCTTGGATCTTCTTATTGACGACGAAACACAGAAATTGCATCGGAATTAAACACAAAAGGCACAATGCCGACTTAAGTACAAGAGGACTGACTCTTCTTACTGTCTATGTTTAGAACTTTTCCTGTGAGACCAGTTTCAGATTCCGATGCTTCTGTTCAGGTTTACTGTATCCCTTGCACATTCTAATTGACTATGAAACACACAAATTGCATCGTAATTAAATACAAAAGGCACAATGCCGTCTTCAGTACCAGAAGACTGACTCTTCTTACTATCTATGTCATGAACATTTAGTTTGAGACCAGATTTAGATTCCGATGCTTCACTTCAGGTTTAGTGTATCTCTTGGACCTTCTTATTGACGATGAAGCACAGAAATTGCATCCGAATTTAATACTAAAGGCACAATGCCGACTTAAGTACCAGAGGACTGAAACTCTAACTTTCTATGATCTGAACCTCTCCTGTGAGTCCAGTTTTAGATTCCGATGCTTCACTTCAGGTTTACTGTACAGCTTGGACCTTCTTATTGACGATGAAACACAGAAATTGCATCGGAATTAAATTCAAAAGGCATAATGCCGACTTAAGTACAAGAGGACAGACACTCTAACTTTCTATGATTTGAACTTTTCCTGTGAGTCCAATTTTAGATTCCGATGCTTCACTTCAGGATTACTGTATACCTTGGATCTTCTTATTGACGATGAAGCACAGAAATTGCATCGGAATTAAGTTCAAAAGGCACAATGCCGACCTAACTACAAGAGAGCTGACTCTTCCTACTGTCAATGTTTAGAACCTCTCCTGTGAGTCCAGTTTTAGATTCCGATGCTTAACTTCAGGTTTACTGTATCCCTTGGACCTTCTTACTGACGATGAAACACAGAAATTGCATCCGAATTTAATACAAAAGGCACAATGCCGACTTAAGTACAAGAGGACTGAAACTCTGCCTTTCTACGATTTTAACCTCTCCTGTGAGACTAGTTTTAGATTCCGATGCTTCACTTCATTTTTACTGAATCCCTTGGACCTTCTTATTGACGATGAAGCACAGAAATTGCATCCGAATTTAATACAAAAGGCAAAATGCCGACTTAAGTAGAAGAGGACTGACACTTTAACTTTCTATGATTTGAACCTATCCTGTGAGTCCAATTTTAGATTCCGATGCTTCACTTCATTTTTACTGAATCCCTTGGACCTTCTTATTGACGATGAAGCACAGAAATTGCATCCGAATTTAATACAAAAGGCAAAATGCCGACTTAAGTAGAAGAGGACTGACACTCTAACTTTCTATGATTTGAACCTATCCTGTGAGTCCAATTTTAGATTCCGATGCTTCACTTCAGGTTTACTGTATACCTTGGACCTTCTTATAGACAATGAAGCACAGAAATCGCATCGGAATTAAATTCAAGTTGCACAATGCCGACTTAAGTACAAGAGGACTGACACTCTAGCTTTCTATGATTTGAACCTCTCCTGTGAGTCCAGTTTTAGATTCCGATGATTGACTTCAGGTTTGCTGTATACCTTGGATCTTCTTATTGACGATGTAGCACAGAAATTTTATCGGAATTAAATTGAAAAGGCACAATGCCTACTTAAGTACTGGAGGACTGACACTGTAACTTTCTATGATTTGATCCTCTCCTGTGAGTCCAGTTTTAGATTCCGAAGCTTCACTTCACGTTTACTGTATACCTTGGACCTTCTTATTGACGTTGAAACAAAGAAATTGCATCGGAATTAAATTCAAATGGCACAATGCCGACATAAGTACAAGTGGACTGACACTCTAACTTTTAATGATTTGAACCTCTCCTGTGAGTCCAGTTTTAGATTGCTATGCTTCACTTCAGGTTTACTGTATCCCTTGGACCTTCTTATTGTCGATGAAACACAGAAATTGCATCCGAATTTAATACAAAAGACACAATGCCGGCTTAAGTACAAGAGGACTGACACTCTAACTTTCTATGATTTGAACTTTTCCTGTGAGTCCAATTTTAGATTCCGATGCTTCACTTCAGGTTTACTGTATACCTTGGATCTTCTTATTGGCGATGAAGCACAGAAATTGCATCGGAATTAAATTCAAAAGGCACAATGCCGACCTAACTACAAGAGAGCTGACTCTTCCTACTGTCAATGTTTAGAACCTCTCCTGTGAGTCCAGTTTTAGATTCCGATGCTTAACTTCAGGTTTACTGTATCTCTTGGACCTTCTTATTGACGATGAAACACAGAAATTGCATCCAAATTTAATACAAAAGGCACAATGCCGACATAAGTACAAGACGACTGAAATTCTGACTTTCTACGATTTTAAGCTCTCCTGTGAGTCCAGTTTTAGATTCCGATGCTTCACTTCAGGTTTACTTTATACCTTGGACTTTCTTATTGACGATGAAGCACATAAATTGCATCGGAATAAAATTCAAAAGGCACAATGACGACTCAAGTACAAGAGGACTGACACTCTAACTTTCTAAGGTTTGAACCTCTCCTGTGAGTCCAGTTTTAGATTCCGATGCTTCACTACAGGTTTACTGTATCCCTTGGACCTTCTTATTGACGATGAAGCACAGAAATTGCATCCGAATTTAATACAAAAGCAAAATGCCGACTTAGGTACAAGGGGACTGACACTCTAACTTTCTATGATTTGAACCTATCCTGTGAGTCCAGTTTTAGATTCCGATGCTTGACTTCAGGTTTACTGTATCCCTTGGACCCTCTTATTGACGATGAAGCACAGAAATAGCATCGGAATTAAATTCAAGTTGCACAATGCCGACTGAAGTACAAGAGGACTGACACTCTAACTTTCTATGATTTGAACCTCTCCTGTGAGTCCAGTTTTAGATTCCGATGATTGACTTCAGGTTTACTGTATACCTTGGATCTTCTTATTGACGATGAAGCACAGAAATTTTATCGGAATTAAATTGAAAAGGCACAATGCCTACTTAAGTACTGGAGGACTGACACTCTAACTTTCTATGATTTGATCCTCTCCTGTGAGTCCAGTTTTAGATTCCGAAGCTTCACTTCACGTTTACTGTATACCTTGGACCTTCTTATTGACGATGAAACAAAGAAATTGCATCGGAATTAAATTCAAATGGCACAATGCCGACATAAGTACAAGTGGACTGACACTCTAACTTTTAATGATTTGAACCTCTCCTGTGAGTCCAGTTTTAGATTGCTATGCTTCACTTCAGGTTTACTGTATCCCTTGGACCTTCTTATTGTCGATGAAACACGGAAATTGCATCCGAATTTAATACAAAAGACACAATGCCGGCTTAAGTACAAGAGGACTGACACTCTAACTTTCTATGATTTGAACTTTTCCTGTGAGTCCAATTTTAGATTCCGATGCTTCACTTCAGGTTTACTGTATACCTTGGATCTTCTTATTGACGATGAAGCACAGAAATTGCATCGGAATTAAATTCGAATGGCACAATGCCGACTTAACTACAAGAGAGCTGACTCTTCCTACTGTCTATGTTTAGAACCTCTCCTGTGAGTCCAGTTTTAGATTCCGATGATTAACTTCAGGTTTACTGTATCCCTTGGACCTTCTTACTGACGATGAAACACAGAAATTGCATCTGAATTTAATACAAAAGGCACAATGCCGACTTAAGTACAAGAGGACTGAAACTCTGCTTTTCTCCGATTTTAACCTCTCCTGTGAGTCCAGTTTTAGATTCCGATGCTTCACTTCAGGTTTACTGTATACCTTGGACCTTCTTATTGACGATGAAGCACATAAATTGCATCGGAATTAAATTCAAAAGGCACAATGCCGACTTAAGTACAAGAGGACTGGCACTCTAACTTTCTATGATTTGAACCTCTCCTGTGAGTCCAGTTTTAGATTCCGATGCTTCACTTCATTTTTACTGAATCCCTTGGACCTTCTTATTGACGGTGAAGCACAGAAATTGCATCCGAATTTAATACAAAAGGCAAAATGCCGACTTAAGTAGAAGAGGACTGACACTCTAACTTTCTATGATTTGAACCTATCCTGTGAGGCCAATTTTAGATTCCGATGCTTCACTTCAGGTTTACTGTATACCTTGGACCTTCTTATAGACAATGAAGCACAGAAATCGCATCGGAATTAAATTCAAGTTGCACAATGCCGACTTAAGTACAAGAGGACTGACACTCTAACTTTCTATGATTTGAACCTCTCCTGTGAGTCCAGTTTTAGATTCCGATGATTGACTTCAGGTTTACTGTATACCTTGGATCTTCTTATTGACGATGAAGCACAGAAATTTTATCGGAATTAAATTGAAAAGGCACAATGCCTACTTAGGTACTGGAGGACTGACACTCTAACTTTCTATGATTTGATCCTCTCCTGTGAGTCCAGTTTTAGATTCCGAAGCTTCACTTCACGTTTACTGTATACCTTGGACCTTCTTATTGACGATGAAACAAAGAAATTGCATCCGAATTTAATACAAAAGGCTCAATGCCGACTTAAGTACAAGAGGAGTGACACTCGCACTTTCTATGATTTGATCCTCTCCTGTATGTCCAGTTTTAGATTGCGATGCTTCATTTCACGTTTACTGTATCCCTTGGACCATCTTATTGACGATGAAACACAGAAATTGCATCGGAAATAAATACAAAAGGCAGAATGCCGACTTACGTACGAATGGACTGACACTTCTTACATTCTACGATTTGATCCTCTCCTGTGATACCGGTTTTAGGTTCCGATGCTTCACTTCAGGTTTACTGTATCCCTTGGATCTTCTTATTGACGATGAAACACAGAAATTGCATCGGAATTAAACACAAAAGGCACAATGCCGACTTAAGTACAAGAGGACTGACTCTTCTTACTGTCTATGTTTAGAACTTTTCCTGTGAGACCAGTTTCAGATTCCGATGCTTCTGTTCAGGTTTACTGTATCCCTTGCACATTCTAATTGACTATGAAACACACAAATTGCATCGTAATTAAATACAAAAGGCACAATGCCGTCTTCAGTACAAGAAGACTGACTCTTCTTACTATCTATGTTATGAACATTTAGTTTGAGACCAGATTTAGATTCCGATGCTTCACTTCAGGTTTAGTGTATCTCTTGGACCTTCTTATTGACGATGAAGCACAGAAATTGCATCCGAATTTAATACTAAAGGCACAATGCCGACTTAAGTACCAGAGGACTGAAACTCTAACTTTCTATGATCTGAACCTCTCCTGTGAGTCCAGTTTTAGATTCCGATGCTTCACTTCAGGTTTACTGTATAGCTTGGACCTTCTTATTGACGATGAAACACAGAAATTGCATCGGAATTAAATTCAAAAGGCATAATGAGGACTTAAGTACAAGAGGACAGACACTCTAACTTTCTATGATTTGAACCTCTCCTGTGAGCCCAGTTTTAGATTCCGATGCTTCACTTCAGGTTTACTGTTTACCTTGGACCTTCTTATTGACGATAAAGCACAGGAATTGCATCGGAATTAAATTCAAAAAGCACAATGCCGACTTAAGTACAAGAGGACTGACACTATAACTTTCTATTATTTGAACCTCTCCTATGAGTCCAGTTTTAGATTCCGATGCTTCACTTCAGGTTTACTGTATCCCCTGGACCTTCTTATTGTCGATGAAACACAGAAATTGCATCCGAATTTAATACAAAAGACACAATGCCGGCTTAAGTACAAGAGGACTGACACTCTAACTTTCTATGATTTGAACCTATCCTGTGAGTCCAGTTTTAGATTCCGATGCTTGACTTCAGGTTTACTGTATACCTTGGACCCTCTTATTGACGATGAAGCACAGAAATAGCATCGGAATTAAATTCAGGTTGCACAATGCCGACTGAAGTACAACAGGACTGACACTCTAACTTTCTATGATTTGAACCTCTCCTGTGAGCCCAATTTTAGATTCCGATGATTCACTTCAGGATTACTGTATACCTTGGACCTTCTTATTGACGATGAAGCACAGAAATTGCATCGGAATTAAATTCGAATGGCACAATGCCGACTTAGCTACAAGAGAGCTGACTCTTCCTACTGTCTATGTTTAGAACCTCTCCTGTGAGTCCAGTTTTAGATTCCGATGATTAACTTCAGGTTTACTGTATCCCTTGGACCTTCTTACTGACGATGAAACACAGAAATTGCATCCGAATTTAATACAAAAGGCACAATGCCGACTTAAGTACAAGAGGACTGAAACTCTGCCTTTCTACGATTTTAACCTCTCCTGTGAGTACAGTTTTAGATTCCGATGCTTCACTTCAGGTTTACTGTATACCTTGGACCTTCTTATTGACGATGAAGCACATAAATTGCATCGGAATTAAATTCAAAAGGCATAATGCCGACTTAAGTACAAGAGGACTGGCACTCTAACTTTCTATGATTTGAACCTCTCCTGTGAGTCCAGTTTTAGATTACGATGCTTCACTTCATTTTTACTGAATCCCTTGGACCTTCTTATTGACGATGAAGCACAGAAATTGCATCCGAATTTAATACAAAAGGCAAAATGCCGACTTAAGTAGAAGAGGACTGACACTCTAACTTTCTATGATTTGAACCTATCCTGTGAGTCCAATTTTAGATTCCGATGCTTCACTTCAGGTTTACTGTATACCTTGGACCTTCTTATATACAATGAAGCACAGAAATCGCATCGGAATTAAATTCAAGTTGCACAATGCCGACTTAAGTACAAGAGGACTGACACTCTAACTTTCTATGATTTGAACCTCTCCTGTGAGTCCAGTTTTAGATTCCGATGATTGACTTCAGGTTTACTGTATACCTTGGATCTTCTTATTGACGATGAAGCACAGAAATTTTATCGGAATTAAATTGAAAAGGCACAATGCCTACTTAAGTACTGGAGGACTGACACTCTAACTTTCTATGATTTGATCCTCTCCTGTGAGTCCAGTTTTAGATTCCGAAGCTTCACTTCACGTTTACTGTATACCTTGGACCTTCTTATTGACGATGAAACAAAGAAATTGCATCGGAATTAAATTCAAATGGCACAATGCCGACATAAGTACAAGTGGACTGACACTCTAACTTTTAATGATTTGAACCTCTCCTGTGAGTCCAGTTTTAGATAGCTATGCTTCACTTCAGGTTTACTGTATCCCTTGGACCTTCTTATTGTCGATGAAACACAGAAATTGCATCCGATATTAATACAAAAGACACAATGCCGGCTTAAGTACAAGAGGACTGACACTCTAACTTTCTATGATTTGAACTTTTCCTGTGAGTCCAATTTTAGATTCCGATGCTTCACTTCAGGTTTACTGTATACCTTGGATCTTCTTATTGACGATGAAGCACAGAAATTGCATCGGAATTAAATTCAAAAGGCACAATGCCGACCTAACTACAAGAGAGCTGACTCTTCCTACTGTCAATGTTTAGAACCTCTCCTGTGAGTCCAGTTTTTGATTCCGATGCTTAACTTCAGGTTTACTGTATCTCTTGGACCTTCTTATTGACGATGAAACACAGAAATTGCATCCGAATTTAATACAAAAGGCACAATGCCGACATAAGTACAAGACGACTGAAACTCTGACTTTCTACGATTTTAAGCTCTCCTGTGAGTCCAGTTTTAGATTCCGATGCTTCACTTCAGGTTTACTTTATACCTTGGACCTTCTTATTGACGATGAAGCACATAAATTGCATCGGAATAAAATTCAAAAGGCACAATGACGACTCAAGTACAAGAGGACTGACACTCTAACTTTCTAAGGTTTGAACCTCTCCTGTGAGTCCAGTTTTAGATTCCGATGCTTCACTACAGGTTTACTGTATCCCTTGGACCTTCTTATTGACGATGAAGCACAGAAATTGCATCCGAATTTAATACAAAAGCAAAATGCCGACTTAGGTACAAGAGGACTGACACTCTAACTTTCTATGATTTGAACCTATCCTGTGAGTCCAGTTTTAGATTCCGATGCTTGACTTCAGGTTTTCTGTATCCCTTGGACCCTCTTATTGACGATGAAGCACAGAAATAGCATCGGAATTAAATTCAAGTTGCACAATGCCGACTGAAGTACAAGAGGACTGACACTCTAACCTTCTATGATTTGAACCTCTCCTGTGAGCCCAATTTTAGATTCCGATGATTCACTTCAGGATTACTGTATATCTTAGACCTTCTTATTGACGATGAAGCACAGAAATTGCATCGGAAATAAATTCAAATGGCACAATGCCGACTTAACTACAAGAGAGCTGACTCTTCCTACTGTCTATGGTTAGAACCTCTCCTGTGAGTCCAGTTTTAGATTCCGATGCTTAACTTCAGGTTTACTGTATCCCTTGGACCTTCTTATTGACGATGAAACACAGAAATTGCATCCGAATTTAATACAAAAGGCACAATGCCGACTTAAGTACAAGAGGACTGAAACTCTGCCTTTCTACGATTTCAACCTCTCCTGTGAGTCCAGTTTTAGATTCCGATGCTTCACTTCATGTTTACTGTATACCTTGGACCTTCTTATTGACAATGAAGCACAGAAATAGCATCGGAATTAAATTCAAGTTGCACAATGCCGACTTAAGTACAAGAGGACTGACACTCTAACTTTCTATGATTTGAACCTCTCCTGTGAGTCCAGTTTTAGATTCCGATGATTGACTTCAGGTTTACTGTATACCTTGGACCTTCTTATTGACGTTGCAGCACAGATATTGCATCGGAATGAAATTCAAAAGGCACAATGCCGACTTAAGTACAAGAAGACTGACACTCTAACTTTCAATGATTTGAACCTCTCCTGTGAGTCCAATTTTAGATTCCGATGCTTCACTTCAGGATTATTGTATACCTTGGACCTTGTTACTGACGATGAAATACAGAAATTTTATCGGAATTAAATTGAAAAGGCAAAATGCCTACTTAAGTACTGGAGGACTGACACTCCAACTTTCTACTATTTGATCCTCTCCTGTGAGACCGGTTTTAAGTTCCGATGCTTCACTTCAGGTTTACTGTATCCCTTGGACCTTCTCATTGACGATTAAACATAGAAATTGCATCGTAATTTAAAAAAAAAGGCACAATGTCGACTTGAGTACAAGAGGACTGACTCTTCTTACTGTCTATGTTTAGAACTTTTCCTGAGAGACCAGTTTCAGATTCAGATCCTTCTGTTCAGGTTTACTGTATCCCTTGCACCTTCTAATTGACTATGAAACACACAAATTGCATCGTAATTAATTACAAAAGGCACAATGCTGACATCAGTACCAGGAGACTGAGTCTTCTTACTATCTATGTTATGAACATTTAGTTTGAGACCAGATTTAGATTCCGATGCATCACTTCAGATTTAGTGTATCGCTTGGACATTCTTATTGACGATGAAGCACAGAAATTGCATCCGAATTTAATACTAAATGCACAATGCCGACTTAAGTACCAGAGGACTGAAACTCTGACTTTCTACGATTTGAACCTATCCTGTGAGTCCAGTTTTACATTCCGATGCTTCACTTCAGGTTTACTGTATACCGTGGACTTTCTTATTGACGATGAAGCACAGAAACTGCATTGGAATTAAATACAAAAGGCACAATACCGACTTAAGTACAAGAAGACTGACACTCTAATTTTCTATGATTTGAACCTCTCCTGTGAGTCCAGTTTTAGTTTCCGATGCTTCACTTCAGGTTTACTGTATACCTCGGACATTCTTATTGACGATGAAGTACAGAAATTGCATCGGAATTGAATTCAAAAGGCACAATGCCGACTTAAGTACAAGAGGACTGACACTCTAACTTTCTTTGATTTTAACTTCTCCTGTGAGCCCAGTTTTAGATTCCGATGCTTCACTTCAGGTTTACTGTTTACCTTGTACCTTCTTATTGACGATAAAGCACAGGAATTGCATAGGAATTAAATTCAAAAAGCACAATGCCGATTTAAGTACATGAGGACTGACACTCTAATTTTCTATGATTTGAACCTCTATTGTGAGTCCAGTTTTAGATTCCGATGCTTCACTTCAGGTTTACTGTATCCCTTGGACCTTCTTATTGTCGATGAAACACAGAAGTTGCATCCGAATTTAATACAAAAGACACAATGCTGACATAAGTACAAGAGGACTGACACTCTAACTTTCTATGATTTGAACTTTTCCTGTGAGTCCAATTTTAGATTCCGATGCTTCACTTCAGGATTACTGTATACCTTGGATCTTCTTATTGAAGATGAAGCACAGAAATTGCATCGGAATTAAATTCAAAAGCCACAATGCCAACCTAACTACAAGAGAGCTGACTCTTCCTACTGTCTATGTTTAGAACCTGACCTGTGAGTCCAGTTTTAGATTCCGATGCTTAACTTCAGGTTTACTGTATCTCTTGGACCTTCTTATTGACGATGAAGCACATAAATTGCATCGGAATAAAATTCAAAAGGCACAATGACGACTTAAGTACAAGAGGACTGACACTCTAACTTTCTATGGTTTGAACCTCTCCTGTGAGTCCAGTTTTAGATTCCGATGCTTCACTTCAGGTTTACTGTATCCCTTGGACCTTCGTATTGTCAATGAAACACAGAAATTGCATCCGAATTTAATACAAAAGGCACAATGCGACTTAAGAACAAGAGGACTAACACTCTAACTTTCTATGATTTGAACCTCTCCTGTGAGTCCAGTTTTAGATTCCGATGTTTCGCTTCAGGTTTACTGTATACCTTGGACCTTCTTGTTGACGATGAAACACAGAAATTGCATCGGAATTGAACTGAAAAGGCACAATGCCGACTTAAGTACAAGAGGACAGACACTCTAACTTTCTATGATTTGAACCTCTCCTGTGAATCCAGTTTTAGATTCCGATGCTTGACTTCAGGTTTACTGTATACCTTGGACCTTCTAATTGACGATGAAGGACAGAAATTGCATCGGAATTAAATTCAAGTTGCACAATGCCGACTTAAGTACAAGAGGACTGACACTCTAACTTTCTATGATTGGAACCTCGCCTATGAGTCCAGTTTTAGATTCCGATGCTTGACTTCAGGTTTACTGTATACCTTGGACCTTCTTATTGACGATGCAGCACAGAAATTGCATCGGAATGAAATTCAAAAGGCACAATGCCGACTTAAGTACAAGAAGACTGACACCCTAACTTTCAATGATTTGAACCTCTACTGTGAGTCCAATTTTAGATTCCGATGCTTCACTTCAGGATTATTGTATACCTTGGACCTTGTTACTGACGATGAAGCACAGAAATTTTATCGGAATTAAATTGAAAAGGCACAATGCCTACTTAAGTACTGGAGGACTGACACTCTAACTTTCTATGATTTGAACCTCTCCTGTGAGTCCAGTTTTAGATTCCGATGCTTCACTTCAGGTTTACTGTATACCTTGGACCTTCTTATTGACGATGAAACAAGGAAATTGCATCGGAATTAAATTCAAATGGCACAATGCCGACATAAGTACAAGTGGACTGACACTCTAACTTTTAATGATTTGAACCTCTCCTGTGAGTCCAGTTTTAGATTGCTATGCTTCATTTCACGTTTACTGTATCCCTTGGACCTTCTTATTGACGATGAAACACAGAAATTTCATCGGAATTAAACACAAAATGCACAATGCCGACTTAAGTACAAGAGGACTGGTACTTCTTACATTCTATGATTTGAACCTCTCCTGTGAGACCGGTTTAAATTACGATGCTTCACTTCAAGTTTATTGTATACGTTGCACCTTCTTATTGACGATGAAACACAGAAATTGCATCTGAATTCAATACAATAGGCACAATGCCGACTTAAGTACAAGAGGACTGACTCTTCTTACTGTCTATGTTTAGAACCTCTCCTGTGAGTCCAGTTTTAGATTCCGATGCTTCACTTCAGGTTTACTGTATACCTTGGACCTTCTTATTGACGATGAAACAAAGTAATTGCATCGGAATTTCATTCAAATGGCACAATGCCGACATAAGTACAAGTGGACTGACACTCTAACTTTCAATGATTTAACTTCTCCTGTGAGTCCAGTTTTAGATTGTGATGCTTCATTTCACGTTTACTGTATCCCTTGCACCTTCTTATTGACGATGAAACACAGAAATTGCATCCGAATTTAATACAAAAGGCACAATGCCGACTTAAGTACAAGAGGACTGCCACTCTAACTTTCTATGATTTGAACCTCTCCTGTGAGTCCAGTTTTAGATTCCGATGCTTCACTTCAGGTTTACTGTATCCCTTGGACCTTCTTATTGACGATGAAACACAGAAATTACATCGGAATTAAATACAAAAGGCAGAATGCCGACGTAAGTACAAAAGGACTGACACTTCTTACATTCTACGATTTGATCCTCTCCTGTGAGACCGGTTTTAAGTTCCGATGCTGCACTTCAGGTTTACTGTATCCCTTGGACCTTCTCATTGACGATTAAACACAGAAATTGCATCGTAATTTTAAAAAAAAGGCACAATGTCGACTTGAGTACAAGAGGACTGACTCTTCTTACTGTCTATGTTTAGAACTTTTCCTGAGAGACCAGTTTCAGATTCCGATCCTTCTGTTCAGGTTTACTGTATCCCTTGCACCTTCTAATTGACTATGAAACACACAAATTGCATCGTAATTAAATACAAAAGGCACAATGCTGACATCAGTACCAGGAGACTGAGTCTTCTTACTATCTATGTTATGAACATTTAGTTTGAGACCAGATTTAGATTCCGATGCATCACTTCAGATTTAGTGTATCCCTTGGACCTTCTTATTGACGATGAAGCACAGAAATTGCATCCGAATTTAATACTCAATGCACAATGCCGACTTAAGTACCAGAGGACTGAAACTCTGACTTTCTACGATTTGAACCTATCCTGTGAGTCCACTTTTACATTCCGATGCTTCACTTCAGGATTACTGTATACCTTGGATCTTCTTATTGAAGATGAAGCACAGAAATTGCATCGGAATTAAATTCAAAATTCACAATGCCGACTTAAGTACAAGAGGACTGACACTCAAACTTTCTATGATTTGAACTTTTCCTGTGAGTCCAATTTTAGATTCCGATGCTTCACTTCAGGATTACTGTATACCTTGGATCTTCTTATTGAAGATGAAGCACAGAAATTGCATCGGAATTAAATTCAAAATTCACAATGCCGACCTAACTACAAGAGAGCTAACTCTTCCTACTGTCTATGTTTAGAACCTCTCCTGTGAGTCCAGTTTTAGATTCCGATGCTTAACTTCAGGTTTACTGTATACCTCGGACCTTCTTATTGACGATGAAGTACAGAAATTGCATCGGAATTGAATTCAAAAGGCACAATGCCGACTTAAGTACAAGAGGACTGACACTCTAACTTACTATGATCTAAACCTCTCCTGTGAGGCCAGTTTTAGATTCCGATGCTTCACTTCAGGTTTACTGTATACCTTGGACCTTCTTATTGACGATGAAACACAGAAATTGCATCGGAATTAAATTCAAAAGGCATAATGCCGACTTAAGTACAAGAGGACTGACACTCTAACTTTCTATGATTTGAACCTCTCCTGTGAGCCCAGTTTTAGATTCCGATGCTTCACTTCAGGTTTACTGTTTACCTTGTACCTTCTTATTGACGATAAAGCACAGGAATTGCATAGGAATTAAATTCAAAAAGCACAATGCCGACTTAAGTACATGAGAACTGACACTCTAACTTTCTATGATTTGAACCTCTCCTGTGAGTCCAGTTTTAGATTCCGATGCTTCACTTCAGGTTTACTGTATCCCTTGGACCTTCTTATTGTCGATGAAACACAGAAATTGCATCCGAATTTAATACAAAAGACACAATGCCGACTTAAGTACAAGAGGACTGACACTCAAACTTTCTATGATTTGAACTTTTCCTGTGAGTCCAATTTTAGATTCCGATGCTTCACTTCAGGATTACTGTATACCTTGGATCTTCTTATTGAAGATGAAGCACAGAAATTGCATCGGAATTAAATTCAAAATTCACAATGCCGACCTAACTACAAGAGAGCTGACACTTCCTACTGTCTATGTTTAGAACCTCTCCTGTGAGTCCAGTTTTAGATTCCGATGCTTAACTTCAGGTTTACTGTATCTCTTGGACCTTCTTATTGACGATGAAGCACATAAATTGCATCGGAATAAAATTCAAAAGGCACAATGACGACTTAAGTACAATAGGACTGACACTCTAACTTTCTATGATTTGAACCTCTCCAGTGAGTCCTGTTTTAGATTCCGATGCTTCACTTCAATTTTTACTGTATCCCTTGGACCGTCTTATTGTCGATGCAACACAGAAATTGCATCCGAATTTAATACAAAAGGCACAATGCCGACTTAAGAACAAGAATACTAACACTCTAACTTTCTATGATTTGAACCTCTCCTGTGAGTCCAGTTTTAGATTCCGATGCTTCACTTCAGGTTTACTGTATACCTTGGACCTTCTTGTTCACGATGAAACACAGAAATTGCATCGGAATTGAATTGAAAAGGCACAATGCCGACTTAAGTACAAGAATACTGACACTCTAACTTTCTATGATTGGAACCTCTAATGTGAGTCCAGTTTTAGATTCCGATGCTTCACTTCAGGTTTACTGTATACCTTGGACCTTCTTATTGACGATGCAGCACAGAAATTGCATCGGAATGAAATTCAATAGGCACAATGCCGACTTAAGAACAAGAGGAATAACACTCTAACTTTCTATGATTTGAACCTCTCCTGTGAGTCCTGCTTTAGATTCCGATGCTTCACTTCAATTCTTACTGTATCCCTTGGACCTTCTTATTGTCGATGAAACACAGAAATTGCATCCGAATTTAATACAAAAGGCACAATGCCGACTTAAGAACAAGAAGACTAACACTCTAACTTTCTATGATTTGAACCTCTCCTGTGAGTCCAGTCTTAGATTCCGATGCTTCACTTCAGGTTTACTGTATATCTTGGACCTTCTTGTTGACGATAAAACACAGAAATTGCAGCGGAATTGAATTGAAAAGGCAAAATGACGACTTAAGTACAAGAGGACTGACACTCTAACTTTCTATGATTTGAACCTCTCCTGTGAGTCCAGTTTTAGATTCCGATGCTTGACTTCAGGTTTACTGTATACCTTGGACCTTCTTATTGACGATGATGCACAAAAATTGCATCGGAATTAAATTCAAGTTGCACAATGCCGACTTAAGTACAAGAGGACTAACACTCTAACTTTCTATGATTTTAACCTCTCCTGTGAGTCCAGTTTTAGATTCCGATGCTTGACGTCAGATTTACTGTATACCTTGGACCATCTTATTGACGATGCAGCACTGAAATTGCATCGGAATGAAATTCAAAAGGCACAATGCCGACTTAAGTACAAGAGGACTGACACTCTAACTTTCTATGATTTGAACCTCTCCTGTGAGTCCTGTTTTAGATTCCGATGCTTCACTTCAATTTTTACTGTATCCCTTGGACCTTCTTATTGTCGATGAAACACAGAAATTGCATCCGAATTTAATACAAATGGCACAATGCCGACTTAAGGACAAGAGGAATAACACTCTAACTTTCTATGATTTGAACCTCTCCTGTGAGTCCAGTTTTAGATGCCGATGCTTCACTTCAGGTTTACTGTATACCTTGGACCTTCTTGTTGACGATGAAACACAGAAATTGCATCGGAATTGAATTGAAAAGGCACAATGCCGACTTATGTACAAGAGGACTGACACTCTAACTTTCTATGATTTGAATCTCTCCTGTGAGTCCAGTTTTAGATTCCGATGCTTCACTTCAGGTTTACTATATCCCTTGGAACTTCTTATTGACGATGAAACACAGAAATTGTATCGGAATTAAATACAAAAGGCACAATGCTGACTTAAGTACAAGAGGACTGACACTTCTTACATTCTATGATTTTAACCTCTCCTGTGAGACCGGTTTTAGATTCCGATGCTTCACGTCAGGTTTACAGTATCCCTTGGACCTTCTTATTGACGATGAAACACAGAAAATGCATCCGAATTCAATACAAAACGCACAATGCCGACTTAAGTAAATGAGGACTGACTCTTCTTACTGTCTATGTTTAGATCCTCTCCTGTGAGACCAGTTTTAGATTCCGATGCTTCACTTCATTTTTACTGTATCCCTTGGACCTTCTTATTGACGATGAAACATAGAAATTGCATAGTAATTGAATTCAAAAGGCACAATGCCGACTTATGTACAAGAGGACTAACACTCTAACTTTCTATGATTTTAACCTCTCCTGTGAGTCCAGTTTTAGATTCCGATGCTTGACGTCAGATTTACTGTATACCTTGGACCATCTTATTGACGATGCAGCACTGAAATTGCATCGGAATTAAATTCAAAAAGCACAATGCCCACTTAAGTACAAGAGGACTGACACTCTATTTGTCTATGATTTGAACCTCTCCTGTGAGTCCAGTTTTAGATTCCGATGCTTCACTTCAGGTTTACTGTATACCTTGGACCTTCTTATTGACGATGAAACTCAGAAATTGCATCGGAATTATATTCAAAAGGCATAATGCCGACTTAAGTACAAGAGGACTGACACTCTAACTTTCTATTATTTGAACCTCTCCTGTGATTCCAATTTTAGATTCCGATGCTTCACTTCAAGATTACAGTATACCTTGGACCTTCTTATTGACAATGAAGCACAGAAATTTTATCGGAATTAAATTGAAGACGCACAATCCCGACTTAAGTACAAGAGGAATGACACTCTAACTTTCTATGATTTGAACCTCTCCTGTGAGTCCAGTTTAAGATTCCGATGCTTCACTTCAAGATTACAGTATACCTTGGACCTTCTTATTGACAATGAAGCACAGAAATTTTATCGGAATTAAATTGAAGACGCACAATGCCAACTTAAGTACAAGAGGAATGACACTCTAACTTTCTATGATTTGAACCTCTCCTGTGAGTCCAGTTTAAGATTCCGATGCTTCACTTCAGGTTTACTGTATCCCTTGGACCTTCTTATTGTCGACGAAACAAAGAAATTGCATCCGAATTTAATTGAAAAGGCACAATGCCAACTTAAGTACAAGAGGACTGACACTCTAACTTTATATGATTTGAACCACTCCTGTGAGACCGGTTATAGATTCCGATGCTTCACTTCAGGTTTACTGTATCCCTAGGACCTTCTTATTGACGAAGAAACACAGAAATTTCATATGAATTTAATACAAAGGTACAATGCCGACTTAAGTACAAGAGAGCTTACCCTTCCTACTGTCTATGTTTAGAACCTCTCCTGTGAGTCCAGTTTTAGATTCCGATGCTTCACTTAATGTTTACTGTAACACTTGGACCTTCTTATTGACGATGAAACACAGAAATTGCATCCGAATTTAATACAAAAGGCACAATGCCGACTTAAGTACAAGAGGACTGAAACTCAGCCTTTCTACGATTTTAACCTCTCCTGTGAGTCCAGTTTTAGATTCCGATGCTTCACTTCTGGTTTACTGTATACCTTGGACCTTCTTATTGACGATGAAGCGCAGAAATTGCATCGGAATTAAATTCAAAAGGCACAATGCCGACTTAAGTACAAGAGGACTGACACTCTAACTTTTTATGATTTGAACCTCTCCTTTGAGTCCAGTTTTAGTTTCCGATGCTTCACTTCAATATTACTGTATACCTTGGACCTTCCTATTGACGATGAAGCACATAAATTGCATCGGAATTAAATTCAAATGGCACAATGCCGACTTAAGTACAAGAGGACTGACACTCTATGATTTGAACCTCTCCTGTGAGTCCAGTTTTAGATTCCGATTCTTCACTTCCTGTAAACTGTATCCCTGGGACCTTCTTATTGACGATGAAGCACAGATATTGCATCCGAATTTAATACAAAATGCACAATGCCGACTTAAGTACAAGAGGACTGACACTCTTACTTTCTTTGATTTGAACCTCTCCTGTGCGTCCAGTTTTAGATTCCGATCCTTGACTTCAGGCTTACTGTATACCTTGGACCTTCTTATTGACGATGAAGCACTGAAATTGCATCGGAATTAAATTCAAAAGGCACAATGCCGACTTAAGTACAAGAGGACTGACACTCTAACTTTCTAAGATTTGAACCTCTCCTGTGAGTCCAGTTTTAGATTCCGATGCTTCACTTCAGGTTTACTGTATCCCTTGGACCTTCTTATTGTCGATAAAACACAGAAATTGCATCGGAATTAAATTCGAAAGGCACAATGCCGACTTAAGTACATGAGGACTGACACTCTAACTTTCTATGATTTGAACCTCTGCTGTGAGGCCAGTTTCAGATTCCGATGCCTCACTTCAGGTTTACTGTATACCTTGGAGCTTCTTATTGACGATGAAACACAGAAATTGCATCGGAATTAAATTCAAAAGGCATAATGCCGACTTAAGTACAAGAGGACTGACACTCTAACTTTCTATGATTTGAACCTCTCCTGTGAGTCCAGTTTTAGTTTCCGATGCTTCACTTCAGGTTTACTGTATCCCTTGGACCTTCTTATTGTCGACGAAACAAAGATATTGCATCCGAATTTAATTGAAAAGGCACAATGCCGACTTAAGTACAAGAGGACTGACACTCTAACTTTATAAGATTTGAACCACTCCTGTGAGACCGGTTATAGATTCCGATGCTTCACATCAGGTTTACTGTATCCCTAGGACCTCCTTATTGACGAAGAAACACAGAAATTTCATATGAATTTAATACAAAGGTACAATGCCGACTTAAGTACAAGAGAGCTTACCCTTCCTACTGTCTATGTTTAGAACCTCTCCTGTGAGTCCAGTTTTAGATTCCGATGCTTCACTTAATGTTTACTGTAACACTTGGACCTTCTTATTGACGATGAAACACAGAAATTGCATCCGAATTTAATACAAAAGGCACAATGCCGACTTAAGTACAAGAGGACTGAAACTCAGCCTTTCTACGATTTTAACCTCTCCTGTGAGTCCAGTTTTAGATTCCGATGCTTCACTTCAGGTTTACTGTATACCTTGGACCTTCTTATTGACGATGAAGCGCAGAAATTGCATCGGAATTAAATTCAAAAGGCACAATGCCGACTTAAGTACAAGAGGACTGACACTCTAACTTTTTATGATTTGAACCTCTCCTTTGAGTCCAGTTTCAGTTTCCGATGCTTCACTTCAATATTACTGTATACCTTGGACCTTCCTATTGACGATGAAGCACATAAATTGCATCGGAATTAAATTCAAATGGCACAATGCCGACTTAAGTACAAGAGGACTGACACTCTATGATTTGAACCTCTCCTGTGAGTCCAGTTTTAGATTCCGATTCTTCACTTCCTGTAAACTGTATCCCTGGGACCTTCTTATTGACGATGAAGCACAGATATTGCATCCGAATTTAATACAAAATGCACAATGCCGACTTAAGTACAAGAGGACTGCCACTCTTACTTTCTTTGATTTGAACCTCTCCTGTGAGTCCAGTTTTAGATTCCGATCCTTGACTTCAGGCTTACTGTATACCTTGAACCTTCTTATTGTCGATAAAACACAGAAATTGCATCGGAATTAAATTCGAAAGGCACAATGCCGACTTAAGTACATGAGGACTGACACTCTAACTTTCTATGATTTGAACCTCTGCTGTGAGGCCAGTTTCAGATTCCGATGCCTCACTTCAGGTTTACTGTATACCTTGGAGCTTCTTATTGACGATGAAACACGGAAATTGCATCGGAATTAAATTGAAAAGGCATAATGCCGACTTAAGTACAAGAGGACTGACACTCTAACTTTCTATGATTTGAACCTCTCCTGTGAGTCCAGTTTTAGTTTCCGATGCTTCACTTCAGGTTTACTGTATACCTTGGACCTTCTCATTGACGATAAAGCACAGAAATTGCATCGGAATTAAATTCAAAAGGCACAATGCCGACTTAAGTACAAGAGGACTGACACTCTATTTGTCTATGATTTGAACCTCTCCTGTGAGTCCAGTTCAAGATTCCGATGCTTCACTTCAGGTTTACTGTATCCCTTGGACCTTCTTATTGTCGACGAAACAAAGAAATTGCATCCGAATTTAATTGAAAATTCACAATGCCGACTTAAGTACAAGAGGACTGACACTCTAACTTTATAAGATTTGAACCACTCCTGTGAGACCGGTTTTAGATTCCGATGCTTCACTTCAGGTTTACTGTATCCCTAGGACCTTCTTATTGACGAAGAAACACAGAAATTTCATATGAATTTAATACAAAGGCACAATGCCGACTTAAGTACAAGAGAGCTTACCCTTCCTACTGTCTATGTTTAGAACCTCTCCTGTGAGTCCAGTTTTAGATTCCGATGCTTCACTTAATGTTTACTGTAACACTTGGACCTTCTTATTGACGGGGAAACACAGAAATTGCATCCGAAGTTAATACAAAAGGCACAATGCCGACTTAAGTACAAGAGGACTGAAACTCTGCCTATCTACGATTTTAACCTCTCCTGTGAGTCCAGTTTTAGATTCCGATGCTTCACTTCAGGTTTACTGTATACCTTGGACCTTCTTATTGACGATGTGGCACAGAAATTGCATCGGAATTAAATTCAAAAGGCACAATGCCGACTTAAGTACAAGATTACTGACACTCTATCTTTTTATGATTTGAACCTCTCCTTTGAGTCCAGTTTTAGTTTCCGATGCTTCACTTCAATTTTACTGTATACCTTGGACCTTCCTATTGACGATGAAGCACATAAATTGCAACGGAATTAAATTCAAAAGGCACAATGCCAACTTAAGTACAAGAGGACTGACACTCTATGATTTGAACCTCACCTGTGAGTCTAGTTTTAGATTCCGATTCTTCACTTCCGGTAAACTGTATCCCTGGGACCTTCTTATTGACGATGAAGCACAGATATTGCATCCGAATTTAATACAAAAGGCACAATGCCGACTTAAGTACCAGAGGACTGACACTCTAACTTTCTATGATTTGAACCTCTCCTGTGAGTCCAGTTTTAGATTCCGATCCTTGACTTAAGGCTTACTGTATACCTTGGACCTTCTTATTGACGATGAAGCACTGAAATTTCATCGGAATTAAATTCAATAGGCACAATGCCGACTTAAGTACAAGAGGACTGACACTCTAACTTTCTAAGATTTGAACCTCTCCTGTGAGACCAGTTTTAGATTCCGATGCTTCACTTCAGGTTTACTGTATCCTTTGGACCTTCGTATTGGCGATAAAACACGGAAATTGCATCGGAATTAAATTGGAAAGGCACAATGCCGACTTAAGTACATGAGGACTGACACTCTAACTTTCTATGATTTAAACCTCTCCTGTGAGTCCAGTTTTAGATTCCGATGCCTTACTTCAGGTTTACTGTATACCATGGACCTTCGTATTGACGATGAAACACAGAAATTGCACCGGAATTAAATTCAAAAGGCATAATGCCGTCTTAAGTACAAGAGGACTGACACTCTAACTTTCTATGATTTGAACCTCTCCTGTGAGTCCAGTTTTAGTTTCCGATGCTTCACTTCAGGTTTACTGTATACCTTCGACCTTCTCATTGACGATAAAGCACAGAAATTGCATCGGAATTAAATTCCAAAGGCACAATGCCGACTTAAGTACAAGAGGACTGACACTCTAACTTTCTATGATTTGAACCTCTCCTGTGATTCCAATTTTAGATTCAGATGCTTCACTTCAAGATTGCTGTATACCTTGGACCTTCTTATTGACAATGAAGCACAGAAATTTTATCGGAATTAAATTGAAAACGCACAATGCCGACTTAAGTACAAGAGGACTGACACTCTAACTTTCTATGATTTGAACCTCTCCTGTGAGTCCAGTTTAAGATTCCGATGCTTCACTTCAGGTTTACTGTATCCCTTGGACCCTCTTATTGACGACGAAACACAGAAATTGCATCCGAATTTAATTCAAAAGGCACAATGCCGACTTCAGTACAAGAGGACTGACACTCTAACTTTATATGATTTGAACCACTCCTGTGAGACCGGTTTTAGATTCCGATGCTTCACTTCTGGTTTACTGTATCCCTAGGACCTTCTTATTGACGAAGAAACACAGAAATTTCATATGAATTTAATACAAAGGCACAATGCCGACTTAAGTACAAGAGAGCTTACCCTTCCTACTGTCTATGTTTAGAACCTCTCCTGTGAGTCCAGTTTTAGATTCCGATGCTTCACTTTATGTTTACTGTAACACTTGGACCTTCTTATTGACGATGAAACACAGAAATTGCATCCGAATTTAATACAAAAGGCACTATGCCGACTTAAGTACAAGAGGACTGAAACTCTGCCTTTCTACGATTTTAACCTCTCCTGTGAGTCCAGTTTTAGATTCCGATGCTTCACTTCAGGTTTACTGTATACCTTGGACCTTCTTATTGACGATGAAGCACAGAAATTGCATCGGAATTAAATTCAAAAGGCACAATGCCGACTTAAGTACAAGAGGACTGACACTCTAACTTTTTATGATTTGAACCTCTCCTTTGAGTCCAGTTTAAGTTTCCGATGCTTCACTTCAATTTTACTGTATACCTTGGAACTTCCTATTGACGATGAAGCACATAAATTGCATCGGAATTAAATTCAGAAGGCACAATGCCGACTTAAGTACAAGTGGACTGACACTCTAACTTTCTATGATTTGAACCTCTCCTGTGAGTCCAGTTTTAGATTCCGATTCTTCACTTCCGGTAAACTGTATCCCTTGGACCTTCTTATTGACGATGAAGCACAGATATTGCATCCGGATTTAATACAAAAGGCACAATGCCGACTTAAGTACAAGAGGACTGATACTCTAACTTTCTATGATTTGAACCTCTCCTGTGAGTCCAGTTTTAGATTCCGATCCTTGACTTCAGGTTTACTGTATACCTTGGACCTTCTTATTGTCGATGAAACACAGAAACTGCATCCGAATTTAATACAAAAGACACAATGCCGACTTAAGTACAAGAGGACTGACACTCTAACTTTCTATGATTTGAACCTCTCCTGTGATACCAATTTTAGATTCCGATTATTCACTTCAAGATTACTGTATACATTGGACCTTCTTATTGACAATGAAGCTCAGAAATTTTATCGGAATTAAATTGAAAACGCACAATGCCGACACAAGTACAAGAGGACTGACACTCTAACTTTCTATGATTTGAACCTCTCCTGTGAGTCCAGTTTAAGATTCCGATGCTTCACTTCAGGTTTACTGTATCCCTTGGACCTTCTTATTGTCGACGAAACACAGAAATTGCATCCGAATTTAATTAAAAAGGCACAATGCCGACTTAAGTACAAGAGGACTGACACTCTAACTTTATATGATTTGAACCACTCCTGTGAGACCGGTTTTAGATTCCGATGCTTCACTTCAGGTTTACTGTATCCCTAGGACCTTCTTATTGACGATGAAACACAGAAATTTCATATGAATTTAATACGAAAGGGACAATGCCGACTTAAGTACAAGAGAGCTGACTCTTCCTACTGTCTATGTTTAGAACCTCTCCTGTGAGTCCAGTTATAGATTCTGATGCTTCACTTCATGTATACTGTAACACTTGGACCTTCTTATTGACGATGAAACACAGAAATTGCATCCGAATTTAATACAAAAGGCACAATGCCGACTTAAGTACAAGAGGACTGAAACTCTGCCTTTCTACGATTTTAACCTCTCCTGTGAGTCCAGTTTTAGATTCCGATGCTTCACTTCAGGTTTACTGTATACCTTGGACCTTCTTATTGACGATGAAGCACAGAAATTGCATCGGAATTAAATTCAAAAGGCACAATGCCGACTTAAGTACAAGAGGATTGACACTCTAACTTTTTATGATTTAAACCTCTCCTGTGAGTACAGTTTTAGTTTCCGATGCTTCACTTCAATTTTACTGTATACCTTGGATCTTCCTATTGACGATGAAGCACATAAATTGCATCGGAATTAAATTCAAAAGGCACAATGCCGACTCAAGTACAAGAGGACTGACACTCTAACTTTCTATGATTTGAACCTCTACTGTGAGTCCAGTTTCAGATTCCGATTCTTCATTTCAGGTAAACTGTATCCCTTGGACCTTCTTATTGACGATGAAGCACAGATATTGCATACGAATTTAATACAAGAGGCACAATGCCGACTTAAGTACAAGAGGACTGACAGTCTAACTTTCTATGATTTGAACCTCTCCTGTGAGTCCAGTTTTAGATTCCGATCCTTGACTTCAGGTTTACTGTATACCTTGGACCTTCTTATTGACGATGAAGCACTGAAATTTCATCGGAATTAAATTCAAAAGGCACAATGCCGACTTAAGTACACGAGGACTGACACTCTAACTTTCTAAGATTTGAAACTCTCCTGTGAGTCCAGTTTTAGATTCCGATGCTTCACTTCTGGTTTACTGTATCCCTTGGACCTTCTTATTGTCGATGAAACACAGATATTGCATCCGAATTTAATTCAAAAGGCACAATGCCGACTTAAGAACAAGAGGACTGACACTCTAACTTTCTATATTTTGAACCTCTCCTGTGAGTCCAATTTTAGATTCCGATGCTTCACTTCAGGTTTACTGTATACCTTGGATCTTCTTAATGACGATGAAACACAGAAATTGCATCGGAATTAAATACAAAAGGCACAATGCTGACTTAAGTACAAGAGGACTGACACCTCTTACATTCTATGATTTGAACCTCTGTTGTGAGACCGGTCTTAGATTCCGATACTTCACTTCAGGATTACTGTATCCCTAGGACCTTCTTATTGACGATGAAACACAGAAATTGCATATGAATTTGATACAAAAGCACAATGTCGACTTAAGTACAAGAGGACTGACAATCTAACTTTCTAAGATTAGATCCTCTCCTGTGGGTCCAGTTTTAGATTCCGTTGCTTCACTTCAGGTTTACTGTATCCCTTGGACCTTCTTATTGACGATAAAGCACAGAAATTGCATCGGAGTTAAACTCAAAAGGCACAATGCCGACCTAAGTACAAGAGGACTTACACTCTATTTTTCTATGATTTGAACCACTCCTGTGAGTCCATTTTTAGTTTCTGATGCTTCACTTCAGGTTCACTGTATGCCTTGGACCTTCTTATTGACGATGAAGCACAGAAATTGCATCGAAATTAAATTCAAAAAGCACAATGCCTACTTAGGTACAAGGGGACTAACACTCTAAATTTTTATGATATGAACCTCTCCTGTGAGTCCAGTTTAAGATTCCGATGCTTCACTTCAGGTTTACAGTATACCTTGGACCTTCTTATTGACGATGAAGCACATAAATTGCATCGGAATTAAATTCAAAAGGCACAACGCCGACTTAAGCACAAGAGGACTGACACTTTAATTTTCTATGATTTGAAACTCTCCTGTGAGTCCAGTTTTAGATTTCGATGCTTCACTTCAGGTTTACTGTTTACCTTGGACCTTCTTATTGACGATGAAACACAGAAATTGCATCCGGATTTAATACAAAATGCACAATACCGACTTAAGTACAAGAGGACTGACTCTCTAACTTTCTATGATTTGAACCTCTCCTGTGAGTCCAGTTTTAAATTCCGATGCTTCACTTCAGGTTTACTGTATCCCTTGGACCTTCTTATTATCGATGAAACACAGAAATTGCATCCGAATTTAAATCAAAAGGCACAATGCCGACTTAAGGACAAGAGGACTAACACTCTAAATTTCCATGATTTGAACTTCTCCTGTGAGTCCAGTTTTAGATTCCGATGCTTCACTTCAGGTTTACTGTATACCTAGGACCTTCTTGTTGACGATGAAACACAGAAATTGCATCGGATTTAAATTCAAAAGGCACAATGCCGACTTAAGTACAAGAGGACTGAAACTCTGCCTTTCTACGATTTTAACCTCTCCTGTGAGTCCAGTTTTAGATTCCGATGCTTCACTTCAGGTTTACTGTATACCTTGGACCTTCTTATTGAAGATGAAGCACAGAAATTGCATCGGAATTAAATTCAAAAGGCACAATGCCGACTAAAGTACAAGAGGACTGACACTCTAACTTTGTATGATTTGAACCTCTCCTGTGAGCTCAGTTTTAGATTGCGATGCTTCATTTCAGTTTTACTGTATACCTTGGACCTTCTTGTTGACGATGAAACACAGAAATTGCATCGGATTTAAATTCAAAAGGCACAATGCCGACTTAAGTACAAGAGGAGTGACACTCTAACTTTCTATGATTTGAACCTCTCCTCTGAGTCCAATTTTTGATTCCGATGCTTCACTTCAGGATTACTGTAATCCTTGGACCTTCTTATTGACGATGAGGCACAGAAATTGCATCGGAATTAAATTCAAAAGGCACAATGCCGACTTAAGTACAAGAGGACTGAAACTCTGCCTTCCTACGATTTTAACCTCGCCTGTGAGTCCAGTTTTGGATTCCGATGCTTCACTTCAGGTTTACTGTATACCTGGGACCTTCTTATTGACGATGAAGCACAGAAATTGCCTCGGAATTAAATTCAAAAGGCACAATGCCGACTTAAGTACAAGAGGACTGACACTCTAACTTTTTATGATTTGAACCTCTCCTGTGAGTCCAGTTTTAGCTTCCGATGCTTCACCTCAGGTTTACTGTGTACCTTGGACCTTCTTACTGACGATGAAGCACATAAATTGCATCGGAATTTAATACAAAAGGCACAAGGCCGACTTAAGTACAAGAGGACTAACACTCTAACTTTCTATGATTTGAACCTCTCCTGTGAGTCTAGTTTTAGATTCCGATCATTGACTTCAGGTTTACTGTATACCTTGGACCTTCTTATTGACGATGAAGCACAGAAATTGCATCGGAATTAAATTCAAAAGGCACAATGCCGACTTAAGCACAAGAGGACTGACACTCTAACTTTCTATAATTTGAACCTCTCCTGTGAGTCCAGATTTAGATTCCGATGCCTCATTTCAGGTTTACTGTATCGATTGGATCTTCTTACTGACGATGAAACACAGAAATTGCATCGGAATTAAATACAAAAGGCACAATGCTGACTTAAGTACAAGAGGACTGACACCTGTAACATTCTATGATTTGAACCTCTCTTGCGATACCGGTTTTAGATTCCGATGCTTCACTTCAGATTTACTGTATCCCTTGGACCTTCTTATTGACGATGAAACACAGAATTTGCATCGTAATTAAATTCAAATGGCACAATGCCGACATAAGTACAAGAGGACTGACACTCTAACTTTCTAAGATTTGATCCTCTCCTGTGGGTCCAGTTTTACATTCCGTTGCTTCACTACTGGTTTACTGTATCCCTTGGACCTTCTTATTGACGATAAAGCACAGAAATTGCATCGGAATAAAACTCAAAAGGCACAATGCCGACCTAAGTACAAGAGGACTGACACTCTAATTTTCTATGATTTGAACCACTCCTGTGAGTCCATTTTTAGTTTCCGATGCTTCACTTCAGGTTTACTGTATTCCTTGGACCTTCTTATTGACGATGAAGCACAGAAATTGCATCGAAATTAAATTCAAAAGGCACAATGCCGACTTAGGTACAAGAGGACTGACACTCTAAATTTCTATGATTTGAACCTCTCCTGTGAGTCCAGTTTCAGATTCCGATTCTTCACTTCAGGTTTACTGTATACCTTGGACCTTCTTATTGACGATGAAGCACATAAATTGCATCGGAATTAATTTCAAAAGGCACAACGCCGACTTAAGCACAAGAGGACTGACACTCTAAATTTCTATGATTTGAACCTCTCCTGTGAGTCCAGTTTTAGATTCCGATGCTTCACTTAATGTTTACTGTAACCCTTGGACCTTCTTATTGACGATGAAACACAGAAATTGCATCCGAATTTAATACAAAATGCACAATACCGACTTAAGTACAAGAGGACTGACACTCTAACTTTCTATGATTTGAACCTCTCCTGTGAGTCCAGTTTTAGATTCCGATGCTTCACTTCAGGTTTACTGTATCCCTTGGACCTTCTTATTGTCGATGAAACACAGAAATTGCATCCGAATTTAATTCAAAAGGCACAATGCCGACTTAAGAACAAGAGGACTAACACTCTAAATTTCCATGGTTTGAACCTCTCCAGTGAGTCCAGTTTTAGATTCCGATGCTTCACTTCAGGTTTACTGTATGTCTTGGACTTTCTTGTTGACGATGAAACACAGAAATTGCATCGGATTTAAATTCAAAATGCACAATGCCGACTTAAGTACAAGAGGACTGACACTCTAACTTTCTATGATTTGAACCTCTCCTCTGAGTCCAATTTTAGAATCCGATGCTACACTTCAGGATTACTGTATACCTTGGACCTTCTTATTGACGATGAAGCACAGAAATTGCATCGGAATTAAATTCAAAAGGCACAATGCCGACTTAAGTACAAGAGGACTGACACTCTAACTTTCTTTGTTTTGAACCTCTCCTGTGAGTCTAGTTTTATATTCCGATCCTTGACTTCAAGTTTACTGTACACCTTGGACCTTCTTATTGACGATGAAGCACAGAAATTGCATCGGAATTAAATTCAAAAGGCATAATGCCGACTTAAGTACAAGAGGACTGACACTCTAACTTTCTATAATTTGAACCTCTCCTGTGAGTCCAGATTTAGATTCCGATGCCTCACTTCAGGTTTACTGTATCCCTTGGATCTTCTTATTGACGATGAAACGCAGAAATTGCATCGGAATTAAATACAAAAGGCACAATGCTGACTTAAGTACAAGAGGACTGACACCTCTTACATTCTATGATTTGAACCTCTCTTGTGAGACCGGTTTTAGATTCTGATGCTTCACTTCAGATTTACTGTATACCTTGGACCTTCTTATTGACGATGAAATACAGAAATTGCATCGTAATTAAATTCAAAAGGCACAATGCCGACTTATGTACAAGAGGACAGACACTCTAACTTTCTATGATTTGAACCTCTCCTTTAAGTCCAGTTTTAGATTCCGATGCTTCACTTCAGGTTTACTGTATCCCTTGGACCTTCTTATTGACGATGAAGCACAGAAATTGCATCCGAATTTAATAGAAAAGGCACAATGCCGACGTAAGTACCAGAGGACTGAAACTCACACTTTCTACGATTTGAACCTATCCTGTGAGTCCAGTTTTAAATTCCGATGCTTCTCTTCGGGTTTACTGTATACCTTGGACTTTCTTATTGACGATGAAGCACAGAAATTGCATCGGAATTGAACTCAAAAGGCACAATGCCGACCTAAGTACAAGAGGACTGACACTCTAATATTCTATGATTTGAACCACTCCTCTGAGTCCATTTTTAGTTTCCGATGCTTCACTTCAGGTTTACTGTATACCTTGGACCTTCTTATTGACGATGAAGCACAGAAATTGCATCGAAATTAAATTCAAAAGGCACAATGCCGACTTAAGAACAAGAGGACTGACACTCTAACTTTCTATGATATGAACCTCTCCTGTGAGTCCGGTTTTTGATTCCGATGCTTCACTTCAGGTTTACTGTATACCTTGGACCATCGTAATGACGATGAAGCACATAAATTGCATCGGAATTAAATTCCAAACGCCGACTTAAGCACAAGAGGACTGACACTTTTACTTTCAATGATTTGAACCTCTCCTGTGAGTCCAGTTTTAGATTCCGATGCTTCACTTCAGGTTTACTGTATACCTTGGACCTTCTAATTGACGATGAAACACAGATATTACATTGGCATTAAATTCAAAGGGCGCAATGCCGACTTAAGTGCAAGAGGACTGACGCTCTAACTTTCTATGATTTGAACCTCTCCTGTGAGTCCAGTTTTAGATTCCGATGCTTCACTTAATGTTTACTGTAACCCTTGGACCTTCTTATTGTCGATGAAACACAGAAATTGCATCCGAATTTAATACAAAAGCACAATGCCGACTTAAGTACAAGAGGACTAAAACTCTGCCTATCTTCGATTTTTACCTCTCCTGTGAGTCCAGTTTTAGATTCCGATGCTTCACTTCAGCTTTACTGTATACCTTGGACCTTCTTATTGACGATGAAGCACAGAAATTGCATCGGAATTAAATTCAAAAGGCACAATGCCGACTTAAGTACAAGAGGACTGAAACTCTGCCTTCCTACGATTTTAACCTCGCCTGTGAGTCCAGTTTTGGATTCCGATGCTTCACTTCAGGTTTACTGTATACCTGGGACCTTCTTATTGACGATGAAGCACAGAAATTGCCTCGGAATTAAATTCAAAAGGCACAATGCCGACTTAAGTACAAGAGGACTGACACTCTAACTTTTTATGATTTGAACCTCTCCTGTGAGTCCAGTTTTAGTTTCCGATGCTTCACCTCAGGTTTACTGTGTACCTTGGACCTTCTTACTGACGATGAAGCACATAAATTGCATCGGAATTTAATACAAAAGGCACAAGGCCCACTTAAGTACAAGAGGACTAACACTCTAACTTTCTATGATTTGAACCTCTCCTGTGAGTCTAGTTTTAGATTCCGATCATTGACTTCAGGTTTACTGTATACCTTGGACCTTCTTATTGACGATGAAGCACAGAAATTGCATCGGAATTAAATTCAAAAGGCACAATGCCGACTTAAGCACAAGAGGACTGACACTCTAACTTTCTATAATTTGAACCTCTCCTGTGAGTCCAGATTTAGATTCCGATGCCTCATTTCAGGTTTACTGTATCGATTGGATCTTCTTACTGACGATGAAACACAGAAATTGCATCGGAATTAAATACAAAAGGCACAATGCTGACTTAAGTACAAGAGGACTGACACCTGTAACATTCTATGATTTGAACCTCTCTTGCGATACCGGTTTTAGATTCCGATGCTTCACTTCAGATTTACTGTATCCCTTGGACCTTCTTATTGACGATGAAACACAGAATTTGCATCGTAATTAAATTCAAATGGCACAATGCCGACATAAGTACAAGAGGACTGACACTCTAACTTTCTAAGATTTGATCCTCTCCTGTGGGTCCAGTTTTACATTCCGTTGCTTCACTACTGGTTTACTGTATCCCTTGGACCTTCTTATTGACGATAAAGCACAGAAATTGCATCGGAATAAAACTCAAAAGGCACAATGCCGACCTAAGTACAAGAGGACTGACACTCTAATTTTCTATGATTTGAACCACTCCTGTGAGTCCATTTTTAGTTTCCGATGCTTCACTTCAGGTTTACTGTATTCCTTGGACCTTCTTATTGACGATGAAGCACAGAAATTGCATCGAAATTAAATTCAAAAGGCACAATGCCGACTTAGGTACAAGAGGACTGACACTCTAAATTTCTATGATTTGAACCTCTCCTGTGAGTCCAGTTTCAGATTCCGATTCTTCACTTCAGGTTTACTGTATACCTTGGACCTTCTTATTGACGATGAAGCACATAAATTGCATCGGAATTAATTTCAAAAGGCACAACGCCGACTTAAGCACAAGAGGTCTGACACTCTAAATTTCTATGATTTGAACCTCTCCTGTGAGTCCAGTTTTAGATTCCGATGCTTCACTTAATGTTTACTGTAACCCTTGGACCTTCTTATTGACGATGAAACACAGAAATTGCATCCGAATTTAATACAAAATGCACAATACCGACTTAAGTACAAGAGGACTGACACTCTAACTTTCTATGATTTGAACCTCTCCTGTGAGTCCAGTTTTAGATTCCGATGCTTCACTTCAGGTTTACTGTATCCCTTGGACCTTCTTATTGTCGATGAAACACAGAAATTGCATCCGAATTTAATTCAAAAGGCACAATGCCGACTTAAGAACAAGAGGACTAACACTCTAAATTTCCATGGTTTGAACCTCTCCAGTGAGTCCAGTTTTAGATTCCGATGCTTCACTTCAGGTTTACTGTATGTCTTGGACTTTCTTGTTGACGATGAAACACAGAAATTGCATCGGATTTAAATTCAAAATGCACAATGCCGACTTAAGTACAAGAGGACTGACACTCTAACTTTCTATGATTTGAACCTCTCCTCTGAGTCCAATTTTAGAATCCGATGCTACACTTCAGGATTACTGTATACCTTGGACCTTCTTATTGACGATGAAGCACAGAAATTGCATCGGAATTAAATTCAAAAGGCACAATGCCGACTTAAGTACAAGAGGACTGACACTCTAACTTTCTTTGTTTTGAACCTCTCCTGTGAGTCTAGTTTTATATTCCGATCCTTGACTTCAAGTTTACTGTACACCTTGGACCTTCTTATTGACGATGAAGCACAGAAATTGCATCGGAATTAAATTCAAAAGGCATAATGCCGACTTAAGTACAAGAGGACTGACACTCTAACTTTCTATAATTTGAACCTCTCCTGTGAGTCCAGATTTAGATTCCGATGCCTCACTTCAGGTTTACTGTATCCCTTGGATCTTCTTATTGACGATGAAACGCAGAAATTGCATCGGAATTAAATACAAAAGGCACAATGCTGACTTAAGTACAAGAGGACTGACACCTCTTACATTCTATGATTTGAACCTCTCTTGTGAGACCGGTTTTAGATTCTGATGCTTCACTTCAGATTTACTGTATACCTTGGACCTTCTTATTGACGATGAAATACAGAAATTGCATCGTAATTAAATTCAAAAGGCACAATGCCGACTTATGTACAAGAGGACAGACACTCTAACTTTCTATGATTTGAACCTCTCCTTTAAGTCCAGTTTTAGATTCCGATGCTTCACTTCAGGTTTACTGTATCCCTTGGACCTTCTTATTGACGATGAAGCACAGAAATTGCATCCGAATTTAATAGAAAAGGCACAATGCCGACGTAAGTACCAGAGGACTGAAACTCACACTTTCTACGATTTGAACCTATCGTGTGAGTCCAGTTTTAAATTCCGATGCTTCTCTTCGGGTTTACTGTATACCTTGGACTTTCTTATTGACGATGAAGCACAGAAATTGCATCGGAATTGAACTCAAAAGGCACAATGCCGACCTAAGTACAAGAGGACTGACACTCTAATATTCTATGATTTGAACCACTCCTCTGAGTCCATTTTTAGTTTCCGATGCTTCACTTCAGGTTTACTGTATACCTTGGACCTTCTTATTGACGATGAAGCACAGAAATTGCATCGAAATTAAATTCAAAAGGCACAATGCCGACTTAAGAACAAGAGGACTGACACTCTAACTTTCTATGATATGAACCTCTCCTGTGAGTCCGGTTTTTGATTCCGATGCTTCACTTCAGGTTTACTGTATACCTTGGACCATCGTAATGACGATGAAGCACATAAATTGCATCGGAATTAAATTCCAAACGCCGACTTAAGCACAAGAGGACTGACACTTTTACTTTCAATGATTTGAACCTCTCCTGTGAGTCCAGTTTTAGATTCCGATGCTTCACTTCAGGTTTACTGTATACCTTGGACCTTCTTATTGACGATGAAACACAGATATTACATTGGCATTAAATTCAAAGGGCGCAATGCCGACTTAAGTGCAAGAGGACTGACGCTCTAACTTTCTATGATTTGAACCTCTCCTGTGAGTCCAGTTTTAGATTCCGATGCTTCACTTAATGTTTACTGTAACCCTTGGACCTTCTTATTGTCGATGAAACACAGAAATTGCATCCGAATTTAATACAAAAGCACAATGCCGACTTAAGTACAAGAGGACTAAAACTCTGCCTATCTTCGATTTTTACCTCTCCTGTGAGTCCAGTTTTAGATTCCGATGCTTCACTTCAGCTTTACTGTATACCTTGGACCTTCTTATTGACGATGAAGCACAGAAATTGCATCGGAATTAAATTCAAAAGGCACAATGCCAACTTAAGTACAAGAGGACTGACACTCTAACTTTCTATGATTTGAACCTCTCCTGTGAGTCCAGTTTTGATTCCGATGCTTCATTTCAGGTTTACTGTATACATTGGACCTTCTTATTGACGATGAAGCACAGAAATTGCATCGGAATTAAATTCAAAAGGCACAATGCTGCTTTAAGTACAAGAGGACTGACACTCTAACTTTCTATGTTTTGAACTACTCCTGTGAATCCAGTTTTAGATTCCGATGCTTCACTTCAGGTTTACTGTATCCCTTGGACCTTGTTATTGTCGATGGAACACAGAAATTGCAACCGAATGTAATTCAAAAGGCACAATGCCGACTTAAGAACAAGAGGACTGACACTCTAAATTTCCATGATTTGAACCTCTCCTGTGAGTCCAGTTTTAGATTCCGATGCTTCACTTCAGGTTTACTGCATACCTTGGACCTTCTTGTTGACGATGAAACACAGAAATTGCATCGGATTTAAATTCAAAAGGCACAATGCCGACTTAAGTACAAGAGGACTGAAACTCTGCCTTTCTACGATTTTAACCTCTCCTGTGAGTCCAGTTTTAGATTCCGATGCTTCACTTCAGGTTTACTGTATACCTTGGACCTTCTTATTGAAGATGAAGCACAGAAATTGCATCGGAATTAAATTCAAAAGGCACAATGCCGACTAAAGTACAAGAGGACTGACACTCTAACTTTGTATGATTTGAACCACTCCTGTGAGTTCAGTTTTAGATTGCGATGCTTCATTTCAGGTTTACTGTATACCTTGGACCTTCTTGTTGACGATGAAACACAGAAATTGCATCGGATTTAAATTCAAAAGGCACAATGCCGACTTAAGTACAAGAGGACTGACACTCTAACTTTCTATGATTTGAACCTCTCCTCTGAGTCCAATTTTAGATTCCGATGCTTCACTTCAGGATTACTGTATTCCTTGGACCTTCTTATTGACGATGAGGCACAGAAATTGCATCGGAATTAAATTCAAAAGGCACAATGCCGACTTAAGTACAAGAGGACTGAAACTCTGCCTTTCTACGATTTTAACCTCGCCTGTGAGTCCAGTTTTAGATTCCGATGCTTCACTTCAGGTTTACTGTATACCTGGGACCTTCTTATTGACGATGAAGCACAGAAATTGCCTCGGAATTAAATTCAAAAGGCACAATGCCGACTTAAGTACAAGAGGACTGACACTCTAACTTTTTATGATTTGAACCTCTCCTGTGAGTCCAGTTTTAGTTTCCGATGCTTCACGTCAGGTTTACTGTGTACCTTGGACCTTCTTACTGACGATGAAGCACATAAATTGCATCGGAATTTAATACAAAAGGCACAAGGCCGACTTAAGTACAAGAGGACTAACACTCTAACTTTCTATGATTTGAACCTCTCCTGTGAGTCTAGTTTTAGATTCCGATCATTGACTTCAGGTTTACTGTATACCTTGGACCTTCTTATTGACGATGAAGCACAGAAATTGCATCGGAATTAAATTCAAAAGGCACAATGCTGACTTAAGTACAAGAGGACTGACACTCTAACTTTCTATGATTTGAACCTCTCCTGTGAGTCCAGATTTAGATTCCGATGCCTCATTTCAGGTTTACTGTATCCCTTGGATCTTCTTACTGACGATGAAACACAGAAATTGCATCGGAATTAAATACAAAAGGCACAATGCTGACTTAAGTACATGAGGACTGACACCTGTTACATTCTATGATTTGAACCTCTCTTGCGAGACCGGTTTTAGATTCCGATGCTTCACTTCAGATTTACTGTATCCCTTGGACCTTCTTATTGACGATGAAACACAGAATTTGCATCGTAATTAAATTCAAATGGCACAATGCCGACATAAGTACAAGAGGACTGACACTCTAACTTTCTAAGATTTGATCCTCTCCTGTGGGTCCAGTTTTACATTTCGTTGCTTCACTTCTGGTTTACTGTATCCCTTGGACCTTCTTATTGACGATAAAGCACAGACATTGCATCGGAATAAAACTCAAAAGGCACAATGCCGACCTAAGTACAAGAGGACTGACACTCTAATTTTCTATTATTTGAACCACTCCTGTGAGTCCATTTTTAGTTTCCGATGCTTCACTTCAGGTTTACTGTATTCCTTGGACCTTCTTATTGACGATGAAGCACAGAAATTGCATCGAAATTAAATTCAAAAGGCACAATGCCGACTTAGGTACAAGAGGACTGACACTCTAAATTTCTATGATTTGAACCTCTCCTGTGAGTCCAGTTTTAGATTCCGATTCTTCACTTCAGGTTTACTGTATACCTTGGACCTTCTTATTGACGATGAAGCACATAAATTGCATCGGAATTGATTTCAAAAGGCACAACGCCGACTTAAGCACAAGAGGACTGACACTTTAACTTTCTATGATTTGAACCTCTCCTGTGAGTCCAGTTTTAGATTCCGATGCTTCACTTGAGGTTTACTGTATACCTTGGACCTTCTTATTGACGATGAAACACAGATATTACATTGGAATTAAATACAAAGGGCGCAATGCCGACTTAAGTACAAGAGGACTGACACTCTAAATTTCTATGATTTGAACCTCTCCTGTGAGTCCAGTTTTAGATTCCGATGCTTCACTTAATGTTTACTGTAACCCTTGGACCTTCTTATTGACGATGAAACACAGAAATTGCATCCGAATTTAATACAAAATGCACAATACCGACTTAAGTACAAGAGGACTGACACTCTAACTTTCTATGATTTGAACCTCTCCTGTGAGTCCAGTTTTAGATTCCGATGCTTCACTTCAGGTTTACTGTATCCCTTGGACCTTCTTATTGTCGATGAAACACAGAAATTGCATCCGAATTTAATTCAAAAGGCACAATGCCGACTTAAGAACAAGAGGACTAACACTCTAAATTTCCATGGTTTGAACCTCTCCTGTCAGTCCAGTTTTAGATTCCGATGCTTCACTTCAGGTTTACTGTATATCTTGGACTTTCTTGTTGACGATGAAACACAGAAATTGCATCGGATTTAAATTCAAAATGCACAATGCCGAGTTAAGTACAAGAGGACTGACACTGTAACTTTCTATGATTTGAACCTCTCCTCTGAGTCCAATTTTAGAATCCGATGCTACACTTCAGGATTACTGTATACCTTGGACCTTCTTATTGACGATGAAGCACAGAAATTGCATCGGAATTAAATTCAAAAGGCACAATGCCGACTTATGTACAAGAGGACAGAAACTCTGCCTTTCTACGATTTTAACCACTCCTGTGAGTCCAGTTTTAGATTCCGATGTTTCACTTCAGGTTTACTGTATAACTTGGACCTTCTTATTGACGATGAAGCACAGAAATTGCATCGGAATTAAATTCAAAATGCACAATGCCGACTTAAGTACAAGAGGACTGACACTCTAACTTTTTATGATTTGAACCTCTCCTGTGAGTCCAATTTTAGTTTCCGATGCTTCACATAAGGTTTACTGTGTACCTTGGACCTTCTTATTGACGATGAAGCACATAAATTGCATCGGAATTAAATTCAAAAGGCACAATGCCGACTTAAGTTCAAGAGGACTGACACTCTAACTTTCTATGATTTGAACCTCTCCTGTGAGTCCAGTTTTAAATTCCGATGCTTCACTTCAGGTTAACTGTATCCCTTGGACCTTCTTATTGACGATGAAGCAAAGAAATTGCATCCGAATTTAATACAAAAGGCACAATTCCGACTTAAGTACAAGAGGACTGACACTCTAACTTTCTTTGTTTTGAACCTCCCCTGTGAGTCCAGTTTTATATTCCGATCCTTGACTTCAAGTTTACTGTACACCTTGGACCTTCGTATTGACGATGAAGCACAGAAATTGCATCGGAATTAAATTCAAAAGGCATAATGCCGACTAAAGTACAAGAGGACTGACACTCTAACTTTCTATAATTTGAACCTCTCCTGTGAGTCCAGTTTAGATTCCGATGCCTCACTTCAGGTTTACTGTATCCCTTGGATCTTCTTATTGACGATGAAACACAGAAATTGCATCGGAATTAAATACAAAAGGCACAATGCTGACTTAAGTACAAGAGGACTGACACCTCTTACATTCTATGATTTGAACCTCTCTTGTGAGACCGGTTTTAGATTCTGATGCTTCACTTCAGATTTACTGTATACCTTGGACCTTCTTATTGACGATGAAATACAGAAATTGCATCGTAATTAAATTCAAAAGGCACAATGCCGACTTATGTACAAGAGGACAGACACTCTAACTTTCTATGATTTGAACCTCTCCTTTAAGTCCAGTTTTAGATTCCGATGCTTCACTTCAGGTTTACTGTATACCTTGGACCTTCTTATTGACCATGAAACACAGAAATTGCATCGGAAATACATTCAAATGGCACAATGCAGACATAAGTACAAGAGGACTGACACTCTAACTTTCTAAGATTTGATCCTCTGCTGCGGGTCCAGTTTTAGGTTCCGTTGCTTCATTTCAGGTTTACTGTACCCCTTGGACCTTCTTATTGACGATGAAGCACAGAAATTGCATCCGAATTTAATACAAAAGGCACAATGCCGACGTAAGTACCAGAGGACTGAAACTCACACTTTCTACGATTTGAACCTATCCTGTGAGTCCAGTTTTAAATTCCGATGCTTCTCTTCGGGTTTACTGTATACCTTGGACTTTCTTATTGACGATGAAGCACAGAAATTGCATCGGAATTAAACTCAAAAGGCACAATGCCGACCTAAGTACAAGAGGACTGACACTCTAATTTTCTATGATTTGAACCACTCCTGTGAGTCCATTTTTAGTTTCCGATGCTTCACTTCAGGTTTACTGTATACCTTGGACCTTCTTATTGACGATGAAGCACATAAATTGCATCGAAATTAAATTCAAAAGGCACAATGCCGACTTAGGTACAAGAGGAGTGACACTATAAATTTCTAAGATATGAACCTCTCCTGTGAGTCCAGTTTTTGATTCCGATGCTTCACTTCAGGTTTACTGTGTAACTTAGACCATCGTAATGACGATGAAGCACATAAATTGCATCGGAATTAAATTCCAAAGGCACAACGGCGACTTAAACACAAGAGGACTGACACTTTTACTTTCAATGATTTGAACCTCTCCTGTGAGTCCAGTTTTAGATTCCGATGCTTCACTTCAGGTTTACTGTATACCTTGGACCTTCTTATTGACGATGAAACACAGATATTACATTGGCATTAAATTCAAAGGGCGCAATGCCGACTTAAGTGCAAGAGGACTGACGCTCTAACTTTCTATGATTTGAACCTCTCCTGTGAGTCCAGTTTTAGATTCCGATGCTTCACTTAATGTTTACTGTAACCCTTGGACCTTCTTATTGACGATGAAACACAGAAATTGCATCCGAATTTAATACTAAAGCACAATGCCGACTTAAGTACAAGAGGACTAAAACTCTGCCTATCTTCGATTTTTACCTCTCCTGTGAGTCCAATTTTAGAGTCCGATGCTTCACTTCAGGTTTACTGTATACCTTGGACCTTCTTATTGACGATGAAGCACAGAAATTGCATCGGAATTAAATTCAAAAGGCACAATGCCAACTTAAGTACAAGAGGACTGACACTCTAACTTTCTATGATTTGAACCTCTCCTGTGAGTCCAGTTTTGATTCCGATGCTTCACTTCAGGTTTACTGTACCCCTAGGACCTTCTTATTGTCGATGGAACACAGAACATGCATCCGAATTTAATACAAAAGCAAAGAAATTGCATCGGAATTTAATTCAAAAGGCACAAAGCCGACTTAAGTACAAGGGGACTGACACTCTAACTTTCCATGATTTAAACCTCTGCTGTGAGTCTAGTTTTAGATTCCGATGCTTCACTTCAGGTTTACTGTATCCCATGGACCTTCTTATTGACGATGAAACACAGAAATTACATCGGAATTAAATACAAAAGGCAGAATCCCAAGTTAAGTACAAAAGGACTGACACTTCTTACTTTCTACGATTTGATCCTCTCCTGTGAGACCGGTTTTAGGTTCCGATGCTTCACTTCAGGTTTACTGTCTCCCTTGGACCTTCTTATTGACAATTAAACACAGAAATTGCTTCCGAATTTAATACAAAATGCCCAATGCCGACTTAAGAAGAAGAGAACTGACTCTTCTTACTGTCTATGTTTAGAACCTTTCCTGTGAGACCAGTTTTAGATTCCGATGCATCACTTCAGGTTTACTGTATCCCTTGCACCTTCTAATTGACTATGAAACACACAAATTGCATCGTAATTAAATACAAAAGGCACAATGCCGACTTCAGTACGTGAAGACTGACTCTTCTTACTATTTATGTTATGAACCTTTAGTTTGAGACCAGTTTTAGTTTCCGATGCTTCATTTCAGGTTTACTGTACCCCTTGGCCCTTCTTATTGACGATGATGCACAGAAATTGCATCCGAATTTAATACAAAAGGCACAATGCCGACTTAAGTACAAGGGGACTGACACTCTAACTTTCTATGATTTGAACCTCTCCTGTGAGTCCAGTTTTAGATTCCGATGCTTCACTTCAGGTTTACTGTATACCTTGGACCTTCTTATTGACGATGAAGCACAGAAATTGCATCGGAATTGAATTCAAAAGGCACAATACCGACTTAAGTGCAAGAGGACTGAAACTTTAACTTTCTATGATTTGAACCTCTCCTGTGAGTCTAGTTTTAGATTCCGATGCTTCACATCAGGGTTACTGTATCCCTTGGACATTCTTATTGACGATGAAACACAGAAATTACATCGTAATTAAATACAAAAGGCAGAATGCCGACTTAAGTACAAAAGGACTGACACTTCTTACATTCTACGATTTGATCCTCTCCTGTGAGACCGGTTTTAGGTTCCGATGCTTCACTTCAGGTTTCTGTATCCCTTGGACCTTCTTATTGACAATTAAACTCAGAAATAGCATCGCAATATAAAAAAAAGGCACAATGCCGTCATAAGTAGAAGAGGACTGACTCTTCTTACTGTCTATGTTTAGAACCTTTCCTGTTAGTCCAGTTTAAGATTCCGATGCTTCATTTCAGGTTTACTGTACCCCTTGGCCCTTCTTATTGACGATGATGCACAGGAATTGCATCCGAATTTAATACAAAAAGCACAATGCAGACTTAAGTACAAGAGGACTGACACTCTAACTTTCTATTGTTTAAACCTCTCCTTTGAGACCGGTTTTAGATTACGATGCTTCAATTCAGGTTTACTGTATACCTTCGACCCTCTAATTGCCGATGAAACACAGATATTGCATCCGAATTTAATACAAAAGCCACAATGCCGACTTAAGTACAAGAGGACTGACACTCCAACTTTCTATGATTTTAACCTCTCCAGTGAGTCCAGTTTCAGATTCCGATCCTTCACTTCAGGTTTACTGTATCCCTTGGACCTTCTCATTGATGATCAAACACAGAAATTGCATCCGAATTAAATAGAAAAGTCACAATGCCGACTTAAGTACAAGAGGACTGTCACTTCTTACATTCTATGATTTGAACCTCTCCTGTGACACCGGTTTTGGATTGCGATGTTTCACTGCAGGTATACTGTATCCCTTAAACCTTCTTATTGACGATGAAACACAGAAATTGCATCCAAATTTTGTATAAATGGCACAATGCCGACTCAAGTACAAGAGGACTGACACTCTAACTTTCTATGATTTGAACCTCTCCTATGAGTCGAGTTTTAGATTCCGATGCTTCACTTCAGGTTTAATGTATCCCTTGGACCTACTTATTGGCGACGAAACACAGAAATTGCATCCGGATTAAATACAAAATTCACAATGCCTACTTAAGTACATGAGGACTGACACTTCTTACATTCAATGATTTGAACCTCTCCTGTGAGACTGGTTTTAGATTCCGATGCTTCACTTCAGGTTTACTGTATCCCTTGGACCTTCTTATTGACAATGAAACACAGAAATTGCATCCGAATTTAGTACAAAAGGCACAATGCCGACTTCTGTACAAGAGGACTGACACTTCTTACTGTCTATGTTAAGAAACTTTCCTGTGAGACCAGTTTCAGATTCCGATGCTTCACTGCAGGTTTATTGTATACCTTGGACCATCTAATTGACGATGAAACACAGAAATTTCATCCGAACGAAATACATAAGGCCCAATGCGACTTAAGTACAAGAGGACTGACACTCTAACTTTCTATGATTTGAACCTCTCCTGTGAGTCCATTTTTAGATTCCGATTCTTCACTTCAGGTTTACTGTATACCTTGGACCTTGTTAATGACGATGAAGCACAGAAACTGCATCCGAATTTAATACAAATGGCACAATGCCGACTTACGTACAAGAGGAATGACACTCAAACTTTCTATGATTTTAACCTCTCGTCTGAGTCCAGTTTTAGATTCCGATGCTTCACCTCAGGTTTACTGTATACCTTGGACCAACTTATTGACGATGAAACACAGAAATTGCATCCGAATTAAATTCAAAAGGCACAATGACGACTTAAGTACAAGAGGACTGACTCTTCTTACTCCCTATGTTTAGAAACTCTCCTGTGAGTCCAGTTTTAGATTCCGATGCTTCACTTCAGGTTTAATGTATCCCTTGGACCTACTTATTGGCGACGAAACACAGAAATTGCATCCGGATTAAATACAAAATTCACAATGCCTACTTAAGTACATGAGGACTGACACTTCTTACATTCTATGATTTGAACCTCTCCGGTGAGACCGGTTTTAGATTCCGATGCTTCACTTCAGGTTTACTGTATCCTTTGACTTTGTTATTGACGATGAAACACAGAAATTGCATCCGAATTTAGTACAAAAGGCACAATGCCGACTTCCGTACGAGAGGACTGACACTTCTTACTGTCTATGTTCAGAACCTTTCCTGTGAGACCAGTTTTAGTTTCCGAAGCTTCGCTTCAGGTTTACTGTATACCTTGGACCTTCTAAGTGTCGATGAAACACAGAAATTGCATCCGAACGAAATACATAAGGCACAATGCCGACTTAAGTACAAGAGGACTGACACTATAACTTTCTATGATTTGAACCTCTCCTGTGAGACCGGTTTTAGATTCCGATGCTTCACTTCAGGTTTACTGTATCCCTTGGACCTTCTTATTGACGATGAAACACAGAAATTGCTTCCGAATTTAGTACATAAGGCACAATGCCGACTTAAGTACAAGAGGACTGCCACTCTAACTTTCTATTATTTGAACCTCTCCTGTGAGTCCAGTTTTAGATTCCGATTCTTCACTTCAGGTTTACCGTATACCTTGGACTTTCTTATTGACGATGAAGCACAGAAACTGCATCCGAATTTAATACAAATGGCACAATGCCGACTTAAGTACAAGATGAATGACACTCTAACTTTCTATGATTTGAACCTCTCCTGTGAGTGCAGTTTTAGATTCCGATGCTTCACTTCAGGTTTACTGTATACCTTGAAACTTCTTATTGACGGTTAAGCACAGAAATTTCATCGCAAAGAAATTCAAAACGCACAATGCCGACTTATGTACAAGAGGACTGTCACTCTTACTTTCTATGATTTAAAACTCTCCTGTGGGTCCAGTTGTAGATTCCGATTCTTCACTTCAGGTTTACTGTATACCTTGGACCTTCTTATTGACGATGAAGCAAGAAATTGCATCCGAGTTTAATACAAAAGGCACAATGCCGACTTAAGTACAAGAGGAATGACACTCTAACTTTCTATGATTTGAACCTCTCCTGTGAGTCCATTTTTAGATTCCGATGCTTCACTTAAGGTTTGCTGTATCTCTTGGACCTTCTTAGTGACGATGAAACACAGAAATTGCATCCGAATTAAAAACAAAAGGCACAATGCCGACTTAAGTACAAATGCACTGACACTCTAACTTTCTATGATTTGAACCCCTCCTGAGAGTCCAGTTTTAGATTCCGATGCTTCACTTCAGGTTTACTGTATACCTTGGTCCTTCTTATTGACGAATTAGCACAGAAATTGCATCGAATTAAATTCAATAGGCACAATGCCAACTGAAGTACAAGAGGACTGACACTTCTTACTGTCTATGTTCAGAACCTTTCCTGTGAGACCAGTTTTAGATTCCGAAGCTTCACTTCAGGTTTACTATATACCTTGGACCTTCTAATTGACGATGAAACACAGAAATTGCATCCGAACGTAAAACCAAAGGCACAATGCCGACTTAAGTACAAGAGGACTGACACTCTAACTTTCTATGATTTGAACCTCTCCTGTGAGTCCAGTTTTAGTCTCCGATGCTTCACCTCAGGTTTGCTGTATACCTTGGACCTTCTTATTGACTATGAAGCACAGAAATTGCATCCGAATTAAATTCAAACGGCACAATGACGACTTAAGTACAAGAGGACTGGCTCTTCTTACTGCCTATGTTTAGAACCTCTCCTGTGAGTCCAGTTTTAGATTCCAATCCTTCACTTCAGGTTTACTGTATAACTTGGACATTCTTATTGATGATGAAGCACATAAATTGCATCCGAATATAGTACAAAAGGGAAAATGACGACTTAAGTAGAAGTGGACTGACCCTCTAATTTTCTAGGATTTAAACCTATCTTGTGAGACCGGTTTTAGATTCCAATGCTTCAATTTAAGTTTACGGTATATCTTGAATCTTCTAATTGACGATGAAACACAGAAATTGCATCCGAATTTAATACAAAAGGCACAATGCCGACTTAGGTACAAAAGGACTGACACTCCAACTTTCTATGATTTGACCCCTCTTGAGAGTCCAGTTTTACATTCCGATGCTTCACTTCAGGTTTACTGTATACCTTGAACCTTCTTATTGACGGTTAAGCACAGAAATTGCATCGCAAAGAAATTCAAATCGCACAATGCCGACTTATGTACAAGAGGACTGACACTAACTTTCTATGATTTCAACCTCTCCTGTGAGTCCAGTTGTAGATTCCGATTCTTCACTTCAGGTTTACTGTATACCTTGGACCTTCTTATTGATGATGAAGCACAGAAATTGCATCCGAATTTAATACAAAATTCACAATGCCGACTTAAGTACAAGAGTGGTGACACTCTGACTTTCTATGATTTGAACCTCTCCTGTGAGACCGGTTTTAGATTACGATGCTTCACTTCAGGTTTACTGTATACCTTGGACCTTCTAATTGACGTTGAAACACAGAAATTGCATCCTGAATTTATTACATAAGGCACAATGCCGACTTAAGTACAAGAGGACTGACACTCAACTTTTCTATGATTTGAAGCTCTCCTGTGAGTCCAGTTTTAGATTCCCATGCTTCACTTCAGGTTTACTGTATACCTTGAACCTTCTTATTGACGATGAAGCACAGAAATTGCATCGGAAAGAAATTCAAAAGGCACAATGCCGACTTAAGTACAAGAGAACCGACACTCTATTTTTCTATGATTTAAACCTCTCCTGTGAGTCCAGTTGTAGATTCCGATTCTTCACTTCAGGTTTACTGTATACCTTGGACCATCTTATTGACGATGAAGCACAGAAATTGCATCCGAGTTTAATACAAAAGGCACATTGCCGACTTAAGTACAAGAGGAATGACACTCTAACTTTCTATGATTTGAACCTCTCCTGTGAGTCCAGTTTTAGATTCCGATGCTTCACTTCAGGTTTACTGTATACCTTGGAAGTTCTTATCACCCATGAAGCACGGAAATTGCATCCGAATTACATTCAAAAGCACAAAGACGACTTAAGTACAAGAGGACTGACTCTTCTTACAGCCTATGTTTAGAATCTATCTTGTGAGTCCAGTTTTAGATTCCGATGCTTCACTTCAGGTTTACTGTATACCTTGGACCTTCTTATTGACGAAGAAGCCCAGAAATTGCATCGGAATTACATTCAAAAGGCACAATGACGACATAAGAACAAGAGGACTGAAACTTCATGCTGTCTATGTTTAGAACCTCTCCTGTGAGGCCAGTTTTAAATTCCCATGCTTCACTTCAGGTTTACTGTATGCCTTGGACCTTCTTACTGACGCTGAAGCACAGAAATTGCATCCGAATTTAATACAAAAGGCACAATGCCGACTTACATACAAGAGGACTGACACTCTAACTTTCTATGATTTGAACATCTCCTGTGAGACCGGTTTTAGATTTCGATGCTTCACTTCAGGTTTACTGAACACCTTGGACCTTCTAATTGACGTTGAAACACAGAAATTGCATCCGAATTTAATACATAAGGCACAATGCCGACTTAAGTACAAGTGGACTGGCACTCTAACTTTCTATGATTTGAACCTCTCCTGTGAGTCCAGTTTTAGATTCCGATGCTTCACTTCAGATTTACTGTATACCTTGAACCTTCTTATTGACGATGAAGCACAGAAATTGCATCGAAAAGAAATTCAAAAGGCACAATTCCGACTTAAGTACAAGAGGGCTGACAATCTAATTTTCTATGATTTAAACCTCTCCTGTGAGTCCAGTTGTAGATTCCGATTCTTCACTTCAGGTTTACTGTATCCCTTGGACCTTCTAATTGACGATGAAACACAGATATTGCATCCGAATTTAATACAAAAGGCAAAATGCCGACTTAAGTACAAGAGGGCTGACACTCTAACTTTCTATGATTTGAACCTCTCCTGTGAGTCCAGTATTAGATTCCGATGCTTCACTTCAGGTTTACTGTATACCTTGAACCTTCTTATTGACGATGAAGCACAGAAATTACATCTGAATTAAATTCTAAAGGCACAATGCCGACTTAAATACAAGAGGACTGACACCTAAACTTTCTATGATTTGAACCTCTCCTGTGAGTCCAGTTTTAGATTCCGATGCTTCACTTCAGGTTTACTGTATCCCTTGGACCTTCTTATTGACGATCAAACACAGAAATTGCATCAGAATTTAATACAAAAGGCACAATACCGACGTAATTACAAGAGGATTGACACTTCTTACATTCTATGATTTGAACCTCTCCTGTGAGACCGGTTTTAGATTCCGATGCTTCACTTCAGGTTTACTGTATCCCTTGGAACTTCGTATTGTCGATGAAACACAGAAATTGCATCCGAAATTAATTCAAAAGGCACAATGCCGACTTAAGTACAAGAGGACTGACACTCTAACATTCTATGATTTGAACCTCTCCTGTGAGTCCAGTTTTAGATTCCAATTCTTCACTTCAGGTTTACTCTATACCTTGGACGTTCTTATTGACGATGAAGCACAGAAATTGCATCCGAATTTAAAACAAAAGCCACAATCCCGACTTAAGTACAAAAGGACTGGCACTCTAAGTTTCAATGATTTGAACCTCTCCTGTCAGTCCAGTTTTAGATTCCGATGCTTCACTACAGGTTAACTGTATACCTTGGACCATCTTATTGACGATGAAACACAGAAATTGCATCGAATTAAATTCAAAAGGCACAATTCTGACTTATGTACAAGAGGACTGACACTCTAACTTTCTATGATTTGAACCTCCCCTGTGAGTCCAGGTGTAGATTCCGATGCTTCGCTTCAGGTTTACTGTATACCTTGGACCTTCTTATTGACGATGTAGCACAGAAATTGCATCCGAATTATATTCAAAAGGGACAATGACGACTTAAGTACAAGAGGACAGACTCTTCTTACTGTCTATATTTAGAACCTCTCCTGTGGGTCCAGTTTTAGATTCCGATGGTTCACTTCATATTTACTGTATACCTTGGACCTTCTTATTGACGATGAAGCACAGAAAATGCATCCGAATTTAGTACAAAAGGCACAATGCCGACTTAAGTACAAGAGGACTGACACTCTAACTTTGATAATTTAAACATCTCCTGCGAGACCGGTTTTAGATTCCGATGCTTCAATTCAGGTTTACTGTATACCTTGGAACTTCTAATTGACGATGAAACACAGATATTGCATCCGAATTTAATACAAAAGGCAAAATGACGACTTAAGTACAAGAGGACTGACACTCTAACTTTCTATGATTTGAACATCTCCTGTGAGACCGGTTTAAGATTGCGATGATTCACTTCAGGTTTACTGTATACCTTGGACCTTCTTATTGTCGATGATACACAGAAATTGCATCCGAATTTAATACAAAAGGCAGAATGCCGACTTAAGTACAAGAGGACTGACTCTTCTTAATATCTATGTTTAGAACCATTCCTGTGAGACCATTTTTAGATTCCGATGCTTCACTTCAGGTTTACTGTATACCTTGGACCTTCTAATTGACGATGAAGCACAGAAATTGCATCCGAAATTAATTCAAAAGGCAACTGCCGACTTAAGTACAAGAGGACTGACACTCGAACTTTCTATGATTTGAACATCTCGTGTCAGACCGGTTTAAGATTGCGATGCTTCCCTTCAGGTTTACTGTATACCTCGGACCTTCTTATTGACGATGAAACACAGAAATTGCATCCGCATTGAGTACAAAAGGCACAATGAAGACTTAAGTACAAGAGGACTGACTCGTTTTACTGTCTATGTTTAGAACCTTTCCTGTGAGACCAGGTTTAGATTCCAATGCTTCACTTCAGGTTTACTGTATACCTTGGACCTTCTAATTCACGATGAAACACAGATATTGCATCTGAATTTAATTCAAAAGGCACAATGCCGACTTAAGTACAAGAGGACTGAAACTCTAACTTTCTATGATTTGAACCTCCCCTGTGAGTTCAGTTGTAGATTCCGATTCTTCACTTCAGGTTTACTATCTACCTTGGACCTTCTTATTGACGATGAAGCACAGAAATTGTATCCGAGTTTAAAACAAAAGGCTCAATGCCGACTTAAGTACAAGAGGAATGACACTTTAACTTTCTATGATTTGAACCTCTCCTGTGAGTCCAGTTTTAGATTCCGATGCTTCACTTCAGGTTTACTGTATACCTTGGACGTTCTTATTGCCGATAAAGCACAGAAATTGCATCCGAATTAAATTCAAAGGGCACAATGACGACTTAAGTACAAGAGGACTGACTCTTCTTAATGCCTATGTTTAGAACCTCTCCTGTGAGTCCAGTTTTAGATTCCGATGCTTCACTTCAGGTTTACTGTATTCCTTGGACCTTCTTATTGACGATGAAGCACAGAAATTGCATCCGAATTTAGTACAAAAGGCACAATGCCAACTTAAGTACAAGAGGACTGACTCTCCTTTCTGTCTATGTTTAGAACCTTTCCTGTGAGAGCAGGTTTGGATTCCATTGCTTCACTTCAGGTTTACTGTATACCTTGGACCATCTAATTGACGGTGAAACACAGAAATTGCATCCGAATTTAATTCAAAAGGCTCAATGCCGACTTAAGTACAGGAGGACTGACACTCTAACTTTCTATGATTTGAACCTCTCCTGTGAGTCGAGTTGCAGATTCCGATTCTTCACTTCAGGTTTACTGCATACCTTGGACCTTCGTATTGACGATGTAGCACAGAAATTGCATCCGAATTAAATTCCAAAGGCACAATGACGACTTAAGTACAAAAGGACTGACACTTCTTACAATCTATGTTTAGAATCTCTCCTGTGAGACCAGTTTTAGATTGCGATGCTTCACTTCAGGTTTACTGTATACCTTGGACCTTCTTATTGTCGATGAAACACAGAAATTGTATCCGAATTTTATTCAAAAGGCACAATGCTGACTTAAGTACAAGAGGACTGACTCTCCTTTCTGTCTATGTTTAGAACCTTTCCCGTGAGACCAGGTTTGGATTCCAATGCTGCACTTCAGGTTTACTGTATACCTTGGCCCATCTAATTGACGATCAAGCACAGAAACTGCATCCGAATTAAATTCAAAAGGCACAATGACGACTTAAGTACAAAAGGACTGACACTTCTTACAATCTATGTTTAGAATCTCTCCTGTGAGACCAGTTTTAGATTGCGATGCTTCACTTCAGGTTTGCTGTATCCGTTGGACCTTCGTATTGTCGATTAAACACAGAAATTGCAATCGAATTTAATACAAAAGGTACAATGCCGACTTAAGTACAAGAGGACTGACACTCTAATTTTATATGATTGGAACCTCTCCTGTGAGTCCAGTTTTAGATTCCGATGCTTCACTTCAGGTTTACTGTATACCTTGGACCTTCTAGTTGACGATGAAACACAGAAAGTGCATCGGATTTAAATTCAAAAGGCACATTGCCGACTTAAGTACAAGAGGACTGATACACTAACATTCTATGATTTGAACCTCTCCTGTGAGTCCACTTTTAGATTCCGATGCTTCACTTCAGGATTACTGTATAGCTTGGACCTTCTTATTGAAGATGATGCACAGAAATTTTATCGGAATTAAATTGAAAATGCACAATGCCTACTTAAGTACAAGAGGACTGACACTCAAACTTTCTATGATTTGAACCTCTCCTGTGAGTCCAGTTTTAGATTCCGATGCTTCACTTCAGGTTTACAGTATCCCTTGGACCTTCTTATTGACGATGAAACACAGAAGTTGCATCGTAATTAAACTCAAAAGGCACAATGCCGACTGATGTACAAGAGGACAGATACTCTAACTTTCGATGATTTGAACCTCTGTTGTGAGTCCAGTTTTAGATTCCGATGCTTCACTTCAGGTTTACTGTATACCTTGAACCTTCTTATTGACGATAAAGCACAGAAATTGCATCAGAATTAAATTCAAAAGGCACAATACCGACTTAAGTACAAGAGGACTGACACTCTAACTTTCTTTGATTTCAACCTCTCCTGTGAGTCCAGTTTTATATTACGATGCTTCTCTTCAGGTTTACTTTATCCCTTGGACCTTCTAATTGTCGATGAAACACAGAAATTGCATCCGAATTTAATACAAAAGACACAATGCCGACTTAAGTACAAGAGGATTGACACTCTAACTTTCTATGATTTGAACATCTCCCATGAGTCAAATTTTAGATTCCGATGCTTCACTTCAGGATTACTGTATACCTTGGACCTTCTTATTGACGATGCACATAATTTTTATCGGAACTAAATTGAAAAGGCACAATGCCGACTTAAGTACAAGAGGAATGAAACTCTGCCTTTCTACGATTTTAACATCTCCTGTGAGTCCAGTTTTAGATACCGATGCTTCACTTCAATTTGAATGTATACCTTGGACCTTCTCATTCACGATGAAGCACAGAAATTGCATCGGAATTAAATTCAAAAGGCACAATGCCGACTTAAGTACCAGAGGACTGACACTCTAACTTTCTATGATTTGAACCTCTCCTGTGAGTCCAGTTTTAGATTCCGATGCTTTACTTCAGGTTTACTGTATACCTTGGACCTCCTTATTGACGATGAAACAGAGAAATTGCATCGGAATTAAATTCAAAAGGCATTATGCCGACTTAAGCACAAGAGGACTGACACTCTAACTTTCTATGATTTGATCCTGTCCTGTGAGTCCAGTTTTAGATTCCGATACTTCACTTTAGGTTTACTGTATCCCTTGGACCTTCTTATTGACGATTAAACACAGGAATTTCATCCGAATTTAATACAAAAGGCGCAATGCCGACTTAAGTACCAGAGGACTGAGACTCTGACTTTCTACGATTTGCACCTATCCTGTAAGTCCAGTTTTAGATTCCGATGCTTCACTTCAGGTTTACTGTATACCTTGGACTTTCTTATTGACGATGAAGCACAGAAATTGCATCGGAATTAAATTCAAAAGGCAGAATGCGGACTTAAGTACAAGAGGACTGACACTCTAACTTTTTATGATTTGAACCTCTCCTGTGAGTCCAGTTTTAGTTTCCGATGCTTCACTTCAGGTTTACTGTATACCTTGGACCTTCTTGTTGACGATGAAGCACAGAAATTGCATCGGAATTAAATTCAAAAGGCACAATGCCGACTTAAGTACAAGAGGACTGACATTCTGGCTTTCTATGATTTGAACCTCTCCTGTGAGTCCAGTTTTAGATTCCGATGCTTCACTTCAGGATTACTGTATCTCTTGGACCTTCTTATTGTCGATGAAGCATAGAAATTGCATCCGAATTTAATACAAAAGACACAATGCCGACTTAAGTACAAGAGAACTGACACACTAACATTCTATGATTTGAACCTCTCCTGTGAGTCCAATGATAGATTCCGATGCTTCCTTCAGGTTTACTGTATCCCTTGGATCTTCTTATTGACGATGAAACACAGAGATTCCATCGGAATTAAATACAAAAGGCACAATGCCGACTTAAGTACCAGAGGACTGACATTCTAACTTTCTATGATTTGAACCTCTCCTGTGAGTCCAGTTTTAGATTCCGATGCTTTACTTCATGTTTACTGTATACCTTGGACCTCCTTATTGACGATGAAACAGACAAATTGCATCGGAATTAAATTCAAAAGGCATTATGCCGACTTAAGCACAAGAGCACTGACACTCTAACTTTCTATGATTTGATCCTCTCCTGTGAGTCCAGTTTTAGATTCCGATGCTTCACTTCAGGTTTACTGTATCCCTTGGACCTTCTTATTGACGATGAAACACAGGAATTGCATCCGAAATTAATACAAAAGGCGCAATGCCGACTTAAGTACCAGAGGACAGAAACTCTCACTTTCTACGATTTGCACCTATCCTGTAAGTCCAGTTTTAGATTCCGATGCTTCACTTCAGGTTTACTGTATACCTTGGACTTTCTTATTGACGATGAAGCACAGAAATTGCATCGGATTTAAATTCAAAAGGCACAATGCGGGCTTAAGTACAAGAGGACTGACACTCTAACTTTTTATGATTTGAACCTCTCCTGTGAGTACAGTTTTAGTTTCCGATGCATCACTTCAGGTTTACTGTATACCTTGGACCTTCTTGTTGACGATGAAGCACAGAAATTGCATCGGAATTTAATACAAAAGACACAATGCCGACTTAAGTACAAGAGAACTGACACACTAACTTTCTATGATTTGAACCTCTCCTGTGAGTCCAATTATAGATTCCGATGCTTCCTTCCGGTTTACTGTATCCCTTGGATCTTCTTATTGACGATGAAACACAGAGATTCCATCGGAATTAAATACAGAAGGCACAATGCCGACTTAAGTACAAGAGGACTGACACTTCTTACATTCTATGATTTGAACCGCTCCTGTGAGACCGGTCTTAGATTCCGATGCTTCACTTCAGGTTTACTGTATCCCTTGGACCTTCTTATTGACGATGAAACACAGGAATTGCATCCGAATTTAATACAAAAGGCGCAATTCCGAGTTAAGTACAAGAGGACTGAAACTCTGCCTTTCTACGATTTTAACCTCTCCTGTGAGTCCTGTTTTAGATTCCGATGCTTCACTTCCGGTTTACTGTATACCTTGAACCTACTTATTGACGATGGAGCACAGAAATTGCATCGGAATTAAAATTAAAAGGCACAATGCCGACTTAAGTACAAGAGGAATGACACTCTAACTTTATATGATTTGAACCTCTCCTGTGAGCCCAGTTTTAGTTTCCGATGCTTCACTTCAGGTTTACTGTATACCTTGTACGTTCTTATTGACGATAAAGCACAGAAATTGCATCGGAATTAAATTCAAAAGGCACAATGCCCTCTTATGTACAAGAGGACTGACACTTCTTACATTCTATGATTTGAACCTCTCCTGTGAGACCGGTCTTAGATTCCGATGCTTCACTTCAGGTTTACTGTATCCCTTGGACCTTCTTATTGACGATGAAACACAGAAATTGGATCGTAATTAAATTCAAAAGGCACAATGCCGACTTATGTACAAGAGGACAGACACTCTAACTTTCTATGATTTGAACCTCTCCTGTGAGTCCAGTTTTAGATTCCGATGCTTCACTTCAGGTTTACGGTATACCTTGGACATTCTTATTGACGATGAAACACAGAAATTGCATCGGAATTAAATTCAAAAGGCATAATGCCGACTTAACTACAAGAGGACTGACACTGTAACTTTCTATGATTTGTACCTCTCCTGTGAGTCCAGTTTTAGATTACGATGCTTCACTTCAGGTTTACTGTATACCTTGGACGATCTTATTGACGATAAAGCACAGAAATTGCATCGGAATTAAATTCAAAAGGCACAATGCCGACTTAACTACAAGAGGACTGACACTCTAACTTTCTATGATTTGAACCTCTCCTGTGAGTCCACTTTTAGATTCCGATGCTTCCTTCAGGTTTACTGTATCCCTTGGATCTTCTTATTGACGATGAAACATAGGAATTCCATCGGAATAATATACAATAGGCACAATGCCGTCTTAAGTACAAGAGGACTGACACTTCTTACATTCTATGATTTGAACCTCTCCTGTGGGAGCGTTTTTAGATTCAGATGCTTCACATCTGGTTTACTGTATCCCTAGGACATTCTTATTGACGATGAAACACAGAAATTGCATACGAATTTAATACAAAAGGCACAATGCCGACTTAAGTACGAGAGAACTGACTCTTCCTACTGTCTATGTTTAGAACCTCTCCTGTGAGTCCAGTTATAGATTCCGATGCTTCACTTCAGGTTTACTGTATCGCTTGGACCTTCTTATTGACGATGAACCACAGAAATTGCATCCGAATTTAATACAAAAGGCACAATGCCGACTTAAGCACAAGTGGACTGAAACTCTGCATTTCTACAATTTTAACCTCTCCTGTGAGTCCAGTTTTAGATTCCGATGCTTCACTTCAGGTTTACTGTATACCTTGGACCTTCTTATTGACGATGAAACACAGAAATTGCATCGGAATTAAATTCAAATGGCACAATGCCGACATAAGTACAAAAGGACTGACACTCTAACTTTCTATGATTTGATCCTCTCCTGTGAGTCCAGTTTTAGATTCCGTTGCTTCACTTCAGGTTTACTGAATTCCTTGGACCTTCTTAATGACGATGAAGCACATAAAAGACATCGGAATTAAATTCAAAAGGCTCAATGTCGACTTAAGCACAAGAAGACCGACACTCTAACTTTCTATGATGTGAACCTCTCCTGTGAGTCCAGTTTTAGATTCCGACGCTTCACCTCAGGTTACTGTATACCTTGGACATTCTTATTGACGATGAAACACAGAAATTGCATCGGAATTACATTAAAAAGACATAATGCCGACTTAAGTACAAGAGGACTGACACTCTAACTTTCTATGATTTGAACCTCTCCTGTGAGTCCAGTTTTAGATTACGATGCTTCACTTCAGGTTTACTGTATACCTTGGACGTTCTTATTGACGATAAAGCACAGAAATTGCATCGAAATTAAATTCAAAAGGCACAATACTGACTTAACTACAAGAGGACTGACACTCTAACTTTCTATGATTTGAACCTCTCCTGTGAGTCCAGTTTTAGATTCCGATGCTTCACTTCAGGTTTCCTGTATCCCTTGGACCTTCTTAATGTCGATGAAACACAGAAATTCCATCCGAATTTAATACAAAGGACACAATGCCGACCTCAGTACAAGAAGACTGACACTCCAACTTTCTATGATTGGAACCTCTCTTGTGAGTCCAATTTTAGATTCCGATGCTTCACTTAAGGATTACTGTATACCTTGGACGTTCTTATTGACGATGAAGCACAGAAATTTTATCGGAATTAAATTGAAAAGGCACAATACCGACTTAAGTACAAGAGGACTGACACTCTAACTTTCTATGATTTCAACCACTCCTGTGAGTCCAGTTTTAGATTCCGATGCTTCCTTCAGGTTTACTGTATCCCTTGGATCTTCTTATTGACGATGAAACATAGAAATTCCATCGGAATAATATACAATAGGCACAATGCCGACTTAAGTACAAGAGAACTGACTCATCCTACTGTCTATGTTTAGAACCTCTCCTGTGAGTCCAGTTATAGATTCCGATGCTTCACTTCAGGTTTACTGTATCCCTTGGACCTTGTTATTGACGATGAAACACAGAAATTGCATCCGAATTTAATAGAAAAGGCACAATGCCGACTTAAGTACCAGAGGACTGAAACTCTGCATTTCTACAATTTTAACCTCTACTGTGAGTCCATATTTAGATTCCGATGCTTCACTTCAGGTTTTCTGTATACCTTGGACGTTCTTATTGACGATGAAGCACAGAAATTGCTTCGGAATTAAATTCAAAAGGCACAATGCCGACTTAAGTACAAGAGGACTGACACTCTAACTTTTTATGATTTGAACCTCTCCTGTGAGTCCATTTTTAGTTTCCGATAGTTCACTTCAGGTTTACTGTATACCTTGGACCTTCTTATTGACGATGAAGCACATAAAGTGCATCGGAATTAAATTCAAAAGGCTCAATGTCGACCTAAGCACAAGAGGACCGACACTCTAACTTTCTATGATTTGAACCTCTCCTGTGAGTCCAGTTTTCTATTTCGAAGCTTCACTTCAGGTTTACTGTATCCCTTGGACCTTCTTATTGACGATGAAACACAGATATTGCATCAGAATTAAATTCAAAGGGCACAATTCCGACTTAAGTACAAGAGGACTGACACTCTAACTTTCTAAGATTTGAACCTCTCCTGTGAGTCCACTTTTAGATTCCGATGCTTCACTTCAGGTTTACTCTATACTTTGGACCTTCTTATTGACGATGAAGCACAGTAATTGCATCGGAATCAAATTCAAAAGGCACAATGCCGACATAAGTACAAGAGGACTGACACTCTAACTTTCTATGATTTGAACCTCTCCTGTGTGTCCAGTTTTAGATTCCGATGCTTCGCTTTAGGTTTACTGTGTACCTTGGACCATCTTATTGACGATGAGGCCCAGAAATTGCATCGGAAATAAATTCAAAAGGCACAATGCCGACTTAAGTACAAGAGGACTGACACTCTAACATTCTATGTTTTGAACCTCTCCTGTGAGTCCAGTTTTAGATTCCGATCCTTCACTTCAGGTTTACTGTATCCTGTGGATCTTCTTACTGACGATGAAACACAGAAATTCCATCGGAATTAAATACAAAAGGCACAATGCCGACTTAAGTACATGAGGACTGACACTTCTTACATTCTATGATTTGAACCTCTCCTGTGAGACCGGTTTTAGATTCCGATGTTTCACTTCAGTTTTACTGTATCCCTAGGACCGTCTTATTGACGATGAAACACAGAAATTGCATCCGAATTTAATACAAAAGGCACAATGCGGACTGAAGTACAAGAGAACTGACTCTTCTTACTGTCTATGTCTAGAACCTCTCCTGTGGGTCCCGTTTTAGATTCCGATGCTTCAATTCAGGTTTACTGTATCTCTTGGACCTTCTTATTGACGATGAAACACAGAAATTGCATCCGAATTTAATACAATAGGCACAATGCCGACTTAAGTACAAGAGGACTGAAACTCGGACTTTCTACGATTTTAACCCCTCCTGTGAGTCCAGTTTTAGATTCCGAAGCTTCACTTCAGGTTTACTGTATACCTTGGACCTTCTTGTTGACGATGAAGCACAGAAATTGCATCGGAAATAAATTCAAAAGGCACAAAGCCGACTTAAATACAAGAGGACTAACACTCTAACTTTCGATGATTTGAATTTCTTCTGTGAGTCCAGTTTTAGTTTCCGATGCTTCACTTCAGGTTTACTGTATACCTTGGACCCTCTTATTGACGATGAAGCACATAAATTGCATCGGAATTAAATTCGAAAGGCACAATGCCGACTTCAGTACAAGAAGGCTGACTCTTCTTACTATCTATGTTATGAACCTTTAGTTTGAGACCAGTTTTAGGTTCCGATGCTTCACTTCAGGTTTACTGTATACCTCTGACCTTCTTATTGACGATGAAGCACAGAAATTGCATCGGAATTAAATTCAAAAGGCACAATGCCGACTTAAGTACAAGAGGACTGACACTTCTTGCATTCTATGAATTGAACCTCTCCTGTGAGACCGGTTTTAGATTCCGATGCTTCACTTCAGGTTTTTCTGTATACCTTGGACCTTCTTATTGACGATGAAGCACATAAATTGCATCGGAATTAAATTCAAAAGGCACAATACCGACTTAAGAACGAGAGGACTGACACTCTAACTTTCTATGATTTAAACCTCTCCCGTGAGACCGGTTTTAGATTCCGATGCTTCAATTCAGGTTTACTGTATACCTTGGAAATTCTAATTGCCTATGAAACACAGATATTGCATCCGAAATTAATACAAAAGGCACAATGCCGACTTAAGTACAAGACGACTGACACTCTAACTTTCTATGGTTTGAACCTCTCCTGTGAGTCCAGTTTTAGATTCCGTCGCTTCACTTCAGGTTTACTGTATACCTTGAACCTTCTTATTGACGATGAAGCACAGAAATTGCATCAGAATTAAATTCAAAAGGCACAATGCCGACTTACGTACAAGAGGACTGACACTTAAACTTTCTATGATTTGAACCTCTCCTGTGAGTCCAGTTTTAGATTCCGATGCTTCACTTCAGGTATGCTGTATCCCTTGGACCTTCTTATTGGCGATCAAACACAGAAATTGCATCCGACGTAAATACCAAAGGCACAATGCCGACTTAAGTACAAGAGGACTGACACTTCTTACATTCTATGAATTGAACCTCTCCTGTGAGACCGGTTTTAAATTCCGATGCTTCACTTCAGGTTTTTCTGTATACCTTGGACCTTCTTATTGACGATGAAGCACAGAAATTGCATCCGAATTTAATACAAAAGGCACAATGCTGGCTTAAGTGCAAGAGGACTGACACTCTAACTTTCTATGATTTGACCTCTCCTGTGAGTCCAGTTTTAGATCCCGATGCCTCACTTCAGGTTTACTGTATACCTTGGACCTTCTTATAGACGATGAAGCACAGAAATTGCATCGGAATTGAATTCAAAAGGCACAATGCCGACTAGAGTACAAGAGGACTGACACTCTCACTTTCTATGATTTAAACCACTCCTGTGAGTCCAGTCTTAGATTCCGATGCTTCACTTCAGGTTAACTGTATACCTTGGACCTTCTTATTGACGATGAAACACAGAAATTGCATAGGGATTAAATTCAAAAGGCACAATGCAGACTTAAGTACAAGAGGACTGACACTCTAAGTTTCTATGATTTGAACCTCTTCTGTGAGTGCAGTTTTAGATTCCGATGCTTCACTTCAGGATTACTGTATACCTTGGACCTTCTTATTGACGATGCAGCACAGAAATTGCATCGGAATTAAATTCAAAAGGCAAAATGCCGACTTAAGTACAAGAGGACTGACACTCTAACTTTCTATGATTTCAACCGCTCCTATGAGTCCAGTTTTAGATTCCGATGCTTCACTTCAAGTTTACTTCATAACCTTGGACTTTCTTATTGACGATGAAGCACAGAAATTGCATCCGATTTTAATACAAAAGGCACAATGCCGACTTAAGTAAAAGAGGTCTGATACTCTAACTTTCTATGATTTGAACCTCTCCTGTGAGTCCAGTTATAGATTCCGATGCTTCACTTCAGGTTTACTGTACACCTAGGACGTTCTTATTGTCGATGAAACACAGAAATTGCATCCGAATTTAATACAAAAGACACAATGCCGACTTAAGTACAACAGGACTGACTCTTCTTAATATCTAAGTTTAGAACGTTTCCTGTGAGACCAGTTTTAGATTCCGATGCTTCACTTCAGGTTTACAACATACCTTGGACCTTCTAATTGACGATGAAACACAGAAATTGCATCCGAAATTAATTCAAAAGGCACAATGCCGACTTTAGTACAAGAGGACTGACACTCTAACATTCTATGATTTGAACCTCTCCTGTGAGTATAGTTTTAGATTCCGATGCTTCACTTCAGGTTTACTGTATACCTTGGACCTTCTTATTGACGATGAAGCCCAGAAATTGCATCGGAATTAAATTCAAAAGGCATAATGCCGACTTAAGTACAAGGGGACTGACACTCTAACATTCTATGTTTTGAACCTCTCCTGTGAGTCCAGTTTTAGATTCCGATGCTTCACTTCAGGTTTACTGTATCCCGTGGATCTTCTTACTGACGATGAAACACAGAAATTTTATCGGAATTACATACAAAAGGCACAATGCCGACTTAAGTACAAGAGGACTAACACTCTAACTTTCTATGATTTGAATTTCTCCTGTGAGTCCAGTTTCAGTTTCTGATGCTTCACTTCAGGTTTACTGTATCCCTTGGACCTTCTTATTGACGATGAAACACAGAAATTGCATCGGAATTAAATACAAAAGTCAGAATGCCGACTTATGTACAAAAGGACTGACACGTCTTACATTCTACGATTTGATCCTCTCCTGTGAGACCGGTTTTAGGTTCCGATGCTTCACTTCAGGCTTACTGTATCCCTTGGACCTTCTTATTGACGATTAAACACAAAAATTGCATCATAATTTAAAAAAAAGGCACAATGCCGACTTAAGTAGAAGAGGACTGACTCTTCTTACTGTCCATGTTTAGAACCTTTCCTGTGAGACCAGTTTTAGATTCCGATGCTTCACTTCAAGTTTACTGTATCCCTTGGACCTTCTAATTGACTATGAAACACACAAATTGCATCGTTATTAAATAGAAAAGGCACAATGCCGACTTCAGTACAAGAAGACTGACTCTTCTTACTATCTACGTTATGAACCTTTCGTTTGAGACCAGTTTTAGGTTCCGATGCTTCACTTCAGGTTTACTGTATACCTCTGACCTTCTTATTGACGATGAAGCACAGAAATTGTATCCGAATTTAGTACAAAAGGCACAATGCCGACATAAGCTCAAGAGGACTGCCAATCTAATTTTCTATGATTTAAACCTCTCCTGTGAGACCGGTTTTAAATTCCGATGCTTCACTTCAGGTTTTTCTGTATACCTTGGACCTTCTTATTGACGATGAAGCACAGAAATTGCATCTGAATTTAATACAAAAGGCACAATGCCGGCTTAAGTGCATGAGGACTGACACTCTAACTTTCTATGATTTGACCGCTCCTGTGAGTCCAGTTTTAGATCCCGATGCCTCACTTCAGGTTTATTGTATACCTTGGACCTTCTTTTTGACGATGAAGCACAGAAATTGCATCGGAATTAAATTCAATAGCACAATGCCGACTAGAGTACAAGAGGACTGACACTCTCACTTTCTATGATTTAAACCTCTCCTGTGAGTCCAGTTTTAGATTCCGATGCTTCACTTCAGGTTAACTGTATACCTTGGACCTTCTTATTGACGATGAAACACAGAAATTGCATAGGGATTAAATTCAAAAGGCACAATGCCGACTTAAGTACAAGAGGACTGACACTCTAACTTTCTATGATTTGAACCTCTTCTGTGAGTCCAGTTTTAGATTTCGATGCTTCACTTCAGGATTACTGTATACCTTGGACCTTCTTATTGACGATGAAGCACAGAAATTGCATCGGAATTAAATTCAAAAGGTAAAATGCCGACTTAAGTACAAGAGGACTGACACTCTAACTTTCTATGATTTGAACCGCTCCTATGAGTCCAGTTTTAGATTCCGATGCTTCACTTCAAGTTTACTTTATAAATTGGACCTTCTTATTGACGATGAAGCACAGAAATTGCATCCGATGTTAATACAAAAGACACAATGTCGACTTCAGTAAAAGAGGTCTGATACTCTAATTTTCTATGATTTGAAAGTCTCCTGTGAGTCCAGTTATAGATTCCGGTGCTTCACTTCAGGTTTACTGTAATCCTAGGACGTTCTTATTGTCGATGAAACACAGAAATTGCATCCGAATTTAATACAAAAGACACAATGCCGACTTAAGTACAACAGGACTCACTCTTCTTAATATCTATGTTTAGAACGTTTCCTGTGAGACCAGTTTTAGATTCCGATGCTTCACTTCAGGTTTACAACATACCTTGGACCTTCTAATTGACGATAAAACTCAGAAATTGCATCCGAAATTAATTCAAAAGGCACAATGCCGACTTTAGTACAAGAAGACTGACACTCTAACTTTCTATGATTTGAACCTCTCCTGTGAGTCCAGTTTTAGATCCCAAAGCTTCCCTTCAGGTTTACTGTATACCTTGGACCTTCTTATTGACGATGAAGCACAGAAATTGCATCGGAATTAAATTCAAAAGGCACAATGAGGACTAAAGTACAAGAGGACTGACACTCTCACTTTCTATGATTTGAACCTCTCCTGTGAGTCCAGTTTTAGATTCCGATGCTTCACTTCAAGTTTACTTTATACCTTGGACCCTCTTATTGACAATGAAGCACAGAAATTGCATCCGAATTTAATACAAAAGGGACAATGCCGACTTAAGTACAAGAGGACTGACACTCTAACTTTCTATGATTTCAACCTCTCCTGTGAGTCCAATTTAAGATTCCGATGCTTCACTTCAGGTTTACTCTACACCTTAGACCTTCTTATTGACGATGAAGCACAGAGATTGCATCCGAATTATGTTCATAAGGCACAATGCCGACTTAAGTACAAGAGGACTGACACTCTAACTTTCTATGATTTGAACCTCTCCTTTGAGTCCAGTTTTAGATTCCGATGCTTTACTTCAGGTTTACTGAATACCTTGGACCTTCTTATTGACGATGAAGCACAGAAATTGCATCGTAATTAAATTCAAAAGGCACAATGCCGACTAAAGTACAAGAGGATTGACACTCTAACTTTCTATGATTTGAACCTCTCCTGTGAGTCCATTTTTAGATCCCGATGCTTCACTTCAGGTTTACTGTACCCCTAGGACCTTCTTATTGTCGATGAAAAACAGAAATTGCATCCGAAATTAATACAAAACACACAATGCCGACTTAAGTACAACAGGACTGACTCTTCTTAATATCTATGTTTAGAACCTTTCCTGTGAGACCAGTTTTAGATTCCGATGCTTCACTTCAGGTTTACAGCATACCTTGGACCTTCTTATTGACGATGAAGCACAGAAATTGCATCTGAATTAAATTCAAAAGGGACAATGCCGACTTAAGTACAAGAGGACTGACACTCTAACTCTCTATGATTTGAACCTCTCCTGTGAGTCCAGTATTAGATTCCGATGCTTCACTTCAGGTTTAATGTATCAGTTGGACCTTCTTATTGACGATGAAACACAGAAATTGCATCCGAACTTAATACAAAAGGCACAATGCCGACTTCAGTACAAGAGGACGTACTCTTCTTACTGTCTATGTTTAGAACCTCTCCTGTGAGACCAGTTTTAGATTCCGATGCTTCACTTCATGTTATCTGTATCCCTTGGACCTTCTTGTTGACTATGAAACACAGAAATTGCATCGTAATTAAATACAAAAGCACAATGCCGACTTCAGTACAAGAAGACTGACTCTTCTTACTATCTATGTTATGAACCTTTAGTTTGAGACCAGTTTTAGATTCCGATGCTTCACTTCAGGTTTACTGTATCCCTTGGACCTTCTTATTGACGATGAAACACAGAAATTGCATCGTAATTAAATACAAAAGCACAATGCCGACTTCAGTACAAGAAGACTGACTCTTCTTACTATCTATGTTATGAGCCTTTAGTTTGAGACCAGTTTTAGATTCCAATGCTTCACTTCAGGTTTACTGTATCCCTTGGACCTTCTTATTGACGATGAAGCACAGAAATTGCATCCTAATTTAATACAAAAGGCACAATGCCGGCTAAAGTACAAGAGGACTGATTCTCTAACCTTCTTTGATTTGAACTTCTCCTGTGAGACCAGTTTTAGATTCCGATGCTTCAGTTCAGGATTACTGTATACCTTGGATCTTCTTATTTACGATGAAGCACAGAAATTGCATCCGAATTTAATACAAAAGGCACAATGAAAACTTAAGTACAAGAGGACTTACTCTTCTTACTGTCTATGTTTAGAACCTCTTCTGTGAGACCAGTTTTAGATTCCGATGCTTCACTTCATGTTATCTGTATCCCTTGGACCTTCTTGTTGACTATGAAACACAGAAATTGCATCGTAATTAAATACAAAAGCACAATGCCGACTTCAGTACAAGAAGACTGACTCTTCTTACTCTCTATGTTATGAACCTTTAGTTTGAGACCAGTTTTAGATTCCGATGCTTCACTTCAAGTTTACTGTATCCCTTGGACCTTCTTATTGACGATGAAATACAGAAATTGCATCGGAATTAAATTCAAATGGCACAATGCCGACATAAGTACAAGAGGACTGACATTCTAACTTTCTATGATATGATACTCTCCTGTGAGTCCAGTTTTAGATTCCGATGCTTCACTTCAGGTTTACTGTATCCCTTGGACCTTCTTATTGACGATGAAACACAGAAATTGCATCGTAATTAAATACAAAAGCACAATGCCGACTTCAGTACAAGAAGACTGACTCTTCTTACTATCTATGTTATGAGCCTTTAGTTTGAGACCAGTTTTAGATTCCGATGCTTCACTTCAGGTTTACTGTATCCCTTGGACCTTCTTATTGACGATGAAGCACAGAAATTGCATCCGAATTTAATACAAAAGGCACAATGCCGGCTAAAGTACAAGAGGACTGATTCTCTAACCTTCTTTGATTTGAACTTCTCCTGTGAGACCAGTTTTAGATTCCGATGCTTCAGTTTAGGTTTACTGTATACCTTGGATCTTCTTATTTACGATGAAGCACAGAAATTGCATCCGAATTTATTACAAAAGGCACAATGCCAACTTAAGTACAAGAGGACCGACTCTCTAACTTTCCATGGTATGAACCTCTCCTGTGAGTCCGGTTTTAGATTCCTATGCTTCACTTCAGGCTTACTATATCCCTTGCACCTCCTTATAGCCGATGAAATACAGAAATTGCATCCGAATTTAATACAAAAGGCCCAATGCTGACTTAAGTACAAGAGGACTAAAACTCTAAATCTCTATGATTTGAACCTCTCCTGTGAGTCCAGTTTTAGAATCCGATGCTTCACTTCAGGTTTACTGTATACTTAGGACCTTCTTATAGACGATGAAACACAGAAATTGCATCGGAATTAAATTCAAAAGCCACAATGCCGACTTAATTACAAGAGGACTGACACTCTAACTTTCTATGATTTGAACCTCTACTGTAAGTCCAGTTTTAGATTCCGATGCTTCACATCAGGTTTGCTGTATACCTTGGACCTTCCTATTGACAATAAAGCACAGAAATTGCATCGGAATTAAACTCAAAAGGCACATTGACGATTTAAGTACAAGAGGACTGAAACTCTAACTTTCTATGATTTGAACGTCTCCTGTGAGTCCAGTTTTAGATACCGATGCTTCACTTCATGTATACTGTATCCCTTGGACCTTCTTATTGACGATGAAACACAGAAATTGCATCGTAATTTTAAAAAAAAGGCACAATGCCGGCTCAAGTACAAGAGGACTGACTCTTCTTACTGTCTATGATTAGAACCTTTCCTGTGAGACCAATTTTAAGTTTACTGTATCCCTTGCACCTTCTAATTGACTATGAAACACACAAATTGCATTGTAATTAAATACAAAATGCACAATGGTGACTTAAGTACAAGAGGACTGACTCTTCTTACTGTCTATGTTTAGAACCTCTCCTGTGAGTCCAGTTTTAGATTCCGATGCTTCACTTCAGGTTTACTGTATACCTAGCACCTTCTTGTTGACGATGAAACACAGAAATTGCCTCTGAATGAAATTCGAAAGGCACAATGCCGAGTTAAGCACAAGAGTACTGACACTCTAACTTTCTATGATTTGAACCTCTCCTGTGAGTCCAATTTTACATTCCGATGCTTCACCTCAGGATTACTGTATACCTTGTACCTTCTTATTGACGTCAAAGCACAGAGATTGCATCCGAATTAAGTTCATAAGGCACAATGCCGTCTTAAGTACAAGAGGACTGACACTCTAACTTTCTATGATTAGAACCTCTCCTGTGGTCCAGTTTTAGATTCCGATGCTTCACTTCAGGTTTACTGTATACGTGGGACCTTCTTATGGACGATGTAACACAGAAATTGCATCGTAATTAAATTCAAAAGGCACAATGCCGACTTAAGTACAAGAGGACTGACAATCTAACTTTCTATGATTTGATCCTCTCCTGTGAGTCCAGTTTTAGATCCCGATGCTTCACTTCAGGTTTACTGTATACCTTGGACCTTCTTATTGACGATGAAGCACAGAAATTGCATCGGAATTAAATTCAAAAGGCACAATGCCGACTTAAGTACAAGAGGACTGACAATCTAACTTTCTATGGTTTGGACCTCTCCTGTGAGTCCAGTTTTAGATCCCGATGCTTCATTTCAGGTTTACTGTACCCCTAGGACCTTCTTATTGTCGATGAAACACAGAAATTGCATCCGAATTTAATACAAAAGACACAATGCCGACTTAAGTACAACAGGACTGACTCTTCTTAATATCTATGTTTAGAACCTTTCCTGTGAGACCAGATTTAGATTCCGATGCTTCAATTCAGGTTTACAGCATACCTTGGACCTTCTAATTGACAATGAAACACAGAAATTGCATCCGAAATTAATTCAAAAGGCACAATGCCGACTTTAGTACAAGAGGACTGACACTCTAACTTTCTATGATTTGAACCTCTCCTGTGAGTCCAATTTAAGATTCCGATGCTTCACTTCAGGTTTACTCTATACCTTAGACCTTCTTATTGACGATGAAACACAGAAATTGCATCGTAATTAAATTCAAAAGGCACAATGCCGACTAAAGTACAAGGGGACTGACACTCTCACTTTTTCTGATTTGAACCTCTCCTGTGAGTACAGTTTTAGATTCCAATGCTACACTTCAAGTTTACTCTATACCATGGACCTTCTTATTGACAATGAAGCACAGAAATTGCATCCGAATTTAATATAAAAGGCACAATGTCGACCTAAGTACAAGAGGACTGACACTCTAACTTTCTTTGATTTGAACCTCTCCTGTGAGTCCAATTTAAGATTCCGATGCTTCACTTCAGGTTTACTCTATACCTTAGACCTTCTTATTGACGATGAAACACAGAAATTGCATCGTAATTAAATTCAAAAGGCACAATGCCGACTTAAGTACAAGAGGACTGACAATCTAACTTTCTGTGATTTGAACCTCTCCGGTGAGCCCAGTTTTAGATTCCGATGCTTCACTTCAGGTTTACTGTATACCTTGGACCTTCTTCTTGACGATGAAGCACAGAAATTGCATCGGAATTAAACTAAAAAGGCACAATGCCGACTTAAGTACAACAGGACTGACACTCTATCTTTCTATGATTTGAACCTCTCCTGTGAGTCCAGTTTTAGATTCCGATGTTTCACGTCAGGTTTACTGTATCCCTTGGATCTTCTTATTAACGATGAAACACAGAAATTGAATCGGAATTAAATACAAAAGGCACAATGCCGACTTAAGTACAAGAGGACTGACACTTCTTACATTCTATGTTTTGAACCTCTCCTGAGAGACCGGTTTTAGATTCCGATGCTTCACTTCAGGTTTACTGTATCCCTTGGACCTTCTTGTTGACGATGCAACACAGAAATTGCATCCGAATTTAATACAAAAGGCACAATGCCGACTTAAGTACAAGAGGACTTACCCTTCTTACTGTCTATTTTTAGAACCTCTCCTGTGAGACCAGTTTTAGATTCCGATGGTTCACTTCAGGTTTACTGTATCCCTTCGACCTTCTTATTGACGATGAAGCACAGAAATTGCATTCGAATTTAATACAAAAGGCACAATGCCGACTTAAGCACAAGAGGACTGATACTCTAACCTTCTATGATTTGAACTTCTCCTGTGAGACCAGTTTTAGATTCCGATGCTTCACTTCAGGTTTACTGTATACCTTGGATCTTCTTCTTTACGATGAAGCACAGAAATTGCATCGGAATTATATTCAAAGGGCACAATGCCGACTTATGTACAAGAGGACTGACACTCTAACTTTCTATGATTTGAAACTCTCCTGTGAGTCCAGTCTTAGATTCCGATGCTTCACTTCAGGTTTACTGTATCCCTTGGACCTTCTTATTTACGATGAAACACAGATATTGCATCCGAATTTAATACAAAAGGCACAATGCCAACTTAAGTACAAGAGGGCCGACACTCTAACTTTCTATGATTTGAACGTCTCCTGTGAGTCCAGTTTTAGATTCCGATGCTTCACTTCAGGTTTACTGTATACTTAGGACCTTCTTGTTGACGATGAAACACAGAAATTGCATCGGAATTAAATTCGATAGGCACAATGCCGATTTAAGTACAAGAGGACTGACACTCTAACTTTCTATGATTTGAAACTCTCCTGTGAGTCCAGTTTTAGATTCCGATGCTTCACTTCAGGTTTACTGTATACTTAGGACCTTCTTGTTGACGATGAAACACAGAAATTGCATCGGAATTAAATTCGATAGGCACAATGCCGATTTAAGTACAAGAGGACTGACACTCTAACTTTCTATGATTTGAACGTCTCCTGTGAGTCCAGTCTTAGATTCCGATGCTTCACTTCAGGTTTACTGTATCCCTTGGACCTTCTTATTGACGATGAAACACAGAAATTGCATCGTAATTTTAAAAAAAAGGCACAATGCCGACTTTAGTACAAGAGGACTGACTCTTCTTACTGTCTATGTTTAGAACCTTTCCTGTGAGACCAGTTTTAGATTCCGATATATCACTTCAGGTTTACTGTATCCCTTCCACCTTCTAATTGACTAAGAAACACACAAATTGCATCGTAATTAAATACAAAAGACACAATGCCGACTTCAGTACAAGAAGACTGACTCTTCTTACTATCTATGTTATGAACCTTTAGTTTGAGACCAGTTTTAGATTCAGGTTTACTATATCCCTTGGACCTTCTTATTGTCAATGAAGCACAGATATTGCATCCGAAATTAATACAAAAGGCACAATGCTGACTTAAGTATAAGGGGACTGACACCGTAACTATCTATGATTTGAACCTCTCCTGTGAGTCCAGTTTTATTTTCCGATGCTACACATCAGGTTTACTGTATACCTAGGACCTTCTTGTTGACGATGAAACACAGAAATTGCATCGGACTTAAATTCAAAAGGCACAATGCCGACTTAAGTACAAGAGGACTGACACTCTAACATTCTATGATTTTAACCTCTCCTGAGAGTCCGATTATAGAATCCGATGCTTCACTTTAGGTTTCCTGTATACCTTTGACCTTCTTATTGACGATGAAACACAGAAATTTAATCGGAAGTAAATTGAAAAGGCACAATGCCGACATAAGTACAAGGGGACTTACACTCTAACTTTCTATGATTGGAACCTCTCCTGTGAGTCCAGTTATAGTTTCTGATGCTTCACTTTAGGTTTCCTGTATACCTTTGACCTTCTTATTGACGATGAAACACAGAAATTGCATCGGAATTAAATACAAAATGCACAATAATGACTTAAGTACAAGAGGACTGACTCTTCTTCCTGTCTATGTTTAGAACCTCTCCTGTGAGTCCAGTTTTAGATTCCGATGCTTCACTTCAGGTTTACTGTATACCTAGCACCTTCTTGTTGACGATGAAACACGGAAATTGCATCTGAATGAAATTCGAAAGGCACAATGCCGACTTAAGTACAAGAGGACTGACACTCTAACTTTCAATGATTTGAACCTCTCCTGTGAGTCCAATTTTACATTCCGATGCTTCACCTCAGGATTACTGTATACCTTGTACCTTCTTATTGACGTCGAAGCACAGATATTTTATCGGAATTAAATTGAAAAGGCACAATGCCGACTTAAGTACAAGAGGACTGACACTCTAACTCTCTATGATTTGAACCTCACCTGTGAGTCCAGTTTTAGATTCCGTTGCTTCACTTCAGGTTTTCTGTATACCTAGGACCTTCTTATTGACGATGAAACACAGAGATTGCATCGGAATTAAATGCAAAAGGCACAATGCCTACTTAAGTACAAGAGGTCTGACACGCTAACATTCTATGATTTGAACCTCTCCTTTGAGACCAATTTTAGATTCCATAGCTTCACTTCAGGTTTACTGTATCCCTTGGACCTTCTTATTGACGATGAAACACAGGTATTGCATCCGAATTTAATACAAAAGGCACAATGCCAACTTAAGTACAAGAGGACCGACACTCTAACTTTCTATGATATGATCCTCTCTTGTGAGTCCAGTTTTAGATTCCTATGCTTCACCTCAGGCTTACTGTATCCCTTGGACCTCCTTATAGACGATGAAACACAGAAATTGCATCCGAATTTAATACATAAGGCCCAATGCCGACTTAAGTACAAGAGGACTGACACTCTAAATTTCTATGATTTGAACCTCTCCTGTGAGTCCAGTTTTAGATTCCGATTCTTCACTTCAGGTTTACTGTATCCCTTGGACCTTCTTATTGACGATGAAACACAGAAATTGCATCGGAATTACATACAAAAGGCACATTTCTGACTTAAGTACAAGAGGACTTACACTTCTTACATTCTAAGATTTGAAGCTCTCCTGTGCGACCAGTTCTAGACTCCGATGCTTCACTTCAGGTTTGCTGTATCACTTGGACCTTCTTATTGTTGATGAAACACAGAAATTGCATCCGAATTTGATACAAAAGGTACAATGCCGACTTAAGTACAAGAGGACTGACTCTTCTTACTGTCTATGTTTAGAACCTTTCCTGTGAGTCCAGTTTTAGTTTCCGATGCTTCACTTCTGGTTTACCGTACACCTTGGACCTTCGTATTGACGATGAAACAGAGAAATTGCATCAGAATTAAATTCAAAAGGCACTATGACGGCATAAGTACAAGAGGACCGACACTCTAACTTTCTATGATTTGAACCTCGCCTGTGAGTCCAGTTTTAGATTCCGTTGCTTCGCTTCAGGTTTTCTGTATACCTTGGACCTCCTTATTGACGATGAAACACAGAGATTGCATCGGAATTAAATACAAAAGGCACAATGCCTACTTAAGTACAAGAGGTCCGACACTCTAACTTTCTATGATTTGAACCTCTCCTTTGAGACCAATTTTAGATTCCGATGCTTCTTTTCAGGTTTACTGTATACCTTAGTCCTTCTTATAGACGATGGAGCACAGAATTTGCATCGGAATTAAATTCAAAAAGCACAATGCCGACTTAAGTACAAGAGGACTGACACTCTAACTTTCTATGATTTGAACCTCTCCTGTGAGTCCAGTTTTAGATTCCGATGCTTCACTTCAGGTTTACTGTATCCCTTGGACCTTCTTATTGACGATGAAACACAGAAATTGCATCGGAATTAAATGCAAAAGGCACAATGACGACTTAAGTACAAAAGGACTGACATTTCTTAAATTCTACAATTTGATCCTCTCCTGTGAGCCCGGTTTTAGATTCCGATGCTTCACTTCAGGTTTACTGTATCCCTTGGACCTTCTTATTGACGATGAAACACAGAAATTGGATCCGAATTTGATACAAAAGGCACACTGCCGACTTAAGTACAAGTGGACTGACTCTTCTTACTAACTATGATATGAACCTTTAGTTTGAGACCAGTTTTAGATTCCGATGCTTCACTTCAGGTTTACTGTATCCCTTGGACTTTCTTATTGACGATAAAGCACAGAAATTGCATCCGAATTTAATTCAAAAAGCACAATGCCGACTTAAGTACAAGAGGACTGACTCTCTAACTTTCTATGATTTGAACCACTATTGTGAGTCCAGTTTTAGATTCCGATGCTTCACTTCAGGTTTACTGTTTCCCTTGGACCTTCTTATTGACGATGAAACTCAGATATTGCATCCGAATGTAATACAATAGGCACAATGCCGACTTAAGTATATGGGGACTGACATCCTACCTTTCTATGATTTGAACCTCTCCTGTGAGTCCAGTTTTATTTTCCGATGCTTCACATCAGTTTTACTGTATACCTTGAACCTTCTTGTTGACGATGAAACACAGAAATTGGATCCGAATTTAATACAAAAGGCACAATGCCGACTTAAGTACAAGAGGACTGACTCTTCTTATTATCTATGATATGAACCTTTAGTTTGAGACCAGTTTTAGGTTCCGATCCTTCACTTCAGGTTTACTGTATCCCTTGGACCTTCTTGTTGACGATGAAGCACAGAAATTGCATCGGAATGAAATTCAAAAGGCACAGTGCCGACTCAAGTACAAGAGGACTGACACTCTAATTTTCTATGATTTGAACCTCTCCTGTGTGTCCGATTATAGTTTCCGATGGTTCACTTCAGGATTACTGTATACCTTGGACCTTCTTATTGACGATGAAGCACAGAAATTTAATCGGAAGCAAATTGAAAAGGCACAATGGCGACTTAAGTACAAGGGGACTGACACTCCAACTTTCTATGATTTAAACCTCTCCTGTGAGTCCAGTTATAGATTCCGATGCTTCACTTCAAGTTAACTGTACCCCTTGGACATTCTTATTGACGATGAAACACAGAACTTGCATTGGAATTAAATACAAAATGCACAATGCCGACTTAAGTACAAGAGGACTATTTCTTCTTACTGTCTATGTTTAGAAACTCTCCTGTGAGTCCAGTTTTAGATTCCGATGCTTCACTTCAGGTTTACTGTATCCGTTGGACCATCTTATTGACGATGAAGCACAGAAATTGCATCGGAATTAAATTCAAAATTCAAAATGCCGACTTAAGTAGAAGAGGACCGACACACTAACTTTCTATGATTTGAACCTCTCCTGTGAGTCCAGTTTTAAGTTCCGATGCTTCACTTCGGGTTCACTGTATCCCTTGGACCTTCTTATTGACGATGAAACACAGAAATTGCATCGGAATTAAATACAAAAGGCACAATGCTGACTTAAATACATAAGGTCTGACACTTCTTACATTCTACGATTTGATCCTCTCCTGTGAGCCCGGTTTTAGGTTCCGATGCTTCACTTCAGGTTTACTGTATCCCTTGGACCTCCTTATTGACGATGAAACACAGAGATTGCATCGGAATTAAATACAAAAGGCACAATGCCGACTTTACTACAAAAGGACAGACACTACTTACATTCTACGATTTGATCCTCTCCTGTGATCCCGGTTTTAGGTTCCGATGCTTCACTTCAGGTTTACTGTATCCCTTGGACCTTCTTATTGACGATGAAGCACAGAAATTGCATCCGAATTTAATACAAAAGGCACATTGACGACTTAAGTACTAGAGGACTGACACTATAACCTTCCATGATTTGAACTTCTCCTGTGAGACCAGTTTTAGATTCCGATGCTTCACTTCAGGTTTACTGTATACCTTGGATCTTCTTATTGAGGATGAAACACAGAAATTGCATCGCAATTTAATACAAAACGCACAATGCCGACTAAAGTACAAAAGGAATGACTCTTCTTACTGTCTATGTTAAAAACCTTTCTAGTGAGTCCAGTTTCAGATTCTGATGCTTCACTTCAGGTTTACTATATCCCTTGGACCTTCTTATTTGCGAAGAAACACAGAAATTGAATCCGAAAATAATACAAAAGGCACAATGCCAAGTTAAGTACAAGAGGACTGACACTCTAACTTTCTACGATTTGAACCTCTCCTGTGAGTCCAGTTTTAGATTCCGATGCTTCACTTCAGGTTTACTGTATACCTTGGACCGTCTTATTGACGATGAAGCACAGAAATTGCATCGGAATTAAATTCAAAAGGCACAATGCCGACTTAAGTACAAGAAGACTGACACTCTAACGTTCTATGATTTGAACCACTCCTGTGAGTCCTGTTTTAGATTTCGATGCTTCACTTGAGGTTTACTGTAAACCTAGGACCTTCTTATTGACGATGAAGCACAGAAATTGCATCGGAATTAAATACAAAAGGCACAATGCCGACTTTACTACAAAAGGACAGACACTACTTACATTCTACGATTTGAACCTCGCCTGTGAGTCCAGTTTTAGATTCCGATGCTTCACTTCAGGTTTACTGTATACCTTGGACCGTCTTATTGACGATGAAGCACAGAAATTGCATCGGAATTAAATTCAAAAGGCACAATGCCGACTTAAGTACAAGAAGACTGACACTCTAACGTTCTATGATTTGAACCACTCCTGTGAGTCCTGTTTTAGATTCCGATGCTTCACTTGAGGTTTACTGTAAACCTAGGACCTTCTTATTGACGATGAAGCACAGAAATTGCATCGGAATTAAATTCAAAAGGCACAATGCAGACTTAAGTACAAGAGGACTGACACTGTAACATTCTATGATTTGAACCTCTCCTGTGAACCCAGTTTTAGTTTCCGATGCTACACTTCAGGTTTAGTGTATACCTTGGACCTTCGTATTGACGATGAAACACAGAAATTGGATCCGAATTTAATACAAAAGCCACAATGCCGACTTAAGTACAAGAGGACTGACTCTTCTTACTGACTATGTTCAGAACTTCTCCGGTGAGTCCAGTTTTAGATTCTGAAGCTTCACTTCAGGTTTACTATATCCCTTGGACCTTCTTATTGACGATGAAACACAGAAATTCCATCGGAATTAAATTCGTAAGGCACAATGCCGACTTAAGTACAAGAGGACTGACACTCAAACTTTCTATGATTTGAACCTCTCCTGTGAGTCCAGTTGTAGATTCCGATGCTTCACTTCTGGTTTACCGTACACCTTCGACCTTCGTATTGACGATGAAACAGAGAAATTGCATCGGAATTAAATTCCAAAGGCACCATGCCGACATAAGTACAAGAGGACCGACACTCTAACTTACTATGATTTGATCCGCTCCTGTGAGTCCAGTTTTAGATTCCGATGCGTCACTTCAGGTTTACTGTATCCCTTGGACCTTCTTATTGACGATGAAACACAGAAATTGCATCCGAAGTTAATACAAAAGGCACAATGACGAATTAAGTACAAGAGTACTGACACTCTAACTTTCTACGATTTGAACTTCTCCTGTGAGTCCAGTTTTAGATTCCGATGCTTCACTTCAGGTTTACTGTATACCTTGGACCATCTTATTGACGACGAGGCACTGAAATTGCATCGGAATGAAATTCAAAAGGCACAATGCCGACTTAAGTACAAGAGCACTGACACTCTAACTTTCTATGATTTGAACCTTTCCTGTGAGTCCATTTTTAGATTCCGATTCTTCACTTCAGGTTTACTGTATACCTTGGACATTCTTGTTGACGATGAAACACAGAAATTGCATCGGAATTAAATTCAAAAGGCACAATGCCGACTTAAGTACAAGAGGACTGACATTCTAACTTTCTATGATTTGAACCTCTCTTGTGAGTCCAGTTTTAGATTCCGATGCTTCACTTCGGGTTTACTGTATACCTTGGACCTTCTTATTGACGATGAAGCACAGAAATTGCATCGGATTTAAATTCAAAGGCACAATGAAGACTTAAGTAAAAGAGGACTGACACTGTAATTTTCAATGATTTGAACCTCTCATTTGAGTCCAGTTTTAGATTCCGATGCTTCACTTCAGGTTTACTGTATCCCTTGGACCTTCTTGTTGACGATGAAACACAGAAATTTCATCGGAATTAAATACAAAAAGCACAATGCCGACTTAACTACAAAAGAACTGACACTTCTTACATTCTACGATTTGAGCCTCTGCTGTGAGACCTGTTTTAGATTCCGATGCTTCACTTCAGGTTATCTGTATCCCTTGGACCTTCTTATTGACGATTAAACACAGAAATTGCATCGTAATTTAATACAAAAGGCACAATGCCGGCTAAAGTACAAGAGGAATGACTCTTCTTACTGTCTATGTTAAAAACCTTTCCTGTGAGTCCAGTTTCAGATTCTGATGCTTCACTTCAGGTTTACTATATCCCTTGGACCTTCTTATTTGCGAAGAAACACAGAAATTGAATCCGAAAATAATTCAAAAGTCACAATTCCGACTTTCGTACAAGAGGACTGACACTCTAACTTTCTACGATTTGAACCTCTCCTGTGAGTCCAGTTTTGGATTCCGATGCTTCACTTCAGGTTTACTGTATCCCTTGGACCTTCTTATTGACGATGAAACACAGAAATTGCATCGGAATTAAATACAAAAGGCACATTGACGACTTACGTACAAGAGGACTGACACTTGTTACATTCTATGATTTGAACCTCTCCTGTGAGACCGGTTTTAGATTCCGATGCTTCACTTCAAGTTTACTGTATCTCTTGGACCTTCTTATTGACGATGAAACACAGAAATTGGATCCGAATTTAATACAAAAGCCACAATGCCGACTTAAGTACAAGAGGATTGACTCTTCTTACTGTCTATGTTCAGAACTTCTCCGGTGAGTCCAGTTTTAGATTCTGAAGCTTCACTTCAGGTTTACTATATCCCTTGGACCTTCTTATTGACGATGAAACACAGAAATTCCATCGGAATTAAATTCGAAAGGCACAATGCCGACTTAAGTACAAGAGGACTGACACTTAAACTTTCTATCATTTGAACCTCTCCTGTGAGTCCAGTTGTAGATTCCGATGCTTCACTTCTGGTTTACTGTACACCTTGGACCTTCGTATTGACGATGAAACAGAGAAATTGCATCGGAATTAAATTCCAAAAGCACAATGCCGACTTAAGTAGAAGAGGACTGACACTCTAACTTTCTATGATTTGAACCTCTCCTGTGAGTCCAGTTTTAGATTCCGATGCTTCACTTCAGGTTTACTGTATCCCTTGGACCTTCTTATTAACGATGAAACACAGAAATTTCATCCGAATTTAATACAAAAGGCACAATGACGAATTAAGTACAAGAGTACTGACACTCTAACTTTCTCCGATTTGAACTTCTCCTGTGAGTCCAGTTTTAGATTCTGATGCTTCACTTCAGGTTTACTGTATACCTTGGACCTTCTTATTGACGATGAAGCACTGAAATTGCATCGGAATTAAATTCAAAAGGCACAATGCCGACTTAAGTACAAGAGCACTGACACTCTAAATTTCTATGATTTGAACCTGTGCTGTGAGTCCATGTTTAGATTCCGATTCTTCACTTCAGGTTTACTGTATACCTTAGGCCGTCTTATTGACGATGAAACACCGAAATTGCATCGGAATTAAATTCAAAAGCAACAATGCCGACTTATGTACAAGAGGACTGACACTCTAACTTTCTATGATTTGAACCTCTCCTGTGAGCCCAGTTTTAGATTCGGATGCTTCACTTCAGGTTTAGTGTATATCTTGGACATTCTTGTTGACGATGAATCAAAGAAATTGCATCGGGATCAAATTCAAAAGGCACAATGCCGACTTAAGTACAAGAGGACTGACACTCTAACTTTCTATGATTTGAACCTCTCTTGTGAGTCCAGTTTTAGATTCCGATGCTTCACTTCGTTTTTACTGTATACCTTGGACCTTCTTATGGACGATGAAGCACAGAAATTGCATCGGAATTAAATTCAAAGACACAATGCCGATTTAAGTAAAAGAGGACTGACACTGTAACTTTCAATAATTTGAACCTCTCCTTTGAGTCCGGTTTTAGATTCCGATGCTTCACTTCAGGTTTACTCTATCCCTTGGACCTTCTTATTGACGATGAAACACAGAAATTTCATCTGAATTAAATACAAAAAGCACAATGCCGTCTTTACTACAAAAGGAGTGACACTTCTTACATTCTACGATTTGAGCCTCTGCTGTGAGACCTGTTTTAGATTCCGATGCTTCACTTCAGGTTAACTGTATCCCTTGGACCTTCTTATGACGATTAAACACAGAAATTGCATCGTAATTTAATACAAAAGGCACAATGCCGACTTAAGTACTAGGGGACTAACTCTTCTTACTGTCTATGTTTAAAACCTTTCCTGTGAGACCAGTATTAGATTCCGATGCATCACTTCAGTTTTACTGTATCCCATGCACTTTTTAATTGACTATGCAACATAGAAATTCCATCGTAATTAAATACAAAAGGCACAATGCCGACTTCAGTACATGAAGACTGACTCTTCCTACTATCTATGTTATGAACCTTTAGTGTGAGGCCAGTTTTAGATTCCGATGCTTCACTTCAGGTTTACTGTATACCTTCGAACTTCTTGTTGACAATGAAACACAGAAATTGCATCAGAATGATATTCGAAAGGCACAATGCCGACTTAAGTACATGTGGACTGACACTCTAACTTTCTATGATTTGAACCTCTGCTGTGAGTCCTGTTTTAGATTCCGATGCTTCACTTCAGGTTTACTGTATCCCTTGGACCTTCTTATTGACGATGAAACACAGAAATTGCTTCGGAATTAAATACAAAAGTCACATTGCCGACTTAAGTAAAAGAGGACTGACACTTCTTACGTACTATGAATTGAACCTCTCCTGTGAGACCGGTTTTAGATTCCAATGCTTCACTTCAGGTTTACTGTATCCCTTGGACCTTCTTATTGACGATGAAACACAGAAATTGAATACGAATTTAATACAAAAGGCGCAATGCCGACTTAAGTACAAGAGGACTGACGCTTCTTACTGTCAATGTTTAGAACCTCTCCGGTGAGTCCAGTTTTAGATTCCGAAGCTTCACTTTAGGTATATTATATCCCTTGGACCTTCTTATTGAGGATGAAACACAGAAATTGCATCGTAATTTAATACAAAAGGCACAATGCCGACTAAAGTACAAGAGGACTGACTCTTCTTACTGTCTATGTTAAAAACCTTTCCTGTGAGTCTAGTTTCAGATTCTGATGCTTCACTTCAGGTTTACTATATCCCTTGGACCTTCTTATTTGCGAAGAAACACAGAAATTTAATCCGAAATTGATACTAAAGGCACAATGCCGACTCAAGTACAAGAGGACTGACACTCTAACTTTCTACGATTTGAACCTCTCCTGTGAGTCCAGTTTTAGATTCCGATGCTTCACTTCAGGTTTACTGTATACCTTGGACCTTCTTATTGACGATGAAGCACAGAAATTGCATCGGAATTAAATTCAAAAGGCACAATGCCGACCTAAGTACAAGAAGACTGACACCCTAACGTTCTATGATTTGAACCACTCCTGTGAGTCCTGTTTTAGATTCCGATGCTTCACTTGAGGTTTACTGTATACCTAGGACCTTCTTATTGACGATGAAGCACAGAAATTGCATCGGAATTAAATTCAAAAGGCACAATGCAGACATAAGTACAAGAGGACTGACACTGTAACATTCTATGATTTGAACCTCTCCTGTGAACCCAGTTTTAGTTTCCGATGCTACACTTCAGGTTTACTGTATACCTTGGACATTCTTATTGACGATGAAACACAGAAATTGTATCGGAATTAAATTCAAAAGGGACAATGCCGACTTAAGTACAAGAGGACTGACACTCTAACTTTCTATGATTTTAACCTCACCTGTGAGTACAGTTTTAGATTCCGATGCTTCACTACAGTTTTACTGTATACCTTGGACCTTCTTATTGACGATGAAGCACAGAAATTGCATCGGAATTAAATTCAAAGGCACAATGCCGCCTTAAGTACAAGAGGACAGACACTGTAACTTTCTATGATTTGAACCTCTCCTTTGTGTCCAGTTTTAGATTCCGATGCTTCAGTTCAGGTTTACGGTATCCCTTGGACATTCTTATTGACGATGAAACACAGAAATTGCATCGCAATTAAATACAAAAGGCACAATGCCGACTTAAGTACAAAAGGACTGACACTTCTTACATTCTACGACTTGAGCCTCTCCCGTGGGACCGGTTTTAGATTCCGATGCTTCACTTCAGGTTTACTGTATCCCTTGGACCTTCTTATTGACGATTAAACACAGAGATTGCATAGTAATTTATTACAAAAGGCACAATGCCGACTTAAGTACAAGAGGACTGACCCTTCTTACTGTCTATGTTTAAAACCTTTCCTGTGAGACCAGGTTTAGATTCCGATTCATCACTTCAGGTTTACTGTATCCCTTGCACCTTCTAATTGACTATGAAACACAGAAATTGCATCGTAATTAAATGCGAAAGGCACAATGCCGACTTCAGTACAACAGGACTGCAACTGTAACATTCTATGATTTGAACCTCTCCTGTTAGTCCAGTTTTAGTTTTCGACGCTTCCCTTCAGGTTTACTGTTTACCTTGGACCATCTTATTGACGATGTAACACAGAAATTGCATCGGAATTACATTCAAAAGGCACAATGCCGATTAAGTACAAGAGGACTGACACTCTAACTTTCTATGATTTGAACCTCTCCTGCGAGTCCAGTTTTAGAGTCCGATTCTTCACTTCAGGTTTACCATATACCTTGGGCCTTCTTAGTGACGATGAAGCACAGAAATTGCATCGGAATTAAATTCAAAAGGCACAATGCCGACTAAGTACAAGCGGAATGACACTCTAACTTTCTATGATTTGAACCTCTCCTGTAAGTCCAGTTTTATATCCCGATGCTCCACTTCAGGTTTACTGTATACCTTGGACCTTCTTATTGACTATGAAGCACAGAAATTGCATCGGAATTAAATTCAAATAGCACAATGCGGACTTAAGTACAAGAGGACTGACACATTAACTTTCAATGATTTGAACCCCTGCTGTGAGTCCTGTTTTAGATTCCGATGCTTCACTACAGGTTTACTGTATCCCTTGGACCTTCTTATTGACGATGAAACACAGAAATTGCTTCGGAATTAAATACAAAAATCACATTGCCGACCTAAGTAAAAGAGGACTGACACTTCTTACATACTATCATTTGAACCACTCCTTTGAGACCGGTTTTAGATTCCGATGCTTGACTTCAGGTTTACTGTGTACCTTCGACCTTCTTATTGACGATTAAACACAGCAATTGCATCGTAATTTAATACAAAAGGCACAATGCCGACTTAAGTACAAGACGACTGACACTGTAACATTCTATGATTTGAACCTCTCCTGTGAACCCAGTTTTAGTTTCCGATGCTTCACATCAGGTTTACTGTATACCTTGGACATTCTTATTGACGATGAAACACAGAAACTGTATTGGAATTAAATTCAAAAGGGACAAAGCCGACTTAAGTACAAGAGGACTGACACTCTAACTTTCTATGATTTGAACCTCTCCTGTGAGTCCAGTTTTAGATTCCGATGCTTCACTACAGGTTTACTGTATACCTTGGACCTTCTTATTGACGATGAAGCATAGAAATTGCACCGGAAATAAATTCAAAGGCACAATGCCGACTTAAGTACAAGAGGACTGACACTGTAACTTTCTATGATTTGAACCTCTCCTTTGTGTCCAGTTTTAGATTCCGATTCTTCACTTCAGGTTTACTGTATCCCTTGGACATTCTTATTGACGATGAAACACAGAAATTGCATCGCAATTAAATACAAAACGGACAATGCCGACTTAAGTACAAAAGGACTGACACTTCTTACATTCTACGTCTTGAGCCTCTCCTGTGAGACCGGTTTTAGTTTCCGATGCTTCACTTCAGGTTTACTGTATCCCTTGGACCTTCTTATTGACGATTAAACACAGAAATTGCATCGTAATTTATTACAAAAGGCACAATGGCGACTTAAGTACAAGAGGACTGACCCTTCTTACTGTCTATATTTAAAACCTTTCCTGTGAGACCAGTTTTAGATTCCGATTCATCACTTCAGGTTTACTGTATCCCTTGCACCTTCTAATTGACTATGAAACACCGAAATTGCATCGTAATTAAATGCGAAAGGCACAATGCCGACTTCAGTACAACAGGACTGCAACTGTAACATTCTATGATTTGAACATCTCCTGGGAGTCCAATTTTAGATTCCGATGCTTCACTTCAGGAATTCTGTATACCTTGGACCTTCTTATTGTCGAAGAACCACAGAAACTTTATCGGAAATAAATTGAAAAGGCACAATGCTGACTTCAGTACAAGAGGACTGACACTCTAAGTTTCTATGATTTGATCCGCTCCTGTGAGTCCAGTTTTAGATTCCGATGCTTCACTTCAGGTTTACTGTATCCCTTGGACTTTCTTATTAACGATGAAACACAGAAATTGCATCCGAATTTAATACAAAAGGCACAATGCCGACTTAAGTACAAGAGGACTGACACTCTAATTTTCTATGATTTGAACCTCTCCTGTGAGTCCAGTTTTAGTTTTCGACGCTTCAATTCTGGTTTACTGTTTACCTTGGACCATCTTATTGACGATGTAACACAGAAATTGCATCGGAATTACATTCAAAAGGCACAATGCCGATTAAGTACAAGAGGACTGACACTCTAACTTTCTATGATTTGAACCTCTCCTGCGAGTCCAGTTTTAGATTCCGATTCTTCACTTCAGGTTTACCATATACCTTAGACCTTCTTAGTGATGATGACGCACAGAAATTGCATCGGAATTAAATTCAAAAGGCACAATGCCGACTAAGTACAAGCGGTCTGACACTCTAACTTTCTATGATTTGAACCTCTGCTGTGAGTCCTGTTTTAGATTCCGTTGCTTCACTACAGGTTTACTGTATCCCTTGGACCTTCTTATTGACGATGAAACACAGAAATTGCTTTGGAATTAAATACAAAAATCACATTGCCGACTTAAGTAAAAGAGGACTGACACTTCTTACATACAATCATTTGAACCTCTCCTTTGAGACCGGTTTTAGATTCCGATGCTTCACTTCAGGTTTACTGTGTACCTTCGACCTTCTTATTGACGATTAAACACAGAAATTGCATCGTAATTTAATACAAAAGGCACAATGCCGACTTAAGTACAAGAGGACTGACTCTTCATACTGTCTATGTTAAAAACCTTTCCTGTGAGTCCTGTTTTAGATTCCGATGCTTCACTTCAGGTTTACTGTATCCCTTGGACCTTTTTATTGACGATGAAACACAGAAATTGCATCGGAATTAAATACAAAAGGCACATTGACGACTTAAGTACAAGAGGACTGACACTTGTTACATACTATGATTTGAACCTCTCCTATGAGACCGGTTTTAGATTCCGATGCTTCACTTCGGGTTTACTGTATCTCTTAGACCTTCTTATTGACGATGAAACACAGAAATTGGATCCGAATTTAATACAAAAGCCACAATGCCGACTTAAGTACAAGAGGACTGACTCTTCTTACTGACTATGTTCAGAACTTCTCCGGTGAGTCCAGTTTTAGATTCTGAAGCTTCACTTCAGGTTTACTATATCCCTTGGACCTTCTTATTGACGATGAAACACAGAAATTCCATCGGAATTAAATTCGTAAGGCACAATGCCGACTTAAGTACAAGAGGACTGACACTCAAACTTTCTATGATTTGAACCTCTCCTGTGAGTCCAGTTGTAGATTCCGATGCTTCACTTCTGGTAGACCGTACACCTTGGACTTTCGTATTGACGATGAAACAGAGAAATTGCATCGGAATTAAATTCCAAAGGCACCATGCCGACATAAGTACAAGAGGACCGACACTCTAACTTACTTTGATTTGATCCGCTCCTGTGAGCCCAGTTTTAGATTCCGATACGTCACTTCAGGTTTACTGTATCCCTTGGACCTTCTTATTGACGATGAAACACAGAAATTGCATCCGAATTTAATACAAAAGGCACAATGACGAATTAAGTACAAGAGTACTGACACTCTAACTTTCTACGATTTGAACTTCTCCTGTGAGTTCAGTTTTAGATTCCGATGCTACACTTCAGGTTTACTGTATACCTTGGACCTTCTTATTGACGATGAAGCACTGAAATTGCATCGGAATGAAATTCAAAAGGCACAATGCCGACTTAAGTACAAGAGGACTGACACTCTAACTTTCTATGATTTGAACCTCTCCTGTGAGTCCAGTTTCAGATTCGGATGCTTCACATCAGGTTTACTGTATACCTTGGACATTCTTGTTGACGATGAAACACAGAAATTGCATCGGAATTAAATTCAAAAGGCACAATGCCGATTTAAGTACAAGAGGACTGACACTCTAACTTTCTATGATTTGAACCTCTCTTGTGAGTCCAGTTTTAGATTCCGATGCTTCACTTCGGGTTTACTGTATACCTTGGACCTTCTTATTGACGATGAAGCACAGAAATTGCATCGGAATTAAATACAAAAAGCACAATGCCGACTTAACTACAAAAGGACTGGCACTTCCTACATTCTACGATTTGAGCCTCTGCTGTGTGACCTGTTTTAGATTCCGATGCTTCACTTCAGGTTATCTGTATCCCTTGGACCTTCTTATTGACGATTAAACACAGAAATTGCATCGTAATTTAATACAAAAGGCACAATGCCGACTTAAGTACAAGGGGACCAATTCTTCTTACTGTCTATGTTTAAAACCTTTCCTGTGAGACCAGTATTAGATTCCGATGCATCACTTCAGGTTTACTGTATCCCATGCACCTTTTAATTGACTATGCAACATAGAAATTCCATCGTAATTAAATACAAAAGGCACAATGCCGACTTCAGTACATGAAGACTGACTCTTCCTACTATCTATGTTATGAACCTTTAGTGTGAGACCAGTTTTAGATTCCGATGCGTCACTTCAGGTTTACTGTATACCTTGGACCTTCTTGTTGACAATGAAATACAGAAATTGCATCAGAATGATATTCGAAAGGCACAATGCCAACTTAAGTACAAGTGGACTGACACTCTAACTTTCTATGATTTGAACCTTTGCTGTGAGTCCATGTTTAGATTCCGATTCTTCACTTCAGGTTTACTGTATACCTTAGGCCGTCTTATTGACGATGAAACACAGAAATTGCACCGGAATTAAATTCAAAAGGCACAATGCCGACTTAAGTACAAGAGCACTGACACTCTAAATTTCTATGATTTGAACCTTTGCTGTGAGTCCATGTATAGATTCCGATTCTTCACTTCAGGTTTACTGTATACCTTAGGCCGTCTTATTGACGATGAAACACAGAAATTGCATCGGAATTAAATTCAAAAGCAACAATGCCGACTTATGTACAAGAGGTCTGACACTCTAACTTTCTATGATTTGAACATCTCCTGTGAGTCCAGTTTTAGATTCGGATGCTTCACTTCAGGTTTAGTGTATATCTTGGACATTCTTGTTGACGATGAAACACAGAAATTGCATCGGAATTAAATTCAAAAGGCACAATGCCGACTTAAGTACAAGACGACTGACACTCTAACTTTCTATGATTTGAACCTCTCTTGTGAGTCCAGTTTTAGATTCCGATGCTCACTTCGTTTTTACTGTATACCTTGGACCTTCTTATGGACGATGAAGCACAGAAATTGCATCGGAATTAAATTCAAAGGCACAATGCCGACTTAAGTAAAAGAGGACTGACACTGTAACTTTCTATGATTTGAACCTCTCCTTTGTGTCCAGTTTTAGATTCCGATGCTTCAGTTCAGGTTTACTGTATCCCTTGGACATTCTTATTGACGATGAAACACAGAAATTGCATCGCAATTAAATACAAAAGGCACAATGCCGACTTAAGTACAAAAGGACTGACACTTCTTACATTCTACGACTTGAGCCTCTCCGTGAGACCGGTTTTAGATTCCGATGCTTCACTTCAGGTTTACTGTATCAATTGGACCTTCTTATTGACGATTAAACACAGAAATTGCATAGTAATTTATTACAAAAGGCACAATGCCGACTTAAGTACAAGAGGACTGACCCTTCTTACTGTCTATGTTTAAAACCTTTCCTGTGAGACCAGGTTTAGATTCCGATTCATCACTTCAGGTTTACTGTATCCCTTGCACCTTCTAATTGACTATGAAACACAGAAATTGCATCGTAATTAAATGCGAAAGGCACAATGCCGACTTCAGTACAACAGGACTGCAACTGTAACATTCTATGATTTGAACCTCTCCTGGGAGTCCAATTTTAGATTCCGATGCTTCACTTCAGGGATTCTGTATACCTTGGACCTTCTTATTGACGACGAACCACAGAAACTTTATCGGAAATAAATTGAAAAGGCACAATGCCGACTTCAGTACAAGAGGACTGACACTCTAACTTTCTATGATTTGATCCGCTCCTGTGAGTCCAGTTTTAGATTCCGATGCTTCACTTCAGGTTTACTGTATCCCTTGGACTTTCTTATTAACGATGAAACACAGAAATTGCATCCGAATTTAATACAAAAGGCACAATGCCGACTTAAGTACAAGAGGACTGACACTCTAACTTTCTATGATTTGAACCTCTCCTGTGTGTCCAGTTTTAGTTTTCGACGCTTCAATTCTGGTTTACTGTTTACCTTGGACCATCTTATTGACGATGTAACACAGATATTGCATCGGAATTACATTCAAAAGGCACAATGCCGATTAAGTACAAGGGGACTGACACACTAACTTTCTACGATTTGAAGCCCTCCTGTGAGTCCAGTTTTAGATTCCGATGCTTCACTTTAGGTTTACTGTATAGCTTGGACCTTCTTATTGGCGATGAAGCACAGATATTGCATCGGAATTAAATTCAAAAGGCACAATGCCGACTTAAGTACAAGAGGACTGACACTCTAACTTTCTATGATTTGAATCTCTCCTGTGAGTCCTGTTTTAGATTCCCATGCTTCACTTCACGTTTACTGTATACCTTGGACCTTCTTATTGACGATGAAGCACAGAAATTGCATCGGAATTTAATTCAAAACTCACAATGCAGACTTAAGTACAAGAGGACTGACACTCTAACATTCTATGATTTGAACCTCTCCTGTGAGTCCACTTTTAGATTCCGATGCTTAAATTTAGGTTTACTGTATACCTTGGACATTCTTATTGACGATGAAACACAGAAATTGTATCTGATTTAAATTCAAAAGGCACAATGCCGACTAAAGTACAAGAGGACTGACACTCTAACTTTCTATGATTTGAACCTCTCCTGTGAGTCCAGTTTTAGATTCCGATGCTTCACTACAGGTTTACTGTATACCTTGGACCTTCTTATTGACGATGAAGCACAGAAATTGCATCGGAATTAAATTCAAAGGGACAATGCCGACTTAAGTACAAGAGGACTGACACTGTAACTTTCTATGATTTGAATCTCTCCTTTGTGTCGAGTTTTAGATTCCGATGCTTCACTTCAGGTTTACTGTATCCCTTGGACCTTCTTATTGACGATGAAACACAGAAATTGCATCGGAATTAAATACAAAAGGCACAATGCCGACTTATGTACTAAAGGACTGACGCTTCTCACATTCTACGATAGGAGCCTCTCCTGTGAGACCGGTTTTAGATTCCGATGCTTCACTTCAGGTTTACTGTATCCCTTGCACCTTCTAATTGACTATGAAACACAGAGATTGCATCGTAATTAAATACGAAAGGCAAAATGCCGACTTCAGTACAAGAGGACTGACACTGTAACTTTCTATGATTTGAACCTCTCCTGTGAGTCCAATTTTAGATTCCGATGCTTCACTTCAGGATTACTGTATACCTTGGGCCTTCGTATTGACGATGAGGCACAGAAACTTTATCGGAATTAAATTGAAAAGGCACAATGCCGACTTCAGTACAAGAGGACTGACACTCTAACTTTCTATGATTTGATCCGCTCCTGTGAGTCCAGTTTTAGATTCCGATGCTTCACTTCAGGTCTACTGTATCCCTTGGACTTTCTTATTGACGATGAAACACAGAAATTGCATCCGAATTTAATACAAAATGCACAATGCCGACATAAGTACAAGAGGACTGACACTCTAACTTTCGATGATTTGAACCTGTCCTGTGAGTCCAGTTTTAGATTCCGATGCCTCACTTCAAGTTTACTGTATACCTTGGACCATCTTATTGACGATGAAACACAGAAATTGCATCGGAATTAAATTCAAAAGGCACAATGCCGATTAAGTGCAAGAAGACTGACGCTCTAACTTTCTATGATTTGAACCTCTCCTGCGAGTACAGTTTTAGATTCCGATTCTTCACTTCAGGTTTACCATATACCTTGGACCTTCTTAGTGACGATGAAGCCCAGAAATTGCATCGGAATTAAATTCAAAAGGCACAATGCCGGCTAAGTACAAGCGGACAGACACTCTAACTTTCTATGATATGAACCTCTCCTGTAAGTCCAGTTTTAGATTCCGATGCTCCACTTCAGGTTTACTGTATTCCTTGGACCTTCGGACTGACTATGAAGCACAGAAATTCCATCGGAATTAAATTCAAAAAGCACAATGCCGACCTAACTACAAGAGGACTGACACCCTAACTTTCTATGATTTGAACCTCTCCTGTGAGTCCAGTTTTAGTTTCCGATGCTTTACTTCAGGTTTACTGTATACCTTGGACCTTCTTATTGACGATGTAACACAGAAATTGCATCGGAATTTCATTCAAAGGCACAATGCCGACTTAAGTACAAGAGGACTGACGCTGTAACTTTCTATGATTTGAACGTCTCCTTTGAGTCCAGTTTTCGATTTCGATGCTTCACTTCAGGTTTACTGTATACCTTGGACCTTCTTATTGACGATGAAACACAGAAATTTCATCGGAATTATATACAAAAATCACAACGCCGACTTATGTACAAGAGGACTGACACTTCTTACATTCTACGACAAAAGGACTGACACTTCTAACATTCTACGATTTGAGCCTCTCCTGTGAGACCAGTTCTAGGTTCCGATGCCTCACTTCAGGTCTACTGTATCCTTTGGACCTTCTTACTGACGATTAAACACAGAAATTGCATCGTAATTTAATACAAAAAGCACAATGCCGACTTAAGTACAAGAGGACTGACACTCTAACTTTCTATGATTTGAACCTCTCCTGTGAGTCCAATTTTAGATTGCGATGCTTCACTTCAGGATTACTGTATACCTTGGACCTTCTTATTGACGATGAAGCACAGAAACTTTGTCGGAATTAAATTGAAAAGGCACAATTCCGACTTCAGTACAAGAGAACTGACACTCTAACTTTCTATGATTTGATCCGCTCCTGTGAGTCCAGTTTTAGATTCCGATGCTTCACTTCAGGTTTACTGTATCCCTTGGACTTTCTTATTGTCGATGAAACACAGATATTGCATCCGAATTTAATACAAAAGGCACAATGCTGACTTAAGTACAAGAGGACTGACACTAACTTTCTGTGATTTGAACCTCTGCTGTGAGTCCAGTTTTAGATTCCGATGCTTCACTTCAGGTTTACTGTATACCTTGGACCTTCTTATTGACGATGAAACACAGAAATTGCATCGGAATTAAATTCAAAATGCACAATGCCGATTAAGTACAAGAGGACTGACACTCTAACTTTCTATGATTTGAACCTCTCCTTTGAGTCCAGTTTTAGATTCCGATGCTTCACTTCAGGTTTACTGTATCCCTTGGACCTTCTTATTGACGATGAAACACAGAAATTGCATCGGAATTAAAAACAAAAGGCACAATGCCGACTTATGTACAAAAGGACTGACACTTCTTACATTCTACGACAAAAGGACTGACACTTCTTACATTCTACGATTTGAGCCTCTCCTGTGAGACCGGTTTTAGATTACGATGCTTAACTTCAGGTTTACTGTATCCCTTGGACCTTCTTATTGATGATTAAACACAGAAATTGCATCGTCATTTAATACAAAAGGCACAATGCCGACTTAAGTACAAGAGGACTGACCCTTCTTACTGTCTAAGCTTAAAACATTTCCTGTGAGACCAGTTCTAGATTCCGATGCATCACTTCAGGTTTACTGTATCCCTTGCAGCTTCTAATTGGCTATGAAACACAGAAATTGCATCGTAATTAAATACAAAAGGCACAATGCCGACTTCAGTACAAGAGAACTGACACTCTAACTTTCTATGATTTGAACCTCTCCTGTGAATCCAATTTTTGATTCCGATGCTTCACTTCAGGTTGACTGTATCCCTTGGACCTTCTTATTGACGATGAAACACAGAAATTGCATCAGAATTAAATACAAAAGGCACAATGCCGACTGCAATAAAAGAAGACCGAGTCTTTTTACTATCTATGTTATGAACCTTTAGTGTGAGACCAGTTTTAGATTCCGATGCTTCACTTCAGGTTTACTGTATCCCTTGCACCTTCTATTTCACTATGAAACACAGAAATTGCATCGTAATTAAATACAAAAGGCACAATGCCGACTTCAGTACAAGAGGACTGACACTCTAGCTTTCTATGATTTGTACCTCTCCTGTGAGTCCAATTTTAGTTTCCGATGCGTCAGTTCAGGATTACTGTCTACCTTGGACCTTCTTATTGACGATGAAGCACAGAAACTTTATCGGAATTAAATTGAAAAGGCACAATGCCGACTTCAGTACAGGATAACTGACACTCTAACTTTCTATTATTTGATCCGCTCCTCTGAGTTCAGTTTTAGATTCCGATGCTTCACTTCAGGTTTACTGTATACCTTGGACTTTCTTATTGACGATGAAACACAGAAATTGCATCCAAATTTAATACAAAAGGCACAATGCCGACTTAAGTACAAGAGGACTGACACTCTAACTTTCTATGATTTGAACCTCTGCTGTGAGTCCAGTTTTAGATTCCGATGCTTCCCTTCAGGTTTACTGTATACCTTGGACCTTCTTATTGACGATGAAACACAGAAATTGCATCGGAATTAAATTCAAAAGGCACAATGCCAATTAAGTTCAAGAGGACTGACACTCTAACTTTCTATGATTTCAACCTCTCCTGTGAGTCCAGTATTAGATTCCGATTCTTCACTTCAGGTTTACCATATACCTTGGACCTTCTTAGTGACGATGAAGCACAGAAATTGCATCGGAATTAAATTCAAAAGGCACAATGCCGACAAAGTCGAAGCGGACTGACATTCTAACTTTCTATGATTTGAACCTCTCCTGTGATTCCAGTTTTAGATTCCGATGCTCCACTTCAGGTTTACTGTATACCTTGGACCTTCTTATTGAAGATGAAGCACAGAATATGCATTGGAATTAAATTCAAAGGCACAATGCCGACTTAAGTACAAGAGGAGTGACACTCTAACTTTCTGTGCTTTGAACCTCTCCTGGGAGTCCAGTTTTAGATTCCGATGCTTCACTTCAGGTTTACTGTATACCTAGGACCTTCTTATTGACGATGAAGCACAGAAATTGCTTCGGAATTAAATTCAAAAAGCACATTGCCGACCTAAGTAAAAGAGGGCTGACACTCAAACTTTCTAAGATTTGAATCTCTACTGTGAGTCCAGTTTTAGATTCTGATACTTCCTTCAGGTTTACTGTGTAACTTGGACCTTCTTATTGACGATGAAGCACAGAAATTGCATCGGAATTAAATTTATAAGGCACAATGCCAACTTAAGTACAAGAGGACTGACACTCTAACTTTCTATGATTTAAACCTATCCTGTGAGTCCAGTTCTAGATTCCGATGCTTCACTTCAGGTTTACTGTATACCTTGGACCTTCTTATTGACGATGAAGCACAGAGATTGCATCAGAATTAAATTTAAAAGGCACACAGCCGACTTAAGGACAAGAGGACTGACACTCTAACTTTCTATGATTTCAACCTCTCCTGTGAGCCCAGTTTTAGATTCCGATTCTTCACTTCAGGTTTACCATATACCTTGGACCTTCTTATTGAAGATGAAGCACAGAAATTGCATCGGAATTAAATTCAAAGGCACAATGCCGACTTAAGTACAAGAGGAGTGACACTCTAACTTTCTGTGTTTTGAACCACTCCTGGGAGTCCAGTTTTAGATTCCGATGCTTCACTTCACGTTTACTGTATACCTTGAACCTTCTTATTGACGACGAAGCACAGAAATTGCATCGGAATTAAATTCAAAATGCGCATTGCCGACCTAAGTAAAAGAGGGCTGACACTCAAACTTTCTATGATTTGAACCTCTCCTGTGATTCCAGTTTTAGATTCCGATGCTCCACTTCAGGTTTACTGTATACCTTGGACCTTCTTATTGAAGATGAAGCACAGAAATTGCATCGGAATTAAATTCAAAGGCACAATGCCGACTTAAGTACAAGAGGAGTGACACTCTAACTTTCTGTGTTTTGAACCACTCCTGGGAGTCCAGTTTTAGATTCCGATGCTTCACTTCACGTTTACTGTATACCTTGAACCTTCTTATTGACGACGAAGCACAGAAATTGCATCGGAATTAAATTCAAAATGCGCATTGCCGACCTAAGTAAAAGAGGGCTGACACTCAAACTTTCTATGATTTGAACCTCTCCTGTGAGTCCAGGTTTATATTCCGATGCTTCACTTCAGGTTAACTGTATACCTTGGACCTTCTTATTGACGATGAAGCACAGAAATTGCATCGGAATTAAATTTAAAAGGCACACAGCCGACTTAAGGACAAGAGGACTGACACTCTAACTTTCGATGATTTGAACATCTCCTGTGAGACCAATTTTAGATTCCGATGCTTCAATACAGCTTAACTGTATCCCTTGGACCTTCTTATTGGGGATGAAACACAGAAATTTCATCGGAATTAAATAGAAAACGCACAATGCCGACATAAGTACAAGAAGACTGACTCTTCTTACTATCTATGTTATGAACCTTTAGTGTGTGACCAGGTTTAGATTCCGATGCTTCACTTCAGGTTTACTGTATCCCTTGGACCTTCTTATTGACGATGAAACACAGAAATTGCATCGGAATTAAATACAAAAGGCACAATGCCGACTGCAATAAAAGAAGACCGAGTATTCTTACTATCTATGTTATGAACCTTTAGTGTGAGACCAGTTTTAGATTCCGATGCTTCACTTCAGGTTTACTGTATCCCTTGCACCTTCTAATTCACTATGAAACACAGAAATTGCATCGTAATTAAATACAAAAGGCACAATGCCGACTTCAGTACAAGAGTACTGACACTCTAGCTTTCTATGATTTGTACCTCTCCTGTGAGTCCAATTTTAGTTTCCGTTCAGGATTACTGTCTACCTTGGACCTTCTTATTGACGATGAAGCACAGAAACTTTATCGGAATTAAATTGAAAAGGCACAATGCCGACTTCAGTACAAGATAACTGACACTCAAACTTTCTATGATTTGATCCGCTCCTGTGAGTCCAGTTTTAGATTCCGATGCTTCACTTCATGTTTACTGTATACCTTGGACTTTCTTATTGACGATGAAACACAGAAATTGCATCCGAATTTAATACAAAAGCACAATGCCGACTTAAGTACAAGAGGACTGACACTCTAACTTTCTATGATTTGAACCTCTTTTGTGAGTCCAGTTTTAGATTCCGATGCTTCACTTCAGGTTTACTGTTTACCTTGGACCTTCTTATTGACGATGAAACACAGAAATTGCATCGGAATTAAATTCAAAAGGCACAATGCCGATTAAGTTCAAGAGGACTGACACTCTAACTTTCTATGATATCAACCTCTCCTGTGAGGCCAGTTTTAGATTCCGATTCTTCAATTCAGGTTTACCATATACCTTGGACCTTCTTAGTGACGATGAAGCACAGAAATTGCATCGGAATTAAATTCAAAAGGCACAATGCCGACAAAGTCGCAGCGGACTGACACTCTAACTTTCTATGATTTGAACCTCTCCTGTGATTCCAGTTTTAGATTCCGATGCTCCACTTCAGGTTTCCTGTATACCTTGGACCTTCTTATTGAAGATGAAGCACAGAAATTACATTGGAATTAAATTCAAAGGCACAATGCCGACTTAAGTACAAGAGGAGTGACACTCTAACTTTCTGTGCTTTGAACCTCTCCTGGGAGTCCAGTTTTAGATTCCGATGCTTCACTTCAGGTTTACTGTATACCTTGGACCTTCTTATTGACGATGAAGCACAGAAATTGCTTCGGAATTAAATTCAAAAAGCACATTGCCGACCTAAGTAAAAGAGGGCTGACACTCAAACTTTCTAAGATTTGAATCTCTCCAGTGAGTCCAGTTTTAGATTCTGATACCTCACATCAGGTTTACTGTGTACCTTGGACCTTCTTGTTGACGATGAAGCACAGAAATTGCATCGGAATTAAATTTATAAGGTACAATGCCAACTTAAGTACAAGGGGACTGACACTCTAACTTTCTATGATTTGAACCTATCCTGTGAGTCCTGTTCTAGATTCCGATGCTTCACTTCAGGTTTACTGTATACCTTGGACCTTCTTATTGACGATGAAGCACAGAGATTGCATCGGAATTAAATTTAAAAGGCACACAGCCGTTTTAAGGACAAGAGGACTGACACTCTAACTTTCTATGATTTGAACCTCTCCTGTGAGACCAATTTTAGATTCCGATGCTTCAATACAGGTTAACTGTATCCCTTGGACCTTCTTATTGACGAAGAAACACAGAAACTTCATCGGAATTAAATACAAAACGCACAATGCCGACATAAGTACAAGAAGACTGACTCTTCTTACTATCTATGTTATGAACCTTTAGTGTGTGACCAGTTTTAGATTCCGATGCTTCACCTCAGGTTTACTGTATCCCTTGGACCTTCTTATTGACGATGAAACACAGAAATTGCATCGGAATTAAATACAAAAGGCACAAAGCCGACTGCAATAAAAAAAGACCGAGTCTTCTTACTATCTATGTTATGAACCTTTAGAGTGAGACCAGTTTTAGATTCCGATGGTTCGCTTCAGGTTTACCATATACCTTGGACCTTCTTAGTGACGATGAAGCACAGAAATCGCATCGGAATTAAATTCAAAAGGCACAATGCCGACTAAGTCCAAGCGGACTGACACTCTAACATTCTATGATTTGAACCTCTCCTGTGAGTCCAGTTTTAGATTCCGATGCTCCACTTCAGGTTTACTGGATACCTTGGACCTTCTTATTGAAGATGAAGCACAGAAATTGCATCGGAATTAAATTCAAAGGCACAATGCCGACATAAGTACAAGAGGACTGACACTCTAACTTTCTATGATTTGAACCTCTCCCGTGAGTCCAGTTTTAGATTCCGATGCTTCACTACAGGTTGACTGTATACCTTAGACGTTCTTATTGACGATGAAGCACAGATATTGCATCGGAATTAATTTCCAAAGACACAATTCCAACTTAAGTACAAGAGGACTGACACTCTAATTTTCTATGATTTGAACCTCTCCTGTGAGTCCAGTTTTAGATTCCGATGCTTCACTTCAGATTTACTGTATCCCTTGGACCTTCCTATAGACGATGAAACACAGAAACTGCATCGTAATTAGACACAAAAGGCACAAAGCCGACGTCAGTACAAGGAGACTGACTCTTCTTACTATCTATGTTATGAACCTTTAGTGTGATACCAGTTTTAGATTCCGATGCATTACTTCAGGTTTACTGGATCCCTTGGACCATCTTATTGACGATGAAACACAGCAATTGCATCGTAATTAAATACAAAAGGCACAATGCCGACTTCATTACAAGAAGACTGACTCTCCTACTACCTTTGTTACGAACCTCTAGTGTGAGACCAGTTTTAGATTCCGATGCTTCACTTCACGTGTACTGTATCCCTTGGACCTTCTTATTGACGATGAAACACAGAAATTGCATCGCAATTAAATACAAAACGCACAATGCCGACATAAGTACAAGAAGACTGACTCTTCTTACTATCTATGTTATGAACCTCTAGTGTGAGACCAGTTTTAGATTCCGATGCTTCACTTCAGGTTTACTGTATACCTTGAACATTCTTATTGACGATGAAGCACAGAAATTGCATCGGAATTAAATTCAAAAGGCAGAATGAAGACTTAAGTACAAGAGGACTGGCACTGTTACTTTCTATGATTTTAACCTCTCCTGTGAGTCCAGTTTTAGTTTCCGATGCTTCGCCTCATGTTTACTGTATACCTTGGACCTTCTTATTGACGATGAAGCATAGAAATTGCATCGGAATTAAATTCAAAAGTCACAATGCCGACTTAAGTACAAGAGGACTGACACTCAAACTTCCTATGATTTGAAACTCTCCTGTGAGTCCAGTTTTAGATTCCGATGCTTCACTTCAGGTTTACTGTATCCCATGGACCTTCTTATTGACGATGAAACACAGAAATTGCATCCGAATGTAATACAGAAGGCACAATGCCGACTAAAGTAAAAAAGGACTGACACTCTCACTTTCTATGATATGAACATCTCCTGTGAGTCCAGTTTTAGATTCCGATGCTTCACTTCAGGTTAACTGTATCCCATGGACCTTGTTATTGACGATGAAACACAGAAATTGCATCGGAATGAAATGCAAAAGTCACAATGCCGACTTAAGTACAAGAAGACTGACTCATCTTACTGACAATGCTTTGAACCTTCAGTGTGAGACCAGTTTTAGATTCCGATGATTCATTTCATGTTTACTGCATCCCTTGGACCTTCTTCTTGACGATGAAACACAGAAATTGCATCGGAATTAAATTGAAAAGGCACAATGCCGACTTAAGTACAAGAAGACTGACTCTTTTTACTGTCTATGATTTTAACCTCACCTGTGAGACCAATTTTAGATTCCGATGCGTCACTGCAGGTTGAATGTATCGCTTGGACCTTCTTATAGACGATGAAATACAGAAATTGTATCGGAAATAAATACAAAAAGGCACTATGCCGACTTAAGTACAAGAAGACTGACTCTTCTTACTGTCCATCTTTTAACCTTTCCTGTGAGACCAGTTATAGTTTCAGATGCTTCACTTCAGGTTTACTGTATCCGTTGGACCTTCTTATTGACGGTGAAACACAGAAATTGCATCGGAATTAAATACAAAAGGCAGAATGCCGACTTAAGTACATGAAGACTGACTCTTCTTACTGTCGATGTTTTGAACCTTTAGTATGAGACCCGTTTTACATTCCGATGCTTCACTTCAGGTTTACTGTATCCCTTGGACCTTCTTATTGACGATGAAACACAGATATTGCATTGGAATTAAATTCAAAGGGCACAACGCCGACATAAGTACAACAAGACTTACTCTTTTTACTGTCTATGATTTGAGCCTTTCCTGTGAGACCAGTTTTTGATTCCGAACCATCACTTCATGTTTACTGTATCACTTGGACCTTCATTCTGACGATGAAACACAGAAATTGCATTGGAATTAAATACAAAAGGCAGAATGCCGACTTAAGTACAACAAGACTGACTCTTCTTACTGTCTATGTTTTGAACCTTTCCTGTGAGACCAGTTTTAGATTCGGTTGCTTTACTTCAGGTTTACTGTATCCCTTGGACCTTCTTATTGACGATGAAATACAGACATTGCATCGGAATTCAATACAAAAGGCAAAATGCCGACTTAAGTACAAGAAGAATGACTTTTCTTACTGTCTATTCTTTGAGCCTTTCCTGTGAGACCAGTATTAGATTCCGATGCTTCACTTCAGGTTTACTGTATCCCTTTGTCCATCTTATTGACGATGAAACACAGATATTACATCGGAATTAAATACAAAAGGCACAAAGTCGTCTTAAGTACAACAGGACAGACTCCTCTTACGGTCTATGATTTAAACATTTCCTGTGAGACCAGTTTTACATTCCGATGCTTCATTTCATGTTTACTGTTTTCCTTGGACCTTCTTATTGACGATGACACACAGACATTGCATCGGAATTAAATACAAAAGGCACAATGCGAAATAAATACAAGAGGACTGACACTTCTTACATTCTATGATTTGAACCTCTCCTGTGAGACCAGTATTAGATGCCGATGCTTCACTTCAAGTTTACTGTATCCCTTGGACCTTCTTATAGACGATAAAACACAGAAATTGCTTCGGAAATAAATACAAAAGGCACAATGCCGACTTAAGTACAAGAAGACTGCCTCTTCTTACAGTCAATGTTATCTGCCTTTCCTGTGAGACCAGTTATAGATTCTGATAATTCACTTCAAGTTTACTGTATCCCTTGGTCCATCTTATTGACGATGAAACACAGAAATTGCATTGTAATTAAATACAAAAGGCACAATGTCGACTTAAAAACAAGTAGACGGGCTCTTCTTACTGTCTATGTTGTGAACCTTTCCTGTGATGCCAGTTTTAGTTTCCGATGGTTCACTTCAGGTTTACTGTATCCCTTGGACCTTCTTATTGACGATGAAACACAGAAATTGCATCGGAATTACATACAAAAAAGCACAATGCTGACTTAAGTACAAGAACACTGACACCTCTTACTGTCTATGTTTTGAACCTTTCCTGTGTGACCAGTTTTAGATTCCGATGCTTCACTTCAGCTTTACGGTATCCCTTGGACCTTCATATTGACGATGAAACACAGAAATATCGTCGGAAATAAATACAAAAGGCAGAATGCAGACTTAAATACAAGAGGACTGCCTCTTCTTATATTCTATGATTTGAACTTTCGTGTGAGTTCAGTTTTAGATTCCGATGCTTCACTTCAGGTTTACTGCATCCCTTGGACATTCTTATTGACGATTAAACACAGAAGTTCCATCGGAATTCAATAGAGAAGGCAAAATGCCGACATAAGTACAAGAAGACTGACTTTTCTTACTGTCTATGTTTGAACCTTTCCTGTGAGACCAGTTTAACATTCCGATGCTTGATTTCAGGTTTACTGTATCCCTTGGACCTTCTTATTGACGATGAAACACAGTTATTGCATCGGAATTAAATACAAAAGGCACAATGCCGACTTCAGTACAAGAGGACTGACACTTCTAACATTCTATGATTTGAACCTCTCCTGTGAGACCAGTTTTAGATTGCGATGCTTCACTTCAGGTTTACTGCATCCCTTGGACATTCTTATTGACGATTAAACACAGAAGTTCCATCGGAATTCAATAGAGAAGGCAAAATGCCGACATAAGTACAAGAAGACTGACTCTCCTTAACGTCTATGTTAAGAACCTTTAGTGTGAGACCAGATTTAGATTCCGACCCTTCACTTCAGGTTCACTGTATGCCTTGGACCTTCGGTTCGACGATGAAACACAGAAATTGCATCGGAATTCAATACAAAAGGCAGAGTGCCGATTAAGAACAACAGGACTGACTCTTGATACTGTCTGTGATTTGAACCTTCCCTGTGAAACCAGATTTAGATTCCGATGGTTCACTTCAAGTTTACTGTATCGCTTGGACCTTCTTATTGACGATGAAACACAGAAACTGCATCGGAACTACATACAAAAGGCACAATGCCGACTTAGGTACAAGAAGACTGAATCTTCTTACTGTCTATGTTTTGAAGCTTTCCTGTGAGACGAGTTTTAGATTCCGATGCTTCACTTCAGGTTTACTGTATTCCTTGGACTTCTTATTGACGACGAATCACACAAATGCCATCGGAATTAAATACAAAAGTCATAATGCCGACTTAAGTACAAGAAGACTGACTCTTATTACATTCTATGATTTGAGCCTTTACTGTGAGGCCAGTTTTAGATTCCGATGCTTCACTTCAGGTTTGCGGTATCCCTTGGACCTTCATATTGTCGATGAAACACAGAAATTGCATCGGAATTAAATTCCAAAGGCACCATGTCGGCTTAAGTACAAGAAGACTGACTCTTCTTACATTCTATGATTGAACCTTTCCTGTGAGAAAAGTTTTATATTCCGATGCTTCACTTCAGGTTTACTGTATCCCTTGGTCCTTCTTACAGGCGATGAAACACAGAAATTGCATCGGAATTAAGTACAAAAGACACAATATCGACTTAAGTACAGGAGGACTGACTCTTCCTACGTTCTATGATTTGACCGTTTCCTGTGAGAGTAGTTTTAGATTCCGATGCTTCACTTTGGGTTTGCTGTATCCCTTGGACCTTCTTATTGACGATGAAACACTGAAATTGCATCGGAATTAAATACAAAAGGAACAATGCCGACTTAAGGACAAGAAGACTGACTCTTCTTACTGTCAATGCTTTGAACCTTTCCTGTGAGACCAGTTTTAGATTCCGATGGTTCACTTCAGGTTTACTGTAACCCTTGGGCCTTCTTATTGACGATGAAACACAGAAATTGCATCGGAATTATATACAAAAGCCCCAATGCCGACCTAAGTACAAGAAGACTGAGACTTTTTACTGTGTATATTTTGAACCTCTCCTGTGGAACCAGTTATAGTTTCCAATTTTTTACTTCATGTTCACTATATCCCTTGGACCTTCTTATTGACAATGAAACACAGAAATTGCATCGGAATTAAATGCAAAAGGCACTATGCCGACATACGTAGAAGAGGACTGTTTCTTCTTACATTCAATGATTTCAGCCTTTCCTGTGAGACCAGATTTAGATTCCGATGCTTCACTTCAGGTTATCGGTATCCCTTGGACCTTCTTATTGACGATGAAACACAGAAATTGCATCGGAATTAAATACAAAAGGCACAATGCCGACTTAAGTACAAGAAGACTGACTCTTCTTACATTCTATGATTTCAGGTTTTCCTGTGAGACCAGTCTTAGATTCCGGTGCTTCACTTCAGGTTTACTGCATCCCTTGGACCTTCATATTGACGATGAATCACAGAAATAGCATCGGAATAAAAAACAAAAGGCATAATGTCGACTTAAGTACAAGAGGACTGACTCTTCTTACATTTTATGCTGTGAGCCTTTCCTGTGAGACCAGGTTTAGATTCCGATGTTTCACTTCGGGTTTACTGTATCGCTTGGACCTTCTTATTGACGATGAAACACAGAAATTGCATCGGAAATAAATACAAAAATGCACAATGCCGACTTAAGTACAAGAAGACTGACTCTTCTTACTGTCTAAGGTTTTAAACCCTTCCTGTGAGATTAGTTTTAGATTCCGATGCTTCACTTCAGGTTTACTGTATCCCTTGCACCTTCTTATTGACTAAGAAACACAGAAATTGAATCGTAATTAAATACAAAAGTCACAATGCCGACTTCAGTACAAGAAGACTGACTCTTCTTACTGTCTATGTTGCGTACCTTTAGTGTGAGACCAGATTTAGATTCCGATGCTTCACTTCAGGTTTGCGGTATCCCTTGGACCTTCATATTGTCGATGAAACACAGAAATTGCATCGGAATTAAATTCCAAAGGCACCATGTCGGCTTAAGTACAAGAAGACTGACTCTTCTTACATTCTATGATTGAACCTTTCCTGTGAGAAAAGTTTTATATTCCGATGCTTCACTTCAGGTTTACTGTATCCCTTGGTCCTTCTTACAGGCGATGAAACACAGAAATTGCATCGGAATTAAGTACAAAAGACACAATATCGACTTAAGTACAGGAGGACTGACTCTTCCTACGTTCTATGATTTGACCGTTTCCTGTGAGAGTAGTTTTAGATTCCGATGCTTCACTTTGGGTTTGCTGTATCCCTTGGACCTTCTTATTGACGATGAAACACTGAAATTGCATCGGAATTAAATACAAAAGGAACAATGCCGACTTAAGGACAAGAAGACTGACTCTTCTTATGGTCAATGCTTTGAACCTATCCTGTGAGACCAGTTTTAGATTCCGATGGTTCACTTCAGGTTTACTGTAACCCTTGGGCCTTCTTATTGACGATGAAACACAGAATTTGCATCGGAATTATATACAAAAGCCCCAATGCCGACCTAAGTACAAGAAGACTGAGACTTTTTACTGTGTATATTTTGAACCTCTCCTGTGGAACCAGTTATAGATTCCAATTTTTTACTTCATGTTCACTATATCCCATGGACCTTCTTATTGACAATGAAACACAGAAATTGCATCGGAATTAAATACAAAAGGCACTATGTCGACATACGTAGAAGAGGACTGTTTCTTCTTACATTCAATGATTTCAGCCTTTCCTGTGAGACCAGATTTAGATTCCGATGCTTCACTTCAGGTTATCGGTATCCCTTGGACCTTCTTATTGACGATGAAACACAGAAATTGCATCGGAATTAAATACAAATGGCACAATGCCAACTTAAGTACAAGAAGACTGACTCTTCTTACATTCTATGGTTTCAGGTTTTCCTGTGAGACCAGTCTTAGATTCCGATGCTTCACTTCAGGTTTACTGCATCCCTTGGACCTTCATATTGACGATGAATCACAGAAATAGCATCGGAATAAAAAACAAAAGGCATAATGTCGACTTAAGTACAAGAGGACTGACTCTTCTTACATTCTATGCTGTGAGCATTTCCTGTGAGACCAGGTTTAGATTCCGATGTTTCACTTCGGGTTTACTGTATCGCTTGGACCTTCTTATTGACGATGAAACACAGAAATTGCATCGGAAATAAATACAAAAATGCACAATGCCGACTTAAGTACAAGAAGACTGACTCTTCTTACTGTCTAAGGTTTTAAACCCTTCCTGTGAGATTAGTTTTAGATTCCGATGCTTCACTTCAGGTTTACTGTATCCCTTGCACCTTCTTATTGACTAAGAAACACAGAAATTGAATCGTAATTAAATACAAGAGTCACAATGCCGACTTCAGTACAAGAAGACTGACTCTTCTTACTGTCTATGTTACGTACCTTTAGTGTGAGACCAGATTTAGATTCCGATGCTTCACAGAAACTGCATCGGAATTACATACAAAAGGCACAATGCCGACTTAAGTACAAGAAGACTGAATCTTGTTACTGTCTATGTTTTGAAGTTTACCTGTGAGACCAGTTTTAGATTCCGATGCTTCACTTCAGGTTTACTGTATCCCTTGGACCACATTATCGACGATGAATCACAGAAATGCCATCGGAATTAAATACAAATATCATAATTCCGACTTAAGTACAAGAAGACTGACTCTTATTACATTCTATGATTTTAGCCTTTACTGTGTGTTCAGTTTTAGATTCCGATGCTTCACTTCAGGTTTACTGTATCCCTGGACCTTCTTATTGACGATGAAACACAGATATTGCATCGGAATTAAATACAAAAGGCACAATGCCGACTTAAGTACAAGAGGACTGACACTTCTAACAATCTATAATTTGAACCTCTTCTGTGAGACCAGTTTTAGATTCCTATGCTTCACTTTAGGTTTACTGAATACATTGGACCTTCTTATTGACGATGAAGCTCAGAAATTGCATCGGAATTAAATTCAAAAGGCACAATGCCGACTTAAGTACAAGAAGACTGACTCTTCATACTGTCTATGATTTGAACCTTTCCTGTGAGACCAATTTTAGATTCCTACGCTTCACTTCAGGTTTACTGTATAACTTCGATCTTCTGTTTGACGATGAAACACAGAAATTGCATCGGAATTAAATACAAAAAGCACAATGCAAACTTTAGTACAAGAACACTGACTCTTCTTACTGTCTATGTTTGAACAATTCCTGTGAGACCAGATTTAGATTCCGATGTTTCACTTCAGGTTTACTATATCGCTTGGACCTTCTTATTGACGATGAAACACAGAAATTGCATCGGAAATAAATACAAAAATGCACAATGCCGACTTAAGTACAAGAAGTCTGACTCTCCTTACTGTCTAAGTTTTGAACCTATCCTGTGAGATTAGTTTTAAATTCCGATGCTTCACTTCAGGTTTACTGTATCCCTTGCACCTTCTTATTGACTAAGAAACTCAGAAATTGAATCGTAATTAAATACAAAAGGCACAATGTCGGCTTAAGTACAAGAAGACTGAATCTTCATACTGTCTATGTTACGAACCTTTAGTGTCAGACCAGTTTTAGATTCCGATGCTTCACTTTAGGTTTACTGATTACATTGGACCTTCGTATTGACGATGAAGCTCAGAAATTGCATCGGAATTAAATTCAAAAGGCACTATGCCGACTTAAGTACAAGAAGACTGACTCTTCAGACTGTCTATGATTTGAACCTTTCCTGTGAGACCAGTTTTAGATTCCTACGCTTCACTTCAGGTTTACTGTATAACTTGGATCTTCTGTTTGACGATGAAACACAGAAATTGCATCAGAATTAAATACAAAAATCACAATGCCAACTTTAGTACAAGAACACTGACTCTTCTTACTGTCTCTGTTTCAACCTTTCCTGTGAGACCTGTTTTCGATTCTGATGCTTCACTTCAGGTTTACTGTATCCCCTGGACCATCTTATTGGCTATGAAACAGAGAAACTGCATCGGAATTACATTCAAAAGGCACAATGCCGACTTAAGTACAAGAAGACTGAATCTTCTTACTGTCTAAATTTTTGAAACATTCCTGTGAGACAAGTTTTAGATTCCGATGCTTAACTTCAGGTTTACTGTATTCCTTGGACCTTCTTATAGACGATGAATCACATAAATGCCATCGGAATTAAATACAAAAGTCATAATGCCGACTTAAGTACAAGAAGACTGACTCTTATAACATTCTATGATTTGAGCCTTTACTGTGAGACCAGTTTTAGATTCCGATGCTTCACTTCAGGTTTACGGTATCCCTTGGACCTTCATATTGTCGATGAAACACAGAAATTGCATCGGAATTAAAAACAAAAGTCATAATGCCGACTTAAGTACAAGAGGACTGCCTCTTTTTACAGTCAATGTTATCTACCTTTCCTGTGAGACCAGTTATAGATTTCGATAATTCACTTTAGGTTTACTGTATCCCTTGGTCCATGTTATTGACGATGAATCACAGAAATTGCATCGTAATTAAATACAAAAAGCAGAAGTACAGGAAGACTGAGTCTTCTTACTGTCTATGTTATGAACCTTTCCTGTGAGACCAGTTAAACATTCCGATGCTTGATTTCAGGTTTACCGTATCCCTTGGACCTTCTTATTGACGATGAAACACAGATACTGCATCGGAATTAAATACAAAAGGCACAATGGGGACTTAAGTACAAGAGGACTGACACTTCTAACAATCTATAATTTGAACCTCTCCTGTGAGACCAGTTTTAGATTCCTATGCTTCACTTCAGGTTTACTGTATCCCTGGGACCATCTTATTGACGATGAAACACAGAAATTGCATCGGAATTAAATTCAAAAGGCACAATGCCGACTTAAGTACAAGTAGACTGACTTTTCTTACTGTCTACGATTTGAGCCTTTCCTGTGAGACCAGTTTTAGATTCCGATGCTTCACTTCAGGTTTACTGTATCCCTTGGACCTTCGTTTTGACGATGAAACGCAGAAATTCCATCGGAATTCAATCCAAAAGGCAAAATGCCGACTTAAGTACATGAAGACTGACACTTCTTACTGGCTATGTATTGAACCTTTCCTGTGAGACTAGTTTTAGATTCCGATGCTTCCCCTCAGGTTTACTGTATCCCTTGGACCTCCTTATTGACGATGAATCACAGATATTGCATCGGAATTAAATACAAAAGGCACAAGTACAAGAAGACTGAGTCTTCTTACTGTCTATGTTATGAACCTTTCCTGTGAGACCAGTTAAACATTCCGATGCTTGATTTCAGGTTTACCGTATCCCTTGGACCTTCTTATTGACGATGAAACACAGATATTGCATCGGAATTAAATACAAAAGGCACAATGGGGACTTAAGTACAAGAGGACTGACTCTTCTTACTGTCTATGATTTGAACCATTCCTGTCAGAACAGTTTTAAATTCCAATGCTTCACTTCAGGTGTACTGTATCACTTAGACCTTGTTATTGATGATGCGACACAGATATTGCATCGTAATTAAATACAAAAAGCACAATGTCGACTTAAAAACAAATAGACTGGCTCTTCTTACTGTATATGTTTTGAACCTTTCCTGTGAGACCAGTTTAACATTCCGATGCTTGATTTCAGGTTTACTGTATCCCTTGGACCTTCTTATTGACGATGAAACACAGATATTGCATCGGAATTAAATACAAAAGGCACAATGCCGATTAAGTACAAGAGGACTGACTCTTCTTACTGTCTATGATTTGAACCATTCCTGTCAGAACAGTTTTAAATTCCAATGCTTCACTTCAGGTGTACTGTATCACTTAGACCTTGTTATTGATGATGCGACACAGATATTGCATCGTAATTAAATACAAAAAGCACAATGTCGACTTAAAAACAAATAGACTGGCTCTTCTTACTGTATATGTTTTGAACCTTTCCTGTGAGACCAGTTTAACATTCCGATGCTTGATTTCAGGTTTACTGTATCCCTTGGACCTTCTTATTGACGATGAAACACAGATATTGCATCGGAATTAAAAACAAAAGGCACAATGCCGACTTAAGTACAAGAAGACTGACTCTTCTTACTGTCTATGATAAGAACCTTTAGTGTGAGACCAGATTTAGATTCCGATGCTTCACTTTAAGTTTACTTTATCCCTTGGACCATATTATTGACGATGAAACACAGAAATTGTCACGGAATTAAATACAAAAGACACAATGTTGACATAAGTACAAGAAGACTGTCTCTTCTTACTGTCAATGTTTTAAACCTTTCCTCTGAGACCAGTTTAACATTCCGATGCTTGATTTTAGATTTACTGTATCCCTTCGACCTTCTTATTGACGATGAAACACAGATATTGCATCGGAATTAAATACAAAAGGCACAATGCAAACTTAAGTACAAGGGAACTGACACCTCTAACATTCTATGATTTGAACCTCTCCTGTGAGACCAGTTTTAGATTCCGATGCTTCACTTCAGGTTTACTGTATCCCTTGGACCATCTTATTGACGATGAAACACAGAAATTGCATGGGAATTAAATTCAAAAGTCACAATGCCGACTTAAGTACAAGTAGACTGACTCTTCTTACTGTCTACGATTTGAGCCTTTCCTGTGAGACCAGTTTTAGATTCCGATGCTTCACTTCAGGTTTACTGTATCCCTTGGACCTTCGTTTTGAAGATGAAACGCAGAAATTGCATCGGAATTCAATCCAAAAAGCAAAATGCCGACTTAAGTACATGAAGACTGACACATCTTACTGGCTATGTATTGAACCTTTCCTGTGAGACTAGTTTTAGATTGCGATGCTTCCCCTCAGGTTTACTGTATCCCTTGGACCTTCTTATTGACGATGAATCACAGATATTGCATCGGAATTAAATACAAAAGGCACAAGTACAAGAAGACTGAGTCTTCTTACTGTCTATGTTATGAACCTTTCCTGTGAGACCAGTTAAACATTCCGATGCTTGATTTCAGGTTTACCGTATCCCTTGGACCCTCTTATTGACGATGAAACACGGATATTGCATCGGAATTAAATACAAAAGGCACAATGCCGACTTAAGTACAAGAGGACTGACACTTCTAACAATCTATAATTTGAACCTCTCCTGTGAGACCAGTTTTCGATTCCTAAGCTTCACTTCAGGTTTACTGTATCCCTTGGACCTTCTTATTGACGATGAAACACAGATATTACATCGGAATTAAATACAAAAGGCACAATGCCGATTAAGTACAAGAGGACTGACTCTTCTTACTGTCTATGATTTGAACCATTCCTGTGAGAACAGTTTTGAATTCCAATGCTTCACTTCAGGTGTACTGTATTCCTTAGACCTTGTTATTGATGATGCGACTCAGAAATTGCATCGTAATTAAATACAAAAGACACAATGCCGACTTAAGTACAAGAAGACTGACTCTCCTTACTGTCTATGATAAGAACCTTTAGTGTGGGACCAGATTTAGATTCCGATGCTTCACTTTAGGTTTACTGTATCCCTTGGTCCATCTTTTTGACGATGAAACACAGAAATTGCATTGTAATTAAATACAAAAGGCACAATGCCGATTAAGAACAAGAGGACTAACTCTTGATACTGTCTATGATTTGAAAATTCCCATTGAGACCAGTTTTAGTTTCCGATGGTTCACTTCAAGTTTACTGTATCGCTTGGACCTTCTTATTGACGATGAAACACAGAAATTGCATCGGAATTAAATACAAAAGGCACAATGCCGATTAAGAACAAGAGGACTAACTCTTGATACTGTCTATGGTTTGAAAATTCCCTTTGAGACCAGTTTTAGATTCCGATGGTTCACTTCAAGTTTACTGTACCGCTTGGACCTTCTTATTGACGATGAAACACAGAAATTGTATCGGAATTACATACAAAAGGCACAATGCCGACTTAAGTACAAGAAGACTGAATCTTCTTACTGTCAATGTGTTTGAAGCTTTCCTGTGAGACCAGTTTTAGATTCCGATGCTTCACTTCTGGTTTACTGTATTCCTTGGACCTTCCTATTGACGATGAATCACAGAAATGACATCGGAATTAAGTACAAAAGTCACAATGCCGACTTAAGTACAAGAAGACTGACTCTTGTTACATTCTATGATGTGAACCTTTCCTGTGAGACCAGTTTTAGATTCCGATGCTTCACTTCAGGTTTACGGTATCCCTTGGACTTTCATATTGTCGATGAAACACAGAAATTGCATCGGCATTAAATACAATAAGCAGAATGCAGACTTAAGTACAAGTCGACTGACTCTTCTTACATTCTATGATTTGAAACTTTCGTGTGTGTTCAGTTTTAGATTCCGATGCTTCACTTCAGGTTTACTGTATCCCTTGACTTTCGTATTCACGATTAAACACAGAAGTTGCATCGGCATTCAATAGAAAAGGCAAAAGGCCGACATAAGTACAAGAAGACTGACTTTTCTTACTATCTATGCTTTGAACCCTTCCTGTGAGACCAGTTTTAGATTCCAATGCTTCACTTCAGGTTTACTGTATCCCTTGGACCATATTATTGACGATGAAACACAGAAATTGCATCGGAAGTAAATACAAAAGACACAATGTCGACTTAAGTACAAGAAGACTGAGTCTTCTTACTGTCTATGTTATGAACCTTTCCTGTGAGACCAGTTTAGCATTCCGATGCTTGATTTCAGGTTTACTGTATCCCTTGGACCTTCTTTATGACGATGAAGCACAGATATTGCATATTAATTAAATACAAAATGCACAATGCCGTCATACGGATAAGAGGACGGACTCTTCTTACATTCAATGATTTGAGCCTTTCCTGTGAGACCAGTTTTAGATTCCGATGCTTCACTTCAGGTTAACGGTATCCCTTGAACCTTCTTATTGACGATGAAACACAGAAATTGCATCAGAATTAAATACAAAAGCCACAATGCCGACTTAAGTACAAGTAGACTGACTCTTCTTACTTTCTATGATTTGAGCCTTTGCTGCGAGACCAGTTATAGATTCCGATGCTTCACTTCAGGTTTACTGCATCCCTTGGACCTTCATTTTGACGATGAAACACAGAAATAGAATCGGAATTAAGTACAAAAGACACAATGCCGACTTAAGTACAAGAGGGCTGGCTCTTCTCACATTCTATGATTCGAACCTTTCCTGTGAGACCAGTTTTAGATTCCGTTGCTTCACTTCACGTTTACTGTATCCCTTGGTCCTTTTTGTTGCCGATGAAACACAGATATTGCGTCGAAATTCAATACAAAGGGCAAAATGCCGACATAAGTACAAGAAGACTGACTCTTCTTACTGTCTATGTTTTGACCTTCCTGTGGGACCAGTTTAAGATTCCGATGCTTCACTTCAAGTTTACTGTATTGCTTGGACCCTTCTTATTGACGATGAAACACAGAAATTGCATCGGATTTACATACAAAAGGCACAATGCTGACTTAAGTCCAAGAAGAGAGACTCTTCCTACTGCCTATGTTTGAACCTTTCTTGTGAGACCAGTTTTAGAATACGATGCTTCACTTCTGGTTTACTGTATCGCTTGGACCGTCCCATTGACAATGAAACACAGAAATTGCATCGGAATTAAATACCAAATCACAATGCTGTCTTAAGTACAAGAGGACTGACTCTTCCTACATTCTATGATTTGAACCTTTCGTGTGAGTTCAGTTTTAGATTTCGATGTTTCACTTCAGGTTTACTGCATCGCTTGGACTTTCTTATTGACGATTAATCACAGAAGTTGTATCGGAATTCAACTGACACGGCAAAATGCCGACATAATTAAAAGAAGACTGACTTTTCATACTGTCTATGCTTTGAACCTTTCCTGTGAGACCAGTTTTAGATTCCGATGCTTTACTTCAAGTTTACTGTATCCCTTGGACCATCTTATTGACGATGAAACACAGAAATTGCATCGGAATTAGATACAAAAGACACAATAACGACTTAAGTACAAGAAGACTAACTGTTCTTACTGCCTATGTTTTTAACTTTTCCTGTGAGACCAGTTTAACATTCCGATGCTTCACTTCAGGTTTACTGTATCCCTTGGACCTTCTTATTGACGATGAAAAACAGAAATTGCATCGGATTTACATACAAAAGGCACAATGCCGTCTTAAGTACAAGAAGACTGAATCTTCTTACTGGCTATGATTTGGACCTTTCCAGTGAGACCATTTATAGATTCCGATGCTTCACTTCAAGTTTTCTGCATCCCTTAGACGTTCTTGTTGACGATAAAACACAGATATTGAATCGGTATTATGTACAAAATACACAATGCCGAATTTAGTACAAGAAGACTGACTCTTCTTACATTCTATGATTCGAGCCCTTCCTGTGAGACCAGTTTTAGATTCCGATGCTTGACTTCAGGTTTACAGTATCCCTTGGACATTCTTATTGACGATGAAACACAGAAATTGCAACGGAATTAAATACAAAAGGCACAATGCCGACTTAAGTACAAGAAGACTGACTCTTCTTACTGGCTATGATTTGAACCTTTCCAGTGAGACCAGTTTTAGATTCCGATGCTTCCCGTCAGGTTTACTGTATCCCTTGGACCTTCTTATTGACGATGAAACACAGAAATTGCATCGGAATTAAATACAAAAGGCACAATGCCGACTTTAGTACAAGAAGACTAACTCTTCTTACTGTCTACGATTTGAACCGTCTCTGTGAGACCAGTTTTAGTTTCCGATGCATCACTTCTGGTTTACTGTATCCCTTGGACCTTATTATCTACGATGAAAGACAGAAATTGCATTGGAATCAAATACAAAAGGCACAATGAAGACATAAGTACAAGAAGTCTGACTCATCTTACATTATATGATTTGAGCCTTTCCTGTGAGACCAGTTCAAGATTCCCATGCTTCACGTCCGGTTTACTGCATCTCTTGGACCTCCTTATTGACGATGAAACACAGAAATGGCATCAGAAATAAATACAAAAAGGCACAATGCCGACATAAGTACAAGATGACTGACTCTTCTTACTGTCTATGTTTTGAACCTTTCCTGTGAGATTAGTTTTAGATTCCGATGCTTCACTTCAGGTTTACTGTATATCTTGGATGTTCTTATTGACGATGAAACACAGAAATTGCATCGGAATAAAATAGAAAAGGCACACTGCCGACTTAAGTACAAGAAGACAGCCCCTTCTTACTGTCTATGATTTCAACCTTTTTTGTGAGACCAGTTATAGATTCCGATGCTCCACTTCAGGTATACCGTATCCCTTGCACCTTCTTGTTGACGATGAAACACAGAAATTGCATCGGAATTAAATACAAAAGGCACAATGCCGACTTACGTACTAGAAGACTGAATCTTCTTACTGTCTTTGTTTTGAACCTTTCCTTTATGACCAGTTTTAGATTCCGATGCTTCACTTCAAGTTTACAGTATCCCTTGGTCCATCTTATTTATGATGAATCACAGAAATTGCATCGTTATTAAATACAAAAGGCAGAATGTCGACTTAAAAACAAGTAGACAGCCTCTTCTTGGTGTCTATGTTTTGAACCTTTCCTGTGAAACGAGTTTTAGATTCTGATGCTTCACTTCAGGTTTACTGTATCCCTTGGACCTTCTTATTGACGATGAAACACAGAAATTGCATTGGAATTAAATACAAAAGGCACAGTGCCGATTAAGATCAAGTGGACTGACTCTTGTTACTGTCTATGATTTGAACCGTACCTGTGAGACCAGTTTAAGATTCCGATGCTTCACTTCAAATTTACTGTATTGCTTGGACCTTCCTATAGACGATGAAACACAGAAATTGCATCGGATTTACATACAAAAGGCACAATGCCGACTTAAGTCCAAGTAGACTGAATCTTCTTACTGTCAATGCTTTGATGCTTTCCTGTGAGACCAGTGTTGGATTCCGATGCATCACTTCAGGTTTACAGTATCCCTTGGAACTTCATATTGTCGATGAAACACAGAAATTGAATCGGAATTAAATACAAAAAGCACCATGCCGACTTAAGTACAAGATGACTTACTCTTCTTACTGTCTTTGTTCTGACCCTATCCTGTGAGACCAGTTATAGATTCCGATGCTTCACTTCATGTTTTCTGAATCCCTTGGACCTTCTTGTTGCCGATGAAACACAGAAATTGAATCGGAATTAAGTACAAAATGCACAATGCCGACTTTAGTACAAGAAGACTGACTCTTCTTACATTCTATGATTTGAGCCTTTCCTGTGAGACCAGTTTTTGATTCCGATGCTTCACTTCAGGTTTACAGTATACCTTGGACATTCTTATTGACGATGAAACACAGAAATTGCATTGGCATTAAATACAAAATGCACAATACCGACTTAAGTACAAGAAGACTGACTCTTCTTACTGTCTATGATTTGAACCTTTCCTGTGAGACCAGTTATAGATTCCAATGTTACTATATCCCTTGGACCTTCTTATTGACGATAAAACGATGAAATTGCATCGGAATGAAATACAAAAGGCACAATGCCGACATAAGTAGAAGAGGACTAACTCTTCTTACAATCAATGAATTGGAACCTTTACTGTGAGACCAGTTTTTGAATCCGATGCTTCACTTCAGGTTAACGGTATCCCTTCGACCTTCTTATTGACAATGGAACACAGAAATTGCATCGGAATTAAACACAAAAGGCACAATGCCGACTTAAGTACAAGAAGACTGACCCTTCTTACACTCTATGATTTGAGCCTTTCCTGTGAGACCTGTTTTAGATTCCGATGCTTCACTTCAGGTTTACTGTATCTCTTGGACCTTCTTATTGACGATGAAACACAGAAATTGCATTGGAATAAAATACAAAAGGCACAATGCCGACTTAAGTACAAGAAGTCTGACTCTTCTTACATTCTATGACTTGAGCATTTCCTGTGAGACCAGTTTTATATTCCGATGCTTCACTTCTGGTTTACTGCATCCCTTGGACCTTCTTATTGACGATGAAACACAGAAAATGCATCGGAATTAAATACAAAAGCACAATGCCGAATTAAGTACAAGAATACTGACTCTTCTTACTGTCTATGATTTGAACCTTTCCTGTGAGTCCACTTTTAGATTCCGATGCTTCACTTTAGGTTCACTGTATCCCTTGGACTTTCAAATTGACGATAAAACACAGAATTTGCATCGGAATTAAATACAAATGGAACAATGCAGACTTAAGTTCAAGAAGACTGACACATCTTACTGTCAATGTTATCTACCTTTCCTGTGAGACCAGTTATAGATTCCCATGTTTCACTTTAGGTTTACTGTATCCCTTGGTCCATCTTACTGACGATGAAACACAGAAATTGCCTCGTAATTAAATAAAAAAGGCACAATGTCGACTTAAAAACAAGTAGACTGGCTCTTCTTACTATCTATGTTTTGAACCTTTCCTGTGAGTCCAGTTTTAGATTCCGATGCTTAACTTCAGGTTTATGGCATCCCTTGGACCTTCTAATTGACGATGAAACACAGAAATTGCATCGGAATTAAATACAAAAGGCACAATGTCGACTTAAGTACAAGAAGACTAACTCTTCTTACTGTCTATGATTTGAACCGTTCCTGTGAGACCAGTTTTAGTTTCCGATGCTTCACTTCTAGTTTACTGTGTCCCTTGGACCTTCTTATTGACGATGAAAGACAGAAATTGCAGCGGAATTAAATATAAAAGGCACAATGCCGACTTAAGTACAAGATGACTGACTCTTCTTACATTCAATGATTTCAGCCTTTCCTGTGAAACCAGTTTTAGATTCCGATGCTTCACATCAGGTTACCGGTATCCCTTGGACCTCATTATTGACAATGAAACACAGAAATTGCATCGGAAGTAATTACAAAAGGCACAATCCGGCTTAAGTACAAGAAGACTGACTCTTCTTACATTCTATGATTTGAGCCTTTCATGTGAGCTCAGGTTCAGATTCCGATGCTTCACTTCAGGTTTACTGTATCCCTCAGATCTTCTTATTGAAGATGAAACAAAGAAATTGCATCGGAATTAAATACAATAGGCACAATGCCGACTTAAGTACAAGAAGACTGACTCTTCTTACGTTCTATGATTTGAACCCTTCCAGTGAGACCAGTTTTCGAATCCGATGCCTCACTTCAGGTTTACTGTATCCCTTGCACCTTCTTATTGACGATGAAACACAGAAATTGCATCGGACTTAAATACAAAAGGCAGAATGTCGACTTAAAGCATGTAGACTGACTGTTCTTACTTTCTGTGCTTTGAACCTTTCCTGTGGGACTAGTTTTAGATTCCGATGCTTCACCTCAAGTTTACTGTATCCCTTGTACCTTGTTATAGACGATGAAAGACCGAAATTGCATCGGAAATAAATACAAATGGCACAATGCCGACTTAAGTACAAGAAGACTGACTCTCCTTACTGGCTATGTATTGAACCTTTCCTGTGAGACTAGTTATACATTCCGATGCTTAACCTCAGGCTTACTGTATCCCTCGGACCTTCTTATAGACAATGAAACACATAAATTGCATCGGAAATAATTACAAAAGGCACAATGCCTACCTAAGTACATAAAGACTGACTCTTCTTACTGTCTATGAGTTGAACCTTTGCTGTGAGATTAGTTTTAGATTCCGATGCTTCACTTCAGGTTTACAGTATCCATTGGACCTTCTTATTGACGATGAAGCACAGAAATTGCTTCGCAATTAGGTAAAAAAGGCACAATGACAACTTAAGTACATGAAGACTGACTCTTCCTACTGCCTATGTTTGAACCTTTCCTGTGAAACCAGTTTAAGATTCCGATGCTTCACTTCACGTTTACTGTATCCCTTGGACCTTCTCATTGACAATGAAACACAGAAATTGCATCGGAATTAAATACTAAAGGCACAATGCTGACTTAAGTTCAAGAAGACTGAATCTTCTTACATTTTTTGTTTTGAACCATTCCTGTGTGACCAGTTTTTGAATCCGATGCTTCACTTCACGTTTACTGTATCCCTTGGACCTTCATATTGACGATGAAACACAGAAATAGCGACGGAAATAAATACAAAAGGCAGAATGCAGACTTAAGTACAAGAGGACTGACTCTTCTTACATTCTAAGATTTGAACCTTTCGTGTGAGTTCAGTTATAGATTCCGATGCTTCACTTCAGGTTTACTGCATCCCTTTGACTTTCTTATTGACGATTAAACACAGAAGTTGCATCGGAATTCAATAGAAAAGGCAAAATGCCGACATAAGTGCAAGAAGACTGACTTTTCTTACTGTCTATGCTTTGAACCTTTCCTGTGAGACCAGTTATAGATTCCGATGCTTCACTTCAGGTTTACTGTATCCCTTGGACCATCTTATTGACGATGAAACACAGAAATTGCATCGGAATTAGCTACAAAAGACACAATGTCGACTTAAGTACAAGAAGACTAACTCTTCTTACTGTCTATGTTTTGAACCTTTCCTGTGAGACCAGTTTAACATTCCAATGCTTCACTTCAGTTTTTAATGTACCCCTTGGACCTTCTTATTGACGATGAAACACAGATATAGCATCGGAATGAAATACAAAAGGCACAATGCCGACTTAAGTACAAGAGGACTGACACTTCTAACATACTATGATTTGAACCTCTCCTGTGACACCAGTTTTAGATTCCGATGCTTCACTTCAGGTTTACTGTATCCCTTGGACCTTCTTATTGACGATGAAACACAGAAATTGCATATTAAATAAATACAAAAGACACAATGCCGACATACGTAGAAGAGGACTGACTCTTCTTACATTCAATGATTTGCGCCTTTCCTGTGAGACCAGTTTTAAATTCCGATGCTTCACTTCAGGTTAACGGTATCCCTTGGACCTTTGTATTGACGATGAAACACAGAAATTGCATCGGAAATAAATACAAAAAGGCACAATGCCGACTTAAGTACAAGAAGTCTGACTTTTCTTACCGACTATGTTTTGAACCTTTCGTGTGAGATTAGTTTTAGATTCCGATGCTTCACTTCCAGTTTACTGTATCCCTTGGACGTTCTTATTCACGATGAAGCGCAGAAATTGCATAGGAATAAAATACAAAAGGCACAATGCCGACTTAAGTACAAGAAGACTTACTCTTCTTACTGTCTATGTTCTGAACCATTCCTGTGAGACTGCCGGCCGAAGTGGCCGTGCGGTTAAAGGCGTTACCAGTCTGGAACCGCAAGACCGCTACGGTCGCAGGTTCGAATCCTGCCTCGGGCATAGATGTTTGTGATGTCCTTAGGTTAGTTAGGTTTAACTAGTTCTAAGTTCTAGGGGACTAATGACCTCAGCAGTTGAGTCCCATAGTGCTCAGAGCCATTTGAACCAACCTGTGAGACCAGTTTTAGATTCCGATGCTTCACTTTAGGTTTACTGTATCGCTTGGACATTCTTACTGACGATGAAACACAGAAATTGCATCGTAAGTAAATACAAAAAGCACAATGCCGACTTAAGTACAAGAAGACTGACTCTTCTTACTGGCTATGTTTTGAACCTTTCCTGTGAGACGAGTTTTAGATTCCGATGCTTCACTTCAGGTTTACAGTATCCCTTGGTCCATCTTATTTACGATGAGACACAGAAATTGCATCGTTATTAAATACAAATGGCACAATGTCGACTTAAAAACAAGTAGACTGCCCCTTCTTACCGTCTATGTTTTGAACCTTTCTTGTGATACGAGTTTTAGATTCTGATGCATCACTTCAGGTTTACGGTATCCCTTGAACGTTCATATTGTCGATGAAACACAGAAATAGCATAGGAATTAAATACAAAAGGCACCATGCCGACTGAAATACAAGAAGACTGACTCTTCTTACTGTCTATGTTTCGACCCTTTCCTGTGAGGCCAGTTATAGATTCCGATGCTTCACTTCAGGTTTTCTTATCCCTTGGACGTTCTTGTTGACGATGAAACACAGAAATTGCATCGGTATTAAATACAAGAGGCACAATGCCGACCTAAGTACAAGAACACTAACTCTTCTTACTGTCTATGATTTGAACCGTTCCTGTGAGACCTGTTTTAGTTTCCGATGCTTCACTTCTGGTTTACTGTATCCCTTGCACCTTCTTGTTGACGATGAAACACATAAATTAAATCGGAATTAAGTACAAAATGCACAATGCCGACATAAGTACAAGAAGACTGACTCTTCTTACATTCTATGATTTGAGCCTTTCCTGTGAGCTCAGGTTTAGATTCCGATGCTTCACTTCAGATTTACTGTATCCCTCAGATCTTCTTATTGAAGATGAAACAAAGAAATAGCATCGGAATTAAATACAATAGGCACAATGCCGACTTAAGTACAAGAAGACTGACTCTTCTTACGTTCTATGATTTGAACCCTTCCAGTGAGATCAGTTTTCGAATCCGATGCCTCACTTCAGGTTTACTGTATCCCTTGCACCTTCTTATTGACGATGAAACACAGAAATTGCATCGGACTTAAATACAAAAGGCAGAATGTCGACTTAAAGCATGTAGACTGACTGTTCTTACTTTCTATGCTTTGGACCTTTCCTGTGGGACTAGTTTTAGATTCCGATGCTTCACCTCAAGTTTACTGTATCCCTTGTACCTTGTTATAGACGATGAAACACCGAAATTGCATCGGAAATAAATACAAATGGCACAATGCCGACTTAAGTACAAGAAGACTGACTCTCCTTACTGGCTATGTATTGAACCTTTCCTGTGAGACTAGTTATACATTCCGATGCTTAACCTCAGGCTTACTGTATCCCTCGGACCTTCTTATAGACAATGAAACACATAAATAGCATCGGAAATAATTACAAAAGGCACAATGCCTACCTAAGTACAAGAAGACTGACTCTTCTTACTGTCTATGATTCGAGCATTTCCAGTGAAATCAGTTTTAGATTCCGATGCTTCACTTCAGGTTTACAGTATCCATTGGACCTTCTTATTGACGATGAAGCACAGAAATTGCTTCGCAATTAGGTAAAAAAGGCACAATGATATCTTAAGTACAAGAAGACTGACTCTTCCTACTGCCTATGTTTGAACCTTTCCTGTGAAACCAGTTCAAGATTCCGATGCTTCACTTCACGTTTACTGTATCCCTTGGACCTTCTCATTGACAATGAAACACAGAAATTGCATCGGAATTAAATACTAAAGGCACAATGCTGACTTAAGTTCAAGAAGACTGAATTTTCTTACATTTTTTGTTTTGAACCATTCCTGTGTGACCAGTTTTTGAATCCGATGCTTCACTTCACGTTTACTGTATCCCTTGGACCTTCATATTGACGATGAAACACAGAAATAGCGACGGAAATAAATACAAAATGCAGAATGCAGACTTAAGTACAAGAGGACTGACTCTTCTTACATTCTAAGATTTGAACCTTTCATGTGAGTTCAGTTATAGATTCCGATGCTTCACTTCAGGTTTACTGCATCCCTTTGACTTTCTTATTCACGATTAAACACAGAAGTTGCATCGGAATTCAATAGAAAAGGCAAAATGCCGACATAAGTGCAAGAAGACTGACTTTTCTTACTGTCTATGCTTTGAACCTTTCCTGTGAGACCAGTTATAGATTCCGATGCTTCACTTCAGGTTTACTGCATCCCTTGGACCATCTTATTGACGATGAAACACAGAAATTGCATCGGAATTAGCTACAAAAGACACAATGTCGACTTAAGTACAAGAAGACTAACTCTTCTTACTGTCTATGTTTTGAACCTTTCCTGTGAGACCAGTTTAACATTCCAATGCTTCTCTTCAGGTTTAATGTATCCCTTGGACCTTCTTATTGACGATGAAACACAGATATTGCATCGGAATGAAATACAAAAGTCACAATGCCGACTTAAGTACAAGAGGACTGACACTTCTAACATACTATGATTTGAACCTCTCCTGTGACACCAGTTTTAGATTCCGATGCTTCACTTCAGGTTTACTGTATCCCTTGGACCTTCTTATTGACGATGAAACACAGAAATTGCATATTAAATAAATACAAAAGGCACAATGCCGACATACGTAGAAGAGGACTGATTCTTCTTACATTCAATGATTTGAGCCTTTCCTGTGAGACCAGTTTTAAATTCCGATGCTTCACTTCAGGTTAACGTTATCCCTTGGACCTTGTTATTGACGATGAAACACAGAAATTGCATCGGAAATAAATACAAAAAGGCACAATGCCGACTTCAGTACAAGAAGACTGACTCTTCTTACCGTCTATGTTTTTAACCTTTCCTGTGAGATTAGTTTTAGATTCCGATGCTTCACTTCAGGTTTACTGTATCTCTTGGGCGTTCGTACTGACGATGAAGCACAGAAATTGCATCTGAATAAAATACAAAAGCCACACTGCCGACTTAAGTGTAAGATGACTGACTCTTCTTACAGTCTATGTTTTGAACCTTTCCTGTGAGACCAGTTTTAGATTCCGATGCTTCACTTCCGGTTTACGGTATCCCTTGGAACTTCATATTGTCGATGAAACACAGAAATTGCATTGGAATTAAATACAAAAAGCACCATGCCGACTTCAGTACAAGATGACTTACTCTTCTTACTGTCTTTGTTCTGACCCTTTCCTGTAAGACCAGTTATAGATTCTGATGCTTCACTTCATGTTTTCTGTATCCCTTAGGCCTTTTTGTTGCCGATGAAACACAGAAATTGAATCGGAATTAAGTACAAAATGCACAATGCAGACTTAAGTACAAGAAGACTGACTCTTCTTGCATTCTGTGATTTGAGCCTTTCTTGTGAGACCAGTTTTAGATTCTGATACTTCACTTCAGGTTAACTGTATCGCTTGGACCTTTGTATTGACGATGAAGCACAGAAATTGCATCGGAATTAAATACAAAAAGCCACAATGCCGACTTAAGTACAAGAAGACTGACTCTTCTTACCGTCTATGTTTTGAACCTTTCGTGTGAGATTAGTTTTAGATTCCGATGCTTCACTTCAGGTTTACTGAAACACTTGGACGTTCTTATTGACGATGAAGCACAGAAATTGCATCGGAATAAAATACAAAAGGCACAATGCCGACTTAAGTACAATAAGACTGACACTTCTTACTGGCTATGTTTTGAACCTTTCCTGTGAAACGAGTTTTAGATTCCGATGCTTCACTTCAGGTTTACAGTAACCCTTGGTCCATCTTATTTACGATGAAACACAGAAATTGCATCGTTATTAAATACAAAGGGCACAATGTCGACTTAAAAACAAGTAGACTGCCCCTTCTTATCGTCTATGTTTTGAACCTTTCCTGTGAGCCGAGTTTTAGATACCGATGCATCACTTCAGGTTTACGGTACCCCTTGGACCTTCATATTGTCGATGAAACACAGAAATTGCATCGGAAATAAATACAAAAGGCACCATGCCGACTTAAATACAAGAAGACTGACTCTTCATACTGTCTACTTTTTGACACTATCCTGTGAGACCAGTTATAGATTCCGATGTTTTGCTTCAGGTTTTCTGTATCCCTTGGACGTTCTTGTTGACGATGAAACAAAGAAATTGAATCGGACTTAATACACAATTCACAACGCCGAATTACGTACAAGAAGACTGACTCTTCTTACATTCTATGATTCGAGCATTTCCAGTGAAATCAGTTGTAGATTCCGATGCTTCACTTCAGGTTTACAGTACCCCTTGGACATTCTTATTGACGATGAAACACAGAAATTGAAACGGTTTTAAATACAAAAGGCGCAATGCCAACTTAAGTACAAGAAGTCTGTTTTTTCATACCGACTATGTTTTGAACCTTTCGTGTGAGATTAGTTTTAGATTCCGATGCTTCACTTCCGGTTTACTGTATCCCTTGGACGTTCTTATTCACGATGAAGCACAGAAATTGCATCGGAATAAAATACAAAAGGCACAATGCCGACTTAAGTACAAGAAGACTTACTCTTCTTACTGTCTATGTTTTGAACCATTCCTGTGAGACTGCCTTCCGAAGTGGCCGTGCAGTTAAAGGCGTTACCAGTCTGGAACCGGAAGACCGCTATGGTCGCAGGTTCGAATCCTGCCTCGGGCATAGATGTTTGTGATGTCCTTAGGTTAGTTAGGTTTAACTAGTTCTAAGTTCTAGGGGACTAATGACCTCAGCAGTTGAGTCCCATAGTGCTCAGAGCCATTTGAACCAACCTGTGAGACCAGTTTAAGATTCCGATGGTTCACTTTAGGTTTACTGTATCGCTTGGACCTTCTTACAGACGATGAAACACAGAAATTGCATCGTAAGTAAATACAAAAAGCATAATGCCGACTTAAGTACAAGAAGACTGACTCTTCTTACCGTCGATGTTTTGAACCTTTCTTGTGATACGAGTTTTAGATTCCGATGCATCACTTCAGGTTTACGGTATCCCTTGGACGTTCATATTGTCGATGAAACACAGAAATAGCATAGGAATTAAATACAAAAGGCACCATGCCGACTTAAATACAAGAAGACTGACTCTTCTTACAGTCTATGTTTTGACCCTTTCCTGTGAGACCAGTTATAGATTCCGATGCTTCACTTCAGGTTTTCTTATCCCTTTGACGTTCTTGTTGACGATGAAACACAGAAATTGCATCGGTATTAAATACAAGAGGCACAATGCCGACCTAAGTACAAGAACACTAACTCTTCTTACTGTCTATGATTTGAACCGTTCCTGTGAGACCTGTTTTAGTTTCCGATGCTTCACTTCTGGTTTACTGTATCCCTTGCACCTTCTTGTTGACGATGAAACACATAAATTGAATCGGAATTAAGTACAAAATGCACAATGCCGACATAAGTACAAGAAGACTGACTCTTCTTACATTCTATGAGTTTAGCCTTTCCTGGGAGACCAGTTTTAGATTCCGGAGCTTCACTTCAGGTTTACTGTATCCCTTGGTCCTCCTTGTTGCCGATTAAACACAGAAATTGCATCGAAATTAAATACAAAGGGCAAAATGCCGACTTAAGTACTCGAAGACTGACTCTTCTTACTGTCTATGTTTTGAACCTTTCCTGTGAGACCAGTTTTAGAATCCGATGCTTCACTTAAATTTCACTGTATCCCTTGGACTTTCTTATTGACGATGACACACTGAAATTGCATCGGAATTGCATACAAAAGGCAGAATGCCGACTTAAGTACAAGAAGACTGAATCTTCTTACTGTCTTTGTTTTGAAGCTTTCCTGTAAGACCAGTTTTAGATTCCGATGCTTAACATCAGGTTTACTGAATCCCTTGGATTTTCTTATTGACGATGAAACACAGAAATTGCATTGGAAGTAATACAAAAGGCACAATGCCGACTTAGGTACAAGAAGTCTGACTCTTCTTGCATTCTATGATTTGAGCCTTTCCTGTGAGACCAGTCTTAGATTCCGATGCTTCACTTCAGGTGCACTGCATCCCTAAGACCATCTTATTGACGATGAAACACAGAAATTGCATTGGAATTAAATACGTAAGGTACAATTCCGTCTTAAGTACAAGAAGACTGACTCTTCTTACTGTCTATGATTTGAACCTCTCCTGTGAGACCAGTTATAGATGCCAAATTTCTCTTTAGATTTACTGTATCCCTTGGACCTTCTTATTGACGATAAAACACAGAAATTGCATCAGAATTATATACAAAAGGCACAATGCCGACATAAGTAGAAGAGGACTGACATTTCTTACATTCTATGATTTGAACCTTTCCTGTGAGTCCAGTTTTAGTTTCCGATGCTTCACTTTAGGTTTACTGTATCCCTTGGACTTTCAAATTGACGATGAAACACAGAAATTACATCGGAATTAAATACAAAAGGAACAATGCAGGCTCAAGTACAAGAAGACTGACACTTCTTACTGTCTATGAAATGAACCTTTCCTGTGACACCAGTTTTTGATTCCGATGCTTCACTTCAGGTTTACAGTATCCCTTGGTCCATCTTATTTACGATGAAACACAGAAATTGCATCTTTATTAAATATAAAAGGCACAATGTCGACTTAAAAGCAAGTAGACAGGCTCTTCTTAGTGACTATGCTTTGAACCTTTCCTGTGAGACGAGTTTCAGATTCCGATGCTTCACTTCTAGTTTACTGTATTGCTTGGACCATCTTATAGATGATGAAACACAGAAATTGCATCGGATTTACATACAAAAGGCACAATGAGGACTTAAATACAAGTAGACTGAATCTTCTTACAATCTATGCTTTGATGCTTTCCTGTGAGACCAGTTTTTGATTCCGATGCATCACTTCAGGTTTACGGTATCCCTTGGACCTTCATATTGTCGATGAAACACAGAAATTGCATCGGAATTAGATACATAAAGCACCATGCCGACATAAGTAGAAGAGGACTGACATTTCTTACATTCTATGATTTGAACCTTTCCTGTGAGTCCAGTTTCAGTTTCCGATGCTTCACTTTAGGTTTACTGTATCCCTTGGACTTTCAAATTGACGATGAAACACAGAAATTACATTGGAATTAAATAAAAAAGGACCAATGCAGGCTCAAGTACAAGAAGGCTGACACGTCTTACTGTCTATGAATTGAACCTTTCCAGTGAGACCAGTTTTAGATTCCGATGCTTCACTTCAGGTGTACTGTATCCCTCGGACTATCTTAATGACGATGAAACACAGAAATTGCATTGGAATGTAATACAAAAGGCACAATGCCGACTTAAGTACAAGGAGACTAACTCTTCTTACTGTCTATGATTTGAACCATTCCTGTGAGACCAGTTTTAGTTTCCGATGCTTCACTTCTAGTTTACTGTTCCTTGGACCTTCTTATTGACGATGAAAGACAGAAATTGCATCGGAATTAAACACCATAGGCACAATGCCGATTTAAGTACAAGTTGACTGACTCTTCTGTTATTTAATGATTTGAGCCTTTCCTGTGAGACCAATTTTAGATTCCGATGCTTCATTTCAGGTTAACGGTATCCCTTGGAGCCTTCTTATTGACAATGAAACACAGAAATTGCATCGGAATAAAATAGAAAAGGCACAATGCCGAATTAAGTACAAGAGGACTGACTCTTCTTACATTCTATGATTTGAACCTCTCCTGTGAGACCAGTTTTAAATTCCGATGCTTCACTGCAGGTTTACTGTATCCCTTAAAACTTCTTGTTGACGAAGAAACACAGAAATTGCGTCGGAATTAAATACAAAACGCACAATGCCTATTAAGTACAAGAGGACTGACTCTTCTTACTGTCTATGATTTGAACCTTTCCTGTGAGACCAGTTGTAGATTTCGGTGCTTCACTTCAAGTTTACTGTATCCCTTGGACCTTCTTATTGACGATGAAACACAGAAATTGCATCGGAATTACATACACAAAGGCAGAATGCCTACTTAAGTACAAGAAGACTGAATCTCCTTACTGTCTATGTTTTGAAGCTTTCCTGTGAGACTAGTTTTCGATTCCGATGCTTCACTTCAGGTTTACTGTATCCCTTGGACCTTCTTATTGACGATGAAACACAGAAACTGCATTGGAATTAAATACAAAAGGCACAATGCCGACTTAAGTACAAGAAGTCTGACTCTTCTTCCATTGTATGATTTGAGCCTTTCCTGTGAGACCAGTTTTAGTTTCCGATGCTTCACTTCAGGTTTACAGTATCCCTTGGACCTTCTTACTGACGATGAAACACAGAAATTGCATCTGAATTAAATACAAAAGGCACAATGCAGACTTAAGTAAAAGAACACTGACAATTCTTACTGTCTATGTTTTGAACCTTTCCTGTGAGACCATATTTATATTCCGATGCTTCACTTCAGGTTTACTGTATCCCTAGGACCTTATTATTGTCTATGAAACACAGAAATTGCATCGGAATTAAACACAAAAGGATCAGTGCCGACTTAAGTACAAGAAGACCGACTCTTCTTACTGTCGATGTTTTGAACATTTCGTGTGAGACCAGTTATAGATTCCGATGCTTCACTTCCGGTTTACTATATCTTTTGGACACTCTTATTGACGATGAAACACAGAAATTGCAACCGAATAAAAAACAAAAGGCACTATGCCGACGTAAGTAGAGGAGCACTGACTCATCTTACATTTTATGATTTGAACCTTTCCTGTGAGACCAGTTTTGGATTCCGATGCTTCACTTCAGAGTTACTGTATTCCTTGGACCTTCTTAATCACGATGAAACACAGAAATTGCATCGGAATTAAATACAAGAGGAACAATGCCGACTGAAGTACAAGAAGACTGACTCTTCTTATGGTCTATAATTTCAACCTTTCCTGTGAGACAAGTTATAGATTTCGATGCTTCACTTCAGGTGTACTGTATCCCTTGGACCTTCCAGTTGACGATGCAACACGGCTATTGCATCGGAATTAAATACAAAAGGCACAATGCCGACTTAAGTACAAGAACACTGACTCTTCTTACTGTCTATGTTTCGAAAAATTCCTGTGTGACCAAATTTCGATTCTGATGCTTCACTTCAGGTTTACTGTATTCCTTGGACCTTCTTATTGACGATGGAACACAGAAAATGCTTCGGAATTAAATACAAAAGGCACAATGCCGACTTAAGTACAAGAAGACTGACTCTTTTTACATCCATTGATTTGAGCCTTTCCTGTGAGACCAGTTCGAGATTCCGATGCTTCACTTCAGGTTTAAAGTATCCCTTTGAATTCCTTATTGACGATGAAACACAGAAATTCCATCGGAATAAATTACAAAAGGCACAATGCCGACTTAAGTACAAGAAGACTGACTCTTCTTACTGTCCATGTTTTGAACATTTCCTGTAAGACCCGTTATAGATTCCAATGTTTCACTTCAGGTTTACTGTATCCCTCAGACCTTCTTATTGAATATGAAACACAGAAAATGCATCAGAATTAAATACAAAAGTCACAATGCCGACTTAAGTACAAGTAGACTGACTCTTCTTGCATTCTATGATTTGAACCTCTCCTGTGAGACCAGTTTTAGATTACGATACTTCACTTCGGGTTCACTGTATCCCTTGGTCCTCCTTGTTGCCGATGAAACACAGATATTGCATCGAAATTCAATACAAAGAGCAAAATGCCGACTTAAGTACTCGAAGACTGACTCTTCTAACTGTCTCTGATTTGAACCTTTCCTGTGAGACCAGTTTTAGATTCCGATGCTTCACTTCAATTTTACTGTATCCCTTGGACCTTCTTATTGACGATGACACACAGAAATTGCATCGAAATTACATACAAAAGGCACAATGCCGACTTCAGTACAAGAAGTCTGACTCTTCTTACATTCTATGATTTGAGCCTTTCCTGTGAGACCAGTTTAAGATTTCGATGCTTCACTTCAGGTTCACTGCATCCCTTAGACCTTCTTATTGACGATGAAACACAGAAATTGCATCGGAATTAAATACAAAAGGCACAATGCCGACTTAAGTACAAGATGACTGACTCTTCTTACATTCAATGATTTGAGCCTTTCCTGTGAGACCAGTTTTAGATTTTGATGATTCACTACAGGTTATCGGTATCCGTTGGACCTTCTTATTGACAATGAAACAAAGAAACTGCATCGGAATTAAATACAAAAGCACAATGCCACTTAAGTACTAGAATACTGACTCTTCTTACATTCAATGATTTGAGCCTTTCCTGTGACACCAGTATTAGATTTTGATGCTTCACTTCAGGTTATCGGTATCCCTTGGACCTTCTTATTGACAGTGAAACACAGAAACTACATCGGAATAAAATACAAAAGGCATAATGCCGACTTAAGTACAAGAAAACTGACTCTTCTTACATTCTATGATTTGAGCCTTTCCTGTGAGACCAGTTTTCGAATCCGATGCCTCACTTCAGGTTTACTGTATCCCTTGCACCTTCTTATTGACGATGAAACACAGAAATTGCATCGGACTTAAATACAAAATGCAGAATGTCGATTTAAAGCATGTAGACAGACTCTTCTTACTATCTAGGCTTTGAACCTTTCGTGTGGGACTAGTTTTAGATTCCGATGCTTCACTTCAGGTTTACTGTATCCCTTGGACCTTCTTATTGACGATGAATCACAGAAATTGCATCGGAATTAAACACAAAAAGCACAATGCCGAATGAAGTACAAGAGGACTGACCCTTCTTAAATTCTATGATTTGAACCTCTTCTGTTAGACCAGTTTTAAATTCCGAAGCTTCACTGCAGGTTTACTGTATCCCTTAAACCTTCTTATTGACGAAGAAACTCAGAAATTGCGTCGTAATTAAAAACAAAAGGCACATGCCCGATTAAGTACTAGAGGACTGTCTCTTCTTACTGTCTATGTTTTGAACCTTTCCTGTGAGACCAGTTGTAGATTTCGATGCTTCACTTCAGGTTTACTGTATCCCTCGGTCCCTATTATTAACGATGAAACACAGAAATTGCAACCGAATTAAAGCCAAATGCACGATGCCGACATAAGTAGAGGAGGACTGACTCTTCTTACATTCTATGATTTGAACCTTTCCTGTCAGACCTGATTTAGTTTCTGATGCTTCACTTCAGCTCTACTATATACCTTGGACCTTCATATTGACGATGAAACACAGAAATTGCATCGGAATTAAATACAAAAGGCACAATGCCGTCTTAAGTACAAGGGGACTGACTCTGTCGACATCCTATGATTTGAACCTCCTCTGTGAGACCAGTTTTAGATTCCGATGCTTTACTTTGGAGTTACTGTATCCCTTGGACCTTCTTGTTGACGATGAGACACAGAAATTGCATCGGAATAAAAATACAAGAGGAACAATTCCAACATAAGTACAAGAAGACTGACTCTTCTTACGGTCTATGATTTGAACCTTTCCTGTGAGACCAGTTATAGATTTCGATGCTTCACTTCAGGTGTACTGTATCCCTTGGACCTTCCAGTTGACGATGCAACACAGCTATTGCATCGGATTAAATACAAAAGGCACAATGCCGACTTAAGTACAAGAACACTGACTCTTCTTATTGTCTGTGTTTCGAGAAATTCCTGTGTGACCAATTTTCGATTCTGATGCTTCACTTCAGGTTTACTGTATCCCTTGGACCTTCTTACTGACGATGGAACACAGAAATTGCTTCGGAATTAAATACAAAAGGCACAATGCCGACTTAAGTACAAGAAGACTGACTTTTTTTACATCCTATGATTTGAGCCTTTCCTGTGAGACCAGTTAGAGATACCGATGCTTCACTTCAGGTTTAAAGTATCCGTTTTAATTCCTTATTGACGATGAAACACTGAAATTCCATCGGAATAAATTACAAAAGGCACAATGCCGACTTAAGTACAAGATGACTGACTCTTCTTACATTCAATGATTTGAGCCTTTCCTGTGAGACCAGTTTTAGATTTTGATCCTTCACTTCAGGTTATCGGTATCCCTTGGACCTTCTTATTGACAATGAAACACAGATATTGCATCGAAATTCAATACAAAGAGCAAAATGCCGACTTAAGTACTCGAAGACTGACTCTTCTTACTGTCTCTGTTTTGAACCTTTCCTGTGAGACCAGTTTTAGATTCCGATGCTTCACTTTAATTTTACTGTATCCCTTGGACCTTCTTATTGACGATGACACACAGAAATTGCATCGAAATTACATACAAAAGGCAGAATGAGGACTTAAGTACAAGATGACTGACTCTTCTTACATTCAATGATTTGAGCCTTTCCTGTGAGACCAGTTTTAGATTTTGATGCTTCACTTCAGGTTATCGGTATCCCTTGGACCTTCTTATTGACAATGAAACACAGAAACTGTATCGGAAATAATACTAAAGCACAATGCCACTTAAGTACTAGAATACTGACTCTTCTTACTGTCTATGATTTGAACCTCTCCTGTGAGACCAGTTATAGATGCCAAAATTTCTCTTCAGGTTTACTGTATCCCTTGGACTTTCTTATTGACGATGAAACACAGAAATTGCATCAGAAATATATACACAAGGCACAATGCCGACATAAGTAGAAGGGGACTGACATTTCTTACATTCTATGATTTGAACCTACCTGTGTGTCCAGTTTTAGATTCCGATGCTTCCCTTTAGGTTTACTGTATCCTTTGGACTTTCAAATTGACGATGGAACACAGATATTGCATCGGAGTTAAATACAAAAGGACAATGCAGACTTAAGTACAAGAAGACTGACACTTCTTACTGTCTATGATTTGAACCTTTCCTGTGAGACCAGTTTTAGATTTCGATGGTTCACTTCTGGTTTACTGTATCCCTTGGACCTTCTTATTGACGATGAAACACAGAAATTTCATCGGAATTAAACACAAAAAGCACAATGCCGAATGAAGTACAACAGGACTGACTCTTCTTAAATTCTATGATTTGAACCTCTTCTGTTAGACCAGTTTTAAATTCCGAAGCTTCACTGCAGGTTTACTGTATCCGTTAAACCTTCTTATTGACGAAGAAACTCAGAAATTGCGTCGTAATTAAATACAAAAGGCACATGGCCGATTAAGTACTAGAGGACTGACTCTTCTTACTGTCTATGTTTTGAACCTTTCCTGTGAGACCAGTTGTAGATTTCGATGCTTCACTTCAAGTTTACTGTATCCCTTGGACCTTCTTATTGACGATGAAACACAGAAATTGCATCGGAATGACATACAAAAATGCAGAATGCCTACTTAATTACAAGAAGACTGATTCTACTTACTGTCTGTGTTTTGAAGCTTTCCTGTGAGACCAGTTTTAGATTCCGATGCTTCACTTCAGGTTTACTGTATCCCTTGGTCCCTATTATTAACGATGAAACGCAGAAATTGCAACCGAATTAAAGCCAAATGCACAATGCCGACATAAGTAGAGGAGGACTGACTCTTCTTACATTCTATGATTTGAACCTTTCCTGTTAGCCCAGATTTAGTTTCCGATGCTTCACTTCAGCTCTACTATATACCTTGGACCTTCATATTGACGATGAAACACAGAAATTGCATCGGAATTAAATACAAAAGGCACAATGCCGTCTTAAGTACAAGAGGACTGACTCTTCCGACATCCTATGATTTGAACCTCCTCTGTGAGACCAATTTTAGATTCCGATGCTTTACTTCGGAGTTACTGTATCCCTTGGACCTTCTTATTGACGATGAGACACAGAAATTGTATCGGAATTAAATACAAGAGGAACAATTCCAACATAAGTACAGGAAGACTGACTCTTCTTACGGTCTATGATTTGAACCTTTCCTGTGAGACCAGTTATAGATTTCGATGCTTCACTTCAGGTGTACTGTATCCCTTGGACCTTCCAGTTGACGATGCAACACAGCTATTGCATCGGATTAAATACAAAAGGCACAATGCCGACTTAAGTACAAGAACACTGACTCTTCTTATTGTCTGTGTTTCGAGAAATTCCTGTGTGACCAATTTTCGATTCTGATGCTTCACTTCAGGTTTACTGTATCCCTTGGACCTTCTTACTGACGATGGAACACAGAAATTGCTTCGTAATTAAATACAAAACGCACAATGCCGACTTAAGTACAAGAAGACTGACTCTTTTTACATCCTATGATTTGAGCCTTTCCTGTGAGACCAGTTAGAGATACCGATGCTTCACTTCAGGTTTAAAGTATCCGTTTTAATTCCTTATTGGCGCTGAAACACAGAAATTCCATCGGAATAAATTACAAAAGGCACAATGCCGACTTAGGTACAAGAAGACTGACTCTTCTTACTGTCCATGTTTTCAACCTTTCCCTATAAGACCCGTTATAGATTCCAATGTTTCACTTCAGGTTTACTGTATCCCTCAGACCTTCTTATTGAATATGAAACACAGAAAATGCATCGGAATTAAATACAAAAGTCACAATGCCGACTTAAGTACAAGTAGACTGACTCTTCTTACGTTCTATGATCTGAACCTTTCCAGTGAGACCAGTTTTTGAATCCGATGCCTCACTTCAGGTTTACTGTATCCATTGGACCTTCATATTGACGATGAAACACAGAAATTGCATCAGAATTATATTCAAAAGGCACAATGCCGACATAAGTAGAAGGGGACTGACATTTTTTACATTCTATGATTTGAACCTACCTGTGTGTCCAGTTTTAGATTCCGATGCTTCCCTTTAGGTTTACTGTATCCCTTGGACTTTCAAATTGACGATGAAACACAGATATTGCATCGGAATTAAATACAAAAGGAACAATGCAGACTTAAGTACAAGAAGACTGTCACTTCTTACTGTCTATGATTTGAACCTTTCCTGTGAGACCAGTTTTAGATTTCGATGGTTCACTTCAGGTTTACTGTATCCCTTGGACCTTCTTATTGACGATGAAACACAGAAATTTCATCGGAATTATATACAAAAAGAACAATGCCGACTTAAGTACAAGATGACTGACTCTTCTTACATTCAATGATTTGAGCCTTTCCTGTGAGACCAGTTTTTGATTTTGATGCTTCACTTCAGGTTATCGGTATCCCTTGGACCTTCTTATTGACAATGAAACACAGAAACTGTATCGGAATTAAATACTAAAGCACAATGCCACTTAAGTACTAGAATACTGACTCTTCTTACTGTCTATGACTTGAACCTCTCCTGTGAGACCAGTTATAGATGCCAAAATTTCTCTTCAGGTTTACTGTATCCCTTGGACTTTCTTATTGACGATGAAACACAGAAATTGCATCGGAATTACATACAAAAATGCAGAATGCCTACTTAAGTACAAGAAGACTGATTCTACTTACTGTCTGTGTTTTGAAGCTTTCCTGTGAGACCAGTTTTAGATTCCGATGCTTCACTTCAGGTTTACTGTATCCCTTGGTCCCTATTATTAACGATGAAACACAGAAATTGCAACCGAATTAAAGCCAAATGCACAATGCCGACATAAGTAGAGAAGGACTGACTCTTCTTACATTCTATGATTTGAACATTTCCTGTCAGACCAGATTTAGTTTCCGATGCTTCACTTCAGCTTTACTATATACCTTGGACCTTCATATTGACGATGAAACACAGAAATTGCATCGGAATTAAATACAAAAGGCACAATGCCGTCTTAAGTACAAGAGGACTGACTCTTCCGACATCCTATGATTTGAACCTCCTCTGTGACACCAGTTTTAGATTCCGATGCTTTACTTCGGAGTTACTGTATCCCTTGGACCTTCTTATTGACGATGAGACACAGAAATTGCATCGGAATTAAATACAAGAGGAACAATTCCAACATAAGTACAAGAAGACTGACTCTTCTTACGGTCTATGATTTGAACCTTTCCTGTGAGACCAGTTATAGATTTCGATGTTTCACTTCAGGTGTACTGTATCCCTTGGACCTTCCAGTTGACGATGCAACACAGCTATTGCATCGGATTAAATACAAAAGGCACAATGCCGACTTAAGTACAAGAACACTGACACTTCTTATTGTCTGTGTTTCGAGAAATTCCTGTGTGACCAATTTTCGATTCTGATGCTTCACTTCAGGTTTACTGTATCCCTTGGACCTTCTTACTGACGATGGAACACAGAAATTGCTTCGGAATTAAATACAAAAGGCACAATGCCGACTTAAGTACAAGAAGACTGACTCTTTTTACATCCTATGAATTGAGCCTTTCCTGTGAGACCAGTTAGAGATACCGATGCTTCACTTCAGGTTTAAAGTATCCGTTTGAATTCCTTATTGACGATGAAACACAGAAAGTCCATCGGGATAAATTACAAAAGGCACAATGCCGACTTAAGTACAAGAAGACTGACTCTTCTTACTGTCCATGTTTTCAACCTTTCCCTATAAGACCCGTTATAGATTCCAATGTTTCACTTCAGGTTTACTGTATCCCTCAGACCTTCTTATTGAATATGAAACACAGAAAATGCATCGGAATTAAATACAAAAGTCACAATGCCGACTTAAGTACAAGTAGTCTGACTCTTCTTACGTTCTATGATCTGAACCTTTCCAGTGAGACCAGTTTTTGAATCCGATGCCACACTTCAGGTTTACTGTATCCCTTGGACCTTCATAATCACGATGAAACACAGAAATAGCATCGGAATTAAATACAAAGAACACAATCCCGACATAAGTACAAGAAGGCTGACTCTTCTTACATTCTATTATTTGAACCTTTCCTGTGAGACCAGTTTTAGATTACGATGCTTCACTTCGAGTTCACTGTATCCCTTGGTCCTCCTTGTTGCCGATTAAACACAGATATTGCATCGAAATTCAATACAAAGAGCAAAATGCCGACTTAAGTACTCGAAGACTGACTCTTCTTACTGTCTCTGTTTTGAACCTTTCCTGTGACACCAGTTTTAGATTCCGATGCTTCACTTCAATTTTACTGTATCCCTTGGACCTTCTTATTGACAATGAAACACAGAAACTGTATCGGAATTAAATACTAAAGCACAATGCCACTTAAGTACTAGAATACTGACTCTCCTTACTGTCTATGATTTGAACCTCTCCTGTGAGACCAGTTATAGATGCCAAAATTTCTCTTCGGGTTTACTGTATCCCTTGGACTTTCTTATTGACGATGAAACACAGAAATTGCATCGGAATTATATACAAAAGGCACAATGCCGACATAAGTAGAAGGGGACTACATTTCTTACATTCTATGACTTGAACCTACCTGTGTGTCTAGTTTTAGATTCCGATGCTTCCCTTTAGGTTTACTGTATCCCTTGGACTTTCAAATTGACGATGAAACACAAAAATTGCATCGGAATTAAATACAAAAGGAACAATGCAGACTTAAGTACAAGAAGACTGACACTTCTTACTGTCTATGATTTTAACCTTTCCTGTGAGACCAGTTTTAGATTCCGATGGTTCACTTCAGGTTTACTGTATCCCTTGGACCTTCTTATTGACGATGAAGCACAGAAATTTCATCGGAAATAAATACAAAAAGAACAATGCCGTCTTAAGTACAAGAAGACTAACTGTTCTTACTGTCTATGACTTGAAGCGTTCCTGTGCGACCAGTTTTAGTTTCCGATGCTTCACTTCTAGTTTACTGTGTCCCTTGGAGCTTCTTATTGACGATGAAAGACAGAAATTGCATCGGAATTAAATACAAAAGGTACAATGCCGACTTAAGTACAAGATGACTGACTCTTCTTACATTCAATGATTTGAGCCTTTCCTGTGAGACCAGTTTTAGATTTTGATGCTTCACTTCAGGTTATCGGTATCCCTTGAACCTTCTTATTGACAATGAAACCAGAAACTGCATCGGAATTAAATACAAAAGGCACAATGCCGACTTAAGTACAAGAAGACTGACTCTTCTTACGGTCTATGATTTGAACCTTTCCTGTGAGACCAGTTATAGATTTCGATGTTTCACTTCAGGTGTACTGTATCCCTTGGACCTTCCAGTTGACGATGCAACACAGCTATTGCATCGGATTAAATACAAAAGGCACAATGCCGACTTAAGTACAAGAACACTGACACTTCTTATTGTCTGTGTTTCGAGAAATTCCTGTGTGACCAATTTTCGATTCTGATGCTTCACTTCAGGTTTACTGTATCCCTTGGACCTTCTTACTGACGATGGAACACAGAAATTGCTTCGGAATTAAATACAAAAGGCACAATGCCGACTTAAGTACAAGAAGACTGACTCTTTTTACATCCTATGAATTGAGCCTTTCCTGTGAGACCAGTTAGAGATACCGATGCTTCACTTCAGGTTTAAAGTATCCGTTTGAATTCCTTATTGACGATGAAACACAGAAAGTCCATCGGGATAAATTACAAAAGGCACAATGCCGACTTAAGTACAAGAAGACTGACTCTTCTTACTGTCCATGTTTTCAACCTTTCCCTATAAGACCCGTTATAGATTCCAATGTTTCACTTCAGGTTTACTGTATCCCTCAGACCTTCTTATTGAATATGAAACACAGAAAATGCATCGGAATTAAATACAAAAGTCACAATGCCGACTTAAGTACAAGTAGTCTGACTCTTCTTACGTTCTATGATCTGAACCTTTCCAGTGAGACCAGTTTTTGAATCCGATGCCACACTTCAGGTTTACTGTATCCCTTGGACCTTCATAATCACGATGAAACACAGAAATAGCATCGGAATTAAATACAAAGAACACAATCCCGACATAAGTACAAGAAGGCTGACTCTTCTTACATTCTATTATTTGAACCTTTCCTGTGAGACCAGTTTTAGATTACGATGCTTCACTTCGAGTTCACTGTATCCCTTGGTCCTCCTTGTTGCCGATTAAACACAGATATTGCATCGAAATTCAATACAAAGAGCAAAATGCCGACTTAAGTACTCGAAGACTGACTCTTCTTACTGTCTCTGTTTTGAACCTTTCCTGTGACACCAGTTTTAGATTCCGATGCTTCACTTCAATTTTACTGTATCCCTTGGACCTTCTTATTGACAATGAAACACAGAAACTGTATCGGAATTAAATACTAAAGCACAATGCCACTTAAGTACTAGAATACTGACTCTCCTTACTGTCTATGATTTGAACCTCTCCTGTGAGACCAGTTATAGATGCCAAAATTTCTCTTCGGGTTTACTGTATCCCTTGGACTTTCTTATTGACGATGAAACACAGAAATTGCATCGGAATTATATACAAAAGGCACAATGCCGACATAAGTAGAAGGGGACTACATTTCTTACATTCTATGACTTGAACCTACCTGTGTGTCTAGTTTTAGATTCCGATGCTTCCCTTTAGGTTTACTGTATCCCTTGGACTTTCAAATTGACGATGAAACACAAAAATTGCATCGGAATTAAATACAAAAGGAACAATGCAGACTTAAGTACAAGAAGACTGACACTTCTTACTGTCTATGATTTTAACCTTTCCTGTGAGACCAGTTTTAGATTCCGATGGTTCACTTCAGGTTTACTGTATCCCTTGGACCTTCTTATTGACGATGAAGCACAGAAATTTCATCGGAAATAAATACAAAAAGAACAATGCCGTCTTAAGTACAAGAAGACTAACTGTTCTTACTGTCTATGACTTGAAGCGTTCCTGTGCGACCAGTTTTAGTTTCCGATGCTTCACTTCTAGTTTACTGTGTCCCTTGGAGCTTCTTATTGACGATGAAAGACAGAAATTGCATCGGAATTAAATACAAAAGGTACAATGCCGACTTAAGTACAAGATGACTGACTCTTCTTACATTCAATGATTTGAGCCTTTCCTGTGAGACCAGTTTTAGATTTTGATGCTTCACTTCAGGTTATCGGTATCCCTTGAACCTTCTTATTGACAATGAAACCAGAAACTGCATCGGAATTAAATACAAAAGGCACAATGCCGACTTAAGTACAAGAAGACTGACTCTTCTTACATTCTATGATTTGAGCCTTTCCTGTGAGACCAGTTTTCGAATCCGATGCTCACTTCAGGTTTACTGTATCCCTTGCACCTTCTTATTGACGATGAAACACAGAAATTGCATCGGACTTAAATATAAAAGGCAGAATGTCGACTTAAAGCATGTAGACTGACTCTTCTTACTACCTATGCTTTGAACCTTTCCTGTGGGACTAGTTTTAGATTCCGATACTTCACTTCGGAGTTACTGTATCCCTTGGACCTTCTTATTGACGATGAAACACAGAAATTGATTCGGAATTAAATACAAGAGGAACAATGCCGACTTAAGTACAAGAAGACTGACTCTTCTTACGGTCTATGATTTGAACCTTTATTGTGAGACCAGTGATAGATTTCGATGCTTCACTTCAGGTGTACTGTATCTTTTGGACCTTCCAGTGGACGATGAAACACAGCAATTGCATCGGAATTAAATACAAAAGGCACAATGCCGACTTAAGTACAAGAAGACTGACTCTTCTTACGGTCTATGTTTTGAACCTGTCCTGTGAGACCAATGTTGGATTCCGATGCTTCACTTCAGGTTTAAAGTATCCCTTTGACTTCCTTATTGACGATGAAACACCGAAATTGCATCGAAATTCAATACAAAAGGCACAATGCCGACTTAAGTACAAGTGGACTGACTCTTTCGACATTCTATGATTTGAACCTTTCCTGTGAGACCAGTTTTAGATTCCGACGCTTCAATTCGGAGTTACTGTATCCCTTGGACCTTCTTATTGACGATGAAACACAGAAATTGCATCGGAATTAATTACAAGAGGAACAATGCCGACTTAAGTACAAGACGACTGACTCTTCTTACTATCTATGTTTTGAACTCTTCCTGTGAGACCAGTTATAGATTCCGATGCTTCACTTTAGGTGTACTGTATCCCTTGGACCTTCTAGTTGACGATGAAACACAGATATTGCATCGGAATCAAATACAAAAGGCACAATGCCGACTTAGGTACAAGATGACTGACTCTTATTACTGTCTATGCTTTGAAACTTTCCTGTGTCACCAGTTTTAGATTCCAATGTTCTTTTTAGGTTTGCTGTATTCCTTGGACCTTCTTATTGACGACGAAACACAGAAATTGAATCCGAATTAATTACAAAAGTCACAATACCGCCTTAAGTACAAGAAGACTGACTCTTCTTACTGTCTACGTTTTGAACTTTTTCTGTGAGACCAGTTTAAATTACGATGCTTAACTTCAGGTTTACTGTATTCCTTGGATCTGCTTGTTGACGATGAAACACAGAAATTGCATCAGAATTAAATTCAAAAGGCACAATGCCGACATAAGTACAAGGAGACTGACTCTTCTTACATTCTATGTTTTGAGCCTCTCCTGTGAGACCAATTTTACATTCCAATGCTTCACTTTAGGTTTACTGTATCCCTTGGACCTTCTAATTGACGATGAAACACAGAAATTGCATCGGAATTAAATAAAAATGCTCAATGCCAACTTAAGTACAAGAAGACTGACTCTTTTTACATCCTATGATTTGAGCCTTTCCTGTGAGACAATTTTTACATTCCGATGCTTCACTTCAGGTTCGCTGTATCCCTTGGTCCTTCTTGTTGCCGATTAAACACAGAAATTGCATCGAAATTCAATACAAAGGGCAAAATGCCGACTTAGGTACAAGAAGACTTACTCTTCTTACTGTCTATGTTTTGAACCTTTCCTGTGAGACCAGTTTTAGACTCCGATGCTTCACTTCAGTTTCACTGTATCCCTTGGACCTACTTATTGACGACGAAACGCAGAAATTGAATCCGAATTAATTACAAAAGTCACAATTCCGCCTTAAGTACAAGAAGACTGACTCTTCTTACTGTCTATGTTTTGTAACTTTTATGTGAGACCAGTTTTAGATTCCGATGCTTCACGTCAGGTTTGCTGTATCCCTTGGACCTTCTTATTGACGATGAAACACAGAAATTGCATCGGAATAAAATACAAAAGTCACAATGCCGAATTAAGTACAAGAGGACTGATTCTTCTTACATTCGATGATTTGAACCTTTCCTGTGACACCAGTTTTAGATTCCGATGCTTCACTTCAGGTATACTGTATACCTTGGACCTTCATATTGACGATGAAACACAGAAATTACATCGGAATTAAATACAAAAGGCACAATGCCGACTTAAGTGCAAGAGGACTGACTCATTCGACGTTCTGTGATTTGAACTTTCCTGTGAGACTAGTTTTAGATTCCGATGCTTCAATTCGGAGTTACTGTATCCCTTGGACCTTCGTATTGACGATGAAACACAGAAATTGCATCGGTATTATATACAAGAATAACAATGCCGACTTAAGTACAAGAAGACAAACTCTTTTTACTGTCTATGTTTTGAACCTTTCCTGTGAGACCAGTTATAGATTCCGACGCTTCACTTTAGGTGTACTGTATGCCTTGAACCTTCTAGTTGACGATGAAACACAGAAATTGCATCGGAATTAAATACAAAAGGCACAATGCCGACTTAAGTACAAGATGACTGACTCTTCTTACTGTCTATGCTTTGAACCTTTCCTGTGAGACCAGTTTTAGATTCCACTGTTCATTTCAGGTTTGCTGTATTCCTTGGACCTTCTTATTGACGACGAAACACAGAAATTGAATCGGAATTAATTACAAAAGGCACAATACCGCCTTAAGTACAAGAAGACTGACTCTTCTTACTGTCTATGTTTTGAACTTTTTCTGTGAGACCATTTTATATTCCGATGCTTAACTTCAGGTTTACTGTATCCCTTGGTCCTTCTTGTTGCCGATTAAACACTGAAATTGCATCGAAATTCAATACAAAGGGCAAAATGCCGACTTAGGTACAAGAAGACTTACTCTTCTTGCTGTCTATGTTTTGAACCTTTCCTGTGAGACCACTTTGAGATTCCGATTTTTCACTTCAGATTTACACTATCCCTTTGACTTCCTTATTGATGGTGAAACACAGAAATTCCATCGGAATTAAATACAAAAGGCACAATGCCGACTTAAGTACAAGAAGACTGACTCTTCTTACTGTCTATGTTTTGAACCTTTCCTGTGAGACCAGTTTTAGACTCCGATGCTTCACTTCAGGTTCACTGTATCCCTTGGACCAACTTATTGACGATGAAACACAGAAATTGGACCGGAATTAAATACAAAAGCTCATTACCGACTTTAGTACAAGAAGACTGACTCTTCTTACAGTCTATGTTTGAATATTTCCTGTAAGACCCGTTCTAGATTCCAATGATTCACTTCAGGTTTCCTGTATCCCTTGGATCTTCTCATTGACGATGAAATACAGAAATTGCATCGGAATTCAATACAAAATGCACAATGCCGACTGAAGTACAAGAAGACTGATTCTTTTTACATCCTTTGATTTGAGCCTTTCCTGTGAGACCAGTTTGAGATTCCGATGCTTCACATCAGGTTCACTGTATCCCTTGGACCTACTTATTGACGATGAAACACAGAAATTGCACAGGAATTAAATACTAAATTCACAATACCGACTTTAGTACAAGAAGACTGACTCTTCTTACTGTCTATGTTTGAACATTTCCTGTAAGACCCGTTCTAGACTCCAATGTTTCACTTCAGGTTTCCTGTATCCCTTGGCCCTTCTTATTGACGATGAAACACAGAAATTGCATCGGAATTAAATACAAAATTCACAATGCTGACATACAATGAAGAGGACTGACTCTTCTTACATTCTATGATTTGAACCTTTCCTGTGAGACCTGTTTTAGATGTCGGTGCTTCACATAAGGTTTACTGTAACCCTTGGACCCTCATATTGACGATGAAACACAGAAATTGCATCGGAATTAAATACAAAAGGCACAATGCCGAATTAAGTACAAGCGGACTGCTTCTTCTTACATTCTATAATTTGAACCTTTCCTGTGCGACCGGTTATAGATTCCGATGTTTCACTTAAGGTTTACTGAATCCCTTGGACCCTCTTATTGACGATGAAACACAGAAATTGCATCCGATATATAAACAAAAGGCACAATGTCGACATAAGTAGAGGAGGACTGACTCTTCTTACAATCTATGATTTGAACCTTTCCTGTGAGACCAGTTTTAGTTTCTGATGCTTCACTTCAGGTATACTGTATACCTTGGACCTTCATATTGACGATGAAACACAGAACTGCATTGGAATTAAATACAAAAGGGACAATGCCGACTTAAGTGCAAGAGGACCGACTCATTCGACGTTCTATGATTTGAACTTTCTTGTGAGACTAGTTCTAGATTCCGATGCTTCAATTCGGAGTTACTGTATCCCTTGGACCTTCTTATTGACGATGAAACACAGAAATTGCATCGGAATTAAATACAAGAATAACAATGCCGACTTAAGTACAAGAAGACTGACTCTTTTTACTGTCTATGTTTTGAACCTTTCCTGTGAGACCAGTCATAGATTCCGACGCTTCACTTTAGGTGTACTGTATCCCTTGAACCTTCTAGTTGACGATGAAACACAGAAATTGCATCGGAATTAAATACAAAAGGCACAATGCCGACTTAAGTACAAGATGACTGACTCTTCTTACTGTCTATGCTGTGAACCTTTCCTGTGAGACCAGTTTTAGATTCCACTGTTCATTTGAGTTTTGCTGTATTCCTTGGACCTTCTTATTGACGACGAAACACAGAAATTGAATCGGAATTAATTACAAAAGGCACAATACCGCCTTAAGTACAAGAAGACTGACTCTTCTTACTGTCTATGTTTTGAACTTTTTCTGTGAGACCAGTTTAAATTCCGATGCTTAACTTCAGGTTTACTGTAACCCTTGGACCTAATTATTGCCGATGAAACACAGATATTGATTCCAAGTTAAATTCAAAAGGCACAATGCCGACTTAAATTCAAGAAGACTGACTCTTCTTACTGTCTATGTTTTGAACCTATCCTGACAGACCAGTTTTAGACTCCTATGCTTCAATGCAGGTTTACTGCATCCCTTGGAGCTTCTTATTGACGATAAAACACAGAAATAGCATCGGAATTAAATACAAAAAGCACAATGCCGACTTAAGGACAAGAAGGCTGACTCTTCTTACATTCTATGATTTGAACCTTTCCTGTGAGACCAGTTTTTTATTCCGATAGTTCACTTCAGGTTCTCTGTATCCCTTGGTCCTTCTTGTTGCCGATTAATCACTGCAATTGCATCGAAATTCAATACAAAGGGCAAAATGCCGACTTAGGTACAAGAAGACTTACTCTTCTTACTGTCTATGTTTTGAACCTTTCCTGTGAGACCAGTTTGAGATTCCGATGCTTCACTTCAGATTTACACTATGTCTTTGACTTCCTTATTGATGATGAAACACAGAAATTCCATCGGAATTAAATACAAAAGGCACAATGCCGACTTAAGTACAAGTTGACTGACTCTTCTTACTGTCTATGTTTTGAACCTTTCCTGTGAGACCAGGTTTAGACTCCGATGCTTCACTTCAGGTTCACTGTATCCCTTGGACCTACTTATTGACGATGAAACACGGAAATTGCACCGGATTTAAATACAAAAGCACATTACCGACTTTAGTACAAGAAGACTGACTCTTCTTACTGTCTATGTTTGAACATTTCCTGTAAGACCCGTTCTAGATTCCAATGTTTCACTTCAGGTTACCTGTATCCCTTGGATCTTCTCATTGACGATGAAACACAGAATTTGCATCGGAATTAAATACAATATTCACAATGCCGACATACAATGAAGAGGACTGACTCTTCTTACATTCAATGATTTGAACCTTTCCTGTGAGACCAGTTTTAGATGCCGATGCTTCTCTTCAGGTTTACTGTAACCCTTGGACCTTCATATTGACGATGAAACGCAGAAATTGCATCGGAATTAAATACAAAAGGCACAACGCCGAATTAAGTACAAGAGGACTGATTCTTCTTACATTCTATGATTTGAACCTTTCCAGTGAGACCGGTGATAGATTCCGATGTTTTACTTCAGGTTTACTGTATCCCTTGGACCCTCTTATTGACGATGAAATACAGAAATTGCATCGGAATTAATTACAAAAGGTACAATGCCAACATAAGTAGAAGAGGACTGACTCTTCTTACATTCAACGATTTGAACATTTCCTGTGAGACCAGTTATAGATTCCGATGCTTCACTTCAGGTATACTGTATCCCTTGGACCTTCTTATTGACGATGATACACAGAAATTGCATCTGAATTAAATACAAAAGGCACAATGCCGACTTAAGTACAAGAAGGCTGACTCTTCTTACATTCTATGATTTGATCCATTCCTGTGAGACCAGTTTTTAATTCCAATGCTTCACTTCTGGTTCTCTGTATCCCTTGGTCCTCCTTGTTGCCGATTAAACACAGAAATTGCATCGTAATTAAATACAAAGGGCTAAATGCCGACTTAGGGAGAAGTACACTGACTCTTCTTACTGTCTATGATTTGAACCTTTCCTGTGAGACCAGTTTTAGATTCCGATGCTTCACTTCAGGTTTACTGTATCCCTTGGACCTTCTTATTGACGATGAAACACAGAAATTGCAACGGAAATAAATACAAATTGGCACAATGCCGACTTAAACGCACGAAGACTGGCTCTTCTTACTGTCTATGTTTTGAACCTTTCCTGTGAGATTAGTTTTAGATTCCGATGCTTCATTTCAGGTATACTGTATCCCTTTTACCTTGTTATTGACGATGAAGCACAGAAATTGCATCGGAATAAAATACAAATTGCACAATGCCGACTTAAGTACAAGAAGACTGCCTCTTCTTACTGTCTATGTTTTCAACGTTTTTTGTGAGACCAGTTATAGATTCCGATGCTTCACATCAGGTATACTGTATCCCTTGCACCTTCTAATTTACGATGAAACACAGAAATTGCATCGGAATAACATACAAAAGGCACAATGCCGACTTAAGTACAAGAAGACTGACTCTTCTTAATGTCTATGTTTTGAACCTTTCCTGTGGGACCAATTTTGATCCGATGCATCACATCAGGTTTACTGTATCCCTTGGACCTTCTTATTGACTATGGAACACAGAAATTGATTCAGAATTAAATTCAAAAGGCACAATGACGACTTAAGTACAAGAAGACTGACTCTTTTTACATCCTATGATTTGAGCCTTTCCTGTGAGACCAGTTTGAGATTCTAATGCTTCACTTCAGGTTTAAAGTATCCCTTTGACTTCCTTATTGACGATGGAACACAGAAATTCCAGCGGAATAAAATTCAAAAGGCACAATGCCGACTTAAGTACAAGAAGACTGAGTCTGTTTACTGTCCACGATTTGAACCTTTCCTGTAAGACCCGTTACAGATTCCAATGTTTCACTTCAGGTTTACTGTATCCCTTGGACCTTCTTCTTGACGATGAAACACAGAAATTGCATCGGAATTAAATAAAAAAAGCACAATGTCGAATTAAGTACAAGAGGACTGACTAGTCTTACATTATATGATTTGAACCTCTCCTGTGAGACCATTTTTAAATTTCGATGCTTCACTGCAGGTTTACTGTATCCCTTAAAACTTCTTATTGACGAAGAAACACAGATATTGAGTCGGAATTAAATACAAAACGCACAATGCCGATTAAGTACAAGAGGAATGACTCTCCTTACTGTCTATGTTTTGAACCTTTCCTGTGAGACCAGTTGTAGATTTCGATGCTTCACTTCAAGTTTACTGTATCCCTTGGACCTTCTTATTGACGATGAAAAACAGAGATTGCATCGGAATTACATACAAAAGGCAGAATGCCTTCTTAAGTACAAGAAGACTGAATCTTCTTACTGTCTGTGTTTTGAAGCTTTCCTGTGAGACCAGTTTTAGATTCCGATGCTTCACTTCAGGTGTACTGTATCCCTAGGACCTTCTTATTGTAGATGAAACACTGAAATTGCATCGGAATTAAACACAAAAGTATCAGTGCCGTCTTAAGTACAAGAAGACCGACTCTTCTTACGGTCTATGTTTTGAACCTTTCCTGTGAGACCAGTTATAGATTCCGAAGCTTTACTTCAGGTTAACTGTATCCATTGGACCCTCTTATTGACGATGAAACACAGAAATAGCAACCGCATTAAAAACAAAACGCACAATGCAGTCATAAGTAGAGGAGGACTGACTCTTCTTACATTCTATGATTTGAACCTTTCCTGTGAGACCAGATTTAGTTTCCGATGCTTCACTTCGGAGTTACTGTATCCCTTGGACCTTCTTATTGACGATGAAACACAGAAATTGCATCGGAATTAAATACAAAAGGTACAATGCCAACATAAGCAGAAGAGGACTGACTATTCTTCCATTCTATGACGTCAACCTTTCCTGTGAGACCAGTTTTAGATTCCGTGGGTTCCCTTGAGTTTTACTGTATACCTTGGACCTTCATATTCACAATGAAACACAGAAATTGCATCGGAATTAAATACAAAAGGCACAATCCCTACTTAAGTACAAGAGGACAAGAGGACCGACATTCTATGATTTGAACCTTTCCTGTGAGACCAGTTTTAGATTCCGATGCTTCACTTCGGAGTTACTGTATCCCTTGGACCTTCTTATTGACGATGAAACACAGAAATTGCATCGGAATTAAATACAAGACGAACAATGCCAAAATAAGTACAAGAAGACTGCCTCTTCTTACGGTCTATGATTTGAACCTTTCCTGTGAGACCAGTGATAGATTTCGATGCATCACTTCAAGTGTACTGTATCTTTTGGACCTTCAAGTGGACGATGAAACACAGAAATTGCATCGGAATTAAATACAAAAGGTTTAATGCCAACATAAGCAGAAGAGGACTGACTATTCTTCCATTCTATGACGTCAACCTTTCCTGTGAGACCAGTTTTAGATTCCGTGGGTTCCCTTGACTTTTACTGTGTACCTTGGACCTTCATATTCACAATGAAACACAGAAATTGCATCGGAATTAAATATGAAAGGCACAATCCCTACTTAAGTACAAGAGGACAAGAGGACCGACATTCTATGATTTGAACCTTTCCTGTGAGACCAGTTTTAGATTCCGATGCTTCACTTCGGAGTTACTGTATCCCTTGGACCTTCTTATTGACGATGAAACACAGAAATTGCATCGGAATTAAATACAAGAGGAACAATGCCAAAATAAGTACAAGAAGACTGCCTCTTCTTACGGTCTATGATTTGAACCTTTCCTGTGAGACCAGTGACAGATTTCGATGCTTCACTTCAGGTGTACTGTATCTTTTGGACCTTCAAGTGGACGATGAAACACAGAAATTGCATCGGAATTAAATACAAAAGGTACAATGCCAACATAAGCAGAAGAGGACTGACTATTCTTACATTCTATGACGTCAACCTTTCCTGTGAGACCAGTTTTAGATTCCGTGGGTTCCCTTGAGTTTTACTGTATCCCTTGGACCTTCATATTGACGATGAAACACAGATATTGCATCGAAATTCAATACAAAAGGCACAATGCCGACTTAAGTACAAGTGGACTGACTCTTTTGTCATTCTATGATTTGAACCTTCCCTGTGAGACCACTTTTAGATTCCGATGCTTCAATTCGGAGTTACTGTATACCTTGGACCTTCTTATTGACGATGAGACACAGAAATCGCATCGGAATTTAATAGAAGAGGAACAATGCCGACTTAAGTACATGAAGACTGACTCTTCTTACTATCTATGTTTTGAACCTTTCCTGTGATACCAGCTTTAGATTCCAACGTTCTTTTTAGGTTTGCTGTATTCCTTGGACCTTCTTATTGACGACGAAACACAGAAATAGAATCGGAATTAATTACAAAGGCACAATACCGCCTTAAGTACAAGAAGACTGACTCTTCTTACTGTCTACGTTTTGAAAATGTTCTGTGGGACCAGTTTAAATTCCGATGTTTAACTTCAGGTTTACTGTATTCCTTGGATCTTCTTGTTGACAGTGAAACACAGAAATTGCATCAGAATTAAATTCAAAAGGCTCAATGCCGACATAAGTACAAGGAGACTGACTCTTCTTACAGTCTATGTTTTGAGCCTTTCCTGTGAGACCAATTTTACATTCCTATGCTTCACTTCAGGTTAACTGTATCCCTTGGACCTTCTTATTGACGATGAAACACAGAAATTGCATCGGAATTCAATACAAAGGAACAGTGCCGACTTAAGTGCAAGAAGACCGACTCTTCCTACTGTCTATGCTTTGAACCTTTCCTGTGAGACCAGTTATAGATTCCGATGCTTCACTTCCGGGTTACTGTTTCGCTTGGACCTTCTTATTGACGATGAAACACAGAAATTGCATCGGATTTAAATACAATAGGCACAGTGCCGACTTCAGTACAAGAAGACTGACTGTTCTTACTGTCAATATTTTGAACCTTTCCTGTGAGATCAGTTTTTGATTCCGATGCTTCACTTCAGGTTTACTGTATCCCTTGGGCCTTATTATTGCTGATGAAACACAGAAATTGCTTCCAAATTAAATTCAAAAATCACAATGCCGACTTAAATTCAGTAAGACTGACTCTTCTTACTTTCTATGTTTTGAACCTATCCTGACAGAGCAGTTTTAGACTCCTATGCTTCACTTACGGTTTACTGTATCCCTTGGAGCTTCTTATTGACGATGAAACACAGAAATAGGATCGGAATTAAATACAAAAAGCACAATACCGACTTAAGTACAAGAAGGCTGACTCTTCATACATTCTACGATTTGAACCTTTCCTGTGAGACCAGTTTTAGATTCCGATGCTTCACTTCAGGTTCTCTGTATGCCTTGGTCCTTCTTCTTGCCGATTAAACACAGAAATTGCATCGAAATTCAATACAAAGGGCAAAATGCCGACTTAGGTACAAGAAGACTTACTCTTCTTACTGTCTATGTTTTGAAACTTTTATGTGAGACCAGTTTTAGATTCCGGTGCTTCAATTCGGAGTTACTGTATCCCTTGGACCTTCTTATTGACGATGAAACACAGAAATTGCATCGGAATTAAATACAAAGGACACAATGCCGAATTAAGTACAAGAGGACTGCATCTTCTTACATTCTATGATTTGAACCTGTCCTGTGAGACCGGTTATAGATTCCGATGTTTCACTTCAGGTTTACTGAATCCCTTGGACCCTCTTATTGATGATGAAACACAGAAATTGCAACCGAATTATAAACAAAAGTCACAATGCCGACATAAGTAGAGGAGGACTGACTCTCCTTACAATCTATGATTTGAACCTTCCCTGTGAGACCTGTTTTAGTTTCTGATGCTTCACTTCAGGTATACTGTATACCTTGGACCTTCATATTGACGATGAAACACAGAAATTGCATCGGAATTAAATACAAGAGGAACAATGCCGACTTAAGTACAAGAAGACTGACTCTTCTTACTGTCTATGTTTTGAACCTTTCCTGTGAGACCAGTTATAGATTCCAACGCTTTACTTGAGGTGTAATGTATCCCTTGAACCTTCTGGTTGACGATGAAACACAGAAATTGCATCGGAATTAAATACAAAAAGCACAATGCCGACTTAAGTACAAGATGACTGACCCTTCTTGCTGTCTATGCTTTGAACCTTTCCTGTGAGACCAGTTTTAGATTCCAATGTTCATTTTAGGTTTTCTGGATTCCTTGGACCTTCTTATTGACGACGAAACACAGATATTGAATTGGAATTAATTACAAATGGCACAATACCGCCTTAAGTACAAGAAGACTGACTCTTCTTACTGTCTGCGTTTGAACCTTTTCTGTGAGACCAGTTTAAATTCCGATGCTTAACTTCAGGTTTACTGTATTCCATGGACCTTCTTATTGACGATGAAACACAGAAATTGCATCGGAATTAAATACAATATTCACAATGCCGACATTCAATGAAGAGGACTGACTCTTCTTACATTCTATGATTTGAACCTTTCCTGTGAGACCAGTTTTAGATGCCGATGCTTCACTTCAGGTTTACTGTAACCCTTGGGCCTTCATATTGACGATAAAACACAGAAATTGCATCAGAATATAATACAAAAGGCACAATGCCGAATTAAGTACAAGAGGACTGATTCTTCTTACATTCTATGATTTGAACCTTTCCTGTGAGACCGGTTATAGATTCCGATGTTTTACTTCAGGTTTACTGTATCCATTGGACCCTCTTATTGACGATGAAAAACAGAAGTTGCATCGGAATTAATTACAAAAGGTACAATGCCAACATAAGTAGAAGAGGACTGACTCTTCTTACATTCTACGATTTGAACCTTTCCTGTGAGACCAGATATAGATTCCGATGCTTCACTTCAGGTTTACTGTATCGCTTGGACCTTCTAATTGACGATGAAACACAGAAATTGTATCGGAATTAAATACAAAAGGCACAATGCCGACTTCAGTTCAAGATGGCTGATTCTTCTTACTGTCTATGTGTTGAACCTTTATTGTGAGAACAGTTTAAGATTTCGATGTTCATTTCAGGTTTACTGTATCCCTTGGACCTTCTTATTGATGATGAAACACAGAAATTGCGTAGGAATTAAATACAAAAGGTACAATGCAACTTAAGTACAAGAAGACTGACTCTTCTTACTGTCATTGATTTGAGCCATTCCTGTGAGACCAGTTTTAGATTCCGATGCTTCACTTCAGGTTTTCTGTATCCCTTGGACCTTATTATTGACGATGAAACAAAAAAATTGCTTCCAAATTAAATTCAAAAGGCACAATGCCGACTTAAGTACAAGAAGACTGACTCTTTTTACTGTCTATGCTTTGAACCTTTCCTGTGAGACCAGTTTTAGATTCCGATGCCCCACTTAAGGTATACCGTATCCCTTGGACCTTCTTATTGACGATGACTCTCAGAAATTGCATCTGAATTAAATACAAAAGGCACAATGCCGACTTAAGTACAAGAAGGCTGACTCTTCTTACATTCTATGATTTGAACCATTCCTGTGAGACCAGTTTTATATTCCGATGCTTCACTTCAGGTTCTCTGTATGTCTTGGTCCTTCTTCTTGCCGGTTAAACACAGAAATTGCATCGAAATTCAATACAAAGGGCAAAATGCCGACTTAGGTACAAGAAGACTTACTCTTCTTACTGTCTATGTTTTGAAACTTTTATGTGAGACCAGTTTTAGATTCCGGTGCTTCAATTCGGAGTTACTGTATCCCTTGGACCTTCTTATTGACGATGAAACACAGAAATTGCATCGGAATTAAATACAAAGGACACAACGCCGAATTAAGTACAAGAGGACTGCTTCTTCTTACATTCTATGATTTGAACCTTTCCTGTGAGACCGGTTATAGATTCCAATGTTTCACTTCAGGTTTACTGAATCCCTTGGACCCTCTTATTGATGATGAAACACAGAAATTGCAACCGAATTATAAACAAAAGTCACAATGCCGACATAAGTAGAGGAGGACTGACTCTTCTTACAATCTATGATTTGAACCTTTCCTGTGAGACCTGTTTTAGTTTCTGATGCTGCACTTCAGGTATACTGTATACCTTGGACCTTCATGTTGACGATGAAGCACAGAAATTGCACCGGAATTAAATACAAAAGGCACAATGCCGACTTAAGTACAAGAGGACTGACTCTTTCGACGTTCTATGATTTGAACTTTCCTGTGAGACCAGTTTTAGATTCCGATGCTTCAATTCGGAGTTACTGTATCCCTTGGACCTTCTTATTGACGATGAAACACAGAAATTGCATCGGTATTAAATACAAGAGGAACAATGCCGACTTAAGTACAAGAAGACTGACTCTTCTTACTGTCTCTGTTTTGAACCTTTCCTGTGAGACCAGTTATAAATTCCGATGCTTCAGTTCAGGTTTACTGTATCCCTTGGACCCTCTTATTGACGATGAAACACAGAAATTGCAAACGAATTATAAACAAAAGGCACAATGCCACATAAGTAGAGGAGGACTGACTCTTCTTACAATCTATGATGTGAACCTTTCCTGTGAGACCTGTTTTAGTTTCTGATGCTTCTTTTTCAGGTATACTGTATACCTTGGACCTTCATATTGACTATGAAACACAGAAATTGCATCGGAATTAAATACAAAATGCACAATGCCGACTTAAGTACAAGAGCACTGACTCTTTCGACGTTCTATGATTTGAACTTTCCTGTGAGACCAGTTTTAGATTCCGATGCTTCAATTCGGAGTTACAGTATCCCTTGGACCTTCTTATTTACGATGAAACACAGAAATTGCATCGGAATTAAATACAAGAGGAACAATGCCGACTTAAGTACAAGAAGAATGACTCTTCTTACTGTCTATGTTTTGAACCTTTCCTGTGAGACCAGTTATAGATTCCGACGCTTTACTTGAGGTGTAATGTATCCCTTGAGCCTTCTGGTTGACGATGAAACACAGAAATTGCATCTGAATTAAATACAAAAAGCACAATGCCGACTTAAGTACAAGATGACTGACTCTTCTTGCTGTCTATGCTTTGAACCTTTCCTGTGAGACCAGTTTTAGATTCCGATGCCCCACTTAAGGTATACCGTATCCCTTGGACCTTCTTATTGACGATGAAACACAGAAATTGCATCGGAATATAATACAAAAGGCACAATGCCGAATTAAGTACAAGAGGACTGATTCTTCTTACATTCTATGATTTGAACCTTTCCTGTGAGACCGGTTATAGATTCCGATGTTTTACTTCAGGTTTACTGTATCCATTGGACCCTCTAATTGACGATGAAAAACAGAAATTGCATCGGAATTAATTACAAAAGATACAATGCCAACATAAGTAGAAGAGGACTGACTCTTCTTACATTCTACGATTTGAACCTTTCCTGTGAGACCAGATATAGATTCCGATGGTTCACTTCGGGTTTACTGTATCGCTTGGACCTTCTAATTGACGATGAAACACAGAAATTGTATCGGAATTAAATACAAAAGCACAATGCCGACTTCAGTTCAAGAAGGCTGATTCTTCTTACTGTCTATGTGTTGAACCTTTATTGTGAGAACAGTTTAAGATTTCGATGTTCATTTCAGGTTTACTGTATCCCTTGGACCTTCTTATTAATGATGAAACACAGAAATTGCGTAGGAATTAAATACAAAAGGTACAATGCAACTTAAGTACAAGAAGACCGACTCTTCTTACTGTCATTGATTTGAGCCTTTCCTGTGAGACCAGTTTTAGATTCCGATGCGTCACTTCATGTTTACTGTATCCCTTGGACCTTCTTATTGACGATGAAACACAGAAATTGCATCGGAAATAAATACAAAAAGGCACAATGCCGACTTAATCACAAGAAGACTGGCTCTTCTTACTGTCTATGTTTGAACCTTTCCTGTGATTATTAGTTTTAGATTCCGATGATTCATTCCAGGTATACTGTATCCCTTGGTCGTTCTTATTGACGATGAAGCACAGAAATTGCATCGGAATAAAATACAAAATGCACAATGCCGACTTAAGTACAAGAAGACTGCCTCTTCTTACTGTCTATGTTTTCAACGTATTTTGTGAGACCAGTTATAGATTCCGATGCTTCACATCAGGTATACTGTAGCCCATGCACCTTCTAATTTACGATGAAACACAGAAATTGCAATGGAATTAGATACAAAAGGCACAATGCCGACTTAAGTACAAGAAGTCTGACTCTTCTTACATTCTATGATTTGAGCCTTTCCTGTGAAACCAGTTTTAGAATCCGATGCTTCACTTCTGGTTTACTGCATCCCTTGGACCTTCATATTGACGATGAAACTCAGAAATTGCATCGGAATGAAATATAAAAGGCACAATGCCGACATAAGTACAAGAATACTAACTCTTCTTACTGTCTATGATTTGAAATTTTCCTGTGAGACCAGTTTTAGTTTCCGTTTCTTCACTTCTGGTTTACAGTATCCCCTGGACCTTCTTACTGACGATGATACACAGAAATTGCATCTGACTTAAATACAAAAGGCAAAATGCAGACTTAATTACAAGAAGATTGACTCTTCTCACTGTCTAAGTTTGAAACTTTCCTGTGAGACCAGTTTTAGATTCCGATTCTTCACTTCAGGTTTACTGTAACCCTAACACCTTCTTATTGACGATGAAACACAGAAATTGCATCGGAATTAAATACATAAGGCACAATGCCGACTTAAGTACAAGAAGGCTGACTCTCCTTACTGTCTATGATTTGAATCTCTCCTGTGAGACCAGTTATAGATTCCAATGTTTCACTTTAGGTTTACTGTATCAATTGGACCTTCTAATTGACGATGAAAAACAGAAATTGCATCAGAATTAAATACAAAAGGCACAATGCCGACATAAGTAGAAGAGGACTGTCACTTCTTACATACTATGATTTGAATCTTTCCTGTGAGTCCAGTTTTACATTCCAAAGCTTCACTTCAGGTTTACTGTATCCCTTGGACTTTCAAATTGACGATGAAACACAGAAATTTCATCGGAATTACATACAAAATTCGGAATGCAGACTTAAGTAAAAGAAGACTAACCCTTCTTACATTCTATGATTTGAGCCTTTCCTGTGAGACCAGTTTTAGATTCCGATGCTTCACATCAGGTTTATGGTATCCCTTGGACCTTCTTATTGACGATGAAACACAGAAATTGCATCGGAATTCAATACAAAAGGCGCAATGCCGACTTAAGTACAAGAAGACTGACTCTTCTTACTGTATATATTTTGAACCTTTCCTGTGAGACAATTTTTACATTCCGATGCTTCACTTCAGGTTTACTGTATCCCTTGGACCCTCTTATTGTCGACGGAACACAGAAATTGCATCGGAATTAAATACAAAAGAACAGTGCCGACTTAAGTACAAGAAGAGCGACTCTTCTTACTGTCTATGCTTTGAACCATTCCTGTGAGACCAGATATAGATTCCGATGCTTCACTTCCGGTTTACTGTATCGCTTGGACCTACTAATTGACGATGAAACACAGAAATTGCATCGGAATTAAATACAAAAGTCACAATGCCGGCTTCAATACAAGAAGGCTGATTCTCCTTACTGTCTATGTTTTGAACCTTTCCTGTGAGACCAGTTTTAGATTTCGATGTTCACTTCAGGTTTACTGTATCCCTTGGACCTTCTTATTGATGGTGAAACACAGAAATTGCTTCGGAATTAAATACAAAAGGTACAATGCAACTTAAGTACAAGAAGACTGACTTTTCTTACTGTCTGTCATTTGAGCCTTTTTTGTGAGACCAGTTTTAGATTCCGATGCTTAACTTCAGGTTTTCTGTATACCTTGGACGTTATTATTGACGATGAAACACAAAAATTGCTTCCAAATTAAATTCAAAAGGCACAATGCCGACTTAAGTACAAGAAGACTGACTCTTCTTACTGTCTATGTTTTGAACCTATCCTGAGAGACCAGTTTTAGACTCCTATGCTTCACTTCAGGTTTACTGTATCCCTTGGACCTTCTTATTGACGATGAAGCACAGAAATTGCATCGGAAATAAATACAAAAAGGCACAATGCCGACTTAACCACAAGAAGATTGGCTCTTCTTACTGTCTATGATTTTGAACCTTTCCTGTGAGATTAGTTTTAGATTCCGATGCTTTATTTCTCGTTTACTGCATCCCTTGGACCTTCTTATGACGATGAAACTCAGAAATTGCATCGGAATTAAATACAAAAGGCACAATGCCGACTTAAGTACAAGAATACTAACTCTTCTTACTGTATATGATTTGAATCTTTCCTGTGAGACCTGTTTTAGATTCCGATGCTTCACTTCAGGTTTACAGTATCGCCTGGACCTTCTTGCTAACGAAGATACACAGAAATTGCATCTGAATTAAATACAAAAGGCACCATGCCGACGTAAGTACAAGAAGATTGATCCTTCACACTGTCTATGTTTTGAGCCATTCCTGTGAGACCAGATTTAGATTCCGATGCTTCACATCAGGTTTACGGTATCCCTTGGACCTTCGTATTGACGATGAAACACAGAAATTGCATCGCAATTCAATACAAAAGGCACAATGCCGACTTAAGTACAAGAAGACTGACTCTACTTACTGTCTATATTTTGAACCTTTCCTGTGAGACAATTTTTGCATCCCGATGGTTCACTTCAGGTTTACTGTATCCCTTGGACCTTCTTATTGTCGATGGAACACAGAAATTGCATCGGAATTAAATAGAAAAGAACAGTGCCGACATAAGTACAAGAAGTCCGACTCTTCTTACTGTCTATGCTTTGAACCATTCCTGTGAGACCAGTTATAGATTCCGATGCTTCACCTCCGGGTTACTGTATCGCTTGGACCTTCTTATTAACGATGAAACACAGATATTTCATCGGAATTAAATACAAAAGTCACAATGCCGACTTCAGTACAAGAAGGCTGGTTATTCTTCCTGTCTATGTTTTGAACCTTTCCTGTGAGACTAGTTTTAGATTTCGATGTTCATTTAAGGTTTACTGTATCCCTTGGACCTTCTTATTGATGGAGAAGCACAGAAATTGCGTCGGATTTAAATGCAAAAGGTACAATGCAACTTAAGTACAAGAAGACTGACTCTTCTTACTGTCTGTGATTTGAACCTTTCCTGTGAGACAAGTTTTAGATTCCGATGCTTAACTTCAGATTTACTGTATCCCTTAGCCCTTCTTATTGACGATGAACACAGAAATTGCATCGGAATTAAATACAAAAGGCACAATGACGACTTAAGTACAAGAAGATTGACTCCTCTTACATTCTATGACTGGACCCTTTCCTGTGAGACCAGTTTTAGATTCCGATGCTTCACATTAGGTTTACGGTATCCCTTGGACCTTCTTATTGACGATGAAACACAGAAATTGCATTGGAATTAAAAACAAAAGGCACAATGCCGACTTAAGTACAAGAAGACTGACCCTTCTTACTGTCTATGTTTTGATCCTATCCTGTGAGACCAGTTATACATTCCGATGCCTCACTTCAGGTTTACTGTATCCCTTGGACCCTCTAGTTGACGATGAAACAGCGAAATTGCATCGGAATTTAATACAAAAGGCACAATGCCGACTTAAGTACTAGATGAATGACTCTTCTTATTGTCTATGTTTTGAACCTATCCTGTGAGACCGGTTTTGGATTCCGATGCTTCACTTAAGGTTTACTGTATCCCTTGGACCTTCTTATAGACGATGGAACACAGAAATTGCATCGGAATTAAATTCAGAAGGCACAATGCAGACTTAAGTACAAGATGGCTGACTCTACTTACAATCTATGATTTGAGCCTTCCCTGTGAGAGCAGTTTTTGATTCCGATGCTTCCCTTCAGGTTTACTGTGTCCCTAGGACCTTCTTATTGACGATGCAACACAGAATTAGCATCGGAATTAAAAACAAAAGGCACAATCCAGATTTAAGTACAAAAAGACTGACTATTCTTACTGTCTATGTTTTGAACCTTACCTGTGAGACCAGTTACAGATTCCGATGTTTGACTTCAGGTTTACTGTATACCTTGGACCCTCTTATTGACGATGAAACACAGAAATTGCATCGGAATTTAGTACGAAAGGTACTATGCCAACATAAGTAGAAGAGGACTAACTCTTCTTACATTCTATGATTTGAACCTTTCCTGTGAGAACAGTATTAGATTCCGATGCTTCACTTCAGGTTTACTGTATCCCTTGGACCTTCTTATTGACGACGAAACACAGTAATTGCATCGGAATTCAATACAAAAGGCACAATGGCGACTTTAGTACAAGAAGACTGACTCTTCTTACTGTCTATGTTTTGAACCTTTCCTGTGAGACCATTTTTACATTCCGATGCTTCACTTCAGGTTTACGGTATCCCTTGGACCTTCTTATTGTCGATGGAACACATAAATTGCATCGGAATTATAGACAAAATTAACAGTGCCGACTTAAGTACAAGAAGACGGACTCTTCTTACTGTCTATGTGTTGAACGTTTTCTGTGAGACCAATTATAGATTCCGATGCTTCACTTCCGGGTTACTGAATCCCTTGGACCTTCTTATTGACGATGAAGCACAGAAATTCCATCGGAATAAAATACAAAAGCACAATGCCGACTTAAGTACAAGAGGACTGATTCTTCTTACGTTCAATGATTTGAACCTTTCCTGTGAGACCAGTTTTAGGTTCCGATTTTTCACTTCAAGTTTTCTGTTTCCCTTGGACCTTATTATTGACGATGAAACAAAGAAATAGCTTTGGAATTAAATACAAAAGGCACAATGCTGACCTAAGTACAAGAAGACTGACTCTTCTTACTGTCTATGTTTTGAACCTTTCCTGGGAGACCAGTTTTAGATTCCGATGCCGCACTTCAGGTTTACTGTATCACTTGGACTTTCTTATTGACGATGTAAGACTGAAATAGCATCGGAATTAAATCCAAAAGCACAATGCCGACTTAAGTACAAGAAGGCTGACTCTTCTTACATTCTATGATTTGAACCTCTCCTGTGAGACCAGTTTTAGATTCCGATGCTTCACTTACGGTTTACTGTGTCCCTTGGTCGTTCTTATTGACGATGAAGCACAGAAATTGCATCGGAATAAAATACAAAAGGCACAATGCCGACATAAGTAGAAGAAGACTGCCTCCTCTTGCTGACTATGTTTTCATCCTTTTTTGTGAGACCAGTTATAGATTCCGATTCTTCACTTCTGGTGTACTGTATCCCTTGCACCTTCTTATTGACGATGAAACACAGAAATTGCATCGGAATTAAATACAAAAGGCACAATGCCGACTTATGTACAAGAAGACTGCCTCTTCTTAATGTCTACGTTTTGAACGTTTCCTGTGAGACCAGAGTTAGATTCCGATGCTTCACTTCCGGTTTACTGTATCCCTTGGTCCATCTTATAAACGATGAGACACAGAAATTGGATCGCAATTAAACACAAAAGGCACAATGTCGACTTAAAAACATGTAGACTGACTCTTCTTACTGTCTATGTTTTGAATCTTTCCTGTGAGACCAGTTTTAGATTCCGATGCTTCGCTTCAAGTTTACTGTATCTCTTGGACCTTCATATTGACGATGAAACACAGAAATTACATCGGAATTAAATACAAAAGGCACAATGCCGACTTAAGTACAAGAGGACTGACTCTTCCGACATTCTATGATTTGAACCTTTCCTGTGAGACCTGTTTTAGATTCCGATGCTTCACTTCGGAGTTACTGCGCCCCTTGGACCCTCTTATTGACGATGAAACACAGAAATTGCATCGGAATTAAATACAAGAGGATCAAAGCCGACTTAAGTACAAGAAGACTGACTCTTCCTACTGTCTATGATTTGAACCTTTCCTGAAGGACCAGTTATAGATTCCGATGCTTCACTTCAGGTTTACTGTATCCCTTGGACTCTCTTATTGACGATGAAACACAGCAATTGCATCGGAATTAAATACAAAAGGCACAATGCCGACATGAGTACAAGAAGACTGACTCTACTTACTGTCTATGTTTTGAACCTATCCTGAGAGACCAGTTTTAGACTCCTATGCTTCACTTCAGGTATACTGTATCCCTTGGAGCTTCGTATTGACGATGAAACACAGAAATAGCATCGGTATAAAATACAAAAGGCACAATGCCGACTTAAGTACAAGAGGGCTGACTCTTCTTTCATTCAATGATTTGAAACTTTCCTGTGAGACCAGTTATAAATTACGATGCTTCACTTCAGGTTCTCTGTATCCCTTGGTCCACCTTGTTGCCGATTAAGCACAGAAATTGCATCGGAAATAAATACAAAAAGGCACAATGCCGACTTAACCACAAGAAGACTGGCTCTTCTTACTGTCTATGATTTGAACCTTTCCTGTGAGATTAGTTTTAGATTCCGATGCTTCATTACAGGTTTACTGTATCCCTTGGTCTTTCTTATTGACGATGAAGCACATAAATTGCATCGGAATAAAAAAAAAAAAGGCACAATGCCGACGATAAGTACAAGAAGACTGCCTCTTCTTATTGTCTATGTTTTCAACCAATTTTGTGAGACCAGTTATAGATTCCGATGCTTCACTTCATGTATACTGTATCCCTTGCACCTTCTAATTTACGATGAAACACAGAAATTGCATTGGAAATAAAAAGAAAAGGCACAATGCCGACTTAAGTGCAAGATGTCTGACTCTTCTTACATTCTATGATTTGAGCCTTTCCTGTGAGACCAGTTTTAGATTCCGATGCTTTATTTCTGGTTTACTGCATCCCTTGGACCTTCTTGTTGACGATGAAACTCAGAAATTGCATCGGAATTAAATACAAAAGGCACAATGCCGACTTAAGTACAAGAATACTAACTCTTCTTACTGTCTATGATTTGAATCTTTCCTGTGAGACCTGTTTTAGATTCCGATGCTTCACTTCAGGTTTACAGTATCGCCTGGACCTTCTTGCTAACGGAGATACACAGAAATTGCATCTGAATTAAATACAAAAGGCACCATGCCGACGTAAGTACAAGAAGATTGACCCTTCTCAATGTCTATGCTTTGAGCCATTCCTGTGAGACCAGTTTTAGATTCCGATGCTTCACATCAGGTTTACGGTATCCCTTGGACCTTCGTATTGACGATGAAACACAGAAATTGCATCGCAATTCAATACAAAAGGCCCAATGCCGACTTAAGTACAAGAAGACTGACTTTACTTACTGTCTATATTTTAAACCTTTCCTGTGAGACTATTTTTACATCCCGATGGTTCACTTCAGGTTTACTGTATCCCTTGGAACTTCTTATTGTCGATGAAACACAGAAATTGCATCGGAATTAAATAGAAAAGAACAGTGCCGACTTAAGTACAAGAAGACCGACTCTTCTTACTGTCTATGCTTTGAACCATTCCTGTGAGACCAGTTATGGATTCCGATGCTTCACCTCCGGGTTACTGTATCGCTTGGACCTTCTTATTGACGATGAAACACAGATATTTCATCGGAATTAAATACAAAAGTCACAATGCCGACTTCAGTACAAGAAGGCTGATTATTCTTACTGTTTATGTTTTGAACCTTTCCTGTGAGACCAGTTTTAGATTTCGATGTTCATTTAAGGTTTACTGTATCCCTTGGACCTTCTTATTGATGGTGAAACACAGAAATTGCGTCGGAATTAAATGCAAAAGGTACAATGCAACTTAAGTACAAGAAGACTGACTCTTCTTACTGTCTGTGATTTGAACCTTTCCTGTGAGACAAGTTTTAGATTCCGATGCTTAACTTCAGATTTACTGTATCCCTTAGCCCTTCTTATTGACGATGAACACAGAAATTGCATCGGAATTAAATACAAAAGGCACAATGTCGACTTAAGTACAAGAAGATTGACTCCTCTTACATTCTATGACTGGACCCTTTCCTGTGAGACCAGTTATACATTCCAATGCTTCACATCAGGTTTACGGTATCCCTTGGACCTTCTTATTGACGATGAAACACAGAAATTGCATTGGAATTAAAAACAAAAGGCACAATGCCGACTTAAGTACAAGAAGACTGACTCTTCTTACTGTCTATGTTTTGATCCTATCCTGTGAGACCAGTTATACATTCCGATGCTTCACTTCAGGTTTACTGTATCCCTTTGACCCTCTAGTTGACGATGAAACAGAGAAATTGCATCGGAATTTAATACAAAAGGCACAATGCCGACTTAAGTACTAGATGAATGACTCTTCTTATTGTCTATGTTTTGAACCTATCCTGTGAGACCGGTTTTGGATTCCGGAGCTTCACTTAAGGTTTACTGTATCTCTTGGACCTTCTTATAGACGATGGAACACAGAAATTGCATCGGAATTAAATTCAGAAGGCACAATGCAGACTTAAGTACAAGATGGCTGACTCTACTTACAATCTATGATTTGAGCCTTCCCTGTGAGAGCAGTTTTTGATTCCGATGCTTCCCTTCAGGTTTACTGTGTCCCTAGGACCTACTTATTGACGATGCAACACAGAATTAGCATCGGAATTAAATACAAAAGGCACAATCCCGACTTAAGTACAAAAAGACTGACTATTCTTACTGTCTATGTTTTGAACCTTACCTGTGAGACCACTTACAGATTCCGATGTTTGACTTCAGGTTTACTGTATACCTTGGACCCTCTTAATGACGATGAAACACAGAAATTGCATCGGAATTTAGTACGAAAAGTACTATGCCAACATAAGTAGAAGAGGACTGACTCTTCTTACATTCTATGATTTGAACCTTTCCTGTGAGACCAGTATTAGATTCCGATGCTTCACTTCAGGTTTACTGTATGCCCTGGACCTTCGTATTGACGATGAAACACAGATATTGTATCGGAATAGAATACAAATGGCACAATGCCGACTTACGTAAAAGCGGACTGATTCTTCTTACATTCTATGATTTGAACCTTTCCTGTGAGACCAGTTTTAGATTCCGATGCTTCACTTCAGGTTTACTGTATCCCTTGGACCTTCTTATTGACGATGAAACACAGTAATTGCATCGGAATTCAATACAAAAGGCACAATGGCGACTTTAGTACAAGAAGACTGACTCTTCTTACTGTCTATGTTTTGAACCTTTCCTGTGAGACCATTTTTAAATTCCGATGCTTCACTTCAGGTTTACGGTATCCCTTGGACCTTCTTATTGTCGATGGAACACATAAATTGCATCGGAATTATATACAAAATTAACAGTGCCGACTTAAGTACAAGAAGACGGACTCTTCTTACTGTCTATGTGTTGAACGTTTTCTGTGAGACCAGTTATAGATTCCGATGCTTCACTTCCGGGTTACTGAATCCCTTGGACCTTCTTATTGACGATGAAACACAGAAATTGCATCGGAATCAAATACAAAAGCACAATGCCGACTTAAGTACAAGAGGACTGATTCTTTTTACGTTCAATGATTTGAACCTTTCCTGTGAGACCAGTTTTAGGTTCCGATTTTTCACTTCAAGCTTTCTGTATCCCTTGGACCTTATTATTGACGATGAAACAAAGAAATTGCTTTGGAATTAAATACAAAATGCACAATGCCGACCTAAGTACAAGAAGACTGACTCTTCTTACTGTCTATGTTTTGAACCTTTCCTGTGAGACCAGTTTTAGATTCCGATGCCGCACTTCAGGTTTACTGTATCACTTGCACTTTCTTATTGACGATGTAAGACAGAAATAGCATCGGAATTAAATCCAAAAGCACAATGCCGACTTAAGTACAAGAAGGCTGACTCTTGTTACATTCTATGATTTGAACCTCACCTGTGAGACCAGTTTTAGATTCCGATGCTTCACTTACGGTTTACTGTGTCCGTTGGTCGTTCTTATTGACGATGAAGCACAGAAATTGCATCGGAATAAAATACATAAGGCACAATGCCGACATAAGTACAAGAAGACTGCCTCCTCTTACTGTCTATGTTTTCATCCTTTCTTGTGAGACCAGTTATAGATTCCGATTCTTCACTTCTGGTATACTGTATCCCTTGCACCTTCTTATTGACGATGAAACACAGAAATTGCATCGGAATTAAATACAAAAGGCACACTGCCGACTTATGTACAAGAAGACTGCCTCTTCTTAATGTCTATGTTTTGAACGTTTCCTGTGAGACCAGAATTAGATTCCGATGCTTCACTTCCGGTTTACTGTATCCCTTGGTCATCTTATAGACGATGAGACACAGAAATTGGATCGCAATTAAATACAAAAGGCACAATGTCGACTTAAAAACATGTAGACTGACTCTTCTTACTGTCTATGTTTTGAACCTTTCCTGTGAGACCAGTTTTAGATTCCGATGTTCATTTTAGGTTTGCTGTATTCCATGGACTTTCTAATTGACGACGAAACACAGAAAATGCATCGTAATTAAATGTAAAAGGCACAATTCCGACTTAAGTACAAGGGGACTGACTCTTCCGACATTCTATGATTTGAACCTTTCCTGTGAGACCTGTTTTAGATTCCGATGCTTCACTTCGGAGTTACTGCGCCCCTTGGACCCTCTTATGACGATGAAACACAGAAATTGCATCGGAATTAAATACAAGAGGATCAAAGCCGACTTAAGTACAAGAAGACTGACTCTTCCTACTGTCTATGATTTGAACCTTTCCTGAAGGACCAGTTATAGATTCCGATGCTTCACTTCAGGTTTACTGTATCCCTTGGACTTTCTTATTGACGATGAAACACAGCAATTGCATCGGAATTAAATACAAAAGGCACAATGCCGACATAAGTACAAGATGACTGACTCTTCTTACTGTCTATGCTTTGAACCTTTCCTGTGAGACCAGTTTTAGATTCCGATGTTCATTTTAGGTTTGCTGTATTCCATGGACTTTCTAATTGACGACGAAACACAGAAAATGCATCGTAATTAAATGTAAAAGGCACAATTCCGACTTAAGTACAAGAAGTCTGTCTCTTCTTACTGTCTATGTTTTGAACCTTTCCTGTGAGACCAGTTTTAGATTCCGATGCTTCACTTCAGGTTTACTGTATCCCTTGGACCCTCTTATTGACGATGAAACACAGAAATTGCAACCGAATTAAAAACAAAAGGCACAATGCCGACATAATTAGACGAGGACTGACTCTTCTTACATTCTATGATTTGAACCTTTCCTGTGAGACCAGATTTAGTTTCCGATGCTTCACTTTAGCTCTACTGTATACCTTGGACCTTCATATTCACGATGAAACACAGAAATTGCATCGGAATTAAATACAAAAGGCACAATGCCGACTTAAGTACAACAGGACTGACTCTTCCGACATTCTATGATTTGAACCTTCCCTGTGAGACCAGTTTTAGATTCCAATGCCTCACTTCGGAGTTACTGTATCCCTTGGACCTTCTTATTGACGATGAAAGACAGAAATTGCATCGGAATTAAATACAAGTGGAACAATGCCGACTTAAGTACAAGAACACTGACTCTTCTTACGGTCTATGATTTGAACCTTTCCTGTGAGACCAGTTATAGATTTCGATGGTTCACTTCAGGTGTACTGTATCCCTTGGACCTTCCAGTTAACGATGAAACACAGATATTGCATCGGAATTAAATATAAAAGGCACAATGCCGACTTAAGTACAAGAAGACTGACTCTTCTTACTGTCTATGTTTGAACCTCTCCTGTGAGACCAATTTTGGATTCCAATGCTTCACTTCAGGTTTACTGTATCCCTTGGACCTTCTTATTGACGATGGAACACAGAAATTACTTCGGAATTAAATACAAAAGGCACAATGCCGACTTAAGTACAAGAAACCTGACTCTTTTTACATCCTATGATTTGAGCCCTTCCTGTGAGACCAGTTTGAGATTCCGATGCTTCACTTCAGGTTTCAAGTATCCCTTTGACTTCCATATTGACGATGAAACACAGAAATTCCATCGGAATAAAATACATAAGTCAAAATGCCGACTTAAGTACAAGAAGACTGACTCTTCCTACAGTCCATGTTTTGAACTTTTCCTGTAAGACCCGATATAGACTCCAATGTTTCACTTCAGGTTTACTGTACCCCTCAGACCTACTTCTTGAATATGAAACACAGAAATTGCATCGGAATTAAATACAAAAGCACAATGCCGACTTAAGTACAAGAATACTGACTCTTCCTACTGTCTATGATTTGAAACTTTCCCGTGAGACCAGTTTTAGATTCCGATGCTTCTTTTCAGGTTTGCAGTTTCCCTTGGACCTTCTTACTGATGATGAAACACAGAAATTGCATCTGAATCAAATACAAAAGGCACAATGCCGGCTTAAGTACAAGTACACTGACTCTTCTTACAGTCTATGTTTTGGACCGTTCCTGTGAGACCAATTTTAGATTCCGATGCTTCACTTCAGGTTCACTGCATCCCTTAGACCTTCTTATTGACGATGAAACACAGAAGTTGCATCGGAATTAAATACAAAAGGCACAATTCCGACTTAAGTACAAGAAGACTAACTCTTCTTACTGTTTATGATTTGAACCTCTCCCGCGAGACCAGTCATAGATGCCAAAATTTCTCTTCAGGTTTACTGTATCCGTTGGACCTTCTTATTGACGATAAAACACAGAAATTGCATCAGAATTAAATACAAAGGGCACAATGCCGACATAAGTAGAAGAGGACTGACATTTCTTACATTCTATGATTTGAACCTTTCCTGTGAGTCCAGTTTTAGATTCCGATGCTTCACTTTAGGTTTACTGTATCCCATGAACTTTCAAATTGACGATGAAACACAGAAATTGCATCGGAATTAAATACAAGAGGAACAATGCAGACTTAAGTACAAGAAGACTGACACTTCTTACTGTCTATGATTCGAACCTCTCCTGTGAGACCAGTTTTAGATTCCGATGTTTCACTTCAGGTTTACTGTATCCCTTGGACCTTCTTATTGACGATGAAACAAAGAAATTGCGTCGGAATTAAATACAACAGGAACAATGCCGACTTAAGTACAAGAAGACTAACTCTTCTTACTGTCTATGATTTGAAGCGTTCCAGTGAGACCAGTTTTAGATTTCGATGCTTCACGTCTGGTTTACTGTGTCCCTTGGACCTCCTTATTGACGATGAAAGAGAGAAATTGCATCTGAATTAAATACAAAAGGCACAATGCCGACTTAAGTACAAGATGACTGACTCTTCTTACATTCAATGATTTGAGCCTTTCCTGTGTGACCAGTTTTAGATTTCGATGCTTCACTTCAGGTTAACGGTATTCCTTAGACCTTTTTATTGACAATGAAACACAGAAATTGCATCGGAGTTAAATACAAAAGGCACAATGCCGACTTAAGTACAAGAAGACAGACTCTTCTTACTGTCCATGTTTTGAAACTTTCCTGTAAGACCCGTTATAGATTCCAATGTTTCACTTCGGGTTTACTGTATCCCTTGGACCTTCTTATTGACGATGAAACACAGAAATTGCATCGGAATTAAATACAAAAGGGACAATGCCGAATTAAGTACAGGAGGACTGACTCTGCTAACATTCTATGATTTGAACCTCTCCTGTGAGACCAGTTATAAATTCCGATGCTTCACTTCAAGTTTACACTATACCTTTGACTTCCTTATTGATGATGAAACACAGAAATTGCATCGGAATTACATACAAAAGGCAGAATGCCTACTTAAGTACAAGAAGACTGAATCTTCTTATTGTTTGTGTTTTGAAGCTTTCCTGTGAGACCAGTTTTAGATTCCGATGCTTCACTTCAGGTTTACTGTATCCCTTGGACATTCTTCTTGATGATGAAACACAGAAATTGCATTGGAATTAAATACAAGAGGCACAATGCCGACTTAAGTACAAGAAGACTGACTCTTCTTACATTCTATGATTTGAGCCTTTCCTGTCAGACCAGTTTTAGATTCCGATGCTTCACTTCAGGTTTACAGCATCCCTTGGACCTTCTTAATGACGATGAAACACAGAAATTGCGTCTGAATTAAATACAAAAGGTACAATGCCGACTTAAGTACAAGAACACTGACTATTCTTACTGTCTATGATTTGAACCATTCCTGTGAGACCATTTTCACATTCCGATGCTTCACTTCAGGTTTACTGTATCCCTTGGGCCTTCTTGTAGACGATGAAACACAGAAATTGCATCAGAATTAAATACAAAAGGCACAATGCCGACATAAGTACAAGGAGACTGACTCTTCTTACAGTCTATGTTTTGAGCCTTTCCTGTGAGACCAGTTTTACATTCCAATGCTTCACTTCAGGTTTACTGTATACCTTGGACCTTCTTATTGACGATGAAACACAGAAATTGCATCGTAATTAAATACAAAAGGCACAATGCCAAGTTAAGTACAAGACGACTGACTCTTTTTACATCCTATGATTTGAGCCATTCCTGTGAAACAATTTTTACATTCCGATGCTTTACTTCAGGTCTACTGTATCCCTTGGACCTTCTTATTGTCGATGGAACACAGAAATTGCATCGGAATTAAATACAAAGGAACAGTGCCGACTGGAGTACAAGAAGACCGACTCTTCCTACTGTCTATGTTTTCAATCTTTTCTGTGAGACCAGTTATAGATTCCGATGCTTCACTTCCGGGTTACTGTATCGCATGGACCTTCTTATTGACGAGGAAACACAGATATTGCATCGGAATTAAATACAAAAGGCACAATGCCGATTTCAGTACAAGAAGACTGACTGTTCTTACTGTCTATGATTTGAACCTTTCCTGTGAGACCAGTTTTATGTTCCGATGCTTCACTTCAGTTTTTCTGTATCCCTTGGACCTTATTATTGCCGATGAGACACAGAAAATGCTTCCAAATTAAATTCAAAAACACAATGCCGACTTAAATTCAAGAAGACTGACTCTTCTTACTGTCTATGTTTTGAACCTATCCTGACAGACCAGTTTTAGACTCCTATGCTTCACTTCAGGTTTACTGTATCCCTTGGAGCTTCTTACTGACGATGAAACACAGAAATAGCATCGGAATTAAATACAAAAAGCACAATGCCGACTTAAGTACATGAAGGCTGACTCTTCTTACATTCTATGATATAAACCTTTCCTGTGAGACCAGTTTTAGATTCCGATGCTTCACTTCAGTTTCTCTGTATCCCTTGGTCATTCCTGTTGCCGATTAAACACAGAAATTGCATCGAAATTCAATACAAAGGGCGAAATGCGGACTTAGGTACAAGAAGACTTATTCTTTTTACTGTCTAAATTTTGAACCTTTCCAGTGAGACCAGTTTTAGATTCCGATGCTACACTTCAGGTTTACTGTAAACCTTAGACCTTCATATTGACGATGAAGCACAGAAATTGCTTCCAAATTAAATTCAAAATGCACAATGCCGACTCAAATTCAAGAAGACTGACTCTTCTTACTGTCTATGTTTTGAACCTATCCTGACAGACCAGTTTTAGACTCCTATGCTTCACTTCAGGTTTACTGTATCCCTTGGAGCTTCTTACTGTCGATGAAACACAGAAATTGCATCGGAATTAAATACAAAAGGAACAGTGCCGACTTAAGTACAAGAAGACCGACTCTTCTTACTGTCTATGTCTTGAACCTTCCCTGTGAGACCAGTTATAGCTTCCGATGCCTCACTTCAGGTTTACTGTATCCCTTGGACCCTCTTATTGACGATGAAACACAGAAATTGCAACCGAATTAAAAACAAAAGGCACAATGCCGACATAAGTAGAGCAGGACTGACTCTTCTTACATTCTATGATTTGAACCTTTACTGTGAGACCAGTTTTAGTTTCTGATGCTTCACTTCAGGTATACTGTATACCTTGGAACTTCAAATTGACGATGAAACACAGAAATTGCATCGGAATTAAACATAAAAGGCACAATGCCGAATTAAGTACAAGAGGACTGACTCTTTTGACATTCTATGATTTGAACCAATCGTGTGAGACCAGTTTTAGATTCCGATGCTTCAATTCGTAGTTACTGTATCCGAAGGACCTTCTTATTGACGATGAAACACACAAATTGCATCGGAATTAAATACAAGAGGAACAATGCCGACTTAAGTACAAGAAGACTGACTCTTCTTACTGTCTATGCTTTGAACCTTTCCTGTGAGACCAGTTTTAGAATCCAATGTTCATTTTAGGTTTGCTGTATTCCTTGGACCTTCTTATTGACGACGAAAAACAGAAATTGAAACGAAATTAATTACAAAATGCACAATACCGCCTTAAGTACAAGAAGACTGACTCTTTTTACTGTCTACGTTTTGAACTTTTTCTGTGAGACCAGTTTAAATTCCGATGCTTAACTTCAGGTTTACTGTATCCCTTGGACCTTGTTGTTGACATGGAACACAGAAATTGCATCGGAATTAAATACAAAAGGCACAATGCCAACTTAAGTACAAGAAGACTGACTCTTTTTACATCCTATGATTTGAGCCTTTCCTGTGAGACAATTTTTACATTCCGATGCTTCACTTGAGGTTTACTGTATCCATTGGACCTTCTTATTGTCGATGGAATTGCATCGGAATTAAAAACAAAGGAACAGTGCCGATTTAAGTACAAGAAGACCGACTCTTCCTACTGTCTATGCTTTGAACCTTTCCTGTGAGACCAGTTATAGATTCCGATGCTTCACTTCCGGGTTACTGTATCGCCTGGACCTTCTTATTGACGATGAAACACAGAAATCGCATCGGAATTAAATACAAAAGGCACAATGCCGACTTCAGTACAAGAAGAATGACTGTTCTTACTGACTATGTTTTGAACCTTTCCTGTGAGACCAGTTAAAGACTCGTATGCTTCACTTCAGGTTTACTGTATCCCTTGGAGCTTGTTATTGACGATGAAACACAGAAATAGCATCGGAATTAAATACAAAAAGCACAATGCCGACTTAAGTACAAGGAGGCTGACTCTTCTTACATTCAATGATTTGAACCTTTCCTGTGAGACCAGTTTTAGATTCCGATGCTTCACTTCAGGTTCTCTGTATCCCTTGGTCCTTCTTGTTGCCGATTAAACACAGAAATTGCATCGAAAAACAATACAAAGGGCAAAATGCCGACTTAGGTACAAGAAGAATTACTCTTCTTACAGTCTATGTTTTGAACCTTTCCTGGGAGACCAGTTTCAGATTCCGATGCTTCACTTCAGGTTTACTGTATCCCTTGGACCTTCTTATTGACGATGAAACACAGAAATTGAGTCGAAAATAAATACAAAAAGGAACAATGCGGACTTAAGAACAAGAAGGCTGGCTCTTCTTACTGTCTATGTTTTGAACCTTTCCTGCGAGATTAGTTTTATATTCCGTTGCTTCTCCTCAGGTATACTGTATCCCTTGCACCTTCTTATTGACGACGAAACACAGAAATTGCATCAGAATTAAATTCAAAAGGCACAATGCCGACTTAAGTACAAGAAGACTGACTCTTTTTAAATCCTATGATTTGAGCCTTTCCTGTGAGACCAGTTTGAGATTCCGATGCTTCACTTCAGGTTTACTGTATCCCTTGGACACTCTTTTTGACGATGAAACAAAGAAATTGCATCGGAATTAAATTCAAAATGCAAAATGCCGACTTAAGTAAAAGAGGACTGACACTCTCACTTTCTATGATTTGAACCTCTCCTGTGAGTCCAGTTTCAGATTCCGATGCTTCACTTCATGGTTACTGCATACCTTGCACCTTCTTATTGACGATGAAACACAGAAATTGTATCGGAATGAAATTCAAAAGGCACAATGCCGGCTTAAGTGCAAGAGGACTGACACTCTAACTTTCTATGATTCGAACCTCCCAGTGTGACCAGTTATAGATTCCGATGCCTCACTTCAGGTTTACTGTATCCCTTGGACCCTCTTATTGACGATGAAACACAGAAATTGCAACTGAATTAAAAACAAAAGGCACAATGCCGACATAAGTAGAGGAGGACTGACTCTTCTTACATTCTATGATTTGAACCTTTACTGTGAGACCAGTTTTAGTTTCTGATGCTTCACTTCAAGTATACTGTATACCTTGGACCTTCATATTGACGATTCCGATGCTTCACTTCAGGTTTGCTGCATCCCTTGGACCTTCTTATTGACGATGAAACACAGAAATTGCATCCGAATTTAATACAAAGGGCACAATACCGATTTAAGTGCAGGAGGAGTGACACTCTAATTTTCTATGATTTGAACCTGTCCTGTGAGTGCAGTTTTACATTCCGATGCTTCACTTCAGGTTTACTGTATCCCTTGGATCTTCTTATTGACGATTAAACACAGAAATTGCATCCGAATTTAATACAAATGTCACAATGCCGACTTAAGTACATGAGGATTGACACTCTCACGTTCTATGATTTGAGCCTCTCCTGTGAGTCCAGTTTTAGATTCCGATGCTTCACTTCAGGTCTACTGTATCCCTTGGACCTTCTTATTGACGATGAGACACAGAAATTGCATCCGCATTTAATACAAAGGGCACAATACCGACTTATGTACAGGAGGAGTGACACTCTAACTTTCTATATTTTGAACCCCTCCTGTGAGTCCAGTTTTAGATTCCGATGCTTCACTTCAGGTTTACTGCATCCCTTGGACCTTCCTATTGATGATGAAACACAGAAATTGCATCCGAATTTAATACAAATGGCACAATGTCGACTTACGTACAAGAGGACTGACAGTCTCACTTTCTATGATTTGAACCTCTCCTGTGAGTCCAGTTTTAGATTTCGTTGCTTCAATTCAGGTTTACTGTACCCCTTGGACCTTCTTATTGACGAAGAAACACAGAAATTGCATCGGAAATAAATTCAAAAGGCAAAATGCCGACTTAAGTAAAAGAGGACTGACACTCTCACTTTCTATGATTTGAACCTCTCCTGTGAGTCCAGTTTTAGATTCCGATGCTTCACTTCAGGATTACTGTATACCTTGCACCTCCTTATTGACGATGAATTACAGAAATTGCATCGGAATTGTGGAGTCACCGCCAGACACCACACTTGCTAGGTGGTAGATTAAATCGGCCGCGGTCCATTTAGTACATGTCGGACCCACGTGTCGCCACTGTGTGATCGCAGACCTAGCGCCACCACAGGGCAGGTCTCGTGATACGAACAAGCACTCGCCCCAGTTGTACGGACGACCTAGCTAGCGACTAGATGTACGAAGCCGTCCTCTCATTTGCCGAGAGACAGTTAGAATAGCCTTCTGCTCAGTCCATGGCTACGACCTAGCAAGACGCCATTAGCCTTACCTACTTTGAGAGTTATAGTATAAATTTCTCAAGAAGAACGCTGTATTCATCACATAATAAAAGTTAAGTATAAAGCAGCTACGTACTTTTCTTGCTACCATTCAATAGTTATTCTGTTCCAGAATTCATGCCCGTCGGCGTGTGTGTACGCGTGCCTTTCTTTCTTGCGGCTACCTCAAGTGGCGTCACAGTCTTGTTACGTCACTACAGATTGGCGACGAGTCTACAAAGGATCTTGTGTTTTACTTTGGTTACATTTATTTGTGTCATGGCTTCGCCACAATCTCCAGATGTACTGTCCGAATTTTATCGCTTGCAGAATCAGCTGACGCAAGCGTTATTGGTTGCTCTTGGACAGCTCGTCCAGGGTCAACGTGCACTGCACACCGATGCGGCCGCCGCCGCTTCATCACTACCGCAGCCACAACATGCTGTTGCATCTCAATTCCGACCCTGGATGCAACCCACGAGTCCTGGCAAGAGTGGTCCCGTCAATTCGCCTTCCACCTCGCCGCCTACAGAATTCAAGGTAATGAGCGGCAGCCGTTTTTGCTTTCTTGTGTCGGTGTGTCCACCTACCGTGTGATAGTGAAGTTGTTTCCCCAGCGCGACGTAGCAACTCTGTCCAACGAGGAAATTTTGTCTGCTTTAGATGCCTATTTCAAAGAAACAGTTAATGTAGTTGCCAAACGGTATACGTTTTTTCGTACAAAACGTACGGCCGGTCAAACTAATAGGGAGTGGGTAGCAACGTTGCAAGGACTTACTAGGGACTGTGCCTTTGAATGTGACTGTGGTCTTTCTTATTCAGATACAATGGTACGTGATGCCATTGCACAGAACGTTTCTGATGTTCGCATACGGGAGCAAATTTTGAAACTAGTTAATCCCTCCCTTCAACAAGTGATAGACATATTGGATAGATAGGACACACTTGACTGTGCTCAGGAATCTTTTGAAACTTCGCCAGCTGTGTGTAACATTAACCGGCCCGCCGGACGCGCTCGCGCTACGCGGCCCGGTCAACTGCCCTCGCGTACGTCCGCACACCTGCCGCCGCGCGCTAAGCCAGGTGTGCCGCGCCAGCACACAAATGCAGTGAAATCATGCCCGCGGTGTGCTACTAGACATTCGCGTGAACATTGCCCGTCACGCCAAGCTATTTGCTTTTTCTGTAATAGGAAAGGACATGTTCAAAGTGTTTGCCAGAAAAAGCTCCGATCAGACAATCACAATCGTTCCAGGCGCTTTGCTTCGCGCCGGAATCGAACCAAGGACACTCAGGATCGTGAACTTTCGCCCATGGACATTCATGTCGTTAATTCCGTTTCGTCCAGTGCCACTTTCTCTAACAGTGACTTTGTTCATCCCACAAAAACTGTGCGTCGACGTCGCCGGAAATCACGTCCATTAGCAAGTGATTCTGTACCAGTGTCTGTTCAAATTGCACAAAACAGTCGCTCTTGTCGTCAACAGAACAATAAACTTTTTGTGGACTTAGACTTTGAAGGCAAATTCATACCATTCCAGCTCGATACCGGAGCTGCAGTTTCATTGATCAATCACGACACGTACAAACAACTGGGCGCACCTCCGTTGCGTGCCGCAAATGTTAAGCTAACCACATATTCAGGACAGAAAATTCCTGTGTTAGGACAGTGCACTCTTTTTGCAACATATAAAGGACAAACAAAACTTGTGTCATTTTATGTTCTTCGTTCTTCTACTGCAGTGAACTTGTTTGGCTTAGATTTATTTCAGTTGTTTAACATGTCTATTGTACATCAGGTCCTATCAGTGAATCAACATGTGCCTTCAGACAGTGTTTCTCGCTTATGTGACGAATTTGCAGACATTTTTGCACCGGGCTTAGGTTGCGCTAAAAACTATGCAGCACATTTGGAACTGAAAGTAAACGCGCAACCGAAATTTTTCCGAGCTACCAATGTTCCCCACGCATTGCGTCAGGAGGTCGCAAGAACATTGAACAATGTAGAATCACAAGGTGTGAGTGAATGTGCGCAATGCCTCTTCCATTTCAGCTCCGCATCATCGCTTACGCCGTACAGGTGTTCCGTTTCTCTGGACGACGGAATGCGAACGCGCCTTTCGCCAGTTGAAATCGGCGTTGCTTTCTCATACTTGCCTCACGCCTTTCGATCCCCAGACACCCCTTTTGTTGATGGTAGATGCATCGGATTTCGGGATCGGTGCTGTCCTTGCGCACAAAGTTGGCTCCCATGATCGCCCTATTGCCTTTGCGTCCAAATTGCTCTCGTCTGCGCAAAGAAATTATTCCCAGATAGAGAAAGAAGCTTTGGCTCTCGTGTTTGGTGTTACTAAGTTCCATGATTTCTTGTATGGTCGTCACTTTACCATCATCACAGACCACAAACCTTTGACATCGCTTTTTCATCCGACCAAGCCTGTAGCTCCACGTACAGCGCAGAAATTCATTCGCTGGTCTATTTTCCTCTCGCAGTACCGCTACGTTATCTTGTATCGGTCCACTGCTAAGCACGGAAACGCCGTTGCGTTGTCCCGTTTGCCTGTTGCTGAGGATAAAGCATTCGATTCTTCCGAACTTGCTTGCATGTTCATTGATTCGGAAACCGATGAAGTGGTCGAATCGTTTCCGATTGATTTTCGTCGTGTAGCTACAGCCACAGCTGCTCACCGTGTCATTGCTACTGTTTTGCGTTTTGTTGCTACGCAATGGCCTTTGTCAAAGTCACGGATCGAGGATCCGTTGGTTCGCCGATTTTCTGCTCAGAGGGAGAGACTTTTTGTTCGACGTGGTGTTTTGTTGTTGCGTTTTGATAATGATCAGTCCCGAGTCGTGGTCCCACGTTCGTTACAGTCCTCTGTTTTTTGGCTTCTTCACCAAGGACATTGGGGTACAGTGCGAACGAAACAACTTGCTCGTCAGCACTGTACTTGGTTCGGAATAGATGCTGCGATTACGAATATGTGTTCTTCTTGCCCAGCGTGTGCCGAACAACAATCCGCACCGCCGCGGAATGTCTTTGCATGGCCAAAAGCCACTTCCCCTTGGCAACGCTTGCACATTGATTTTGCTGGTCCCTTCTGGAATGCTCGATGGTTGGTTCTGGTCGATGCCTTCAGTAATTTTCCTTTTGTTGTCCGGATGTCTTCCACGACGTCCTCCGCCACCATCCAAGCGTTGTCTGCTATCTTTCGCATTGAAGGTCTTCCGCAGACTATTGTTTCCGACAATGGCCCACAATTCATGTCCGCAGAATTTCAGTCATTCTGCCGGGCCAATGGTATTCAACATCTGACATCCGCGCCGTTTTCGCCTCAGTCAAACAGTGCCGCTGAACGATTGGTCCGGACTTTCAAGTCACAGATGTTGAAATTGAAAGAGTCGCATTCTCGGGAGGACGCATTGTTGCTCTTTTTGTCTTCGTATCGCTCTCAGCCCCGAGATGGTCGCTCGCCGGCTGAGTTGCTCCACGGTCGTCCTCATCGCACCTTGATGTCTTTGCTGCATCCGCCGCATCAGGTTCCTGTGCAGCGGAAGACTCCTGCTTTTGCTCCAGGCGACGTTGTATTTTATCGCAACTATCGAGGTTCACGGCGTTGGTTCGCAGGGCGCATTCTTCGCTGCCTCGGCCGCGCGATGTATTTGGTTTTGGGGGCCTCTGGTGAGGTGCGTCGGCATCTCAATGAGCTGCGCCTCCGTCGTCGCACGGATTCTGCCGCTCCCCGTCTGCTTTCAGCGACGGTGCCGTCCGGCCAGCGCCCTGGGGACCCATCTACTGGCTCGCCTCATCCCCAGGTGTTACCGACGATGCCTTCCATTTTGCCCCATGGCGGCGCGCCGCCGCAGCAGCTGCCGCCGCCGCCGCCGCAGCCGCCGGTACTCCCGCCGGCGCCGCCCGCATTCGACGCTTCGCTGCAGCCGCCATGCGCCTCCCAGGGTCACGCGCCGCCGATCGCTTCCCGTGACCAGCTGTCCTCCGCCATGGAACTCCCGCCTCCTCCGGACCACATGACGTCATCGCGCGTCGGCTACCCCGACGCAATGGAGGTCGACCCTCCGGCCCCTCCTGTTTCTTTACGGGCCCATACACCGCATGTTGCCGTGCACCCTGAACTAGGTTTTCAGGCGTTTCCTAGCTCCCCTCGGACCGAATGGCCGGGTGCGGGTGGCACAGCCTCGCCTGTTGTTAGGCTCCCCACCTCATCGCATACGTCAACATGGGGTCCTCCCCACGGCAGGCGGAAGCCTTATCTCACGACCGTTCGCCGATTTGCGGGGGAGGAATGTGGTGCCACCGCCAGACACCACACTTGCTAGGCGGTAGATTAAATCGGCCGCGGTCCATTTAGTACATGTCGGACCCGGGTGTCGCCACTGTGTGATCGCAGACCTAGCGCCACCACAAGGCAGGTCTCGTGATACGAACAAGCACTCGCCCCAGTTGTACGGACGACCTAGCTAGCGACTAGATGTACGAAGCCGTCCTCTCACTTGCCGAGAGACAGTTAGAATAGCCTTCTGCTAAGTCCATGGCTACGACCTAGCAAGACGCCATTAGCCTTACCTACTTTGAGAGTTATAGTATAAATGTCTCAAGAAGAACGCTGTATTCATCAAATAATAAAAGTTAAGTATAAAGCAGCTACGTACTTTTCTTGCTACCATTCAATAGTTATCCTGTTCCAGAATTCACGCCCGTCGGCGTGTGTGTACGCGTGCCATTATTTCTTGCGGCTACCTCAAGTGGCGTAACAGTCTTGTTACGTCACTACAGGAATTAAATTCAAAAGGCACAATGCCGATTTAAGTACAAGAGAACTGACACTCTAACTTTCTATGATTTGAACCTCTCCTGTGAGTCCAGTTTTAGATTCCGATGCTTCACTTCTAGTTTACTGTATCCCTTGGACCTTCTTATTGACGATGAAACACAGAAATTGCATCCGAATTTAATACAAAAGGCACAATGCCGACTTAAGTACAAGAGGACTGACACTCTCACTTTCTATGATTTGAACCTCTCCTGTGAGTCCAGTTTTAGATTCCGATGCTTCACTTCATATTTACTCTATCCCTTGGACCTTCTTATTGACGATGAAACACAGAAATTGCATCCGAATGTAATACAGAAGGCACAATGCCGACTGAAGGAAAAAAGGACTGACACTCTCACTTTCTACGATCTGAACCTCTCCTGTGAGTCCAGTTTTAGATTCCGACGCTTCACTTCAGGTTTACTGTATACCTTGCACCTTCTTATTGACGATGAAACACAGAAATTGCATCGCAATTAAATTCAAAAGGCACAATGCCGACTTAAGCGCAAGAGGACAGACACTCTAACTTTCTATGATTCGAATTTCTCCTGTGAGTCCAGTTTTAGATTCCGATGCTTCACTTCAGGTTTACTGTATCCCTTGGACTTTCTTAATGAAGATGAAACACAGAAATTGCATCCGAATTTAATACAAATATCACAATGCCGACTTAAGTACAAGAAGACTGACACTCTCACTTTCTATGATTTGAACCTCTCCTGTGAGTCCAGTTTTACATTCCGATGCTTCACTTCAGGTTTACTGTATCCCTTGGACTTTCTTAATGAAGATGAAACACAGAAATTGCATCCGAATTTAATACAAATATCACAATGCCGACTTAAGTACAAGAAGACTGACACTCTCACTTTCTATGATTTGAACCTCTCCTGTGAGTCCAGTTTTACATTCCGATACTTCACTTCAGGTTTACTGTATATCTTGCACCTTATTAATGACGATGAAACACAGAAATTGCATCCGAATTTAATACAAAAGGCTCAATGCCGACTTAAGTAAAAGAGGACTGACACTCTAACATTCTATGACTTGAACCTCTCCTGCGAGTCCAGTTTTAGATTCAGATGCTTCACTTAAGGTTTACGGTATCCCTTGGACCTTCGTATTGACGATGTAACACAGAAATTGCATCCGAATTTAATACAAAGGGCACAATACCGACTTATGTACAGGAGAAGTGAGACTCTAACTTTCTATGATTTGAACCTCTCCTTTGAGTCCAGTTTTAGATTCCGATGCTCCACTTCAGGTTTACTGAATCCCTTGGACTTTCTTATTGACGATGAAACACAGAAATTGCATCCAAATTTAATACAAAGGGCACAATAAAGACTTAAGTGCAAGAGGAGTGACAGTCTAACTTTCTATGAATTGAACCTCTCCTGTGAGTCCAGATTTAGATCCCGATGCTTCACTTCAGGTTTACTGTATCCCTTGGACTTTCTTAATGAAGATGAAACACAGAAATTGCATCCGAATTTAATACAAATATCACAATGCCGACTTAAGTACAAGAAGACTGACACTCTCACTTTCTATGATTTGAACCTCTCCTGTGAGTCCAGTTTTACATTCCGATGCTTCACTTCAGGTTTACTGTATATCTTGCACCTTATTAATGACGATGAAACACAGAAATTGCATCCGAATTTAATACAAAAGGCTCAATGCCGACATAAGTAAAAGAGGACTAACACTCTAACATTCTATGACTTGAACCTCTCCTGCGAGTCCAGTTTTAGATTCAGATGCTTCACTTAAGGTTTACGGTATCCCTTGGACCTTCGTATTGACGATGAAACACAGAAATTGCATCCGAATTTAATACAAAAGGCACAATACCGACTTAAGTACAAGAGGAGTGACACTCTAACCTTCTATGATTTGAATATCTCCTGTAAGTCCAGTTTTAGATTCCGATGCTTCACTTCAGGTTTACTGCATTCCTTGGACCTTCTTATTGACGATGAATCACAGATATTGCATCCGAATTAAATACAAATGGCATAATGCCGACTTAGGTACAAGAGGACTCATACTCTCACTTTCTATGATTTGAACCTCTCCTGTGAGTCCAGTTTTAGATTCCGATGCTTCACTTCAGGTTTATTGTATCCCTTGGCCATTCTTTTTGACGATGAAACACAGAAATTGAATCGGAATTAAATTCAAAAGGCAAAATGCCGACTTAAGTAAAAGAGGACTGACACTCTCACTTTCTATGATTTGAACCTCTCCTGTGAGTCCAGATTTAGATTCCGATGCTTCACTTCAGGTTTACTGCATACCTTGCACCTTTTTATAGACGGTGAAAAACAGAAATTGCATCGGAATTAAATTCAAAAGGCACAATGCCGACTTAAGTACATGATTACTGGCACTCTAACTTTCTATGATTTGAACCTCTCCTGTGAGTCCAGTTTTAGATTTCGATGCTTCAATTCAGGTTTACTGTACCCCTTGGACCTTCTTCTTTACGGTGAAACACAGAAATTGCATCAGAATTAAATTCAAAAGGCACAATGCCGACTTAAGTACAAGAGAACTGACGCTCTAACTTTCTATGATTTGAACCTCTCCTGTGAGTCCAGTTTTAGATTCCGATGCTTCACTTCAGGTTTACTGTATCCCTTGGACCTTCTTATTGACGATGAAACACAGATATTGCATCCGAATTTAATACAAAGGGCACAATACCGATTTAAGTGCAGGAGGAGTGACACTCTAACTTTCTATGATTCGAACCTGTCCTGTGAGTCCAGTTTTAGATTCCGATGCTCACTTCAGGTTTACTGTATCCCTTTTACCTTCTTATTGACGATGAAACACAGAAATTGCACCCGAATTTAATACAAATGGCACAATGTCGACTTAAGTACAAGAGGACTAACACTCTCACTTTCTATGACTTGAACCTCGCCTGTGAGTCCAGTTTTAGATTCCGATGCTTCACTTCAGTGTTACTGCATACCTTGCACCTTCTTATTGACGATGAAACACAGAAATTGCATCGGAATTAAATTCAAAAGGCACAATGCCGACTTAAGTGCAAGAGGACTGACACTCTAACTTTCTATGATATGAACCTCCCAGTGAGTCCTGTTTTAGATTCCGATGCTTCACTTCAGGTTTTCTGTATCCCTTGGACCTTCTTATTGACGATGAAACACAGAAATTGCATCCGAATTTAATACAAAGGGCACAATACCGAATTAAGTGCCGGAGGAGTGACACTCTAACTTTCTACGATTTGAACCTCTCCTGTGAGTCCAGTTTTACATTCCGATCCTTCACTTCAGGTTTACTGTATCCCTTGGATCTTCTTATAGACGATTAAACACAGAAATTGCATCCGAATTTAATACAAATGGCACAATGCCGACTTAAGTACAAGAGGATTGACACTCTCACTTTCTATGATTTGAGCCTCTCCTGTGAGTCCTGTTTTAGATTCCGATGTTCTACTTCAGGTCTACTGTATCCCTTGGACCTTCTTATTGACGATGAAACACAGAAATTGCATCCGCATTTAATACAAAGTTCACAATACCGACTTAAGTACAGGAGGATTGACACTCTAACTTTCTATGGTTTGAACCTCTCCTGTGAGTCCAGTTTTAAATTCCGATGCTTCACTTCAGGTTTACTGTATCCCTTGGACCTTCCTATTGACGATGGATCACAGAAATTGCATCCGAATTTAATACAAATGGCACAATGTCGACTTACGTACAACAGGACTGACACTCTCACTTTCTATGATTTGAACCTCTCCTGTGAGTCCAGTTTTAGATTTCGATGCTTCAATTCAGGTTTACTGTACCCCTTGGACCTTCTTCTTTACGATGAAACACAGAATTTGCATCGGAATTAAATTCAAAAGGCACAATGCCGACTTAAGTACAAGAGAACTGACACTCTAACTTTCTATGATTTGAACCTCTCCTGTGAGTCCAGTTTTAGAATCCGATGCTGCACTTCTTGTTTACTGTATCCCTTGGACCTTCTTATTGACGATGAAACACAGATATTGCATCCGAAATTAATACAAAAGGCACAATACCGACTTAAGTACAAGAGGACTTACACTCTCACTTTCTATGATTAGAACCTCTCCTGTGAGTCCAGTTTCAGATTCCGATGCTTCACTTCAGGGTTACTGCATACCTTGCACTTTCTTATTGACGATGAAACACAGAAATTGCATCGGAATTAAATTCAAAAGGCACAATGACGACTTAAGTACAAGAGAACTGACACTCTCACTTTCTATGATTTGAACCTCTCCTGTGAGTCCAGTTTTAGATTTCGATGCATCAATTGAGGTTTACTATACCCCTTGGACCTTCTTATTGACGAAGAAATAAAGAAATTGCATCGGAATTAAATTCAAAAGCAAAATGCCGACTTAAGTACAAGAGAAATGACACTCTAACTTTCTATGATTTGAACCTCTCCTGTGAGTCCAGTTTTAGATTCCGATGCTTCACTTCTGGTTTACTGTACCCCTTGGACCTTCTTATTGACGATGAAACACAGAAATTGCATCCGAATGTAATACAGAAGGCACAATGCCGACTGAAGTAAAAAAAGGACTAACACTCTCACATTCTATGATTTGAACCTCTCCTGTGAGTCCAGTTTTAGATTCCGATGCTTCACTTCAGGTTTACTGTATACCTTGCACCTTCTTATTGACGATGAAACACAGAAATTGCATCAGAATTAAATTCAAAAGGCACAATGCCGACTTAAGCGCAAGAGGACTGACACTCTCACTTTCTATGATTTGAACCACTCCTGTGAGTCCAGTTTTAGATTCCCATGAATCACTTCAGGTTTACAGTATACCTTGCACCTTCTTATTGACGATGAAACACAGAAATTGCATCCCAATTTAATTCCAAAGGCACAATGCCGACATAAGTACAAGAGGGCTGACAATCTAACTTTCTATGATTTGAACCTCTCCTGTGAGTCCAGTTTTAGATTCCGATGCTTCACTTCAGGTTTACTGTATACCTTGCACCTTCTTATTGACGATGAAACACAGAAATTGCATCCGAATTTAATACAAAAGGCACAATGCCGACTGAAGTACAAGAGGACTCACATTCTAACTTTCTTTGATTTGAACCTCTCCTGTGAGTCCAGTTTTAGATTCCGATGCTTCATTTCAGGTTTACTGTATGCCTTGTACTTTCTTATTGACGATGAAACAAAGAAATTGTATCTGAATTTAATACAAAAGGCACAATACCGACTTAAGTGCAAGAGGAGTGACACTCTAACTTTCTATGATTTGAACCTCCCCTGTGAGTCCAGTTTTAGATTCCGATGCTTCACTTCAGGTTTACTGTATCCCTTGTACTTTCTTATTGACGATCAAACACAGAAATTGCATCTGAATTTAATACAAAAGGCACAATACCGACTTAAGTGGAAGAGGAGTGACACTCTAACATTCTATGATTTGAACCTCTCCTGTGTGACCAGTTTTAGATTCCGATGCTTCACTTCAGGTTTACTGTATCCCTTGGACCTTCTTATTGACGATGAAACACAGATATTGCATCCGAATTTTAATACAAATGGCACAATGCCGACTTAAGTACAAGAGGACTGACACTCTCACTTTCTATGATTTTAACCTCTCCTGTGAGTCCAGTTTTAGATTCCGATACTTCACTTCAGGTTTACTGTATACCTTGCACCTTCTTATTGACGATGAAACAAAGAAATTGCATCGGAATTAAATTCAAAAGGCACAATGCCGACTTAAGTGCAAGAGGACTGACACACTAACTTTCTATGATTCGAACCTCTCCTGTGAGCCCAGTTTTAAATTCCGATGCTTCACTTCAGGTTTACTGTATCATTTGGACCTTCTTATTGACTACTCAACACAGAAATTGCATCCGAATTTAATACAAAGGGCACAATAACGACTTAAGTACAGGAGGAGTGACACTCTAACTTCCTATGATTTGAACCACTCCTGTGAGTCCAGTTTTAGATTCCGATGCTTCACTTCAGATTTACTGTATCCCTTGGACCTTCTTATTGACGATGAAACACAGAAATTGCATCCGAATTTAATACAAATGGCACAACGTCGACTTAACTACAAGAGGACTGACACTCTCACTTTCTATGATTTGAACCACTCCTGTGAGTCCAGTTTTAGATTCTGATGCATCACTTCAGGTTTACTGTATACCTTGCACCTTCATATTGACGATGAAACACAGAAATTGCATCCGAATTTAATACAAAAGGCACAATGCCGACATAAGTACAAGAGGACTGACATTCTAACTTTCTATGATTTGAACCTCTCCTGTGAGTACAGTTTTAGATTCCGATGCTTCACTTCAGGTTTACTGTATCACTTTGACTTTCTTATTGACGATGAAACACAGAAATTGCATCCGAATTTAATACAAATGGCATAATGCTGACTTAAGTACAAGAGGAGTGACACTCTAACTTTCTATGATTTGAACCTCTCCTGAGAGTCTTGTTTTATATTCCGATGCTTCACTTCAGGTTAACAGTATCCCTTGGACCTTCATATTGAGGATGAAACACAGAAATTGCATCCGAATTTAATACAAATGGCACAACGCCGACTTAAGTACAAGAGGACTGACACTCTCACTTTCTATGATTTGAACCTCTCCTGTGAGTCCAGTTTTAGATTCCGATGCCTCACTTCAAGTTTACTGTATACCTTGCACCTTCTTATTGACGATGAAACACAGAAATTGCATCGGAATGTAATACAAAAGGCACAATGCCGACTTAAGTAAAAGAGGACTGACACTCTAACTTTCTATGATTTGAACCTCTCCTGTGAGTCCAGTTTTAGATTCTGATGCTTCACTTCTGGTTTACTGTATCCCTTGGACCTTCTTATTGACGATGAAACACAGAAATAGCATCCGAATTTATTACAAAAGGCACAATGCCGACTTAAGTAAAAGAGGTCTGACACTCTCACTTTCTATGATTTGAACCTCTCCTGTGAGTCCAGTTTTAGATTCCGATGCTTCACTTCAGGTTTACTGTATCCCTTGGACTTTCTTATTCACGATGAAACACAGAAATTGCATCCGAATTTAATACAAATGCCACATTGCCTACTTAAGTACAAGAGGACTGACACTCTCACTTTCAATGATTTCATCCTCTCCTGTAAGTCCAGTTTTAGGTTCCGATGCTTCACTTCATTGTTACTGTATACCTTGCACCTTCTTATTGACGACGAAACACAGAAATTGCATCCGAATTTAATACAAAAGGCACAATGCCGACTTAAGTAAAAGAAGACTGACACTCTAACTTTCAATGATATGAACCTCTCCTGTAGGTCCAGTTTTAGATTCCGATGCTTCACTTCAGGTTTACTGTATCCCTTGGACTTTCTTATTGACGATGAAACACAGAAATTGCATCCAAATTTAATACAAAGGGCACAATGCCGACTTAAGTAAAATAGGACTGACACACTAACTTTCTATGATTTGAACCTCTCCTGCGAGTAGAGTTTTAGATTCCGTTGCTTCACTTTAGGTTTACTGTATCCCTTGGACCTTCTTATTGACGATGAAACACAGAAATTGCATCCGAATTTAATACAAAAGGCACAATGCCGACTGAAGTACAAGAGGACTGACATTCCAACTTTCTATGATTTGAACCTCCCCTGTGAGTCCAGTTTTAGATTCCGATGCTTCACTTTAGGTTTACTGTATCCCTTGTACTTTCTTATTGACGATGAAACACAGAAATTGCATCCGAATTTAATACAAATGGCACAATGACGACTTAAGTACAAGAGGACTGACACTCTCACTTTCTATGATTTGAACCTCTCCTGTGAGTCCAGTTTTAGATTCCGATGCCTCACTTCAAGTTTACTGTATACCTTGCACCTTGTTATTGACGATGAAACACAGAAATAGCATCCGAATTTAATACAAAAGGCACAATGCCGATCTAAGTAAAAGAGGACTGACACTCTCACTTTCTATGATTTGAACCTCTCCTGTGAGTCCAGTTTTAGATTCCGATGCTTCACTTCAGGTTTACTGTATCCCTTGGACTTTCTTATTGACGATGAAACACAGAAATTGCATCCGAATTTAATACAAATGCCACAATGCCGACTTAAGTACAAGAGGACTGACACTCTCACTTTCAATGATTTCAACCTCTCCTGTAAGTCCAGTTTTAGGTTCTGATGCTTCACTTCAGGGTTACTGTATACCTTGCACCTTCTTATTGACGACGAAACACAGAAATTGCATCCGAATTTAATACAAAATTCACAATGCCGACTTAAGTAAAAGAGGACTGACACTCTAACTTTCAATGATATGAACCTCTCCTGTAAGTCCAGTTTTAGATTCCGATGCTTCACTTCAGGTTTACTGTATCCCTTGGACTTTCTTATTGACGATGAAACACAGAAATTGCATCCAAATTTAATACAAAGGGCACAATGCCGACTTAAGTACAAGAGGACTGACACTCTCACTTTCTATGATTTGAACCTCTCCTGTGAGTCCAGTTTTAGATTCCGATGCTTCACTTCAGGTTTACTGTATACCTTGCACCTTCTTATTGACGATGAAACACAGAAATTGCATCCGAATTTAATACAAAAGGCACAATGCCGACTGAAGTACAAGAGGACTGACATTCTAACTTTCTATGATTTGAACCTCTCCTGTGAGTCCAGTTTTTGATTCCGATGCTTCACTTCATGTTTACTGTATCCCTTGGACCTTCTTATTGACGATGATACACAGAGTTTGCATCCGAATTTAATACAGAAGGCACGATGCAGACTTAAGTACAAGAGGACTGACACTCTAACTTTCAATGATTTGAACCGCTCCTGTGAGTCCAGTTTATATTCCGATGATTCACTTCAGGTTTACTGTATCCCTTGGACCTTCTTATTCACGATGAAACACAGAAATTGTATCCGAATTTAATACAAAAGGCAGAATGGCGACTTAAGTACAAGAGGACTGACACTCTCTCTTTCTATGATTTGAACCTCTCCTGTGAGTGCAGTTTCAGATTCCGATGCTTCACTTCAGGTTTACTGTATACCATGCACCTTCTTAATGACGATGAAACACAGAAATTGCATCGGAATTAAATTCAAAAGGCACAATGCCGACTTAAGTACATGAGGACTGACACTCTAACTTTCTATGATTTGAACCTCTCCTGTGAGTCCAGTTTTAGATTCCGATGCTTCACTTCAGATTTACTGTATCCCTTGGACCTTCTTATTGACGATGAAACACAGAAATTGCATCGGAATCAAATTCAAAAGGCACAATGCCGACTTAAGTGCAAGAGGACTGACACACTACCTTTCAATGATTCGAACCTCTCCTGTGAGTCCAGTTTTAAATTCCGATGCATCACTTCAGGCTTACTGTATCATTTGGACCTTCTTATTGACTATGAAACACAGAGATTGCATCCGAATTTAGTACAAAGGGCACAATACCGACTTAAGTACAGGAGGAGTGAAACTCTAACTTTCTATGATTTGAACCACTCCCGTGAGTCCAGTTTTAGATTCCGATGCTTCACTTCAGATTTACTGTATCCCTTGGACCTTCTTATTGACGATGAAACACAGAAATTGCATCCGAATTTAATACAAATAGCACAACGTCGTCTTAAGTACAAGAGGACTGACACTCTCACTTTCTATGATTTGAACCACAACTGTGAGTCCAGTTTTAGATTCCGATGCATCACTTCAAGTTTACTGTATACCTTGCAGCTTCTTATTGACGATGAAACACAGAAATTGCATCAGAATGTAATACAAAAGGCGCAATGCCGTCTTAAGTAAAAGAGGACTGACACTCTAACTTTGTATGATTTGAACGTCTCCTGTGAGTCCAGTTTTAGATTCTGATGCTTCACTTCAGGTTTACTGTATCCCTTGGACTTTCTTATTGACAATGAAACACAGAAATAGCATCCGAATTTAATACAAAAGGCACAATGCCGACTTAAGTAAAAGAGGACTGACACTCTCACTTTGTATGATTTGAACCTCTCCTGTGAGTCCAGTTTTAGATTCCGATGCTTCACTTCAGGTTTACTGTATCCCTTGGACCTTCTAATTGACGATGAAACACAGAAATTGCATCCGAATGTAATACAAATGCCACAATGCCGACTTAAGTACAAGAGGACTGACACTCTAACTTTCTATGATTTGAATCACTCCTGTGAGTCCAGTTTTAGATTCCGATGCTTCACTTCAGATTTACTGTATCCCTTGGACTTTCTCATTGACGATAAAACACAGAAAAGGCATCCGAATTTAATACAAATGCCACAATGCCGACTTAAGTACAAGAGGACTGACACTCTCACTTTCTATGATTTGAACCTTTCCTGTGAGTCCAGTTTTAGATTCCGATGCTTCACTTCAGGTTTACTGTATCCCTTGGACCTTCTTATTGACGATGAAACACAGAAATTACATCCGAATTTAACACAAAAGGCACAATGCCGACTTAAGTACAAGAGGACTGACACTCTCACTTCTATGATTGGAACCGCACATGTGAGTCCAGTTTTAGATTCCGATGCTTCACTACAGGTTTACTGTATCCCTTGGACCTTCTTATTGACGATGAAACACAGAAATTGCATCCGAAATTTATTCAAATGGCACAATGCCGACATAAGTACAAGAGGACGGACACTCTAACTTTCAATGATTTGAACCGCTGCTGTGAGTCCAGTTTTAGATTCCGATGCTTCACTTCAGGTTTACTGTATCCCTTGGAACTTCTTATTGACGATGAAACACAGAAATTGCATCCAAATTTAATACAAATGGCACAATGGCGACTTAAGATCAAGAGGACTGACACTCTCTCTTTCTATGATTTGAACCTCTCCTGTGAAACCAGTTTCAGATTCCGATGCTTCACTTTAGGTTTACTGTATACCTTGCACCTTCTTATTGACGATGAAACACAGGAATTGCATCGGAATTAAATTCAAAAGGCACAATGCCGACTTAAGTACAAGAGGACTGACACTCTAACTTTCTATGATTTGAACCTCTCCTGTGAGTCCAGTTTTAGATTCCGATGCTTCACTTCAGGTTTACTGTATCCCTTGGACCTTCTTATTGACGATGAAACACAGAAATTGCATCCGAATTTAATACAAAAGGCACAATACCGACTTAAGTACAAGAGGAGTGACACTCTAACTCTCCATGATTTGAACCTCTCCTGTGAGTCCAGTATTAGATTCTGATGCTTCACTTCAGGTTTACTTTATCCCTTGGACCATCTTAATTACGATGAAACACAGAAATTGCATCCGAATTTAATACAAATGGCACAATGCCGACTTAAAAACAAGAGGACTGACACTCTCACTTTCTATGATTTGAACCTCTCCTGTGAGTCCAGTTTTGGATTCCGATGCTTCACTTTAGATTTACTGTATCCCTTGGACCTTCTTATTGACGATGAAACACAGAAGTTGCATCCGAATTTAATACAAATGGCACAATGCCGACTTAAGTACAAGAGGACTGACACTCCCACTTTCTATGATTTGAACCTCTCCTGTGAGTCCAGTTTTAAATTCCGATGCTTCACTTCAGGTTTACTGTATCCCTTGGACCTTCCTATTGACGATGAAACACAGAAATTGCATCCGAATATAATACAAATGGCACAATGTCGACTTACGTACAAGAGGACTGACACTCTCACTTTCTATGATTTGAACCTCTCCTGTGAGTCCAGTTTTAGATTTCGATGCTTCAATTCAGGTTTACTGTACCCCTTGGACCTTCTTCTTTACGATGAAACACAGAAATTGCATCGGAATTAAATTCAAAAGGCATAATGCCGACTTAAGTACAAGAGAACTGACACTCTAACTTTCTATGATTTGAACCTCTCCTGTGAGTCCAGTTTTAGATTCCGATGCTTCACTTCTTGTTTACTGTATCCCTTGGACCTTCTTATTGACGATGAAACACAGATATTGCATCCGAATTTAATACAAAAGGCACAATACCGACTTAAGTACAAGAGGACTTACACTCTCACTTTCTATGATTTGAACCTCTCCTGTGAGTCCAGTTTCAGATTCCGATGCTTAACTTCAGGGTAACTGTATACCATGCACCTTCTTAATGACGATGAAACACAGAAATTGCATCGGAATTAAATTCAAAAGGCACAATGCCGACTTAAGTACATGAGGACTGACACTCTAACTTTCTATGATTTGAACCTCTCCTGTGAGTCCAGTTTTAGATTCCGATGCTTCACTTCAGATTTACTGTATCCCTTGGACCTTCTTATTGACGATGAAACACAGAAATTGCATCGGAATCAAATTCAAAAGGCACAATGCTGACTTAAGTGCAAGAGGACTGACACACTACCTTCCAATGATTCGAACCTCTCCTGTGAGTCCAGTTTTAAATTCCGATGCATCACTTCAGGCTTACTGTATCATTTGGACCTTCTTATTGACTATGAAACACAGAGATTGCATCCGAATTTAATACAAAGGGCACAATACCGACTTAAGTACAGGAGGAGTGAAACTCTAACTTTCTATGATTTGAACCACTCCTGTGAGTCCAGTTTTAGATTCCGATGCTTCACTTCAGATTTACTGTATCCCTTGGACCTTCTTATTGACGATGAAACACAGAAATTGCATCCGAATTTAATACAAATGGCACAACGTCGTCTTAAGTACAAGAGGACTGACACTCTCACTTTCTATGATTTGAACCACAACTGTGAGTCCAGTTTTAGATTCCGATGCATCACTTCAGGTTTACTGTATACCTTGCAGCTTCTTATTGACGATGAAACACAGAAATTGCATCAGAATGTAATACAAAAGGCGCAATGCCGTCTTAAGTAAAAGAGGACTGACACTCTAACTTTGTATGATTTGAACGTCTCCTGTGAGTCCAGTTTTAGATTCTGATGCTTCACTTCAGGTTTACTGTATCCCTTGGACTTTCTTATTGACAATGAAACACAGAAATAGCATCCGAATTTAATACAAAAGGCACAATGCCGACTTAAGTAAAAGAGGACTGACACTCTCACTTTGTATGATTTGAACCTCTCCTGTGAGTCCAGTTTTAGATTCCGATGCTTCACTTCAGGTTTACTGTATCCCTTGGACCTTCTAATTAACGATGAAACACAGAAATTGCATCCGAATGTAATACAAATGCCACAATGCCGACTTAAGTACAAGAGGACTGACACTCTAACTTTCTATGATTTGAATCACTCCTGTGTGTCCAGTTTTAGATTCCGATGCTTCACTTCAGATTTACTGTATCCCTTGGACTTTCTCATTGACGATAAAACACAGAAAAGGCATCCGAATTTAATACAAATGCCACAATGCCGACTTAAGTACAAGAGGACTGACACTCTCACTTTCTATGATTTGAACCTTTCCTGTGAGTCCAGTTTTAGATTCCGATCCTTCACTTCAGGTTTACTGTATCCCTTGGACCTTCTTATTGACGATGAAACACAGAAATTACATCCGAATTTAACACGAAAGGCACAATGCTGACTTAAGTACTAGAGGATTGACACCCTTACTTTCTATGATTTCAACCTCACCTGTGAGTCCAGTTTTAGATTCCGATGCTTCACTTCAGGTTTACTGTATCCCTTGGACCTTCTTCTTGACGATGAAACACAGAAATTGCATCCGAATTTAACACAAAAGGCACAATGCCGACTTAAGTACAAGAGGACTGACACTCTCACTTCTATGATTGGAACCGCACATGTGAGTCCAGTTTTAGATTCCGATGCTTCACTACAGGTTTACTGTATCCCTTGGACCTTCTTATTGACGATGAAACACAGAAATTGCATCCGAAACTTATTCAAATGGCACAATGCCGACATAAGTACAAGAGGACGGACACTCTAACTTTCAATGATTTGAACCGCTGCTGTGAGTCCAGTTTTAGATTCCGATGCTTCACTTCAGGTTTACTGTATCCCTTGGAACTTCTTATTGACGATGAAACACAGAAATTGCATCCAAATTTAATACAAATGGCACAATGGCGACTTAAGATCAAGAGGACTGACACTCTCTCTTTCTATGATTTGAACCTCTCCTGTGAAACCAGTTTCAGATTCCGATGCTTCACTTTAGGTTTACTGTATACCTTGCACCTTCTTATTGACGATGAAACACAGGAATTGCATCGGAATTAAATTCAAAAGGCACAATGCCGACTTAAGTACAAGAGGACTGACACTCTAACTTTCTATGATTTGAACCTCTCCTGTGAGTCCAGTTTTAGATTCCGATGCTTCACTTCAGGTTTACTGTATCCCTTGGACCTTCTTATTGATGATGAAACACAGAAATTGCATCCGAATTTAATACAAAAGGCACAATACCGACTTAAGTACAAGAGGAGTGACACTCTAACTCTCCATGATTTGAACCTCTCCTGTGAGTCCAGTATTAGATTCTGATGCTTCACTTCAGCTTTACTTTATCCCTTGGACCATCTTAATGACGATGAGACACAGAAATTGCATCCGAATTTAATACAAATGGCACAATGCCGACTTAAAAACAAGAGGACTGACACTCTCACTTTCTATGATTTGAACCTCTCCTGTGAGTCCAGTTTAGGATTCCGATGCTTCACTTTAGATTTACTGTATCCCTTGGACCTTCCTATTGACGATGAAACACAGAAATTGCATCCGAATATAATACAAATGGCACAATGTCGACTTACGTACAAGAGGACTGACACTCTCACATTCTATGATTTGAACCTCTCCTGTGAGTCCAGTTTTAGATTTCGATGCTTCAATTCAGGTTTACTGTACCCCTTGGACCTTCTTCTTTACGATGAAACACAGAAATTGCATCGGAATTAAATCCAAAAGGCACAATGCCAACTGAAGTACAAGAGAACTGACACTCTAACTTTCTATGATTTGAACCTCTCCTGTGAGTCCAGTTTTAGATTCCGATGCTTCACTTCTTGTTTACTGTATCCCTTGGACCTTCTTATTGACGATGAAACACAGATATTGCATCCGAATTTAATACAAAAGGCACAATACCGACTCAAGTACAAGAGGACTTACACTCTCACTTTCTATGATTTGAACCTCTCCTGTGAGTCCAGTTTCAGATTCCGATGCTTCACTTCAGGGTTACTGTATACCATGCACCTTCTTAATGACGATGAAACACAGAAATTGCATCGGAATTAAATTCAAAAGGCACAATGCCGACTTAAGTACATGAGGACTGACACTCTAACTTTCTATGATTTGAACCTCTCCTGTGAGTCCAGTTTTAGATTCCGATGCTTCACTTCAGATTTACTGTATCCCTTGGACCTTCTTATTGACGATGAAACACAGAAATTGCATCGGAATCAAATTCAAAAGGCACAATGCCGACTTAAGCGCAAGAGGACTGACACACTACCTTTCAATGATTCGAACCTCTCCTGTGAGTCCAGTTTTAAATTCCGATGCATCACTTCAGGCTTACTGTATCATTTGGACCTTCTTATTGACTATGAAACACAGAGATTGCATCCGAATTTAATACAAAGGGCACAATACCGACTTAAGTACAGGAGGAGTGAAACTCTAACTTTCTATGATTTGAACCACTCCTGTGAGTCCAGTGTTAGATTCCGATGCTTCACTTCAGATTTACTGTATCCCTTGGACCTTCTTATTGACGATGAAACACAGAAATTGCATCCGAATTTAATACAAATGGCACAACGTCGTCTTAAGTACAAGAGGACTGACACTCTCACTTTCTATGATTTGAACCACAACTGTGAGTCCAGTTTTAGATTCCGATGCGTCACTTCAGGTTTACTGTATACCTTGCAGCTTCTTATTGACGATGAAACGCAGAAATTGCATCAGAATGTAATACAAAAGGCGCAATGCCGTCTTAAGTAAAAGAGGACTGACACTCTAACTTTGTATTATTTGAACGTCTCCTGTGAGTCCAGTTTTAGATTCTGATGCTTCACTTCAGGTTTACTGTATCCCTTGGACTTTCTTATTGACAATGAGACACAGAAATAGCATCCGAATTTAATACAAAAGGCACAATGCCGACTTAAGTAAAAGAGGACTGACACTCTCACGTTGTATGATTTGAACCTCTCCTGTGAGTCCAGTTTTAGATTCCGATGCTTCACTTCAGGTTTACTGTATTCCTTGGACCTTCTAATTGACGATGAAACACAGAAATTGCATCCGAATGTAATACAAATGCCACAATGCCGACTTAAGTACAAGAGGACTGACACTCTCACTTTCTATGATTTGAACCACAACTGTGAGTCCAGTTTTAGATTCCGATGCATCACTTCAGGTTTACTGTATACCTTGCAGCTTCTTATTGACGATGAAACACAGAAATTGCATCAGAATGTAATACAAAAGGCGCAATGCCGTCTTAAGTAAAAGAGGACTGACACTCTAACTTTGTATGATTTGAACGTCTCCTGTGAGTCCAGTTTTAGATTCTGATGCTTCACTTCAGGTTTACTGTATCCCTTGGACTTTCTTATTGACAATGAAACACAGAAATAGCATCCGAATTTAATACAAAAGGCACAATGCCGACTTAAGTAAAAGAGGACTGACACTCTCACTTTGTATGATTTGAACCTCTCCTGTGAGTCCAGTTTTAGATTCCGATGCTTCACTTCAGGTTTACTGTATCCCTTGGACCTTCTAATTGACGATGAAACACAGAAATTGCATCCGAATGTAATACAAATGCCACAATGCCGACTTAAGTACAAGAGGACTGACACTCTAACTTTCTATGATTTGAATCACTCCTGTGAGTCCAGTTTTAGATTCCGATGCTTCACTTCAGATTTACTGTATCCCTTGGACTTTCTCATTGACGATAAAACACAGAAAAAGCATCCGAATTTAATACAAATGCCACAATGCCGACTTAAGTACAAGAGGACTGACACTCTCACTTTCTATGATTTGAACCTTTCCTGTGAGTCCAGTTTTAGATTCCGATGCTTCACTTCAGGTTTACTGTATCCCTTGGACCTTCTTATTGACGATGAAACACAGAAATTACATCCGAATTTAACACGAAAGGCACAATGCTGACTTAAGTACTAGAGGATTGACACCCTTACTTTCTATGATTTCAACCTCACCTGTGAGTCCAGTTTTAGATTCCGATGCTTCACTTCAGGTTTACTGTATCCCTTGGACCTTCTTCTTGACGATGAAACACAGAAATTGCATCCGAATTTAACACAAAAGGCACAATGCCGACTTAAGTACAAGAGGACTGACACTCTCACTTCTATGATTGGAACCGCACATGTGAGTCCAGTTTTAGATTCCGATGCTTCACTACAGGTTTACTGTATCCCTTGGACCTTCTTACTGACGATGAAACACAGAAATTGCATCCGAAATTTATTCAAATGGCACAATGCCGACATAAGTACAAGAGGACGGACACTCTAACTTTCAATGATTTGAACCGCTGCTGTGAGTCCAGTTTTAGATTCCGATGCTTCACTTCAGGTTTACTGTATCCCTTGGAACTTCTTATTGACGATGAAACACAGAAATTGCATCCAAATTTAATACAAATGGCACAATGGCGACTTAAGATCAAGAGGACTGACACTCTCTCTTTCTATGATTTGAACCTCTCCTGTGAAACCAGTTTCAGATTCCGATGCTTCACTTTAGGTTTACTGTATACCTTGCACCTTCTTATTGACGATGAAACACAGGAATTGCATCGGAATTAAATTCAAAAGGCACAATGCCGACTTAAGTACAAGAGGACTGACACTCTAACTTTCTATGATTTGAACCTCTCCTGTGAGTCCAGTTTTAGATTCCGATGCTTCACTTCAGGTTTACTGTATCCCTTGGACCTTCTTATTGATGATGAAACACAGAAATTGCATCCGAATTTAATACAAAAGGCACAATACCGACTTAAGTACAAGAGGAGTGACACTCTAACTCTCCATGATTTGAACCTCTCCTGTGAGTCCAGTATTAGATTCTGATGCTTCACTTCAGGTTTACTTTATCCCTTGGACCATCTTAATGACGATGAAACACAGAAATTGCATCCGAATTTAATACAAATGGCACAATGCCGACTTAAAAACAAGAGGACTGACACTCTCACTTTCTATGATTTGAACCTCTCCTGTGAGTCCAGTTTAGGATTCCGATGCTTCACTTTAGATTTACTGTATCCCTTGGACCTTCCTATTGACGATGAAACACAGAAATTGCATCCGAATATAATACAAATGGCACAATGTCGACTTACGTACAAGAGGACTGACACTCTCACATTCTATGATTTGAACCTCTCCTGTGAGTCCAGTTTTAGATTTCGATGCTTCAATTCAGGTTTACTGTACCCCTTGGACCTTCTTCTTTACGATGAAATACAGAAATTGCATCGGAATTAAATCCAAAAGGCACAATGCCGACTGAAGTACAAGAGAACTGACACTCTAACTTTCTATGATTTGAACCTCTCCTGTGAGTCCAGTTTTAGATTCCGATGCTTCACTTCTTGTTTACTGTATCCCTTGGACCTTCTTATTGACGATGAAACACAGATATTGCATCCGAATTTAATACAAAAGGCACAATACCGACTCAAGTACAAGAGGACTTACACTCTCACTTTCTATGATTTGAACCTCTCCTGTGAGTCCAGTTTCAGATTCCGATGCTTCACTTCAGGGTTACTGTATACCATGCACCTTCTTAATGACGATGAAACACAGAAATTGCATCGGAATTAAATTCAAAAGGCACAATGCCGACTTAAGTACATGAGGACTGACACTCTAACTTTCTATGATTTGAACCTCTCCTGTGAGTCCAGTTTTAGATTCCGATGCTTCACTTCAGATTTACTGTATCCCTTGGACCTTCTTATTGACGATAAAACACAGAAATTGCATCGGAATCAAATTCAAAAGGCACAATGCCGACTTAAGTGCAAGAGGACTGACACACTACCTTTCAATGATTCGAACCTCTCCTGTGAGTCCAGTTTTAAATTCCGATGCATCACTTCAGGCTTACTGCATCATTTGGACCTTCTTATTGACTATGAAACACAGAGATTGCATCCGAATTTAATACAAAGGGCACAATACCGACTTAAGTACAGGAGGAGTGAAACTCTAACTTTCTATCATTTGAACCACTCCTGTGAGTCCAGTGTTAGATTCCGATGCTTCACTTCAGATTTACTGTATCCCTTGGAAGTTCTTATTGACGATGAAACACAGAAATTGCATCCGAATTTAATACAAATGGCACAACGTCGTCTTAAGTACAAGAGGACTGACACTCTCACTTTCTATGATTTGAACCACAACTGTGAGTCCAGTTTTAGATTCCGATGCATCACTTCAGGTTTACTGTATACCTTGCAGCTTCTTATTGACGATGAAACGCAGAAATTGCATCAGAATGTAATACAAAAGGCGCAATGCCGTCTTAAGTAAAAGAGGACTGACACTCTAACTTTGTATTATTTGAACGTCTCCTGTGAGTCCAGTTTTAGATTCTGATGCTTCACTTCAGGTTTACTGTATCCCTTGGACTTTCTTATTGACAATGAGACACAGAAATAGCATCCGAATTTAATACAAAAGGCACAATGCCGACTTAAGTAAAAGAGGACTGACACTCTCACGTTGTATGATTTGAACCTCTCCTGTGAGTCCAGTTTTAGATTCCGATGCTTCACTTCAGGTTTACTGTATCCCTTGGACCTTCTAATTGACGATGAAACACAGAAATTGCATCCGAATGTAATACAAATGCCACAATGCCGACTTAAGTACAAGAGGACTGACACTCTCACTTTCTATGATTTGAACCGCTCCTGTAAGTCCAGTTTTAGATTTCGATGCTTCACTTCAGGGTTACTGTATACCTTGCACCTTCTTATTAACGATGAAACACAGAAATTGCATGCGAATTTAATACAAAAGGCACAATGCCGACTGAAGTACAAGAGGACTGACATTCTAAGTTTCTATGATTTGAACCTCTCCTGTGAGTCCAGTTTTAGATTCCGATGGTTCACTTCAGGTTTACTGAATCCCTTGGACCTTCTTATTGACGATGAAACACAGAAATTGCATCTGAATTTAATACAACAGGCACAATACCGACTCAAGTACAAGAGGAGTGACACTCTAACTTTCTATGATTTGAATCACTCCTGTGAGTCCAGTTTTAGATTCCGATGCTTCACTTCAGATTTACTGTATCCCTTGGACTTTCTCATTGACAATAAAACACAGAAAAAGCATCCGAATTTAATACAAATGCCACAATGCCGACTTAAGTACAAGAGGACTGACACTCTCACTTTCTATGATATGAACCTTTCCTGTGAGTCCAGTTTTAGATTCCGATGCTTCACTTCAGGTTTACTGTATCCCTTGGACCTTCTTATTGACGATGAAACACAGAAATTGCATCCGAATTTAACACAAAAGGCACAATGCCGACTTAAGTACAAGAGGACTGACACTCTCACTTCTATGATTGGAACCGCACATGTGAGTCCAGTTTTAGATTCCGATGCTTCACTACAGGTTTACTGTATCCCTTGGACCTTCTTATTGACGATGAAACACAGAAATTGCATCCGAAATTTATTCAAATGGCACAATGCCGACATAAGTACAAGAGGACGGACACTCTAACTTTCAATGATTTGAACCGCTGCTGTGAGTCCAGTTTCAGATTCCGATGCTTCACTTCAGGTTTACTGTATCCCTTGGACCTTCTTATTGACGATGAAACACAGAAATTGCATCCAAATTTAATACAAAAGGCACAATGGCGACTTAAGATCAAGAGGACTGACACTCTCTCTTTCTATGATTTGAACCTCTCCTGTGAAACCAGTTTCAGATTCCGATGCTTCACTTTAGGTTTACTGTATACCTTGCACCTTCTTATTGACGATGAAACACAGGAATTGCATCGGAATTAAATTCAAAAGGCACAATGCCGACTTAAGTACAAGAGGACTGACACTCTAACTTTCTATGATTTGAACCTCTCCTGTGAGTCCAGTTTTAGATTCCGATGCTTCACTTCAGGTTTACTGTATCCCTTGGACCTTCTTATTGACGATGAAACACAGAAATTGCATCCGAATTTAATACAAAAGGCACAATACCGACTTAAGTACAAGAGGAGTGACACTCTAACTCTCCATGATTTGAACCTCTCCTGTGAGTCCAGTATTAGATTCTGATGCTTCACTTCAGGTTTACTTTATCCCTTGGACCATCTTAATTACGATGAAACACAGAAATTGCATCCGAATTTAATTCAAATGGCACAATGCCGACTTAAAAACAAGAGGACTGACACTCTCACTTTCTATGATTTGAACCTCTCCTGTGAGTCCAGTTTTGGATTCCGATGCTTCACTTTAGATTTACTGTATCCCTTGGACCTTCTTATTGACGATGAAACACAGAAGTTGCATCCGAATTTAATACAAATGGCACAATGCCGACTTAAGTACAAGAGGACTGACACTCCCACTTTCTATGATTTGAACCTCTCCTGTGAGTCCAGTTTTAAATTCCGATGCTTCACTTCAGGTTTACTGTATCCCTTGGACCTTCCTATTGACGATGAAACACAGAAATTGCATCCGAATATAATACAAATGGCACAATGTCGACTTACGTACAAGAGGACTGACACTCTCACTTTCTATGATTTGAACCTCTCCTGTGAGTCCAGTTTAAGATTTCGATGCTTCAATTCAGGTTTACTGTACCCCTTGGACCTTCTTCTTTACGATGAAACACAGAAATTGCATCGGAATTAAATTCAAAAGGCACAATGCCGACTTAAGTACAAGAGAACTGACACTCTAACTTTCTATGATTTGAACCTCTCCTGTGAGTCCAGTTTTAGATTCCGATGCTTCACTTCTTGTTTACTGTATCCCTTGGACCTTCTTATTGACGATGAAACACAGATATTGCATCCGAATTTAATACAAAAGGCACAATACCGACTTAAGTACAAGAGGACTTACACTCTCACTTTCTATGATTTGAACCTCTCCTGTGAGTCCAGTTTCAGGTTCCGATGCTTCACTTCAGGGTTACTGCATACCTTGCACTTTCTTATTGACGATGAAACACAGAAATTGCATCGGAATTAAATTCAAAAGGCACAATGACGACTTAAGTACAAGAGAACTGACACTCTCACTTTCTATGATTTGAACCTCTCCTGTGAGTCCAGTTTTAGATTTCGATGCATCAATTCAGGTTTACTGTACCCCTTGGACCTTCTTATTGACGAAGAAATAAAGAAATTGCATCGGAATTAAATTCAAAAGGCAAAATGCCGACTTAAGTACAAGAGAAATGACACTCTAACTTTCTATGATTTGAACCTCTCCTGTGAGTCCAGTTTTAGATTCCGATGCTTCACTTCTGGTTTACTGTACCCCTTGGACCTTCTTATTGACGATGAAACACAGAAATTGCATCCGAATGTAATACAGAAGGCACAATGCCGACTGAAGTAAAAAAGGACTAACACTCTCACATTCTATGATTTGAACCTCTCCTGTGAGTCCAGTTTTAGATTCCGATGCTTCACTTCAGGTTTACTGTATACCTTGCACCTTCTTATTGACGATGAAACACAGAAATTGCATCAGAATTAAATTCAAAAGGCACAATGCCGACTTAAGAGCAAGAGGACAGACACTCTAACTTTCTATGATTTGAACTTGTCCTGTGAGTCCAGTTTTAGATTCCGATGCTTCACTTCAGGTTCACTGTATCCCTTGGACCTTCTTATTGACGATAAAACACAGATTTTGCATCCGAATTTGATACAAAGGGCACAATACCGACTTAAGTACAGGAGGAGTGAAACTCTAACTTTCTATGATTTGAACCTCTCCTGTGAGTCCAGTTTCAAATTCCGATGCTTAACTTCAGGTTTACTGTATCCCTTGGACCTTCTTATTGACGATGAAACACAGAAATTGCATCCAAATGTAATACAAATGGCATAATGTCGACTTAAGTACAAGAGGACTAACACTCTCACTTTCTATGACTTGAACCTCTCCTGTGAGTCCAGTTTTAGATTACGATGCTTCACTTCAGTGTTACTGCATACCTTGCACCTTCTTATTGACGATGAAACACAGAAATTGCATCGGAATTAAATTCAAAATGCACAATGCCGACTTAACTGCAAGAGGACTGACACTCTAACTTTCTATGATTCGAACATCCCAGTGAGTCCAGTTTTAGATTCCGATGCTTCACTTCAGGTTTGCTGTATCCCTTGGACCTTCTTATTGACGATGAAACAGAGAAATTGCATCCGAATTTAATACAAAGGGCACAATACCGATTTAAGTGCAGGAGGAGTGACACTCTAACTTTCTAGGATTTGAACCTCTCCTGTGAGTCCAGTTTTACATTCCGATGCTTCACTTCAGGTTTACTGTATCCCTTGGATCTTCTTATAGACGATTAAACACAGAAATTGCATCCGAATTTAATACAAATGGCACAATGCCGACTTAAGTACAAGAGGATTGACACTCTCACATGCTATGAGTTGAGCGTCTCCTGTGAGTCCAGTTTTAGATTCCGATGCTCTACTTCAGGTCTACTGTATCCCTTGGACCTTCTTATTGACGATGAAACATTGAAATTGCATCCGCATTCAATACAAAGTTCACAATACCGACTTAGGTACAGGAGGAGTACATTCTAACTTTCTATGGTTTGAACCTGTCCAGTGAGTCCAGTTTTAGATTCCGATGCTTCACTTCAGGTTTACTGTATCCCTTTTACCTTCTTGTTGACGATGAAACACAGAAATTGTATCCGAATTTAATACAAATGGCACAATGTCGACTTAAGTACAAGAGGACTGACACTCTCACTTTCTATGATTTGAACCTTTCCTGTGAGTCCAGTTTTAAATTCTGATGCTTCACTTCAGGTTTACTGAATCCCTGGGACCTTCTTATTGACGATGAAACACAGAAATTGCATCCGAATTTAATACAAATGGCACAATGCCTACTTAAGTACAAGAGGACTGACACTCTCACTTTCTATGATTTGAACCTCTCCTGTGAGTCCAGTTTTAGATTCCGATGCTTCACTTCAGGTTTACTGTACCCCGTGGACCTTCTTATTGATGATGAAACACAGAAATTGCATCGGAATGAAATTCGAAAGGCACAATGCCGACGTAAGTACAAGAGGACAGACACTCTAACTTACTATGATTTGAACCTCTCCTGTGAGTCCAGTTTTAGATTCCGATGCTTCACTTCAGATTTACTTTATCCCTTGGACCATCTTATTGAGGATGAAACACAGAAATTGCATACGAATTTAATACAAATCGCACAATGCCGACTTAAGTACAACAGGACTGACACTCTCACTTTCTATGATTTGAACCTCTCCTGTGAGTCCAGTTTTAGATTCCGATGCTTCCCTTTAGGTTTACTGTATCCCTTGGACCTTCTTATTGACGATGAAACACAGACATTGCATCCGAATATAATACAAATGGCACAATGCCGACTTAAGTTCAAGAGGACTGACACTCTCACTTTCTATGATTTGAACCTCTCCTGTGAGTCCAGTTTCAGATTCCGATGCTTCACTTCAGGTTTACTGTATTCCTTGCACCTGCTTATTAACGATGAAACATAGAAATTGCATCGGAATTTAATACAAAAGCCACAATGCCGACGTAAGTTAAAGAGGCCTGACACTCTAACTTTCTATGATTTGAACCTCTCCTGTGAGTCCAGTTTTTGATTCCGATGCTTCACTTCAGGTATACTGTATCCCTTGGACCTTCTTATTAACGATGAAACACAGAAATTGCATCCGAATTTAATACAAATGGCACAATGTCGACTTAAGTACAAGAGGACTGACACTCAGACTTTCTATGATTTGTACCTCTTCTGTGAGTCCAGTTTTAGATTCCGATGCTTCACTTCAGGTTTCCTGTATACCTTGCACCTTCTTATTGACGATGAAACCCAGAAATTGTATCCGAATTTAATACAAAAGGCACAATGCCGACTTAAGCACAAGAGGACTGACATTCTAACTTTCTATGATTTGAACCTCCCCTGTGAGTCCAGTTTCAGATTCCGATACTTCACTTTAGGTTTACTGTATACCTTGCACCTTCTTAATGACGATGAAACACAGGAATTGCATCGGAATTAAATTCAAAAGGCACAATGCCGACTTAAGTACAAGAGGACTGACACTCTCACTTTCTATGATTTGAACCTGTCCTGTGAGTCCAGTTTTAGATTCCGATGCTTCACTTCAGGTTTACTGTATCCCTTGGAACTTCTTATTGACGATGAGACACAGAAATTCCATCCGAATTTAATACAAATGGCACAATGCCGACTTAAGTACAAGAGGACTGACACTCTCACTTTCTATGATTTGAACCTCTCCTGTGAGTCCAGTTTTAGATTCCGATGCTTCACTTAGGGTTTACTGTATCCCATGGACCTTCTTATTGACGATGAAACACAGAAATTGCATCCGAATTTAATGCAAATGACACAATGCCGACTTAAGTACAAGAGTACTGACACTGTCACTTTCCACGATTTTAACTTCTCCTGTGAGTCCACTTTTAGATTCCGATGCTTCACTTCAGATTTACTTTATCCCTTGGACCATCTTAATGACGATGAAACACAGAAATTGCATCCGAATTTAATACAAATGGCACAATGCCGACTTAAAAACAAGATAACTGACAGTCTCACTTTCTATGATTTGAACCACTCCTGTGAGTCCAGTTTTGGATTCCGATGCTTCACTTTACGTTTACTGTATCCCTTGGACCTTCTTATTGACGATGAAACACAGAAATTGCATCCGAATTTAATACAAATGGCACAATGCCGACTTAAGTACAAGACAACTGACACTCCCACTCTCTATGATTTGAACCTCTCCTGTGAGTCCAGTTTTAGAATCCGATGCTTCACTTCAGATTTACTGTATCCCTTGGACCATCTTATTGACGATAAAGGACAGAAATTGCATCCGAATTTAATACAAAAGGCACAATACCGACAAAATTACAAGAGGAGTGACACTCTAACTTTCTATGATTTGAACCTCTCCTGTGAGTCCAGTTTTAGATTCCGATGTTTCACTTGAGGTTTAGTGTATCCCTCGGACCTTCTTATTGACTATGAAACACAGGAATTGCATCCGAATTTAATACAAATGGCACAATGCCGACTTAAGTACAAGAGGATTGACACTCTCACTTTCTATGATTTGAACCTTTCCTGTGAGTCCAGTTTTAAATTCCGATGCTTCACTTCAGGTTTACTGTATACCTTGCACCTTCTTATTGACGTTGAAACATAGAAATTGCATCGGAATTTAGTACAAAAGGCACAATGCCGACGTAAGTAAAAGAGGCCTGACACTCTAACTTTCTATGATTTGAACCTCACCTGTGAGTCCAGATTTAGATTCCGATGCTTCACTTCAAGTATACTGTATCCCTTGGACCTTCTTATAAACGATGAAACACAGAAATTGCTTCCGAATTTAATACAAATGGCACAATGTCGACTTAAGACCAAGAGGACTGACACTCTCACTTTCTATGATTTGTACCTCTCCTGTGACTCCAGTTTTAGATTCCGATGCTTCACTTCAGGTTTCCTGTATACCTTACACCTTCTTATTGACGATGAAACACAGAAATTGTATCCGAATTTAATGCAAAAGGCACAATGCCGACTTAAGTACAAGAGGACTGACATTCTAACTATCTATGATTTGAACCTCTCCAGAGAGTCCAGTTTTAGATTCCGATGCTTCACTTCTGGTTTACTGTATCCCTTGGACTTTCTTATTGACGATGAAACACAGAAATTGCATCCGAGTTTTATACAAATGGCACAATACCGACTTAAGTACAAGAGGAGTGACACACCAACTTTCTATGATTTGAAACTCTCCTGTGAGTCCACTTTTAGATTCCGATGCTTCACTTCAGGTTTACTGTATCCCTTGGACCTTCTTATTGACGATGAAACACAGAAATTGCATCCGAATTTAATACAAATGGCACAATGCCTACTTAAGTACAAGAGGACTGACACTCTCACTTTCTATGATTTGAACCTCTCCTGTAAGTCCAGTTTTACATTCCGATGCTTCACTTCAGGGTTACTGTATACCTTGCACCTTCTTATTGACGATGAAACACAGAAATTGCATCGGAATTAATTCAAAAGGCACAATGCCTACTTAAGTAAAAGAGGACAGACACTCTCACTTTCTATGATTTGAACCTCTCCTGTGAGTCCAGTTTTAGATTCCGATGCTTCACTTCAGGTTTACTGTATCCCTTGGACCTTCTTATTGACGATGAAACACAGAAATTGCATCGGAGTTAAATTCAAATCACAATGCCGACTCAAGTACAACAGGACTGACACTCTAACCTTCTATGACTTCAACCTCTCCTGTAGGTCCAGTTTTAGTTTCCGATGCTTCACTTCTGGTTTACTGTATCCCTTGGACCTTCTTATTGACGATGAAACACAGAGTTGGCATCCGAATTTAATACAAAAGGCACAATGCCGACGTAAGTACAGGAGGACAGACACTCTAACTTTCTATGATTTGAACCTCTCCTGTGAGTCCAGTTTTAGATTCCGATGCTTCACTTCAGGTTTACTGTATCCCTTGGACCTTCTTATTGACGATGAAACACAGAAATTGCATCCGAATATAATACAAATGGCACAATGCCGACTTAAGTACAAGAGGACTGACACTCTCACTTTCTATGATTTGAACCTCTCCTGCGAGACCAGTTTTAGATTCCGATGCTTCACTTCAGGTTTACTTTACCCCTTGGACACTCTTATTGAGGATGAAACACAGAAATTGCTTCGGAATTTAATACAAATCGCACAATGCCGACTTAAGTACGAGAGGACTGACACTCTCACTTTCTATGATTTGAACCTCTCCTGTGAGTCCAGTTTTAGATTCCGATGCTTCACTTTAGGTTTACTGTATCCCTTGGACCTTCTTATTGACGATGAAACACATATATTGCATCCGAATACAATACAAATGGCACAATGCCGACTTAAGTACAAGAGGACTGACACTTTCACTTTCTATGATTTGAACCTCTCCTGTGAGTCCAGTTTTAGATTCCGATGCTTCACTTCGGGTTTTCTGTATAACTTGCACCTCCTGATTGACGATGAAACACAGACATTGCATCGGAATTTAATACAAAAGGCACAATGCCGACTTAAGTAAAAGAGGACAGACCCTCTAACTTTCTATGATTTGAACCTCTCCTGTGAGCACTCTCACTTTCTATGATTTGAACCTCTCCTATAAGTATAGTTTTAGATTCCGATGCTTCACTTCAGGGTTACTGTATACCTTGCACCTTCTTATTGACGATGAAACACAGAAATTGCATCGGAATTAATTCAAAAGGCACAATGCCTACTTAAGTAAAAGAGGACAGACACTCTCACTTTCTATGATTTGAACCTCTCCTGTGAGTCCAGTTTTAGATTCCGATGCTTCACTTCAGGTTTTCTGTATCCCTTGGACCTTCTTATTGACGATGAAACACAGAAATTGCATCGGAATTAGATTCAAAAGGCACAATGCCGACTTAAGTACAACTGGACTGACACTCTCACTTTCTATGATTTGATCCTCGCCTGTGAGTCCAGTTTTAGATTCCGATGCTACACTTCAGGTTTACTTTACTCCTTGGACACTCTTATTGAGGATGAAACACAGAAATTGCTTCCGAATTTAATACAAATCTCACAATGCCGATTTAAGTACAAGAGGACTGACACTCTCACTTTCTATGATTTGAACCTCTCCTGTGAGTCCAGTTTTAGATTCCGATGCTTCACTTCATTTAACTCTATCCCTTCGACCTTCTTATTGACGATGAAACACAGAAATTGCATCGGAATGTAATACAAAAGGCACAATGCCGACTTAAGTAAAAGAGGACTGACACTCTAACTTTCTATGATTTGAAACTCTCCTGTGAGTCCAGTTTTAGATTTTGATGCTACACTTCAGGTTTACTGTATCCCTTGGACTTTCTTATTGACAATGAAACACAGAAATTGCATCCGAATTTAATAAAAAAGGCACAATGCCGACTTAAGTAAAAGAGGACTGACAGTCTCACTTTCTATGATTTGAACCTCTCCTGTAAGTCCAGTTTTAGATTCCGATGCTTCACTTCAGGTTTACTGTATCCCTTGGACCTTCTTATTGACGATGAAACACAGAAATTGCATCTGAATGTAATACAAATGCCACAATGCCGACTTAAGTACAAGAGGACTGACACTCTCACTTTCTATGATTTGAACCTCTCCTGTAAGTCCAGTTTTAGATTTCAATGCTTCACTTCAGATTTACTGTATCCCTTGGACCTTCTCATTGACGATGAAACACAGAAAAAGCATCCGAATTTAATACAAATGCCACAATGCCGACTTAAGTACAAGAGGACTGACACTCTCACTTTCTATGATTTGAACCTTTCTTGTGAGTCCAGTTTTAGATTACGATGCTTCACTTCAGGTCTACTGTCTCCCTTGGACCTTCTTATTGGCGATGAAACACAGAAATTGCATCCGAATTTAACACAAAAGGCACAATGCCGACTTAAGTTCAAGAGGACTGACACTCTCACTTTCTATGATTGGAACCTCACCTGTGAGTCCAGTTTTAGATTCCGATGCTTCACTACAGGTTTACTGTATCCCTTGGACCTTCTTATTGACGATGAAACACAGAAATTGCATCTGAATTTAATACAAATGGCACAATGCCGACTTATGTACAAGAGGACGGACACTCTTACTTTCTAAGATTTGAACCTCTCCTGTGAGTCCAGTTTTAGATTCAGATGCTTCACTTCAGGTTTACTGTATCCATTGGACCTTCTTATTGACGATGAAACACAGAAATTGCATCCAAATTTAATACAAATGGCACAATGCCGACTTAAGTACAAGAGGACGGACACTCTGACTTTCTGAGATTCGAACCTCTCCTGTGAGGTCAGTTTTAGATTCCGATGCTTCACTTCAGGTTTACTGCATCCCTTGGACCTTCTTATTGACGATAAAACATGGAAATTGCATCCGAATTTAATATAAAGGGCACAATACCGAGTTAAGTACAAGAGGACTGACACTCTCTCTTTCTATGATTTGAACCTCTCCTGTGAGTCCAGTTTCTGATTCCGATGCTTCACTACAGGTTTACTGTATACCTTGCACCTTCTTATTGACGATGAAACACAAGAATTGCATCGGAATTAAATTCAAAAGGCACAATGCCGACTTAAGTACAAGAGGACCGACACTCTCACTTTCTATGATTTGAACCTCACCTGTGAGTCCAGTTTTAGATTCCGATGCTTCACTTCAGGTTTACTGTATCCTATGGACCTTCTTATTGACGATGAAACACAGAAATTGCATCCGAATTTAACACAAAAGGCACAATGCCGACTTAAGTACAAGAGGACTGACACTCTCACTTTCTATGATTGGAACCTCACCTGTGAGTCCAGTTTCAGATTCCGATGCTTCACTACAGGTTTACTGTATCCCTTGGACCTTCTTATTGACGATGAAACACAGAGTTGGCATCCGAATTTAATACAAAAGGCACAATGCCGACGTAAGTACAAGAGGACAGACACTCTAACTTTCTATGATTTGAACCTCTCCTGTGAGTCCAGTTTTAGATTCCGATGCTTCACTTCAGCTTTACTGTATCCCTTGGACCTTCTTATTGACGATGAAACACAGAAATTGCATCCGAATTTAATACTAAAGGCACAATACCGAATTAAGTACAAGAGGAGTGACACTCTAACTCTCTATGATTTGAACCTCTCCTGTGAGTCCAGTTTTAGATTCTGATGCTTCACTTTAGGTTTACTGTATCCCTTGGACCTTCTTATTGACGATGAAACACAGAAATTGCATCCGAATATAATACAAATGGCACAATGCCGACTTAAGTACAAGAGGACTAATACTCTCACTTTCTATGATTTGAACCTCTCCTGTGAGTCCAGTTTTAGATTCCGATGCTTCACTTCAGGTTTACTTAACCCCTTGGACACTCTTATTGAGGATGAAACACAGAAATTGCTTTCGAATTTAATACAAATCGCACAATGCCGACTTAAGTACAAGAGGACTGACACTCTCGCTTTCTATGATTTGAACCTCTCCTGTGAGTCCAGTTTTAGATTCCGATGCTTCACTTTAGGTTTTCTGTATCCCTTGGACCTTCTTATTGACGATGAAACACAAATATTGCATCCGAATATAATACAAATGGCACAATGCCGACTTAAGTACAAGAGGACTGACACTCACACTTTCTATGATTTGAACCTCTCCTGTGAGTCCAGTTTTAGATTCCGATGCTTCACTTCAGGTTTACTGTATACCTTGCACCTTGTTATTAACGATGAAACATAGAAATTGCATCGGAATTTAATACAAAAGCCACAATGCCGACGTAAGTAAAAGAGGCCTGACACTCTAACTTTCTATGATTTGAACCTCTCCTGTGAGTCCAGTTTTAGATTCCGATGCTTCACTTCAGGTATACTGTATCCCTTGGACCTTCTTATTAACGATGAAACACAGAAATTGCATCCGAATTTAATACAAATGGCACAATGTCGACTTAAGTACAAGAGGACTGACACTCTGACTTTCTATGATTTGTACCTCTCCTGTGAGTCCAGTTTTAGATTCCGATGCTTCACTTCAGGTTTCCTGTATACCTTGCACCTTCTTATTGACGATGAAACACAGAAATTGTATCCGAATTTAATACAAAAGCACAATGCCGACTTCAGTACAAGAGGACTGACATTCTAACTTTCTATGATTTGAACCTCTCCTGTGAGTCCAGTTTTAGATTCCAATGCTTCACTTCAGGTTTACTGTATCCCTTGGACCTTCTTATTGGCGATGAAACACAGAAATTGCATCGGAATTAAATTCAAAAGGCACAATGCCGACTTAAGTACAACAGGACTGACACTCTAACCTTCTATAATTTCAACCTATCCTGTAGGTCCAGTTTTAGATTCCGATGCTTCACTTCAGGTTTGCTGTATATCTTGGACCTTCTTATTGACGATGAAACACAGAAATTTCATCCGAATTTAATGCAAATGGCACAATGCCTACTTAAGTACAAGAGGACTGACACTCTTACTTTCTATGATTTGAATCCCTCCTGTGAGTCCAGTTTTAGATTCCGATGCTTCACTTCGGGTTTTCTGTATAACTTGCACCTCCTGATTGACGATGAAACACAGAAATTGCATCGGAATTTAATACAAAAGGCACAATGCCGACTTAAGTAAAAGAATAGAACCCTCTAACTTTCTATGATTTGAACCTCTCGTGTGAGCACTCTCACTTTCTATGATTTGAACCTCTCCTGTGAGTCCAGTTTTAGATGCCGATGCTTCACTTCAGGTTTACTGTATCACTTGGACCTTCTTATTGACGATGAAACACAGAAATTGCATTCGAATTTAATACTAAAGGCACAATACCGACTTAAATACAAGAGAAGTAACACTCTAACTCTCTATGATTTGAACCTCTCCTGTGAGTCCAGTTTTAGATTCTGATGCTTCACTTAAGGTTTACTGTATCCCTTGGACCTTCTTATGGACGATGAAACAAAGAAATTGCATCCGAATTTAATACAAATGGCACAATGCCGACTTAAGTACAAGAGGACTGACACTCTCACTTTCTATGATTTGAACCTCTCCTGTGAGTCCAGTTTTAGATTCCGATGCTTCACTTCATTTATACTGTATCCCTTGGACCTTCTTATTAACGATGAAACACAGAAATTGCATCCGAATTTAATACAAATGGCACAATGTCGACTTAAGTACAAGAGGACTGACAATCTGACTTTCTATGATTTGTACCTCTCTTGTGAGTCCAGTTTTAGATTCCGATGCTTCACTTCAGGTTTCCTGTATACCTTGCACCTTCTTCTTGACGATGAAACACAGAAATTGAATCCGAATTTAATACAAAAGGCACAATGCCGACTTAAGTACAAGAGGACTGACATTCTAACTATCTATGATTTGAACCTCTCCTGTAAGTGCAGTTTTAGATTCCGATGCTTCACTTCAGGGTTACTGTATACATTGCACCTTCTTATTGACGATGAAACACAGAAATTGCATCCGAATTTAATGCAAATGGCACAATGCCGACTTAAGTATAAGAGGAGTGACACTCTAACTTTCTTTGATTTGAACCTTTCCTGTGAGTGTAGTTTTAGATTCCGATGCGTCACTTCAGGTTTACTGTATCCCTTGGACCTTCATATTGACGATGAAACACAGAAATTGCATCCGAATTTAATACAAATGGCACAATGCCGACTTAAGTACAAGAGGACTGACACTCTCACTTTCTATGATTTGAACCTCTCCTGTGAGTCCAGTTTTAGATTCCGATGCTTCACTTCAGGTTTACTGTATACCTTGCACCTTCTTATTGACGATGAAACACAGAAATTGCATCGGAATGTAATACAAAAGGCACAATGCCGACTTAAGTAAAAGAGGACTGACAGTCTCACTTTCTATGATTTGAACCTCTCCTGTGAGTCCAGTTTTAGATTCCGATGCTTCACTTCAGGTTTACTGTATCCCTCGGACCTTCTTATTGACGATGAAACACAGAAATTGCATCCGAATGTAATACAAATGCCACAATGCCGACTTAAGTACAAGAGGACTGACACTCTCACTTTCTATGATTTGAACCTCTCCTGTAAGTCCAGTTTTAGATTTCAATGCTTCACTTCAGATTTACTGTATCCCTTGGACCTTCTCATTGACGATGAAACACAGAAAAAGCATCCGAATTTAATACAAATGCCACAATGCCCACTTAAGTACAAGAGGACTGACACTCTCACTTTCTATGATTTGAACCTTTCCTGTGAGTCCAGTTTTAGATTCCGATGCTTCACTTCAGGTTTACTGTATCCCTTGGACCTTCTTATTGGCGATGAAACACAGAAATTGCATCCGAATTTAACACAAAAGGCACAATGCCGACTTAAGTGCAAGAGGACTGACACTCTCACTTTCTATGATTTGAACCTCACCTGTGAGACCAGTTTTAGATTCCGATGCTTCACTTCAGGTTTACTGTATACCTTGGACCTTCTTATTGACGATGAAACACAGAAATTGCATGCGAATTTAACACAAAAGGGCCAATGCCGATTTAAGTACAAGAGGACTGACACTCTCACTTTCTATGATTGGAACCTCACCTGTGAGTCCAGTTTTAGATTCCGATGCTTCACTACAGGTTTACTGTATCCCTTGGACCTTCTTATTAACGATGAAACACAGAAGTTGCATCCGAATTTAATACAAATGGCACAATGCCGACTTATGTACAAGAGGACGGACACTCTTACTTTCTATAATTTGAACCTCTCCTGTGAGTCCAGCTTTAGATTCAGATGCTTCACTTCAGGTTTACTGTATCCATTGGACCTTCGTATTGACGATGAAACACAGAAATTGCATCCAAATTTAATACAAATGGCACAATGCCGACTTAAGTACAAGAGGACGGACACTCTGACTCTCTGAGATTCGATCCTCTCCTGTGAGGTCAGTTTTAGATTCCGATGCTTCACTTCAGGTTTACTGCATCCCTTGGACCTTCTTATTGACGATAAAACATAGAAATTGCATCCGAATTTAATACAAAAGGCACAATTCCGACTTAAGTACAAGAGGACTGACACTCTCTCTTTCTATGATTTGAACCTCTCCTGTGAGTCTAGTTTCAGATTCCGATGCTTCACTTCAGGTTTACTGTATCCCTTGGACCTTCTTATTGACGAGGAAACACTGAAATTGCATCCGAATTTAATACAAAAGGCACAATACCGACTTAAGTACAAGAGGAGTGACACTCTAACTCTCCATGATTTGAACCTCTCCTGTGAGTCCAGTATTAGATTCTGATGCTTCACTTCAGGTTTACTGTATCCCTTGGACCATCTTATTGACGATGAGACACAGAAATTGCATCCGAATTTAATACAAATGGCACAATGCCGACTTAAGTACAAGAGGACTGACACTCTCACTTTCTATGATTTGAACCTATCCTTTGAGTCCAGTTTTAGATTCCGATGCTTCACTTAGGGTTTACTGTATCCCTTGGACCTTCTTATTGACGATGAAACACAGAAATTGCATCCGAATTTAATACAAATGGCACAATGCCGACTTAAGTACAAGAGGACTGACACTCTGACTTTCCATGATTTTAACCTCTCCTGTGAGTCCAGTTTTAGATTCCGATGCTTCACTTCAGGTATACTGTATCCCTTGGACCTTCTTATTAACGATGAAACATAGAAATTGCATCCGAATTTAATACAAATGGCACAATGTCGACTTAAGACCAAGAGGACTGACACTCTCACTTTCTATGATTTGTACCTCTCCTGTGACTCCAGTTTTAGATTCCGATGCTTCACTTCAGGTTTCCTGTATACCTTACACCTTCTTATTGACGATGAAACACAGAAATTGTATCCGAATTTAATGCAAAAGGCACAATGCCGACTTAAGTACAAGAGGACTGACATTCTAACTATCTATGATTTGAACCTCTCCAGAGAGTCCAGATTTAGATTCCGATGCTTCACTTCTGGTTTACTGTATCCCTTGGACTATCTTATTGACGATGAAACACAGAAATTGCATCCGAGTTTAATACAAATGGCACAATACCGACTTAAGTACAAGAGGAGTGACACACTAACTCTCTATGATTTGAACCTCTCCTGTGAGTCCAGTTTTAGATTCCGATGCTTCACTTCAGGTTTACTGTATATCTTGGACCTTCTTATTGACGATGAAACACAGAAATTGCATCCGAATTTAATACAAATGGCACAATGCCTACTTAAGTACAAGAGGACTGACACTCTCACTTTCTATGATTTGAATCCCTTCTGTGAGTCCAGTTTTAGATTCCGATGCTACACTTCGGGTTTTCTGTATAACTTGCACCTCCTGATTGACGATGAAACACAGAAATTGCATCGGAATTTAATACAAAAGGCACAATGATGACTTAAGTACAAGAGGACTGACACTCTCACTTTCTATGATTTGAACCTCTCCTGTAAGTCCAGTTTTAGATTCCGATGCTTCACTTCATGGTAACTGTATACCTTGCACCTTCTTATTGACGATGAAACACAGAATTTGCATCGGAATTAATTCAAAAGGCACAATGCCTACTTAAGTAAAAGAGGACAGACACTCTCACTTTCTATGATTTGAACCTCTCCTGTGAGTCCAGTTTTAGATTCCGATGCTTCACTTCAGGTTTACTGTATCCCTTGGACCTTCTTATTGGCGATGAAACACAGAAATTGCATCGGAATTAAATTCAAATGGCACAATGCCGACTTAAGTACAACAGGACTGACACTCTAACCTTCTATGATTTCAACCTCTGCTGTAGGTCCAGTTTTAGTTTCCGATGCTTCACTTCAGGTTTACTGTATCCCTTGGACCCTCTTATTAACGATGAAAGACAGAGTTTGCATCCGAATTTAATACAAAAGGCACAATGCCGACGTAAGTACAAGAGGACAGACACTCTAACTTCCTATGATTTGAACGTCTCCTGTGAGTCCAGTTATAGATTCCGATGCTTCACTTCAGGTTTACTGTATCCCTTGGCCTTCTTATTGACGATGAAACACAGTAATTGCATCCGAATTTAATTCTAAAGGCACAATACCGACTTAAGTACAAGAGGAGTGGCAATCTAACTCTCTATGATTTGAACCTCTCCTGTGAGTCCAGTTTTAGATTCTGATGCTTCACTTAAGGTTTACGGTATCCCTTGGACCTTCTTATTGACGATGAAACACAGAAATTGCATCCGAATTTAATACAAATGGCACAATGCCGACTTAAGTACAAGAGGACTGACACTCTCACTTTCTATGATTTGAACCCCTCCTGTGAGTCCAGTATTAGATTCCGATGCTTCACTTTAGGTTTACTGTATCCCTTGGACCTTCTTATTGACGATGAAACACAGAAATTGCATCCGAATATAATACAAATGGCACAATGCCGACATAAGTACAAGAGGACTGACACTCTCACTTTCTATGATTTGAACCTCTCCTGTGAGTCCAGTTTTAGATTCCGATGCTTCACTTTAGGTTTACTGTATCCCTTGGACGTTCTTATTGACGATGAAACACAGAAATAGCATCCGAATATAATACAAAGGCCACAATGCCGACGTAAGTAAAAGAGGCCTGACACTCTAACTTTCTATGATTTGAACCTCTCCTGTGAGTCCAGTTTTAGATTCCGATGCTTCACTTCAGGAATACTGTATCCCTTGGACCTTCTTATTAACGATGAAACACAGAAATTGCATCCGAATTTAATAAAAATGGCACAATGTCGACTTAAGTACAAGAGGACTGACACTCTGACTTTCTATGATTTGTACCTCTCCTGTGAGTCCAGTTTTAGATACCGATGCTTCACTTCAGGGTTCCTGTATACATTGCACCTTCTTATTGACGATGAAACACAGAAATTGCATAGGAATTAAATTCAAAAGGCACAATGCCTACTTAAGTAAAAGAGGACAGACACTCTCACTTTCTATGATTTGAACCTCTCCTGTGAGTCCAGTTTTTGATTCCAATGCTTCACTTCAGGTTTACTTTATCCCTTGGACCTTCTTATTGACGATGAAACACAGAAATTGCATCTGAATTTAATACAAGAGGCACAATACCGACTCAAGTACTGGAGGAGTGACACTCTAACTTTCTATGATTTGAATCTCTCCTGTGAGTCCAGTTTTAGTTTCCGATGCTACACTTCAGATTTACTGTATCCCTTTTACCTTCTCATTGACGACGAAACACAGAAAAAGCATCCGAATTTAATACAAATGCCACAATGCCCACTTAAGTACAAGAGGACGGACACTCTGACTCTCTGAGATTCGATCCTCTCCTGTGAGGTCAGTTTTAGATTCCGATGCTTCACTTCAGGTTTACTGCATCCCTTGGACCTTCTTATTGACGATAAAACATAGAAATTGCATCCGAATTTAATACAAAAGGCACAATTCCGACTTAAGTACAAGAGGACTGACACTCTCTCTTTCTATGATTTGAACCTCTCCTGTGAGTCTAGTTTCAGATTTCGATGCTTCACTTCAGGTTTACTGTATCCCTTGGACCTTCTTATTGACGAGGAAACACTGAAATTGCATCCGAATTTAATACAAAAGGCACAATACCGACTTAAGTACAAGAGGAGTGACACTCTAACTCTCCATGATTTGAACCTCTCCTGTGAGTCCAGTATTAGATTCTGATGCTTCACTTCAGGTTTACTGTATCCCTTGGACCATCTTATTGACGATGAGACACAGAAATTGCATCCGAATTTAATACAAATGGCACAATGCCGACTTAAGTACAAGAGGACTGACATTCTCACTTTCTATGATTTGAACCTCTCCTTTGAGTCCAGTTTTAGATTCCGTTGCTTCACTTAGGGTTTACTGTATCCCTTGGACCTTCTTATTGACGATGAAACACAGAAATTGCATCCGAATTTAATACAAATGGCACAATGCCGACTTAAGTACAAGAGGACTGACACTCTCACTTTCCATGATTTTAACCTCTCCTGTGAGTCCAGTTTTAGATTCCGATGCTTCACTTCAGGTATACTGTATCCCTTGGACCTTCTTATTAACGATGAAACATAGAAATTGCATCCGAATTTAATACAAATGGCACAATGTCGACTTAAGACCAAGAGGACTGACACTCTCACTTTCTATGATTTGTACCTCTCCTGTGACTCCAGTTTTAGATTCCGATGCTTCACTTCAGGTTTCCTGTATACCTTACACCTTCTTATTGACGATGAAACACAGAAATTGTATCCGAATTTAATGCAAAAGGCACAATGCCGACTTAAGTACAAGAGGACTGACATTCTAACTATCTATGATTTGAACCTCTCCAGAGAGTCCAGATTTAGATTCCGATGCTTCACTTCTGGTTTACTGTATCCCTTGGACTATCTTATTGACGATGAAACACAGAAATTGCATCCGAGTTTAATACAAATGGCACAATACCGACTTAAGTACAAGAGGAGTGACACACTAACTCTCAATGATTTGAACCTCTCCTGTGAGTCCAGTTTTAGATTCCGATGCTTCACTTCAGGTTTACTGTATATCTTGGACCTTCTTATTGACGATGAAACACAGAAATTGCATCCGAATTTAATACAAATGGCACAATGCCTACTTAAGTACAAGAGGACTGACACTCTCACTTTCTATGATTTGAATCCCTCCTGTGAGTCCAGTTTTTGATTCCGATGCTTCACTTCGGGTTTTCTGTATAACTTGCACCTCCTGATTGACGATGAAACACAGAAATTGCATCGGAATTTAATACAAAAGGCACAATGCCGACTTAAGTACAAGAGGACGGACACTCTGACTCTCTGAGATTCGATCCTCTCCTGTGAGGTCAGTTTTAGAATCCGATGCTTCACTTCAGGTTTACTGCATCCCTTGGACCTTCTTATTGACGATAAAACATAGAAATTGCATCCGAATTTAATACAAAAGGCACAATTCCGACTTAAGTACAAGAGGACTGACACTCTCTCTTTCTATGATTTGAACCTCTCCTGTGAGTCTAGTTTCAGATTCCGATGCTTCACTTCAGGTTTACTGTATCCCTTGGACCTTCTTATTGACGAGGAAACACTGAAATTGCATCCGAATTTAATACAAAAGGCACAATACCGACTTAAGTACAAGAGGAGTGACACTCTAACTCTCCATGATTTGAACCTCTCCTGTGAGTCCAGTATTAGATTCTGATGCTTCACTTCAGGTTTACTGTATCCCTTGGACCATCTTATTGACGATGAGACACAGAAATTGCATCCGAATTTAATACAAATGGCACAATGCCGACTTAAGTACAAGAGGACTGACATTCTCACTTTCTATGATTTGAACCTCTCCTTTGAGTCCAGTTTTAGATTCCGATGCTTCACTTAGGGTTTACTGTATCCCTTGGACCTTCTTATTGACGATGAAACACAGAAATTGCATCCGAATTTAATACAAATGGCACAATGCCGACTTAAGTACAAGAGGACTGACACTCTCACTTTCCATGATTTTAACCTCCCCTGTGAGTCCAGTTTTAGATTCCGATGCTTCACTTCAGGTATACTGTATCCCTTGGACCTTCTTATTAACGATGAAACATAGAAATTGCATCCGAATTTAATACAAATGGCACAATGTCGACTTAAGACCAAGAGGACTGACACTCTCACTTTCTATGATTTGTACCTCTCCTGTGACTCCAGTTTTAGATTCCGATGCTTCACTTCAGGTTTCCTGTATACCTTACACCTTCTTATTGACGATGAAACACAGAAATTGTATCCGAATTTAATGCAAAAGGCACAATGCCGACTTAAGTACAAGAGGACTGACATTCTAACTATCTATGATTTGAACCTCTCCAGAGAGTCCAGATTTAGATTCCGATGCTTCACTTCTGGTTTACTGTATCCCTTGGACTATCTTATTGACGATGAAACACAGAAATTGCATCCGAGTTTAATACAAATGACACAATACCGACTTAAGTACAAGAGGAGTGACACACTAACTCTCTATGATTTGAACCTCTCCTGTGAGTCCAGTTTTAGATTCCGATGCTTCACTTCAGGTTTACTGTATATCTTGGACCTTCTTATTGACGATGAAACACAGAAATTGCATCCGAATTTAATACAAATGGCACAATGCCTACTTAAGTACAAGAGGACTGACACTCTCACTTTCTATGATTTGAAACCCTCCTGTGAGTCCAGTTTTAGATTCCGATGCTTCACTTCGGGTTTTCTGTATAACTTGCAGCTCCTGATTGACGATGAAACACAGAAATTGCATCGGAATTTAATACAAAAGGCACAATGATGACTTAAGTACAAGAGGACTGACACTCTCACTTTCTATGATTTGAACCTCTCCTGTAAGTCCAGTTTTAGATTCTGATGCTTCACTTCAGGGTAACTGTATACCTTGCACCTTCTTATTGACGATGAAACACAGAATTTGCATCGGAATTAATTCAAAAGGCACAATGCCTACTTAAGTAAAAGAGGACAGACACTCTCACTTTCTATGATTTGAACCTCTCCTGTGAGTCCAGTTTTAGATTCCGATGCTTCACTTTAGGTTTACTGTATCCCTTGGACCTTCTTATTGACGATGAAACACAGAAATTGCATCCGAATATAATACAAATGGCACAATGCCGACATAAGTACAAGAGGACTGACACTCTAACTTTCTATGATTTGAACGTCTCCTGTGAGTCCAGTTATAGATTCCGATGCTTCACTTCAGGTTTACTGTATCCCTTGGACCTTCTTATTGACGATGAAACACAGAAATTGCATCCGAATTTAATTCTAAAGGCACAATACCGACTTAAGTACAAGAGGAGTGACAATCTAACTCTCTATGATTTGAACCTCTCCTGTGAGTCCAGTTTTAGATTCTGATGCTTCACTTAAGGTTTACGGTATCCCTTGGACCTTCTTATTGACGATGAAACACAGAAATTGCATCCGAATTTAATACAAATGGCACAATGCCGACTTAAGTACAAGAGGACTGACACTCTCACTTTCTATGATTTGAACCCCTCCTGTGAGTCCAGTATTAGATTCCGATGCATCACTTTAGGTTTACTGTATCCCTTGGACCTTCTTATTGACGATGAAACACAGAAATTGCATCCGAATATAATACAAATGGCACAATGCCGACATAAGTACAAGAGGACTGACACTCTCACTTTCTATGATTTGAACCTCTCCTGTGAGTCCAGTTTTAGATTCCGATGCTTCACTTTAGGTTTACTGTATCCCTTGGACGTTCTTATTGACGATGAAACACAGAAATAGCATCCGAATATAATACAAAGGCCACAATGCCGACGTAAGTAAAAGAGGCCTGACACTCTAACTTTCTATGATTTGAACCTCTCCTGTGAGTCCAGTTTTAGATTCCGATGCTTCACTTCAGGAATACTGTATCCCTTGGACCTTCTTATTAACGATGAAACACAGAAATTGCATCCGAATTTAATAAAAATGGCACAATGTCGACTTAAGTACAAGAGGACTGACACTCTGACTTTCTATGATTTGTACCTCTCCTGTGAGTCCAGTTTTAGATACCGATGCTTCACTTCAGGTATCCTGTACACCTTGCACCTTCTTATTGACGTTGAAACACAGAAATTGTATCCGAATTTAATACAAAAGGCACAATGCCGACTTAAGTACAAGAGGACTGACATTCTAACTTTCTATGATTTGAACCTCTCCTGTAAGTCCAGTTTTTGATTCCAATGCTTCACTTCAGGTTTACTTTATCCCTTGGACCTTCTTATTGACGATGAAACACAGAAATTGCATCCGAATGTAATACTAATGCCACAATGCCGACTTAAGTACAAGAGGACTGACACTCTCACTTTCTATGATTTGAACCTTTCCTGTAAGTCCAGTTTTAGATTTCAATGCTTCACTTCAGGGTTACTGTATACCTTGCACCTTCTTATTGACGATGAAACACAGAAATTGCATCCGAATTTAATACAAAAGGCACAATGCCAACTGAAGTACAAGAGGACTGACATTCTAAGTTTCTATGATTTGAACCTCTCCTGTGAGTCCAGTTTTAGATTCCGATGCTTCACTTCAGGTTTACTGAATCCCTTGGACCTTCTTATTGACGATGAAACACAGAAATTGCATCTGAATTTAATACAAGAGGCACAATACCGACTCAAGTACTGGAGGAGTGACACTCTAACTTTCTATGATTTGAATCTCTCCTGTGAGTCCAGTTTTAGTTTCCGATGCTACACTTCAGATTTACTGTATCCCTTTTACCTTCTCATTGACGTCGAAACACAGAAAAAGCATCCGAATTTAATACAAATGCCACAATGCCCACTTAAGTACAATAGGACTGACACTCTCACTTTCTATGATTTGAACCTTTCCTGTGAGTCCAGTTTTAGATTCCGATGCTTCACTTCAGGTTTACTGTATCCCTTGGACATTCTTATTGGCGATGAAACACAGAAATTGCATCCGAATTTAACACCAAAGGCACAATGCCGACGTAAGTACAAGAGGACAGACACTCTAACTTTCTATGATTTGAACGTCTCCTGTGAGTCCAGTTATAGATTCCGATGCTTCACTTCAGGTTTACTGTATCCCTTGGACCTTCTTATTGACGATGAAACACATAAATTGCATCCGAATTTAATTCTAAAGGCACAATACCGACTTAAGTACAAGAGGAGTGACAATCTGACTCTCTATGATTTGAACCTCTCCTGTGAGTCCAGTTTTAGATTCTGATGCTTCACTTAAGGTTTACGGTATCCCTTGGACCTTCTTATTGACGATGAAACACAGAAATTGCATCCGAATTTAATACAAACGATACAATGCCGACTTAAGTACAAGAGGACTGACACTCTCACTTTCTATGATTTGAACCCCTCCTGTGAGTCCAGTATTAGATTCCGATGCTTCACTTTAGGTTTACTGTATCCCTTGGACCTTCTTATTGACGATGAAACACAGAAATTGCATCCGAATATAATACACATGGCACAATGCCGACATAAGTACAAGAGGACTGACACTCTCACTTTCTATGATTTGAACCTCTCCTGTGAGTCCAGTTTTAGATTCCGATGCTTCACTTTAGCTTTACTGTATCCCTTGGACGTTCTTATTGACGATGAAACACAGAAATAGCATCCGAATATAACACAAAGGCCACAATGCCGACGTAAGTAAAAGAGGCCTGACACTCTAACTTTCTATGATTTGAACCTCTCCTGTGAGTCCAGTTTTAGATTCCGATGCTTCACTTCAGGAATACTGTATCCCTTGGACCTTCTTATTAACGATGAAACACAGAAATTGCATCCGAATTTAATAAAAATGGCACAATGTCGACTTAAGTACAAGAGGACTGACACTCTGACTTTCTATGATTTGTACCTCTCCTGTGAGTCCAGTTTTAGATACCGATGCTTCACTTCAGGTTTCCTGTACACCTTGCACCTTCTTATTGACGATGAAACACAGAAATTGTATCCGAATTTAATACAAAAGGCACAATGCCGACTTAAGTACAAGAGGACTGACATTCTAACTTTCTATGATTTGAACCACTCCTGTAAGTCCAGTTTTAGATTCCGATGCTTCACTTCAGGGTTCCTGTATACATTGCACCTTCTTATTGACGATGAAACACAGAAATTGCATAGGAATTAAATTCAAAAGGCACAATGCCTACTTAAGTAAAAGAGGACAGACACTCTCACTTTCTATGATTTGAACCTCTCCTGTGAGTCCAGTTTTTGATTCCAATGCTTCACTTCAGGTTTACTTTATCCCTTGGACCTTCTTATTGACGATGAAACACAGAAATTGCATCCGAATGTAATACAAATGCCACAATGCCGACTTAAGTACAAGAGGACTGACACTCTCACTTTCTATGATTTGAACCTTTCCTGTAAGTCCAGTTTTAGATTTCAATGCTTCACTTCAGGGTTACTGTATACCTTGCACCTTCTTATTGACGATGAAACACAGAAGTTGCATCCGAATTTAATACAAAAGGCACAATGCCAACTGAAGTACAAGAGGACTGACATTCTAAGTTTCTATGATTTGAACCTCTCCTGTGAGTCCAGTTTTAGATTCCGATGCTTCACTTCAGGTTTACTGAATCCCTTGGACCTTCTTATTGACGATGAAACACAGAAATTGCATCTGAATTTAATACATGAGGCACAATACCGACTCAAGTACTGGAGGAGTGACACTCTAACTTTCTATGATTTGAATCTCTCCTGTGAGTCCAGTTTTAGTTTCCGATGCTTCACTTCAGATTTACTGTATCCCTTTTACCTTCTCATTGTCGATGAAACACAGAAAAAGCATCCGAATTTAATACAAAAAACACAATACCGACTTAAGTACAAGAGGAGTGACACTCTAACTTTCTATGATTTGAACCTCTCCTGTGAGTTCAGTTTTAGATTCCGATGTTTCACTTAAGGTTTAATGTATCCCTTGGACCTTCATATTGACGATGAAACACAGAAAATGCATCCGAATTTAATACAAATGCAATAGTGCCGACTTTAGTACAAGAGGGCAGACACTCTCACTTTCTATGATTTGAACCTCTACTGTGAGTCCAGTTTTAGATTCCGATGCTTCACTTCATGTTTACTGTATCCCTTGGACCTTCTTATTGACGATGAAACACAGAGTTTGCATCCGAATTTAATAGAAAAGGCAAAATGCCGACTTAAGTACAAGAGGAATGACACTCTAACGTTCAATGATTTGAACCGCTGCTGTGAGTCCAGTTTTAGATTCCGATGCTTCACTTCAGGTTTACTGTATACCTTGCACCTTCTTATTGACGATGAAACACAGGAATTGCATCGGAATTAAATTCAAAAGGCACAATGCCGACTTAAGTACAAGAGGACTGACACTCTAACTCTCTATGATTTGAACCTCTCCTGTGAGTCCAGTTTTTGATTCCAATGCTTCACTTCAGGTTTACTTTATCCCTTGGACCTTCTTATTGACGATGAAACACAGAAATTGCATCCGAATGTAATACTAATGCCACAATGCCGACTTAAGTACAAGAGGACTGACACTCTCACTTTCTATGATTTGAACCTTTCCTGTAAGTCCAGTTTTAGATTTCAATGCTTCACTTCAGGGTTACTGTATACCTTGCACCTTCTTATTGACGATGAAACACAGAAATTGCATCCGAATTTAATACAAAAGGCACAATGCCAACTGAAGTACAAGAGGACTGACATTCTAAGTTTCTATGATTTGAACCTCTCCTGTGAGTCCAGTTTTAGATTCCGATGCTTCACTTCAGGTTTACTGAATCCCTTGGACCTTCTTATTGACGATGAAACACAGAAATTGCATCTGAATTTAATACAAGAGGCACAATACCGACTCAAGTACTGGAGGAGTGACACTCTAACTTTCTATGATTTGAATCTCTCCTGTGAGTCCAGTTTTAGTTTCCGATGCTACACTTCAGATTTACTGTATCCCTTTTACCTTCTCATTGACGTCGAAACACAGAAAAAGCATCCGAATTTAATACAAATGCCACAATGCCCACTTAATTACAATAGGACTGACACTCTCACTTTCTATGATTTGAACCTTTCCTGTGAGTCCAGTTTTAGATTCCGATGCTTCACTTCAGGTTTACTGTATCCCTTGGACATTCTTATTGGCGATGAAACACAGAAATTGCATCCGAATTTAACACCAAAGGCACAATGCCGACGTAAGTACAAGAGGACAGACACTCTAACTTTCTATGATTTGAACGTCTCCTGTGAGTCCAGTTATAGATTCCGATGCTTCACTTCAGGTTTACTGTATCCCTTGGACCTTCTTATTGACGATGAAACACAGAAATTGCATCCGAATTTAATTCTAAAGGCACAATACCGACTTAAGTACAAGAGGAGTGACAATCTGACTCTCTATGATTTGAACCTCTCCTGTGAGTCCAGTTTTAGATTCTGATGCTTCACTTAAGGTTTACGGTATCCCTTGGACCTTCTTATTGACGATGAAACACAGAAATTGCATCCGAATTTAATACAAACGATACAATGCCGACTTAAGTACAAGAGGACTGACACTCTCACTTTCTATGATTTGAACCCCTCCTGTGAGTCCAGTATTAGATTCCGATGCTTCACTTTAGGTTTACTGTATCCCTTGGACCTTCTTATTGACGATGAAACACAGAAATTGCATCCGAATATAATACACATGGCACAATGCCGACATAAGTACAAGAGGACTGACACTCTCACTTTCTATGATTTGAACCTCTCCTGTGAGTCCAGTTTTAGATTCCGATGCTTCACTTTAGCTTTACTGTATCCCTTGGACGTTCTTATTGACGATGAAACACAGAAATAGCATCCGAATATAACACAAAGGCCACAATGCCGACGTAAGTAAAAGAGGCCTGACACTCTAACTTTCTATGATTTGAACCTCTCCTGTGAGTCCAGTTTTAGATTCCGATGCTTCACTTCAGGAATACTGTATCCCTTGGACCTTCTTATTAACGATGAAACACAGAAATTGCATCCGAATTTAATAAAAATGGCACAATGTCGACTTAAGTACAAGAGGACTGACACTCTGACTTTCTATGATTTGTACCTCTCCTGTGAGTCCAGTTTTAGATACCGATGCTTCACTTCAGGTTTCCTGTACACCTTGCACCTTCTTATTGACGATGAAACACAGAAATTGTATCCGAATTTAATACAAAAGGCACAATGCCGACTTAAGTACAAGAGGACTGACATTCTAACTTTCTATGATTTGAACCACTCCTGTAAGTCTAGTTTTAGATTCCGATGCTTCACTTCAGGGTTCCTGTATACATTGCACCTTCTTATTGACGATGAAACACAGAAATTGCATAGGAATTAAATTCAAAAGGCACAATGCCTACTTAAGTAAAAGAGGACAGACACTCTCACTTTCTATGATTTGAACCTCTCCTGTGAGTCCAGTTTTTGATTCCAATGCTTCACTTCAGGTTTACTTTATCCCTTGGACCTTCTTATTGACGATGAAACACAGAAATTGCATCCGAATGTAATACAAATGCCACAATGCCGACTTAAGTACAAGAGGACTGACACTCTCACTTTCTATGATTTGAACCTTTCCTGTAAGTCCAGTTTTAGATTTCAATGCTTCACTTCAGGGTTACTGTATACCTTGCACCTTCTTATTGACGATGAAACACAGAAGTTGCATCCGAATTTAATACAAAAGGCACAATGCCAACTGAAGTACAAGAGGACTGACATTCTAAGTTTCTATGATTTGAACCTCTCCTGTGAGTCCAGTTTTAGATTCCGATGCTTCACTTCAGGTTTACTGAATCCCTTGGACCTTCTTATTGACGATGAAACACAGAAATTGCATCTGAATTTAATACAAGAGGCACAATACCGACTCAAGTACTGGAGGAGTGACACTCTAACTTTCTATGATTTGAATCTCTCCTGTGAGTCCAGTTTTAGTTTCCGATGCTTCACTTCAGATTTACTGTATCCCTTTTACCTTCTCATTGTCGATGAAACACAGAAAAAGCATCCGAATTTAATACAAAAAACACAATACCGACTTAAGTACAAGAGGAGTGACACTCTAACTTTCTATGATTTGAACCTCTCCTGTGAGTTCAGTTTTAGATTCCGATGTTTCACTTAAGGTTTACTGTATCCCTTGGACCTTCATATTGACGATGAAACACAGAAAATGCATCCGAATTTAATACAAATGCAATAGTGCCGACTTTAGTACAAGAGGGCAGACACTCTCACTTTCTATGATTTGAACCTCTACTGTGAGTCCAGTTTTAGATTCCGATGCTTCACTTCATGTTTACTGTATCCCTTGGACCTTCTTATTGACGATGAAACACAGAGTTTGCATCCGAATTTAATAGAAAAGGCAAAATGCCGACTTAAGTACAAGAGGACTGACACTCTAACGTTCAATGATTTGAACCGCTGCTGTGAGTCCAGTTTTAGATTCCGATGCTTCACTTCAGGTTTACTGTATACCTTGCACCTTCTTATTGACGATGAAACACAGGAATTGCATCGGAATTAAATTCAAAAGGCACAATGCCGACTTAAGTACAAGAGGACTGACACTCTAACTCTCTATGATTTGAACCTCTCCTGTGAGTCCAGTTTTAGATTCCGAAGCTTCACTTCAGGTTTACTGTATCCCTTGGACCTTCTTATTGACGATGAAACACAGAAATTGCATCCGAATGTAATACAAAAGGCACAATACCGACTTAAGTACAAGAGGAGTGACACTCTAACTCTCCATGATTTGAACCTCTCCTGTGAGTCCAGTATTAGATTCTGATGCTTCACTTCAGGCTTACTGTATGCCTTGGACCATCTTATTGACGATGAGACACAGAAATTTCATCCGAATTTAAAACAAATGGCACAATGCCGACTTAAGTACAAGAGGACTGACACTCTCACTTTCTATGATTTGAACCTCTCCTTTGAGTCAAGTTTTAGATTCCGATGCTTCACTTAGGGTTTACTGTATCCTTTGGACCTTCTTATTGACGTTGAAACATAGAGTTTGCATCCGTATTTAATACAAAAGGCACAATGCCGTCGTAAGTACAAGAGGACAGACACTCTAACTTTCTATGATTTGAACCTCTCCTGTGAGTCCAGTTTTAGATTCCGATGCTTCACTTCAGGTTTACTGTATCCCTTGGACCTTCTTATTGACGATGAAACACAGAAATTGCATCCGAATTTAATACAAATGGCACAATGCCGACTTAAGTACAAGGAGACTGACACTCTCTCTTTCTATGATTTGAACCTCTCCTGTGAGTCCAGTTTTAGTTTCCGATGCTTCACTTTAAGTTTACTGTATCCCTTGGACCTTCTTATTGACGATGAAACACAGATATTGCATCTGAATATAATACAAATGGCACAATGCCGACTTAAGTACAAGAGGACTGACACTCTCACTTTCTATGATTTGAACCTCTCCTGTAGGTCCAGTTTTAGATTCCGATGCTTCACTTCAGGTTTACTTTACCCCTTGGACACTCTGATTGAGGATGAAACACAGAAATTGCTTCCGAATTTAATACAAATCGCACAATGCCGACTTAAGTACAAGAGGACTGACACTCTCACTTTCTATGATTTGAACCTCTCCTGTGAGTCCAGTTTTAGATTCCGATGCTTCACTTTAGGTTTACTGTATCCCTTGGACCTTCTTATTGACGATGAATCACAGAAATAGCATCCGAATATAATACAAATGGCACAATGCCGACTTAAGTACAAGAGGACTGACACTCTCACTTTCTATGATTTGAACCTCTCCTGTGAGTCCAGTTTTAGATTCCGATGCTTAACTTCAGGTTTACTGTATACCTTGCACCTTCCTATTAACGATGAAACATAGAAATTGCATCGGAATTTAATACAAAAGCCACAATGCCGACGTAAGTAAAAGAGGCCTGACACTCTAACCTTCTATGATTTGAACCTCTCCTGTGAGTCCAGTTTTAGATTCCGATGCTTCACTTCAGTTATACTGTATCCCTTGGACCTTCTTATTAACGATGAAACACAGAAATTGCATCCGAATTTAATACAAATGGCACAATGTCGACTTAAGTACAAGAGGTCTGACACTCTGACTTTCTATGATTTGTACCTCTCCTGTGAGTCCAGTTTTAGATACCGATGCTTCACTACAGGTTTCCGGTACACCTTGCACCTTCTTATTGACGATGAAACACAGAAATTGTATCCGAATTTAATACAAAAGGCACAATGCCGACTTAAGTACAAGAGGACTGACATTCTAACTTTCTATGATTTGAACCTCTCCTGTAAGTCCAGTTTTAGATTCCGATGCTTCACTTCAGGGTTACTGTATACATTGCACCTTCTTATTGACGATGAAACACAGAAATTGCATAGGAATTAAATTCAAAAGGCACAATGCCTACTTAAGTAAAAGAGGACAGACCCTCTCACTTTCTATGATTTGAACCTCTCCTGTGAGTCCAGTTTTAGATTCCGATGCTTAACTTCAGGTTTACTGTATACCTTGCAAATTCCTATTAACGATGAAACATAGAACTTGCATCGGAATGTAATACAAAAGCCACAATGCCGACGTAAGTAAAAGAGGCCTGACACTCTAACTTTCTATGATTTGAACCTCTCCTGTGAGTCCAGTTTTAGATTCCGATGCTTCACTTCAGATTTACTGTATCCCTTGGACCTTCTTATTGGCGATGAAACACAGAAATTGCATCCGAATTTAACACAAAAGGCACAATGCCGACTTAAGTTCAAGAGGACTGACACTCTCACTTTCTATGATTTGAACCTCACCTGTGAGTCCAGTTTTAGATTCCGGTGCTTCACTTCAGGTTTACTGTATCCCTTGGACCTTCTTATTGACGATGAAACACAGAAATTGCATCCGAATTTAATACAAATGGCACAATGCCGACTTAAGTACAAGAGGACGGACACTGTCACTTTCTATGATTTGAACATCTCCTGTGAGTCCAGTTTTAGATTCAGATGCTTCACTTCACGTTTACTGTATCCATTGGACCTTCTTATTGACGATGAAACACAGAAATTGCATCCAAATTTAATACAAATGGCACAATGCGACTTAAGTACAAGAGGTAGGACACTCTGACTTTCTGAGATTCGAACCTCCCCTGTGAGGTTAGTTTTAGATTCCGATGCTTCACTTCCGGTTTACTGCATCCCTTGGACCTTCTTATTGACGATAAAACATAGAAGTTGCATCCGAATTTAATACAAAAAGCACAATACCGACTTAAGTGCAAGAGGAGTGACACTCTAACTTTCTATGATTTGAACCTCTCCTGTGAGTTCAGTTTTAGATTCCGATGTTTCACTTAAGGTTTACTGTATCCCTTGGACCTTCTTATTGACGATGAAACACAGAAATTGCATCCGAATTTAATACAAATGCAATAATGCCGACTTAAGTACAAGAGGACTGACACTCTCACTTTCTATGATTGGAACCTCTCCTGTGAGTCCAGTTTTAAATTCCGATGCTTCACTTCATCTTTACTGTATACTTTGGACCTTCTTATTGACGATCAAACACAGAGTTTGCATCCGAATGTAATACAAAAGGCAAAATGCCGACTTAAGTACAAGAGGACTGACACTCTAACTTTCAATGATTTGAACCGCTGCTGTGAGTCCAGTTTTAGATTCCGATGCTTCACTTCAGGTTTACTGTATCCCTTGGACCTTCTTATTGACGATGAAACACAGAAATTGCATCCAAACTTAATACAAAAGGACAATGGCGACTTAAGAACAAGAGGACTGACACTCTCTCTTTCTATGATTTGAACCTCTCCTGTGAGTCCAGTTTCAGATTCCGATGGTTCACTTCAGGTTTACTGTATCCCTTGGACCTTCTTATTGACGATGAAACACAGAAATTGCATCCGAATTTAATACAAAAGGCACAATACCGACTTAAGTACAAGAGGAGTGACACTCTAACTCTCCATGATTTGAACCTCTCCTGTGAGTCCAGTACTAGATTCTGATGCTTCACTTCAGGTTTACTGTATCCCTTGGACCATCTTATTGACGATGAGACACAGAAATTGCATCCGAATTTAATACAAATGGCACAATGCCGACTTAAGTACAAGAGGACTGACACTCTCACTTTCTATGATTCGAACCTCTCCTGTGAGGTCAGTTTTAGATTCCGATGCTTCACTTCAGGTTTACTGTATCCCTTGGACCTTCTTATTGACGATAAAGCACAGAAATTGCATCCGAATTTAATACAAAATGCACAATACCGACTTAATTACAAGAATAGTGACACTCAAACTTTCTATGATTTGAACCTCTCCTGTGAGTCCAGTTTTAGATTCCGATGTTTCAGTTTAGGTTTAGTGTATCCCTCGGACCTTCTTATTGACTCTGAAACACAGGAATTCCATCCGAATTTAATACAAATGGCACAATGCCGACTTAAGTACAAGAGGACTGACACTCTCACTTTCTATGATTTGAACCTTTCCTGTGAGTCCAGTTTTAAATTCCGATGCTTCACTTCAGGTTTACTGTATAGCTTGCACCTTCTTATTGACGATGAAACATAGAAATTGCATCGGAATTTAGTACAAAAGGCACAATGCCGACGTAAGTAAAAGAGGCCAGACACTCTATCTTTCTATGATTTGAACCTCTCCTGTGAGTCCAGTTTTAGATTCCGATGCTTCACTTCAGGTATACTGTATCCCTTGGACCTTCTTATTAACGATGAAACACAGAAATTGCATCCGAATATAATACAAATGGCACAATGCCGACTTAAGTACAAGAGGACTGACACTCTCACTTTCTATGATTTGAACCTCTCCTGTGAGTCCAGTTTTAGATTCCGATGCTTCACATTAGGTTTACTGTATCCCTTGGACCTTCTTATTGACGATGAAACACAGAAATAGCATCCGAATATAATTCAAAGGCCACAATGCCGACGTAAGTAAAAGAGGCCTGACACTCTAACTTTCTACGATTTGAACCACTCCTGTGAGTCCAGTTTTAGATTCCGATGCTTCACTTCAGGAATACTGTATCCCTTGGACCTTCTTATTAACGATGAAACACAGAAATTGCATCCGAATTTAATAAAAATGGCACAATGTCGACTTAAGTACAAGAGGACTGACACTCTGACTTTCTATGATTTGTACCTCTCCTGTGAGTCCAGTTTTAGATACCGATGCCTCACTTCAGGTTTCCTGTACACCTTGCACCTCCTTATTGACGATGAAACCCTGAAATTGTATCCGAATTTAATACAAAAGGCACAATGCCGACTTAAGTTCAAGAGGACTGACACTCTCACTTTCTATGATTTGAACCTCACCTGTGAGTCCAGTTTTAGATTCTGGTGCTTCACTTCAGGTTTACTGTATCCCTTGGACCTTCTTATTGACGATGAAACACAGAAATTGCATAGGAATTTAACACAAAAGGCACAATGCCGACTTAAGTTCAAGAGGACTGACACTCTCACTTTCTATGATTTGCACCTCACCTGTGAGTCCAGTTTTAGATTCCGGTGCTTCACTTCAGGTTTACTGTATCCCTTGGACCTTCTTATTGACGATGAAACACAGAAATTGCATCCGAATTTAATACAAATGGCACAATGCCGACTTAAGTACAAGAGGACAGACACTGTCACTTTCTATGATTTGAACATCTCCTGTAAGTCCACTTTTAGATTCAGATGCTTCACTTCAGGTTTACTGTATCCATTGGACCCTCTTATTGACGATGAAACACAGAAATTGCATCCAAATTTAATACAAATGGCACAATGCGACTTAAGTACAAGAGGTAGGACACTCTGACTTTCTAAGATTCGAACCTCCCCTGTGAGGTCAGTTTTAGATTCCGATGCTTCACTTCCGGTTTACTGCATCCCTTGGACCTTCTTATTGACGATAAAACATAGAAATTGCATCCGAATTTAATACAAAAAGCACAATACCGACTTAAGTACAAGTGGAGTGACACTATAACTTTCTATGATTTGAACCTCTCCTGTGAGTTCAGTTTTAGATTCCGATGTTTCACTTAAGGTTTACTGTATCCCTTGGACCTTCATATTGACGATGAAACACAGAAATTGCATCCGAATTTAATACAAATGCAATAATGCCGACTTAAGTACAAGAGGACTGACACTCTCACTTTCTATGATTGGAACCTCTCCTGTGAGTCCAGTTTTAAATTCCGATGCTTCACTTCATGTTTACTGTATCCCTTGGACCTTCTTATTGACGATGAAACACAGAGTTTGCATCCGAATTTAATACAAAAGGCAAAATGCCGACTTAAGTACAAGAGGACTGACACTCTAACTTTCAATGATTTGAACCGCTGCTGTGAGTCCAGTTTTAGATTCCGATGCTTCACTTCAGGTTTACTGTATTCCTTGGACCTTCTTATTGACGACGAAGCACAGAAATTGCATCCAAACTTAATACAAAAGGACAATGGCGACTTAAGAACAAGAGGACTGACACTCTCTCTTTCTATGATTTGAACCTCTCCTGTGAGTCGAGTTTCAGATTCCGATGCTTCACTTCAGGTTTACTGTATACCTTGCACCTTCTTATTGACGATGAAACACAGGAATTGCATCGGAATTAAATTCAAAAGGCACAATGCCGACTTAAGTACAAGAGGACTGATACTCTAACTTTCTGTGATTTGAACCTCTCCTGTGAGTCCAGTTTTAGATTCCGATGCTTCACTTCAGGTTTACTGTATCCCTTGGACCTTCTTATTGACGATGAAACACAGAAATTGCATCCGAATTTAATACAAAAGGCACAATACCGACTTAAGTACAAGAGGAGTGACACTCTAACTCTCCATGATTTGAACCTCTCCTGTGAGTCCAGTATTAGATTCTGATGCTTCACCTCAGGTTTACTGTATCCCTTGGACCATCTTATTGACGATGAGACACAGAAATTGCATCCGAATTTAATACAAATGGCACAATGCCGACTTAAGTACAAAAGGACTGACACTCTCACTTTCTATGATTCGAACCTCTCCTGTGAGGTCAGTTTTAGATTCCGATGCTTCACTTCAGGTTTACTGTACCCCTTGGACCTGCTTATTGACGATAAAGCACAGAAATTGCATCCGAATTTAATACAAAATGCACAATACCGACATAAATACAAGAATAGTGACACTCAAACTTTCTATGATTTGAACCTCTCCTGTGAGTCCAGTTTTAGATTCCGATGTTTCAGTTTAGGTTTAGTGTATCCCTCGGACCTTCTTATTGACTATGAAACACAGGAATTCCATCCGAATTTAATACAAATGGCACAATGCCGACTTAAGTACAAGAGGACTGACACTCTCACTTGGTATGATTTGAACCTTTCCTGTGAGTCCAGTTTTAAATTCCGATGCTTCACTTCAGGTTTACTGTATACCTTGCACCTTCTTATTGACGATGAAACATAGAAATTGCATCGGAATTTAGTACAAAAGGCACAATGCCGACGTAAGTAAAAGAGGCCAGACACTCTATCTTTCTATGATTTGTACCTCTCCTGTGAGTCCAGTTTTAGATTCCGATGCTTCACTTCAGGTATACTGTATCCCTTGGACCTTCTTATTAACGATGAAACACAGAAATTGCATCCGAATATAATACAAATGGCACAATGCCGACTTAAGTACAAGAGGACTGACACTCTCACTTTCTATGATTTGAACCTCTCCTGTGAGTCCAGTTTTAGATTCCGATGCTTCACTTTAGGTTTACTGTATCCCTTGGACCTTCTTATTGACGATGAAACACCGAAATAGCATCCGAATTTAATAAAAATGGCACAATGTCGACTTAAGTACAAGAGGACTGACACTCTGACTTTCTATGATTTGTACCTCTCCTGTGAGTCCAGTTTTAGATACCGATGCTTCACTTCAGGTTTCCTGTACACCTTGCACCTCCTTATTGACGATGAAACACAGAAATTGCATCCGAATTTAACACAAAAGGCACAATGCCGACTTAAGTTCAAGAGGACTGACACTCTCACTTTCTATGATTTGAACCTCACCTGTGAGTCCAGTTTTAGATTCCGGTGCTTCACTTCAGGTTTACTGTATCCCTTGGACCTTCTTATTGACGATGAAACACAGAAATTGCATCCGAATTTAATACAAATGGCACAATGCCGACTTAAGAACAAGAGGACGGACACTGTCACTTTCTATGATTTGAACATCTCCTGTGAGTCCAGTTTTAGATTCAGATGCTTCACTTCACGTTTACTGTATCCATTGGACCTTCTTATTGACGATGAAACACAGAAATTGCATCCAAATTTAATACAAATGGCACAATGCGACTTAAGTACAAGAGGTAGGACACTCTGACTTTCTGAGATTCGAACCTCCCCTGTGAGGTTAGTTTTAGATTCCGATGCTTCACTTCCGGTTTACTGCATCCCTTGGACCTTCTTATTGACGATAAAACATAGAAGTTGCATCCGAATTTAATACAAAAAGCACAATACCGACTTAAGTGCAAGAGGAGTGACACTCTAACTTTCTATGATTTGAACCTCTCCTGTGAGTTCAGTTTTAGATTCCGATGTTTCACTTAAGGTTTACTGTATCCCTTGGACCTTCATATTGACGATGAAACACAGAAATTGCATCCGAATTTAATACAAATGCAATAATGCCGACTTAAGTACAAGAGGACTGACACTCTCACTTTCTATGATTGGAACCTCTCCTGTGAGTCCAGTTTTAAATTCCGATGCTTCACTTCATCTTTACTGTATACTTTGGACCTTCTTATTGACGATCAAACACAGAGTTTGCATCCGAATGTAATACAAAAGGCAAAATGCCGACTTAAGTACAAGAGGACTGACACTCTAACTTTCAATGATTTGAACCGCTGCTGTGAGTCCAGTTTTAGATTCCGATGCTTCACTTCAGGTTTACTGTATCCCTTGGACCTTCTTATTGACGATGAAACACAGAAATTGCATCCAAACTTAATACAAAAGGACAATGGCGACTTAAGAACAAGAGGACTGACACTCTCTCTTTCTATGATTTGAACCTCTCCTGTGAGTCCAGTTTCAGATTCCGATGGTTCACTTCAGGTTTACTGTATCCCTTGGACCTTCTTATTGACGATGAAACACAGAAATTGCATCCGAATTTAATACAAAAGGCACAATACCGACTTAAGTACAAGAGGAGTGACACTCTAACTCTCCATGATTTGAACCTCTCCTGTGAGTCCAGTACTAGATTCTGATGCTTCACTTCAGGTTTACTGTATCCCTTGGACCATCTTATTGACGATGAGACACAGAAATTGCATCCGAATTTAATACAAATGGCACAATGCCGACTTAAGTACAAGAGGACTGACACTCTCACTTTCTATGATTCGAACCTCTCCTGTGAGGTCAGTTTTAGATTCCGATGCTTCACTTCAGGTTTACTGTATCCCTTGGACCTTCTTATTGACGATAAAGCACAGAAATTGCATCCGAATTTAATACAAAATGCACAATACCGACTTAATTACAAGAATAGTGACACTCAAACTTTCTATGATTTGAACCTCTCCTGTGAGTCCAGTTTTAGATTCCGATGTTTCAGTTTAGGTTTAGTGTATCCCTCGGACCTTCTTATTGACTCTGAAAACACAGGAATTCCATCCGAATTTAATACAAATGGCACAATGCCGACTTAAGTACAAGAGGACTGACACTCTCACTTTCTATGATTTGACCCTTTCCTGTGAGTCCAGTTTTAAATTCCGATGCTTCACTTCAGGTTTACTGTATACCGTGCACCTTCTTATTGACGATGAAACATAGAAATTGCATCGGAATTTAGTACAAAAGGCACAATGCCGACGTAAGTAAAAGAGGCCAGACACTCTATCTTTCTATGATTTGAACCTCTCCTGTGAGTCCAGTTTTAGATTCCGATGCTTCACTTCAGGTATACTGTATCCCTTGGACCTTCTTATTAACGATGAAACACAGAAATTGCATCCGAATATAATACAAATGGCACAATGCCGACTTAAGTACAAGAGGACTGACACTCTCACTTTCTATGATTTGAACCTCTCCTGTGAGTCCAGTTTTAGATTCCGATGCTTCACATTAGGTTTACTGTATCCCTTGGACCTTCTTATTGACGATGAAACACAGAAATAGCATCCGAATATAATTCAAAGGCCACAATGCCGACGTAAGTAAAAGAGGCCTGACACTCTAACTTTCTACGATTTGAGCCACTCCTGTGAGTCCAGTTTTAGATTCCGATGCTTCACTTCAGGAATACTGTATCCCTTGGACCTTCTTATTAACGATGAAACACAGAAATTGCATCCGAATTTAATAAAAATGGCACAATGTCGACTTAAGTACAAGAGGACTGACACTCTGACTTTCTATGATTAGTACCTCTCCTGTGAGTCCAGTTTTAGATACCGATGCCTCACTTCAGGTTTCCTGTACACCTTGCACCTCCTTATTGACGATGAAACCCAGAAATTGTATCCGAATTTAATACAAAAGGCACAATGCCGACTTAAGTTCAAGAGGACTGACACTCTCACTTTCTATGATTTGAACCTCACCTGTGAGTCCAGTTTTAGATTCCGGTGCTTCACTTCAGGTTTACTGTATCCCTTGGACCTTCTTATTGACGATGAAACACAGAAATTGCATAGGAATTTAACACAAAAGGCACAATGCCGACTTAAGTTCAAGAGGACTGACACTCTCACTTTCTATGATTTGCACCTCACCTGTGAGTCCAGTTTTAGATTCCGGTGCTTCACTTCAGGTTTACTGTATCCCTTGGACCTTCTTATTGACGATGAAACACAGAAATTGCATCCGAATTTAATACAAATGGCACAATGCCGACTTAAGTACAAGAGGACAGACACTGTCACTTTCTATGATTTGAACATCTCCTGTAAGTCCACTTTTAGATTCAGATGCTTCACTTCAGGTTTACTGTATCCATTGGACCCTCTTATTGACGATGAAACACAGAAATTGCATCCAAATTTAATACAAATGGCACAATGCGACTTAAGTACAAGAGGTAGGACACTCTGACTTTCTAAGATTCGAACCTCCCCTGTGAGGTCAGTTTTAGATTCCGATGCTTCACTTCCGGTTTACTGCATCCCTTGGACCTTCTTATTGACGATAAAACATAGAAATTGCATCCGAATTTAATACAAAAAGCACAATACCGACTTAAGTACAAGTGGAGTGACACTATAACTTTCTATGATTTGAACCTCTCCTGTGAGTTCAGTTTAGATTCCGATGTTTCACTTAAGGTTTACTGTATCCCTTGGACCTTCATATTGACGATGAAACACAGAAATTGCATCCGAATTTAATACAAATGCAATAATGCCGACTTAAGTACAAGAGGACTGACACTCTCACTTTCTATGATTGGAACCTCTCCTGTGAGTCCAGTTTTAAATTCCGATGCTTCACTTCATGTTTACTGTATCCCTTGGACCTTCTTATTGACGATGAAACACAGAGTTTGCATCCGAATTTAATACAAAAGGCAAAATGCCGACTTAAGTACAAGAGGACTGACACTCTAACTTTCAATGATTTGAACCGCTGCTGTGAGTCCAGTTTTAGATTCCGATGCTTCACTTCAGGTTTACTGTATTCCTTGGACCTTCTTATTGACGACGAAGCACAGAAATTGCATCCAAACTTAATACAAAAGGACAATGGCGACTTAAGAACAAGAGGACTGACACTCTCTCTTTCTATGATTTGAAAACCTCTCCTGTGAGTCGAATTTCAGATTCCGATGCTTCACTTCAGGTTTACTGTATACCTTGCACCTTCTTATTGACGATGAAACACAGGAATTGCATCGGAATTAAATTCAAAAGGCACAATGCCGACTTAAGTACAAGAGGACTGATACTCTAACTTTCTATGATTTGAACCTCTCCTGTGAGTCCAGTTTTAGATTCCGATGCTTCACTTCAGGTTTACTGTATCCCTTGGACCTTCTTATTGACGATGAAACACAGAAATTGCATCCGAATTTAATACAAAAGGCACAATACCGACTTAAGTACAAGAGGAGTGACACTCTAACTCTCCATGATTTTGAACCTCTCCTGTGAGTCCAGTATTAGATTCTGATGCTTCACCTCAGGTTTACTGTATCCCTTGGACCATCTTATTGACGATGAGACACAGAAATTGCATCCGAATTTAATACAAATGGCACAATGCCGACTTAAGTACAAAAGGACTGACACTCTCACTTTCTATGATTCGAACCTCTCCTGTGAGGTCAGTTTTAGATTCCGATGCTTCACTTCAGGTTTACTGTACCCCTTGGACCTGCTTATTGACGATAAAGCACAGAAATTGCATCCGAATTTAATACAAAATGCACAATACCGACATAAATACAAGAATAGTGACACTCAAACTTTCTATGATTTGAACCTCTCCTGTGAGTCCAGTTTTACATTCCGATGTTTCAGTTTAGGTTTAGTGTATCCCTCGGACCTTCTTATTGACTATGAAACACAGGATTCCATCCGAATTTAATACAAATGGCACAATGCCGACTTAAGTAGAAGAGGACTGACACTCTCACTTTCTATGATTTGAACCTTTCCTGTGAGTCCAGTTTTAAATTCCGATGCTTCACTTCAGGTTTACTGTATACCTTGCACCTTCTTATTGACGATGAAACATAGAAATTGCATCGGAATTTAGTACAAAAGGCACAATGCCGACGTAAGTAAAAGAGGCCAGTCACTCTATCTTTCTATGATTTGAACCTCTCTCCTGTGAGTCCAGTTTTAGATTCCGTTGCTTCACTTCAGGTATACTGTATCCCTTGGACCTTCTTATTAACGATGAAACACAGAAATTGCATCCGAATATAATACAAATGGCACAATGCCGACTTAAGTACAAGAGGACTGACACTCTCACTTTCTATGATTTGAACCTCTCCTGTGAGTCCAGTTTTAGATTCCGATGCTTCACTTTAGGTTTACTGTATCCCTTGGACCTTCTTATTGACGATGAAACACCGAAATAGCATCCGAATTTAATAAAAAATGGCACAATGTCGACTTAAGTACAAGAGGACTGACACTCTGACTTTCTATGATTTGTACCTCTCCTGTGAGTCCAGTTTTAGATACCGATGCTTCACTTCAGGTTTCCTGTACACCTTGCACCTCCTTATTGACGATGAAACACAGAAATTGTATCCGAATTTAATACAAAAGGCACAATGCCGACTTAAGTACAAGAGGACTGAAATTCTAACTTTCTATGATTTGAACCTCTCCTGTAAGTCCAGTATTAGATTCCGATGCTTCACTTCAGGGTTCCTGTATACATTGCACCTTCTTATTGACGATGAAACACATAAATTGCATAGGAATTAAATTCAAAAGGCACAATGCCTACTTAAGTAAAAGAGGACAGACACTCTCACTTTCTATGATTTGAACCTTTCCTGTAAGTCCAGTTTTAGATTTCAATGCTTCACTTCAGGGTTACTGTATACCTGCACCTTCTTATTGACGATGAAACACAGAAATTGCATCCGAATTTAATACAAAAGGCACAATGCCGACTTAAGTACAAGAGGACTGACATTCTAAGTTTCTATGATTTGAACCTCTCCTGTGAGTCCAGTTTTAGATTCCGATGCTTCACTTCAGGTTTACTGAATCCCTTGGACCTTCTTATGACGATGAAACACAGAAATTGCATCTGAATTTAATACAAGAGGCACAATACCGACTCAAGTACAGGAGGAGTGACACTCTAACTTTCTATGATTTGAATCTCTCCTGTGAGTCCAGTTTTAGTTTCCGATGCTTCACTTCAGATTTACTGTATCCCTTGGACCTTCTCATTGACGATGAAACACAGAAAAAGCATCCGAATTTAATACAAATGCCACAATGCCCACTTAAGTACAAGAGGACTGACACTCTCACTTTCTATGATTTGAACCTTTCCTGTGAGTCCAGTTTTAGATTCCGATGCTTCACTTCAGGTTTACTGTATCCCTTGGACCTTCTTATTGACGATGAAACACAGAAATTGCATCCGAATTTAATACAAAAGGCACAATACCGACTTAAGTACAAGAGGAGTGACACTCTAACTCTCCATGATTTGAACCTCTCCTGTGAGTCCAGTATTAGATTCTGATGCTTCACCTCAGGTTTACTGTATCCCTTGGACCATCTTATTGACGATGAGACACAGAAATTGCATCCGAATTTAATACAAATGGCACAATGCCGACTTAAGTACAAAAGGACTGACACTCTCACTTTCTAGATTCGAACCTCTCCTGTGAGGTCAGTTTTAGATTCCGATGCTTCACTTCAGGTTTACTGTACCCCTTGGACCTGCTTATTGACGATAAAGCACAGAAATTGCATCCGAATTTAATACAAAATGCACAATACCGACATAAATACAAGAATAGTGACACTCAAACTTTCTATGATTTGAACCTCTCCTGTGAGTCCAGTTTTACATTCCGATGTTTCAGTTTAGGTTTAGTGTATCCCTCGGACCTTCTTATTGACTATGAAACACAGGAATTCCATCCGAATTTAATACAAATGGCACAATGCCGACTTAAGTAGAAGAGGACTGACACTCTCACTTTCTATGATTTGAACCTTTCCTGTGAGTCCAGTTTTAAATTCCGATGCTTCACTTCAGGTTTACTGTATACCTTGCACCTTCTTATTGACGATGAAACATAGAAATTGCATCGGAATTTAGTACAAAAGGCACAATGCCGACGTAAGTAAAAGAGGCCAGTCACTCTATCTTTCTATGATTTGAACCTCTCCTGTGAGTCCAGTTTTAGATTCCGATGCTTCACTTCAGGTATACTGTATCCCTTGGACCTTCTTATTAACGATGAAACACAGAAATTGCATCCGAATATAATACAAATGGCACAATGCCGACTTAAGTACAAGAGGACTGACACTCTCACTTTCTATGATTTGAACCTCTCCTGTGAGTCCAGTTTTAGATTCCGATGCTTCACTTTAGGTTTACTGTATCCCTTGGACCTTCTTATTGACGATGAAACACCGAAATAGCATCCGAATTTAATAAAAATGGCACAATGTCGACTTAAGTACAAGAGGACTGACACTCTGACTTTCTATGATTTGTACCTCTCCTGTGAGTCCAGTTTTAGATACCGATGCTTCACTTCAGGTTTCCTGTACACCTTGCACCTCCTTATTGACGATGAAACACAGAAATTGTATCCGAATTTAATACAAAAGGCACAATGCCGACTTAAGTACAAGAGGACTGAAATTCTAACTTTCTATGATTTGAACCTCTCCTGTAAGTCCAGTATTAGATTCCGATGCTTCACTTCAGGGTTCCTGTATACATTGCACCTTCTTATTGACGATGAAACACATAAATTGCATAGGAATTAAATTCAAAAGGCACAATGCCTACTTAAGTAAAAGAGGACAGACACTCTCACTTTCTATGATTTGAACCTTTCCTGTAAGTCCAGTTTTAGATTTCAATGCTTCACTTCAGGGTTACTGTATACCTTGCACCTTCTTATTGACGATGAAACACAGAAATTGCATCCGAATTTAATACAAAAGGCACAATGCCGACTTAAGTACAAGAGGACTGACATTCTAAGTTTCTATGATTTGAACCTCTCCTGTGAGTCCAGTTTTAGATTCCGATGCTTCACTTCAGGTTTACTGAATCCCTTGGACCTTCTTATTGACGATGAAACACAGAAATTGCATCTGAATTTAATACAAGAGGCACAATACCGACTCAAGTACAGGAGGAGTGACACTCTAACTTTCTATGATTTGAATCTCTCCTGTGAGTCCAGTTTTAGTTTCCGATGCTTCACTTCAGATTTACTGTATCCCTTGGACCTTCTCATTGACGATGAAACACAGAAAAAGCATCCGAATTTAATACAAATGCCACAATGCCCACTTAAGTACAAGAGGACTGACACTCTCACTTTCTATGATTTGAACCTTTCCTGTGAGTCCAGTTTTAGATTCCGATGCTTCACTTCAGGTTTACTGTATCCCTTGGAAATTGTTATTGGCGATGAAACACAGAAATTGCATCCGAATTTAACACCAAAGGCACAATGCCGACTTAAGTTCAAGAGGACTGACACTCTCACTTTCTATGATTTGAACCTCTCCTGTGAGTCCAGTTTTAGATTCCGATGTTTCAGTTTAGGTTTAGTGTAACACTCGGACCTTCTTATTGAGTATGAAACACAGGAATTCCATCCGAATTTTATACAAATGGCACAATGCCGACTTAAGTACAAGAGGACTAACACTCTCACTTTCTATGATTTGAACCTTTCCTGTGAGTCCAGTTTTAAATTCCGATGCTTCACTTCAGGTTTACTGTATACCTTGCACCTACTTATTGACGATGAAACATAGAAATTGCATCGGAATTTAGTACAAAAGGCACAATGCCGACGTAAGTAAAAGAGGCCAGACACTCTATGTTTCTATGATTTGAACCTCTCCTGTGAGTCCAGTTTTAGATTCCGATGCTTCACTTCAGGTATACTGTATCCCTTGGACCTTCTTATTAACGATGAAACACAGAAATTGCATCCGAATATAATACAAATGGCACAATGCCGACTTCAGTACAAGAGGACTGACACTCTCACTTTCTATGATTTGAACCTCTCCTGTGAGTCCAGTTTTAGATTCCGATGCTTCACTTTAGGTTTACTGTATCCCTTGGACCTTCTTATTGACGATGAAACACCGAAATAGCATCCGAATATAATACAAAGGCCACAATGCCGACGTAAGTAAAAGAGGCCTGACACTCTAACTTTCTATGATTTGAACCACTCCTGTGAGTCCAGTTTTAGATTCCGATGCTTCACTTCAGGAATACTGTATCCCTTGGACCTTCTTATTAACGATGAAACACAGAAATTGCATCCGAATTTAATAAAAATGGCACAATGTCGACTTAAGTACAAGAGGACTGACACTCTGACTTTCTATGATTTGTACCTCTCCTGTGAGTCCAGTTTTAGATACCGATGCTTCACTTCAGGTTTCCTGTACACCTTGCACCTCCTTATTGACGATGAAACACAGAAATTGTATCCGAATTTAATACAAAAGGCACAATGCCGACTTAAGTACAAGAGGACTGAAATTCTAACTTTCTATGATTTGAACCTCTCCTGTAAGTCCAGTATTAGATTCCGATGCTTCACTTCAGGGTTCCTGTATACATTGCACCTTCTTATTGACGATGAAACACATAAATTGCATAGGAATTAAATTCAAAAGGCACAATGCCTACTTAAGTAAAAGAGGACAGACACTCTCACTTTCTATGATTTGAACCTTTCCTGTAAGTCCAGTTTTAGATTTCAATGCTTCACTTCAGGGTTACTGTATACCTTGCACCTTCTTATTGACGATGAAACACAGAAATTGCATCCGAATTTAATACAAAAGGCACAATGCCGACTTAAGTACAAGAGGACTGACATTCTAAGTTTCTATGATTTGAACCTCTCCTGTGAGTCCAGTTTTAGATTCCGATGCTTCACTTCAGGTTTACTAAATCCCTTGGACCTTCTTATTGACGATGAAACACAGAAATTGCATCTGAATTTAATACAAGAGGCACAATACCGACTCAAGTACAGGAGGAGTGACACTCTAACTTTCTATGATTTGAATCTCTCCTGTGAGTCCAGTTTTAGTTTCCGATGCTTCACTTCAGATTTACTGTATCCCTTGGACCTTCTCATTGACGATGAAACACAGAAAAAGCATCCGAATTTAATACAAATGCCACAATGCCCACTTAAGTACAAGAGGACTGACACTCTCACTTTCTGTGATTTGAACCTTTCCTGTGAGTCCAGTTTTAGATTCCGATGCTTCACTTCAGGTTTACTGTATCCCTTGGACATTGTTATTGGCGATGAAACACAGAAATTGCATCCGAATTTGACACCAAAGGCACAATGCCGACTTAAGTTCAAGAGGACTGACACTCTCACTTTCTATGATTTGAACCTCACCTGTGAGTCCAGTTTTAGATTCCGATGCTTCACTTCAGGTTTACTGTATCCCTTGGACCTTCTTATTGACGATGAAACACAGAAATTGCATCCGAATTTAACACAAAAAGCACCATGCCGACATAAGTACAAGAGGACTGACACTCTCACTTTCTATGATTTGAACATCTCCTGTGAGTCCAGTTTTAAATTCCGATGCTTAACTTCAGGTTTACTGTATACCTTGCACCTTCTTATTGACGATGAAATATAGAAATTGCATCGGAATTTAGTACAAAAGGCACAATGCCGACGTAAGTAAAAGAGGCCAGACACTCTATCTTTCTATGATTTGAACCTCTCCTGTGAGTCCAGTTTTAGATTCCGATGCTTCACTTCAGGTATACTGTATCCCTTGGACCTTCTTATTAACGATGAAACACAGAAATTGCATCCGAATATAATACAAATGGCACAATGCCGACTTAAGTACAAGAGGACTGACACTCTCACTTTCTATGATTTGAACCTCTCCTGTGAGTCCAGTTTTAGATTCCGATGCTTCACTTTAGGTTTACTGTATCCCTTGGACCTTCTTATTGACGATGAAACACCGAAATAGCATCCGAATATAATACAAAGGCCACAATGCCGACGTAAGTAAAAGAGGCCTGACACTCTAACTTTCTATGATTTGAACCACTCCTGTGAGTCCAGTTTTAGATTCCGATGCTTCACTTCAGTAATACTGTATCCCTTGGACCTTCTTATTAACGATGAAACACAGAAATTGCATCCGAATTTAATAAAAATGGCACAATGTCGACTTAAGTACAAGAGGACTGACACTCTGACTTTCTATGATTTGTACCTCTCCTGTGAGTCCAGTTTTAGATACCGATGCTTCACTTCAGGTTTCCTGTACACCTTGCACCTCCTTATTGACGATGAAACACAGAAATTGTATCCGAATTTAATACAAAAGGCACAATGCCGACTTAAGTACAAGAGGACTGAAATTCTAACTTTCTATGATTTGAACCTCTCCTGTAAGTCCAGTATTAGATTCCGATGCTTCACTTCAGGGTTCCTGTATACATTGCACCTTCTTATTGACGATGAAACACATAAATTGCATAGGAATTAAATTCAAAAGGCACAATGCCTACTTAAGTAAAAGAGGATAGACACTCTCACTTTCTATGATTTGAACCTTTCCTGTAAGTCCAGTTTTAGATTTCAATGCTTCACTTCAGGGTTACTGTATACCTTGCACCTTCTTATTGACGATGAAACACAGAAATTGCATCCGAATTTAATACAAAAGGCACAATGCCGACTTAAGTACAAGAGGACTGACATTCTAAGTTTCTATGATTTGAACCTCTCCTGTGAGTCCAGTTTTAGATTCCGATGCTTCACTTCAGGTTTACTGAATCCCTTGGACCTTCTTATTGACGATGAAACACAGAAATTGCATCTGAATTTAATACAAGAGGCACAATACCGACTCAAGTACAGGAGGAGTGACACTCTAACTTTCTATGATTTGAATCTCTCCTGTGAGTCCAGTTTTAGTTTCCGATGCTTCACTTCAGATTTACTGTATCCCTTGGACCTTCTCATTGACGATGAAACACAGAAAAAGCATCCGAATTTAATACAAATGCCACAATGCCCACTTAAGTACAAGAGGACTGACACTCTCACTTTCTATGATTTGAACCTTTCCTGTGAGTCCAGTTTTAGATTCCGATGCTTCACTTCAGGTTTACTGTATCCCTTGGATATTGTTATTGGCGATGAAACACAGAAATTGCATCCGAATTTAACACCAAAGGCACAATGCCGACTTAAGTTCAAGAGGACTGACACTCTCACTTTCTATGATTTGAACCTCACCTGTGAGTCCAGTTTTAGATTCCGATGCTTCACTTCAGGTTTACTGTATCCCTTGGACCTTCTTATTGACGATGAAACACAGAAATTGCATCCGAATTTAACACAAAAAGCACAATGCCGACATACGTACAAGAGGACTGACACTCTCACTTTCTATGAATGGAACCTCACCTGTGAGTCCAGTTTTAGATCCCGATGCTTCACTACAGGTTTACTGTATCCTTTGGACCTTCTTATTGACGATGAAACACAGAAATTGCATCCGAATATAATACAAATGGCACAATGCCGACTTAAGTACAAGAGGACGGACACTGTCACTTTCTATGATTTGAACCTCTCCTGTGAGTCCAGTTTTAGATTCAGATGCTTCACTTCAGGTTTACTGTATCCATTGGACCTTCTTATTGACGATGAAACACAGAAATTGCATCCAAATTTAATACAAATGGCACAATGCCGACTTAAGTACAAGAGGACGGACACTCTGACTTTCTGAGATACGAACCTCTCCTGTGAGGTCAGTTTTAGATTCCGATGCTTCACTTCAGGTTTACTGCATCCCTTGGACCTTCTTATTGACGATAAAACATAGAAATTGCACCCGAATTTCATACAAAAAGCACAATACCGACTTAAGTACAAGAGGAGTGACACTCTAACTTTCTATGATTTGAACCTCTCCTGTGAGTTCAGTTTAGGATTCCGATGTTTCACTTAAGGTTTACTGTATCCCTTGGACCTTCATATTAACGATGAAACGCAGAAATTGCATCCGAATTTAATACAAATGCAATAATGCCGACTTAAGTACAAGAGGACAGACACTCTCACTTTCTATGATTGGAACCTCTCCTGTGAGTCCAGTTTTAGATTCCGATGCTTCACTTCAGGTTTACTGTATACCTTGCACCTTCTTATTGACGATGAAACACAGGAATTGCATCGGAATTAAATTCAAAAGGCACAATGCAGACTTAAGTACAAGAGGACTGACACTCTAACTCTCTATGATTTGAACCTCTCCTGTGAGACCAGTTTTAGATTCCGAAGCTTCACTTCAGGTTTACTGTATCCCTTGGACCTTCTTATTGACGATGAAACACAGAAATTGCATCCGAATTTAATACAAAAGGCACAATACCGACTTAAGTACAAGAGGAGTGACACTCTAACTCTCCATGATTTGAACCTCTCCTGTGAGTCCAGTATTAGATTCTGATGCTTCACTTCAGGCTTACTGTATCCCTTGGACCATCTTATTGACGATGAGACACAGAAATTTCATCCGAATTTAATACAAATGGCACAATGCCGACTTAAGTACAAGAGGACTGACACACTCACTTTCTATGATTTGAACCTCTCCTTTGAGTCCAGTTTTAGATTCCGATGCTTCACTTAGGGTTTACTGTATCCCTTGGACCTTCTTATTGACGATGAAACATAGAGTTTGCATCCGTATTTAATACAAAAGGCACAATGCCGACTTAAGTGCAAGAGGACAGACACTCTAACTTTCAATGATTTGAACCTCTCCTGTGAGTCCAGTTCTAGATTCCGATGCTTCACTTCAGGTTTACTGTATCCCTTGGACCTTCTTATTGACGATGAAACACAGAAATTGCATCCGAATTTAATACTAAAGGCACAATACCGACTTAAGTACAAGAGGAGTGACACTCTAACTCTCTATGATTTGAACCTCTCCTGTGAGTCCAGTTTTAGATTCTGATGCTTCACTTAAGGTTTACTGTATCCCTTGGACCTTCTTATTGACGATGAAACACAGAAATTGGATCCGAATTTGATACAAATGGCACAATGCCGACTTAAGTACAAGGGGACTGACACTCTCACTTTCTATGATTTGAACCTCTCCTGTGAGTCCAGTTTTAGATTCCGATGCTTCACTTTAGGTTTACTGTATCCCTTGGACCTTCTTATTGACGATGAAAAACAGAAATTGCATCCGAATATAATACAAATGGCATAATGCCGACTTAAGTACAAGAGGACTGACACTCTCACTTTCTATGATTGAACCTCTCCTGTAAGTCCAGTTTTAGATTCCGATGCTTCACTTCAGGTTTACTTTACCCCTTGGACACTCTGATTGAGGATGAAACACAGAAATTGGTTCCGAATTTAATACAAATCGCACAATGCCGACTTAAGTACAAGAGGACTGACACTCTCACTTTCTATGATTTGAACCTCTCCTGTAAGTCCAGTTTTAGATTCCGATGCTTCACTTCAGGTTTACTTTATCCCTTGGACCTTCTCATTGACGATGAAACACAGAAAAAGCATCCGAATTTAATACAAATGCCACAATGCCGACTTAAGTACAACAGGACTGACACTCTCACTTTCTATGATTTGAACCTTTCCTGTGAGTCCAGTTTTAGATTCCGATGCTTCACTTCAGGTTTACTGTATCCCTTGGACCTTCGTATTGGCGATGAAACACAGAAATTGCATCCGAATTTAACACAAAAGACACAATGCCGACTTAAGTTCAAGAGGACTGACACTCTCACTTTCTATGATTTGAACCTCACCTGTGAGTCCAGTTTTAGATTCCGATGCATCACTTCAGGTTTACTGTATCCCTTGGACCATCTTATTGACGATGAAACACAGAAATTGCATCCGAATTTAATACAAATGGCACAATGCCGACTTAAGTACAAGAGGACGGACACTGTCACTTTCTATGATTTGAACCTCTCCTGTGAGTCCAGTTTTAGATTCAGATGCTTCACTTCAGGTTTACTGTATCCATTGGACCTTCTTATTGACGATGAAACACAGAAATTGCATCCAAATTTAATACAAATGGCACAATGCCGACTTGAGTACAAGAGGACGGACACTCTGACTTTCTGAGATTCGAACCTCTCCTGTGAGGTCAGTTTTAGATTCCGATGCTTCACTTCCGGTTTACTGCATCCCTTGGACCTTCTTATTGACGATAAAACATAGAAATTGCATCCGAATTTGATACAAAAAGCACAATACCGACTTAAGTACAAGAGGAGTGACACTCTAACTTTCTATGATTTGAACCTCTCCTGTGAGTTCAGTTTTAGATTCCGATGTTTCACTTAAGGTTTACTGTATCCCTTGGACCTTCATATTGACGATGAAACACAGAAATTGCATCCGAATTTAATACAAATGCAATAATGCCGACTTAAGTACAAGAGGACTGACACTCTCACTGTCTATGATTGGAACCTCTCCTGTGAGTCCAGTTTTAAATTCCGATGCTTCACTTCATGTTTACTGTATCCCTTGGACCTTCTTATTGACGATGAAACACAGAGTTTGCATCCGAATTTAATACAAAAGGCTAAATGCCGACTTAAGTACAAGATGACTGATACTCTAACTTTCTATGATTTGAACCTCTAATGTGAGTCCAGTTTTAGATTCCGATGCTTCACTTCAGGTTTACTGTATCCCTTGGACCTTCTTATTGACGATGAAACACAGAAATTGCATCCGAATTTAATACAAAAGGCACAATACCGACTTAAGTACAAGAGGAGTGACACACTAACTCTCCATGATTTGAACCTCTCCTGTGAGTCCAGTATTAGATTCTGATGCTTCACTTCAGGTTTACTGTATCCCTTGGACCATCTTATTGACGATGAGACACAGAAATTGCATCCGAATTTAATACAAATGGCACAATGCCGACTTAAAAACAAGAGGACTGACACTCTCACTTTCTATGATTTGAACCTCTCCTGTGAGTCCAGTTTTGGATTCCGATGCTTCACTTTAGGTTTACTGTATCCCTTGGACCTTCTTATTGACGATGAAACACAGAGATTGCATCCGAATTTAATACAAATGGCACAATGACGACTTAAGTACAAGAGGACTGACACTCCCACTTTCTATGATTTGAACCTCTCCTGTGAGTCCAGTTTTAGATTCCGATGCTTCACTTCAGATTTACTTTATCCCTTGGACACTCTTATTGAGGATGAAACCCAGAAATTGCATACGAATTTAATACAAATCGCACATTGCCGACTTAAGTACAAGAGGACTGACACTCTCACTTTCTATGATTCGAACCTCTCCTGTGAGGTCAGTTTTAGATTCCGATGCTTCACTCCAGGTTTACTGTATCCCTTGGACCTTCTTATTGACGATAAAGCACAGAAATTGCATCCGAATTTAATACAAAATGCACAATACCGACTTAATTACAAGAATAGTGACACTCAAACTTTCTATGATTTGAACCTCTCCTGTGAGTCCAGTTTTAGATTCTGATGTTTCAGTTTAGGTTTAGTGTATCCCTCGGTCCTTCTTATTGACTATGAAACACAGGAATTCCATCCGAATTTAATACAAATGGCACAATGCCGACTTAAGTACAAGAGGGCTGACACTCTCACTTTCTATGATTTGAACCTTTCCTGTGAGTCCAGTTTTAAATTCCGATGCGTCACTTCAGGTTTACTGTATACCTTGCACCTTCTTATTGACGATGAAACATAGAAATTGCATCGGAATTTAGTACAAAAGGCACAATGCCGACGTAAGTAAAATAGGCCAGACACTCTATCTTTCTATGATTTGAACCTCTCCTGTGAGTCCAGTTTTAGATTCCGATGCTTCACTTCAGGTATACTGTATCCCTTGGACCCTCTTATTAACGATGAAACACAGAAATTGCATCCGAATTTATTACAAATGGCACAATGTCGACTTAAGTACAAGAGGACTGACACTCTCACTTTCTATGATTTGTACCTCTCCTGTGAGTCCAGTTTTAGATCCGATGCTTCACTTCAGGTTTCCTGTATACCTTACACCTTCTTATTGACGAAAAAACACAGAAATTGTATCCGAATTTAATGCAAAAGGCACAATGCCGACTTAAGTACAAGAGGACTGACATTCTAATTATTTATGATTTGAACCTCTCCAGAGAGTCCAGTTTTAGATTCCGATGCTTCACTTCTGGATTACTGTATCCCTTGGACTTTCTTATTGACGATGAAACACAGCAATTGCATCCGAGTTTAATACAAATGGCACAATACCGACTTAAGTACAAGAGGAGTGACACACTAACTTTCTATGATTTGAACCTCTCCTGTGAGTCCAGTTTTAGATTCTGATGCTTCACTTCAAGTTTACTGTATATTTTGGACCTTCTTATTGATGATGAAACACAGAAATTGCATCCGAATTTAATACTAAAGGCACAATACCGACTTAAGTACAAGAGGAGTGACACTCTAAGTCTCTATGATTTGAACTTTTCCTGTGAGTCCAGATTTAGATTCTGATGCTTCACTTAAGGTTTACTGAATCCCTTGGACCTTCTTATTGACGATGAAACACAGAAATTGAATCCGAATTTAATACAAATGGCACAATGCCGACTTAAGTACAAGAGGACTGACACTCTCACTTTCTATGATTTGAACCTCTCCTGTGAGTCCAGTTTTAGATTCCGATGCTTCACTTTAGGTTTACTGTATCCCTTGACCTTCTTATTGACGATGAAACACAGAAATTGCATCCGAATATAATACAAATGGCACAATGCCGACTTAAGTACAAGAGGACTGACACTCTCCCTTTCTATGATTTGAACCTCTCCTGTAAGTCCAGTTTTAGATTCCGATGCTTCACTTCAGGTTTACTTTACCCCTTGGACACTCTGATTGAGGATGAAACACAGAAATTGCTTCCGAATTTAATACAAATCGCACAATGCCGACTTAAGTACAAGAGGACTGACACTCTCACTTTCTATGATTTGAACCTCTCCTGTAAGTCCAGTTTTAGATTCCGATGCTTCACTTCAGGGTTACTGTATACATTGCACCTTCTTATTGACGATGAAACACAGAAATTGCATAGGAATTAAATTCAAAAGGCACAATGCTTACTTAAGTAAAAGAGGACAGACCCTCTCACTTTCCATGATTTGAACCTCTCCTGTGAGTCCAGTTTTAGATTCCGATGCTTTACTTCAGGTTTACTTTATCCCTTGGACCTTCTTATTGACGATGAAACACAGAAATTGCATCCGAATGTAATACAAATGCCACAATGCCGACTTAAGTACAAGAGGACTGACACTCTCACTTTCTATGATTTGAACCTCTCCTGTGAGTCCAGTGTTAGATTCCGATGCTTCACTTCAGGTTTACTTTATCCCTTGGACCTTCTTACACTCGATGAAACACAGGAATTGCATCTGGATTTAATACAACAGGCACAATACCGACTCAAGTACAGGAGGAGTGACACTCTAACTTTCTATGATTTGAATCTCTCCTGTGAGTCCAGTTTTAGATTCCGATGCTTCACTTCAGATTTACTGTATCCCTTGGACCTTCTCATTGACGATGAAACACAGAAAAAGCATCCGAATTTAATACAAATGCCACAATGCCGACTTAAGTACAACAGGACTGACACTCTCACTTTCTATGATTTGAACCTTTCCTGTGAGTCCAGTTTTAGATTCCGATGCTTCACTTCAGGTTTACTGTATCCCTTGGACCTTCTTATTGGCGATGAAACACAGAAATTGCATCCGAATTTAACACAAAAGGCACAATGCCGACTTAAGTTCAAGAGGACTGACACTCTCACTTTCTATGATTTGAACCTCACCTGTGAGTCCAGTTTTAGATTCCGATGCTTCACTTCAGGTTTACTGTATCCCTTGGACCATCTTATTGACGATGAAACACAGAAATTGCATCCGAATTTAATACAAATGGCACAATGCCGACTTAAGTACAAGAGGACGGACACTGTCACTTTCTATGATTTGAACCTCTCCTGTGAGTCCAGTTTTAGATTCAGATGCTTCACTTCAGGTTTACTGTATCCATTGGACCTTCTTATTGATGATGAAACACAGAAATTGCATCCAAATTTAATACAAATGGCACAATGCCGACTTGAGTACAAGAGGACGGACACTCTGACTTTCTGAGATTCGAACCTCTCCTGTGAAGTCAGTTTTAGATTCCGATGCTTCACTTCCGGTTTACTGCATCCCTTGGACCTTCTTATTGACGATAAAACATAGAAATTGCATCCGAATTTGATACAAAAAGCACAATACCGACTTAAGTACAAGAGGAGTGACACTCTCACTTTCTATGATTGGAACCTCTCCTGTGAGTCCAGTTTTAAATTCCGATGCTTCACTTCATGTTTACTGTATCCCTTGGACCTTCTTATTGACGATGAAACACAGAGTTTGCATCCGAATTTAATACAAAAGGCAAAATTCCGACTTAAGTACAAGAGGACTGATACTCTAACTTTCTATGATTTGAACCTCTCCTGTGAGTCCAGTTTTAGATTCCGATGCTTCACTTCAGGTTTACTGTATCCCTTGGACCTTCTTAATGACGATGAAACACAGAAATTGCATCCGAATTTAATACAAATGGCACAATGCCGACTTAAAAACAAGAGGACTGACACTCTCACTTTCTATGATTTGAACCTCTCCTGTGAGTCCAGTTTTGGATTCCGATGCTTCACTTTAGGTTTACTGTATCCCTTGGACCTTCTTATGGACGATGAAACACAGAGATTGCATCCGAATTTAGTACAAATGGCACAATGACGACTTAAGTACAAGAGGACTGACACTCCCACTTCCTATGATTTGAACCTCTCCTGTGAGTCCAGTTTTAGATTCCGATGCTTCACTTCAGATTTACTTTATCCCTTGGACACTCTTATTGAGGATGAAACCCAGAAATTGCATACGAATTTAATACAAATCGCACATTGCCGACTTAAGTACAAGAATAGTGACACTCAAACTTTCTATGATTTGAACCTCTCTTGTGAGTCCAGTTTTAGATTCCGATGTTTCAGTTTAGGTTTAGTGTATCCCTCGGACCTTCTTATTGACTATGAAACACAGGAATTCCATCCGAATTTAATACAAATGGCATAATGCCGACTTAAGTACAAGAGGGCTGACACTCTCACTTTCTATGATTTGAACCTTTCCTGTGAGTCCAGTTTTAAATTCCGATGCGTCACTTCAGGTTTACTGTATACCTTGCACCTTCTTCTTGACGATGAAACATATAAATTGCATCGGAATTTAGTACAAAAGGCACAATGCCGACGTAAGTAAAAGAGGCCAGACACTCTATCTTTCTATGATTTGAACCTCTCCTGTGAGTCCAGTTTTAGATTCCGATGCTTCACTTCAGGTATACTGTATCCCTTGGACTTTCTTATTAACGATGAAACACAGAAATTGCATCCGAATTTATTACAAATGGCACAATGTCGACTTAAGTACAAGAGGACTGACACTCTCACTTTCTATGATTTGTACCTCTCCTGTGAGTCCAGTTTTATATCCGATGCTTCACTTCACGTTTCCTGTATACCTTACACCTTCTTATTGACGAAAAAACACAGAAATTGTATCCGGATTTAATGCAAAAGGCACAATGCCGACTTAAGTACAAGAGGACTGACATTCTAATTATCTATGATTTGAACCTCTCCAGAGAGTCCATTTTAGATTCCGATGCTTCACTTCTGGATTACTGTATCCCTTGGACATTCTTATTGTCGATGAAACACAGCAATTGCATCCGAGTTTAATACAAATGGCACAATACCGACTTAAGTACAAGAGGAGTGACACACTAACTTTCTATGATTTGAACCTCTCCTGTGAGTCCAGTTTTAGATTCTGATGCTTCACTTCAAGTTTACTGTATATCTTGGACCTTCTTATTGATGATGAAACACAGAAATTGCATCGGAATAAAATTGAAAAGGCACAATGCCGACGTAAGTACAAGAGGACAGACACTCTAACTTTCTATGATTTGAACCTCTCCTGTGTGTCCAGTTTTAGATTCCGATGCTTCACTTCAGGTTTACTGTATCCCTTGGACCTTCTTATTGACGATGAAACACAGAAATTGCATCCGAATTTAATACTAAAGGCACAATACCGACTTAAGTACAAGAGGAGTGACACTCTAAGTCTCTATGATTTGAACTTTTCCTGTGAGTCCAGATTTAGATTCTGATGCTTCACTTAAGGTTTACTGAATCCCTTGGACCTTCTTATTGACGATGAAACACAGAAATTGAATCCGAATTTAATACAAATGGCACAATGCCGACTTAAGTACAAGAGGACTGACACTCTCACTTTCTATGATTTGAACCTCTCCTGTGAGTCCAGTTTTAGATTCCGATGCTTCACTTTAGGTTTACTGTATCCCTTGACCTTCTTATTGACGATGAAACACAGAAATTGCATCCGAATATAATACAAATGGCACAATGCCGACTTAAGTACAAGAGGACTGACACTCTCACTTTCTATGATTTGAACCTCTCCTGTAAGTCCAGTTTTAGATTCCGATGCTTCACTTCAGGTTTACTTTACCCCTTGGACACTCTTATTGAGGATGAAACACAAAAATTGCTTCCGAATTTAATACAAATCGCACAATGCCGACTTAAGTACAAGAGGACTGACACTCTCACTTTCTATGATTTGAACCTCTCCTGTGAGTCCAGTTTTATATTCCGATGCTTCACTTTAGGTTAACTGTATCCCTTGGACCTTCTTATTGACGATGAAACACAGAAATAGCATCCGAATATAATACAAATGGCACAATGCCGACTTAAGTAGAAGAGGACCGACACTCTCACTTTCTATGATTTGAACCTCTCCTGTGAGTACAGTTTTAGATTCCGATGCTTAACTTCAGGTTTACTGTAGACCTTGCACCTTCTTATTAACGATGAAACATAGAAATTGCATCGGAATTTAACACAAAAGCCACAATGCCGACGTAAGTAAAAGAGGCCTGACACTCTAACTTTCTATGATTTGAACCTCTCCTGTGAGTCCAGTTTTGATTCCGATGCTTCACTTCAGGTATACTGTATCCCTTGGACCTTCTTATTAACGATGAAACACAGAAATTGCATCCGAATTTAATACAAATGGCACAATGTCGACTTAAGTACAAGAGGACTGACACTCTGACTTTCTATGATTTGTACCTCTCCTGTGAGTCCAGTGTTAGATTCCGATGCTTCACTTCATGTTTACTGTATCCCTTGGACCTTCTTATTGACGATGAAACACAGAGATTGCATCCGAATTTAATACAAAAGGCACAATGCCGAGTTAAGTACAAGAGGACTGACACTCTAACTTTCAATGATTTGAACCGCTGCTGTGAGTCCAGTTTTAGATTCCGATGCTTCACTTCAGGGTTACTGTATACATTGCACATTCTTATTGACGATGAAACACAGAAATTGCATAGGAATTAAATTCAAAAGGCACAATGCCTACTTAAGTAAAAGAGGACAGACACTCTCACTTTCTATGATTTGAACCTCACCTGTGAGCCCAGTTTTAGATTCCGATGCTTCACTTCAGGTTTACTGAATCCCTTGGACCTACTTATTGACGACGAAACGCAGAAATTGCATCTGAATTTAATACAACAGGCACAATACCGACTCAAGTACAGGAGGAGTGACACTCTTACTTTCTGTGATTTGAACCTCTCCTGTGAGTTCAGTTTTAGATTCCGATGTTTCACTTAAGGTTTACTGTATCCCTTGGACCTTCATATTGACGATGAAACACAGAAATTGCATCCGAATTTAATACAAATGCAATAATGCCGACTTAAGTACAAGAGGACTGACACTCTCACTTTCTATGATTTGAACCTCTCCTGTGAGTCCAGCTTTAGATTCCGATGCTTCACTTCATGTTTACTGTATCCCTTGGACCTTCTTATTGACGATGAAACACAGAGTTTGCATCCGAATTTAATACAAAAGGCACAATGCCGAGTTAAGTACAAGAGGATTGACACTCTAACTTTCAATGATTTGAACCGCTGCTGTGAGTCCAGTTTTAGATTCCGATGCTTCACTTCAGGTTTACTGTATCCCTTGGACCTTCTTATCGATGATGAAACACAGAAATTGCATCCAAACTTAATACAAAAGGCACAATGGCGACTTAAGTACAACAGGACTGACACTCTCTCTTTCTATGATTTGAACCTCTCCTGTGAGTCCAGTTTCAGATTCCGATGCTTCACTTCAGGTTTACTGTATACCTTGCACCTTCTTATTGACGATGAAACACAGGAATTGCATCGGAATTAAATTCAAAATGCACAATGCCGACTTAAGTACAAGAGGACTGACACTCTAACTTTCTATGATTTGAACCTCTCCTGTGAGTCCAGTTTTACATTCCGATGCTTCACTTCAGGTTTACTGTATCCCTTGGACCTTCTTATTGATGATGAAACTCAGAAATTGCATCCAAACTTAATACAAAAGGCACAATGGCGACTCAAGTACAAGAGGACTGACACTCTCTCTTTCTATGATTTGAACCTCTCCTGTGAGTCCAGTTTCAGATTCCGATGCTTCACTTCAGGTTTACTGTATACGTTGCACCTTCTTATTGACGATGAAACACAGAAATTGCATCCATATTGAATACAAATGGCACAATACCGACTTAAGTACAAGAGGAGTGACACTCTAACTCTCCATGATTTGAACCTCTCTTGTGAGTCCAGTATTAGATTCTGATGCTTCACTTCAGGTTTACTGTATCCCTTGGACCATCTTATTGACGTTGAGACACAGAGATGGCATCCGAATTTAATACAAATGGCACAATGCCGACTTAAGTACAAGAGGACTGACACTCTCACTTTCTATGATTTGAACCTCTCCTTTGAGTCCAGTTTTAGATTCCGATGCTTCACTTAGGGTTTACTGTATCCCTTGGACCTTCGTATTGACGATGAAACACAGAAATTGCATCCGAATGTAATACAAATGGCACAATGCCGACTTAAGTACAAGAGGACTGACACTCTCACTTTCCATGATTTTAACCTCTCCTGTGAGTCCACTTTTAGATTCCGATGCTTCACTTCAGATTTACTTTATCCCTTGGACTATCTTAATGACGATGAAACACAGAAATTGCATCTGAATTTAATACAAATGGCACAATGCCGACTTAAAAACAAGAGGACTGACACTCTCACATTCTATGATTTGAACCTCTCCTGTGAGTCCAGTTCTGGATTCCGATGCTTCACTTTAGGTTTACTGTATCCCTTGGACCTTCTTATTGACGAAGAAACACAGAAATTGCATCCGAATTTAATACAAATGGCACAATGCCGACTTAAGTACAAGAGGACTGACACTCCCACTTCCTATGATTTGAACCTCTCCTGTGATTCCAGTTTTAGATTCCGATGCTTCACATTAGATTTACTTTATCCCTTGGACACTCTTATTGAGGATGAAACACAGATATTGCATACGAATTTAATACAAATCGCACAATGCCGACTTAAGTACAAGATGACTGACACTCTCACTTTCTATGATTCGAACCTCTCCTTTGAGGTCAGTTTTAGATTCCGATGCTTCACTTCAGGTTTACTGTATCCCTCGGACCTTCTTATTGACTATGAAACACAGGAATTGCATCCGAATTTAATACAAATGGCACAATGCCGACTAAAGTACAAGAGGACTGACACTCTCACTTTCTATGATTTGAACCTTTCCTGTGAGTCCAGTTTTAAATTCCGATGCTTCACTTCAGGTTTACTGTATACCTTGCACCTTCTTATTGACGATGAAACATAGAAATTGCATCGGAATTTAGTACAAAAGGCACAATGCCGACGTAAGTAAACGAGGCCTGACACTCTATGATTTGAACCTCTCCTGTGAGTCCAGTTTTAGATTCCGATGCTTCACTTCAGGTATACTGAATCCCTTGGACCTTCTTATTAACGATGAAACACAGAAATTTCATCCGAATTTAATACAAATGGCACAATGTCGACTTAAGTACAAGAGGACTGACACTCTCACTTTCTATGATTTGTACCTCTCCTGTGAGTCCAGTTTTAGGTTCCGATGCTTCACTTCAGGTTTCCTGTATACCTTACACCTTCTTATTGACGATGAAACACAGAAATTGTATCCGAATTTAATACAATTCGCACAAGGCCGACTTAAGTACAAGAGGACAGACATTCTAACTATCTATGATTTGAAGTTCTCCAGAGTGTCCAGTTTTAGATTCCGATGCTTCACTTCTGGTTTACTGTACCCCTTGGACTTTCTTATTGACGATGAAACACAGAAATTGCATCCGAGTTTAATACAAATGGCACAATACCGACTTAAGTACAAGAGGAGTGACACACTAACTTTCTATGATTTGAACCTCTCCTGTGAGTCCAGTTTTAGGTTCCGGTGCTTCACTTCAGGTTTACTGTATATCTTGGACCTTCTTATTGACGATGAAACACAGAAATTGCATCGGAATTAAATTCAAAAGGCACCATGCCGACTTAAGTACAACAGGACTGACACTCTAACCTTCTATGATTTCAACCTCTCCTGTAGGTCCAGTTTTAGTTTCCGATGCTTCACTTCAGGTTTACTGTATCCCTTGGACCTTCTTATTGACGATGAAACACAGAAATTGCATCCAAACTTAATACAAAAGGCACAATGGCGACCTAAGTACAAGAGGACTGACACTCTCTCTTTCTATGATTTTAACCTCTCCTGTGAGTCCAGTTTCAGATTCCGATGCTTCACTTCAGGTTTACTGTATACCTTGCACCTTCTTATTGACGATGAAACACAGGAATTGCATCGGAATTAAATTCAAAAGGCACAATGCCGACTTAAGTACAAGAGGACTGACACCCTAACTTTCTATGATTTGAACCTCTCCTGTGAGTCCAGTTTTAGATTCCGATGCTTCACTTCAGGATTACTGTATCCCTTGGACCATCTTATTGACGATGAAACACAGAAATTGCATCCGAATTTAATACAAAAGGCACAATACCGACTTAAGTACAAGAGGAGTGACACTCTAACTCTCCATGATTTGAACCTCTCCTGTGAGTCCAGTATTAGATTCTGATGCTTCACTTCAGGTTTACTGTATCCCTTGGACCATCTTATTGACGATGAAACACAGAAATTGCATCCGAATTTAATACAAATTGCACAATGCCGACTTAAGTACAAGAGGACTGACACTCTCACTTTCCATGATTTTAACCTCTCCTGTGAGTCCACTTTTAGATTCCGATGCTTCACTTCAGATTTACTTTATCCCTTGGACTATCTTAATGACGATGAAACACAGAAATTGCATCCGAATTTAATACAAATGGCACAATGCCGACTTAAAAACAAGAGGACTGACACTCTCACTTTCTATGATTTGATACTCTCCTGTGAGTCCAGTTTTGGATTCCGATGCTTCACTTTAGGTTTACTGTATCCCTTGGACCTTCTTATTGACGATGAAACACAGAAATTGCATCCGAATTTAATACAAAAGGCACAATGCCGACTTAAGTACAAGAGGACTGACACTCTCACTTTCTATGATTTGAACCTTTCCTGTGAGTCCAGTTTTAAATTCCGATGCTTCACTTCAGGTTTACTGTGTACCTTGCACCTTCTTATTGACGATGAAACATAGAAATTGCATCGGAATATAGTACAAAAGGCACAATGCCGACATAAGTAAAAGAGGCCTGACACTCTAACTTTCTATGATTTGAACCTCTCCTGTGAGTCCAGTTTTAGATTCCGATGCTTCACTTCAGGTATACTGTATCCCTTGGACATTCTTATTAACGATGAAACACAGAAATTGCATCCGAATTTAATACAAATGGCACAATGTCGACTTAAGTACAAGAGGACTGACACTCTCACTTTCTATGATTTGTACCTCTCCTGTGAGTCCAGTTTTAGATTCCGATGCTTCACTTCCGGTTTTCTGTATAACTTGCACCCCCTGATTGACGATGAAACACTGAAATTGCATCGGAATTTAATACAAAACTCACAATGCCGACTTAAGTAAAAGAGGACAGATCCTCTAACTTTCTATGATTTGAACCTCTCCTGTGAGTCCAGTTTTAGATTCTGATGCTTCACTTCATGTTTACTGTATACCTTGGACCTTCTTATTGACGATGAAACACAGACATTGCATCCGAATTTAATACAAAAGGCACAATGCCGACTTAAGTACAAGAGGACTGACACTCTCACTTTCTATGATTTGAACCTCTCCTGTAAGTCCAGTTTTAGATTCCGATGTTTCACTTCAGGGTTACTGTATTCCTTGCACCTTCTTATTGACGATGAAACACAGAAATTACATCGGAATTAATTCAAAAGGCACAATGCCTACTTAAGTAAAAGAGGACAGACACTCTCACTTTCTATGATTTGAACCTCTCCTGTGAGTCCAGTTTTAGATTCCGATGCTTCACTTCAGGTTTACTGTATCCCTTGGACCTTCTTATTGACGATGAAACACAGAAATTGCATCGGAATTAAATTCAAAAGGCACAATGCCGACTTAAGTACAACAGGACTGACACTCTAACCTTCTATGATTTCAACCTCTCCTGTAGTCCAGTTTTAGTTTCCGATGCTTCACTTCAGGTTTACTGTATCCCTTGGACCTTCTTATTGACTATGAAACACAGAGTTTGCATCCGAATTTCATACAAAAGGCACAATGCCGACGTAAGTACAAGAGGACAGACACTCTAACTTACTATGATTTGAACCTCTCCTTTGAGTCCAGTTTTAGATTCCGATGGTTCTCTTCAGGTTTACTGTATCCCTTGGACCTTCTTATTGACGATGAAACACAGAAATTGCATCCCAATTTAATACAAATGGCACAATGCCGACTTAAGTACAAGAGGACTGACACTCTCACTTTCTATGATTTGAACCTCTCCTGTGAGTCCAGTTTTAGATTCCGATGCTTCACTTTAGGTTTACTATACCCCTTGGACCTTCTTATTGAAGATGAAACACAGAAATTGCATCCGAATATAATACAAATGGCACAATGCCGACTTAAGTACAAGAGGACTGACACTCTCAATTTCGATGATTTGAACCTCTCCTGTAAGTAAAAGTTTTAGATTCCGATGCTTCCCTTCAGGTTTACTTTACCCCTTGGACACTCTTATTGAGGATGAAACACAGAAATTGCCTCCGAATTTAATACTAATCGCACAATGCCGACTTAAGTACAAGTGGACTGACACTCTCACTTTCTATGATTTGAACCTCTCCTGTGAGTCCAGTTTTAGATTCCGATGCCTCACTTTAGGTTTACTGTATCCCTTGGACCTTCTTATTGACGATGAAACACAGAAATTGCATCGGAATTAAATTCAAAAGGCACAATGCCGACTTAAGTACAAGAGGACTGACATTCTAACTTTCTATGATTTGAACCTCTCCTGTAAGTCCAGTTTTAGAATCCGATGCTTCACTTCAGGGTTACTGTATACATTGCACCTTCTTATTGACGATGAAACACAGAAATTGCATAGGAATTAAATTCAAAAGGCACATTGCCTACTTAAGTAAAAGAGGACAGACACTCTCACTTTCTATGATTTGAACCTCTCCTGTGAGTCCAGTTTTAGATTCCGATGTTTCACTTCAGGTTTACTGTATCCCTTGGACCTTCTTATTGACGATGAGACACAGAAATTGCATCGGAATTAAATTCAAAAGGCACAATGCCGACTTAAGTACAACAGGACTGACACTCTAACCTTCTATGATTTCAACATCTCCTGTAGGACCAGTTTCAGATTCCGATGCTTCACTTCAGGTTTACTGTATATCTTGGACCTTCTTATTGAAGATGAAACATAGAAATTGCATCCGAATTTAATACAAATGGCACAATGCCTACTTAAGTACAAGAGGACTGACACTCTCACTTTCTATGATTTGAAACCCCCCTGTGAGTCCAGTTTTAGATTCTGATGCTTCACTTCGGGTTTTCTGTATAACTTGCACCTCCTGATTGACGATGAAACACAGAAATATCATCGGAATTTAATACAAAAGGCACAATGCCGACTTAAGTAAAAGAGGACAGACCCTCTAACTTTCTATGATTTGAACCTCTCCTGTGAGCACTCTCACTTTCTATGATTTGAACCTCTCCTGTAAGTCGAGTTTTAGATTCCGATGCTTCACTTCAGGGTTACTGTATACCTTGCACCTTCTTATTGACGATGAAACACAGAAATTGCATCGGAATTAATTCAAAAGGCACAATGCCCACTTAAGTAAAAGAGGACAGACACTCTCACTTTCTATGATTTGAACCTCTCCTGTGAGTCCAGTTTTAGATTCCGATGCTTCTCTTCAGGTTTACTGTATCCCTTGGACCTTCTTATTGACGATGAAACACAGAAATTGCATCGGAATTAAATTCAAAAGGCACAATGACAACTCAAGTAAAAGAGGACAGACACTCTCACTTTCTATGATTTAAACCTCTCCTGTGAGTCCAGTTTAAGATTCCGATGCTTCACTTCAGGTTTACTGTATCCCTTGGACCTTCTTATTGACGATGAAACACAGAAATTGCATCCGAATTAAATTCAAAAGGCACAATGCCGACTTAAGTACAACAGGACTGACACTCTAACCTTGTATGATTTCAACCTCTCCTGTAGGTCCACTTTTAGATTCCGATGCTTCACTTCAGGTTTACTGTATCCCTTGGACCTTCTTATTGACGATGAAACACAGAGTTTGCATCCGAATTTAATACAAAAGGCACAATGCCGACGTAAGTACAAGAGGACAGACACTATAACTTTCTATGATTTGAATCTCTCCTGTGAGTCCAGTTTTAGATTCCGATGCTTCACTTCAGGTTTACTGTGTCCCTTGGACCTTCTTATTGACGATGAAACACAGAAATTGCATCCGAATTTAATACAAAAGGCACAATACCGACTTACGTACAAGAGGAGTGACACTCTAACTTTCTATGATTTGAACCTCTCCTGTGAGTCCAGTTTTAGATTCCGATGTTTCACTTTAGGTTTAGTGTATCTCTAGGACCTTCTAAACGACTATGTAACACAGGAATTGCATCCGAATTTAATACAAATGGCACAATGCAGACTTAAGTACAAGAGGACTGACACTCTAACTTTCTATGATTTGAACCTCTCCTGTGAGTCCAGTTTTAAATACCGATGCTTCACTTCAGGTTTACTGTATACCTTGCACCTTCTTATTGACGATGAAACATAGAAATTGCATCGGAATTTAAACCAAAAGCCACAATGCCGACGTAAGTAAAAGAGGCCTGACACTCTAACTTTCTATGATTTGAACCTCTCCTGTGAGACCAGTTTTAGATTCCGATGCTTCACTTCAGGTATCCTGTATACCTTGCACCTTCTTATTGACGATAAAACACAGAAATTGTATCCGAATGTAATACTAAAGGCACAATGCCGACTTAAGTACAAGAGGACTGACATTCTAAATTTCTATGATTTGAACCTCTCTTGAGAGTCCACTTTTAGATTCCGATGCTTCACTTCTGGTTTACTGTATCCCTTGGACTTTCTTATTGTCGATGAAACGCAGAAATTGCATCCGAGTTTAATACAAATGGCACAATACCGACTTAAGTACAAGAGGACCGACCCTCTAAATTTCTATGATTTGAACCTCTCCTGTGAGTCCAGTTTTAGATTCTGATGCTTCACTCCAGGTTTACCGTGTCCCTTGGACCTTCTTATTGACGATGAAACACAGAAATTGCATCCGAATTTAATACAAAAGGCACAATATCGACTTAAGAACAAGAGGAGTGACACGCTATCTTTCTATGATTTGAACCTCTCCTGTGAGTCCAGTTTTAGATTCCCATGCTTCAATTCAGGTTTAGTGTATCCCTTGGACCTTCTTAACGACTATGAAACACAGGAATTGCATCCGAATTTAATACTAATGGCACAATGCCGACTTAAGTACAAGAGGACTGACACTCTAACTTTCTATGATTTGAACCTCTCCTGTGAGTCTAGTTTTAAATACCGATGCTTCACTTCAGGTTTACTGTATACCTTGCACCTTCATATTGACGATGAAACATAGAAATTGCATCGGAATTTAATACTAAAGCCACAATGCCGACGTTAGTAAAAGAGGCCTGACACTCTAACTTTCTATGATTTGAACCTCTCCTGTGAGTCCAGTTTTAGATTCCGAAGCTTCACTTCAGGTATACTGTATACCTTGCACCTTCTTATTGACGATGAAACACAGAAATTGTATCCGAATTTAATACAAAAGGCACAATGCCGACTTAAGTGCAAGTGGACTGACATTCTAACTTTCTATGATTTGAACCTCTCCTGTGAGTCCAGTTTTAGATTCTGATGCTTCACTTCAGGTTTACTGTATCCCTTCGACCTTCTTATTGACGATGAAACACAGAAATTGCATCGGAATTAAATTCAAAATGCACAATGCCGACCTAAGTAGAATAGGACTAACACCCTCACTTTCTATGATTTGAACCTCTTCTGTGAGTCCAGTTTTAGATTCCGATGCTTCACTTCAGCTTTACTGTATCCCTTGGACCTTCTAATTGACGATGAAACACAGACTTTGCATCCGAATTTAATACAAAAGGTACAATGCCGACTTAAGTACAAGAGGACTGACACTTTAACATTCTATGATTTGAACCTCTATTGCGAGTCCAGTTTTAGATTCCGATGATTCACTGAAGGTTAAATGTAAACCTTGCACCTTCTTATTCACGATGAAACACAGAAATTGTATCCGATTTTAATACAAAAGGCTCAATGCCGACTTAAGTACAAGAGGACTGACATTCTAACTTTCTATGATTTGAATCTCTCCTGTGAGTCCAGTTTTAGATTCCGATGCTTCACTTCAGGTTTACTGTATCCCTTGGACATTTATATTGGCGATGAAACACAGACATTGCATCGGAATTAAATTCAAAAGGCACAATGCCGACCTAAGTAGAAGAGGACTAACACTCTCACTTTCTATGATTTGAACCTCTTCTGTGAGTCCAGTTTTAGATTCCGATGCTTCACTTCAGGTTTACTGTATACCTTGGACCTTCTTATTGACGATGAAACACAGAAATTGCATCCGAATTTAATACAAATGGCACAATGCCGACTTAAGTACAAGAGGACTGACACTCTCACGTTCTATGATTTGAGTCCCTCCTGTGAGTCCAGTTTTAGATTCCAATGCTTCACTTCGGGTTTATTGTATACCTTGCAACTTCTGATTGACGATGAAGCACAGAAATTGCATCGGAATTTTATACAAAATGAACAATGCCGACTTAAGTAAAAGAGGACAGACCCTCTAACTTTCTATGATTTGAACCTCTCCTGTGAGTCCAGTTTTAGATTCTGATGCTTCACCCTAGGTTTACTGTGTCCCTTCGACCTTCTTATTGACGATGAAACACAGAAATTGCATCCGAATTTCATACAAAAGGCACAATGCCGACTTAAGTAAAAGAGGACTAACACTCTAACATTCTATGATTTGAGCCTCTATTGCGAGTCCAGTTTTAGATTCCGATGCTTCACTTAAGTTTTACTGTATCCCTTGGACCTTCTTATTGACGATGAAACACCGAAATTGCATCCGAATTTAATACAAAATTCACAATACCGACTTAAGTACAAGAGGAGTGACACTCTAACTTTCTATGATTTGAATCTCTCCTGTGAGTCCAGTTTTAGATTCCGATGCTTCACATCAGGTTTACTGTATCCCTTGGACGTTCTTATTGGCGATGAAACACAGACATTGCATCGGAATTAAATTCAAAAGGCACAATGCCGACCTAAGTAGAAGAGGACTAACACTCTCACTTTCTATGATTTGAACCTCTCCTGTGAGTCCAGTTTTAGATTCCGATGCTTCACTTCAGGTTTACTGTATACCTTGGACCTTCTTATTGACGATGAAACACAGAAATTGCATCCGAATTAAATTCAAAAGGCACAATGCCAACTTAAGTACAACAGGACTGACACTCTAACCCTCTATGATTTCAACCTCTCCTGTAGGTCCAGTTTTAGATTCCGATGCTTCACTTCAGGTTTACTGTACCCCTTGGACCTTCTTATTGACGATGAAACACAGAGTTTGCATCCGAATTTAATACAAAAGGCACAATGCCGACGTAAGTACAAGAGGACAGACACTCTAACTTTCTATGATTTGAACCTCTACTGTGAGTCCAGTTTTTGATTCCGATGCTTCACTTCAGGTTTACTGTGTCCCTTGGACGTTCTTACTGACGATGAAACACAGAAATTGCAACCGAATTTAATACAAAAGGCACAATACCGACTTAAGTACAAGAGGAGTGAAACTCAAACTTTCTATGATTTGAACCTCTCCTGTGAGTCCAGTTTTAGATTGCGATGTTTCACTTTAGGTTTAGTGTATCCCTTGGACCTTCTTAACGACTATGAAACACAGGAATTGCATCCGAATTTAATACAAATTACACAATGCCAACTTAAGTACAAGAAGACTGACACTCTAACTTTCTATGATTTGAGGCTCTCCTGTGAGTCCAGTTTTAAATACCGATGCTTCACTTCAGGTTTACTGTATACCTTGCACCTTCTTATCGACGATGAAACATAGAAATTGCATCGGAATTTAATACAAAAGGCACAATGCCGACGTAAGTAAAAGAGGCCTGACACTCTAACTTTCTATGATTTGAACCTCTCCTGTGGGTCCAGTTTTAGATTCCGATGCTTCACTTCAGGTATACTGTATACCTTGCACCTTCTTATTGACGATGAAACACAGAAATTGTATCCGAATTTAATACAAAAGGCTCAATGCCGACTTAAGTACAAAAGGACTGCCATTCTAACTTTCTATGATTTGAACCTCTCCTGTGAGTCCAGTTTTAGATCCTAATGCTTCACTTCAGGTTTACTGTATCCCTTCGACCATCTTATTGACGATGAAACACAGAAATTGCATCGGAATTAAATTTAAAATCCACAATGCCGACCTAAGTAGAAGAGGACTAACACTCTCACTTTCTATGATTTGAACCTCTTCTGTGAGTCCAGCTTTAGATTCCGATGCTTCACTTCAGCTTTACTGTATCCCTTGGACCTTCTAATTGACGATGAAACACAGACTTTGCATCCGAATTTAATACAAAAGGTACAATGCCGACTTAAGTACAAGAGGACTGACACTTTAACATTCTATGATTTGAACCTCTATTGCGAGTCCAGTTATAGATTCCGATGATTCACTGAAGGTTTACTGTATACCTTGCACCTTCTTATTGACGATGAAACACAGAAATTGTATCCGATATTAATACAAAAGGCTCAATGCCGACTTAAGTACAAGAGGACTGACATTCTAACTTTCTTTGATTTGAATCTCTCCTGTGAGTCCAGTTTTAGATTCCGATGCTTCACTTCAGGATTACTGTATCCCTTGGACGTTCTTATTGGCGATGAAACACAGACATTGCATCGGAATTAAATTCAAAAGGCACAATGCCGACCTAAGTAGAAGAGGACTAACACTCTCACTTTCTATGATTTGAACCTCTTCTGTGAGTCCAGTTTTGGATTCCGATGCTTCACTTCAGGTTTACTGTATACCTTGGACCTTCTTATTGACGATGAAACACAGAAATTGCATCCGAATTTAATACAAATGGCACAACGCCGACTTAAGTACAAGAGGACTGACACTCTCACGTTCTATGATTTGAGTCCCTCCTGTGAGTCCAGGTTTAGATTCCAATGCTTCACTTCGGGTTTATTGTATACCTTGCAACTTCTGATTGACGATGAAACACAGAAATTGCATCGGAATTTAATACAAAATGCACAATGCCGACTTAAGTAAAAGAGGACAGACCCTCTAACTTTCTATGATTTGACCCTCTCCTGTGAGTCCAGTTTTAGATTCTGATGCTTCACCCTAGGTTTACTGTATCCCTTCGACCTTCTTATTGACGATGAAACACAGAAATTGCATCCGAATTCAATACAAAAGGCACAATACCGACTTAAGTACAAGAGGAGTGACACTCTAACTTTCTATGATTTGAATCTCTCCTGTGAGTCCAGTTTTAGATTCCGATGCTTCACTTCAGGTTTACTGTATCCCTTGGACGTTCTTATTGGCGATGAAACACAGACATTGCATCGGAATTAAATTCAAAAGGCACAATGCCGACCTTAGTAGAAGAGGACTAACACTCTCACTTTCTATGATTTGAACCTCTTCTGTGAGTCCAGTTTTAGATTCCGATGCTTCACTTCAGGTTTACTGTATACCTTGCACCTTCTTATTGACGATGAAACACGGAAATTGCATCGGAATTAAATTCAAAAGGCACAATGCCGACCTAAGTACAAGCGGACTGACTCCCTCACTTTCTATGATTTGAACCTCTCCTGTGAGTCCAGTTTTAGATTCCGATGCTTCACTTCAGGTTTACTGTATACCTTGGACCTTCTTATTGACGATGAAACACAGAAATTGCATCGAAATTAAATTCAAAAGGCACAATGCCGACTTAAGTACAACAGGACTGACACTCTAACCTTCTTTAATTAAACCTCTCCTGTAGGTCCAGTTTTAGATTCCGATGCTTCACTTCAGATTTACTGTATCCCTTGGACCTTCTTATTGACGATGAAACACAGAGTTTGCATCCGAATTTAATACACAAGTCACAATGCCGACGTAAGTACAAGAGGACAGACACTCTAACTTTCTATGAATTGAACCTCTCCTGTGAGTCCAGTTTTTGATTCCGATGCTTCACTTCAGGTTTACTGTGTACCTTGGACCTTCTTATTGACGATGAAACACAGAAATTGCATCCGAATTTAATACAAAAGGCACAATACCGACTTAAGTACAAGAGGAGTGGAACTCAAACTTTCTATGATTTGAACCTCTCCTGTGAGTCCAGTTTTAGATTCCGATGTTTCACTTCAGGTTTAGTGTATCCCTTGGACCTTCTTAACGACTATGAAACACAGGAATTGCATCCGAATTAAATACAAATGGCACAATGCCGACTTAAGCACAAGAGGACTGACACTCTAACTTTCTATGATTTGAACCTCTCCTGTGAGTCCAGTTTTAGATTCCGATGCTTCGCTTCAGGTATACTGTATACCTTGCACCTTCTTATTGAATATGAAACACAGAAATTGTATCCGAATTTAATACAAAAGGCTCAATGCCGACTTAAGTACAAGAGGACTGTCATTCTAACTTTCTATGATTTGAACCTCTCCTGTGAGTCCAGTTTTAGATTCTGATGCTTCACTTCAGGTTTACTGTATCCCTTCGACCTTCTTATTGACGATGAAACACAGAAATTGCATCGGAATTAACCCTGCTGTTCTGTTCGGGTCTATATGACCCGAAACGAATATGAACGTTATTTTACATTATGTAAATACCAATATATATTTATGAAACTTTGTGACTTTGTCTGAAAATGGATGAGCAGCATGTGTTTTAAAAGGTTTTAAAAAAGTTTAAGAAGTTTGGGCTTCAACTGTAATAGTTGCATATGTAATGTTCGGGTCATAATGACCCGACACAAATATGTTTAGTGTAACTCGTATTTATTTCTAAAATCTGGAAATGGCGAAAATTATTTTTGTTGTGTTGTGTGGGAATAGTGACTGCATCATTCCAACTTACTCTCAACAATCACCTAAAGCTCCATGCGTTCACAACAATGGGCTTGTTTGTTGCTTTCCCCAGGAAATAATAATTGGCAGTTCTCAATAATTGGAATGCTTTGTTTCTGCCCAGTTTGACTTGTGACACCATGGCGATGAGACCATTGAATGATCGTGAGTTGGAAGAAATAGTAAATGCCTCACCAGATGAAGGATCACTTTCTGAGTTTGAAGATCACATCAGCAATGCATCTGAAAGCGAGTGTTCCGATGACAGTTACGACAGTCCACAGCCCATACAAAATAGTGTAGAGACTTTTCTTTCTAAAAATGGGAATATAGAATGGCAGTTGCATCCACCAGCACAACATGGTCGCCTACCAGCTTCGAACATCATCAAGAGTACCCCAGGAGTTACCAGGTATGCAGTCAGCAGAATATCTGATGTAAAATGTTCATTTGAAGCAGTATTTCACACAGCGCTTCAAAATGAAATAATAGAGATGACAAATATTGAAGGGCAGCGAGTTTATGGTGAACAGTGGACAGATATTGATGGTTCTGTTTTCCATGCATACTTAGGACTCTTACTCCTAGCGGGTGTATATCGATCTCATGGGGAGTCTACAAAAAGTTTGTGGGATAAAGATACTGGGCGAAACATATTTCGAGCAACCATGTCTCATGAAACATTCTGTAAGATATCACGTGTCCTGCGATTTGACAAGAAATCTACTAGAGAGGAAAGACGACGTACTGACAAACTTGCCGCAATTCGTAGTATTTGGGAGAAGTGGGTAGAGGTCCTTCCTAAACTGTATAATCCAGGAGAAAATGTTACTGTTGACGAGCAGTTAGTAGCATTTAGAGGTCGCTGTCCATTCAAGCAGTATATCCCAAGTAAACCGGCAAAATATGGGATCAAAATATGGACCATGTGTGACAGCAAAACTTCATACGTACTGAAAGCCCAAATTTATACAGGAAAGGTGAGTGGAGCGGCACCAGAAAGAAATCAGGGAATGAGGGTGGTATCTGATCTCACTTCTGAGTTACGTGGTCAGAATATCACGTGTGACAACTTTTTTACGTCGTACAATTTGGGGCAGCTGCTTCTGAAAAGGAAATTGACTATGTTGGGAACTATACGGAAAAATAAGCCGGAGCTTCCACACAAAATGACCAACAAGGAGGTACACAGCTCTTCATTTTACTTCACAAATGACACTACTGTGGTTAATTATATTCCTAAGAGACACAAGAATGTTGTACTTATGAGCACTCTCCACCATGATGCGGAAATCAGTGACAGGGCTGATAAGAAGCCAAAAATGATTTTGGACTATAATTCAACCAAAGGTGCTGTAGACACGCTTGATCAGTTATTAGGTACATATACATGCAAACGAAAAAGTAATAGGTGGCCAATGATAGTTTTCTACAATATTCTTGATGTTTCTGCTTATAATGCATACGTTTTGTGGATTTCGGTTGACCCTAATTGGAATGCAAGCAAATTGACTAGAAGGAGAATATTCTTGGAGGAACTTGGAAAGTCACTGATAAAAGAACATATTGCATCAAGAACGCATTTCCCAAGAACAGAAGATTCTTTGAGAATGGTCACAAGCATCCAAAACCCGAATGATGTGGGTGGTGTGTCAGAATCGGTAACAACAAGAAAATCTACAAAACGTGCACGCTGTAAGTTCTGTCCATCAAGTAATGACAATAAAACAAACATGGTGTGTGGAAAATGTAGTAAACATATTTGCAAGAAACATGTAACCTACTTGTGTCCACAGTGCAAGCAGTAAGAAAAGAACTGTAGTATTTTATAAGATGATTGTATTGAAAATTCTGTTGTTTCAAATTTATGTGAATACTTGTGCCTAAACTACAATCAGTAAGAAGAGAGGATTCTAAAGTTGTAGTGCTTTCTATGTTGGAATGTAATAAAAAAACTGTAGTGTGTTCTGTACTGTAGTGTGCTCTAAGATGAATATCTGTAATGACAACTGTCTGTTGTTAGAAAATGTCAATACTTACGTCTAAACTGTCAACAATAAGAATAGAAGTATGGAAAAACTGTAGTGCTTTCTAAGTTGAATGCCTGTAATGGAAACTGTCTGTTGTTTCAAATTTATGTGCATATTTAAATGAAAAATATCCCTCAATAAAGTTGTATGCATTGTTATTATTATTATTATTACCATTATTATTATTATTATTATTATTATTATTATTACTAACAAGGTACTGGAATAGAACAACAATGTCGATAGCTAAAACTGTACCAAAATTTATGTTTCTAAAGCATTTTGATATGTCGGGTCATATTGACCCGAACAGTATATATGTCAAGTAAAAGTGAACAGAACAGCAGGGTTAAATTTAAAATGCACAATGCCGACCTAAGTAGAAGAGGACTAACACTCTCACTTTCTATGATTTGAACCTCTTCTGTGAGTCCAGTTTTAGATTCCGATGCTTCACTTCAGCTTTACTGTATCCCTTGGACCTTCTAATTGACAATGAAACACAGACTTTGCATCCGAATTTAATACAAAAGGTACAATGCCGACTTAAGTACAAGAGGACTGACACTTTAACATTCTATGATTTGAAGCTCTATTGCGAGTCCAGTTTTAGATTCCGATGATTCACTGAAGGTTTACTGTATACCTTGCACCTTCTTATTGACGATGAAACACAGAAATTGTATCCGATTTTAATACAAAAGGCTCAATGCCGACTTAAGTACAAGAGGACTGACATTCTAACTTTCTATGATTTGAATCTCTACTGCGAGTCCAGTTTTAGATTCCGATGCTTCACTTCAGGATTACTGTATCCCTTGGACGTTCTTATTGGCGATGAAACACAGACATTGCATCGGAATTAAATTCAAAAGGCACAATGCCGACCTAAGTAGAAGAGGACTAACACTCTCACTTTCTATGATTTGAACCTCTTCGGTGAGTCCAGTTTTAGATTCCGATGCTTCACTTCAGGTTTACTGTATACCTTGGACCTTCTTATTGATGATGAATCACAGAAATTGCATCCGAATTTAATACAAATGGCACAATGCCGACTTAAGTTCAAGAGGACTGACACTCTCACGTTCTATGATTTGAGTCCCTCCTGTGAGACCAGTTTTAGATTCCAATGCTTCACTTCGGGTATATTGTATACCTTGTAATTTCTGATTGACGATGAAACACAGAAATTGCATCGGAATTTAATACAAAATGCACAATGCCGACTTAAGTAAAAGAGGACAGACCCTCTAACTTTCTATGATTTGAACCTCTCCTGTGAGTCCAGTTTTAGATTCTGATGCTTCACCCTAGGTTTACTGTATCCCTTCGACCTTCTTATTGACGATGAAACACAGAAATTGCATCTGAATTTAATACAAAAGGCACAATGCCGACTTAAGTAAAAGAGGACTGACACTCTAACATTCTATGATTTGAACCTCTATTGCGAGTCCAGTTTTAGATTCAGATGCTTCACTTAAGTTTTACTGTATCCCTTGGACCTTCTTATTGACGATGAAACACCGAAATTGCATCCGAATTTAATACAAAATTCACAATGCCGACCTAAGTAGAAGAGGACTAACACTCTCACTTTCTATGATTTGAATCTCTTCTGTGAGTCCAGTTTTACATTCCGATGCTTCACTTCAGGTTTACTGTATACCTTGCACTTTCTTATTGACGATGAAACACAGAAATTGCATCGGAATTAAATTCAAAAAGCACAATGCCGACCTAAGTACAAGAGGACTGACACTCTCACTTTCTATGATTTGAACCTCTCCTGTGAGTCCGGTTTTAGATTCCGATGCTTCACTTCAGGTTTACTGTATCCCTTGGAAATCGTAATTGACGATGAAACACAGAGTTTGCATTCGAACTTAATAAAAAAAAGGTACAATGCCGACTTAAGTATAAGAGGACTGACGCTCTAACTTTCTATGATTTGAACCTCCCCTGTGAGTCCAGGTTTAGATTCCGATGCTTCACTTCAGGTTTACTGTATCCCTTGGACCTTCTTTTTGACGATGAAACACAGATATTGCATCCGAATTTATTACAAAAATCACAATGGCGACTTAACTACAAGAGGACAGACAGTATCACTTTCTATGATTTGAACCTCTCCTGTGAGGTCAGATTTAGATTCCGATGCTTCACTTCGGGTTTACTGTATACCTTGCACTTCTGATTGATGATGAAACACAGAAAATGCATCCCAATTTAATACAAAAGGCACAATACCGACTTAAGTACAAGAGGAGTGACACTCTAACTTTCTATGATTTGAATCTCTCCTGTGAGTCCAGTTTTAGATTCCGATGCTTCACTTCAGGTTTACTGTATCCCTTAGACGTTCTTAGTGGCGATGAAACACAGACATTGCATCGGAATTAAATTCAAAAGGCAGAATGCCGACCTAAGTAAAAGAGGACTAACACTCTCACTTTTTATGATTTGAACCTCTTCTGTGAGTCCAGTTTTAGATTCCGATGCTTCACTTCAGGTTTACTGTATCCCTTGGACCTTCTTATTGACGATGAAACACAGAAATTGAATCGGAATTAAATTCAAAACGCACAATGCCGACTTAAGCAAAATAGGACTGACACTCTCACTTTCTATGATTTGAACCTCTCCTGTGAGGTCAGATTTAGATTCCGATGCTTCACTTCAGGTTTACTGTATCCCTTGGACCTTCTTGTAGACGATAAAACACAGAAATTGCATCCGAATTTAATACAAATGGCACAATGCCGACTTAAGTACAAGAGGACTGACACTCTCACTTTCTATGATTTGAACCTCTCCTGTGAGTGCAGTTTTAGATTCTGATGCTTCACTTCAGGTTGACTGTATCACTTGGACCTTCTTATTGACGATGAAACGCTGAAGATGCATCCGAATTTAGTACAAACGGCACAATGCCGACTTAAGTACAAGAGGGCTGACACTCTCACTTTCTATGATTCGAACCTCTCCTGTGAGATCAGTTTTAGTTTCCGATGCTTCACTTCAGGTTTACCGTATCCCTTGGCACTTCTTATTGACGATAAAACACAGAAATCGCATCGGAATTAAATTCAAAATGTACAATGCCGACCTAAGTAGAAGAGGACTGACACTCTAACTTTCTATGATTTGAACCTCTCCTGTGAGTCCAGATTTAGATTCCGATGCTTCACTTCAGGTTTCCTGTATACCTTGCACCTTCTTATTGACGATGAAACACAGAAATTGTATCAGAATTTAATACAAAAGGTACAATGCCGACTTAAGTACAAGAGGACTGACATTCGAACTTTCTATGATTTGAACCTCTCCTGAGAGTCCAGTCTTAGATTCCGATGCTTCACTACAGGTTTACTGTACACCTTGCACCTTCTTATTGACGATGAAACACAGAAATTGTATCAGAATTTAATACAAAAGGTACAATGCCGACTTAAGTACAAGAGGACTGACATTCGAACTTTCTATGATTTGAACCTCTCCTGAGAGTCCAGTCTTAGATTCCGATGCTTCACTTCTGGTTTACTGTATCCCTTGGACTTTCTTATTGTCTATGAAACACAGAAATTGCATCCGAGATTAATACAAATGGCACAATACCGACTTAAGTACAAGAGGAGTGTCACTCTAACTCTCTATGATTCAACTTCTCCTGTGAGTCCAGTTTTAGATTCCGATGCTTCACTTCAGGTTTACTGTAGATTTTGGACAATCTTACTGACGATGAAACACAGAATTTGCATTCGAATTTAATACAAATGGCACAATGCCGACTTGAGTACAAGAGGACTGACACTCTCACTTTCTGTGATTTGAATCCCTCCTGTGAGTCCAGTTTTAGATTCCGATGCTTCACTTCGGGTTTACTGTATTTCCTTGCAACTTCTGATTGACGATGAAACACAGAAATTGCATCGGAATTTAATACAAAAAGCACAATGCCGACTTAAGTAAAAGAGGACCGACCCACTAACTTTCTATGATTTGAACCTCTCCTGTGAGTCCAGTTTTAGATTCTGATGCTTCACTTTAGGTTTACTCTATTCCTTCGACCTTCTTATTGACGATGAAACACAGAAATTGGATCCGAATTTAAAACAAAAGGCACAATGCCGACTTAAGTAAAAGAGGACTGACACTCTAACATTCTATGATTTGAACCTCTATTGCGAGTCCAGTTTTAGATTCCGATGCTTCACTTAAGGTTTACTGTATCCCTTGGACCTTCTTATTGACGATGAAACACCGAAATTGCATCCGAATTTAATACAATAGCACAATACCGACTTAAGTACAAGAGGAGTGACACGCTAACTTTCTAAGATTTGAATCTCTCCTGTGAGTCCAGTTTTAGATTCCGATGTTCACTTCAGGTTTACTGTATCCCTTGGACGTTCTTATTGGCGATGAAACACAGACATTGCATCGCAATTAAAATCAAAAGGCACAATGCCGACCTAAGTAGAAGAGGACCAACACTCTCACTTTCTATGATTTGAACCTCTTCTGTGAGTCCAGATTTAGATTCCGATGCTTCACTTCAGGTTTACTGTAGATTTTGGACAATCTTACTGACGATGAAACACAGAATTTGCATTCGAATTTAATACAAATGGCACAATGCCGACTTGAGTACAAGAGGACTGACACTCTCACTTTCTGTGATTTGAATCCCTCCTGTGAGTCCAGTTTTAGATTCCGATGCTTCACTTCGGGTTTACTGTATTTCCTTGCAACTTCTGATTGACGATGAAACACAGAAATTGCATCGGAATTTAATACAAAAAGCACAATGCCGACTTAAGTAAAAGAGGACCGACCCTCTAACTTTCTATGATTTGAACCTCTCCTGTGAGTCCAGTTTTAGATTCTGATGCTTCACTTTAGGTTTACTCTATTCCTTCGACCTTCTTATTGACGATGAAACACAGAAATTGGATCCGAATTTAAAACAAAAGGCACAATGCCGACTTAAGTAAAAGAGGACTGACACTCTAACATTCTATGATTTGAACCTCTATTGCGAGTCCAGTTTTAGATTCCGATGCTTCACTTAAGGTTTACTGTATCCCTTGGACCTTCTTATTGACGATGAAACACCGAAATTGCATCCGAATTTAATACAATAGCACAATACCGACTTAAGTACAAGAGGAGTGACACGCTAACTTTCTAAGATTTGAATCTCTCCTGTGAGTCCAGTTTTAGATTCCGATGTTCACTTCAGGTTTACTGTATCCCTTGGACGTTCTTATTGGCGATGAAACACAGACATTGCATCGCAATTAAAATCAAAAGGCACAATGCCGACCTAAGTAGAAGAGGACCAACACTCTCACTTTCTATGATTTGAACCTCTTTTGTGAGTCCAGATTTAGATTCCGATGCTTCACTTCAGGTATGCTGTATACCTTGCACCAACTTATTGACGATGAAACACAGAAATTGCATCGGAATTAAATTCAAAAGGCTCAATGCCGACCTAAGTACAAGAGGACTGACACTCTCACTTTCTATGATTTGAACCTCTCCTGTGAGTCCAGTTTTAGATTCCGATGCTTCACTTCAGGTTTACTGTTTCCCTTGGACCTTCTAATTGACGATGAAACACAGAGTTTGCATCCCAATTTAATACAAAAGTACAATGCCGACTTAAGTACAAGAGGACTGACACTCTAACTTTCTATGATTTGAACCTCTCCTGTGAGTCCCGGTTTAGATTCCGATACTTCACTTAAGGTTTACTGTATCCCTTGGACCTTCTTCTTGACGATGAAACACCGAAATTGCATCCGAATTTAATACAATAGCACAATACCGACTTAAGTGCAAGAGGACCAACACTCTCACTTTCTATGATTTGAACCTCTTCTGTGAGTCCAGATTTAGATTCCGATGCTTCACTTCAGGTATGCTATATACCTTGCACCAACTTATTGACGATGAACCACAGAAATTGCATCGAAATTAAATTGAAAAGGCACAATGCCGACTTAAGTACAAGAGGACTGATACTCTGACTTTCTATGAATTGAATCCCTCCTGTGAGGTCAGATTTAGATCCCGATGCTTCACTTCAGGTTTACTGTATCCCTTGGACCTTCTTATAGACGATAAAACACAGAAATTGCATCCGAATTTAATACAAATGGCAATATGCCGACTTAAGTACAAGAGGACTGACATTCTAACTTCCTATGATTTGAACCTCTCCTGAGAGTCCAGTTTTAGATTCCATTGCTTCACTTCAGGTTTACTGTATCCCTTGGACTTTCTTGTTGACGATGAACCACCGAAATTGCATCGGAATTAAATTCAAAAGGCACAATGCCGACTTAAGTACAAGAGGGCTGACACTCTCACTTACTATGTTTCGAACCTCTCCTGTGAGATCAGTTTTACATTCCGATGCTTCACTTCAGGTTTACCGTATCCCTTGGACCTTCTTATTGACGATAAAACACAGAAATAGCATCGGAATTAAATTCAAAATGTACAATGTCGACCTAAGTAGAAGAGGACTGACACTCTCACTTTCTATGATTTGGACGTCTCCTGTGAGTCCAGTTCTAGATTCCGATGCTTCACTTCAGGTTTACTTTATCCCTTGGACCTTCTTATTGACGATGAAACACAGAGTTTGCATCCGAATGTAATACAAAAATCACAATGCCGACTTAAGTACAAGAGGACTGACACTCTAACTTTCTATGATTTGAACCTCTCCTGTGAGTCCAGTTTTAGATTCCGATGCTTCACTTCGGGTATACTGTATCCCTTGGACCTTCTTATTAACGATGAAACACAGAAATTGCATCCGAATTTAATACAAATGGCACAATGTCGACTTAAGTACAAGAGGACTGACACTCTCACTTTCTATGATTTGTACCTCTCCTGTGAGTCCAGTTTTAGATTCCGATGCTTCACTTATGGTTTACTGTATCCCTTGGACCTTCTTATTGACGATGAAACACAGAAATTGTATCCGAATTTAATACAAAAGGCACAATGCCGGCTTCAGTACAATAGGACTGACATTCTAACTTTCTATGATTTGAACCTCTCCTGAGAGTCCAGTTTTAGATTCCGATGCTTCACTTCAGGTTTACTGTATCCCTTGGACTTTCTTATTGTCGATGAAACACAGAAATTGCATCCGAGTTTAATACAAATGGCACAATACCGACTTAAGTACAAGAGGAGTGACACTCTAACTTTCTATGATTTGAACCTCTCCTGTGAGTCCAGTTTTGGATTCCGTTGCTTCACTTAAGGTTTACTGTATCCCTTGGACCTTCTTATTGACGATGAAACACCGAAATTGCATCCGAATTTAATACAAAAGGCACAATACCGACTTAAGTACAAGAGGACTGACACTCTCACTTTCAATGATTTGAATCCCTCCTGTGAGTCCAGTTTTAGATTCCGATGCTTCACTTCGGGTTTACTGTATACTTTGCAACTTCTGATTGACGATGAAACACAGAAATTGCATCGGAATTTAATACAAATGGCACAATGCCGACTTAAGTAAAAGAGGACCGACCCTCTAACTTTCTAAGTTTTGAACCTCTCCTGTGAGCCAGTTTTAGATTCCGATGTTCACTTCAGGTTTACTGTATCCCTTGGACGTTCTTATTGGCGATGAAGCACAGACATTGCATCGGAATTAAAATCAAAAGGCACAATGCCGACCTAAGTAGAAGAGGACAAACACTCTCACTTTCTATGATTTGAACCTCTTCTGTGAGTCCAGATTTAGATTCCGATGCTTCACTTCAGGTATGCTGTATACCGTGCACCAACTTATTGACGATGAAACACAGAAATTGCATCGGAATTAAATTCAAAAGGCACAATGCCGACCTAAGTACAAGAGGACTGACACTCTCACTTTCTATGATTTGAACCTCTCCTGTGAGTCCAGTTTTAGATTCCGATGCTTCACTTCAGGTTTACTGTATCCCTTGGACCTTCTAATTGACGATGAAACACAGAGTTTGCATCCCAATTTAATACAAAAGTACAATGCAGACTTAAGTACAAGAGGACTGACACTCTAACTTTCTATGATTTGAACCTCTCCTGTGAGTCCCGGTTTAGATTCCGATGCTTCACTTAAGGTTTACTGTATCCCTTGGACCTTCTTATTGACGATGAAACACCGAAATTGCATCCGAATTTAATACAATAGCACAATACCGACTTAAGTGCAAGAGGAGTGACACTCTAACTTTCTATGATTTGAATCTCTCCAGTGAGTCCAGTTTTAGATTCCAATGTTCACTTCAGGTTTACTGTATCCCTTGGACCTTCTTGTTGACGATGAACCACAGAAATTGCATCGAAATTAAATTGAAAAGGCACAATGCCGACTTAAGTACAAGAGGACTGATACTCTAACTTTCTATGAATTGAACCCCTCCTGTGAGGTCAGATTTAGATCCCGATGCTTCACTTCAGGTTTACTGTATCCCTTGGACCTTCTTATAGACGATAAAACACAGAAATTGCATCCGAATTTAATACAAATGGCACAATGCCGACTTAAGTACAAGAGGACTGACATTCTAACTTCCTATGATTTGAACCTCTCCTGTGAGTCCAGTTTTAGATTCCGATGCTTCACTTCAGATTTACTGTACCCCTTGGACCTTCTTATTGACGATGAACCACAGAAATTGCATCGAAATTAAATTGAAAAGGCACAATGCTGACTTAAGTACAAGAGGACTGATACTCTAACATTCTATGATTTGAACCTCTATTGCGAGTCCAGTTTTAGATTCCGATTCTTCACTTAAGGTTTACTGTATCCCTTGGACCTTCTTATTGACGATGAAACACCGAAATTGCATCCGAATTTAATACAAAAGGTATAAAATAAATAAAATAAATAAATAAAAATATATTGTTATTTAGATATTGATTATTCTATCTGTATGATGGTGATTGTGATTGCAATTGTATTAGCTTAGCTGGAACGTGGACGTTTAATTATTCGATATCAGACGCTTGACAATGGCTTTCTCGTAAAGGCAATGTTACTCGTAGTTGACCGTGAAATAAAACTGAATAATCGGACTTCGTAATTAAATCGTTTCCAAAGATTGCTGCGGTAAGTGCGGACTCATAATCTAAATCTCAATATTACAAACTTTGCCAGCCATGCCAATACGTCGTACAGAGGTGATTGTCTACTAAACATAAAAAAGTTACACAGTTAGTTACATCAGATATATTCAATGAATAAGCCTACAGTTCATAATCCTACTTACTTTTATAAATATAAATTCTTTACAGAATCGAGTGCCTAGTGTGGTTGCAACTCGCAGTATTCTTCTATAACATGAAATATGGCAGTGTGCCAGACAATGAAATAAAATACGTGCTTCTCGCACCACTTCAACCAGGGCTCTCCCTTTCTTAATCAAACATAAGAGTAACGTAATTGTGCTTTTGTTTTATCAGCGACACTGCGCTGCAGTTGTGTGCCATAGGCTTTATTTATTTGTCACTGATTATTTATTTAATTATTATTTCGCGTTTCCGAGGAAACTCACGCTCGGCATGCAAATATGCCTTTATATTGCCCCCTGAATTGCGAGGCGAAAAGGACACACCTGCAGGCGTGCAATTCACCTAAAGGCACAAGAAAATCTAAGTTATCTACAACTATTTACATTACTTACATTACACATTATACACATTATATACAAAATTTGAATGACGCGGGTGCGCCGTAAAAGTTCTAATGTTGGCAGATAGAGTGCGCGCATGTGCAGAAGCGTCTGTGTAACTGTGGCACTGCCGTTATATCGTACAGTTAGATCACGCGGCACAGTATTGCAGATCATATTGTTCGTGTGCGCGCGTTTTTAGTCGTTGCACAAAGAAAATATTCAACCAAGATTACATATGAAGACTACATTCTATGACAGGTAACTTAGTTTTAAATTTACAATATTTGTTATAACACAATACAATTTAGATTGTTGAACGTTCTTAGTTACATAGTATTGTTTTGAAATACTTCAAAGAAAAATGTCCGTATTTTTCAGGTGCGTTGACCTATACACATCGTGTCGTTATTACAGTTCATATTCAGCCGCTGCACAATAATTTTTTACAGGTTAGTATCGTCGTGGTAAAGTTTTTTGATCACAGTAACATCGTTGTATAACAACGTGATTAATACATAAGCGTGTCCATTTCTCATTTCCATTATAGTCGTAGTGGTGCAGTTGGTTGTGACTAAAAGCATTGCTTATTACAGATCAGACGTGACCCGTCGAGTAATTGGTCCACGTGCAGTTCGTTTTTACATTCCGTGGAAGCTTAGTTGCAGAACCTCGGACGGCACATAGCTGGCGTCGATCCTTGGACAGTCCAGGTAAGAGTGTCCGTCACATTTCGAGAACATTTCATTCCCTGAAGTTCCAACCAAAATTCTTCCACCCGTCGTGTTGTTTCCTGGACAGGCACTTTGTGTCCATTTAATCCAGTTAACATCTTGAAGTTGGGTACTGTAGTAATATCACTAGACGATGCACGAATTATGCACTTACATTTTCAGTTTTTTGCTGAATATAGCTCACCTAAATGTTCGTAGTTATTAATCAAGGAAATCGTTCATCGCGTTCACATAGATACGCTGCATAATGAATGGCATTAACAGTTTCTTTCACATAGGTTACCGCGTAGTTGCAGAGTTAGTAATGTTCGTTAATGTCCGTGAACAGTGGTTCACTATGCAGTGTCTTTTTGGCACTCGTTTTGTTCAAATTTTTACATAGTAACAGTTGCACTATACATCAGTTAAAAAAATAAGTAATTATACATACACACGTCACATATTTTCTTAGCATAAACATAATATAGTTGCACATAAACATGTTTACATCATCATTACATCGCTATAGGTTATTACATTGTGTCACATTTGATTACATGAATTGCAGATATTTACATCCTCTTTAGCGGTTTTGCTGGGGTATTATCGATGTTTCATTAAGCTTTCATCTTCCTTCGCATTGTGATATGGATTTATTCCACTGTAATTACTGGTATGTTCAGCTGGCGAGTAATTACAATAATGTTGCTGTGGTTTACAATGATAATAGCTTGTGTTTGTGTTTCCACATCGTGGTATGTGTTGTAGTCGTGGTGTGTTTTGTTCTTGTGTATTTGTCGTGTGTGGAATATGTGTATCATACTCGAATGTATATTGGTTTCTGAACTGTACATTTTGACTGATATTTTCGTTACATTCTGACTGTAGTTGATCGGTGAATTGTCTCATGGGTGCAGTGACGGATTGTACTGCGTCACTGATCAGCTGTTTGTTATTAGTAATGTATTGCGCTACGGAGTCGTGCACAATTGTTGGAAAATTTTCACGTAAGCATCTATCAAAATGTTTGTCTTTGTTCTCAACCCAATCATGAAATTCTGTATTAATATTTTGAAAATGAGCTGTGGCATCTGATTGTAAGATGTCAGTCAGGTGTTGTTCAACATCGTCAAATTTATTCTGCACGTCAGTAATTCGTTTTTCAAGATTGTCATGTACTGAAGGATATGTTTGAATTTGTTCAGTAAGAACTTCACACGTGACATTAAGGTTTTTTACTTGTGTCTGTAAAAGTGCTACGTCAGTTGTAGTCTTTTCTTGTCTCGTATTGAGCTGGGAAAATTTAGTACTGAGTTCGGTCATCTGTTTGGTCAGTGTGGCGTCTGTAAGTTCCACACGCTTACATAAAGTGTCATTACCTACCTTGATTGCTATGAGATCAGATTTGATTTCGTCATTTTGTGTTTTTAACTGTTCTTTTAAGGTTGCCATGTTTTCGGCGTTTTGTTTCATTAGCATTTGTAACATGTCGGCAATGTTTACCGTTTGCAAGGTCTCTGCCCCCGCCGCGTCATTAGACGTGACGTCATGCATTAACATGGGCTCTGATTGAGATTTTGAAATTTTTGTAGTGGACGGCCTATCGTCAAAATTTTCGTCAACACTTGCGTCAATATTTGATGAATCGTCACTACCGGTTGCTGTCGTAAAGTCATTTTCTAACCCTTGTCTCTCGTCCGAGTCGGATTGCGTCTGAATAGTACGTCCTTGCTGTTCCATTTTCGCGTATTGTTTTCTAGTTATTACCATGCCACACGTGATATATGTTTCAAGAAAATTTTTTACACTGATTTTAAAATAAAATGTAGTTGAGCATAAATCGCTCGTAGCAACAATGACTGTCTGTTAATTTAAAAATATAAACTGAATTTGAGATTATTGGTAATGGCTGCTGGCCATGTTACATGATATCGTACAGAAGTCGGCCATATTGTACACTCGTGTATTGGTATTGTTGCATACGTTATTGTTTAGGGAAAAGTACTGAGAATGAAATTTATCACTGAAACTGTTATGCGGAAAAGAAACACTACAGAATTTACTGAAAAGCTAATACACTGAATTATACGTCTGGTCAAGCCTACCAATGCAAAGATGCTGCGTCTTACCTTATTTTGCTGGAAGTTTCATTGGGTCTTCCCGCAAAATTTCAGAATTGGAAAATATCTTCAGATTTTGTTATCTCCCATACATTGACATCCAGGTCCAGAAAGTTGATTTTTTACATGAAACAAAGAGAACAATGTAACAAATGACAAAATAACAAGTCCTGCCACGGTCGCCAATAAAAAATAAATAAAATAAATAAATAAAAATATATTGTTATTTAGATATTGATTATTCTACCTGTATGATGGTGATTGTGATTGCAATTGTATTAGCTTATCTGGAACGTGGACGTTTAATTATTCGATATCAGACGCTTGACAATGGCTTTCTCGTAAAGGCAATGTTACTCGTAGTTGACCGTGAAATAAAACTGAATAATCGGACTTCGTAATTAAATCGTTTCCAAAGACTGCTGCGGTAGGTGCGGACTCATAATCTAAATCTCAATATTACAATAATTTGCCAGCCATGCCAATACGTCGTACAGAGGTGATTGTCTACTAAACATAAAAAAGTTACACAGTTAGTTAAATCAGATATATTCAATGAATAAGCCTACAGTTCATAATCCTACTTACTTTTATAAATATAAATTCTTTACAGAATCGAGGGCCTAATGTGGTTGCAACTCGCAGTATTCTTCTATAACATGAAATATGGCGGTGTGCCAGACAATAAAATAAAATACGTGCTTCTCGCACCACTTCAACCAGAGCTCTCCCTTTCTTAATCAAACATAAGAGTAACGTAATTGTGCTTTTGTTTTATCAGCGACACTGCGCTGCAGTTGTGTGCCATAGGCTTTATTTATTTGTCACTGATTATTTATTTAATTATTATTACGCGTTTCCGAGGAAACTCACTCTCGGCATGCAAATGTGCCTTTATAAAGGCACAATACCGACTTAAGTACAAGAGGAGTGACACTCTAACTTTCTATGATTTGAATCTCTCCTGTGAGTCCAGTTTTAGATTCTGATGCTTCACTTCAGGTTTACTGTATACCTTGCACCTTCTTATTGACGATGAAACACAGAAATAGCATCGGAATTAAATTCAAAAGGCACAATGCCGACCTAAGTACAAGAGGACTGACACTCTCACTTTCTATGATTTGAACCTCTCCTGTGAGTCCAGGTTTAGATTCCGATGCTTCACTTCAGGTTTACTCTATCCCTTGGACCTTCTTATTGACGATGAAACACAGAGTTTGCATCCGAATTTGATACAAAAGTACAATGCCGACTTAAGTACAAGAGGAGTGACACTCTCACTTTCTATGATTTGAACCTCTCCTGTGAGTCCAGTTTTAGATTCCGATGCTTCACTTCAGGTTTACTGTACCCTTGGACCTTCTTATTGACGATGAACCACAGAAATTGCATCGAAATTAAATTGAAAAGGCACAATGCCGACATAAGTACAAGAGGACTGATACTCTAACATTCTATGATTTGAACCTCTATTGCGAGTCCAGTTTTAGATTCCGATTCTTCACTTAAGGTTTACTGTATCCCTTGGACCTTCTTATTGACGATGAAACACCGAAATTGCATCCGAATTTAATACAAAAGGTATAAAATAAATAAAATAAATAAATAAAAATATATTGTTATTTAGATATTGATTATTCTATCTGTATGATGGTGATTGTGATTGCAATTGTATTAGCTTAGCTGGAACGTGGACGTTTAATTATTCGATATCAGACGCTTGACAATGGCTTTCTCGTAAAGGCAATGTTACTCGTAGTTGACCGTGAAATAAAACTGAATAATCGTACTTCGTAATTAAATCGTTTCCAAAGACTGCTGCGGTAGGTGCGGACTCATAATCTAAATCTCAATATTACAATAATTTGCCAGCCATGCCAATACGTCGTACAGAGGTGATTGTCTACTAAACATAAAAAAGTTACACAGTTAGTTAAATCAGATATATTCAATGAATAAGCCTACAGTTCATAATCCTACTTACTTTTATAAATATAAATTCTTTACAGAATCGAGGGCCTAGTGTGGTTGCAACTCGCAGTATTCTTCTATAACATGAAATATGGCGGTGTGCCAGACAATAAAATAAAATACGTGCTTCTCGCACCACTTCAACCAGAGCTCTCCCTTTCTTAATCAAACATAAGAGTAACGTAATTGTGCTTTTGTTTTATCAGCGACACTGCGCTGCAGTTGTGTGCCATAGGCTTTATTTATTTGTCACTGATTATTTATTTAATTATTATTACGCGTTTCCGAGGAAACTCACTCTCGGCATGCAAATGTGCCTTTATAAAGGCACAATACTGACTTAAGTACAAGAGGAGTGACACTCTAACTTTCTATGATTTGAATCTCTCCTGTGAGTCCAGTTTTAGATTCTGATGCTTCACTTCAGGTTTACTGTATACCTTGCACCTTCTTATTGACGATGAAACACAGAAATTGCATCGGAATTAAATTCAAAAGGCACAATGCCGACCTAAGTACAAGAGGACTGACACTCCCACTTTCTATGATTTGAACCTCTCCTGTGAGTCCAGGTTTAGATTCCGATGCTTCACTTCAGGTTTACTCTATCCCTTGGACCTTCTTATTGACGATGAAACACAGAGTTTGCATCCGAATTTGATACAAAAGTACAATGCCGACTTAAGTACAAGAGGAGTGACACTCTCACTTTCTATGATTTGAACCTCTCCTGTGAGTCCAGTTTTAGATTCCGATGCTTCACTTCAGGTTTACTGTACCCCTTGGACCTTCTTATTGACGATGAACCACAGAAATTGCATCGAAATTAAATTGAAAAGGTACAATGCCGACTTAAGTACAAGAGGACTGATACTCTAACTTTCTATGATTTGAACCTCTCCTGTGAGGTCAGATTTAGATTCCGATGCTTCACTACAGGTTTACTGTATCCCTTGGACCTTCTTGTAGACGATAAAACACAGAAATTGCATCCGAATTTAATACAAATGGCACAATGCCGACTTAAGTACAAGAGGACTGACATTCTAACTTTCTATGATTTGAACCTCTCCTGAGAGTGCAGTTTTAGATTCCGATGCTTCACATCAGGTTTACTGTATCCCTTGGACTTTCTTGTTGACGATGAACCACCGAAATTGCATCGGAATTAAATTCAAAAGGCACAATGCCGAGTTAAGTACAAGAGGACTGACACTCTAAGTTTCTATGATTTGAACCTCTCCTGTGACGTCAGATTTAGATTCCGATGCTTCACTTCAGGTTTACTGTATCCCTTGGACCTTCTTATAGACGATAAAACACAGAAATTGCATCCTAATTTAATACAAATGGCACAATGCCGACTTAAGTACAAGAGGACTGACGCTCTAACTTTCTATGGTTTGAACCTCTCCTGTGAGTCCAGTTTTAGATTCCGATGCTTCACTTCAGGTTTACTGTACCCCTTGGACCTTCTTATTGACGATGAACCACAGAAATTGCATCGAAATTAAATTGAAAAGGATCAATGCGGACTTAAGTACAAGAGGACTGATACTCTAACATTCTATGATTTGAACCTCTCCTGTGAGGTCAGATTTAGATTCCGATGCTTCACTACAGGTTTGCTGTATCCCTTGGACCTTCTTGTAGACGATAAAACACAGAAATTGCGTCCGAATTTAATACAAATGGCGCAATGCCGACTTAAGTACAAGAGGACTGACATTCTAACTTTCTATGATTTGAACCTCTCCTGAGAGTGCAGTTTTAGATTCCGATGCTTCACATCAGGTTTACTGTATCCCTTGGACTTTCTTGTTGACGATGAACCACCGAAATTGCATCGGAATTAAATTCAAAAGGCACAATGCCGAGTTAAGTACAAGAGGACTGACACTCTAAGTTTCTATGATTTGAACCTCTCCTGTGACGTCAGATTTAGATTCCGATGCTTCACTTTAGGTTTACTGTATCCCTTGGACCTTCTTATAGACGATAAAACACAGAAATTGCATCCTAATTTAATACAAATGGCACAGTGCCGACTTAAGTACAAGAGGACTGACGCTCTAACTTTCTATGGTTTGAACCTCTCCTGTGAGTCCAGTTTTAGATTCCGATGCTTCACTTCAGGTTTACTGTACCCCTTGGACCTTCTTATTGACGATGAACCACAGAAATTGCATCGAAATTAAATTGAAAAGGATCAATGCGGACTTAAGTACAAGAGGACTGATACTCTAACATTCTATGATTTGAACCTCTCCTGTGAGGTCAGATTTAGATTCCGATGCTTCACTACAGGTTTACTGTTTCCCTTGGACCTTCTTGTAGACGATAAAACACAGAAATTGCGTCCGAATTTAATACAAATGGCGCAATGCCGACTTAAGTACAAGAGGACTGACATTCTAACTTTCTATGATTTGAACCTCTCCTGAAAGTCCAGTTTTAGATTCCGATGCTTCACATCAGGTTTACTGTATCCCTTGGACTTTCTTGTTGACGATGAACCACCGAAATTGCATCGGAATTAAATTCAAAAGGCACAATGCCGACTTAAGTACAAGAGGACTGACACTCTAACTTTCTATGATTTGAACCTCTCCTGTGAGGTCAGATTTAGATTCCGATGCTTCACTTCAGGTTTACTGTATCCCTTGGACCTTCTTATAGACGATAAAACACAGAAATTGCATCCTAATTTAATACAAATTGCACAATGCCGACTTAAGTACAAGTGGACTGACGCTCTAACTTTCTATGCTTTGAACCTCTCCTGTGAGTCCAGTTTTAGATTCCGATGCTTCACTTCAGGTTGACTGTATCCCTTGGACCTTCTTATTGACGGTGAAACACAGAAAATGCATCCTTATTTAATACAAACGGCACAATGTAGACTTAAGTACAAGAGGGCTGACACTCTCACTTTCTATGACTCGAACCTCACCTGTGAGATCAGATTTAGATTCCGATGCTTCACTTCAGGTTTACCGTATCCCTTGGACCTTCTTATTGACGATAAAACACAGAAATCGCATCGGAATTAAATTCAAAATGTACAATGCCGACCTAAGTAGAAGAGGACTAACACTCTCACTTTCTATGATTCGAACCTCACCTGTGAGTCCAGTTTTAGATTCCGATGCTTCACTTCAGGTGCACTGTATCTCTTGGACCTTCTTATTGACGATGAAACACAGAGTTTGCATCCGAATTTAATACAAAATTCACAATGCCGACTTAAGTACAAGAGGACTGACACTCTAACCTTCTATGATTTGAACCTCTCCTGTGAGTCCAGTTTAAATTCCGATGCTTCACTTCAGGTATACTGTATCCCTTGGGCCTTCTTATTAACGATGAAACACAGATTTTGCATCCGAATTTAATACAAATGGCACAATGCCGACTTAAGTACAAGAGGACTGATACTCTAACTTTCTATGATTTGAACCTCTCCTGTGAGTCCAGTTTTAGATTCCGATGCTTCACTTCAGGTTTCCTGTATACATTGCACCTTCTTATTGACGATGAAACACAGAAATTGTATCCGAATTTAATACAAAAGGCACAATGCCGACATAGGTACAAGAGGACTGACATTCTAACTTTCTATGATTTGAACCTCTCCTGTGAGTCCAGTTTTAGATTCCGATGCTTCACTTCAGGTTTACTGTATATCTTGGACCTTCTTACTGACGATGAAACACAGAAATTGCATCCGAATTTAATACAAATGACACAATGCCGACTTAAGTACAAGAGGACTGACACTCTCACTTTCTTTGATTTGAATCCCTCCTGTGAGTCCAGTTTTAGATTCTGATGCTTCACTTCGGGTTTACCGTATACCTTGCAAATTCTGATTGCCGATGAAACACAGAAATTGTATCGGAATTTAATACAAAAGGCACAATGCTGACTTAAGTAAAATAGGACCGACCCTCTAACTTTCTATGATTTGAACCTCTCCTGTGAGTCCAGTTTTAGATTCTGATGCTTCACTTCAGGGTTACTGTATTCCTTCGACCTTCTTATTGACGATGAGACACAGAAATTGCAACCGAATTTAATACAAAAGGCACAATACCGACGTAAGTACAAGAGGAGTGACACTCTAACTTACTATGCATTGAATCTCTCCTATGAGTCCAGTTTTAGATTCCGATGCTTCACTTCAGGTTTACTGTATCCCTTGGACCTTCCAATTGACGATGAAACACAGACTTTGCATCCGAATTTAATACAAAATGTACAATGCCAACTTAAGTACAAGAGGACTGACACTGTAACTCTCTATGATTTGAACCTCTCCTGTGAGTCCAGGTTTAGATTCCGATGCTTCGCTTTACGTTTACTGTATCCCTTGGACCTTCTTATTGACGATGAAACACAGATATTGCATCCGAATTTAATACAAAAATCACAATGGCGATTTAAGTACAAGAGGACTGACACTCTCATTGTCTATGATATGAACCTCTCCTGTGAGTCCAGTTTTAGATTCCGATGCTTCACTTCAGTTTTACTGTATCCCTTGGACTTTCTTGTTGACGATGAACCACCGAAACTGCATCGGTATTAAATTCAAAAGGCTCAATGCCGACTTAAGTACAAGAGGACTGACACTCTAACTTTCTATGATTTGAACCTCTCCTGTGAGGTCAGATTTAGATTCCGATGCTTCACTTCAGGTTTACTGTATCCCTTGGACCTACTTATAGACGATAAAACACAGAAATTGCATCCGAATTTAATGCAAATGGCACAATGCCGACTTAAGTACAAGAGGACTGACATTCTAACTTTCTATGATTTGAACCTCTTTTGAGAGTCCAGTTTTAGATTCCGATGCTTCACTTCAGGGTTACTGTATCCCTTGGACTTTCTTGTTGACGATGAACCACCGAAACTGCATCGGTATTAAATTCAAAAGGCTCAATGCCGACTTAAGTACAAGAGGACTGACACTCTAACTTTCTATGATTTGAACCTCTCCTGTGAGGTCAGATTTAGATTCCGATGCTTCACTTCAGGTTTACTGTATCCCTTGGGTCTTCTTATAGACGATAAAACACAGAAATTGCATCCTAATTTAATACAAATGGCACAATGCCGACTTAAGTACAAGAGGACTGACACTCTCACTTTCTATGATTTGAACCTCTCCTGTAAGTCCAGTTTTAGATTCCGATGCTTCACTTCAGGTTGACTGTATCCCTTGGACCTTCTTATTGACGATGAAACACAGTAAATGCATCCGAATTTAATACAAACGGCACAATGCCGACTTAAGTACAAGAGGGCTGACACTCTCACTTTCTATGATTCGAACCTCTCCTGTGAGGTCAGTTTTAGATTCCGATGCTTCACTTCAGGTTTACCGTATCCCTTGGACCTTCTTATTGACGATAAAACACAGTAATCGCATCGGAATTGAATTCAAAATGTACAATGCCGATCTAAGTAGAAGGGGACTGACACTCTCACTTTCTATGATTTGAACCTCTCCTGTGAGTCCAGTTTTACATTCCGATGCTTCACTTCAGTTTTACTGTTTCCCTTGGACCTTCTTATTGACGATGAAACACAGAGTTTGCATCCGAATTTAATACAAAAATCACAATGCCGACTTAAGTACAAGAGGACTGACACTATAACTTTCTATGATTTGAATCTCTCCTGTGAGTCCAGTTTTAGATTCCGATGCTTCACTTCAGGTTTACTGTATCCCTTGGACCTTCTTATAGACGATAAAACACAGAAATTGCATCCGAATTTAATACAAATGGCACAATGCCGACTTAAGTACAAGAGGACTGACATTCTAAGTTTCTATGATTTGAACCTCTTTTGAGAGTCAAGTTTTAGATTCCGATGCTTCACTTCAGGGTTACTGTATCCCTTGGACTTTCTTGTTGACGATGAACCACCGAATCTGCATCGGAATTAAATTCAAAAGGCACAATGCCGACTTAAGTACAAGAGGACTGACACTCTAACTTTCTATGATTTGAACCTCTCCTGTGAGGTCAGATTTAGATTCCGATGCTTCACTTCAGGTTGACTGTATCCCTTGGACCTTCTTATTGACGATGAAACACAGTAAATGCATCCGAATTTAATACAAACGGCACAATGCCGACTTAAGTACAAGAGGGCTGACACTCTCACTTTCTATGATTCGAACCTCTCCTGTGAGGTCAGTTTTAGATTCCGATGCTTCACTTCAGGTTTACCGTATCCCTTGGACGTTCTTATTGACGATAAAACACAGTAATCGCATCGGAATTAAATTCAAAATGTACAATGCCGATCTAAGTAGAAGGGGACTGACACTCTCACTTTCTATGATTTGAACCTCTCCTGTGAGTCCAGTTTTAGATTCCGATGCTTCGCTTCAGTTTTACTGTATCCCTTGGTCCTTCTTATTGACGATGAAACACAGAAAATGCATCCGAATTTAATACAAACGGCACAATGCAGACCTAAGTACAAGAGGGCTGACACTCTCACTTTCAATGATTCGCACCTCTCCTGTGAGATCAGTTTTAGATTCCGATGCTTCACTTCAGGTTTACCGTATCCCTTGGACCTTCTTATTGACGATAAAACACAGAAATCACATCGGAATTAAATTCAAAATGTACAATGCCGACCGAAGTAGAAGAGGACTGACACTCTCACTTTCTATGATACGCACCTCTCCTATGAGTCCAGTTTTAGATTCCGATGCTTCACTTCAGGTTTACTGTATCCCTTGGACCTTCTTATTGACGATGAAACACAGAGTTTGCATCCGAATTTAATACATAAATCACAATGCCGACTTAAGTACAAGAGGACTGACACTCTAGCCTTCTATGATTTGAACCTCTCCTGTGAGTCCAGTTTTAGATTCCGATGCTTCACTTCAGGTATACTGTATCCCTTGGACCTTCTTATTAACGATGAAACACAGAAATTGCATCCGAATTTAATACAAATGGCACAATGCCGACTTAAGTACAAGAGGACTGATACTCTAACTTTCTATGATTTGAACCTCTCCTGTAAGTCCAGTTTTAGATTCCGATGCTTCACTTCAGGTTTCCTGTATACATTGCACCTTCTTATTGACGATGAAACACAGAAATTGTATCCGAATTTAATACAAAAGGCACAATTCCGACTTACGTACAAGAGGACTGACATTCTCACTTTCTATGATTTGAACCTCTCCTGAGAGTCCAGTTTTAGATTCCGATGCTTCACTTCTGGTTTACTGTATCCCTTGGACTTTCTTATTGTCGATGAAACACTGAAATTGCATCCGAGTGTATTACAAATGGCACAATACCGACTTAAGTACAAGAGGAGTGACACTCTAACTTTCTATGATTTGAACCTCTCCTGTGAGTCCAGTTTTAGATTCTGATGCTTCACTTCAGGGTTACTGTATCCCTTCGACCTTCTTATTGACGATGAGACACAGAAATTGCAACCGAATTTAATACAAAAGGCACAATACCGACGTAAGTACAAGAGGAGTGACACTCTAACTTACTATGATTTGAATCTCTCCTGTGAGTCCAGTTTTAGATTCCGATGCTTCACTTCAGGTTTACTGTATCCCTTGGACCTTCCAATTGACGATGAAACACAGACTTTGCATCCGAATTTAATACAAAATGTACAATGCCGACGTAAGTACAAGAGGACTGACACTGTAACTCTCTATGATTTGAACCTCTCCTGTGAGTCCAGGTTTAGATTCCGATGCTTCGCTTTACGTTTACTGTATCCCTTGGACCTTCTTATTGACGATGAAACACAGATATTGCATCCGAATTTAATACAAAAATCACAATGGCGATTTAAGTACAAGAGGACTGACACTCTCATTGTCTATGATATGAACCTCTCCTGTGAGTCCAGTTTTAGATTCCGATGCTGCACTTCAGGTTTACTGTATCCCTTGGACTTTCTTGTTGACGATGAACCACCGAAATTGCATCGGAATTAAATTCAAAAGGCACAATGCCGACTTCAGTACAAGAGGACTGACACTCTAACTTTCTATGATTTGAACCTCTCCTGTGAGGTCAGATTTAGATTCCGATGCTTCACTTCAGGATTACTGTATCCCTTGGACCTTCATATAGACGATAAAACACAGAAAATGCATCCGAATTTAATACAAATGGCACAATGCCGACTTAAGTACATGAGGACTGACACTCTCACTTTCTATGATTTGAACCTCTCCTGTGAGTCCAGTTTTAAATTCCGATGCTTCACTTTAGGTTGACTGTATACCTTGGACCTTCTTATTGACGATGAAACACAGAAAATGCATCCGAATTTAATACAAACGGCACAATGCCGACTTAAGTACAAGAGGGCTGACACTCTCACTTTCTATGATTCGAACCTCTCCTGTGAGGTCAGTTTTAGATTCCGAATCTTCACTTCAGGTTTACCGTATCCCTTGGACCTTCTTATTGACCATAAAACACAGTAATCGGATCGGAATTAAATTCAAAATGTACAATGCCGATCTAAGTGAAGACGACTGACACTCTCACTTTCTATGATTTGAACCTCTCCTGTGAGTCCAGTTTTAGATTCCGATGCTTCACTTCAGGTTTACTGTATCCCTTGGACTACCTTATTGACGATGAATCACAGAGTTTGCATCCGAATTTAATACAAAAATCACAATGCCGACTTAATACAAGAGGACTGACACTATAACTTTCTATGATTTGAATCTCTCCTGTGAGTCCAGATTTAGATTCCGATGCTTCACTTCAGGTTTACTGTATCCCTTGGACCTACTTATAGACGATAAAACACAGAAATTGCATCCGAATTTAATGCAAATGGCACAATGCCGACTTAAGTACAAGAGGACTGACATTCTAACTTTCTATGATTTGAACCTCTTTTGAGAGTCCAGTTTTAGATTCCGATGCTTCACTTCAGGGTTACTGTATCCCTTGGACTTTCTTGTTGACGATGAACCACCGAAACTGCATCGGTATTAAATTCAAAAGTCTCAATGCCGATTTAAGTACAAGAGGACTGACACACTAACTTTCTATGATTTGAACCTCTCCTGTGAGGTCAGATTTAGATTCCGATGCTTCACTTCAGTTTTACTGTATCCCTTGGGTCTTCTAATAGACGATAAAACACAGAAATTGCATCCTAATTTAATACAAATGGCACAATGCCGACTTAAGTACAAGAGGACTGACACTCTCACTTTCTATGATTTGAACCTCTCCTGTAAGTCCAGTTTTAGATTCCGATGCTTCACTTCAGGTTGACTGTATCCCTTGGACCTTCTTATTGACGATGAAACACAGTAAATGCATCCGAATTTAATACAAACGGCACAATGCCGACTTAAGTACAAGAGGGCTGACACTCTCACTTTCTATGATTCGAACCTCTCCTGTGAGGTCAGTTTTAGATTCCGATGCTTCACTTCAGGTTTACCGTATCCCTTGGACCTTCTTATTGACGATAAAACACAGTAATCGCATCGGAATTGAATTCAAAATGTACAATGCCGATCTAAGTAGAAGGGGACTGACACTCTCACTTTCTATGATTTGAACCTCTCCTGTGAGTCCAGTTTTAGATTCCGATGCTTCACTTCAGTTTTACTGTTTCCCTTGGACCTTCTTATTGACGATGAAACACAGAGTTTGCATCCGTATTTAATACAAAAATCACAATGCCGACTTAAGTACAAGAGGACTGACACTATAACTTTCTATGATTTGAATGTCTCCTGTGAGTCCAGTTTTAGATTCCGATGCTTCACTTCAGGTTTACTGTATCCCTTGGACCTTCTTATAGACGATAAAACACAGAAATTGCATCCGAATTTAATACAAATGGCACAATGCCGACTTAAGTACAATAGGACTGACATTCTAACTTTCTATGATTTGAACCTCTTTTGAAAGTCAAGTTTTAGATTCCGATGCTTCACTTCAGGGTTACTGTATCCCTTGGACTTTCTTGTTGACGATGAACCACCGAAACTGCATCGGAATTAAATTCAAAAGGCACAATGCCGACTTAAGTACAAGAGGACTGATACTCTAACTTTCTATGATTTGAATCTCTCATGTGAGTCCAGTTTTAGATTCCGATGCTTCACTTCAGTTTGACTGTATCCCTTGGTCCTTCTTATTGACGATGAAACACAGAAAATGCATCCGAATTTAATACAAACGGCACAATGCAGACTTAAGTACAAGAGGGCTGACACTCTCACTTTCAATGATTCGCACCTCTCCTGTGAGATCAGTTTTAGATTCCGATGCTTCACTTCAGGTTTACCGTATCCCTTGGACCTTCTTATTGACGATAAAACACAGAAATCACATCGGAATTAAATTCAAAATGTACAATGCCGACCGAAGTAGAAGAGGACTGACACTCTCACTTTCTATGATATGCACCTCTCCTATGAGTCCAGTTTTAGATTCCGATGCTTCACTTCAGGTTTACTGTATCCCTTGGACCTTCTTATTGACGATGAAACACAGAGTTTGCATCCGAATTTAATACATAAATCACAATGCCGACTTAAGTACAAGAGGACTGACACTCTAGCCTTCTATGATTTGAACCTCTCCTGTGAGTCCAGTTTTAGATTCCGATGCTTCACTTCAGGTATACTGTATCCCTTGGACCTTCTTATTAACGATGAAACACAGAAATTGCATCCGAATTTAATACAAATGGCACAATGCCGACTTAAGTACAAGAGGACTGATACTCTAACTTTCTATGATTTGAACCTCTCCTGTGAGTCCAGTTTTAGATTCCGATGCTTCACTTCAGGTTTCCTGTATACATTGCACCTTCTTATTGACGATGAAACACAGAAATTGTATCCGAATTTAATACAAAAGGCACAATGCCGTCTTACGTACAAGAGGACTGACATTCTCACTTTCTATGATTTGAACCTCTCCTGAGAGTCCAGTTTTAGATTCCGATGCTTCACTTCTGGTTTACTGTATCCCTTGGACTTTCTAATTGTCGATGAAACACTGAAATTGCATCCGAGTGTATTACAAATGGCACAATACCGACTTAAGCAAAAGAGGAGTGACACTCTAACTATCTATGATTTGAATCTCTCCTGTGAGTCCAGTTTTAGATTCCGATGCTTCACTTGAGGTTTACTGTATATCTTGGACCTTCTTACTGACGATGAAACACAGAAATTGCATCCGAATTTAATACAAATGGCACATTGCCGACTTAAGTACAAGAGGACTGACACTCTCATTGTCTATGATATGAACCTCTCCTGTGAGTCCAGTTTTAGATTCCGATGCTTCACTTCAGGTTTCCTGTATACATTGCACCTTCTTATTGACGATGAAACACAGAACTTGTATCCGAATTTAATACAAAAGGCACAATGCCAACTTAAGTACATGAGGACTGACATTCTCACTTTCTATGATTTGAACCTCTCCTAAGAGTCCAGTTTTAGATTCCGATGCTTCACTTCTGGTTTACTGTATCCCTTGGACTTTCTTATTGTCGATGAAACACAGAAATTGCATCCGAGTTTAATACAAATGGCACAATACCGACTTAAGTACAAGAGGAGTGACACTCTAACTTTCTATGATTTGAACCTTTCCTGTGAGTCCAGTTTTAGATTCCGATGCTTCACTTCAGGTTTACTGTATACCTTACACCATCTTATAGACGATGAAACACAGAAATTGCATCGGAATTAAATTCAAAAGGCACAATGCAGACCTAAGTACAAGAGGACTGACACTCTCACTTTCTATGATTTGAACCTCTCCTGTGGGTCCAGTTTTAGAATCCGATGCTTCACTTCAGGTTTACTGTATCCCTTGGACCTTCCAATTGACGATGAAACACAGAGTTTGTATCCGAGTTTAATGCAAAAGGTACAATGCCGACTTAAGTACAAGAGGACTGACACTTTAACTTTCTATGATTTGAACCTCTCCTGTGAGTCCAGGTTTAGATTCCGCTGCTTTACTTTACGTTTACTGTATCCCTTGGACCTTCTTATTGACGATGAAACTCTGATATTGCATCCGAATTTAATACAAAAATCACAATGGCGATTTAAGTACAAGAGGACTGACACTCTCATTGTCTATGATATGAACCTCTCCTGTGAGTCCAGTTTTAGATTCCGATGCTTCACTTCAGGTTTACTGTATCCCTTGGACCTTCTTATTGACGATCAAACACAGAGTTTGCATCCGAATTTGATACAAAAATCACAATGCCGACTTAAGTACAAGAGGACTGACACTATAACTTGCTATGATTCGAATCTCTCCTGTGAGTCCAGTTTTAGATCCCGATGCTTCACTTCAGGTTTACTGTATCCCTTGGACCTTCTTATAGACGATAAAACACAGAAATTGCATCCGAATTTAATACAAATGTCACAATGCCGACTTAAGTACAAGAGGACTGACATTCTAACTTTCTATGATTTGAACCTCTTTTGAGAGTCCAGTTTTAGATTCCGATGCTTCACTTCAGGTTTACTGTATCCCTTGGACTTTCTTGTTGACGATGAACCACCGAAATTGCATCGGAATTAAATTCAAAAGGCACAATGCCGACTTAAGTACAAGAGGACTGACACTCTAACTTTCTATGATTTGAACCTCTCCTGTGATTTCAGATTTAGATTCCGATGCTTCACTTCAGGTTTACTGTATCCCTTCGGTCTTCTTATAGACGATAAAACACAGAAATTGCATCCTAATTTAATACAAATGGCACAATGCCGTCTTAAGTACAAGAGGACTGACACTCTCACTTTCTATGATTTGAACCTCTCCTGTGAGTCCAGTTTTAGTTTCCGATGCTTCACTTCAGGTTGACTGTATCCCTTGGACCTTCTTATTGACGATGAAACACAGAAAATGCATCCGAATTTAATACAAACGGCACAATGCAGACTTAAGTACAAGAGGGCTGACACTCTCACTTTCTATGATTCGAACCTCTCCTGTGAGATCAGTTTTAGATTCCGATGCTTCACTTCAGGTTTACCGTATCCCTTGGACCTTCTTATTGACGATAAATCACAGAAATCGCATCGGAAATAAATTCAAAATGTACAATGCCGACCTAAGTAGAAGAGGACTGACACTCTCACTTTCTATGATTTGAACCTCTCCTGTGAGTCCAGTTTTAGACTCCGATGCTTCACTTCAGGTTTACTGTATCATTTGGACCTTCTTATTGACGATGAAACACAGAGTTTGCATCCGAATTTAATACAAAAATCACAATGCCGACTTAAGTACAAGAGGACTGACACTCCAACCTTCTATGATTTGAACCTCTCCTGTGAGTCCAGTTTTAGATTCCGATGCTTTACTTCAGGTATACTGTATCCCTTGGACCTTCTTATTAACGATGAAACACAGAAATTGCATCCGAATTTAATACAAATGGCACAATGCAAACTTAAGTACAAGAGGACTGATACTCTAATTTTCTATGATTTGAACCTCTCCTGTGAGTCCAGCTTTAGATTCCGATGCTTCAATTCAGGTTTCCTGTATACATTGCAGCTTCTTATTGACGATGAAACACAGAAATTGTATCCGAATATAATACAAAAGGCACAATGCCGACTTAAGTACAAGAGGACTGACATTCTCACTTTCTATGATTTGAACCTCTCCTGAGAGTCCAGTTTTAGATTCCGATGCTTCACTTCTGGTTTACTGTATCCCTTGGACTTTCTTATTGTCGAAGAAACACAGAAATTGCATCCGAATTTAATACAAATGGCACAATGCCGACTTAAGTACAGAAGGACTGTCAGTCTCACTTTCTTTGATTTGAATCCCTCATGTGTGTCCAGTTTTAGATTCCGATGCTTCACTTCGGGTTTATTGTATACCTTGCAACTTCTGATTGACGATGAAACAGAGAAATTGCATCGGAATTTAATGCAAAAGGCACAATGCCGACTTAAGTAAAAGAGGACCGACCCTCTAACTTTCTATAATTTTAACCTCTCCTGTGAGTCCAGTTTTAGATTCTGATGCTTCACTTCAGGTTTACTGTATCCCTTCGACCTTCTTATTGACGATGAAACACAGAAATTGCATCCGAATTTAATACAGAAGGCACAATGCCGACTTAAATACAAGAGGAGTGACACTCTATTTTTCTGTGATTTGAATCTCTCCTGTGAGTCCAGTTTTAGATTCCGATGCTTCACTTCAGGTTTACTGTATCCCTGGGACGTTCTTATTGGCGATGAAACACAGACATTGCATCGGAATTAAATTCAAAAGGCACAATGCCGACTAAGTAGAAGAGGACTAACACTCTCACTTTCTATGATTTGAACCTCTTCTGTGAGTCCAGTTTTAGATTCAGATGCTTCACTTCAGGTTTACTGTATACCTTGCACCTTCTTATAGACGATGAAACACAGAAATTGCATCGGAATTAAATTCAAAAGGCACAATGCCGACTTAAGTACAAGAGGGCTGACACTCTCACTTTCTATGATTCGAACCTCTCCTGTGAGGTCAGTTTTAGATTCAGATGCTTCACTTCAGGTTTACCGCATCCCTTGGACCTTCTTATTGACGATAAAACACAGTAATCGCATCGGAATTAAATTCAAAATGTACATTGCCGATCTAAGTAGAAGAGGACTGACACTCTCACTTCCTATGATTTGAACCTCTCCTGTGAGTCCAGTTTTAGATTCCGATGCTTCACTTCAGGTTTACTGTATCCCTTGGACCTTCTTATTGACGATGAAACACAGAGTTTGCATCCGAATTTAATACAAAAATCAAGATGCCGACTTAAGTACAAGAGGACTGACACTATAACTTTCTATGATTTGAATCTCTCCTGTGAGTCCAGTTTTAGATTCCGATGCTTCACTTCAGGTTTACTGTATCCCTTGGACTTTCTTGTTGACGATGAACCACCGAAATTGCATCGGAATTAAATTCAAATGGCATAATGCCGACTTAAGTACAAGAGGACTGACACTCTCACTTTCTATGATTTGAACCTCTCCTGTGAGTCCAGTTTTAGATTCCGATGCTTCACTACAGGTTGACTGTATCCCTTGGACCCTCTTATTGACGATGAAACACAGAAAATACATCCGAATTTAATACAAACGGCACAATGCCGACTTAAGTACAATAGGGCTGACACGCTCACTTTCTATGATTCGAACCTCTCCTGTGAGGTCAGTTTTAGATTCCGATGCTTCACTTCAGGCTTACCGTATCCCTTGGACCTTCTTATTGACGATAAAACACAGTAATCGCATCGGAATTAAATTCAAAATGTACAATGCCGATCTAAGTAGTAGAGGACTGACACTCTCACTTTCTATGATTTGAACCTCTCCTGTGAGTCCAGTTTTAGATTCCGATGCTTCACTTCAGGTTTACTGTATCCCTTGGACTTTCTTATTGACGATGAAACACAGAGTTTGCTTCCGAATTTAATACAAAAATCACAATGCCGACTTAAGTACAAGAGGACTGACACTCTCACTTTCTATGATTCAAACCACTCCTGTGACGGCAGTTTTAGATTCCGATGCTTCACTTCAGGGTTACTGTATCCATTGGACCTTCTTATTGACGATAAAACACAGAAATTGCATCCGAATTTAATACAAAAGGCACAATACCGACTTAAGTACAAGAGGAGTGACACTCTAACTTTCTATGATTTGAATCTCTCCTGTGGGTCCAGTTTTAGATTCCGATGCTTCACTTAAGGTTTACTGTATCCCTTGGACGTTCTTATTGGCGATGAAACACAGACATTGCATCGGAATTAAATTCAAAAGGCACAATGCCGACTAAGTAGAAGAGGACTAACACTCTCACTTTCTAGGCTTTGAACCGCTTCTGTGAGTCCAGTTTTAGATTCCGATGCTTCACTTCAGGTTTACTGTATACCTTGCACCTTCTTATAGACGATGAAACACAGAAATTGCATCGGAATTAAATTCAAAAGGCACAATGCCGACCTAAGTACAAGAGGACTAACACTCTCACTTTCTATGATTCGAACCTCTCCTGTGAGTCCAGGTTTAGATTCCGGTGCTTCACTTTACGTTTAATGTATCCCTTGGACCTTCTTATTGACGATGAAACACAGATATTGCATCCGAATGTAATACAAAAATCACAATGGCGATTTAAGTACAAGAAGACTGACAGTCTCATTGTCTATGATATGAACTTCTAATGTGAGTCCAGTTTTAGATTCCGATGCCTCACTTCAGGTTTACTGTATACCTTGGACTCTCTTGTTGACGATGAACCATCGAAATTGCATCGGAATTAAATTCAAAAGGCACAATGCCGACTTAAGTACAAGAGGACTGACACTCGAACTTTCTATTATTTGAACCTCTCCTGTGAGTCCAGTTTTTGTTGCCGAGGGTTCACAACAGGTTTACTGTATCCCTTGGTCCTTCATATTGATGATGAACCACAGAAATTGTATCCGAAATTAATATAAAAGGCACAATGCCGACTTAAGTACAAGAGGACTGACACTCTATGTTTCTATGATTTGAACCTCTCCTTTGAGGTCAGATTTAGATTCCGATGCTTCACTTCAGGTTGACTGTATCCCTTCGACCTTCTTATTGACGATGAAACACAGAAATTGCATCCGAATTTAATACAAAATGCACAATGCCGACTTAAGTACAAGAGGACTGACACTCTAATTTTCTATGATTTGTACCTCACCTGTGAGTCCAGTTTTAGATTCCGATGCTCCACTTCAGGTTTACTGTATCCCTTGGACCTTCTTATTGACGATGAAACACAGAAATTGCATCCGAATTTAATACGAAAGGCACAATGCCGAATTTAGTACAAGAGGACTGACACTCTAACTTTCTATTATTTGAACCTCTCCTGTGAGTCCAGTTTTTGTTGCCGAGGGTTCACAACAGGTTTACTGTATCCCTTGGTCCTTCATATTGATGATGAACCACAGAAATTGTATCCGAAATTAATATAAAAGGCACAATGCCGACTTAAGTACAAGAAGACTGACACTCTATGTTTCTATGATTTGAACCTCTCCTGTGAGTCAGGTTTTAGTTTCCGATGCTTCTCTTCAGGTTTACTGAATCCCTTGGACCTTCTTATTGACAATGAAACACCGAAATTGCATACAAATTCAATACAAAAGGCACAGTGCCGACTTAAGTACAAGAGGACTGACACTCTAACTTTCTATGATTTCAACCACTCCTGTGAGTCCAATTTTAGATTCCGATGTTTCACTTCAGGCTTACTGTATCCCTTGGACCTTCTTATTGACGATGAAACATAGAAATTGCATCCGAATTTAATACAAACGGCACAATGCCGACTTAAGTACAAGAGGGCTGACACTCTCACTTTCTATGATTCGAACCTCTCCTGTGAGGTCAGTTTTAGATTCAGATGCTTCACTTCAGGTTTACCGCATCCCTTGGACCTTCTTATTGACGATAAAACACAGTAATCGCATCGGAATTAAATTCAAAATGTACAATGCCGATCTAAGTAGAAGAGGACTGACACTCTCACTTCCTATGATTTGAACCTCTCCTGTGAGTCCAGTTTTAGATTCCGATGCTTCACTTCAGGTTTACTGTATCCCTTGGACCTACTTATTGACGATGAAACACAGAGTTTGCATCCGAATTTAATACATATGGCACAATGCCGACTTAAGTACAAGAGGACTGACACTATAACTTTCTATGATTTGAATCTCTCCTGTGAGTCCAGTTTTAGATTCCGATGCTTCACTGCAGGTTTACTGTATCCCTTGGACTTTCTTGTTGACGATGAACCACCGAAATTGAATCGGAATTAAATTCAAATGGCACAATGCCGACTTAAGTACAAGAGGACTGACACTCTCACTTTCTATGATTTGAACCTCCCCGGTGAGTCCAGTTTTAAATTCCGATGCTTCACTTCAGGTTTACTGTATACCTTGCACCATCTTATTGACGATGAAACGTAGAAATTGCATCGGAATTTAATACAAATGGCACAATGCCGACTTAAGTACAAGAGGACTGACACTCTCACTTTCTATGATTTGAACCTCTCCTGTGATTCCAGTTTCAGATTCCGATGCTTCACTACAGGTTGACTGTATCCCTTGGACCTTCTTATTGACGATGAAACACAGAAAATACATCCGAATTTAATACAAACGGCACAATGCCGACTTAAGTACAATAGGGCTGACACTCTGACTTTCTACGATTCGAACCTCTCCTGTGAGGTCAGTTTTAGATTCCGATGCTTCACTTCAGGTTTACCGTATCCCTTGGACCTTCTTATTGACGATAAAACACAGTAATCGCATCGGAATTAAATTCAAAATGTACAATGCCGATCTAAGTAGAAGAGGACTGACACTCTCACTCTCTATGATTTGAACCTCTCCTGTGAGTACAGTTTTAGAATCCGATGCTTCGCTTCGGGTTTAATGTATCCCTTGGACCTTCTTATTGACGATGAAACACAGAGTTTGCATCCGAATTTAATACAAAAATCACTATGCCGACTTAAGTACAAGTGGACTGACACTATAACTTTCTATGATTTGAATCTCTCCTGTGAGTCCAGTTTTAGATTCCGATGCCTCACTTCAGGTTTACTGTATCCCTTGTTCCTTCTTATTGAAGCTGAAACACAGAAAGTGCATCGGAATGAAATTCATAGGGCACAATTCCGACCTAAGTAGAAGAGGACTGACACTCTCACTTTCTATGATTTGAACCCCTCCTGTGAGTCCAGTTTTAGATTCCGATGCTTCACTTCAGGTTTACTGTATACCTTGGACCTTCTTATTTACGATGAGACACAGAAATTGAATCCGTATTTAATACAAATGGCACAATACCGACTTAAGTACAAGAGGACTGACACTCTCACTTTCTATAATTCGAACCACTCCTGTGACGTCAGTTTTAGATTCCGATGCTTCACTTCAGGTTTACTGTATCCATTGGACCTTCTTATTGACGATAAAACACAGAAATTGCATCCGAATTTAATACAAAAGGCACAATACCGACTTAAGTACAAGAGGAGTGACACTCTAACTTTCTATGATTTGAACCTCTTCTGTGAGTCCAGTTTTAGATTCCGATGTTTCACTTCAGGTTTAGTGTATCCCTTGGACCTTCTTATTGATTATGAGACACAGGAATTGCATCCGAATTTAATACAAATGGCACAATGCCGACTTAAGTACAAGAGGACTGACACTCTCACTTTCTATGATTTGAACCTCTCCTGTGAGTCCACTTTTAGATTCCGATGCTTCACTTCAGGTTTACTGTATCATTTGGACATTCTTATTGACGATAAAACACAGAAATTGCATCCGAATTTAATACAAAAGGCACAGAACCGACTTAAGTACAAGAGGAGTGACACTCTCACTTTCTATTATTTAACCCTCTCCGGTGAGTCAAGTTTTAAATTCCGATGCTTCACTTCAGGTTTACTGCATACCTTGCACCTTCTTATTGACGATGAAACATAGAAATTGCCTCGGAATTTAATACAAATGGCACAATGCCGACTTAAGTACAAGAGGACTGACACTCTCACTTTCTATGATTTGAACCTCTCCTGTGAGTCCAGTTTTAGATTTCAATGCTCCACTTCGGGTGTACTGTATACCTTGCACCTTCTGATTGACGATGAAACACGGAAATTGCATCGGAATTTAATACAAAAGGCACAATGCCGACTTAAGTAAAAGAGGACAGACAGTCTAACTTTCTATGATTTGAACCTCTCCTGTGAGTCCAGTTTTAGATTCTGATGCTTCACTTCAGGTTTACTGTATCCCTTGGACCTTCTTATTGACGATGAAACACAGAAATTTGCATCCGAATTTAATACAAATGGTACAATGCCGTCTTAAGTAAAAGAGGACTGCCACTCTAACATTCTATGATTTGAATCTCTCCTGTGAGTCCAGTTTGCGATTCCGATGCTTCACTTCAGGTTTACTGTATCCCTTGGACCTTCTTATTGACGATGAAACACAGAAATAGCATCCGAATTTAATACAAATGGCACAATGTCGACTTAAGAACAAGAGGACTGACTTTCTCACTTTCTATGGTTTGAACCACTCCTGTGAGTCCAGTTGTAGATTCCGATGCTTCACTTCAGGTTTACTGTATCCCTTGGACCTTCTTATTGGCGATGAAACACAGAAATTGCATCGGAATTAAATTCAAAACGCAATATCCCGACATAAGTAAAAGAGGACTGACACTCTCACTTTCTATGATTTGAACCTCTCCTGTGAGTCCAGTTTTAAATACCGATGCTTCACTTCAGGTTTACTATATCCCTTGGACCTTCTTATTGACGATGAAACACAGAAATTGCATCCGAATTTAATACAAATGGCACAATGCCGACTTAAGTACAATAGGACTGACACTCTCACTTTCTATGATTTGAACCTCTCCTGTAAAGTCAGTTTTAGATTCCGATGCTTCACTTCAGGTTTACTGTATCCCTTGGACCTTCTTATTGACGATAAAATACAAAACTGCATCGGAATTTAATACAAAACGCACAATACCGACTTGAGTACAAGAGGAGTGACACTCTATCTTTCTATGATTTGAATCTCTCCTGTGAGTCCAGTTTTAGATTCCGATGCTTCACTTCAGGTTTACTGTATCCCTTGGACGTTCTTATTGACGATGAAACACAGAAATTGCATCTGAATTAAATTCAAAAGGCACAATGCCGACCTAAGTATAAGAGGACTAACACTCTCACTTTCTATGATTTGAACCTCTCCTGTGAGTCCAGTTTTAGATTCCGATGGTTCACTTCAGGTTTACTGTATCCCTTGGACCTTCTAATTGACGATGAAACACAGAGTTTGCATCCGAATTTAATACAAAAGGTACAATGCCGACTTAAGTGCAAGAGGACTGACACTCTGGCATTCTATGGTTTGAACCTCTCCTGTGAGTCCAGTTTTAGATTCCTTTGCTTCACTTCAGGTTACTGAATACCTTGGACCATCTTACTGACGATGAAACACAGAAATTACATCCGAATTTAATACAACAATCACAATGGAGCCTTAAGTACAAGAGGACTGACACTCTCACTTTCTATGATTTGAACTTCTCCTGTGAGTCCAGTTTTAGATTCCGATGCTTCACTTCAGGTTTACTGTATCCCTTGGACCATCTTATTGACGATGAAACACTGAAATTGCATCGGAATTAAATTCAAAAAACACAATCCCGACTTAAGTGAAAGAGGACTGACACCCTCACTTTCTTTGTTTTGAACCTCACCTGTGAGTCCAGTTTTAGATTCCGATGCTTCACTTCTGGTTTACTGTATCCCTTGGACCTTCTTATTGACGATGAAACACAGAAATTGCATCGTAATTAAATTCAAAACGCACAATGCCGACTTAAGTACAAGAGGACTGACACTCTAACTTTCTATGATTTGAACCTCTCCAGTGAGTCCAGTTTTAGATTCCGATGCTTCACTTCAGATTTACTGTTTCCGTTGGACCTTCTTATTGACGATGAAACACAGAAATTGCATCCGAATTAAATACAAATGGCACAATGCCGACTTAAGTACAATGGGAGTGACACTCTCACTTTCTACGATTTGAACCTCTCCTGTGAGGTCAGATTTAGATTCCGATGCTTCACTTCAGGTTTAGTGTATACCTAGAACCTTCTTATTAACGATGAAAAACAGAAATTGCATCGGAATTAAATTCAAAAGGCACAATTCCGACATAAGTACAAGAGGACTGACACTCTCACTTTCTATGATTTGAACCTCTCCTGTGAGTCCAGTTTTAGATTCCGATGCTTCACTTCAGGTTTACTGTATACCTTTGACCTTCGTATTGACGATGAAACACAGAATTCGCATCCGAATTTAATACAAAAATCACAATGGCGACTTAAGTACAAGAGGACTGACACTCTCACTTTCTATGATTCGAACCTCTCCTGTGAGGTCAGATTTAGCTTCCGATGCTTCACTTCAGGTTTACTGTATCCCATGGACCTTCTTGTTGACGATAAAACACTGAAATCGCATTAGAAATTAATACAAATAGCACAAAGCCGTCTTAAGTAAATGAGGACTGACGCTCTAACATTCTGTGATTGAACCTCTCCTGCGAGTCCAGTTTTAGATTCCGATGCTTCACTTAAGGTTTACTGAATCCCTTGGACCTTCTTATTGACGATGAAAGACAGAAATTGCATCCGAATTTAATACAAATGGCACAATACCGACTTAAGTACAAGAGGACTGACACTCTCACTTTCTATGATTCGAACCACTCCTGTGACGTCAGTTTTAGATTCCGATGCTTCACTTCAGGGTTACTGTATCCCTTGGACCTTCCTATTGACGATAAAACACAGAAATTGCATCCGAATTTAATACAAAAGGCACAATACCGACTTAAGTACAAGAGGAGTGACACTCTAACTTTCGTTGATTTGAACCTCTCCTGTGAGTCCAGTTTTAGATTCCGATGTTTCACTTCAGGTTTAGTGTATCCCTTGGACCTTCTTATTGATTATGAGACACAGGAATTGCATCCGAATTTAATACAAATGGCACAATGCCGACTTAAGTACAAGAGGACTGACACTCTCACTTTCTATGATTCTAACCTCTCCTGTGAGTCCAGTTTTAAATTCCGATGCTTCACCTCAGGTTTACTGTATCCCTTGGACCATCTTATTGACGATGAAACACAGAAATTTGCATCCGAATTTAATACAAATGGCACAATGCCGTCTTAAGTAAAAGAGGACTGCCACTCTAACATTCTATGATTTGAACCTCTCCTGCGAGTCCAGTTTTAGATTCCGATGCTTCACTTAAGGTTTACTGTATCCCTTGGACCTTCTTATTGACGATGAAACACAGAAATTGCATCCGATTTTAATCCAAAATTCACAATACCGACTTAAATACAAGAGGAGTGACACTCTAACTTTCTATGATTTGAATCTCTCCTGTGGGTCCAGTTTTAGATTCCGATGCTTTACTTCAGGTTTACTGTATCCCTTGGGCGTTCTTATTGACGATGAAACACGTAAATTGCATCGGAATTAAATTAAAAAGGCACAATGCCGACCTAAGTAGAAGAGGACTAACACTCTCACTTTCTATGATTTGAACCTCTCCTGTAAGTCCAGTTTTAGACTCCGATGCTACACTTCAGGTTTACTGTATACCTTGCACCTTCTTATTGACGATGAAACACAGAAAATGCATCCGAATTTAATACAAACGTCACAATGCCGACTTAAGTACAATAGGGCTGACACTCTCACTTTCTATGATTCGAACCTCTCCTGTGAGGTCAGTTTTAGATTCCGATGCTTCACTTCAGGTTTACCGTATCCCTTGGACCTTCTTATTGACGATAAAACACAGTAATCGCATCGGAATTAAATTCAAAATGTACAATGCCCATCTAAGTAGAAGAGGACTGACACTCTCACTCTCTATGATTTGAACCTCTCCTGTGAGTACAGTTTTAGATTCCGATGCTTCGCTTCAGGTTTAATGTATCCCTTGGACCTTCTTATTGACGATGAAACACAGAGTTTGCATCCGAATTTAATACAAAAATCACTATGCCGACTTAAGTACAAGAGGACTGACACTATAACTTTCTATGATCTGAATCTCTCCTGTGAGTCCAGTTTTAGATTCCGATGCCTCACTTCAGGTTTACTGTATCCCTTGGGCCTTCGTATTGAAGATGAAACACAGAAATTGCATTGGAATGAAATTCAAAGGGCACAATTCCGACCTAAGTAGAAGAGGACTGACACTCTCACTTTCTATGATTTGAACCCCTCCTGTGAGACCAGTTTTAGATTCCGATGCTTCACTTCAGGTTTACTGTATACCTTGGACCTTTTTATTTACGATGAGACACAGAAATTGCATCCGTATTTAAAAGAAATGGCACAATACCGACTTAAGTACAAGAGGACTGACACTCTCACTTTCTATGATTCGAACCACTCCTGTGACGTCAGTTTTAGATTCCGATGCTTCACTTCAGGTTTACTGTATCCATTGGACCTTCTTATTGACGATAAAATAGAAACTGCATCGGAATTTAATACAAAATGCACAATACCGACTTAAGTACAAGAGGAGAGACACTCTAACTTTCTATGATTTGAACCTCTCCTGTGAGTCCAGTTTTAGATTCCGAAGTTTCACTTCAGGTTTAGTGTATCCCTTGGACCTTCTTATTGATTATGAGACACAGGAATTGCATCCGAATTTAATACAAATGGCACAATGCCGTCTTAAGTAAAAGAGGACTGCCACTCTAACATTCTATGATTTGAATCTCTCCTGTGAGTCCAGTTTGCGATTCCGATGCTTCACTACAGGTTTACTGTATCCCTTGGACCTTCTTATTGACGATGATACACAGAAATTGCATCCGAATTTAATACAAATGCACAATGCCGACTTAAGTACAATAGGACTGACACTCTCACTTTCTATGATTTGAACCTCTCCTGTAAAGTCAGTTTTAGATTCCGATGCTTCACTTCAGGTTTACTGTATTCCTTGGACCTTCTTATTGACGATAAAATAGAAACTGCATCGGAATTTAATACAAAACGCACAATACCGACTTAAGTACAAGAGGAGTTACACTCTTACTTTCTATGATTTGAACCTCTCCTGTGAGTCCAGTTTTAGATTCCGATGTTTCACTTCAGGTTTAGTGTATCCCTTGGACCTTCTTATTGACTATGAAACACAGGAATTGCATCCGAATTTAATACGAATGGCACAATGCCGACTTAAGTACAAGAGGACTGACACTCTCACTTTCTATGATTTGAACCTGTCCTGTGAGTCCAGTTTAGGATTCCGCTGCTTCACTTCAGGTTTACTGTATCCCTTGGACCTTCTTATTGACGATGAAACACAGAAATAGCATCCGAATTTAATACAAATGGCACAATGTCGACTTAAGTACAAGAGGAGTGACACTCTAACTTTCTATGATTTGAACCTCACCTGTGAGTCCAGTTTTAGATTCCGATGCTTCACTTCAGGTTTACTGTATACCTTGGTCCTTCTTGTTGACGATGAAACACAGAAATTGCATCCGAATTTAATACAAAACTCACAATACCGACTTAAGTACAAGAGGAGTGTCACTCTAACTTTCTATGATTCGAATCCCTCCTGTGAGTCCAGTTTTAGATTCCGATGCTTCACTTCAGGTTTACTGTATCCCTTGGACGTTCTTATTGACGATGAAACACAGAAATTGCATCGGAATTAAATTCAAAAGGCACAATGTCGACCTAAGTAGAAGAGGACTAACACTCTCACTTTCTATGATTTGAACCTCTCCTGTGAGTCCAGTTTTAAATTCCGATGCTTCACTTCAGGTCTACTGTATTTCTTGGACCTTCTTATTGACGATGAAACACAGAAATTGCATCGGAATTAAATTCAAAACGCAATATCCCGACATAAGTAAAAGAGGACTGACACTCTCACTTTCTATGATTTGAACCTCTCCTGTGAGTCCAGTTTTAAAGTGCGATGCTTCACTTCAGGTTAACTGTATGCCTTGGACCTTCGTATTGACGATGAAACACAGAAATTGCATCCGAATTTAATACAAATGGCACAATGCCGACTTAAGTACAATAGGACTGACACTCTCACTTTCTATGATTTGAACCTCTCCTGTGAAGTCAGTTTTAGATTCCGAAGCTTCACTTCAGGTTTACTGTATCCCTTGGACCTTCTTATTGACGATAAAATACAAAACTGCATCGGAATTTAATACAAAACGCACAATACCGACTTGAGTACAAGAGGAGTGACACTCTATCTTTCTATGATTTGAACCTCTCCTGTGAGTCCAGTTTTAGATTCCGATGCTTCACTTCAGGTTTACTGTATACCTTGGACCTTCTTATTGACGACGAAACACAGAAATTCCAACCGAATTTAATACAAAACTCACAATACCGACTTAAGTACAAGAGGAGTGTCACTCTAACGTTCTATGATTTGAATCTCTCCTGTGAGTCCAGTTTTAGATTCCGATGCTTCACTTCAGGTTTACTGTATCCCTTGGACCTTCTTATTGACGATGAAACACTGAAATTGCATCGGAATTAAATTCAAAAAACACAATGCCGACTTAAGTGAAAGAGGACTGACACTCTCACTTTCTTTGTTTTGAACCTCTCCTGTGAGCCCAGTTTTAGATTCCGATGCTTCACTTCTGGTTTACTGTATCCCTTGGACCTTCTTATTGACGATGAAACACAGAAATTGCATCGTAATTAAATTCAAAACGCACAATGCCGACTTAAGTACAAGAGGACTGACACTCAAACTTTCTATGATTTGAACCTCTCGAGTGAGTCCAGTTTTAGATTCCGATGCTTCACTTCAGGTTTACTGTTTCCGTTGGACCTTCTTAATGACGATGAAACACAGAAATTGCATCCGAATTTAATACAAATGGCACAATGCCGACTTAAGTACAATAGGACTGACACTCTCACTTTCTATGATTTGAACCTCTCCTGTGAGGTCAGATTTAGATTCCGATGCTTCACTTCAGGTTTACTGTATACCTTGAACCTTCTTATTGACGATGAAAAACAGAAATTGCATCGGAATTAAATTCAAAAGGCACAATTCCGACTTAAGTACAAGAGGACTGACACTCTCACTTTCTATGAATTGAACCTCTCCTGTGAGTCCAGTTTTAGATTCCGATGCTTCACTTGAGGTTTACTGTATCCCTTGGACCTTCGTATTGACGATGAAACACAGAAATTGCATCCGAATTTAATACAAAAATCACAATGGCGACTTAAGTACAAGAGGACTGACACTCTCACTTTCTATAATTCGAACCTCTCCTGTGAGGTCAGATTTAGATTCTGATGCTTCACTTCAGGTTTACTGTATCCCTTGGACCTTCTTGTTGACGATAAAACACTGAAATCGCATTAGAAATTATTACAAATAGCAAAATGCCGTCTTAAGTAAAAGAGGACTGACGCTCTAACATTCTGTGATTGAACCCCTCCTGCGAGTCCAGTTTTAGATTCCGATGCTTCACTTAAGGTATACTGAATCCCTTGGACCTTCTTATTGACGATGAAAGACAAAAATTGCATCCGAATTTAATACAAAAGGCACAATGCCGACTTAAGTACAAGAGGACTTACATTCTAACTTTCTATGATTTGAACCTCTCCTGTGAGTCCAGTTTTAGATTCCGATGCTTCACTTCAGGTTTACAGTACCCCTTGGACTTTCTTATTGACGATGAAACACAGAAATTGCATCCGAATTTAATACAAAAATCACAATGGCGACTTAAGTACAAGAGGACTGACACTCTCACTTTCTATGATTCGAACCTCTCCTGTGAGGTCAGATTTAGATTCCGATGCTTCACTTCAGGTTTACTGTATCCCTTGGACCTTCTTGTTGACGATAAAACACTGAAATCGCATTAGAAATTATTACAAATAGCACAATGCCGTCTAAGTAAATGAGGACTGACGCTCTAACATTCTGTGATTGAACCTCTCCTGCGAGTCCAGTTTTAGATTCCGATGCTTCACTTAAGGTTTACTGAATCCCTTGGACCTTCTTATTGACGATGAAAGACAGAAATTGCATCCGAATTTAATACAAATGGCACAATACCGACTTAAGTACAAGAGGACTGACACTCTCACTTTCTATGATTCGAACCACTCCTGTGACGTCAGTTTTAGATTCCGATGCTTCACTTCAGGGTTACTGTATCCCTTGGACCTTCTTATTGACGATAAAACACAGAAATTGCATCCGAATTTAATACAAAAGGCACAATACCGACTTAAGTACAAGAGGAGTGACACTCTAACTTTCGTTGATTTGAACCTCTCCTGTGAGTCCAGTTTTAGATTCCGATGTTTCACTTCAGGTTTAGTGTATCCCTTGGACCTTCTTATTGATTATGAGACACAGGAATTGCATCCGAATTTAATACAAATGGCACAATGCCGACTTAAGTACAAGAGGACTGACACTCTCACTTTCTATGATTTTAACCTCTCCTGTGAGTCCAGTTTTAAATTCCGATGCTTCACTTCAGGTTTACTGTATCCCTTGGACCTTCTTATTGACGATAAACACAGAAATTGCATCCGAATTTAATACAAAAGGCACAATACCGACTTAAGTACAAGAGGAGTGACACTCTAACTTTCTATGATTTGAACCTCTCCTGTGAGTCCAGTTTTAGATTCTGATGCTTCACTTCAGGTTTACTGTATCCCTTGGACCTTCTTATTGACGATGAAACACAGAAATTTGCATCCGAATTTAATACAAATGGCACAATGCCGTCTTAAGAAAAAGAGGGCTGCCACTCTAACATTCTATGATTTGAATCTCTCCTGTGAGTCCAGTTTGCGATTCCGATGCTTCACTACAGGTTTACTGTATCCCTTGGACCTTCTTATTGACAATGATACACAGAAATTGCATCCGAATTTAATACAAATGCACAATGCCGACTTAAGTACAATAGGACTGACACTCTCACTTTCTATGATTTGAACCTCTCCTGTAAAGTCAGTTTTAGATTCCGATGCTTCACCTCAGGTTTACTGTATTCCTTGGACCTTCTTATTGACGATAAAATAGAAACTGCATCGGAATTTAATACAAAACGCACAATACCGACTTAAGTACAAGAGGAGTTACACTCTTACTTTCTATGATTTGAACCTCCGCTGTGAGTCCAGTTTTAGATTCCGATGTTTCACTTCAGGTTTAGTAAATCCCTTGGACCTTCTTATTGACTATGAAACACAGGAATTGCATCCGAATTTAATACAAATGGCACAATGCCGACTTAAGTACAAGAGGACTGACACTCTCCCTTTCTATGATTTGAACCTCTCCTGTGAGTCCAGTTTTAGATTCCGATGCTTCACTTTAGGTCTACTGTATTTCTTGGACCTTCTTATTGACGATGAAACACAGAAATTGCATCGGAATTAAATTCAAAACGCAATATCCCGACATAAGTAAAAGAGGACTGACACTCTCACTTTCTATGATTTGAGCCTCTCCTGTGAGTCCAGTTTTAAGTTCCGATGATTCACTTCAGGTTAACTGTATGCCTTGGACATTCTTATTGACGATGAAACACAGAAATTGCATCCGAATTTAATGCAAATGGCACAATGCCGACTTAAGTACAATAGGACTGACACTCTCACTTTCTATGATTTGAACCTCTCCTGTGAAGTCAGTTTTAGATTCCGATGCTTCACTTCAGGTTTACTGTATCCCTTGGACCTTCTTATTGACGATAAAATACAAAACTGCATCGGAATTTAATACAAAACGCACAATACCGACTTGAGTACAAGAGGAGTGTCACTCTAACTTTCTATGATTTGAATCTCTCCTGTGAGTCCAGTTTTAGATTCCGATACTTCACTTCAGGTTTACTGTATTCCTTGGACGTTCTTATTGACGATGAAACACAGAAATTGCATCGGAATTAAATTCAAAAGGCACAATGCCGACCTAAGTAGAAGAGGACTAACACTTTCACTTTCTATGATTTGAACCTCTCCTGTGAGTCCAGTTTTAGATTCCGATGCTTCACTTCAGGTTTATTGTATCCCTTGGACCTTCTAATTGACGATGAAACACAGAGTTTGCATCCGAATTTAATACAAAAGGTACAATGCCGACTTAAGTGCAAGAGGACTGACACTCTAACATTCTATGATTTGAACCTCTCCTGTGAGTCCAGTTTTAGATTCCTTTGCTTCACTTCAGGTTACTGTATACCTTGGACCTTCTAATTGACGATGAAACACAGAGTTTGCATCCGAATTTAATACAAAAGGTACAATGCCGACTTAAGTACAAGAGGACTGACACTCTAACTTTCTATGATTTGAACCTCTCCTGTGAGTCCAGTTTTAGATTCCGATGCTTCACTTTAGGTTTACTCTATCCCTTGGACCTTCGTATTGACGATGAAACACAGAAATTGCATCCGAATTTAATACAAAAATCACAATGGAGCCATAAGTACAAGAGGACTGACACTCTCACTTTCTATGATTTGAACATCTCCTGTGAGTCCAGTTTTAGATTCCGATGCTTCACTTCAGGTTTACTGTATCCCTTGGACCTTCTTATTGACGATGAAACACTGAAATTGCATCGGAATTAAATTCAAAAAACACAATGCCGACTTAAGTGAAAGAGGACTGACACTCTCACTTTCTTTGTTTTGAACCTCTCCTGTGAGTCCAGTTTTAGATTCCGATGCTTCACTTCTGGTTTACTGTATCCCTTAGACATTCTTATTGACGATGAAACACAGAAATTGCATCGTAATTAAATTCAAAACGCACAATGCCGACTTAAGTACAAGAGGACTGACACTCTAACTTTCTATGATTTGAACCTCTCAAGTGAGTCCAGTTTTAGATTCCGATGCTTCACTTCAGGTTTACTGTTTCCGTTGGACCTTCTTATTGACGATGAAACACAGAAATTGCATCCGAATTTAATACAAATGGCACAATGCCGACTTAAGTACAATAGGACTGACACTCTCACTTTCTATGATTTGAACCTCTCCTGTGAGGTCAGATTTAGATTCCGATGCTTCACTTCAGGTTTACTGTATACCTTGAACCTTCTTATTGACGATGAAAAACAGAAATTGCATCGGAATTAAATTCAAAAGGCACAATTCCGACTTAAGTACAAGAGGACTGACACTCTCACTTTCTATGATTTGAACCTCTCCTGTGAGTCCAGTTTTAGATTCCGATGCTTCACTTGAGGTTTACTGTATCCCTTGGACCTTCGTATTGACGATGAAACACAGAAATTGCATCCGAATTTAATACAAAAATCACAATGGCGACTTAAGTACAAGAGGACTGACACTCTCACTTTCTATGATTCGAACCTCTCCTGTGAGTTCAGATTTAGATTCCGATGCTTCACTTCAGGTTTACTGTATCCCTTGGACCTTCTTGTTGACGATAAAACACTGAAATCGCATTAGAAATTAATACAAATAGCACAATGCCGTCTTAAGTAAAAGAGGACTGACGCTCTAACATTCTGTAATTGAACCTCTCCTGCGAGTCCAGTTTTAGATTCCGATGCTTCACTTAAGGTATACTGAATCCCTTGGACCTTCTTATTGACGATGAAAGACAGAAATTGCATCCGAATTTAATACAAAAGGCACAATGCCGACTTAAGTACAAGAGGACTTACATTCTAACTTTCTATGATTTGAACCTCTCCTGTGAGTCCAGTTTTAGATTCCGATGCTTCACTTCAGGTTTACAGTACCCCTTGGACTTTCCTATTGACGATGAAACACAGAAATTGCATCCGAAATTAATACAAATGGCACAATACCGACTTGAGTACAAAAGGAGTGACACTCTAACTTTCTATGATTTGAACCTCTCCTGTGAGTCCAGTTTTAGATTCCGATGCTTCACTTCAGGTTTACTGTATACCTTGGGCATTCTTATTGACGATGAAACACAGAAATTGCATCCGAATTTAATACAAAACTCACAATACCGACTTAAGTACAAGAGGAGTGACACTCTAACTTTCTATGATTATAATCACTCCTGTGACTCCAGTTTAAGATTCCGATGCTTCACTTCAGGTTTACTGTATCCCTTGGACGTTCTTATAGACGATGAAACACAGAAATTGCATCGGAAATAAATTCAAAAGACACAATGCCGACCTAAGTAGAAGAGGACTAACACTCTCATTTTCTATGATTTGAACCTCTCCTGTAAGTCCAGTTTTAGATTCCGATGCTTCACTTCAGGTTTACAGTATACCTTGCACCTTCTTATTGACGATGAAACACAGAAATTGCATCGGAATTAAATTCAAAAGGCTCAATGCCGACTTAAGTACTAGAGGACTGACACTCTCACTTTCTATGATTTGAACCTCTCCTGTGAGTCCAGTTTTAGATTCTGATGCTTCACTTCAGGTTTACTGTATCCCTTGGACCTTCTAATTGACGATGAAACACAGAGTTTGCATCCGAATTTAATACAAAAGGTACAATGCCAACTTAAGTGCAAGAGGACTGACACTCTAACTTTCTATGATTTGAACCTCTCCTGTGAGTCCAGTTTTGGATTCCTTTGCTTCACTTCAGGTTACTGTATACCATGGAACTTCTTATTGACGATGAAACACAGAAATTACATCCGAATTTTATACAAAAATCACAATGACGACTTAAGTACAAGAGGACTGACACTCTCACTTTCAATGATTTGAACATCTCCTGTGAGTCCAGTTTTAGATTCCGATGCTTCACTTCAGGTTTACTGTATCTCTTGGACCTTCTTATTGACGATGAAACACAGATATTGCATCGGAATTAAATTCAAAACACACAATGCCGACTTAAGTAAAAGAGGACTGACACTCTCACTTTCTTTGTTTTGAACCTCTCCTGTGAGTCCAGTTTTAGATTCCGATGCTTCACTTCTGGTTTACTGTATCCCTTGGACATTCTTATTGACGATGAAACACAGAAATTGCATCGTAATTAAATTCAAAACGCACAATGCCGACTTAAGTACAAGAGGACTGACACTCTAACTTTCTATGATTTGAACCTCTCAAGTGAGTCCAGTTTTAGATTCCGATGCTTCACTTCAGGTTTACTGTTTCCGTTGGACCTTCTTATTGACGATGAAACACAGAAATTGCATCCGAATTTAATACAAATGGCACAATGCCGACTTAAGTACAATAGGACTGACACTCTCACTTTCTATGATTTGAACCTCTCCTGTGAGGTCAGATTTAGATTCCGATGCTTCACTTCAGGTTTACTGTATACCTTGAACCTTCTTATTGACGATGAAAAACAGAAATTGCATCGGAATTAAATTCAAAAGGCACAATTCCGACTTAAGTACAAGAGGACTGACACTCTCACTTTCTATGATTTGAACCTCTCCTGTGAGTCCAGTTTTAGATTCCGATGCTTCACTTGAGGTTTACTGTATCCCTTGGACCTTCGTATTGACGATGAAACACAGAAATTGCATCCGAATTTAATACAAAAATCACAATGGCGACTTAAGTACAAGAGGACTGACACTCTCACTTTCTATGATTCGAACCTCTCCTGTGAGTTCAGATTTAGATTCCGATGCTTCACTTCAGGTTTACTGTATCCCTTGGACCTTCTTGTTGACGATAAAACACTGAAATCGCATTAGAAATTAATACAAATAGCACAATGCCGTCTTAAGTAAAAGAGGACTGACACTCTAACATTCTGTAATTGAACCTCTCCTGCGAGTCCAGTTTTAGATTCCGATGCTTCACTTAAGGTATACTGAATCCCTTGGACCTTCTTATTGACGATGAAAGACAGAAATTGCATCCGAATTTAATACAAAAGGCACAATGCCGACTTAAGTACAAGAGGACTTACATTCTAACTTTCTATGATTTGAACCTCTCCTGTGAGTCCAGTTTTAGATTCCGATGCTTCACTTCAGGTTTACAGTACCCCTTGGACTTTCCTATTGACGATGAAACACAGAAATTGCATCCGAAATTAATACAAATGGCACAATACCGACTTGAGTACAAAAGGAGTGACACTCTAACTTTCTATGATTTGAACCTCTCCTGTGAGTCCAGTTTTAGATTCCGATGCTTCACTTCAGGTTTACTGTATACCTTGGGCATTCTTATTGACGATGAAACACAGAAATTGCATCCGAATTTAATACAAAACTCACAATACCGACCTAAGTAGAAGAGGACTAACACTCTCATTTTCTATGATTTGAACCTCTCCTGTAAGTCCAGTTTTAGATTCCGATGCTTCACTTCAGGTTTACAGTATACCTTGCACCTTCTTATTGACGATGAAACACAGAAATTGCAACGGAATTAAATTCAAAAGGCTCAATGCCGACTTAAGTACTAGAGGACTGACACTCTCACTTTCTATGATTTGAACCTCTCCTGTGAGTCCAGTTTTAGATTCTGATGCTTCACTTCAGGTTTACTGTATCCCTTGGACCTTCTAATTGACGATGAAACACAGAGTTTGCATCCGAATTTAATACAAAAGGTACAATGCCAACTTAAGTGCAAGAGGACTGACACTCTAACTTTCTATGATTTGAACCTCTCCTGTGAGTCCAGTTTTGGATTCCTTTGCTTCACTTCAGGTTACTGTATACCATGGAACTTCTTATTGACGATGAAACACAGAAATTACATCCGAATTTTATACAAAAATCACAATGACGACTGAAGTACAAGAGGACTGACACTCTCACTTTCAATGATTTGAACATCTCCTGTGAGTCCAGTTTTAGATTCCGATGCTTCACTTCAGGTTTACTGTATCTCTTGGACCTTCTTATTGACGATGAAACACAGAAATTGCATCGGAATTAAATTCAAAACACACAATGCCGACTTAAGTAAAAGAGGACTGACACTCTCACTTTCTTTGTTTTGAACCTCTCCTGTGAGTCCAGTTTTAGATTCCGATGTCTCACTTCAGGTTTACTGTATCCCTTGGACCTTCTTATTGACGATGAAAAACAGAAATTGCATCGGAATTAAATTCAAAAGGCACCATTCCGACTTAAGTACAAGAGGACTGACACTCTCAGTTTCTATGATTTGAACCTCTCCTGTGAGTCCAGTTTTAGATTCCGATGCTACACTTCAGGTTTACTGTATCCCTTGGACCTTCTAATTGACGATGAAACACAGAGTTTGCATCCGAATTTAATACAAAAGGTACAATGCCGACTTAAGTACAAGGGGACTGACACTCTAACTTTCTATGATTTGAACCTCTCCTGTGAGTCCAGTTTTAGATTCCGATGCTTCACTTTAGGTTTACTCTATCCCTTGGACCTTCGTATTGACGATGAAACACAGAAATTGCATCCGAATTTAATACAAAAATCACAATGGCGACTTAAGTACAAGAGGACTGACACTCTCACTTTCTATGATTTGGACATCTCCTGTGAGTCCAGTTTTAGATTCCGATGCTTCACTTCAGGTTTACTGTATCCCTTGGACCTTCTTATAGACGATGAAACATAGAAATTGCATCGGAATTAAATTCAAACCGCGCAATAACGACTTAAGTAAAAGAGGACTGACAATCTCACTTTCTATGATTTGAAACTCTGCTGTGAGTCCATTATTAGATTCCGATGCTTCACTTCAGGTTTACTGTATCCCTTGGCCCTTCTTATTGACGATGAAACACAGAAATTGCATCGGAATTAAATTCAAAAGGCACAATGCCGACTTAAGTACAAGAGGACTGACACTCTAACTTTCTATGATTTGAACCACTTAAGTGAGTCCAGTTTTAGATTCCGATGCTTCACTTCGGGTTTACTGTATCGCTTGGACCTTTGTATTGACGATCAAACACAGAGTTTGCACCCGAATTTAATACAAAAGGCACAATGGCGACTTAAGTACTAGAGGACTGACATTCTAACTTTCTATGATTTGAACCTCTCCCGTGAGTCCAGTTTTAGATTCCGATGCTTCACTTCAGGTTTACTGTATCCTTTGGACCTTCTTATTGACGATGAAACACAGAAATTGCATCCGAAATTAATACAAAAGTCACAATGGTGACTTAATTACAAGAGGACTGACACTCTCACTTTGTATGATTTGAACCTCTCCTGTGAGTCCAGTTTAGATTCCGATGCTTCACCTCAGGTTTACTGTATCTGTTGGACTTTCTTATTGACGATGAAACACAGAAATTGCATCCGAATTTAATACAAATGGCACAATGCCAACTTAAGTACAAGAGGACTGACACTCTCACTCTCTATGATTCGATCCTCTCCAGTGAGTCCAGTTTTAGATTCCGATGCTTCACTTCAGGTTTACAGTTTCCGTTGGACCTTCTTATTGACGATGAAACACAGAAATTGCATCCGAATTTAATACAAATGGCACAATGCCGAATTAAGTACAATAGGACAGACACTCTCACTTTCTATGATTTGAACCTCTCCTGTGAAGTCAGTTTTAGATTCCGATGCTTCACTTCAGGTTTACTGTATCCCTTGTACCTTCTTATTGACGATGAAACACAGAAACTGCATCCGAATTTAATACAAAACACACAATACCGACTTAAGTACAAGAGGAGTTACACTCTAACTTTCTATTGTTTGAACCTCTCCTGTGACTCCAGTTTTAGATTCCGATGTTTCACTTCAGGTTTAGTGTATCCCTTCGACCTTCTTATTGACTATGAAACACAGGAATTGCATCCGAATTCAATACAAAAGGCACAATGCCGACTTAAGTACAAGAGGACTGACACTCTAACTTTCTATGATTTGAACCTCTCCAGTGAGTCCAGTTTTAGATTCCGATGCTTCACTTCAGGTTTACTGTTTCCCTTGGACCTTCTTATTGACGATGAAACACAGAGTTTGCATCCGAATTTAATACAAAATGCACTATGCCGACTTAAGTACAAGAGGACTGACACTCTAACTGTCTATGATTTGAGCCTATCCAGTGAGTCTAGTTTTAGATTCCGATGCTTCACCTCAGGTTTACTGTATCCCTTGGACCTTCTTAGTGACGATGAAACACAGAAATTGCATCCGAATTTAATACAAAAGGCACAATGGCGACTTAAGTACAAGGGGACTGACACTCTCACTTTCTATGATTTGAACCTATCCTGTGAGTCCAGTTTTAGATTCCAATGCTTCACTTCAGGTTTACTGTATCCCTTGGACCTTCTTATTGACGATGATTCACAGAAATTGCATCCGAATTTAATACAAATGGCACAATGCCGACTTAAGTAAAAGAGCACTGATACTCTCACTTTCCATGATTCGAACTTCTCCTGTGAGGTCAGATTTAGATTCCGATGCTTCACTTCAGGTTTACTGTATACCTTGAACCTTCTTATTGACGATGAAAAACAGAAATTGCATCGGAATTAAATTCAAAAGGCACAATTCCGACATAAGTACAAGAGGACTGACACTCTCACTTTCTATGATTTGAACCTCTCCTGTGAGTCAAGTTTTAGATTCCGATGCTTCACTTCAGGTTTACTGTATCCCTTGGACCTTCTAATTGACGATGAAACACAGAGTTTGCATCCGCATTTAATACAAAAGGTACAATGCCGACTTAAGTACAAGAGGACTGACACTCTAACTTTCTATGATTTGAACCTCTCCTGTGAGACCAGTTTTAGATTCCGATGCTTCACTTCAGGTTTACTGTATCCCTTGGACCTTCGTATTGACGATGAAACACAGAAATTGCATCCGAATTCAATACAAAAATCACAATGGCGACTTAAGTACAAGAGGACTGACACTCTCACTTTCTATAATTCGAACCTCTCCTGTGAGGTCAGATTTAGATTCCGATGCTTTACTTCAGGTTTACTGCATCCCTTGGACCTTCATGTTGACGATAAAACACTGAAATCGCATTAGAAATTAATACAAATAGCACAATGCCGTCTTAAGTAAAAGAGGACTAACGCTCTAACATTCTGTGATTGAACCTCTCCTGCGAGTCAGGTTTTAGATTCCGATGCTTCACTTAAGGTTTACTGTATCCCTTGGACCTTCTTATTGACGATGAAAGGCAGAAATTGCATCCGAATTTAATACAAAAGGCACAATGCCGACTTACGTACAAGAGGACTTACATTCTAACTTTCTATGATTTGAACCTCTCCTTTGAGTCCAGTTTTAGATTCCGATGCTTCACTTCAGGTTTACTGAACCCCTTGGACTTTTTTATTGACGATGAAACACAGAAATTGCATCCGAATTTAATACAAATGGCACAATACCGACTTGAGTGTAAGAGGAGTGACACTCTAACTTTCTGTGATTTGAACCTCTCCTGTGAGTCCAGTTTTAGATTCCGATGCTTCACTTCAGGTTTACTGTATACCTTGGGCCTTCTTATTGACGATGAAACACAGAAATTGCATCCGAATTTAATACAAAACCCACAATACCGACTTAAGTACAAGAGGAGTGACACTCTAACTTTCTATGATTATAATCACTCCTGTGAGTCCAGTTTTAGATTCCGATGCTTCACTTCAGGTTTACTGTATCCCTTGGACGTTCTTATAGACGATGAAACACAGTAATTGCATCGGAATTAAATTCAAAAGGCACAATGCCGACTTAAGTACAAGAGGACTGACACTCTCATTTTCAATGATTTAAACATCTCCTGTGAGTCCAGTTTTAGATTCCGATGCTTCACTTCAGGTTTACTGAATCCCTTGGACCTTCTTATTGACGATGAAACACAGAAATTGCATCGGAATTAAATTCAAAACACACAATGCCGACTTAAGTAAAAGAGGACTGACACTCTCACTTTCTTTGTTTTGAACCTCTCCTGTGAGTCCAGTTTTAGATTCCGATGTTTCACTTCAGGTTTACTGTATCCCTTGGACGTTCTTGTTGACGATGAAAAACAGAAATTGCACCGGAATTAAATTCAAAAGGCACAATTCCGACTTAAGTACAAGAGGACTGACACTCTCACTTTCTATGATTTGAACCTCTCCTGTGAGTCCAGTTTTAGATTCCGATGCTTCACTTCAGGTTTACTGTATCCCTTGGACCTTCGTATTGACGATGATACACAGAAATTGCATCCGAATTTAATACAAAAATCACAATGGCGACTTAAGTACAAGAGGACTGACACTCTCACTTTCTATGATTTGAACATCTCCTGTGAGTCCAGTTTTAGATTCCGATGCTTCACTTCAGGTTTACTGTATCCGTTGGACCTTCTTATTGACGATGAAACACAGAAATTGCATCGGAATTAAATTCAAAAGGCACAATGCCGACTTAAGTACAAGAGGACTGACACTCTAACTTTCTATGATTTGCACCTTTCCTGTGAGTCCAGTTTTAGATTCCGATGCTTCACTTCAGGTTTACTGTATCCCTTGGACGTTCTTATTGACGATGAAACACAGAAATTGCTTCGGAATTAAATTCAAAAGGCACAGTGCCGACCTAAGTAGAAGACGACTAACACTCTCACATTCTATGAATTGAACCTCTCCTGTGAGTCCAGTTTTAAATTCCGATGCTTCACTTTAGGGTTACAGTATACCTTGCACCTTCTTATTGACGTATAAACACAGAAATTGATCGGAATTAAATTCAAAAGGCACAATGCCGACTTAAGTACAAGAGGACTGACACTCTCACTTTCTATGATTTGAACCTCTCCTGTGAGTCCAGTTTTACATTCCGATGCTTCACTTCAGGTTTACGGTATCCCTTGGACCTTCTTATTGACGATGAAACACAGATATTGCATCCGAATTTAATACAAAGGGTACAATGCCGACTTAAGTACAAGAGGCCTGACACTCTAACTTTCTATGATTTGCACCTTTCCTGTGAGTCCAGTTTTAGATTCCGATGCTTCACTTCAGGTTTACTGTATCCCTTGGACCTTCTTATTGACGATGAAACACAAAAATTGAATCCGAATTTAATACAAAAATCACAATGGCGACTTTAGTAGAAGAGGACCGACAATCTCACTTTCTATGATTTGAACATCTCCTGTGAGTCCAGTTTTAGATTCCGATGCTTCACTTCAGGTTTACTGTATCCGTTGGACCTTCTTGTTGACGATGAAACACAGAAATTGCATCCGAAATTAATACAAAAGTCACAATGGTGACTTAAGTACAAGAGGACTGACACTCTCACTATCTATGATTTGAACCTCTCCTGTGAGTCCAGTTTTAGATTCCGATGCTTCACCTCAGGTTTACTGTATCCCTTGGACATTCTTATTGTCGATGAAACACAGAAATTGCATCCGAATTTAATACAAATGGCACAATGCCGACTTAAGTACAAGAGGACTGACACTCTCACTTTCTATGATTCGAACCTCTCCTGTGAGTCAAGTTTTAGATTCCGATGCTTCACTTCAGGTTTACTGTATCTCTTGGACGTTCTTATTGACAATGAAACACAGAAATTGTATCGGAATTAAATTCAAAAGGCACAGTGCCGACCTAAGTAGAAGAGGACTAACACTCTCACTTTCTATGATTTGAACCTCTCCTGTGAGTCCAGTTTTAGATTACGATGCTTCACTTCAGATTTACTGTATACCTTGCAGCTTCTTATTGACGATGAAACACAGAAATTGAATCGGAATTAAATTCAAAAGGCACAATGCCGACTTAAGTACAAGAGGACTGACACTCTCACTTTCTATGATTTGAACCTCTCCTGTGAGTCTAGTTTTACATTCCGATGCTTCACTTCAGGTTTACTGTATTCTTGGACTTCTAATTGACGATGAAACACAGAGTTTGCATCCGAATTTAATACTAAAGGTACAATGCCGACTCAAGTACAAGAGGACAGACACACTAACTTTCTATGATTTGAACCTCTCCTGTGAATCCAGTTTTAGATTCCGATGTTTCACTTCAGGTTTAGTGTATCCCTTGGACCTTCTTATTGATTATGAGACACAGGAATTGCATCCGAATTTAATACAAATGGCACAATGCCGACTTAAGTACAAGAGGACTGACACTCTTACTTTCTATGATTTGAACCTCTCCTGTGAGTCCACTTTTAGATTCCGATGCTTCACTTCAGGTTTACTGTATCATTTGGACCTTCCTATTGACGATAAAACACAGAAATTGCATCCGAATTTAATACAAAAGGCACAATACCGACTTAAGTACAAGAGGAGTGACACTCTAACTTTCTATGATTTGAACCTCTCCTGTGAGTCCAGTTTTTGATTCCGATGTTTCACTTCAGGTTTAGTGTATCCCTTGGACCTTCTTATTGATTATGAGACACAGGAATTGGATCCGAATTTAATACAAATGGCACAATGCCGACTTAAGTACAAGAGGACTGACACTGTCACTTTCTATGATTTGAACCTTTCCGGTGAGTCCAGTTTTAAATTCCGATGCTTCACTTCAGGTTTACTGTATACCTTGCACCTTCTGATTGACGATGAAACACGGAAATTGCATCGGAATTTAATACAAAAGGCACAATGCCGACTTAAGTAAAAGAGGACAGACAGTCTAACTTTCTATGATTTGAACCTCTCCTGTGAGTCCAGTTTTAGATTCTGATGCTTCACTTCAGGTTTACTGTATCCCTTGGACCTTCTTATTGACGATGAAACACAGAAATTTGCATCTGAATTTAATACAAATGGCACAATGCCGTCTTAAGTAATAGAGGACTGCCACTCTAACATTCTATGATTTGAATCTCTCCTGTGAGTGCAGTTTGCGATTCCGATGCTTCACTACAGGTTTACTGTATCCCTTGGACCTTCTTATTGACGATGATACACAGAAATTGCATCCGAATTTAATACAAATGCACAATGCCGACTTAAGTACAATAGGACTGACACTCTCACTTTCTATGATTTGAACTTCTCCTGTAAAGTCAGTTTTAGATTCCGATGCTTCACTTCAGGTTTACTGTATCCCTTGGACCTTCTTATTGACGATAAAATAGAAACTGCATCGGAATTTAATACAAAACGCACAATACCGACTTAAGTACAAGAGGAGTTACACTCTTACTTTCTATGATTTGAACCTCTCCTGTGAGTCCAGTTTTAGATTCCGATGTTTCACTTCAGGTTTAGTGTATCCCTTGCACCTTCTTATTGACTATGAAACACAGGAATTCCATCTGAATTTAATACAAATGGCACAATGCCGACTTAAGTACAAGAGGACTGACACTCTCACTTTCTATGATTCGAACCTCTCCTGTGAGTCCAGTTTAGGATTCCGCTGCTTCACTTCAGGTTTACTGTATCCCTGGACCTTCTTATTGACGATGAAACACAGAAATAGCATCCGAATTTAATACAAATGGCAACAATGTCGACTTAAGTACAAGAGGAGTGACACTCTAACTTTCTATGATTTGAACCTCACCTGTGAGTCCAGTTTTAGATTCCTATGCTTCACTTCAGGTTTACTGTATACCTTGGACCTTCTTATTGACGATGAAACACAGAAATTGCATCCGAATTTAATACAAAACTCACAATACCGACTTAAGTACAAGAGGAGTGTCACTCTAACTTTCTATGATTTGAATCCCTCCTGTGAGTCCAGTTTTAGATTCCGATGCTTCACTTCAAGTTTACTGTACCCCTTGGACGTTCTTATTGACGATGAAACACAGAAATTGCATCGGAATTAAATTCAAAAGGCACAATGCCGACCTAAGTAGAAGAGGACTAACACTCTCACTTTCTATGATTTGAACCTCTCCTGTGAGTCCAGTTTTAGATTCCGATGCTTCACTTCAGGTCTACTGTATTTCTTGGACCTTCTTATTGACGATGAAACACAGAAATTGCATCGGAATTAAATTCAAAACGCAATATCCCGACATAAGTAAAAGAGGACTGACACTCTCACTTTCTATGATTTGAACCTCTCCTGTGAGTCCAGTTTTAAATTCCGATGCTTCACTTCAGGTTAACTGTATGCCTTGGACCTTCTTATTGACGATGAAACACAGAAATTGCATCCGAATTTAATACAAATGGCACAATGCCGACTTAAGTACAATAGGACTGACACTCTCACTTTCTATGATTTGAACCTCTCCTGTGAAGTCAGTTTTAGATTCCGATGCTTCACTCCAGGTTTACTGTATCCCTTGGACCTTCTTATTGACGATAAAATACAAAACTGCATCGGAATTTAATACAAAACGCACAATACCAACTTGAGTACAAGAGGAGTGACACTCTATCTTTCTATGATTTGAACCTCTCCTGTGAGTCCAGTTTTAGATTCCGATGCTTCACTTCAGGTTTACTGTATACCTTGGACCTTCTTATTGACGATGAAACACAGAAATTCCATCCGAATTTAATACAAAACTCACAATACCGACTTAAGTACAAGAGGAGTGTCACTCTAACTTTCTATGATTTGAATCTCTCCTGTGAGTCCAGTTTTAGATTCCGATGCTTCAATACAGGTTTACTGTATCCCTTGGACGTTCTTATTGACGATGAAACACAGAAATTGCATCGGAATTAAATTCAAAAGGCACAATTACGACTTAAGTACAAGAGGACTGAAACTCTCACTTTCTATGATTTGAACCTCTCCTGTGAGTCCAGTTTTAGATTCCGATGCTTCACTTGAGGTTTACTGTATCCCTTGGACCTTCGTATTGACGATGAAACACAGAAATTGCATCCGAATTGAATACAAAAATCACAATGGCGACTTAAGTACAAGAGGACTGACACTCTCACTTTCTATGATTCGATCCTCTCCTGTGAGGTCAGATTTAGATTCCGATGCTTCACTTCAGGTTTACTGTATCCCTTGGACCTTCTTGTTGACGATAAAACACTGAAATCGCATTAGAAATTAATACAAATAGCACAATGCCGTCTTAAGTAAAAGAGGACTGACGCTCTAACATTCTGTGATTGAACCTCTCCTGCGAGTCCAGTTTTAGATTCCGATGCTTCACTTAAGGTATACTGAATCCCTTGGACCTTCTTATTGACGATGAAAGACAGAAATTGCATCCGAATTTAATACAAAATGCACAATGCCGACTTAAGTACAAGAGGACTTACATTCTAACTTTCTATGATTTGAACCTCTCCTGTGAGTCCAGTTTTAGATTCCGATGCTTCACTTCAGGTTTACAGTACCCCTTGGACTTTCTTATTGACGATGAAACACAGAAATTGCATCCGAATTTAATGCAAATGGCACAATACCGACTTGAGTACAAGAGGAGTGACACTCTAACTTTCTATGATTTGAACCCCCCCTGTGAGTCCAGTTTTAGATTCCGATGCTTCACTTCAGGTTTACTGTATACCTTGGGCCTTCTTATTGACGATGAAACACAGAAATTGCATCCGAATTTAATACAAAACTCACAATACCGACTTAAGTACAAGCGGAGTGACACTCTAACTTTCTATGATTATAATCACTGCTGTGACTCCAGTTTTAGATTCCGATGTTTCACTTCAGGTTTAGTGTATCCCTTGGACCTTCTTATTGACTATGAAACACAGGAATTGCATCCGAATTTAATAGAAATGGCACAATGCCGACTTAAGTACAAGAGGAGTGTCACTCTAACTTTCTATGATTTGAATCTCTCCTGTGAGTCCAGTTTTAGATTCCGATGCTTCACTTCAGGTTTACTGTATCCCTTGGACGTTCTTATTGACGATGAAACACAGAAGTTGCATCGGAATAAAATTCAAAAGGCACAATGCCGACCTAAGTAGAAGAGGACTAACACTCTCACTTTCTATGATTTGAACCTCTCCTGTGAGTCCAGTTTTAGATTCCGATGCTTCACTTCAGGTTTACTGTATCCCTTGGACCTTCAAATTGACGATGAAACACAGAGTTTGCATCCGAATTTAATACAAAAGGTACAATGCCGACTTAAGTGCAAGAGGACTGACACTCTAACATTCTATGATTTGAACCTCTCCTGTGAGTCCAGTTTTAGATTCCTTTGCTTCACTTCTGGTTACTGTATACCTTGGACCATCTTATTGACGATGAAACACAGAAATTACATCCGAATTTAATACAAAAATCACAATGGAGCCTTAAGTACAAGAGGACTGACACTCTCACTTTCTATGATTTGAACATCTCCTGTGAGTCCAGTTTTAGATTCCGATGCTTCACTTCAGGTTTACTGTATCCCTCGGACCTTCTTATTGACGATGAAACACTGAAATTGCATCGGAATTAAATTCAAAAAACACAATGCCGACTTAAGTGAAAGAGGACTGACACTCTCACTTTCTTTGTTTTGAACCTCTCCTGTGAGTCCAGTTTTAGATTCCGATGCTTCACTTCTGGTTTACTGTATCCCTTGGACCTTCTTATTGACGATGAAACATAGAAATTGCATCGTAATTAAATTCAAAACGCACAATGCCGACTTAAGTACAAGAGGACTGACACTCTAACTTTCTATGATTTGAACCTCTCGAGTGAGTCCAGTTCTAGATTCCGATGCTTCACTTCAGGTTTACTGTATACCTTGCACCTTCTTATAGACGATGAAAAACAGAAATTGCATCGGAATTAAATTCAAAAGGCACAATTACGACTTAAGTATAAGAGGACTGACGCTCTCACTTTCTATGATTTGAACCTCTCCTGTGAGTCCAGTTTTAGATTCCGATGCTTCACTTGAGGTTTACTGTATCCCTTGGACCTTCGTATTGACGATGAAACACAGAAATTGCATCCGAATTTAATACAAAAATCACAATGGCGACTTAAGTACAAGAGGACTGACACTCTCACTTTCTATGATTCGAACCTCTCCTGTGAGGTCAGATTTAGATTCCGATGCTTCACTTCAGGTTTACTGTATCCCTTGGACCTTCTTGTTGACGATAAAACACTGAAATCGCATTAGAAATTAATACAAATAGCACAATGCCGTCTTAAGTAAAAGAGGACTGACGCTCTAACATTCTGTGATTGAACCTCTCCTGCGAGTCCAGTTTTAGATTCCGATGCTTCACTTAAGGTATACTGAATCCCTTGGACCTTCTTATTGACGATGAAAGACAGAAATTGCATCCGAATTTAATACAAACTGCACAATGCCGACTTAAGTACAAGAGGACTAACATTCTAACTTTCTATGATTTGAACCTCTCCTGTGAGTCCAGTTTTAGATTCCGATGCTTCACTTCAGGTTTACAGTACCCCTTGGACTTTCTTATTGACGATGAAACACAGAAATTGCATCCGAATTTAATACAAATGGCACAATACCGACTTGAGTACAAGAGGAGTGACACTCTAACTTTCTATGATTTGAACCTCTCCTGTGAGTCCAGTTTTAGATTCCGATGCTTCACTTCAGGTTTACTGTATACCTTGGGCCTTCTTATTGACGATGAAACACAGAAATTGCATCCGAATTTAATACAAAACTCACAATACCGACTTAAGTACAAGAGGAGTGACACTCTAACTTTCTATGATTATAATCACTCCTGTGACTCCAGTTTAAGATTCCGATGCTTCACTTCAGGTTTACTGTATCCCTTGGACGTTCTTATAGACGATGAAACACAGAAATTGCATCGGAAATAAATTCAAAAGGCACAATGCCGACCTAAGTAGAAGAGGACTAACACTCTCACTTTCTATGATTTGAACCTCTCCTGTAAGTCCAGTTTTAGATTCCGATGCTTCACTTCAGGTATACAGTATACCTTGCACCTTCTTATTGACGATGAAACACAGAAATTGCATCGGAATTAAATTCAAAAGGTTCAATGCCGACTTAAGTACTAGAGGACTGACACTCTCACTTTCTATGATTTAAACCTCTCCTGTGAGTCCAGTTTTAGATTCCGATGCTTCACTTCAGGTTTACTGTATCCCTTGGACCTTCTAATTGACGATGAAACACAGAGTTTGCATCCGAATTTAATACAAAAGGTACAATGCCGACTTAAGTGCAAGAGGACTGACACTCTAACTTTCTATGATTTGAACCTCTCCTGTGAGTCCAGTTTTAGATTCCTTTGCTTCACTTCAGGTTACTGTATACCTTGGACCTTCTTGTTGACGATGAAACACAGAAATTACATCCGAATTTTATACAAAAATCACAATGGCGACTTAAGTACAAGAGGACTGACACTCTCACTTTCAATGATTTGAACATTTCCTGTGAGTCCAGTTTTAGATTCCGATGCTTCACTTCATGTTTACGGTATCTCTTGGACCTTCTTATTGACGATGAAACACAGAAATTGCATCGGAATTAAATTCAAAACACACAATGCCGACTTAAGTAAAAGAGGACTGACACTCTCACTTTCTTTGTTTTGAACCTCTCCTGTGAGTCCAGTTTTAGATTCCGATGTTTCACTTCAGGTTTACTGTATCCCTTGGACCTTCTTATTGACGATGAAAAACAGAAATTGCATCGGAATTAAATTCAAAAGGCACCATTCCGACCTAAGTACAAGAGGACTGACACTCTCAGTTTCTATGATTTCAACCTCTCCTGTGAGTCCAGTTTTAGATTACGATGCTTCACTTCAGGTTTACTGTATCCCTTGGACCTTCTAATTGACGATGAAACACAGAGTTTGCATCCGAATTTAATACAAAAGGTATAATGCCGACTTAAGTACAAGAGGACTGACACTCTAACTTTCTATGATTTGAACCACTCATGTGAGTCCAGTTTTAGATTCCGATGCTTCACTTCATGTTTACTGTATCTCTTGGACCTTCTTATTGACGATGAAACACAGAAATTGCATCGGAATTAAATTCAAAACACACAATGCCGAATTAAGTAAAAGAGGACTGACACTCTCACTTTCTTTGTTTTGAACCTCTCCTGTGAGTCCAGTTTTAGATTCCGATGTTTCACTTCAGGTTTACTGTATCCCTTGGACCTTCTTATTGACGATGAAAAACAGAAATTGCATCGGAATTAAATTCAAAAGGCACCATTCCGACCTAAGTACAAGAGGACTGACACTCTCAGTTTCTAATATTTGAACCTCTCCTGTGAGTCCAGTTTTAGATTCCGATGCTTCACTTCAGGTTTACTGTATCCCTTGGACCTTCTAATTGACGATGAAACACAGAGTTTGCATCCGAATTTAATACAAAAGGTATAATGCTGACTTAAGTACAAGAGGACTGACACTCTCACTTTCTATGATTTGGACATCTCCTGTGAGTCCAGTTTTAGATTCCGATGCTTCACTTCAGGTTTACTGTATCCCTTGGACCTTCTTGTAGACGATGAAACATAGAAATTGCATCGGAATTAAATTCAAACCGCACAATAACGACTTAAGTAAAAGAGGACTGACAATCTCACTTTCTATGATTTGAAACTCTGCTGTGAGTCCATTATTAGATTCCGATGCTTCACTTCAGGTTTACTGTATCCCTTGGACCTTCTTATTGACGATGAAACACAGAAATTGCATCGGAATTTAATACAAAAGGCACAATGGCGACTTAAGTACTAGAGGACTGACATTCTAACTTTCTATGATTTGAACCTCTCCCGTGAGTCCAGTTTTAGATTCCGATGCTTCACTTCAGGTTTACTGTATCCCTTGGACCTTCTTATTGACGATAAAACACAGAAACTGCATCCGAATTTAATACAAAACACACAATACCGACTTAAGTACAAGAGGAGTTACACTCTAACTTTCTATTGTTTGAACCTCTCCTGTGACTCCAGTTTTAGATTCCTATGTTTCACTTCAGGTTTAGTGTATCCCTTCGACCTTCTTATTGACTATGAAACACAGGAATTGCATCCGAATTTAGTACAAAAGGCACAATGCCGACTTAAGTACAAGAGGACTGACACTCTAACTGTCTATGATTTGAGCCTATCCAGTGAGTCTAGTTTTAGATTCCGATGCTTCACCTCAGGTTTACTGTATCCCTTGGACCTTCTTAGTGACGATGAAACACAGAAATTGCATCCGAATTTAATACAAAAGGCACAATGGCGACTTAAGTACAAGGGGACTGACACTCTCACTTTCTATGATTTGAACCTATCCTGTGAGTCCAGTTTTAGATTCCAATGCTTCACTTCAGGTTTACTGTATCCCTTGGACATTCTTATTGACGATGATACACAGAAATTGCATCCGAATTTAATACAAATGGCACAATGCCGACTTAAGTACAAGAGCACTGATACTCTCACTTTCCATGATTCGAACTTCTCCTGTGAGGTCAGATTTAGATTCCGATGCATCACTTCAGGTGTACTGTATACCTTGAACCTTGTTATTGACGATGAAAAACAGAAATTGCATCGGAATTAAATTCAAAAGGCACAATTCCGACTCAAGTACAAGAGGACTGACACTCTCACTTTCTATGATTTGAACCTCTCCTGTGAGTCCAGTTTTAGATTCCGATGCTTCACTTCAGGTTTACTGTATCCCTTGGACCTTCGTATTGACGATGAAACACAGAAATTGCATCCGAATTCAATACAAAAATCACAATGGCGACTTAAGTACAAGAGGACTGACACTCTCACTTTCTATGATTCGAACCTCTCCTGTGAGGTCAGATTTCGATTCCGATGCTTCACTTCAGGTTTACTGTATCCCTTGGACCTTCATGTTGACGATAAAACACTGAAATCGCATTAGAAATTAATACAAATAGAACAATGCCGTCTTAAGTAAAAGAGGACTAACGCTCTAACATTCTGTGATTGAACCTCTCCTGCGAGTCCAGTTATAGATTCCGATGCTTCACTTAAGGTTTACTGTATCCCTTGGACCTTCTTATTGACGATGAAAGACAGAAATTGCATCCGAATTTAATACAAAAGGCACAATGCCGACTTACGTACAAGAGGACTTACATTCTAACTTTCTATGATTTGAACCTCTCCTTTGAGTCCAGTTTTAGATTCCGATGCTACACTTCAGGTTTACTGTACCCCTTGGACTTTCTTATTGACGATGAAACACAGAAATTGCATCCGAATTTAATACAAATGGCACAATACCGACTTGAGTACAAGAGGAGTGACACTCTAACTTTCTGTGATTTGAACCTCTCCTGTGAGTCCAGTTTTAGATTCCGATGCTTCACTTCAGGTTTACTGTATACCTTGGGCCTTCTTATTGACGATGAAACACAGAAATTGCATCCGAATTTAATACAAAACTCACAATACCGACTTAAGTACAAGAGGAGTGACACTCTAACTTTCTATGATTATAATCACTCCTGTGACTCCAGTTTTAGATTCCGATGCTTCACTTCAGGTTTACTGTATCCCTTGGACGTTCTTATAGACAATGAAACACAGTAATTGCATCAGAATTAAATTCAAAAGGCACAATGCCAACCTAAGTAGAAGAGGACTAACACTCTCACTTTCTATGATTTGAAACTCTCCTGTAAGTCCAGTTTTAGATTCCGATGCTTCACTTCAGGTTTACTGTATACCTTGCACTTTCTTATTGCCGATGAAACACAGAAATTGCATCGGAATTACATTCAAAAGGCTCAATGCCGACTTAAGTAAAAGAGGACTGACACTCTCACTTTCTTTGTTTTGAACCTCTCCTGTGAGTCCAGTTTTAGATTCCGATGTTTCACTTCAGGTTTACTGTATCCCTTAAGCGTTCTTATTGACGATGAAAAACAGAAATTGCATCGGAATTAAATTCAAAAGGCACAATTCCGACTTAAGTACAAGAGGACTGTCACTCTCACTTTCTATGATTTGAACTTTTCCTGTGAGTCCAGTTTTAGATTCCGATGCTTCACTTTAGGTTAACTGTATCCCTTGGACCTTCTGATTGACGATGAAACACAGAGTTTGCATCCGAATTTAATACCAACGGTACAATGCCGACTTAAGTACAAGAGGACTGACACTCTAACTTTCTATGATTTGAACCTCTCCTGTGAGTCGAGTTTTAGATTCCGATGCTTCACTTCAGGTTTACTGTATCCCTTGGACCTTCGTATTGACGATGAAACACAGAAATTGCATCCGAATTTAATACAAAAATCACAATGGCGACTTAAGTACAAGAGGACTGACACTCTCACTTTCTATGATTTGAACATCTCCTGTGAGTCCAGTTTTAGATTCCGATGCTTCACTTCAGGTTTACTGTATCCCTTGGACCTTCTTATAGACGATGAAACATAAAAATTGCATCGGAATTAAATTCAAACCGCACAATATCGACTTAAGTAAAAGAGGACTGACACTCTCACTTTCTATGATTTGAAACTCTGCTGTGAGTCCATTATTAGTTTCCGATGCTTCACTTCAGGTTTACTATATCCCTTGGACCTTCTTATTGACGATGAAACACAGAAATTGCATCGGAATGATATTCAAAAGGCACAATGCCGACTTAAGTACAAGAGGACTGACACTCTAACTTTCTATGATTTGAACCACTCATGTGAGTCCAGTTTTAGATTCCGATGCTTCGCTTCAGGTTTACTGTATCCCTTGGACCTTTGTATTGACGATCAAACACAGAGTTTGCACCCGAATTTAATACAAATGGCACAATGCCGACTTAAGTACTAGACGACTGACATTCTAACTTTCTTTGATTTGAACCTCTCCCGTGAGTCCAGTTTTAGATTCCGATGCTTCACTTCAGGTTTACTGTATCCCTTGGACCTTCTTATAGACGATGAAACATAGAAATTGCATCGGAATTAAATTCAAACCGCACAATAACGACTTAAGTAAAAGAGGACTGACAATCTCACTTTCTATGATTTGAAACTCTGCTGTGAGTCCATTATTAGATTCCGATGCTTCACTTCGGGTTTACTGTATCCCTTGGACCTTCTTATTGACGATGAAACACAGAAATTGCATCGGAATTAAATTCAAAAGGCACAATGCCGACTTAAGAACAAGAGGACTGACACTCTAACTTTCTATGATTTGAACCACTCATGTGAGTCCAGTTTTAGATTCCGATGCTTCACTTCATGTTTACTGTATCTCTTGGACCTTCTTATTGACGATGAAACACAGAAATTGCATCGGAATTAAATTCAAAACACACAATGCCGACTTAAGTAAAAGAGGACTGACACTCTCACTTTCTTTGTTTTGAACCTCTCCTGTGAGTCCAGTTTTAGATTCCGATGTTTCACTTCAGGTTTACTGGTTCCCTTGGACCTTCTTATTGACGATGAAAAACAGAAATTGCATCGGAATTAAATTCAAAAGGCACCATTCCGACCTAAGTACAAGAGGACTGACACTCTCAGTTTCTATGATTTGAACCTCTCCTGTGAGTCCAGTTTTAGATTCCGATGCTTCACTTCAGGTTTACTGTATCCCTTGGACCTTCTAATTGACGATGAAACACAGAGTTTGCATCCGAATTTAATACAAAAGGTATAATGCCGACTTAAGTACAAGAGGAGTGACACTCTAACTTTCTATGATTATAATCACTCCTGTGACTCCAGTTTTAGATTCCGATGCTTCACTTCAGGTTTACTGTATCCCTTGGACGTTCTTATAGACAATGAAACACAGTAATTGCATCAGAATTAAATTCAAAAGGCACAATGCCAACCTAAGTAGAAGAGGACTAACACTCTCACTTTCTATGATTTGAAACTCTCCTGTAAGTCCAGTTTTAGATTCCGATGCTTCACTTCAGGTTTACTGTATACCTTGCACCTTCTTATTGACGATGAAACACAGAAATTGCATCGGAATTAAATTCAAAAGGCTCAATGCCGACTTAAGTAAAAGAGGACTGACACTCTCACTTTCTTTGTTTTGAACCTCTCCTGTGAGTCCAGTTTTAGATTCCGATGTTTCACTTCAGGTTTACTGTATCCCTTAAGCGTTCTTATTGACGATGAAAAACAGAAATTGCATCGGAATTAAATTCAAAAGGCACAATTCCGACTTAAGTACAAGAGGACTGTCACTCTCACTTTCTATGATTTGAACTTTTCCTGTGAGTCCAGTTTTAGATTCCGATGCTTCACTTTAGGTTAACTGTATCCCTTGGACCTTCTGAATGACGATGAAACACAGAGTTTGCATCCGAATTTAATACCAACGGTACAATGCCGACTTAAGTACAAGAGGACTGACACTCTAACTTTCTATGATTTGGACCTCTCCTGTGAGTCGAGTTTTAGATTCCGATGCTTCACTTCAGGTTTACTGTATCCCTTGGACCTTCGTATTGACGATGAAACACAGAAATTGCATCCGAATTTAATACAAAAATCACAATGGCGACTTAAGTACAAGAGGACTGACACTCTCACTTTCTATGATTTGAAAATCTCCTGTGAGTCCAGTTTTAGATTCCGATGCTTCACTTCAGGTTTACTGTATCCCTTGGACCTTCTTATAGACGATGAAACATAAAAATTGCATCGGAATTAAATTCAAACCGCACAATATCGACTTAAGTAAAAGAGGACTGACACTCTCACTTTCTATGATTTGAAACTCTGCTGTGAGTCTATTATTAGTTTCCGATGCTTCACTTCAGGTTTACTGTATCCCTTGGACCTTCTTATTGACGATGAAACACAGAAATTGCATCGGAATGATATTCAAAAGGCACAATGCCGACTTAAGTACAAGAGGACTGACACTCTAACTTTCTATGATTTGAACCACTCATGTGAGTCCAGTTTTAGATTCCGATGCTTCGCTTCAGGTTTACTGTATCCCTTGGACCTTTGTATTGACGATCAAACACAGAGTTTGCACCCGAATTTAATACAAATGGCACAATGCCGACTTAAGTACTAGAGGACTGACATTCTAACTTTCTTTGATTTGAACCTCTCCCGTGAGTCCAGTTTTAGATTCCGATGCTTCACTTCAGGTTTACTGTATCCCTTGGACCTTCTTACAGACGATGAAACATAGAAATTGCATCGGAATTAAATTCAAACCGCACAATAACGACTTAAGTAAAAGAGGACTGACAATCTCACTTTCTATGATTTGAAACTCTGCTGTGAGTCCATTATTAGATTCCGATGCTTCACTTCGGGTTTACTGTATCCCTTGGACCTTCTTATTGACGATGAAACACAGAAATTGCATCGGAATTAAATTCAAAAGGCACAATGCCGACTTAAGTACAAGAGGACTGACACTCTAACTTTCTATGATTTGAACCACTCATGTGAGTCCAGTTTTAGATTCCGATGCTTCACTTCATGTTTACTGTATCTCTTGGACCTTCTTATTGACGATGAAACACAGAAATTGCATCGGAATTAAATTCAAAACACACAATGCCGACTTAAGTAAAAGAGGACTGACACTCTCACTTTCTTTGTTTTGAACCTCTCCTGTGAGTCCAGTTTTAGATTCCGATGTTTCACTTCAGGTTTACTGTTTCCCTTGGACCTTCTTATTGACGATGAAAAACAGAAATTGCATCGGAATTAAATTCAAAAGGCACCATTCCGACCTAAGTACAAGAGGACTGACACTCTCAGTTTCTATGATTTGAACCTCTCCTGTGAGTCCAGTTTTAGATTCCGATGCTTCACTTCAGGTTTACTGTATCCCTTGGACCTTCTAATTGACGATGAAACACAGAGTTTGCATCCGAATTTAATACAAAAGGTATAATGCCGACTTAAGTACAAGAGGACTGACACTCTCACTTTCTATGATTTATACATCTCCTGTGAGTCCAGTTTTAGATTCCGATGCTTCACTTCAGGTTTACTGTATCCCTTGGACCTTCTTGTAGACGATGAAACATAGAAATTGCATCGAAATTAAATTCAAACCGCACAATAACGACTTAAGTAAAAGAGGACTGACAATCTCACTTTCTATGATTTGAAACTCTGCTGTGAGTCCATTATTAGATTCCGATGCTTCACTTCAGGTTTACTGTATCCCTTGGACCTTCTTATTGACGATGAAACACAGAAATTGCATCGGAATTTAATACAAGAGGCACAATGGCGACTTAAGTACTAGAGGACTGACATTCTAACTTTCTATGATTTGAACCTCTCCCGTGAGTCCAGTTTTAGATTCCGATGCTTCACTTCAGGTTTACTGTATCCTTTGGACCTTCTTATTGACGATGAAACACAGAAATTGCATCCGAAATTAATACAAAAGTCACAATGGTGACTTAATTACAAGAGGACTGACACTCTCACTTTGTATGATTTGAACCTCTCCTGTGAGTCCAGTTTAGATTCCGATGCTTCACCTCAGGTTTACTGTATCTGTTGGACTTTCTTATTGACGATGAAACACAGAAATTGCATCCGAATTTATTACAAATGGCACAATGCCGACTTAAGTACAAGAGGACTGACACTCTCACTCTCTATGATTCGATCCTCTCCAGTGAGTCCAGTTTTAGATTCCGATGCTTCACTTCAGGTTTACTGTTTTCGTTGGTCCTTCTTATTGACGATGAAACACAGAAATTGCATCCTAATTCAATACAAAAATCACAATGGCGACTTAAGTACAAGAGGACTGACACTCTCACTTTCTATGATTTGAACCTCTCCTGTGAAGTCAGTTTTAGATTCCGATGCTTCAATTCAGGTTTACTGTATCCGTTGGACCTTCTTATTGACGATAAAACACAGAAACTGCATCCGAATTTAATACAAAACGCACAATACCGACTTAAGTACAAGAGGAGTTACACTCTAACTTTCTATTGTTTGAACCTCTCCTGTGACTCCAGTTTTAGATTCCGATGTTTCACTTCAGGTTTAGTGTATCCCTTCGACCTTCTTATTGACTATGAGACACAGGAATTGCATCCGAATTTAATACAAAAGGCACAATGCCGACTTAAGTACAAGAGGACTGACACTCTAACTTTCTATGATTTGAGCCTATCCAGTGAGTCTAGTTTTAGATTCCGATGCTTCACCTCAGGTTTACTGTATCCCTTGGACCTTCTTAGTGACGATGAAACACAGAAATTGCATCCGAATTTAATACAAAAGGCACAATGGCGACTTAAGTACAAGGGGACTGACACTCTCCCTTTCTATGATTTGAACCTATCCTGTGAGTCCAGTTTTAGATTCCAATGCTTCACTTCAGGTTTTTCTGTATCCCTTGGACCTTCTTATTGACGATCAAACACAGAGTTTGCACCCGAATTTAATACAAATGGCACAATGCCGACTTAAGTACAAGAGCACTGATACTCTCACTTTCCATGATTCGAACTTCTCCTGTGAGGTCAGATTTAGATTCCGATGCTTCACTTCAGGTTTACTGTATACCTTGAACCTCCTTATTGACGATGAAAAACAGAAATTGCATCGGAATTAAATTCAAAAGGCCAATTCCAACTCAAGTACAAGAGGACTGACACTCTCACTATCTATGATTTGAACCTCTCCTGTGAGTCCAGTTTTAGATTCCGATGCTTCACTTCAGGTTTACTGTATCCCTTGGACCTTCGTATTGACGATGAAACACAGAAATTGCATCCTAATTCAATACAAAAATCACAATGGCGACTTAAGTACAAGGGGACTGACACTCTCACTTTCTATGATTCGAACCTCTCCTGTGAGGTCAGATTTCGATTCCGATGCTTCACTTCAGGTTTACTGTATCCCTTGGACCTTCATGTTGACGATAAAACACTGAAATCGCATTAGAAATTAATACAAATAGCACAATGCCGTCTTAAGTAAAAGAGGACTAACGCTCTAACATTCTGTGATTGAACCTCACCTGCGAGTCCAGTTTTAGATTCCGATGCTTCACTTAAGGTTTACTGTATCCCTTGGACCTTCTTATTGACGATGAAAGACAGAAATTGCATCCGAATTTAATACAAAAGGCACAATGCCGACTTACGTACAAGAGGACTCACATTCTAACTTTCTATGATTTGAACCTCTCCTTTGAGTCCAGTTTTAGATTCCGATGGTTCACTTCAGGTTTACTGTACCCCTTGGACTTTCTTATTGACGATGAAACACAGAAATTGCATCCGAATTTAATACAAATGGCACAATACCGACTTGAGTACAAGAGGAGTGACACTCTAACTTTCTGTGATTTGAACCTCTCCTGTGAGTCCAGTTTTAGATTCCGATGCTTCACTTCAGGTTTACTGTATACCTTGGGCCTTCTTATTGACGATGAAACACAGAAATTGCATCCGAATTTAATACAAAACTCACAATACCGACTTAAGTACAAGAGGAGTGACACTCTAACTTTCTATGATTATAATCACTCCTGTGACTCCAGTTTTAGATTCCGATGCTTCACTTCAGGTTTACTGTATCCCTTTGACGTTCTTATAGACGATGAAACACAGTAATTGCATCGGAATTAAATTCAAAAGGCACAATGCCAACCTAAGTAGAAGAGGACTAACACTCTCACTTTCTATGATTTGAAACTCTCCTGTAAGTCCAGTTTTAGATTCCGATGCTTCACTTCAGGTTTACTGTATACCTTGCACCTTCTTATTGACGATGAAACACAGAAATTGCATCGGAATTAAATTCAAAACGCTCAATGCCGACTTAAGTAAAAGAGGACTGACACTCTCACTTTCTTTGTTTTGAACCTCTCCTGTGAGTCCAGTTTTAGATTCCAATGTTTCACTTCAGGTTTACTGTATCCCTTGGACGTTCTTATTGACGATGAAAAACAGAAATTGCATCGGAATTAAATTGAAAAGGCACAATTCCGACTTAAGTACAAGAGGACTGTCACTCTCACTTTCTATGATTTGAACCTCTCCTGTGAGTCCAGTTTTAGATTCCAATGCTTCACTTTAGGTTAACTGTATCCCTTGGACCTTCTAATTGACGATGAAACACAGAGATTGCATCCGAATTTAATACCAAAGGTACAATGCCGACTTAAGTACAAGAGGACTGACACTCTAACTTTCTATGATTTGAACCTCTCCTGTGAGTCGAGTTTTAGATTCCGATGCTTCACTTCAGGTTTACTGTATCCCTTGGACCTTCGCATTGACGATGATACACAGAGATTGCATCCGAATTTAATACAAAAATCACAATGGCGACTTAAGTACAAGAGGACTGACACTCTCACTTTCTATGATTTGAACATCTCCTGTGAGTCCAGTTTTAGATTCCGATGCTTCACTTCAGGTTTACTGTATCCCTTGGACCTTCTTATAGACGATGAAACATAAAAATTGCATCGGAATTAAATTCAAACCGCACAATATCGACTTAAGTAAAAGAGGACTGACACTCTCACTTTCTATGATTTGAAACTCTGCTGTGAGTCCATTATTAGTTTCCGATGCTTCACTTCAGGTTTACTGTATCCCTTGGACCTTCTTATTGACGATGAAACACAGAAATTGCATCGGAATTAAATTCAAAAGGCACAATGCCGACTTAAGTACAAGAGGACTGACACTCTAACTTTCTATGATTTGAACCACTCATGTGAGTCCAGTTTTAGATTCCGATGCTTCACTTCAGGTTTACTGTATCCCTTGGACCTTTGTATTGACGATCAAACACAGAGTTTGCACCCGAATTTAATACAAATGGCACAATGCCGACTTAAGTACTAGAGGACTGACATTCTAACTTTCTTTGATTTGAACCTCTCGCGTGAGTCCAGTTTTAGGTTCCGATGCTTCACTTCAGGTTTACTGTATCCTTTGGACCTTCTTATTGGCGATGTAACACAGAAATTGCATCCAAAATTAATACAAAAGCCACTATGGGGACTTAATTACAAGAGGACTGACACTCTCACTTTGTATGAGTTGAACCTCTCCTGTGAGTCCAGTTTTAGATTCCGATGCTTCACCTCAGGTTTACTGTATCTGTTGGACCTTCTTATTGACGATGAAACACAGAAATTGCATCCGAATTTAATACAAATGGCACAATGCCGACTTAAGTACAAGAGGACTGACACTCTCACTCTCTATGATTCGAACCTCTCCTGTGAGGTCAGATTTAGATTCCGATGCTTCACTTCATGGTTACTGTATCCCTTGGACCTTCTTGTTGACGATAAAACTCAGAAATCGCGTCCGAAATTAATACAAATAGCACAATGCCGTCTTAAGTAAAAGAGGACTTACGCTCTGACATTCTGTGATTTGAACCTCTCCTGCGAGTCCAGTTTTAGATTCCGATGCTTCACTTAAGGTTTGCTGTATACCTTGGACCTTCTTATTGACGATGAAACACAGAAATTGCATCGTAATTTAATACAAAAGGCACATTACCGACTTAAGTACAAGCGGAGTGACACTCTAATTTTTCTATGATTTGAATCTCTCCTGTGAGTCCAGTTTTAGATTCCGATGCTTCACTTCAGGTTTACTGTATCCCTTGGACGTTCTTATTGACGATGAAACACAGAAATTGCTTCGGAATTAAATTCAAAAGGCACAGTGCCGACCTAAGTAGAAGACGACTAACACTCTCACATTCAATGATTTGAACCTCTCCTGTGAGTCCAGTTTTAAATTCTGATGCTTCACATCAGGTTTACTGTATCCCTTGGACCTTCTTATAGAAGATGAAACACAGATATTGCATCGGAATCAAATTAAAACGCACAATGCCGACTTAAGTAAAAGAGGACTGACACTCTCACTTTCTATGATTTGAACCTCTCCTGTGAGTCCAGTTTTAGATTCCGATGCTTCACTTCAGGTTTACTGTATCCCATGGACCTTCTTATTGACAATGAACCACAGAAATAGCACCGGAATGAAATTCAAAAGGCACAATGCCGACTTAAGTACAAGAGGACTGACACTCTAACTTTCTATGATTTGTACATCTCCTGTGAGTCCAATTTTAGATTCCGATGCTTCACTTCAGGTTTACTGTATCCCTTGGACCTTCTTATTGACGATGAAACACAGAGTTTGCATCCGAATTTAATACAAAAGGCACAATGCCGACTTAAGTACAAGAGGACTGACACTCTAACTTTCTATGATTTGAACCTCTCCTTTGAGTCCAGTTTTAGATTCCGATGCTTTACTTCAGGTTTACTGTATCCCTTGGACCTTCTTATTGACGATTAAACACAGAAACTGCGTCCGAATTTAATACAAAAGGCACAATGGCGACTTAAGTACAAGAGGACTGACACTCTCACTTTCTATAATTTGAACCTCTCCTGTGAGCCCAGTTTTAGATTCCGATGCTTCACTTCAGGTTTACTGTATCCATTGGGCCTTCTTATTGACGATGAAACACAGAAATTGCATCCGAAATTAATACAAAAGTCACAATGGTGACTTAAGTACAAGAGGACTGACACTCTCACTATCTATGATTTGAACCTCTCCTGTGATTCCAGTTTTAGATTCCGATGCTTCACCTCAGGTTTACTGTATCCCTTGGACATTCTTATTGACGATGAAACACAGAAATTGCATCCGAATTTAATACAAATGGCACAATGCCGACTTAAGTACAAGAGGACTGACACTCTCACTTTCTATGATTCGAACCTCTCCTGTGAGTCAAGTTTTAGATTCCGATGCTTCACTTTAGGTTTACTGTATCTCTTCAACGTTCTTATTGACGATGAAACACAGAAATTGCATCGGAATTAAATTCAAAAGGCACAGTGCCGACCTAAGTAGAAGAGGACTAACACTCTCACTTTCTATGATTTGAACCTCTCCTGTGAGTCCAGTTTTAGATTCCGATGCTTCACTTCAGATTTACTGTATACCTTGCAGCTTCTTATTGACGATGAAACACAGAAATTGAATCGGAATTAAATTCAAAAGGCACAATGCCGACTTAAGTACAAGAGGACTGACACTCTCACTTTCTATGATTTGAACCTCTCCTGTGAGTCTAGTTTTTACATTCCGATGCTTCACTTCAGGTTTACTGTATCCCTTGGACCTTCTAATTGACGATGAAACACAGAGTTTGCATCCGAATTTAATACTAAAGGTACAATGCCGACTCAAGTACAAGAGGACCGACACTCTAACTTTCTATGATTTGCACCTCTCCTGTGAGTCCAGATTTAGATTCCGATGCTTCACTTCAGGTTTACTGTATCCCTTGGAACTTCTTATTGACGATGAAACACAGAAATTGCATCCGAATTTAATACAAAAATCACAATGGCGGCTTAAGTACAAGAGGACTGACACTCTCACTTTCTATGATTTGAACATCTCCTGTGAGTCCAGTTCGAGATTCCGATGCTTCACTTCAGGTTTAGTTTATCCCTTGGACCTTCTTATTGACGATGAAACACAGATATTGCATTGGAATTAAATTTAAAACGCACAATGCCGACTTAAGTAAAAGATGACTGACACTCTCACTTTCTATGATATGAATCTCTCCCGTGAGTCCAGTTTTAGATTCCGATGCTTGACTTCAGGTTTACTGTATCCCTTGGACCTTCTAATTGACGATGAAACACAGAGTTTGCATTCGGATTTAATACAAAAGGCACAATGCCGACTTAAGTACTAGAGGACTGACACTCTAACTTTCTATGATTTGAACCTCTCCTGTGAGTCCACTTTTAGATTCCGATGCTTTACTTCAGGTTTACTGTATCCCTTGGACCTTCTTATTGACGATGAAAACAGAAATTGCATCCGAATTTAATACAAAAGTCACAATGGTGACTTAAGTACAAGAGGACTGACACTCTCAGTTTCTATGATTTGAACCTCCCCTGCGAGTTCAGTTTTAGATTCCGAAGCTTCATTCAGGTTTACTGTATCCCTTGGACCTTCTTATTGACGACGAAACACAGAAATTGCATCCGAATTTAATACAAATGGCACAATGCCGACTTAAGTACAAGAGGGCTGACACTCTCACTTTCTATGATTTGAACCTCTCCTGTGAGTCCAGTTTTACAATCCGATGCTTCACTTCAGGTTTACTGTATCCCTTGGACCTTCTAATTGACGATGAAACACAGAGTTTGCATCCGTATTTAATACAAAAGTACAATGCCGACTTAAGTACAAGAGGACTGACACTCTAACTTTCTATGATTTGCACCTCACCTGTGAGTCCAGTTTTAGATTCCGATGCTTCACTTCAGGTTTACTGTATACCTTGGTCCTTCTTATTGACGATGAAACACAGAAATTGCATCCGAATTTAATACAAAACTCACAATACCGACTTAAGTACAAGAGGAGTGTCACTCTAACTTTCTATGATTTGAATCCCTCCTGAGAGTCCAGTTTTAGATTCCGATGCTTCACTTCAGGTTTACTGTATCCCTTGGACCTTCTTATTGACGATGAAACACAGAAATTGCATCCGAATTCAATACAAAAATCACAATGGCGACTTAAGTACAAGAGGACTGACACTCTCACTTTCTATGATTCGAACCTCTCCTGTGAGGTCAGATTTAGATTCCGATGCTTCACTTCAGGTGTACTGTATCCCTTGGACCTTCTTATTGACAATGAACCACAGAAATAGCACCGGAATTAAATTCAAAAGGCACAATGCCGACTTAAGTACAAGAGGACTGACACTCTAACTTTCTATGATTTGTACCTCTCCTGTGAGTCCAATTTTAGATTCCGATGCTTCACTTCAGGTTTACTGTATCCCTTGGACCTTCTTATTGACGATGAAACACAGAGTTTGCATCCGAATTTAATACAAAAGGCACAATGCCGACTTAAGTACAAGAGGACTGACACTCTAACTTTCTATGATTTGAACCTCTCCTTTGAGTCCAGTTTTAGATTCCGATGCTTCACTTCAGGTTTACTGTATCCCATGGACCTTCTTATTGACAATGAACCACAGAAATAGCACCGGAATGAAATTCAAAAGGCACAATGCCGACTTAAGTACAAGAGGACTGACACTCTAACTTTCTATGATTTGTACCTCTCCTGTGAGTACAATTTTAGATTCCGATGCTTCACTTCAGGTTTAGTGTATCCGTTGGACCTTCTTATTGACGATGAAACACAGAAATTGCATCCGAAATTAATACAAAAGTCACAATGGTGACTTAAGTACAAGAGGACTGACACTCTCACTATCTATGATTTGAACCTCTCCTGTGAGTCCAGTTTTAGATTCCGATGCTTCACCTCAGGTTTACTGTATCCCTTGGACATTCTTATTGACGATGAAACACAGAAATTGCATCCGAATTTAATACAAATGACACAATGCCGACTTAAGTACAAGAGGACTGACACTCTCACTTTCTATGATTCGAACCGCTCCTGTGAGTCAAGTTTTAGATTCCGATGCTTCACTTCAGGTTTACTGTATCTCTTCAACGTTCTTATTGACGATGAAACACAGAAATTGCATCGGAATTAAATTCAAAAGGCACAGTGCCGACCTAAGTAGAAGAGGACTAACACTCTCACTTTCTATGATTTGAACCTCTCCTGTGAGTCCAGTTTTAGATTCCGATGCTTCACTTCAGATTTACTGTATACCTTGCAGCTTCTTATTGACGATGAAACACAGAAATTGAATCGGAATTAAATTCAAAAGGCACAATGCCGACTTAAGTACAAGAGGACTGACACTCTCACATTCTCTGATTTGAACCTCCCCTGTGAGTCTAGTTTTTGCATTCCGATGCTTCACTTCAGGTTTACTGTATCCCTTGGACCTTCTAATTGACGATGAAACACAGAGTTTGCATCCGAATTTAATACTAAAGGTACAATGCCGACTCAAGTACAAGAGGACCGACACTCTAACTTTCTATGATTTGCACCTCTCCTGTGAGTCCAGATTTAGATTCCGATGCTTCACTTAAGGTTTACTGTATCCCTTGGACCTTCTTATTGACGATGAAAGACAGAAATTGCATCCGAATTTAATACAAAAGGCACAATGCCGACTTACGTACAAGAGGACTTACATTCTAACTTTCTATGATTTGAACCTCTCCTTTGAGTCCAGTTTTAGATTCCGATGCTTCACTTCAGGTTTACTGTATCCCTTGGACCTTCTAATTGACGATGAAACACAGAGTTTGCATCCGAATTTAATACTAAAGGTACAATGCCGACTCAAGTACAAGAGGACCGACACTCTAACTTTCTATGATTTGCACCTCTCCTGTGAGTCCAGATTTAGATTCCGATGCTTCACTTCAGGTTTACTGTATCCCTTGGAACTTCTTATTGACGATGAAACACAGAAATTGCATCCGAATTAAATACAAAAATCACAATGGCGGCTTAAGTACAAGAGGACTGACACTCTCACTTTCTATGTTTTGAACATCTCCTGTGAGTCCAGTTCGAGATTCCGATGCTTCACTTCAGGTTTAGTTTATCCCTTGGACCTTCTTATTGACGATGAAACACAGATATTGCATCGGAATTAAATTTAAAACGCACAATGCCGACTTAAGTAAAAGATGACTGACACTCTCACTTTCTATGATTTGAATCTCTCCCGTGAGTCCAGTTTTAGATTCCGATGCTTGACTTCAGGTTTACTGTATCCCTTGGACCTTCTTATTGACGATGAAACACAGAGTTTGCATTCGGATTTAATACAAAAGGCACAATGCCGACTTAAGTACAAGAGGACTGACACTCTCAGTTTCTATGATTTGAACCTCCCCTGCGAGTTCAGTTTTAGATTCCGAAGCTTCATTCAGGTTAACTGTATGTTTTGGACCTTCTTATTGACGACGAAACACAGAAATTGCATCCGAATTTAATACAAATGGCACAATGCCGACTTAAATACAAGAGGGCTGACACTCTCACTTTCTATGATTTGAACCTCTCCTGTGAGTCCAGTTTTACATTCCGATGCTTCACTTCAGGTTTACTGTATCCCTTGGACCTTCTAATTGACGATGAAACACAGAGTTTGCATCCGAATTTAATACAAAAGGTACAATGCCGACTTAAGTACAAGAGGACTGACACTCTAAATTTCTATGATTTGCACCTCACCTGTGAGTCCAGTTTTAGATTCCGATGCTTCACTTCAGGTTTACTGTATACCTTGGTCCTTCTTATTGACGATGAAACACAGAAATTGCATCCGAAATTAATACAAAACTCACAATACCGACTTAAGTACAAGAGGAGTGTCACTCTAACTTTCTATGATTTGAATCCCTCCTGTGACTCCAGTTTTAGATTCCGATGCTTCACTTCAGGTTTACTGTATCCCTTGGACCTTCTTATTGACGATGAAACACAGAAATTGCATCCGAATTCAATACAAAAATCACAATGGCGACTTAAGTACAAGAGGACTGACACTCTCACTTTCTATGATTCGAACCTCTCCTGTGAGGTCAGATTTAGATTCCGATGCTTCACTTCAGGTGTACTGTATCCCTTGGACCTTCATGTTGACGATAAAACACTGAAATCGCATTAGAAATTAATACAAATAGCACAATGCCGTCTTAAGTAAAAGAGGACTAACGCTCTAACATTCTGTGATTGAACCTCTCCTGCGAGTCCAGTTTTAGATTCCGATGCTTCACTTAAGGTTTACTGTATCCCTTGGACCTTCTTATTGACGATGAAAGACAGAAATTGCATCCGAATTTAATACAAAAGGCACAATGCCGACTTACGTACAAGAGGACTTACATTCTAACTTTCTATGATTTGAACCTCTCCTTTGAGTCCAGTTTTAGATTCCGATGCTTCACTTCAGGTTTACTGTACCCCTTGGACTTTCTTATTGACGATGAAACACAGAAATTGCATCCGAATTTAATACAAATGGCACAATACCGACTTGAGTACAAGAGGAGTGACACTCTAACTTTCTGTGATTTGAACCTCTCCTGTGAGTCCAGTTTTAGATTCCGATGCTTCACTTCAGGTTTACTGTATACCTTGGGCTTTCTTATTGACGATGAAACACAGAAATTGCATCCGAATTTAATACAAAACTCACAATACCGACTTAACTACAAGCGGAGTGACACTCTAACTTTCTATGATTATAATCACTCCTGTGACTCCAGTTTTAGATTCCGATGCTTCACTTCAGGTTTACTGTATCCCTTGGACGTTCTTATAGACGATGAAACACAGTAATTGCATCGGAATTAAATTCAAAAGGCACAATGCCGACCTAAGTAGAAGAGGACTAACACTCTCACTTTCTATGATTTGAAACTCTCCTGTAAGTCCAGTTTTAGATTCCGATGCTTCACTTCAGGTTTACTGTATACCTTGCACCTTCTTATTGACGATGAAACACAGAAATTGCATCGGAATTAAATTCAAAAGGCACAATTCCGACTTAAGTACAAGAGGACTGTCACTCTCACTTTCTATGATTTGAACCTCTCCTGTGAGTCCAGTTTTAGATTCCGATGCTTCACTTTAGGTTAACTGTATCCCTTGGACCTTCTAATTGACGATGAAACACAGAGTTTGCATCCGAATTTAATACAAAAGGTACAATGCCGACTTAAGTACAAGAGGACTGACACTCTAACTTTCTATGATTTGAACCTCTCCTGTGAGTCCAGTTTTTAGATTCCGATGCATCACTTCAGGTTTACTGTATCCCTTGGACCTTCGTATTGACGATGAAACACAGAAATTGCATCCGTATTTATTACAAAAATCACAATGGCGACTTAAGTACAAGAGGACTGACACTCTCACTTTCTATGATTTGAACATCTCCTGTGAGTCCAGTTTTAAATTCCGATGCTTCACTTCAGGTTTGCTGTATCCCTTGGACCTTCTTATAGACGATGAAACATAAAAATTGCATCGGAATTAAATTCAAACCGCACAATATCGACTTAAGTAAAAGAGGACTGACACTCTCACTTTCTATGATTTGAAACTCTGCTGTGAGTCCATTATTAGTTTCCGATGCTTCACTTCAGGTTCACTGTATCCCTTGGACCTTCTTATTGACGATGAAACACAGAAATTGCATCGGAATGAAATTCAAAAGGCACAATGCCGACTTAAGTACAAGAGGACTGACACTCTAACTTTCTATGATTTGAACCACTCATGTGAGTCCAGTTTTAGATTCCGATGCTTCACTTCAGGTTTACTGTATCCCTTGGACCTTTCTATTGACGATCAAACACAGAGTTTGCACCCGAATTTAATACAAATGGCACAAAGCCGACTTAAGTACAAGAGGACTGACACTCTAACTTTCTATGATTTGAACCTCTCCTGTGAGTCCACTTTTAGATTCCGATGCTTTATTCAGGTTTACTGTATCCCTTGGACCTTCTTATTGACGATGAAAACAGAAATTGCATCCGAATTTAATACAAAAGTCACAATGGTGACTTAAGTACAAGAGGACTGACACTCTCAGTTTCTATGATTTGAACCTCTCCTGTGAGTTTAGTTTTAGATTCCGAAGCTTCATTCAGGTTTACTGTACCCCTTGGACCTTCTTATTGACGACGAAACACAGATATTGCATCCGAATTTAATACAAATGGCACAATGCCGACTTAAATACAAGAGGGCTGACACTCTCACTTTCTATGATTTGAACCTCTCCTGTGAGTCCAGTTTTACATTCCGATGCTTCACTTCAGGTTTACTGTATCCCTTGGACCTTCTAATTGACGATGAAACATAGAGTTTGCATCCGAATTTAATACAAAAGGTACAATGCCGACTTAAGTACAAGAGGACTGACACTCTAACTTTCTATGACTTGCACCTCACCTGTGGGTCCAGTTTTAGATTCCGATGCTTCACTTCAGGTTTACTGTATACCTTGGTCCTTCTTATTGACGATGAAACACAGAAATTGCATCCGAATTTAATACAAAACTCACAATACCGACTTAAGTACAAGAGGAGTGTCACTCTAACTTTCTATGATTTGAATCCCTCCTGTGACTCCAGTTTTAGATTCCGATGCTTCACTTCAGGTTTACTGTATCCCTTGGACCTTCTTATTGACGATGAAACACAGAAATTGCATCCGAATTCAATACAAAAATCACAATGGCGACTTAAGTACAAGAGGACTGACACTCTCACTTTCTATGATTCGAACCTCTCCTGTGAGGTCAGATTTAGATTCCGATGCTTCACTTCAGGTTTACTGTACCCCTTGGACTTTCTTATTGACGATGAAACACAGAAATTGCATCCGAATTTAATACAAATGGCACAATACCGACTTAAGTACAAGAGGAGTGACACTCTAACTTTCTGTGATTTGAACCTCTCCTGTGAGTCCAGTTTTAGATTCCGATGCTTCACTTCAGGTTTACTGTATACCTTGGGCTTTCATATTGACGATGAAACACAGAAATTGCATCCGAATTTAATACAAAACTCACAATACCGACTTAAGTACAAGAGGACTGACACTCTCACTTTCTATGATTTGAACATCTCCTGTGAGTCCAGTTTTAGATTCCGATGCTTCACTTCAGGTTTACTGTATCCCTTGGACCTTCTTATAGACGATGAAACATAAAAATTGCATCGGAATTAAATTCAAACCGCACAATATCGACTTAAGTAAAAGAGGACTGACATTCTCACTTTCTATGATTTGAAACTCTGCTGTGAGTCCATTATTAGTTTCCGATGCTTCACTTCAGGTTTACTGTATCCCTTGGACCTTCTTATTGACGATGAAACACAGAAATTGCATCGGAATTAAATTGAAAACGCACAATGCCGACTCAAGTACAAGAGGACTGACACTCTAACTTTCTATGATTTGCACCTCTCCTGTGAGTCCAGATTTAGATTCCGATGCTTCACTTCAGGTTTACTGTATCCCTTGGAACATCTTATTGACGATGAAACACAGAAATTGCATCCGAATTTAATACAAAAATCACAATGCCGACTTAAATACAAGAGGGCTGACACTCTCACTTTCTATGATTTGAACCTCTCCTGTGAGTCCAGTTTTACATTCCGATGCTTCACTTCAGGTTTACTGTATCCCTTGGACCTTCTAATTGACGATGAAACACAGAGTTTGCATCCGAATTTAATACAAAAGGTACAATGCCGACTTAAGTACAAGAGGACTGACACTCTAACTTTCTATGATTTGCACCTCACCTGTGAGTCCAGTTTTAGATTCCGATGCTTCACTTCAGGTTTACTGTATACCTTGGTCCTTCTTATTGACGATGAAACACAGAAATTGCATCCGAATTTAATACAAAACTCACAATACCGACTTAAGTACAAGAGGAGTGTCACTCTAACTTTCTATGATTTGAATCCCTCCTGTGACTCCAGTTTTAGATTCCGATGCTTCACTTCAGGTTTACTGTATCCCTTGGACCTTCTTATTGACGATGAAACACAGAAATTGCATCCGAATTCAATACAAAAATCACAATGGCGACTTAAGTACAAGAGGACTGACACTCTCACTTTCTATGATTCGAACCGCTCCTGTGAGGTCAGATTTAGATTCCGATGCTTCACTTCAGGTGTACTGTATCCCTTGGACCTTCATGTTTACGATAAAAAACTGAAATCGCATTAGAAATTAATACAAATAGCACAATGCCGTCTTAAGTAAAAGAGGACTAACGCTCTAACATTCTGTGATTGAACCTCTCCTTTGAGTCCAGTTTTAGATTCCGATGCTTCACTTCAGGTTTACTGTACCCCTTGGACTTTCTTATTGACGATGAAACACAGAAATTGCATCCGAATTTAATACAAATGGCACAATACCGACTTGAGTACAAGAGGAGTGATACTCTAACTTTCTGTGATTTGAACCTCTCCTGTGAGTCCAGTTTTTGATTCCGATGCTTCACTTCAGGTTTACTGTATACCTTGGGCTTTCATATTGACGATGAAACACAGAAATTGCATCCGAATTTAATACAAAACTCACAATACCGACTTAAGTACAAGAGGAGTGACACTCTAACTTTCTATGATTATAATCACTCCTGTGACTCCAGTTTTAGATTCCGATGCTTCACTTCAGGTTTACTGTATCCCTTGGACGTTCTTATAGACGATGAAACACAGTAATTGCATCGGAATTAAATTCAAAAGGCTCAATGCCGACTTAAGTAAAAGAGGACTGACACTCTCACTTTCTTTGTTTTGAACCTCTCCTGTGAGTCCAGTTTTAGATTCCGATGTTTCACTTCAGGTTTACTGTATCCCTTGGACGTTCTTATTGACGATGAAACACAGAAATTGCATCGGAATTAAATTGAAAACGCACAATGCCGACTCAAGTACAAGAGGACTGACACTCTAACTTTCTATGATTTGCACCTCTCCTGTGAGTCCAGATTTAGATTCCGATGCTTCACTTCAGGTTTACTGTATACCTTGGACCTTCTAATTGACGATGAAACACAGAGTTTGCATCCGAATTTAATACAAAAGGTACAATGCCGACTTAAGTACAAGAGGACTGACACTCTAACTTTCTATGATTTGCACCTCACCTGTGAGTCCAGTTTTAGATTCCGATGCTTCACTTCAGGTTTACTGTATACCTTGGTCCTTCTTATTGACGATGAAACACAGAAATTGCATCCGAATTTAATACAAAACTCACAATACCGACTTAAGTACAAGAGGAGTGTCACTCTAACTTTCTATGATTTGAATCCCTCCTGTGACTCCAGTTTTAGATTCCGATGCTTCACTTCAGGTTTACTGTATCCCTTGGACCTTCTTATTGACGATGAAACACAGAAATTGCATCCGAATTCAATACAAAAATCACAATGGCGACTTAAGTACAAGAGGACGGACACTCTCACTTTCTATGATTTGAACATCTCCTGTGAGTCCAGTTTTAGATTCCGATGCTTCACTTCAGGTTTACTGTATCCCTTGGACCTTCTTATAGGCGATGAAACATAAAAATTGCATCGGAATTAAATTCAAACCGCATAATATCGACTTAAGTAAAAGAGGACTGACACTCTCACTTTCTATGATTTGAAACTCCTCTGTGAGTCCATTATTAGTTTCCGATGCTTCACTTCAGGTTTACTGTATCCCTTGGACCTTCTTATTGACGATGAAACACAGAAATTGCATCGGAATTAAATTGAAAACGCACAATGCCGACTCAAGTACAAGAGGACTGACACTCTAACTTTCTATGATTTGCACCTCTCCTGTGAGTCCAGATTTAGATTCCGATGCTTCACTTCAGGTTTACTGTATCCCTTGGAACATCTTATTGACGATGAAACACAGAAATTGCATCCGAATTTAATACAAAAATCACAATGGCGGCTTAAGTACAAGAGGAGTGACACTCTCACTTTCTATGATTTGAACATCTCCTGTGAGTCCAGTTCGAGATTCCGATGCTTCACTTCAGGTTTAGTTTATCCCTTGGACCTTCTTATTGACGATGAAACACAGAAATTGCTTCGGAATTAAATTCAAAAGGCACAGTGCCGATTTAAGTAAAAGACGACTAACACTCTCACATTCTATGATTTGAACCTCTCCTGTGAGTCCAGTTTTAAATTCCGATGCTTCACTTCAGGTTTACTGTATCCCTTGGACCTTCTTATAGAAGATGAAACACAGATATTGCATCGGAATAAAATTAAAACCCACAATGCTGACTTAAGTAAAAGAGGACTGACACTCTCACTTTCTATGATTAGAACCTCTCCTGTGAGTCCAGTTTTAGATTCCGATGCTTCACTTCAGGTTTACTGTATCCCATGGACCTTCTTATTGACAATGAACCACAGAAATAGCACCGGAATGAAATTCAAAAGGCACAATGCCGACTTAAGTACAAGAGGACTGACACTCTAACTTTCTATGATTTGTACCTCTCCTGTGAGTCCAATTTTAGATTCCGATGCTTCACCTCAGGTTTACTGTATCCCTTGGACATTCTTATTGACGATGAAACACAGAAATTGCATCCGAATTTAATACAAATGGCACAATGCCGACTTAAGTACAAGAGGACTGACACTCTCACTTTCTATGATTCGAACCTCTCCTGTGAGTCAAGTTTTAGATTCCGATGCTTCACTTCAGGTTTACTGTATCTCTTGGACGTTTTTATCGACGATGAAACACAGAAATTGCATCGGAATTAAATTCAAAAGGCACAGTGCCGACCTAAGTAGAAGAGGACTAACACTCTCACTTTCTATGATTTGAACCTCTCCTGTGAGTCCAGTTTTAGATTCCGATGCTTCACTTCAGATTTACTGTGTACCTTGCAGCTTCTTATTGACGTTGAAGCACAGATATTGCATCCGAATTTAATACAAATGGCACAATGCCGACTTAAGTACAAGGGCACTGACACTCTCACTTTCCATGATTCGAACTTCTCCTGTGAGGTCAGATTTAGATTCCGATGCTTCACTTCAGGTTTACTGTATACCTTGCACCTTCTTATTGACGATGTAACACAGAAATTCCATCGGTATTAAATTCAAAAAGCACAATGCCGTCTTAAGTACAAGAATACTGACACTCTAACTTTCTATCATTTGCACCTCTCCTGTGAGTCCAGTTTTAGATTCCGATGTTTCACTTCAGGTTTACTGTATCCCTTGGACCTTCTAATTGACGATGAAACACAGAGTTTGCATCCGAATTTAATACAAAACGCACAATGCCGACTTACGTAAAAGAGGACTGACACTCTCACTTTCTATGATTTGAATCTCTCCTGTGAGTCCAGTTTTAGATTCCAATGCTTCACTTCAGGTTTACTGTATCCCTTGGACCTTCTTATTGACAATGAAACACAGGAATAGCATCGTAATTAAATTCAAAAGGCACAATGCCGACTTAAGTACAAGAGGACTGACACTCTCAGTTTCTATGATTTGAACCTCCCCTGTGAGTTCAGTTTTAGATTCCGAAGCTTCATTCAGGTTTAGTGTATCCCTTGGACCTTCTTATTGACGACGAAACTCAGAAATTGCATCCGAATTTAATACAAATGGCACAATGCCGACTTAAATACAAGATGGCTGACACTCTAACTTTCTATGATTTGAACCTCTCCTGTGAGTCCAGTTTTACATTCCGATGCTTCACTTCAGGTTTACTGTATCCCTTGGACCTTCTAATTGACGATGAAACACAGAGTTTGCATCCGAATTTAATACAAAAGGTACAATGCCGACTTAAGTACAAGAGGACTGACACTCTAACTTTCTATGATTTGCACCTCTCCTGTGAGTCCAGTTTTAGATTCCGATGCTTCACTTCAGGTTTACTGTATCCCTTGGACCTTCTTATTGACGATGAAACACAGAAATTGCATCCGAATTTAATACAAAAATCACAATGGCGGCCTAAGTACAAGAGGACTGACACTCTCACTTTCTATGATTTGAACATCTCCTGTGAGTCCAGTTCTAGATTCCGATGCTTCACTTCAGGTTTACTTTATCCCTTGGACCTTCCTATTGACGATGAAGCACAGATATTGCATCGGAATTAAATTTAAAACGCACAATGCCGACTTAAGTAAAAGAGGACTGACACTCTCACTTTCTATGATTTCAATCTCTCCTGTGAGTCCAGTTTTAGATTCCGATGCTTCACTTCAGGTTTACTGTATCCCTTGGACCTTCTTATTGACAATGAAACACAGAAATAGCATCGTAATTAAATTCAAAGGCACAATGCCGACTTAAGTACAAGAGGACTGACACTCTAACTTTTTATGATTTGAACTTCTCCTGTGAGTCCAGTTATAGATTCCGATGCTTCACTTCAGGTTTACTGTATCCCTTGGACCTTCTTATTGACGATGAAACACAGATACTGCATCCGAATTTAATACAAATGGCACAATGCCGACTTAAGAACAAGGGCACTGACACGCTCACTTTCCGTGATTCGAACTTCTCCTGTGAGGTCAGATTTAGATTCCGATGCTTCACTTCAGGTTTACTGTATACCTTGCACCTTCTTATTGACGATGAAACACAGAAATTCCATCGGAATTAAATTCAAAAAGCACAATGCCGTCTTAAGTACAAGAATACTGACACTCTAACTTTCTATCATTTGCACCTCTCCTGTGAGTCCAGTTTTAGATTCCGATGTGTCACTTCAGGTTTACTGTATCCCTTGGACCTTCTAATTGACGATGAAACACAGAGTTTGCATCCGAATTTAATACAAAAGGTACAATGCCGACTTAAGTACAAGAGGACTGACTTTCTAACTTTCTATGATTTGCACCTCTCCTGTGAGTCCAGTTTTAGATTCCGATGCTTCACTTCAGATTTACTGTATCCCTTGGACCTTCCTATTGACGATGAAACACAGAAATTGCATCCGAATTTAATACAAAAATCACAATGGCGGCCTAAAAACAAGAGGACTGACACTCTCACTTTCTATGATTTGAACATCTCCTGTGAGTCCAGTTCTAGATTCCGATGCTTCACTTCAGGTTTACTTAATCCCTTGGACCTTCCTATTGATGATGAAACACAGACATTGCAACGGAATTAAATTTAAAACGCACAATGCCGACTTAAGTAAAAGAGGACTGACACTCTTACTTTCTATGATTTGAATCTCTCCTGTGAGTCCAGTTTTAGATTCCGATGCTTCACTTCAGGTTTACTGTATCCCTTGGACCTTCTTATTGACAATGAAACACAGAAATAGCATCGTAATTAAATTCAAAAGGCACAATGCCGACTGAAGTACAAGAGGACTGACACTCTAACTTTTTATGATTTGAACTTCTCCTGTGAGTCCAGTTATAGATTCCGATGCTTCACTTCAGGTTTACTGTATCCCTTGGACCTTCTTATTGACGATGAAACACAGAGTTTGCATTCGGATTTAATACAAAAGGCACAATGCCGACTTAAGTACAAGAGGACTGACACTCTAACTTTCTATGATTTGAACCTCTCCTGTGAGTCCACTTTTAGATTCCGATGCTTTACTTCAGGTTTACTGTATCCCTTGGACCTTCTTATTGACGATGAAAACAGAAATTGCATCCGAATTTAATACAAAGGGCACAATGGTGACTTAAGTACAAGAGGACTGACACTCTCAGTTTCTATGATTTGAACCTCCCCTGTGAGTTCAGTTTTAGATTCCGAAGCTTCATTCAGGTTTAGTGTATCCCTTGGACCTTCTTATTGACGACGAAACTCAGAAATTGCATCCGAATTTAATACAAATGGCACAATGCCGACTTAAATACAAAATGGCTGACACTCTCACTTTCTATGATTTGAACCTCTCCTGTGAGTCCAGTTTTACATTCCGATGCTTCACTTCAGGTTTACTGTATCCCTTGGACCTTCTAATTGACGATGAAACACAGAAATTGCATCCGAATTTAATACAAAAATCACAATGGCGGCCTAAGTACAAGAGGACTGACACTCTCACTTTCTATGATTTGAACATCTCCTGTGAGTCCAGTTCTAGATTCCGATGCTTCACTTCAGGTTTACTTTATCCCTTGGACCTTCCTATTGACGATGAAGCACAGATATTGCATCGGAATTAAATTTAAAACGCACAATGCCGACTTAAGTAAAAGAGGACTGACACTCTCACTTTCTATGATTTCAATCTCTCCTGTGAGTCCAGTTTTAGATTCCGATGCTTCACTTCAGGTTTACTGTATCCCTTGGACCTTCTTATTGACAATGAAACACAGAAATAGCATCGTAATTAAATTCAAAAGGCACAATGCCGACTTAAGTACAAGAGGACTGACACTGTAACTTTTTATGATTTGAACTTCTCCTGTGAGTTCAGTTATAGATTCCGATGCTTCACTTCAGGTTTACTGTATCCCTTGGACCTTCTTATTGACGATGAAACACAGATATTGCATCCGAATTTAATACAAATGGCACAATGCCGACTTAAGTACAAGGGCACTGACACTCTCACTTTCCATGATTCGAACTTCTCCTGTGAGGTCAGATTTAGATTCCGATGCTTCACTTCAGGTTTACTGTATACCTTGCACCTTCTTATTGACGATGAAACACAGAAATTCCATCGGAATTAAATTCAAAAAGCACAATGCCGTCTTAAGTACAAGAATACTGACACTCTAACTTTCTATCATTTGCACCTCTCCTGTGAGTCCAGTTTTAGATTCCGATGTTTCACTTCAGGTTTACTGTATCCCTTGGACCTTCTAATTGACGATGAAACACAGAGTTTGAATCCGAATTTAATACAAAAGGTACAATGCCGACTTAAGTACAAGAGGACTGACACTCTAACTTTCTATGATTTGCACCTCTCCTGTGAGTCCAGTTTTAGATTCCGATGCTTCACTTCAGGTTTACTGTATCCCTTGGACCTTCCTATTGACGATGAAACACAGAAATTGCATCCGAATTTAATACAAAAATCACAATGGCGGCCTAAAAACAAGAGGACTGACACTCTCACTTTCTATGATTTGAACATCTCCTGTGAGTCCAGTTCTAGATTCCGATGCTTTACTTCAGGTTCACTTTATCCCTTGGACCTTCTTATTGACGATGAAACACAGATATTGCATCGGAATTAAATTTAAAACGCACAATGCCGACTTAAGTAAAAGAGGACTGACACTCTCACTTTCTATGATTTGAATCCCTCCTGTGAGTCCAGTTTTAGATTCCGATGCTTCACTTCAGGTTTACTGTATCCCTTGGACCTTCTTATTGACAATGAAACACAGAAATTGCATCGTAATTAAATTCAAAAGGCACAATGCCGACTTAAGTACAAGAGGACTGACACTCTAACTTTTTATGATTTGAACCACTCCTGTGAGTCCAGTTAAAGATTCCGATGCTTCACTTCAGGTTTACTGTATCCCTTGGACCTTCTTATTGACGATGAAACACAGAGTTTGCATCCGGATTTAATACAAAAGGCACAATGCCGACTTAAGTACAAGAGGACTGACACTCTCACTTTCTATGATTTGAACCTCCCCTGTGAGTTCAGTTTTAGATTCCGAAGCTTCACTTCAGGTTTACTATAAAACTTGGACCTTCTTATTGACGACGAAACACAGAAATTGCGTCCGAATTTAATACAAATGGCACAATGCCGACTTAAGTACAAGAGGACTGACACTCTCACTTTCTATGATTTGAACCTCTCCTGTGAGTCCAGTTTTAGATTCCGATGCTTCACTTCAGGTTTACTGTATACCTTGCAGCTTCTTATTGATGATGAAACACAGAAATTGAATCGGAATTAAATTCAAAAGGCACAATGCCGTCTTAAGTACAAGAGGACTGACACTCTCACTTTCTATGATTTGAACCTCTCCTGTGAGTCCAGTTTTACATTCCGATGCTTCACTTCAGGTTTACTGTATCCCTTGGACCTTCTTATTGACGATGGAACACAGAAACTGCATCCGAATTTAATACAAAAATCACAATGGCGGCCTAAGTACAAGAGGACTGACACTCTCACTTTCTATGATTTGAACATCTCCTGTGAGTCCAGTTCTAGATTCCGATGCTTCACTTCAGGTTTACTTTATCCCTTGGACCTTCTTATTGACGATGAAACACAGATATTGCATCGGAATTAAATTTAAAACGCACAATGCCGACTTAAGTAAAAGAGGACTGACACTCTCACTTTCTATGATTTGAATCCCTCCTGTGAGTCCAGTTTTAGATTCCGATGATTCACTTCAGGTTTACTGTATCCCTTGGACCTTCTTATTGACAATGGAACACAGATATAGCATCGTAATTAAATTCAAAAGGCACAATGCCGACTTAAGTACAAGAGGACTGACACTCAAACCTTTTATGATTTGAACCACTCCTGTGAGTCCAGTTTTAGATTCCGATGCTTTACTTCAGGTTTGCTGTATCCCTTGGACCTTCTTATTGACGATGAAAACAGAAATTGCATCCGAATTTAATACAAAAGGCACAATAGCGACTTAAGTACAAGAGGACTGACACTCTAACTTTCTATGATTTGAACCTCTCCTGTGAGTCAAGTTTCAGATTCCGATGCTTCACTTCAGGTTTACTGTATCCCTTGGACCTCCTTATTGACGATGAAACACAGAAATTGCATCCGAATTTAATACAAAAGGCACAATGGGGACTTAAATGCAAGGGGACTGACACTCTCACTTTCTATGATTTGAACCTATCCTGTGTGTCCAGTTTTAGATTCCGATGCTTCACTTCAGGTTTACTGTATCCCTTGGACCTTCTTATTGACGATGAAACACAGATATTGCATCCGAATTTAATACAAATGGCACAATGCCGACTTATGTACAAGGGCACTGACACTCTCACTTTCCATTTTTCGAACTTCTCCTGTGAGGTCAGATTTAGATTCCGATGCTTCACTTCAGGTTTACTGTACACCTTGCACCTTCTTATTGACGATGAAACACAGAAATTCCATCGGAATTAAATTCAAAAAGCACAATGCCGTCTTAAGTACAAGAATACTGACACTCTAACTTTCTATGATTTGCACCTCTCCTGTGAGTCCAGCTTTAGATTCCGATGTTTCACTTCAGGTTTACTGTATCGCTTGGACATTCTTATTGACGATGAAACACAGAAATAGCATCCGAATTTAATACAAATATCACAATGGCGGCTTAAGTACAAGAGGACTGACCCTCTCACTTTCTATGATTTGAACATCTCCTGTGAGTCCAGTTTTAGATTCCGATGCTTCACTTCAGGTTTACTGTATCCCTTGGACCTTCTTCTTGACAATGTAACACAGAAATAGCATCGGAATTAATTTCAAAAGGCACAATGCCGACTTAAGTACAAGAGGACTGACACTCTCACTTTCTATGATTCGAACCTCTCCTGTGAGGTCAGATTTAGATTCCGATGTTTCACTTCAGGTTTACTGTCTACATTGCACCATCTTATTGCCGATGAAACACAGAAATTGCATCGGAATTAAATTCAAAAGGCACAATGCCGTCTTAAGTACAAGAATACTGACACTCTAACTTTCTATGATTTGCACCTCTCCTGTGAGTCCAGTTTTAGATTCCGATGCTTCACTTCAGGTTTACTATATCCCTTGGACCTTCTTATTGACGACGAAACACAGAAATTGCATCCGAATTTAATACAAATGGCACAATGCCGACTTAAGTACAAGAGGACTGACACTCTCACTTTCTATGATTTGAACATCTCCTGTGAGTCCAGTTCTAGATTCCGATGCTTCACTTCAGGTTTACTTTATCCCTTGGACCTTCTTATTGACGATGAAACACAGATATTGCATCGGAATTAAATTTAAAACGCACAATGCCGACTTAAGTAAAAGAGGACTGACACTCTCACTTTCTATGATTTGAATCCCTCCTGTGAGTCCAGTTTTAGATTCCGATGCTTCACTTCAGGTTTACTGTATCCCTTGGACCTTCTTATTGACAATGAAACACAGAAATAGCATCGTAATTAAATTCAAAAGGCACAATGCCGACTTAAGTACAAGAGGACTGACACTCTAACTTTTTATGATTTGAACCACTCCTGTGAGTCCAGTTATAGATTCCGATGCTTCACTTCAGGTTTACTGTATCCCTTGGACCTTCTTATTGACGATGAAACACAGAGTTTGCATCCGGAATTAATACAAAAGGCACAATGCCAACATAAGTACAAGAGGACTGACACTCTAACTTTCTATGATTTGAACCTCTCCTGTGAGTCTAGTTTTAGATTCCGATGCTTTACTTCAGGTTTACTGTATCCCTTGGACCTTCTTATTGACGATGAAAACAGAAATTGCATCCGAATTTAATACAAAAGGCACAATGGCGACTTAAGTACAAGAGGACTGACACTCTAACTTTCTATGATTTGAATCTCTCCTGTGAGTCAAGTTTCAGATTCCGATGCTTCACTTCAGGTTTACTGTATCCCTTGGACCTCCTTATTGACGATGAAACACAGAAATTGCATCCGAATTTAATACAAATGGCACAATGCCGACTTACGTACAAGGGCACTGACACTCTCACTTTCCATGATTCGAACTTCTCCTGTGAGTCCAGTTTTAGATTCCGATGCTTCACTTCAGGTTTACTGTATCCCTTGGACCTTCTTATTGACGATGAAACACAGAAATTGCATCGGAATTAAATTCAAAACGCACAATGCCGACTTAAGCAAAAGAGGACTGACACTCTCACTTTCTTTGCTTTGAACCTCTCCTGTGAGTTCAGTTTTAAATTCCGATGCTTCACTTCAGGTTTACTGTATCCCTTGGACCTTCTTATTGACAATGAAACACAGAAATTGCATCGTAATTAAATTCAAAAGGCACAATGCCGACTTAAGTACAAGAGGACTGACACTCTAACTTTTTATGATTTGAACCACTCCTGTGAGTCCAGTTAAAGATTCCGATGCTTCACTTCAGGTTTACTGTATCCCTTGGACCTTCTTATTGACGATGAAACACAGAGTTTGCATCCGGATTTAATACAAAAGGCACAATGCCGACTTAAGTACAAGAGGACTGACACTCTAACTTTCTATGATTTGAACCTCTCCTGTGAGTCCAGTTTTAGATTCCGATGCCTTACTTCAGGTTTACTGTATCCCTTGGACCTTCTTATTGACGATGAAAACAGAAATTGCATCCGAATTTAATACAAAAGGCACAATGGCGACTTAAGTACAAGAGGACTGACACTCTCACTTTCTATGATTTGAACCTCTCCTGTGAGTCCAGTTTTACATTCCGATGCTTCACTTCAGGTTTACTGTATCCCTTGGACCTTCTTATTGACGATGGAACACAGAAACTGCATCCGAATTTAATACAAAAATCACAATGGCGGCCTAAGTACAAGAGGACTGACACTCTCACTTTCTATGATTTGAACATCTCCTGTGAGTCCAGTTCTAGATTCCGATGCTTCACTTCAGGTTTACTTTATCCCTTGGACCTTCTTATTGACGATGAAACACAGATATTGCATCGGAATTAAATTTAAAACGCACAATGCCGACTTAAGTGAAAGAGGACTGACACTCTCACTTTCTATGATTTGAATCCCTCCTGTGAGTCCAGTTTTAGATTCCGATGATTCACTTCAGGTTTACTGTATCCCTTGGACCTTCTTATTGACAATGAAACACAGATATAGCATCGTAATTAAATTCAAAAGGCACAATGCCGACTTAAGTACAAGAGGACTGACACTCTAACTTTTTATGATTTGAACCACTCCTGTGAGTCCAGTTAAAGATTCCGATGCTTCACTTCAGGTTTACTGTATCCCTTGGACCTTCTTATTGACGATGAAACACAGAGTTTGCATCCGGATTTAATACAAAAGGCACAATGCCGACTTAAGTACAAGAGGACTGACACTCTAACTTTCTATGATTTGAACCTCTCCTGTGAGTCCAGTTTTAGATTCCGATGCCTTACTTCAGGTTTACTGTATCCCTTGGACCTTCTTATTGACGATGAAAACAGAAATTGCATCCGAATTTAATACAAAAGGCACAATGGCGACTTAAGTACAAGAGGACTGACACTCTCACTTTCTATGATTTCAACCTCTCCTGTGAGTCCAGTTTTACATTCCGATGCTTCACTTCAGGTTTACTGTATCCCTTGGACCTTCTTATTGACGATGGAACACAGAAACTGCATCCGAATTTAATACAAAAATCACAATGGCGGCCTAAGTACAAGAGGACTGACACTCTCACTTTCTATGATTTGAACATCTCCTGTGAGTCCAGTTCTAGATTCCGATGCTTCACTTCAGGTTTACTTTATCCCTTGGACCTTCTTATTGACGATGAAACACAGATATTGCATCGGAATTAAATTTAAAACGCACAATGCCGACTTAAGTGAAAGAGGACTGACACTCTCACTTTCTATGATTTGAATCCCTCCTGTGAGTCCAGTTTTAGATTCCGATGATTCACTTCAGGTTTACTGTATCCCTTGGACCTTCTTATTGACAATGAAACACAGATATAGCATCGTAATTAAATTCAAAAGGCACAATGCCGACTTAAGTACAAGAGGACTGACACTCAAACTTTTTATGATTTGAACCACTCCTGTGAGTCCAGTTTTAGATTCCGATGCTTTACTTCAGGTTTGCTGTATCCCTTGGACCTTCTTATTGACGATGAAAATAGAAATTGCATCCGAATTTAATACAAAAGGCACAATAGCGACTTAAGTACAAGAGGACTGACACTCTAACTTTCTATGATTTGAACCTCTCCTGTGAGTCAAGTTTCAGATTCCGATGCTTCACTTCAGGTTTACTGTATCCCTTGGACCTCCTTATTGACGATGAAACACAGAAATTGCATCCGAATTCAATACAAAAGGCACAATGGGGACTTAAATGCAAGGGGACTGACACTCTCACTTTCTATGATTTGAACCTATCCTGTGTGTCCAGTTTTAGATTCCGATGCTTCACTTCAGGTTTACTGTATCCCTTGGACCTTCTTATTGACGATGAAACACAGATATTGCATCCGAATTTAATACAAATGGCACAATGCCGACTTATGTACAAGGGCACTGACACTCTCACTTTCCATTATTCGAACTTCTCCTGTGAGGTCAGATTTAGATTCCGATGCTTCACTTCAGGTTTACTGTACACCTTGCACCTTCTTATTGACGATGAAACACAGAAATTCCATCGGAATTAAATTCAAAAAGCACAATGCCGTCTTAAGTACAAGAATACTGACACTCTAACTTTCTATGATTTGCACCTCTCCTGTGAGTCCAGCTTTAGATTCCGATGTTTCACTTCAGGTTTACTGTATCGCTTGGACCTTCTTATTGACGATGAAACACAGAAATAGCATCCGAATTTAATACAAATATCACAATGGCGGCTTAAGTACAAGAGGACTGACCCTCTCACTTTCTATGATTTGAACATCTCCTGTGAGTCCAGTTTTAGATTCCGATGCTTCACTTCAGGTTTACTGTATCCCTTGGACCTTCTTCTTGACAATGTAACACAGAAATAGCATCGGAATTAATTTCAAAAGGCACAATGCCGACTTAAGTACAAGAGGACTGACACTCTCACTTTCTATGATTCGAACCTCTCCTGTGAGGTCAGATTTAGATTCCGATGTTTCACTTCGGGTTTACTGTGTACATTGCACCATCTTATTGCCGATGAAACACAGAAATTGCATCGGAATTAAATTCAAAAGGCACAATGCCGTCTTAAGTACAAGAATACTGACACTCTAACTTTCTATGATTTGCACCTCTCCTGTGAGTCCAGTTTTAGATTCCGATGCTTCACTTCAGGTTTACTATATCCCTTGGACCTTCTTATTGACGACGAAACACAGAAATTGCATCCGAATTTACTACAAATGGCACAATGCCGACTTAAGTACAAGAGGACTGACACTCTCACTTTCTATGATTTGAACATCTCCTGTGAGTCCAGTTCTAAATTCCGATGCTTCACTTCAGGTTTACTTTATCCCTTGGACCTTCTTATTGACGATGAAACACAGATATTGCATCGGAATTAAATTTAAAACGCACAATGCCGACTTAAGTAAAAGAGGACTGACACTCTCACTTTCTATGATTTGAATCCCTCCTGTGAGTCCAGTTTTAGATTCCGATGCTTCACTTCAGGTTTACTGTATCCCTTGGACCTTCTTATTGACAATGAAACACAGAAATAGCATCGTAATTAAATTCAAAAGGCACAATGCCGACTTAAGTACAAGAGGACTGACACTCTAACTTTTTTTGATTTGAACCACTCCTGTGAGTCCAGTTATAGATTCCGATGCTTCACTTCAGGTTTACTGTATCACTTGGACCTTCTTATTGACGATGAAACACAGAGTTTGCATCCGGAATTAATACAAAAGGCACAATGCCGACATAAGTACAAGAGGACTGACACTCTAACTTTCTATGATTTGAACCTCTCCTGTGAGTCTAGTTTTAGATTCCGATGCTTTACTTCAGGTTTACTGTATCACTTGGACCTTCTTATTGACGATGAAAACAGAAATTGCATCCGAATTTAATACAAAAGGTACAATGGCGACTTAAGTACAAGAGGACTGACACTCTAACTTTCTATAATTTGAATCTCTCCTGTGAGTCAAGTTTCAGATTCCGATGCTTCACTTCAGGTTTACTGTATCCCTTGGACCTCCTTATTGACGATGAAACACAGAAATTGCATCCGAATTTAATACAAATGGCACAATGCCGACTTACGTACAAGGGCACTGACACTCTCACTTTCCATGATTCGAACTTCTCCTGTGAGTCCAGTTTTAGATTCCGATGCTTCACTTCAGGTTTACTGTATCCCTTGGACCTTCTTATTGACGATGAAACACAGAAATTGCATCGGAATTAAATTCAAAACGCACAATGCCGACTTAAGCAAAAGAGGACTGTTACTCTCACTTTCTTTGCTTTGAACCTCTCCTGTGAGTTCAGTTTTAGATTCCGATGCTTCACTTCAGGTTTACTGTATCCCTTGGACCTTCTTATTGACAATGAAACACAGAAATAGCATCGTAATTAAATTCAAAAGGCACAATGCCGACTTAAGTACAAGAGGACTGACACTCTAACTTTCTATGATTTGAACCTCTCCTGTGAGTCCAGTTCTAGATTCCGATGCTTCACTTCAGGTTTACTTTATCCCTTGGACCTTCTTATTGACGATGAAACACAGATATTGCATCGGAATTAAATTTAAAACGCACAATGCCGACTTAAGTAAAAGAGGACTGACACTCTCACTTTCTATGATTTGAATCCCTCCTGTGAGTCCAGTTTTAGATTCCGATGCTTCACTTCAGGTTTACTGTATCCCTTGGACCTTCTTATTGACAATGAAACACAGAAATAGCATCGTAATTAAATTCAAAAGGCACAATGCCGACTTAAGTACAAGAGGACTGACACTCTAACTTTTTATGATTTGAACCACTCCTGTGAGTCCAGTTATAGATTCCGATGCTTCACTTCAGGTTTACTGTATCCCTTGGACCTTCTTATTGACGATGAAACACAGAGTTTGCATCCGGATTTAATACAAAAGGCACAATGCCGACTTAAGTACAAGAGGACTGACACTCTAACTTTCTATGATTTGAACCTTTCCTGTGAGTCCAGTTTTAGATTCCGATGCTTTACTTCAGGTTTACTGTATCCTTTGGACCTTCTTATTGACGATGAAAACAGAAATTGCATCCGAATTTAATACAAAAGGCACAATGGCGACTTAAGTACAAGAGGACTGACACTCTAACTTTCTATGATTTGAATCTCTCCTGTGAGTCAAGTTTCAGATTCCGATGCTTCACTTCAGGTTTACTGTATCCCTTGGACCTCCTTATTGACGATGAAACACAGAAATTGCATCCGAATTTAATACAAATGGCACAATGCCGACTTACGTACAAGGGCACTGACACTCTCACTTTCCATGATTCGAACTTCTCCTGTGAGGTCAGATTTAGATTCCGATGCTTCACTTCAGGTTTACTGTATACCTTGCACCTTCTTATTGACGATGAAACACAGAAATTCCATCGGAAATAAATTCAAAAAGCACAATGCCGTCTTAAGTACAAGAATACTGACACTATAACTTTCTATGATTTGCACCTCTCCTGTGAGTCCAGTTTTAGTTTCCGATGTTTCACTTCAGGTTTACTGTATCCCTTGGACCTTCTTATTGACGATGAAACACAGAAATAGCATCCGAATTTAATACAAAAATCACAATGGCGGCTTAAGTACAAGAGGACTGACCCTCTCACTTTCTATGATTTGAACATCTCCTGTGAGTCCAGTTCTAGATTCCGATGCTTCACTTCAGGTTTACTTTATCCCTTGGACCTTCTTATTGACGATGAAACACAGATATTGCATCGGAATTAAATTTAAAACGCACAATGCCGACTTAAGTAAAAGAGGACTGACACTCTCACTTTCTATGATTTGAATCTCTCCTGTGAGTCCAGTTTTAGATTCCGATGCTTCACTTCAGGTTTACTGTATCCCTTGGACCTTCTTATTGACAATGGAACACAGAAATAGCATCGGAATTAATTTCAAAAGGCACAATGCCGACTTAAGTACAAGAGGACTGACACTCTAACTTTTTATGTTTCGAACCTCTCCTGTGAGTCCAGTTTTAGATTCCGATGCTTCACTTCAGGTTTACTGTATTCCTTGGACCTTCTTATTGACGATGAAACACAGAGTTTGTATCTGGATTTAATACAAAAGGCACAATGCCGACTTAAGTACAAGAGGACTGACACTCTAACTTTCTATGATTGGAACCTCTCCTGTGAGTCCAGTTTTAGATTCCGATGCTTTACTTCAGATTTACTGTATCCCTTGGACCTTCTTATTGACGATGAGAACAGAAATTGCATCCGAATTTATACAAAAGGCAAAATTGCGACTTAAGTACAAGAGGACTGACACTCTCACTTTCTATGATTTGAACCTCTCCTGTGAGTCCAGTTTTAGATTCCGATGCTTCACCTCAGGTTTACTGTATCTGTTGGACCTTCTTATTGACGATGAAACATAGAAATTGCATCCGAATTTAATACAAAAGGCACAATGCTGACTTAATTACAAGAGGACTGACACTCTAACTTTCTATGATTTGAACCTCTCCTGTGAGTCCAGTTTTAGATTCCGATGCTTCACTTCAGGTCTACTGTATCCCTTGGACCTTCATATTGACGATGAAACACAGAAATTGCATCCGAAATTAATACAAAAGTCACAATGGTGACTTAAGTATAAGAGGACTGACACTCTAACTTTCTATGATTTGAACCTCTCCTGTGAGTCCAGTTTTAGATTCCGATGCTTCACTTCAGGTTTACTGTATCCCTTGGACCTTCATATTGACGATGAAACACAGAAATTGCATCCGAAATTAATACAAAAGTCACAATGGTGACTTAATTACAAGAGGACTGACACTCTAACTTTCTATGATTTGAACCTCTCCTGTGAGTCCAGTTTTAGATTCCGATGCTTCACCTCAGGTTTACTGTATCTGTTGGACCTTCTTATTGACGATGAAACACAGAAATTGCATCCGAATTTAATTCAAATGCCACAATGCCGACTTAAGTACAAGAGGACTGACACTCTCACTTCCTATGATTCGAACCTCTCCTGTGAGGTCAGATTTAGATTCCGACGCTTCACTTCAGGTTTACTGTATCCCTTGGACCATCTTGTTGACGATAAAACACAGAAATCGCATCCGAAATTAATACAAATAGCACAATGCCGTCTTAAGTAAAAGAGGATTGACGCTCTAACATTCTGTGATTTGAACCTCTCCTGCGAGTCCAGTTTTGGATTCCGATGCTTCACTTAAGGTTTACTGTATCCCTTGGACGTTCTTATTGACGATGAAACCCAGAAATTGCTTCGGAATTAAATTCAAAAGGCACAGTGCCGACCTAAGTGGAAGACGACTAACACTCTCACTTTCTATGATTTGAACCTCTCCTGTGAGTCCAGTTATAGATTCCGATGCTTCACTTTAGGGTTACTGCATATCTTGCACCTTCTTATTGACGATTAAACACAGAAATTGCATCCGAATTTAATACAAAAGGTACAATGCCGACTTAAGTACAAGAGGACTGACACACTAACTTTCTATGATTTGCACCTCTCCTGTGAGTCCAGTTTTAGATTCCGATGCTTCACTTCACATTTACTGTATCCCTTGGACCTTCATATTGACGATGAAACACAGAAATTGCATCCGAATTTAATACAAAAATCACAATGGCGACTTTAGTACGAGAGGACCGACAATCTCACTTTCTATGATTTGAACATCTCCTGTGAGTCCAGTTTTAGATTCCGATGCTTCACTTCAGGTTTACTGTATCCCTTGGACCTTCTTATAGACGATGAAACACAGATATTGCATCGGAATTAAATTGAAAACGCACAATGCCGACTTAAGTAAAAGAGGACTGACACTCTCACTTTCTATGATACGAACCTCTCCTGTGAGTCCACTTTTAGATTCCGATGCTTCACTTCAGGTTTACTGTATCCCTTGGACGTTCTTATTGACGATGAAACACAGAAATTGCATCGGAATTAAATTCAAAAGGCACAATGCCGACCTAAGTAGAAGAGGACTAACACTCTCACTTTCTATGATTTGAACCTCTCCTGTGAGTCCAGTTTTAGATTCTGAAGCTTCACTTCAGGGTTACTGTATACCTTGCACCATCTTATTGACGATTAAACACAGAAATTGCATCGGAATTAAATTCAAAAGGCACAATGCCGACTTAACTACAAGAGGACTGACACTCTAACTTTCTATGATATGCACCTCTCCTGTGAGTCCAGTTTTAGATTCCGATGCCTCACTTCAGGTTTACTGTATCCCTTGGACCTTCTTATTGACGATGAAACACAGAAATTGCACCCGAATTTAATACAAAAATCACAATGGTGACTTTAGTGCAAGAGGACCGACAATCTCACTTTCTATGATTTGAACATCTCCTGTGAGTCCAGTTTTAGATTCCGATGCTTCGCTTCAGGTTTACTGTATCCCTTGGACCTTCGTATTGACGATGAAACACAGAAATTGCATCAGAATTAAATTCGAAAGGCACAATGCCGACTTAAGTACAAGAGGACTGACACTCTAACTTTCTATGATTGGAACTACTCCAGTGAGTCCAGTTTTAGATTCCGATGCTTCACTTCAGGTTTACTGTTTCCCTTGGACCTTCTTATTGACGATGAAACATAGAGTTTGCATCCGAATTTAATACAAATGGCACAATGCCGACCTAATTACAAGAGGACTGACACTCTAACTTTCTATTGTTTGAACCTCTCCTGTGAGTCCAGTTTTAGATTCCGATGCTTCACTTCAGGTTTACTGTATCCCTTGGACCTTCTTACTGTCGATGAAACACAGAAATTGCATCCGAATTTAATACAAAAGGCACAATGGCGACTTAAGTACAAGGGGACTGACACTCCCACTTTCTATGATTTGAACCTATCCCGTGAGTCCAGTTTTAGATTCCGATGCTTCACTTCAGGTTTACTGTATCCCTTGGACATTCTTTTTGACGATGAAACACAGAAATTGAATCCGAATTTAATATAAATGGCACAATGCCGACTTAAGTACAAGGGCACTGACACTCTCACTTTCCATGATTCCAACTTCTCCTGTGAGGTTAGATTTAGATTCTGATTCTTCACTTCAGTTTTACTGTATACCTTGCACCTTCTTATTGACGATGAAACACAGAAATTGCATCGGAATTAAATTCAAAAGGCACAATTCCGACTTAAGTACAAGAGGACTGACACTCTCACTTTCTATGATTTGAACCTCTCCTGTGAGTCCAGTTTTAGATTCCGATGTTCACTTCAGGTTTACTGTATCCCTTGGAACTTATAATTGACGATGAAACACAGAGTTTGCATCCGAATTTAATACAAAAGGTACAATGCCGACTTAAGTACAATAGGACTGACACTCTAACTTTCTATGATTTGAACCTCTCCTCTGAGTCCAGTTTTAGATTCTGATGCTTCACTTCAGGTTTACTGTGTCCCTTGGACCTTCTTATTGACGATGAAACACAGAAATTGCATCCGAATTTAATACAAAAATCACAATGGCGACTTAAGTGCAAGAGGACTGACACTCTCACTTTCTATGATTTGAACCTCTCCTGTGAGTCCAGTTTTAGATTCCGATGCTTCACCTCAGGTTTACTGTATCTCTTGGACCTTCTTATTAACGATGAAACACAGAAATTGCATCCGAATTTAATACAAATGGCACAATGCCGACTTAAATACAAGAGGACTGACACTCTCACATTCTATGATTCGACCTCTCCTGTGATGTCAGATTTAGATTCCGTTGCTTTACTTCAGGTTTACTTTATACCTTGCACCTTCTTATTGACGATGAAACTCAGAAATTGCATCGGATTTAAATTCAAAAGGCACAATGCCGTCTTAAGTACAAGATTACTGTTATTCTAACTTTCTATGATTTGCACCTCTCCTGTGAGTCCAGTTTCAGATTCCGATGCTTTACTTCAGGTTTACTGTATCCCTTGGACCTTCTTATTGACGATGAAACACAGAAATTGCATCTGAATTTAATACCAAAATCACAATGGCGACTTAAGTACAAGAGGAGTGACACTCTCACTTTCTATGATTTGAACATCTCCTGTGAGTCCAGTTTTACATTCTGATGCTTCACTTCAGGTTTACTGTATCCCTTGGACCTTCTTATTGACCATGAAACAAAGAAATTGCATGGGAATTAAATTCAAAACGCACAACGCCGACTTAAGCAAAAGAGGACTTACACTCTCACTTTCCAGGATTTGAACCTCTCCTGTGAGTCCAGTTTTAGATTCCGATGCTTCACTTCAGGTTTACTGTATCCCTTTGACGTTCTTATTGACGATGAAACACAGAAATTGCATCGGAACCAAATTCAAAAGGCACAGTGCCGACCTAAGTAGAAGAGGACTGACACTCTCACTTTCTATGATTTGAACCTCTCCTGTGAGTCCAGTTTTACATTCCGATGCTTCACTTCAGGTTTACTGTATCCCTTGGACCTTCTAATTGACGATGAAACACAGAGTTTGCATCCGAATTTAATACAAAAGGTACAATGCCGACTTAAGTACAAGAGGACTGACACTCTAACTTTCTATGATTTGAACCTCTCCTGTGAGTCCAGTTTTAGGTTCCGATGCTTTCCTTCAGGTTTACTGTATCCCTTGGACCTTCTTATTGACGATGACACACAGAAATTGCATCCGAATTTAATACAAAAGGCACAATGGCGACTTAAGTACAAGAGGACTGACACTCTCACTTTCTATGATTTGAACCTCTTCTGTGAGTCCAGTTTTAGATTCCGATGCTTCACTTCAGGTTTACTGTATCCCTTGGACGTTCTTATTGACGATGAAACACAGAAATTGCATCCGAAATTAATACAAAAGTCGCAACGGTGACTTAAGTACAAGAGGAGTGACACTCTCACTTTCTATAATTTGAATCTCTCCTGTGAGTCCAGTTTTAGATTCCGATGCTGCACCTCAGGTTTACTGTATCCCTTGGACATTCTTATTGACGATGAAACACAGAATTTGCATCCGAAGATAATACAAATGGCACAATGCCTACTTAAGTGCAAGAGGTCTGATACTCTCACTTTCTATGATTCGAACCTCTCCTGTGAGTCCAGTTTTAGATTCCGATGCTTCACGTCAGGTTTACTGTATCCCTTTGACGTTCTTATTGACGATGAAACACAGAAATTGCATCGGAACTAAATTCAAAAGGCACAGTGCCGACCTAAGTAGAAGAGGACTAACACTCTCACTTTCTATCATTTGAACCTCTCCTGTGAGTCCAGTTTTAGATTCCGATGCTTCACTTCAGGTTTACTGTATACCTTGCAGCTTCTAATTGACGATGAAACACAGAAATTGCATCGGTATTAAATTCAAAAGGCACAATGCCGACTTAAGTACAAGAGGACTGACACTCTCACTTTCTATGATTTGAACCTCTCCTGTGAGTCCAGTTTTACATTCCGATGCTTCACTTCAGGTTTACTGTATCCCTTGGACCTTCTAATTGACGATGAAACACAGAGTTTGCATCCGAATTTAATACAAAAGGTACAATGCCGTCTTAAGTACAAGAGGACTGACACTCTAACTTTCTATGATTTGCACATCTCCTGTGAGTCCAGTTTTAGATTCCGATGCTTCACTTCAGGTTTTCTGTATCCCATGGACCTTCTTATTGACGATGAAACACAGAGTTTGCATCCGAATTTAATACAAAAGGCACAATGCCGACTTAAGTACAAGTGGACTGACACTCTAACTTTCTATGATTTGAACCTCTCCTGTGAGTCCCGTTTTAGGTTCCGATGCTTTCCTTCAGGTTTACTGTATCCCTTGGACCTTCTTATTGACGATGACACACAGAAATTGCATCCGAATTTAATACAAAAGGCACAATGGCGACTTAAGTACAAGAGGAGTGACACTCTCACTTTCTATGATTTGAACCTCTTCAGTGAGTCCAGTTTTAGATTCCGATGCTTCACTTCAGGTTTACTGTATCCCTTGGACGTTCTTATTGACGATGAAACACAGAAATTGCATCCGAAATTAATACAAAAGTCGCAACGGTGACTTAAGTACAAGAGGAGTGACACTCTCACTTTCTATGAATAGAATCTCTCCTGTGAGGCCAGTTTTAGATTCCGATGCTTCACCTCAGGTTTATTGTATCCCTTGGACCTTCTAATTGACCATGAAACACAGAGCTTGCATCCGAATTTAATACAAAAGGTACAATGCCGACATAAGTACAAGAGGACTGACACTCTAACTTCCTATGATTTGCACCTCTCCTGTGAGTCCAGTTTTAGATTCCGATGCTTCACTTCAGGTTTACTGTATCCCTTGGACCTTCTTATTGACGATGAAACACAGATATAGCATCCGAATTTAATACAAAAATCAGAATGGCGACTTTAGTACAAGAGGACCGACAATCTCACTTTCTATGATTTGAACCTCTCCTGTGAGTCCAGTTTTACATTCTGATGCTTCACGTCAGGTTTACTGTATCCCTTGGACCTTCTTATTGACGATGAAACACAGATATTGCATCGGAATTAAATTTAAAACGCACAATGCCGACTTAAGTAATAGAGGACTGACACTCTCACTTTCTATGATTTGAACCACTCCTGTGAGGTCAGATTTAGATTCCGATGCTTCACTTCAGGTTTACTGTATCCCTTGGACCTTCTTATTGACAATGAAACACAGAAATAGCATCGGAATTAAATTCAAAAGGCACAATGCCCACTTAAGTACAATAGGACTGACACTCTAACTTTCTATGATTTGAACCTCTCCTGTGAGTCCAGTTTTAGATTCCGATGCTTCACTTCAGGTTTACTGTATCCCTTGGACCTTCTTATTGACGATGAGACACAGAGTTTGCATCCGAATTTAATACAAAAGGCACAAAGCCGACTTAAGTACAAGAGGACTGACACTCTAACATTCTATGATTTGAACCTCTCCTGTGAGTCCAGTTTTAGATTCCGATGCTTTACTTCAGGTTTACTGTATCCCTTGGACCTTCTTATTGACGATGACACACAGAAATTGCATCCGAATTTAATACAAAACGCACAATGGCGACTTAAGTACAAGAGGAGCGACACTCTCACTTTCTATGATTTGAACCTCTCCTCAGAGTCCAGTTTTAGATTCCGATGCTTCACCCCAGGTTTACTGTATCCCTTGGACCTTCTTATTGACGATGAAACACAGAAATTGCATCCGAATTTAATACAAACGGCGCAATGCCGACTTAAGTACAAGAGGACTGACAGTCTCACTTTCTATGATTCGAACCTCTCCTGTGAGTCTAGCTTTAGATTCCGATGCTTCACTTCAGGTTTACTGTATTCCTTGGACCTTCTAATTGACGATGAAACACAGAGTTTGCATCCGAACTTAATACAAAAGGTACAATGCCGACTTAAGTACAATAGGAATGACACTCCAACTTTCTATGATTTGCACCTCTCCTGTGCGTCCAGTTTTAGATTCCGATGCTTCACTTCAGGGTTACTGTATCCCTTGGACCTTCTTATTGACGATGAAACAAAGAAATTGCATCCGAATTTAATACAAAAATCACAATGGCGGCTTAAGTACAAGAGGACTGACACTCTCACTTTCTATGATTTGAACATCTCCTGTGAGTCCAGTTGTAGATTCCGATGCTTCACTTCAGGTTTACTGTATCCCTTGGACCTTCTTATTGACGATGAAACACAGATATTGCATCGTAATTAAATTTAAAACGCACAATGCCGACTTAAGTAAAAGAGGACTGACACTCTCACTATCTATGATTTGAATCTCTCCTGGGAGTCCAGTTTTAGATTCCGATGCTTCACTTCAGGTTTACTATATCCCTTGGACCTCCTTGTTGACGATAAAACACAGAAATCGCATCCGAATTTAATACAAATGGCACAATGCCGTCTTAAGTAAAAGAGGACTGACACTCTAACATTCTATGATTTGAACCTATCCTGTGAGTCCAGTTTTAGATTCCGATGCTTCACTTCAGGTTTACTGTATCCCTTGGACCTTCTTAGTGACGATGAAACACAGAGTTTGCATCCGAATTTAATACAAAAGGCACAATGCCGGCTTAAGTACAAGAGGACTGACACACTAACTTTCTATGATTTGAACCTCTCCTGTGAGTCCAGTTTTAGATTCCGATGCTTTACTTCAGGTTTACTGTATCCCTTGGACCTTCTTACTGACGATGACACACAGAAATTGCATCCGAATTTAATACAAAAGGCACAATAGCGACTTAAGTACAAGAGGACTGACACTCTCACTTTCTATGATTTGAACCTCTCCTGTGAGTCCAGTGTTAGATTCCGATGCTTCACTTCAGGTTTACTGTATCCCTTGGACCTTCTTGTTGACGATGAAACACGGAAATTGCATCCGAAATTAATACAAAAGTCACAATGGTGACTTTAGTACAAGAGGACGGACACTCTCACTTTATATGATTTGATTCTCTCCTCTGAGTCCAGTTTTAGATTCCGATGCTTCACCTAAGGTTTACTGTATCCCTTGGACCTTCTTATTGACGATGAAACACAGAAATTGCATCCGAATTTAATACAAATTGCGCAATGCCGACTTAAGTACAAGAGGACTGACACTCTCACTTTCTATGATCGAACCTCTCCTGTCAGTCCAGTTTTAGATTCCGATGCTTCACTTCAGATTTACTGTCTCCCTTGGACGTTCTTATTGACGATGAAACATAGAAATAGCATCGGAATTAAATTCAAAAGGCACAGTGCCGATTAAAGTAGAAGAGGACTAACACTCTCACTTTCTATGATTTGAACCTCTCCTGTGAGTCCAGTTTTGGATTCCGAAGCTTTACTTCAAATTTACTGTATACCTTGCAGCTTCTTATTGACGATGAAACACAGAAATTGCATCGGAATTAAATTCAAAAGGCACAATGCCGACTTAAGTACAAGAGGACTGACACTCTCACTTTCTATGATTTGAACCTCTCCTGTGAGTCCAGTTTTACATTCCGATACTTCACTTCAGGTTTACTGTATCCCTTGGACCTTCTAATTGACGATGAAACACAGAGTTTGCATCCGAATTTAGTACAAAAGTACAATGCCGACTTAAGTACAAGAGGACTGACACTCTCACTCTCTATGGTTTGCACCTCTCCTGTTAGTCCAGTTTTAGATTCCGATGCTTCACTTCAGGTTTACTGTATCCCTTGGACCTTCTTATTGACGATGAAACACAGAAATTGCATCCGAATCTAATGCAAAAATCACAATAGCGACTTAAGTACAAAAGGACTGACACTCTCAATTTCTATGATTTGAAAATCTCCTGTGAGTCCAGTTTTAGATTCCGATGCTTCACTTCAGGTTTACTGTATCCCTTGGACCTTCTTATTGACGATGAAACACAGAAATTGAATCGGAATTAAATTCAAAACGCACAATGCCGACTTAAGCAAAATAGGACTGACACTCTCACTTTCTATGATTTGAACCTCTCCTGTGAGTCCAGTTTAACATTCCGATGCTTCACTTCAGGTTTACTGTATCCCATGGACCTTCTTATTGACGATGAAACACAGAAATTGCATCGGAATTAAATTCAAAAGGCACAATGCCGACTTAAGTACAAGAGGACTGACACTCTAATTTTCTATGATTTGAACCTCTCCTGTGAGTCCAGTTTTAGATTCCGATGCTTCACTTCAGGTTTACTCTATCCCTTGCACCTTCTTATTGACGATGAAACACAGAAATTGCATCCGAATTTAATGCAAAAGGCACAATGCCGACTTAAGTACAAGAGGACTGACATTCTAACTTTCTATGATTTGAACCTCTCCTAAGAGTCCAGTTTTAAATTCTGATCCTTCACTTAGGGTTTACTGTATCCCTTGGACCTTCTTATTGACGATGAAACACAGAGTTTGCATTCGAATTTAATACAAAGGGCACAATACCGACTTAAGTACAAGAGAACTGACACTCTCACTCTCTATGATTCGAACCTCTCCTGTGAGGTCAGATTTAGATTCCGATGCTTCACTTCAGGTTTACTGTATCTCTTGGACCTTCTTATTGACGATAAAACACAGAAATCGCATCCGAATTTAATACAAATGGCACAATGCCGAATTAAGTACAAGAGGACTGACACTCTCACTTTCTATGATTTGAACATCTCCTGTGAGTCCAGTTTTAGATTCCGATGCTTCACTTCAGCTTTACTGTATCCCTTGGACCTTCTTATTGACGATGACACACAGAAATTGCATTCGAATTTAATACAAAAGGCACAATGGCGGCTTACTTACAAGAGAACTGACACTTTCACTTTCTATGATTTGAACCTCTCCTGTGAGTCCAGTTTTAGATTCCGATGCTTCACTTCAGGTTTACTGTATCCCTTGGACCTTCTTATTGACGATGAAACACAGAAATTGCATCCGAATTTAAAACAAATGGCACAATGCCGACTTAAGTACAAGAGGACTGACACTCTCACTCTCTATGATTCGAACCTCTCCTGTGAGGTTAGATTTAGATTCCGATGCTTCACTTCAGGTTTACTGTATACCTTGCACCTTCTTATTGACGATGAAACACAGAAATTGCATCGGAATGAAATTCAAAAGGCACAATGCCGTCTTAAGTACAATAGGACTGACACTCTCACTTTCTATGATCGAACCTCTCCTGTCAGTCCAGTTTTAGATTCCGATGCTTCACTTCAGATTTACTGTCTCCCTTGGACGTTCTTATTGACGATGAAACATAGAAATAGCATCGGAATTAAATTCAAAAGGCACAGTGCCGATTAAAGTAGAAGAGGACTAACACTCTCACTTTCTATGATTTGAACCTCTCCTGTGAGTCCAGTTTTGGATTCCGAAGCTTTACTTCAAATTTACTGTATACCTTGCAGCTTCTTATTGACGATGAAACACAGAAATTGCATCGGAATTAAATTCAAAAGGCACAATGCCGACTTAAGTACAAGAGGACTGACACTCTCACTTTCTATGATTTGAACCTCTCCTGTGAGTCCAGTTTTACATTCCGATACTTCACTTCAGGTTTTCTGTATCCCTTGGACCTTCTAATTGACGATGAAACACAGAGTTTGCATCCGAATTTAGTACAAAAGTACAATGCCGACTTAAGTACAAGAGGACTGACACTCTCACTCTCTATGGTTTGCACCTCTCCTGTTAGTCCAGTTTTAGATTCCGATGCTTCACTTCAGGTTTACTGTATCCCTTGGACCTTCTTATTGACGATGAAACACAGAAATTGCATCCGAATCTAATGCAAAAATCACAATAGCGACTTAAGTACAAAAGGACTGACACTCTCAATTTCTATGATTTGAAAATCTAATGTGAGTCCAGTTTTAGATTCCGATGCTTCACTTCAGGTTTACTGTATCCCTTGGACCTTCTTATTGACGATGAAACACAGAAATTGAATCGGAATTAAATTCAAAACGCACAATGCCGACTTAAGCAAAATAGGACTGACACTCTCACTTTCTATGATTTGAACCTCTCCTGTGATTCCAGTTTTAGATTCCGATGCTTCACTTCAGGTTTACTGTATCCCTTGGACCTTCTTATTGACAATGAAATACAGATTAAGCATCGGAATTAAATTCAAAAGGCACAATGCCGACTTAAGTACAAGAGGACTGACATTCTAACTTTCTATGATTTGAACCTCTCCTAAGAGTCCAGTTTTAAATTCTGATCCTTCACTTAAGGTTTACTGTATCCCTTGGACCTTCTTATTGACGATGAAACACAGAGTTTGCATTCGAATTTAATACAAAGGGCACAATACCGACATAAGTACAAGAGAACTGACACTCTCACTCTCTATGATTCGAACCTCTCCTGTGAGGTCAGATTTAGATTCCGATGCTTCACTTCAGGTTTACTGTATCTCTTGGACCTTCTTATTGACGATAAAACACAGAAATCGCATCCGAATTTAATACAAATGGCACAATGCCGAATTAAGTACAAGAGGACTGACACTCTCACTTTCTATGATTTGAACATCTCCTGTGAGTCCAGTTTTAGATTCCGATGCTTCACTTCAGCTTTACTGTATCCCATGGACCTTCTTATTGACGATGACACACAGAAATTGCATTCGAATTTAATACAAAAGGCACAATGGCGGCTTACTTACAAGAGAACTGACACTTTCACTTTCTATGATTTGCACCTCTCCTGTGCGTCCAGTTTTAGATTCCGATGCTTCACTTCAGGGTTACTGTATCCCTTGGACCTTCTTATTGACGATGAAACAAAGAAATTGCATCCGAATTTAATACAAAAATCACAATGGCGGCTTAAGTACAAGAGGACTGACACTCTCACTTTCTATGATTTGAACATCTCCTGTGAGTCCAGTTGTAGATTCCGATGCTTCACTTCAGGTTTACTGTATCCCTTGGACCTTCTTATTGACGATGAAACACAGATATTGCATCGTAATTAAATTTAAAACGCACAATGCCGACTTAAGTAAAAGAGGACTGACACTCTCACTATCTATGATTTGAACCTCTCCTGTGAGTCCAGTTTTACATTCCGATGCTTCACTTCAGGTTTACTGTATCCCTTGGACCTTCTAATTGACGATGAAACACAGAGTTTGCATCCGAATTTAATACAAAAGGTACAATGCCGTCTTAAGTACAAGAGGACTGACACTCTAACTTTCTATGATTTGCACATCTCCTGTGAGTCCAGTTTTAGATTCCGATGCTTCACTTCAGGTTTTCTGTATCCCATGGACCTTCTTATTGACGATGAAACACAGAGTTTGCATCCGAATTTAATACAAAAGGCACAATGCCGACTTAAGTACAAGTGGACTGACACTCTAACTTTCTATGATTTGAACCTCTCCTGTGAGTCCCGTTTTAGGTTCCGATGCTTTCCTTCAGGTTTACTGTATCCCTTGGACCTTCTTATTGACGATGACACACAGAAATTGCATCCGAATTTAATACAAAAGGCACAATGGCGACTTAAGTACAAGAGGAGTGACACTCTCACTTTCTATGATTTGAACCTCTTCAGTGAGTCCAGTTTTAGATTCCGATGCTTCACTTCAGGTTTACTGTATCCCTTGGACGTTCTTATTGACGATGAAACACAGAAATTGCATCCGAAATTAATACAAAAGTCGCAACGGTGACTTAAGTACAAGAGGAGTGACACTCTCACTTTCTATGAATAGAATCTCTCCTGTGAGGCCAGTTTTAGATTCCGATGCTTCACCTCAGGTTTATTGTATCCCTTGGACCTTCTAATTGACCATGAAACACAGAGCTTGCATCCGAATTTAATACAAAAGGTACAATGCCGACATAAGTACAAGAGGACTGACACTCTAACTTCCTATGATTTGCACCTCTCCTGTGAGTCCAGTTTTAGATTCCGATGCTTCACTTCAGGTTTACTGTATCCCTTGGACCTTCTTATTGACGATGAAACACAGATATAGCATCCGAATTTAATACAAAAATCAGAATGGCGACTTTAGTACAAGAGGACCGACAATCTCACTTTCTATGATTTGAACCTCTCCTGTGAGTCCAGTTTTACATTCTGATGCTTCACGTCAGGTTTACTGTATCCCTTGGACCTTCTTATTGACGATGAAACACAGATATTGCATCGGAATTAAATTTAAAACGCACAATGCCGACTTAAGTAATAGAGGACTGACACTCTCACTTTCTATGATTTGAACCACTCCTGTGAGGTCAGATTTAGATTCCGATGCTTCACTTCAGGTTTACTGTATCCCTTGGACCTTCTTATTGACAATGAAACACAGAAATAGCATCGGAATTAAATTCAAAAGGCACAATGCCCACTTAAGTACAATAGGACTGACACTCTAACTTTCTATGATTTGAACCTCTCCTGTGAGTCCAGTTTTAGATTCCGATGCTTCACTTCAGGTTTACTGTATCCCTTGGACCTTCTTATTGACGATGAGACACAGAGTTTGCATCCGAATTTAATACAAAAGGCACAAAGCCGACTTAAGTACAAGAGGACTGACACTCTAACATTCTATGATTTGAACCTCTCCTGTGAGTCCAGTTTTAGATTCCGATGCTTTACTTCAGGTTTACTGTATCCCTTGGACCTTCTTATTGACGATGACACACAGAAATTGCATCCGAATTTAATACAAAACGCACAATGGCGACTTAAGTACAAGAGGAGCGACACTCTCACTTTCTATGATTTGAACCTCTCCTCAGAGTCCAGTTTTAGATTCCGATGCTTCACCCCAGGTTTACTGTATCCCTTGGACCTTCTTATTGACGATGAAACACAGAAATTGCATCCGAATTTAATACAAACGGCGCAATGCCGACTTAAGTACAAGAGGACTGACAGTCTCACTTTCTATGATTCGAACCTCTCCTGTGAGTCTAGCTTTAGATTCCGATGCTTCACTTCAGGTTTACTGTATTCCTTGGACCTTCTAATTGACGATGAAACACAGAGTTTGCATCCGAACTTAATACAAAAGGTACAATGCCGACTTAAGTACAATAGGAATGACACTCCAACTTTCTATGATTTGCACCTCTCCTGTGCGTCCAGTTTTAGATTCCGATGCTTCACTTCAGGGTTACTGTATCCCTTGGACCTTCTTATTGACGATGAAACAAAGAAATTGCATCCGAATTTAATACAAAAATCACAATGGCGGCTTAAGTACAAGAGGACTGACACTCTCACTTTCTATGATTTGAACATCTCCTGTGAGTCCAGTTGTAGATTCCGATGCTTCACTTCAGGTTTACTGTATCCCTTGGACCTTCTTATTGACGATGAAACACAGATATTGCATCGTAATTAAATTTAAAACGCACAATGCCGACTTAAGTAAAAGAGGACTGACACTCTCACTATCTATGATTTGAATCTCTCCTGGGAGTCCAGTTTTAGATTCCGATGCTTCACTTCAGGTTTACTATATCCCTTGGACCTCCTTGTTGACGATAAAACACAGAAATCGCATCCGAATTTAATACAAATGGCACAATGCCGTCTTAAGTAAAAGAGGACTGACACTCTAACATTCTATGATTTGAACCTATCCTGTGAGTCCAGTTTTAGATTCCGATGCTTCACTTCAGGTTTACTGTATCCCTTGGACCTTCTTAGTGACGATGAAACACAGAGTTTGCATCCGAATTTAATACAAAAGGCACAATGCCGGCTTAAGTACAAGAGGACTGACACACTAACTTTCTATGATTTGAACCTCTCCTGTGAGTCCAGTTTTAGATTCCGATGCTTTACTTCAGGTTTACTGTATCCCTTGGACCTTCTTATTGACGATGACACACAGAAATTGCATCCGAATTTAATACAAAAGGCACAATAGCGACTTAAGTACAAGAGGACTGACACTCTCACTTTCTATGATTTGAACCTCTCCTGTGAGTCCAGTGTTAGATTCCGATGCTTCACTTCAGGTTTACTGTATCCCTTGGACCTTCTTGTTGACGATGAAACACGGAAATTGCATCCGAAATTAATACAAAAGTCACAATGGTGACTTTAGTACAAGAGGACGGACACTCTCACTTTATATGATTTGATTCTCTCCTCTGAGTCCAGTTTTAGATTCCGATGCTTCACCTAAGGTTTACTGTATCCCTTGGACCTTCTTATTGACGATGAAACACAGAAATTGCATCCGAATTTAATACAAATTGCGCAATGCCGACTTAAGTACAAGAGGACTGACACTCTCACTTTCTATGATCGAACCTCTCCTGTCAGTCCAGTTTTAGATTCCGATGCTTCACTTCAGATTTACTGTCTCCCTTGGACGTTCTTATTGACGATGAAACATAGAAATAGCATCGGAATTAAATTCAAAAGGCACAGTGCCGATTAAAGTAGAAGAGGACTAACACTCTCACTTTCTATGATTTGAACCTCTCCTGTGAGTCCAGTTTTGGATTCCGAAGCTTTACTTCAAATTTACTGTATACCTTGCAGCTTCTTATTGACGATGAAACACAGAAATTGCATCGGAATTAAATTCAAAAGGCACAATGCCGACTTAAGTACAAGAGGACTGACACTCTCACTTTCTATGATTTGAACCTCTCCTGTGAGTCCAGTTTTACATTCCGATACTTCACTTCAGGTTTACTGTATCCCTTGGACCTTCTAATTGACGATGAAACACAGAGTTTGCATCCGAATTTAGTACAAAAGTACAATGCCGACTTAAGTACAAGAGGACTGACACTCTCACTCTCTATGGTTTGCACCTCTCCTGTTAGTCCAGTTTTAGATTCCGATGCTTCACTTCAGGTTTACTGTATCCCTTGGACCTTCTTATTGACGATGAAACACAGAAATTGCATCCGAATCTAATGCAAAAATCACAATAGCGACTTAAGTACAAAAGGACTGACACTCTCAATTTCTATGATTTGAAAATCTCCTGTGAGTCCAGTTTTAGATTCCGATGCTTCACTTCAGGTTTACTGTATCCCTTGGACCTTCTTATTGACGATGAAACACAGAAATTGAATCGGAATTAAATTCAAAACGCACAATGCCGACTTAAGCAAAATAGGACTGACACTCTCACTTTCTATGATTTGAACCTCTCCTGTGAGTCCAGTTTAACATTCCGATGCTTCACTTCAGGTTTACTGTATCCCATGGACCTTCTTATTGACGATGAAACACAGAAATTGCATCGGAATTAAATTCAAAAGGCACAATGCCGACTTAAGTACAAGAGGACTGACACTCTAATTTTCTATGATTTGAACCTCTCCTGTGAGTCCAGTTTTAGATTCCGATGCTTCACTTCAGGTTTACTCTATCCCTTGCACCTTCTTATTGACGATGAAACACAGAAATTGCATCCGAATTTAATGCAAAAGGCACAATGCCGACTTAAGTACAAGAGGACTGACATTCTAACTTTCTATGATTTGAACCTCTCCTAAGAGTCCAGTTTTAAATTCTGATCCTTCACTTAAGGTTTACTGTATCCCTTGGACCTTCTTATTGACGATGAAACACAGAGTTTGCATTCGAATTTAATACAAAGGGCACAATACCGACTTAAGTACAAGAGAACTGACACTCTCACTCTCTATGATTCGAACCTCTCCTGTGAGGTCAGATTTAGATTCCGATGCTTCACTTCAGGTTTACTGTATCTCTTGGACCTTCTTATTGACGATAAAACACAGAAATCGCATCCGAATTTAATACAAATGGCACAATGCCGAATTAAGTACAAGAGGACTGACACTCTCACTTTCTATGATTTGAACATCTCCTGTGAGTCCAGTTTTAGATTCCGATGCTTCACTTCAGCTTTACTGTATCCCTTGGACCTTCTTATTGACGATGACACACAGAAATTGCATTCGAATTTAATACAAAAGGCACAATGGCGGCTTACTTACAAGAGAACTGACACTTTCACTTTCTATGATTTGAACCTCTCCTGTGAGTCCAGTTTTAGATTCCGATGCTTCACTTCAGGTTTACTGTATCCCTTGGACCTTCTTATTGACGATGAAACACAGAAATTGCATCCGAATTTAAAACAAATGGCACAATGCCGACTTAAGTACAAGAGGACTGACACTCTCACTCTCTATGATTCGAACCTCTCCTGTGAGGTTAGATTTAGATTCCGATGCTTCACTTCAGGTTTACTGTATACCTTGCACCTTCTTATTGACGATGAAACACAGAAATTGCATCGGAATGAAATTCAAAAGGCACAATGCCGTCTTAAGTACAATAGGACTGACACTCTCACTTTCTATGATCGAACCTCTCCTGTCAGTCCAGTTTTAGATTCCGATGCTTCACTTCAGATTTACTGTCTCCCTTGGACGTTCTTATTGACGATGAAACATAGAAATAGCATCGGAATTAAATTCAAAAGGCACAGTGCCGATTAAAGTAGAAGAGGACTAACACTCTCACTTTCTATGATTTGAACCTCTCCTGTGAGTCCAGTTTTGGATTCCGAAGCTTTACTTCAAATTTACTGTATACCTTGCAGCTTCTTATTGACGATGAAACACAGAAATTGCATCGGAATTAAATTCAAAAGGCACAATGCCGACTTAAGTACAAGAGGACTGACACTCTCACTTTCTATGATTTGAACCTCTCCTGTGAGTCCAGTTTTACATTCCGATACTTCACTTCAGGTTTACTGTATCCCTTGGACCTTCTAATTGACGATGAAACACAGAGTTTGCATCCGAATTTAGTACAAAAGTACAATGCCGACTTAAGTACAAGAGGACTGACACTCTCACTCTCTATGGTTTGCACCTCTCCTGTTAGTCCAGTTTTAGATTCCGATGCTTCACTTCAGGTTTACTGTATCCCTTGGACCTTCTTATTGACGATGAAACACAGAAATTGCATCCGAATCTAATGCAAAAATCACAATAGCGACTTAAGTACAAAAGGACTGACACTCTCAATTTCTATGATTTGAAAATCTAATGTGAGTCCAGTTTTAGATTCCGATGCTTCACTTCAGGTTTACTGTATCCCTTGGACCTTCTTATTGACGATGAAACACAGAAATTGAATCGGAATTAAATTCAAAACGCACAATGCCGACTTAAGCAAAATAGGACTGACACTCTCACTTTCTATGATTTGAACCTCTCCTGTGATTCCAGTTTTAGATTCCGATGCTTCACTTCAGGTTTACTGTATCCCTTGGACCTTCTTATTGACAATGAAATACAGATTAAGCATCGGAATTAAATTCAAAAGGCACAATGCCGACTTAAGTACAAGAGGACTGACATTCTAACTTTCTATGATTTGAACCTCTCCTAAGAGTCCAGTTTTAAATTCTGATCCTTCACTTAAGGTTTACTGTATCCCTTGGACCTTCTTATTGACGATGAAACACAGAGTTTGCATTCGAATTTAATACAAAGGGCACAATACCGACATAAGTACAAGAGAACTGACACTCTCACTCTCTATGATTCGAACCTCTCCTGTGAGGTCAGATTTAGATTCCGATGCTTCACTTCAGGTTTACTGTATCTCTTGGACCTTCTTATTGACGATAAAACACAGAAATCGCATCCGAATTTAATACAAATGGCACAATGCCGAATTAAGTACAAGAGGACTGACACTCTCACTTTCTATGATTTGAACATCTCCTGTGAGTCCAGTTTTAGATTCCGATGCTTCACTTCAGCTTTACTGTATCCCATGGACCTTCTTATTGACGATGACACACAGAAATTGCATTCGAATTTAATACAAAAGGCACAATGGCGGCTTACTTACAAGAGAACTGACACTTTCACTTTCTATGATTTGAACCTCTCCTGTGAGTCCAGTTTTAGATTCCGATGCTTCACTTCAGGTTTACTGTATCCCTTGGACCTTCTTATTGACGATGAAACACAGAAATTGCATCCGAATTTAAAACAAATGGCACAATGCCGACTTAAGTACAAGAGGACTGACACTCTCACTCTCTATGATTCGAACCTCTCCTGTGAGGTTAGATTTAGATTCCGATGCTTCACTTGAGGTTTACTGTATACCTTGCACCTTCTTATTGACGATGAAACACAGAAATTGCATCGGAATGAAATTCAAAAGGCACAATGCCGTCTTAAGTACAATAGGACTGACACTCTCACTTTCTATGATTTGAACCTCTCCTGTGAGTCCAGTTTTAGATTCCGATGCTTCACTTCAGGTTTACTGTATCCCTCCGACCTTCTTATTGACGATGAAACACAGAAATTGCATCCGAATTTAATACAAAAGGCACAATGGCGTCTTAAGTACAAGAGGACTGACACTTTTACTTTCTATGATTTGAACCTCTCCTGTGAGTCCAGTTTTAGATTCCGATGCTTCACCTCAGGTTTACTGTATCCCTTGGACATTCTTATTGACGATGAAACACAGAAATTGCATCCGAATTTAATACAAATGGCACAATGCCGACTTAAGTACAAGAGGGCTGACACTCTCACTTTCTATGATTCGAACCTCTCCTGTGAGGTCAGATTTAGATTCCGATGCTTCACTTCAGGTTTACTGTATCTCTTGGACCTTGTTATTGACGATAAAACACGGAAATCGCATCCGAATTTAATACAAAGGGCACAATGCCGACTTAAGTACAAGAAGACTGACACTCTCACTTTCTATGATTTGAACCTCTCCTGTGAGACCGGTTTTAAATTCCGATGCTTCATTTCAGGTTTACTGTATACCTTGCACCTTCTTATTGACGATGAAACATAGAAATTGAATCGGAATTTAATACAAAAGGCACAATGCCGACTTAAGTAAAAGAGGACTGACACTCCAACTTTCTATGATTTGAAACTCTCCTGTGAGTCCAGTTTTAGATTCCGATGCTTCACTTCATTTTTACTGTATCCCTTGGACCTTCTTGTTGACGATGAAACACAGAAATTGCATCCGAATGTAATACAAATGGCACAATGTCGACTTAACTACAAGAGGACTGACACTCTCACTTTCTATTATTTAAACCTCTCCTGAGAGTCCAGTTTTAGATTCCGATGCTTCACTTCAGGTTTACTGTAAACCTTGCTCCTTCTTATTTACGTTGAAACACAGAAATTCCACCCGAATTTAATACAAAAGGCACAATGCCGACTTAAGTACAAGAGGACTGACAGTCTAACTTTCTATGATTTGAACCTCTCCTGTGAGTCCAGTTTTAGATTCCGATGCTTCACGTCAGGTTTACTGTATACCTTTGACCTTCTTAATGACGATGAAGCACAGAAATTTCATCCGAATTTAATACAAATGGCACAATGCCGACTTAAGTACAAGATGACTGACACACTCACTTTCTGTGATTTGAACCTCTCCTGTGAGTCCAATTTTAGATTCCGATGCTTCACTTCAGGTTTACTGTATACCTTGCACCTTCTGATTGACGATGAAACACAGAAATTGCATCGGAATTTAATACAAAAGGCACAATGCCGACTTAAGTAAAAGAGGACTGACACTCTAACTTTCTATGATTTGAACCTCTCCTGTGAGTCCAGTTTCAGATTCTGATGCTTCACTTGAGGTTTACTGTATCCCTTGGACCTTCTTATTGACGATGAAACACAGAGCTTGCATCCGAATTTAATACAAAAGGTACAATGCCGACATAAGTACAAGAGGACTGACACTCTAACATTCTATGATTTGAACCTCTCCTGTGAGTCCAGTTTTAGATTCCGATGCTTTACTTCAGCTTTACTGTATCCCATGGACCTTCTTATTGACGATGACACACAGAAATTGCATTCGAATTTAATACAAAAGGCACAATGGCGGCTTACTTACAAGAGAACTGACACTTTCACTTTCTATGATTTGAACCTCTCCTGTGAGTCCAGTTTTAGATTCCGATGCTTCACTTCAGGTTTACTGTATCCCTTGGACCTTCTTATTGACGATGAAACACAGAAATTGCATCCGAATTTAAAACAAATGGCACAATGCCGACTTAAGTACAAGAGGACTGACACTCTCACTCTCTATGATTCGAACCTCTCCTGTGAGGTTAGATTTAGATTCCGATGCTTCACTTCAGGTTTACTGTATACCTTGCACCTTCTTATTGACGATGAAACACAGAAATTGCATCGGAATGAAATTCAAAAGGCACAATGCCGTCTTAAGTACAATAGGACTGACACTCTCACTTTCTATGATTTGAACCTCTCCTGTGAGTCCAGTTTTAGATTCCGATGCTTCACCTCAGGTTTACTGTATCCCTTGGACATTCTTATTGACGATGAAACACAGAAATTGCATCCGAATTTAATACAAATGGCACAATGCCGACTTAAGTACAAGAGGGCTGACACTCTCACTTTCTATGATTCGAACCTCTCCTGTGAGGTCAGATTTAGATTCCGATGCTTCACTTCAGGTTTACTGTATCTCTTGGACCTTGTTATTGACGATAAAACACGGAAATCGCATCCGAATTTAATACAAAGGGCACAATGCCGACTTAAGTACGAGAAGACTGACACTCTCACTTTCTATGATTTGAACCTCTCCTGTGAGACCGGTTTTAAATTCCGATGCTTCATTTCAGGTTTACTGTATACCTTGCACCTTCTTATTGACGATGAAACATAGAAATTGAATCGGAATTTAATACAAAAGGCACAATGCCGACTTAAGTAAAAGAGGACTGACACTCCAACTTTCTATGATTTGAAACTCTCCTGTGAGTCCAGTTTTAGATTCCGATGCTTCACTTCAGGTTTACTGTATCCCTTGGACCTTCTTGTTGACGATGAAACACAGAAATTGCATCGGAATTTAATATAAAAGGCACAATGCCGACTTAAGTAAAAGAGGACTGACACTCTAACTTTCTATGATTTGAACCTCTCCTGTGAGTCCAGTTTCAGATTCTGATGCTTCACTTGAGGTTTACTGTATCCCTTGGACCTTCTTATTGACGATGAAACACAGAGCTTGCATCCGAATTTAATACAAAAGGTACAATGCCGACATAAGTACAAGAGGACTGACACTCTAACATTCTATGATTTGAACCTCTCCTGTGAGTCCAGTTTTAGATTCCGATGCTTTACTTCAAGTTTACTGTATCCCTTGGGCCTTCTTATTGACGATGACACACAGAAATTGCGTCCGAATTTAATACAAAACGCACAATGGCGACTTAAGTACAAGAGGAGTGACACTCTCACTTTCTATGATTTGAACCTCTTCTGTGAGTCTAGTTTTATATTCCGATGCTTCACTTCAGGTTTACTGTATCCCTTGGACCTTCTTATTGAGATGAAACACAGAAATTGCATCCGAAATTAATACAAAAGTCACAATGGTGACTTAAGTACAAGAGGACTGACACTCTCACTTTCTATGATTTGAACATCTCCTGTGAGTCCAGTTGTAGATTCCGATGCTTCACTTCAGTTTTACTGTATCCCTTGGACCTTCTTATTGACGATGAAACACAGATATTGCATCGTAATTAAATTTAAAACGCACAATGCCGACTTAAGTAAAAGAGGACTGACACTCTCACTATCTATGATTTGAATCTCTCCTGTGAGTCCAGTTTTAGATTCCGATGCTTCACTTCAGGTTTACTATATCCCTTGGACCTCCTTGTTGACGATAAAACACAGAAATCGCATCCGAATGTAATACAAATGGCACAATGCCGTCTTAAGTAAAAGAGGACTGACACTCTAACATTCTATGATTTGAACCTCTCCTCAGAGTCCAGTTTTAGATTCCGATGCTTCACCCCAGGTTTACTGTATCCCTTGGACCTTCTTATTGACGACGAAACACAGAAATTGCATCCGAATTTAATACAAACGGCGCAATGCCGACTTAAGTACAAAAGGACTGACACTCTCAATTTCTATGATTTGAAAATCTCCTGTGAGTCCAGTTTTAGATTCCGATGCTTCACTTCAGGTTTACTGTATCCCTTGGACCTTCTTATTGACGATGAAACACAGAAATTGAATCGGAATTAAATTCAAAACGCACAATGCCGACTTAAGCAAAATAGGACTGACACTCTCACTTTCTATGATTTGAACCTCTCCTGTGAGTCCAGTTTTACATTCCGATGCTTCACTTCAGGTTTACTGTATCCCATGGACCTACTTATTGACGATGAAACACAGAAATTGCATCGGAATTAAATTCAAAAGGCACAATGCCGACTTAAGTACACGAGGACTGACACTCTAATTTTCTATGATTTGAACCTCTCCTGTGAGTCCAGTTTTAGATTCCGATGCTTCACTTCAGGTTTACTCTATCCCTTGCACCTTCTTATTGACGATGACACAGAAATTGCATCCGAATTTAATGCAAAAGGCACAATGCCGACTTAAGTACAAGAGGACTGACATTCTAACTTTCTATGATTTGAACCTCTCCTGTGATTCCAGTTTTAGATTCCGATGCTTCACTTCAGGTTTACTGTATCCCTTGGACCTTCTTATTGACAATGAAATACAGATTAAGCATCGGAATTAAATTCAAAAGGCACAATGCCGACTTAAGTACAAGAGGACTGACATTCTAACTTTCTATGATTTGAACCTCTCCTAAGAGTCCAGTTTTAAATTCTGATCCTTCACTTAAGGTTTACTGTATCCCTTGGACCTTCTTATTGACGATGAAACACAGAGTTTGCATTCGAATTTAATACAAAGGGCACAATGCCGACTTAAGTACAAGAGAACTGACACTCTCACTCTCTATGATTCGAACCTCTCCTGTGAGGTCAGATTTAGATTCCGATGCTTCACTTCAGGTTTACTGTATCTCTTGGACCTTCTTATTGACGATAAAACACAGAAATCGCATCCGAATTTAATACAAATGGCACAATGCCGAATTAAGTACAAGAGGACTGACACTCTCACTTTCTATGATTTGAACATCTCCTGTGAGTCCAGTTTTAGATTCCGATGCTTCACTTCAGCTTTACTGTATCCCTTGGACCTTCTTATTGACGATGACACACAGAAATTGCATTCGAATTTAATACAAAAGGCACAATGGCGGCTTACGTACAAGAGAACTGACACTTTCACTTTCTATGTTTTGAACCTCTCCTGTGAGTCCAGTTTTAGATTCCGATGCTTCACTTCAGGTTTACTGTATCCCTTGGACCTTCTTATTGACGATGAAACACAGAAATTGCATCCGAATTTAAAACAAATGGCACAATGCCGACTTAAGTACAAGAGGACTGACACTCTCACTCTCTATGATTCGAACCTCTCCTGTGAGGTTAGATTTAGATTCCGATGCTTCACTTCAGGTTTACTGTATACCTTGCACCTTCTTATTGACGATGAAACACAGAAATTGCATCGGAATGAAATTCAAAAGGCACAATGCCGTCTTAAGTACAATAGGACTGACACTCTCACTTTCTATGATATGAACCTCTCCTGTGAGTCCAGTTTTAGATTCCGATGCTTCACTTCAGGTTTACTGTATCCCTCCGACCTTCTTATTGACGATGAAACACAGAAATTGCATCCGAATTTAATACAAAAGGCACAATGGCGTCTTAAGTACAAGAGGACTGACACTTTTACTTTCTATGATTTGAACCTCTCCTGTGAGTCCAGTTTTAGATTCCGATGCTTCACCTCAGGTTTACTGTATCCCTTGGACATTCTTATTGACGATGAAACACAGAAATTGCATCCGAATTTAATACAAATGGCACAATGCCGACTTAAGTACAAGAGGGCTGACACTCTCACTTTCTATGATTCGAACCTCTCCTGTGAGGTCAGATTTAGATTCCGATGCTTCACTTCAGGTTTACTGTATCTCTTGGACCTTGTTATTGACGATAAAACATGGAAATCGCATCCGAATTTAATACAAAGGGCACAATGCCGACTTAAGTACAAGAAGACTGACACTCTCACTTTCTATGATTTGAACCTCTCCTGTGAGACCGGTTTTAAATTCCGATGCTTCATTTCAGGTTTACTGTATACCTTGCACCTTCTTATTGACGATGAAACATAGAAATTGAATCGGAATTTAATACAAAAGGCACAATGCCGACTTAAGTAAAAGAGGACTGACACTCCAACTTTCTATGATTTGAAACTCTCCTGTGAGTCCAGTTTTAGATTCCGATGCTTCACTTCAGGTTTACTGTATCCCTTGGACCTTCTTGTTGACGATGAAACACAGAAATTGCATCCGAATGTAATACAAATGGCACAATGTCGACTTAACTACAAGAGGACTGACACTCTCACTTTCTATGATTTAAACCTCTCCTGAGAGTCCAGTTTTAGATTCCGATGCTTCACTTCAGGTTTACTGTAAACCTTGCTCCTTCTTATTTACGTTGAAACACAGAAATTCCATCCGAATTTAATACAAAAGTCACAATGGTGACTTAAGTACAAGAGGACTGACACTCTCACTTTATATGATTTGAACCCCTCCTCAGAGTCCAGTTTTAGATTCCGATGCTTCACCCCAGGTTTACTGTATCCCTTGGACCTTCTTATTGACGACGAAACACAGAAATTGCATCCGAATTTAATACAAACGGCGCAATGCCGACTTAAGTACAAGAGGACTGACAGTCTCACTTTCTATGATTCGAACCTCTCCTGTGAGTCTAGCTTTAGATTCCGATGCTTCACTTCAGGTTTACTGTATTCCTTGGACCTTCTAATTGACGATGAAACACAGAGTTTGCATCCGAACTTAATACAAAAGGTACAATGCCGACTTAAGTACAATAGGAATGACACTCCAACTTTCTATGATTTGCACCTCTCCTGTGCGTCCAGTTTTAGATTCCGATGCTTCACTTCAGGTTTACTGTATCCCTTGGACTTTCTTATTGACGATGAAACAAAGAAATTGCATCCGAATTTAATACAAAAATCACAATGGCGGCTTAAGTACAAGAGGACTGACACTCTCACTTTCTATGATTTGAACATCTCCTGTGAGTCCAGTTGTAGATTCCGATGCTTCACTTCAGTTTTACTGTATCCCTTGGACCTTCTTATTGACGATGAAACACAGATATTGCATCGTAATTAAATTAAAAACGCACAATGCCGACTTAAGTAAAAGAGGACTGACACTCTCACTATCTATGATTTGAATCTCTCCTGTGAGTCCAGTTTTAGATTCCGATGCTTCACTTCAGGTTTACTATATCCCTTGGACCTCCTTGTTGACGATAAAACACAGAAATCGCATCCGAATGTAATACAAATGGCACAATGCCGTCTTAAGTAAAAGAGGACTGACACTCTAACATTCTATGATTTGAACCTCTCCTGTGAGTCCAGTTTTAGATTCCGATGCTTCACTTCAGGTTTACTGTATCCCTTGGACCTTCTTAGTGACGATGAAACACAGAGTTTGCATCCGAATTTAATACAAAAGGCACAATGCCGGCATAAGTACAAGAGGACTGACACACTAACTTTCTATGATTTGAACCACTCCTGTGAGTCCAGTTTTAGATTCCGATGCTTTACTTCAGGTTTACTGTATCCCTTGGACCTTCTTATTGACGATGACACACAGAAATTGCATCCGAATTTAATACAAAAGGCACAATAGCGACTTAAGTACAAGAGGACTGACACTCTCACTTTCTATGATTTGAACCTCTCCTGTGAGTCCAGTGTTAGATTCCGATGCTTCACTTCAGGTTTACTGTATCCCTTGGACCTTCTTGTTGACGATGAAACACGGAAATTGCATCCGAAATTAATACAAAAGTCACAATGGTGACTTTAGTACAAGAGGACGGACACTCTCACTTTATATGATTTGATTCTCTCCTCTGAGTCCAGTTTTAGATTCCGATGCTTCACCTAAGGTTTACTGTATCCCTTGGACCTTCTTATTGACGATGAAACACAGAAATTGCATCTGAATTTAATACAAATTGCGCAATGCCGACTTAAGTACAAGAGGACTGACACTCTCACTTTCTATGATCGAACCTCTCCTGTCAGTCCAGTTTTAGATTCCGATGCTTCACTTCAGATTTACTGTCTCCCTTGGACGTTCTTATTGACGATGAAACATAGAAATAGCATCGGAATTAAATTCAAAAGGCACAGTGCCGACCAAAGTAGAAGAGGACTAACACTCTCACTTTCTATGATTTGAACCTCTCCTGTGAGTACAGTTTTGGATTCCGAAGCTTTACTTCAAATTTACTGTATACCTTGCAGCTTCTTATTGACGATGAAACACAGAAATTGCATCGGAATTAAATTCAAAAGGCACATGGCCGACTTAAGTACAAGAGGTCTGACACTCTCACTTTCTATGATTTGAACCTCTCCTGTGAGTCCAGTTTTACATTCCGATACTTCACTTCAGGTTTACTGTATCCCTTGGACCTTCTAATTGACGATGAAACACAGAGTTTGCATCCGAATTTAGTACAAAAGTACAATGCCGACTTAAGTACAAGAGGACTGACACTCTCACTTTCTATGGTTTGCACCTCTCCTGTTAGTCCAGTTTTAGATTCCGATGCTTCACTTCAGGTTTACTGTATCCCTTGGACCTTCTTATTGACGATGAAACACAGAAATTGCATCCGAATCTAATGCAAAAATCACAATAGCGACTTAAGTACAAAAGGACTGACACTCTCACTTTCTATGATTTGAACCTCTCCTGTGAGTCCAGTTTTACATTCCGATGCTTCACTTCAGGTTTACTGTATCCCATGGACCTTCTTATTGACGATGAAACACAGAAATTGCATCGGAATTAAATTCAAAAGGCACAATGCCGACTTAAGTACAAGAGGACTGACACTCTAATTTTCTATGATTTGAACCTCTCCTGTGAGTCCAGTTTTAGATTCCGATGCTTCACTTCAGGTTTACTCTATCCCTTGCACCTTCTTATTGACGATGAAACACAGAAATTGCATCCGAATTTAATGCAAAAGGCACAATGCCGACTTAAGTACAAGAGGACTGACATTCTAACTTTCTATGATTTGAACCTCTCCTGTGATTCCAGTTTTAGATTCCGATGCTTCACTTCAGGTTTACTGTATCCCTTGGACCTTCTTATTGACAATGAAATACAGATTAAGCATCGGAATTAAATTCAAAAGGCACAATGCCGACTTAAGTACAAGAGGACTGACATTCTAACTTTCTATGATTTGAACCTCTCCTAAGAGTCCAGTTTTAAATTCTGATCCTTCACTTAAGGTTTACTGTATCCCTTGGACCTTCTTATTGACGATGAAACACAGAGTTTGCATTCGAATTTAATACAAAGGGCACAATGCCGACTTAAGTACAAGAGAACTGACACTCTAACTTTCTATGATTTGAACATCTCCTGTGAGTCCAGTTTTAGATTCCGATGCTTCACTTCAGGTTTACTGTATCCCTTGGACCTTCTGATTGACGATGAAACACAGAAATTGCATCCGAATTTAATACAAAAGGCACAATGGCGGCTTAAGTACAAGAGGACTGACACTTTCACTTTCTATGATTTGAACCTCTCCTGTGAGTCCAGTTTTAGATTCCGATGCTTCACTTCAGGTTTACTGTATCCCTTGGACCTTCTTATTGACGATGAAACACAGAAATTGCATCCGAATTTAAAACAAATGGCACAATGCCGACTTAAGTACAAGAGGACTGACACTCTCACTCTCTATGATTCGAACCTCTCCTGTGAGGTCAGATTTAGATTCCGATGCTTCACTTCAGGTTTACTGTATCTCTTGGACCTTCTTATTGACGATAAAACACAGAAATCGCATCCGAATTTAATACAAATGGCACAATGCCGAATTAAGTGCAAGAGGACTGACACTCTCACTTTCTATGATTTGAACATCTCCTGTGAGTCCAGTTTTAGATTCCGATGCTTCACTTCAGCTTTACTGTATCCCTTGGACCTTCTTATTGACGATGACACACAGAAATTGCATTCGAATTTAATACAAAAGGCACAATGGCGGCTTACGTACAAGAGAACTGACACTTTCACTTTCTATGATTTGAACCTCTCCTGTGAGTCCAGTTTTAGATTCCGATGCTTCACTTCAGGTTTACTGTATCCCTTGGACCTTCTTATTGACGATGAAACACAGAAATTGCATCCGAATTTAAAACAAATGGCACAATGCCGACTTAAGTACAAGAGGACTGACACTCTCACTCTCTATGATTCGAACCTCTCCTGTGAGGTTAGATTTAGATTCCGATGCTTCACTTCAGGTTTACTGTATACCTTGCACCTTCTTATTGACGATGAAACACAGAAATTGCATCGGAATGAAATTCAAAAGGCACAATGCCGTCTTAAGTACAATAGGACTGACACTCTCACTTTCTATGATTTGAACCTCTCCTGTGAGTCCAGTTTTAGATTCCGATGCTTCACTTCAGGTTTACTGTATCCCTCCGACCTTCTTATTGACGATGAAACACAGAAATTGCATCCGAATTTAATACAAAAGGCACAATGGCGTCTTAAGTACAAGAGGACTGACACTTTTACTTTCTATGATTTGAACCTCTCCTGTGAGTCCAGTTTTAGATTCCGATGCTTCACCTCAGGTTTACTGTATCCCTTGGACATTCTTATTGACGATGAAACACAGAAATTGCATCCGAATTTAATACAAATGGCACAATGCCGACTTAAGTACAAGAGGGCTGACACTCTCACTTTCTATGATTCGAACCTCTCCTGTGAGGTCAGATTTAGATTCCGATGCTTCACTTCAGGTTTACTGTATCTCTTGGACCTTGTTATTGACGATAAAACACGGAAATCGCATCCGAATTTAATACAAAGGGCACAATGCCGACTTAAGTACAAGAAGACTGACACTCTCACTTTCTATGATTTGAACCTCTCCTGTGAGACCGGTTTTAAATTCCGATGCTTCATTTCAGGTTTACTGTATACCTTGCACCTTCTTATTGACGATGAAACATAGAAATTGAATCGGAATTTAATACAAAAGGCACAATGCCGACTTAAGTAAAAGAGGACTGACACTCCAACTTTCTATGATTTGAAACTCTCCTGTGAGTCCAGTTTTAGATTCCGATGCTTCACTTCAGGTTTACTGTATCCCTTGGACCTTCTTGTTGACGATGAAACACAGAAATTGCATCCGAATGTAATACAAATGGCACAATGTCGACTTAACTACAAGAGGACTGACACTCTCACTTTCTATGATTTGAACCTCTCCTGAGAGTCCAGTTTTAGATTCCGATGCTTCACTTCAGGTTTACTGTAAACCTTGCTCCTTCTTATTTACGTTGAAACACAGAAATTCCATCCGAATTTAATACAAAAGGCACAATGCCGACTTAAGTACAAGAGGACTGACAGTCTAACTTTCTATGATTTGAACCTCTCCTGTGAGTCCAGTTTTAGATTCCGATGCTTCACGTCAGGTTTACTGTATACCTTTGACCTTCTTAATGACGATGAAGCACAGAAATTTCATCCGAATTTAATACAAATGGCACAATGCCGACTTAAGTACAAGAGGACTGACACACTCACTTTCTATGATTGGAACCTCTCCTGTGAGTCCAATTTTAGATTCCGATGCTTCACTTCTGGTTTACTGTATACCTTGCACCTTCTGATTGACGATGAAACACAGAAATTGCATCGGAATTTAATACAAAAGGCACAATGCCGACTTAAGTAAAAGAGGACTGACACTCTAACTTTCTATGATTTGAACCTCTCCTGTGAGTCCAGTTTCAGATTCTGATGCTTCACTTGAGGTTTACAGTATCCCTTGGACCTTCTTATTGACGATGAAACACAGAGCTTGCATCCGAATTTAATACAAAAGGTACAATGCCGACATAAGTACAAGAGGACTGACACTCTAACTTTCTATGATTTGCACCTCTCCTGTGAGTCCAGTTTTAGATTCCGATGCTTCACTTCAGGTTTACTGTATCCCTTGGACCTTCTTATTGACGATGAAACACAGATATAGCATCCGAATTTAATACAAAAATCAGAATGGCGACTTTAGGACAAGAGGACCGACAATCTCACTTTCTATGATTTGAACCTCTCCTGTGAGTCCAGTTTTACATTCTGATGCTTCACGTCAGGTTTACTGTATCCCTTGGACCTTCTTATTGACGATGAAACACAGATATTGCATCGGAATTAAATTTAAAACGCACAATGCCGACTTAAGTAATAGAGGACTGACACTCTCACTTTCTATGATTTGAACCTCTCCTGTGAGGTCAGATTTAGATTCCGATGCTTCACTACAGGTTTACTGTATCCCTTGGACCTTCTTATTGACAATGAAACACAGAAATAGCATCGGAATTAAATTCAAAATGCACAATGCCCACTTAAGTACAATAGGACTGACACTCTAACTTTCTATGATTTGAACCTCTCCTGTGAGTCCAGTTTTAGATTCCGATGCTTCACTTCAGGTTTACTGTATCCGTTGGACCTTCTTATTGACAATGAAACACAGAAATAGCATCGGAATTAAATTCAAAAGGCACAATGCCGACTTAAGTAAAAGAGGACTGACACTCTAACTTTCAATGATTTGAACCTCTCCTGTGAGTCCAGTTTTAGATTCCGATGCTTCACTTCAGGTTTACTGTATCCCTTGGACCTTCTTATTGACGATGAAACACAGAAATAGCATCCGAAATTCATACAAAAGGCACAATGGCGGCTTAAGTACAAGAGGACTGACACTTTCACTTGCTATGATTTGAACCTCTCCTGAGAGTCCAGTTTTAGATTCCGATGCTTCACTTCAGGTTTACTGTAAACCTTGCTCCTTCTTATTTACGTTGAAACACAGAGATTCCATCCGAATTTAATACAAAAGGCACAATGCCGACTTAAGTACAAGAGGACTGACACTCTAACTTTCAATGATTTGAACCTCTCCTGTGAGTCCAGTTTTAGATTCCGATGCTTCACTTCAGGTTTACTGTATCCCTTATACCTTCTTATTGACGATGAAACACAGAAATTGCATCCGAATTTAAAACAAATGGCACAATGCCGACTTAAGTACAAGAGGACTGACACTCTCACTCTCTATGATTCGAACCTCTCCTGTGAGGTTAGATTTAGATTCCGATGCTTCACTTCAGGTTTACTGTATACCTTGCACCTTCTTATTGACGATGAAACACAGAAATTGCATCGGAATTAAATTCAAATGGGACAATGCCGTCTTAAGTACAAGAGGACTGACACTCTCACTTTCTATGATTTGAACCTCTCCTGAGAGTCCAGTTTTAGATTCCGATGCTTCACTTCAGGTTTACTGTAAACCTTGCTCCTTCTTATTTACGTTGAAACACAGAGATTCCATCCGAATTTAATACAAAAGGCACAATGCCGACTTAAGTACAAGAGGACTGACAGTCTAACTTTCTATGATTTGAACCTCTCCTATGAGTCCAGTTTTAGATTCCGATGCTTCACGTCAGGTTTACTGTATACCTTTCACCTTCTTAATAACGATGAAGCACAGAAATATCATCCGAATTTAATACAAATGGCACAATGCCGACTTAAGTACAAGAGGACTGACACACTCACTTTCTATGATTTGAACCTCTCCTGTGAGTCCAATTTTAGATTCCGATGCTTCACTTCAGGTTTACTGTATACCTTGCACCTTCCGATTGACGATGAAACACAGAAATTGCATCGGAATTTAATACAAAAGGCACAATGCCGACTTAAGTAAAAGAGGACTGACACTCTAACTTTCTATGATTTGAACCTCTCCTGTGAGTCCAGTTTCAGATTCTGATGCTTCACTTGAGGTTTACTGTATCCCTTGGACCTTCTTATTGACGATGAAACACAGAAATTGCATCGGAATTTAATACAAAAGGCAAAATGCCACTTAAGTAAAAGAGGGTTGACACTCTGACATTATATGATTTGAACCTCTCCTGTGAGTCCAGTTTTAGATTCCGATGCTTCACTTCAGGTTTACTGTATACCATGGACCTTCTTATTGACGATGAAACACAGAAATTGGATCCGAATTTAATACAAAAATCAGAATGGCGACAAAAGTACAAGAGGACTGACACTCTCACTCTCTATGATTTGAACCTCTCCTGTGAGTCCAGTTTTTGATTCCGATGCTTCACTTCAGGTTTACTGTAACCCTTGGACCTTCTTATTGACGATGAAGCACAGAAATATCATCCGAATTTAATACAAATGGCACAATGCCGACTTAAGTACAAGAGGACTGACACACTCACTTTCTATGATTTGAACCTCTCCTGTGAGTCCAATTTTAGATTCCGATGCTTCTCTTCAGGTTTACTGTATCCTTTGAACCTTCTTATTGACGAAGAAGCACAGAAATTGCATCGGAATTAAATTCAAAAGGCACAATGGCGACCTAAGTAGAAGAGAACTGACACTCTCACTTTCCATGGTTTGAACCTCTCCTGTGAGTCCAGTTTTAGATTCCGATGCTTCACTTCAGGTTTACTGTATCCGTTGGACCTTCTTATTGACAATGAAACACAGAAATAGCATCGGAATTAAATTCAAAAGGCACAATGCCGACTTAAGTACAAGAGGACTGACACTCTCACTTTCTATGATTTGAACCTCTCCTGCGAGTCCAGTTTTAGATTCCGATGCTTCACTTAATGTGTACTGTATACCTTGGACCTTCTTATTGGTGATGAAACACAGAAATTGCATCCGAATTTAATACAAAAGGCACAATACCGACTTAAGTACAAGAGGAGTGACACTCTAACCTTCTATGATTTGAATCTCTCCTGTGAGTCCAGTTTTTGATTCCGATGCTTCACTTCAGGTTTACTGTATCCCTTGGACCTTCTTATTGACGATGAAACACAGAGATTGGATTCGAATTTAATACAAAAATCACAATGGCGACTAAAGTACAAGAGGACCGACACTCTCACTCTCTATGATTTGAACCTCTCCTGTGAGTCCAGTTTTTGATTCCGATGCTTCACTTCAGATTTACTGTAACCCTTGGACCTTCTTATTGACGATGAAACACAGAACTTGCATCCGAATTTAATACAAATGCCACAATGCCGACTTAAGTTCAAGAGGACTGACACTCTCACTTTCTATGATTTGAACCTCTCCAGTGAGTCCAGTTTTAGATTCCGATGCTTCTCTTCAGGTTTACTGTATACCTTGCACCTTCTCATTGACGATGGAACACAGAAATTGGATCCGAATTCAACACAAAAGGCACAATGCCGACTTATGTACAAGAGGACTGACATTCTAACTTTCTATGATTTGAACCTCTCCTGTGAGTCCAGTTTTAGATTCCGATGCTTCACTTCAGGCTTACTGTATCCCTTGGACCTTCTTATTGACGATGAAACACAGAAATTGCATCGGAATTTAATACAAAAGGCACAATGCCGACTTAAGTAAAAGAGGACTGACACTCTAACTTTCTATGATTTGAACCTCTCCTGTGAGTCCAGTATTTGAGTCCGATGCTTCACTTCATGTTTTCTGTAAGTCTTGGACCTTCTTATTGACGATGAAACACAGAAATTGCATCGGAATTAAATTCAAAAATCACAATGATGACTTAAGTACAAGAGGACTGACACTCTAACTTTCTATGATTTGAACTTCTTCTGTGAGTCCAGTTTTAGATTCCGATGCTTCACTTCAGGTTTACTGTATCCCTTGGACCTTCTTATTGAGATGATACACAGAGTTTGCATCCGAAATTAATACAAAAGGCACAATGCCGATTTAAGTACAAGAGGACTTACACTCTAACTTTCTATGATTTGAAACTCCCCTGTGAGTCCAGTTTTAGATTCCGATGATTTACTTAAGGTTTACTGTATCCCTTGGACCTTCTTATTGACGATGAAACACAGAAATTGCATCCGAATTTAATACAAAAGGCACAATACCGAATTAGGTACAAGAGGAGAGACACTCTAACTTTCTATGATTTGAAACTCTCCTGTGAGTCCTGTTTTAGATTCCGATGCTTCACTTCAGTTTTACTGTATTCTTTGGACCTTCTTATTGACGATGAAACACAGAAATTGCATCGGAATTAAATTCAAAAGGCACAATGCCGACCTAAGTAGAAGAGAACTTACACTCTCACTTTCTATGATTTGAACCTCTCCTGTGAGTCCAGTTTTAGATTCCGATGCTTCACTTCAGGTTTACTGTATCCCTTGGACCTTCTTATTGACAATGGAACACAGAAATAGCATCGGAATTAAATTCAAAAGGCACTATGAAGACTTAAGTAAAAGAGGACTGACACTCTAACTTTCTATGATTTGAAACTCTCCTGTGAGTCCAGTTTTAGATTCCGATGCTTCACTTCAGGTTTACTGTATCACTTGGACCTTCTTATTGACGATGAAACAGAGAAATTGCATCCGAATTTAATACAAATGGCACAATGTCGACTTAAGTACAAGAGGACTGACACTCTCACTTTCTATGATTTGAACCTCTCCTGTGAGTCCATGAGTCCAGTTTTAGATTCCGATGCTTCACTTCAGGTTTACTGTATACCTTGCACCTTCTTATTGACGATGAAACACAGAGTTGGCATCCGAATTTAATACAAAAGGCACAATGCCGACTTAAATACAAGAGGACTAACACTCTAACTTTCTATGAGTTGAACCTCTCCTGTGAGTCCAGTTTTGGATTCCGATGCTTCACTTCAGGTTTCCTGTAATCCTTGGACCTTCTTATTGACGATGTAACACAGAATATTGCATCCGAATTTAATACAAAAGCCACTATGCCGACTTAAGTACAAGAGGACTGACACTCTCACTTTCTATGATTTGAACCTCTCCTGTGAGTCCAGTTTTAGATTCCGATGCTTCACTTCATGTGTACTGTATACCTTGGACCTTCTTATTGGTGATGAAACACAGAAATTGCATCCGAATTTAATACAAATGCCACAATGCCGACTTAAGTACAAGAGGACTGACACTCTCACTTTCTATGATTTGAACCTCTTCAGTGAGTCCAGTTTTAGATTCCGATGCTTCTCTTCAGGTTTACTGTATACCTTGTACCTTCTCATTGACGATGGAACACAGAAATTGGATTCGAATTAAACACAAAAGGCACAATGCCGTCTTAAGTACAAGAGGACTGACATTCTAACTTTCTATGATTCGAACCTCTCCTGTGAGGTTAGATTTAGATTCCGATGCTTCACTTCAGGTTTACTGTATACCTTGCACCTTCTTATTGACGATGAAACACAGAAATTGCATCGGAATTAAATTCAAATGGGACAATGCCGTCTTAAGTACAAGAGGACTGACACTCTCACTTTCTATGATTTGAACCTCTCCTGAGAGTCCAGTTCTAGATTCCGATGCTTCACTTCAGGTTTACTGTAAACCTTGCTCCTTCTTATTTACGTTGAAACACAGAGATTCCATCCGAATTTAATACAAAAGGCACAATGCCGACTTAAGTACAAGAGGACTGACAGTCTAACTTTCTATGATTTGAACCTCTCCTATGAGTCCAGTTTTAGATTCCGATGCTTCACGTCAGGTTTACTGTATACCTTTCACCTTCTTAATAACGATGAAGCACAGAAATATCATCCGAATTTAATACAAATGGCACAATGCCGACTTAAGTACAAGAGGACTGACACACTCACTTTCTATGATTTGAACCTCTCCTGTGAGTCCAATTTTAGATTCCGATGCTTCACTTCAGGTTTACTGTATACCTTGCACCTTCCGATTGACGATGAAACACAGAAATTGCATCGGAATTTAATACAAAAGGCACAATGCCGACTTAAGTAAAAGAGGACTGACACTCTAACTTTCTATGATTTGAACCTCTCCTGTGAGTCCAGTTTCAGATTCTGATGCTTCACTTGAGGTTTACTGTATCCCTTGGACCTTCTTATTGACGATGAAACACAGAAATTGCATCGGAATTTAATACAAAAGGCAAAATGCCACTTAAGTAAAAGAGGGTTGACACTCTGACATTATATGATTTGAACCTCTCCTGTGAGTCCAGTTTTAGATTCCGATGCTTCACTTCAGGTTTACTGTATACCTTGGACCTTCTTATTGACGATGAAACACAGAAATTGGATCCGAATTTAATACAAAAATCAGAATGGCGACAAAAGTACAAGAGGACTGACACTCTCACTCTCTATGATTTGAACCTCTCCTGTGAGTCCAGTTTTTGATTCCGATGCTTCACTTCAGGTTTACTGTAACCCTTGGACCTTCTAATTGCCGATGAAACACAGAAATTGCATCCGAATTTAATACAAATGCCACAATGCCGACTTAAGTACAAGAGGGCTGACACTCTCACTTTCTAAGATTTGAACCTCTCCAGTGAGTCCAGTTTTGGATTCCGATGCTTCTCTTCAGGTTTACTGTATCCTTTGGACCTTCTTATTGACGAAGAAGCACAGAAATTGCATCGGAATTAAATTCAAAAGGCACAATGGCGACCTAAGTAGAAGAGAACTGACACTCTCACTTTCCATGGTTTGAACCTCTCCTGTGAGTCCAGTTTTAGATTCCGATGCTTCACTTCAGGTTTACTGTATCCGTTGGACCTTCTTATTGACAATGAAACACAGAAATAGCATCGGAATTAAATTCAAAAGGCACAATGCCGACTTAAGTAAAAGAGGACTGACACTCTAACTTTCAATGATTTGAAACTCTCCTGTGAGTCCAGTTTTAGATTCCGATGCTTCACTTCAGGTTTACTGTATACCTTGCACCTTCTTATTGACGATGAAACACAGAGTTGGCATCCGAATTTAATACAAAAGGCACAATGCCGACTTAAATATAAGAGGACTAACACTCTAACTTTCTATGATTTGAATCTCTTCTGTGAGTCCAGTTTTGGATTCCGATGCTTCACTTCAGGTTTCCTGTATCCCTTGGACCTTCTTATTGACGATGTAACACAGAAATTGCATCCGAATTTAATACAAAAGCCACAATGCCGACTTAAGTACAAGAGGACTGACACTCTCACTTTCTATGATTTGAACCTCTCCTGCGAGTCCAGTTTTAGATTCCGATGCTTCACTTAATGTGTACTGTATACCTTGGACCTTCTTATTGGTGATGAAACACAGAAATTGCATCCGAATTTAATACAAAAGGCACAATACCGACTTCAGTACAAGAGCAGTGACACTCTAACCTTCTATGATTTGAATCTCTCCTGTGAGTCCAGTTTTTGATTCCGATGCTTCACTTCAGGTTTACTGTAAGTCTTGGACCTTCTTATTGACGATGAAACACAGAAATTGCATCCGAATTTAATACAAAAGGCACAATGCCGACTTAAATATAAGAGGACTAACACTCTAACTTTCTATGATTTGAATCTCTTCTGTGAGTCCAGTTTTGGATTCCGATGCTTCACTTCAGGTTTCCTGTATCCCTTGGACCTTCTTATTGACGATGTAACACAGAAATTGCATCCGAATTTAATACAAAAGCCACAATGCCGACTTAAGTACAAGAGGACTGACACTCTAACTTTCTATGATTTGAACTTCTTCTGTGAGTCCAGTTTTAGATTCCGATGCTTCACTTCAGGTTTACTGTATCCATTGGACCTTCTTATTGAGATGATACACAGAGTTTGCATCCGAAATTAATACAAATGGCACAATGTCGACTTAAGTACAAGAGGACTGACACTCTCACTTTCTATGATTTGAACCTCACCTGTGAGTCCAGTTTTAGATTCCGATGATTTACTTAAGGTTTACTGTATCCCTTGGACCTTCTTATTGACGATGAAACACAGAAATTGCATCCGAATTTAATACAAAAGGCACAATACCGAATTAGGTACAAGAGGAGAGACACTCTAACTTTCTATGATTTGAAACTCTCCTGTGAGTCCTGTTTTAGATTCCGATGCTTCACTTCAGTTTTACTGTATCCTTTGGACCTTCTTAATGACGATGAAACACAGAAATTGCATCGGAATTAAATTCAAAAGGCACAATGCCGACCTAAGTAGAAGAGAACTTACACTCTCACTTTCTATGATTTGAACCTCTCCTGTGAGTCCAGTTTTAGATTCCGATGCTTCACTTCAGGTTTACTGTATCCCTTGGACCTTCTTATTGACAATGGAACACAGAAATAGCATCGGAATTAAATTCAAAAGGCACTATGAAGACTTAAGTAAAAGAGGACTGACACTCTAACTTTCTATGATTTGAAACTCTCCTGTGAGTCCAGTTTTAGATTCCGATGCTTCACTTCAGGTTTACTGTATCCCTTGGACCTTCTTATTGACGATGAAACACAGAAATTGCATCCGAATTTAATACAAATGGCACAATGTCGACTTAAGTACAAGAGGACTGACACTCTCACTTTCTATGATTTGAACCTCTCCTGTGAGTCCATGAGTCCAGTTTTAGATTCCGATGCTTCACTTCAGGTTTACTGTATACCTTGCACCTTCTTATTGACGATGAAACACAGAGTTGGCATCCGAATTTAATACAAAAGGCACAATGCCGACTTAAATACAAGAGGACTAACACTTTAACTTTCTATGATTTGAACCTCTCCTGTGAGTCCAGTTTTGGATTCCGATGCTTCACTTCAGGTTTCCTGTAATCCTTGGACCTTCTTATTAACGATGTAACACAGAATATTGCATCCGAATTTAATACAAAAGCTACTATGCCGACTTAAGTACAAGAGGACTGACACTCTCACTTTCTATGATTTGAACCTCTCCTGTGAGTCCAGTTTTAGATTCCGATGCTTCACTTCATGTGTACTGTATACCTTGGACCTTCTTATTGGTGATGAAACACAGAAATTGCATCCGAATTTAATACAAAAGGCACAATACCGACTTAAGTACAAGAGGAGTGACACTCTAACTTTCTATGATTTGAATCTCTCCTGTGAGTCCAGTTTTTGATTCCGATGCTTCACTTCAGGTTTACTGTATCCCTTGGACCTTCTTATTGACGATGAAACACAGAAATTGGATCCGAATTTAATACAAAAATCACAATGGCGACTAAAGTACAAGAGGACTGACACTCTCACTCTCTATGATTTGAACCTCTCCTGTGAGTCCAGTTTTTGATTCCGATGCTTCGCTTCAGATTTACTGTATCCCTTGGACCCTCTTATTGACGATGAAACACAGAAATTGCATCCGAATTTAATACAAATGCCACAATGCCGACTTAAGTACAAGAGGACTGACACTCTCACTTTCTATGATTTGAACCTCTCCAGTGAGTCCAGTTTTAGAATCCGATGCTTCTCTTCAGGTTTACTGTATACCTTGTACCTTCTCATTGACGATGGAGCACAGAAATTGGATTCGAATTAAACACAAAAGGCACAATGCCGTCTTAAGTACAAGAGGACTGACATTCTAACTTTCTATGATTTGAACCTCTCCTGTGAGTCCAGTTTTAGATTCCGATGCTTCACTTCAGGTTTACTGTATCCCTTGGACCTTCTTATTGACGATGAAACACAGAAATTGCATCCGAATTTAATACAAATGGCACAATGTCGACTTAAGTACAAGAGGACTGACACTCTAACTTTCTATGATTTGAAACTCTCCTGTGAGTCCAGTTTTAGATTCCGATGATTTACTTAAGGTTTACTGTGTCCCTTGGACCTTCTTATTGACGATGAAACACAGAAATTGCATCCGAATTTAATACAAAAGGCACAATACCGAATTAGGTACAAGAGGAGAGATACTCTAACGTTCTATGATTTGAATCTCTCCTGTGAGTCCAGTTTTAGATTCCGATGCTTCACTTCAGTTCTACTGTATCCTTTGGACCTTCTTATTGACGATGAAACACAGAAATTGCATCGGAATTTAATTCAAAAGGCACATTGCCGACCTAAGTAGAAGAGAACTGACACTCTCACTTTCTATGATTTGAACCTCTCATGTGAGTCCACTTTTAGATTCCGATGCTTCACTTCAGGTTTACTGTATCCCTTGGACCTTCTTATTGACAATGAAACACAGAAATAGCATCGGAATTAAATTCAAAAGGCACAATGCCGACTTAAGTAAAAGAAGACCGACACTCTAACTTTCTATGATGTGAAACTCTCCTGTGAGTCCAGTTCTAGATTCCGATGATTCACTTCAGGTTTACTGTATCCCTTGGACCTTCTTATTGACGATGAAACACAGAAATTGCATCCGAATTTAATACAAATGGCACAACGTCGTCTTAAGTACAAGAGGACTGACTCTCTCACTTTCTATGATTTGAACCTCTCCTGTGAGTCCAGTTTTAGATTCCGATGCTTCACTTCAGGTTTACTGTATACCTTGCACCTTCTTATTGACGATGAAATACAGAGTTTGCATCCGAATTTAATAAAAAAGGCACAATGCCGAATTAAATACAAGAGGACTAACACTCTAACTTTCTATGATTTGAACCTCTCCTGTGAGTCCAGTTTTGGCTTCCGATGCTTCACTTCAGGTTTACTGTATCCCTTGGACCTTCTTATTGACGATGACACACAGAAATTGCACCCGAATTTAATACAAAAGGCACAATACCGAATCAAGTACAAGAGGAGTGACACTCTAACTTTCTATGATTTGAACCTCGCCTGTGAGTCCAGTTTTAGATTCCGATGCTTCACTTCAGGTTTATTGTATCCCTTGGACCTTCTTATTGACGATGAAACACATAAATTGCATCCAAATTTAATACAAAAGTCACAATACCGACTTAAGTACAAGAGGACTGACACTCTAACTTTCTATGATTTGAACCTTTCCTGTGAGTCAAGTTTTTGATTCCGATGCTTCACTTCAGGTTTACTGTACCCCTTGGACCTTCTTATTGACGATGAAACCTAGAAATTGCACCCGAATTTAATACAAATGGCACCATGCCGACCTAAGTACAAGAGGACTGACACTCTCACTTTCTATGATTTGAACCTCTCCTGTGAGTCCAGTTTTAGATTCCGATACTTCACTTCAGGTTTACTGTATAACTTGGACCTTCTTATTGACGATGAAACGCAGAAATTGCATCGGAATTAAATTCAAAACGCACAATGCCGACTTAAGTGAAAGAGGACTGACACTCTCACTTTCTATGATTTGAACATCTCCTGTGAGTCCAGTCTTAGATTACGATGCTTCACTCCAGGTTTACTGTATACCTTGGACCTTCTTATTGACGATGAAACACAGAAATTGCATCTGAATTAAATTCAAAAATCACAATGTCGACTTAAGTACAAGATGACTGACACTCTAACTTTCTATGATTTGAACTTCTTCTGTGAGTCCAGTTTTAGATTCCGATGCTTCACTTCAGGTTTACTGTATCCCTTGCACCTTCTTATTGACGATGAAACACAGAGTTTGCATCCGAAATTAATACAAAAGCACAATGCCGACTTAAGTACAAGAGGACTGACACTCTAACTTTCTATGATTTGAACCGCTCCTGTGAGTCCAGTTTTGGATTCCGATGATTTACTTCAGGTTTCCTGTATCCCTTGGACCTTCTTATTGATGATGTAACACAGAAATTGGATCCGAATTTAATACAAAAGCCACAATGCCGACTTAAGTACAAGAGGACTGACACTCTCACTTTCTATGATTTGAACCTCTCCTGCGAGTCCAGTTTTAGATTCCGATGCTTCACTTAATGTGTACTGTATACCTTGGACCTTCTTATTGGTGAAGAAACACAGAAATTGCATCCGAATTTAATACAAAAGGCACAATACTGAATTAGGTACAAGAGGAGAGACACTCTCACCTTCTATGATTTGAATCTCTCCTGTGAGTCCAGTTTTAGATTCCGATGCTTCACTTCAGTTTTACTGTATCCTTTGGAGCTTCTTATTGACGTTGAAACACAGAAATTGCGTCGGAATAAAATTCAAAAGGCACAATGCCGACCTATGTAGAAGAGAACTGACACTCTCACTTTCTATGATTTGAACCTCTCCAGTGAGTCCAGTTTTAGATTCCGATGCTTCACTTCAGGTTTACTGTATACCTTGCACCTTCTTATTGACGATGAAACACAGAGTTTGCATCCGAATTTAATACAAAAGGCACAATGCCGACTTAAATACAAGAGGACTGACACTCTAACTTTCTATGATTAGAACCTCTCCTGTAAGTCCTGTTTTAGATTCCGATGCTTCACTTCAGGTTTACTGTATCCCTTGGACCTTCTTATTGACAATGAAACACAGAAATAGCATCGGAATTAAATTCAAAAGTCACAATGCCGACTTAAGTAAAAGTGGACTGACACTCTAACTTTCTATGATTTGAACCTCTGCTGTGAGGCCAGTTATGGATTCCGATGCTTCACTTCAGGTTTACTGTATCCCTTGGACCGTCTTATTGACGATGAAACACAGAAATTGCATCCGAATTTAATACAAATGGCACAATGTCGACTTAAGTACAAGAGGACTGACACTCTCACTTTCTTTGATTTGAATCTCTCCTGTGAGTCCAGTTTTAGATTCCGATGCTTCACTTAATGTGTACTGTATACCTTGGACCTTCTTATTGGTGATGAAACACAGAAATTGCATCCGAATTTAATACAAAAGCGCAATACCGACTTAAGTACAAGAGGAGTGACACTCTAACTTTCTATGATTTGAATCTCTCCTGTGAGTCCAGTTTTTGATTCCGATTCTTCACTTCAGGTTTACTGTATCCCTTGGACCTTCTTATTGACGATGAAACACAGAAATTGCATCCGAATTTAATACAAATGGCACAATGTCGTCTTAAGTACAAGAGGAATGACACTCTAACTTTCTATGACTTGAAACTCTCCTGTGAGTCCAGTTTTAGATTCCGATGATTTACTTAAGGTTTACTGTATCCCTTGGACCTTCTTATTGACGATGAAACACAGAAATTGCATCCGAATTTAATACAAAAGGCACAATACCGAATTAGGTACAAGAAGAGAGATACTCTAACGTTCTATGATTTGAATCCCTCCTGTGAGTCCAGTTTTAGATTCCGATGCTTCACTTCAGTTTTACTGTATCCTTTGGACCTTCTTATTGACGATGAAACACAGAAATTGCATCGGAATTAAATTCAAAAGGCACATTGCCGACCTAAGTAGAAGAGAACTGACACACTCACTTTCTATGATTTGAACCTCTCATGTGAGTCCACTTTTAGATTCCGATGCTTCACTTCAGGTTTACTGTATACCTTGCACCTTCTTATTGACGATGAAACACAGAGTTTGCATCCGAATTTAATACAAAAGGCACAATGCCGACTTAAATACAAGAGGACTGACACTCTAACTTTCTATGATTAGAACCTCTCCTGTAAGTCCTGTTTTAGATTCCGATGCTTCACTTCAGGTTTACTGTATCCCTTGGACCTTCTTATTGACAATGAAACACAGAAATAGCATCGGAATTAAATTCAAAAGTCACAATGCCGACTTAAGTAAAAGTGGACTGACACTCTAACTTTCTATGATTTGAACCTCTGCTGTGAGGCCTGTTATGGATTCCGATGCTTCACTTCAGGTTTACTGTATCCCTTGGACCGTCTTATTGACGATGAAACACAGAAATTGCATCCGAATTTAATACAAATGGCACAATGTCGACTTAAGTACAAGAGGACTGACACTCTCACTTTCTTTGATTTGAATCTCTCCTGTGAGTCCAGTTTTAGATTCCGATGCTTCACTTAATGTGTACTGTATACCTTGGACCTTCTTATTGGTGATGAAACACAGAAATTGCATCCGAATTTAATACAAAAGCGCAATACCGACTTAAGTACAAGAGGAGTGACACTCTAACTTTCTATGATTTGAATCTCTCATGTGAGTCCACTTTTAGATTCCGATGCTTCACTTCAGGTTTACTGTATACCTTGCACCTTCTTATTGACGATGAAACACAGAGTTTGCATCCGAATTTAATACAAAAGGCACAATGTCGTCTTAAGTACAAGAGGACTGACTCTCTCACTTTCTATGATTTGAACCTCTCCTGTGAGTCCAGTTTTAGATTCCGATGCTTCACTTCAGGTTTACTGTATACCTTGCACCTTCTTATTGACGATGAAATAAAGAGTTTGCATCCGAATTTAATAAAAAAGGCACAATGCCGAATTAAATACAAGAGGACTAACACTCTAACTTTCTATGATTTGAACCTCTCCTGTGAGTCCAGTTTTAGATTCCGATGCTTCACTTCAGGTTTATTGTATCCCTTGGACCTTCTTATTGACGATGAAACACATAAATTGCATCCAAATTTAATACAAAAGTCACGATGCCGACTTAAGTACAAGAGGACTGAAACTCTAACTTTCTATGATTTGAACCTTTCCTGTGAGTCAAGTTTTTGATTCCGATGCTTCACTCCAGGTTTACTGTATACCTTATACCTTCTTATTGACGATGAAACACAGAAATTGCATCTGAATTAAATTCAAAAATCACAATGTCGACTTAAGTACAAGATGACTGACACTCTAACTTTCTATGATTTGAACTTCTTCTGTGAGTCCAGTTTTAGATTCCGATGCCTCACTTCAGGTTTACTGTATCCCTTGCACCTTCTTATTGACGATGAAACACAGAGTTTGCATCCGAAATTAATACAAAAGGCACAATGCCGACTTAAGTACAAGAGGACTGACACTCTAACTTTCTATGATTTGAACCGCTCCTGTGAGTCCAGTTTTGGATTCCGATGATTTACTTAAAGTTTACTGTATCCCTTGGACTTTCTTATTGACGATGAAGCACAGAAATTGCATCCGAATTTAATACAAAAGGCACAATACCGAATTAGGTACAAGAGGAGAGACACTCTAACTTTCTATGATTTGAATCTCTCCAGTGAGTCCAGTTTTAGATTCCGATGCTTCACTTCAGGTTTACTGTATCCCTTGGACCGTCTTATTGACGATGAAACACAGAAATTGCAACCGAATTTAGTACAAAAGGCACAATACCGAATTAGGTACAAGAGGAGAGACACTCTCACCTTCTATGATTTGAATCCCTCCTGTGAGTCCAGTTTTAGATTCCGATGCTTCACTTCAGTTTTACTGTATCCTTTGGACCTTCTTATTGACGATGAAACACAGAAATTGCATCGGAATTAAATTCAAAAGGCACAATGCCGACCTATGTAGAAGAGAACTGACACTCTCACTTTCTATGATTTGAACCTCTCATGTGAGTCCACTTTTAGATTCCGATGCTTCACTTCAGGTTTACTGTATACCCTGCACCTTCTTATTGACGATGAAACACAGAGTTTGCATCCGAATTTAATACAAAAGGCACAAAGCCGACTTAAATACAAGAGGACTGACACTCTAACTTTCTATGATTAGAACCTCTCCTGTAAGTCCTGTTTTAGATTCCGATGCTTCACTTCAGGTTTACTGTATCCCTTGGACCTTCTTATTGACAATGAAACACAGAAATAGCATCGGAATTAAATTCAAAAGTCACAATGCCGACTTAAGTAAAAGTGGACTGACACTCTAACTTTCTATGATTTGAACCTCTGCTGTGAGGCCAGTTATGGATTCCGATGCTTCACTTCAGGTTTACTGTATCCCTTGGACCGTCTTATTGACGATGAAACACAGAAATTGCATCCGAATTTAATACAAATGGCACAATGTCGACTTAAGTACAAGAGGACTGACACTCTCACTTTCTTTGATTTGAATCTCTCCTGTGAGTCCAGTTTTAGATTCCGATGCTTCTCTTAATGTGTACTGTATACCTTGGACCTTCTTATTGGTGATGAAACACAGAAATTGCATCCGAATTTAATACAAAAGCGCAATACCGACTTAAGTACAAGAGGAGTGACACTCTAACTTTCTATGATTTGAATCTCTCCTGTGAGTCCAGTTTTTGATTCCGATTCTTCACTTCAGGTTTACTGTATCCCTTGGACCTTCTTATTGACGATGAAACACAGAAATTGCATCCGAATTTAATACAAATGGCACAATGTCGACTTAAGTACAAGAGGACTGACACTCTAACTTTCTATGATTTGAAACTCTCCTGTGAGTCCAGTTTTAGATTCCGATGATTTACTTAAGGTTTACTGTATCCCTTGGACCTTCTTATTGACGATGAAACACAGAAATTGCATCCGAATTTAATACAAAAGGCACAATACCGAATTAGGTACAAGAGGAGAGATACTCTAACGTTCTATGATTTGAATCCCTCCTGTGAGTCCAGTTTTAGATTCCGATGCTTCACTTCAGTTTTACTGTATCCTTTGGACCTTCTTATTGACGATGAAACACAGAAATTGCATCGGAATTAAATTCAAAAGGCACATTGCCGACCTAAGTAGAAGAGAACTGACACACTCACTTTCTATGATTTGAACCTCTCATGTGAGTCCACTTTTAGATTCCGATGCTTCACTTCAGGTTTACTGTATCCCTTGGACCTTCTTATTGACAATGAAACACAGAAATAGCATCGGAATTAAATTCAAAAAGCACAATGCCGACTTAAGTAAAAGAAGACTGACACTCTAACTTTCTATGATTTGGAACTCTCCTGTGAGTCCAGTTTTAGATTCCGATGATTCACTTCAGGTTTACTGTATCCCTTGGACCTTCTTATTGACGATGAAACACAGAAATTGCATCCGAATTTAATACAAATGGCACAATGTCGTCTTAAGTACAAGAGGACTGACTCTCTCACTTTCTATGATTTGAACCTCTCCTGTGAGTCCAGTTTTAGATTCCGATGCTTCACTTCAGGTTTACTGTATACCTTGCACCTTCTTATTGACGATGAAATAAAGAGTTTGCATCCGAATTTAATAAAAAAGGCACAATGCCGAATTAAATACAAGAGGACTAACACTCTAACTTTCTATGATTTGAACCTCTCCTGTGAGTCCAGTTTTGGCTTCCGATGCTTCACTTCAGGTTTACTGTATCCCTTGGACCTTCTTATTGACGATGACACACAGAAATTGCACCCGAATTTAATACAAAAGGCACAATACCGAATCAAGTACAAGAGGAGTGACACTCAAACTTTCTATGATTTGAACCTCTCTTGTGAGTCCAGTTTTAGATTCCGATGTTTCACTTCAGGTTTATTGTATCCCTTGGACCTTCTTATTGACGATGAAACACATAAATTGCATCCAAATGTAATACAAAAGTCACAATGCCGACTTAAGAACAAGAGGACTGACACTCTAACTTTCTATGATTTGAACCTTTCCTGTGAGTCAAGTTTTTGATTCCGATGCTTCACTTCAGGTTTACTGTACCCCTTGGACCTTCTTATTGACGATGAAACCTAGAAATTGCACCCGAATTTAATACAAATGGCACCATGCCGACTTAAGTACAAGAGGACTGTCACTCTCACTTTCTATGATTTGAACCTCTCCTGTGAGTCTAGTTTTAGATTCCGATGCTTCACTTCAGGTTTACTGTATCCCTTGGACCTTCTTATTGACGATGAAACGCAGAAATTGCATCGGAATTAAATTCAAAACGCACAATGCCGACTTAAGTGAAAGAGGACTGACACCCTCACTTTCTATGATTTGAACATCTCCTGTGAGTCCAGTCTTAGATTACGATGCTTCACTCCAGGTTTACTGTATACCTTGGACCTTCTTATTGACGATGAAACACAGAAATTGCATCTGAATTAAATTCAAAAATCACAATGTCGACTTAAGTACAAGATGACTGACACTCTAACTTTCTATGATTTGAACTTCTTCTGTGAGTCCAGTTTTAGATTCCGATGCTTCACTTCAGGTTTACTGTATCCCTTGCACCTTCTTATTGACGATGAAACACAGAGTTTGCATCCGAAATTAATACAAAAGGCACAATGCCGACTTAAGTACAAGAGGACTGACACTCTAACTTTCTATGATTTGAACCGCTCCTGTGAGTCCAGTTTTGGATTCCGATGATTTACTTAAAGTTTACTGTATCCCTTGGACTTTCTTATTGACGATGAAGCACAGAAATTGCATCCGAATTTAATACAAAAGGCACAATACCGAATTAGGTACAAGAGGAGAGACACTCTAACTTTCTATGATTTGAATCTCTCCAGTGAGTCCAGTTTTAGATTCCGATGCTTCACTTCAGGTTTACTGTATCCCTTGGACCGTTTTATTGACGATGAAACACAGAAATTGCAACCGAATTTAGTACAAAAGGCACAATACCGAATTAGGTACAAGAGGAGAGACACTCTCACCTTCTATGATTTGAATCTCTCCAGTGAGTCCAGATTTAGATTCCGATGCTTCACTTCAGTTTTACTGTATCCTTTGGAGCTTCTTATTGACGATGAAACACAGAAATTGCGTCGGAATAAAATTCAAAAGGCACAATGCCGACCTATGTAGAAGAGAACTGACACTCTAACTTTCTATGATTTGAACCTCTCCAGTGAGTCCAGTTTTAGATTCCGATGCTTCACTTCAGGTTTACTGTATACCTTGCACCTTCGTATTGACGATGAAACACAGAGTTTGCATCCGAATTTAATACAAAAGGCACAATGCCGACTTAAATACAAGAGGACTGACACTCTAACTTTCTATGATTAGAACCTCTCCTGTAAGTCCTGTTTTAGATTCCGATGCTTCACTTCAGGTTTACTGTATCCCTTGGACCTTCTTATTGACAATAAAACACAGAAATAGCATCGGAATTAAATTCAAAAGTCGCAATGCCGACTTAAGTAAAAGTGGACTGACACTCTAACTTTCTATGATTTGAACCTCTGCTGTGAGGCCAGTTATAGATTCCGATGCTTCACTTCAGGTTTACTGTATCCCTTGGACCGTCTTATTGACGATGAAACACAGAAATTGCATCCGAATTTAATACAAATGGCACAATGTCGACTTAAGTACAAGAGGACTGACACTCTCACTTTCTATGATTTGAACCTCTCCTGTGAGTCCAGTTTTAGATTCCGATGCTTCACTTCAGGTTTACTGTATACCTTGCACCTTCTTATTGTCGATGAAACACAGAGTTTGCATCCGAATTTAATACAAAAGGCACAATGCCGACTTAAATACAAGAGGACTGACACTCTAACGTTCTATGAATTGAACATCTCCTGTGAGTCCAGTTTTGGATTCCGATGCTTCACTTCAGGTTTCCTGTATCCCTTGGACTTTCTTATTGACGATGTAACACAGAAATTGCATCCGAATTTAATACAAAAGCCACAATGCCGACTTAAGTACAAGAGGACTGACACTCTCACTTTCTATGATTTGAACCTCTCCTGCGAGTCCAGTTTTAGATTCCGATGCTTCACTTAATGTGTACTGTATACCTTGGACCTTCTTATTGGTGATGAAACACAGAAATTGCATCCGAATTTAATACAAAAGCGCAATACCGACTTAAGTACAAGAGGAGTGACACTCTAACTTTCTATGATTTGAATCTCTCCTGTGAGTCCAGTTTTTGATTCCGATGCTTCACTTCAGGTTTACTGTATCCCTTGGACCTTCTTATTGACAATGAAACACAGAAATAGCATCGGAATTAAATTCAAAAGGCACAATGCCGACTTAAGTAAAAGAGGACTGACACTCTAACTTTCTATGATTTGAAACTTCTTGAGAGTCCAGTTTTAGATTCCGATGATTCACTTCAGGTTTACTGTATCCCTTGGACCTTCTTATTGACGATGAAACACAGAAATTGCATCCGAATTTAATACAAATGGCACAATGTCGACTTAAGTACATGAGGACTGACACTCTCACTTTCTATGATTTGAACCTCTCCTGTGAGTCCAGATTTAGATTCCGATGCTTCACTTCAGGTTTACTGTATACCTTGGACCTTCTTATTGGTGATGAAACACAGAAATTGCATCCGAATTTAATACAAAAGGCGCAATAACGACTTAAGTACAAGAGGAGTGACACTCTAACTTTCTATGATTTGAATCTCTCCTGTGAGTCCAGTTTTTGATTCCGACTCTTCACTTCAGGTTTACTGTATCCCTTGGACCTTCTTATTGACGATGAAACACAGAAATTGGATCCGAATTTAATACAAAAATCACAATGGCGACTAAAGTACAAGAGGACTGACACTCTCACTCACTATGATTTGAACCTCTCCTGTGAGTCCAGTTTTTGATTCCGATGCTTCATTTCAGATTTACTGTAACCCTTGGACCTTCTTATTGACGATGAAACACAGAAATTGCATCCGAATTTAATACAAATGCCACAATGCCGACTTAAGTACAAGAGGACTGACACTCTCACTTTCTATGATTTGAACCTCTCCAGTGAGTCCAGTTTTACATTCCGATGCTTCTCTTCAGGTTTACTGTATACCTTGCACCTTCTCATTGACGATGAAACACAGAAATTGGATCCGAATTCAACACAAAAGGCACAATGCCGACTTAAGTACAAGAGGACTGACATTCTAACTTTCTATGATTTGAACCTCTCCTGTGAGTCCAGTTTCAGATTCCGATGCATCACTTCAGGTTTACTGTATCCCTTGGACCTTCTTATTGACGATGAAACACAGAAATTGCATCCGAATTTAATACAAATGGCACAATGTCGACTTAAGTACAAGAGGACTGACACTCTAACTTTTTATGATTTGAAACTCTCCTGTGAGTCCAGTTTTAGATTCCGATGATTTACTTAAGGTTTACTGTATCCCTTGGACCTTCTTATTGACGATGAAACACAGAAATTGCATCCGAATTTAATACAAAAGGCACAATACCGAATTAGGTACAAGAGGAGAGACACTCTAACTTTCTATGATTTGAATCTCTCCTGTGAGTCCAGTTTTAGATTCCGATGCTTCACTTGAGTTTTACTGTATCCTTTGGACCTCCTTATTGAAGATGAAACACAGAAATTGCATCGGAATTAAATTCAAAAGGCACAATGCCGACCTAAGTAGAAGAGAACTGACACTCTCACTTTCTATGATTTGAACCTCTCCTGTGAGTCCAGTTTTAGATTCCGATGCTTCACTTCAGGTTTACTGTATCCCTTGGACCTTCTTATTGACAATGAAACACAGAAATAGCATCGGAATTAAATTCCAAAGGCACAATGCCGACTTAAGTAAAAGAGGACTGATACTCTAACTTTCTATGATTTGAAACTCTCCTAAGAGTCCAGTTTTAGATTCCGATGATTCACTTCAGGTTTACTGTATCCCTTGAATCTTCATATTGACGATGAAACACAGAAATTGCATCCGAATTTAATACAAATGGCACAATGTCGACTTAAGTACAAGAGGACTGACACTCTCACTTTCTATGATTTGAACCTCTCCTGTGAGTCCAGTTTTAGATTCCGATGCTTCACTTCAGGTTTACTGTATACCTTGCACCTTCTTATTGACGATGAAATACAGAGTTTGCATCCGAATTTAATACAAAAGGCACAATGCCGACTTAAATACAAGAGGACTAACACTCTAACTTTCTATGATTTGAACCTCTCCTGTGAGTCCAGTTTTGGCTTACGATGCTTCACTTCAGGTTTACTGTATCCCTTGGACCTTCTTATTGACGATGTAACACAGAAATTGCAGCCGAATTTAATACAAATGCCACAATGCCGACTTAAGTACAAGAGGACTGACACTCTCACTTTCTATGATTTGAACCTCTCCAGTGAGTCCAGTTTTTAGATTCCGATGCTTCTCTTCAGGTTTACTGTATACCTTGCACCTTCTTATTGTCGATGAAACACAGAAATTGCATCCGAATTCAATCCAAAAGGCACAATGCCGACTTAAGTACAAGAGGTTTGACATTCTAACTTTCTATGATTTGAACCTCTCCTATGAGTCCAGTTTTAGAGTCCGATGCTTCACTTCAGGTTTACTGTATCCCTTGGACCTTCTTATTGACGATGACACACAGAAATTGCACCCGAATTTAATACAAATGGCACAATACCGAATCAAGTACAAAAGGAGTGACACTCTAACTTGCTATGATTTGAACCTCTCCTGTGAGTCCAGTTTTAAATTCCGATGCTTCACTTCAGGTTTATTGTACCCCTTGGACCTTCTTATTGACGATGAAACACATAAATTGCATCCAAATTTAATACAAATGCCACAATGCCGACTTAAGTACAAGAGGACTGACACTCTCACTTTCTATGACTTGAACCTTTCCTGTGAGTCATGTTTTTGATTCCGATGCTTCACTTCAGGTTTACTGTACCCCTTGGACCTTCTTATTGACGATGAAACCCAGAAATTGCACCCGAATTTAATACAAATGGCACAATGCCGACTTAAGTACAAGAGGACTGACACTCTCACTTTCTATGATTTGAACCTCTCCTGTGAGTCCAGTTTTAGATTCCGATGCTTCACTTCAGGTTTACTGTATCCCTTGGACCTTCTTATTGACGATGAAACACAGAAATTGCATCGGAATTAAATTCAAAACGCACAATGCCGACTTAAGTAAAAGAGGACTGACACTCTCACTTTCTATGATTTGAACCTCTCCTGTGAGTCCAGTCTTAGATTACGATGCTTCACTCCAGGTTTACTGTATACCTTGGACCTTCTTATTGACGATGAAACACAGAAATTGCATCTGAATTAAATTCAAAAATCACAATGTCGACTTAAGTACAAGATGACTGACACTCTAACTTTCTATGATTTGAACTTCTTCTGTGAGTCCAGTTTTAGATTCCGATGCTTCACTTCAGGTTAACTGTATACCTTGCACCTTCTTATTGACGATGAAACACAGATTTTGCATCCGAATTTAATACAAAAGGCACAATGCCGACTTAAATACAAGAGGACTGACACCCTAACTTTCTATGATTAGAACCTCTCCTGTGAGTCCAGTTTTAGATTCCGATGCTTCACTTCAGGTTTACTGTATCCCTTGGACCTTCTTATTGACAATGAAACTGAGAAATAGCATCGGAATTAAATTCAAAAGGCACAATACCGAATTAGGTACAAGAGGACAGACAATCTAACTTTCTATGATTTGAATCTCTCCTGTGAGTCCAGTTTTAGATTCCGATGCTTCACTTCAGTTTTAGTGTATCCTTTGGACCTTCTTATTGACGATGAAACACAGAAATTGCATCGGATTTAAATTCAAAAGGCACAATGCCGACCTATGTAGAAGAGAACTGACACTCTCACTTTCTATGATTTGAACCTCTCCAGTGAGCCCAGTTTTAGATTCCGATGCTTCACTTCAGGTTTACTGTATACCTTGCACCTTCTTATTGACGATGAAACACAGAGTTTGCATCCGAATTTAATACAAAAGGCACAATGCCGACGTAAATACAGGAGGACTGACACTCTAACTTTCTATGATTAGAACCTCTCCTGTGAGTCCAGTTTTAGATTCCGATGCTTCACTTCAGGTTTACTGTATCCCTTGGACCTTCTTATTGACAATGAAACAGAGAAATAGCATCGGAATTAAATTCAAAAGGCACAATGCCGACTTAAGTAAAAGTGGACTGACACTCTAACATTCTATGATTTGAACCTCTGCTGTGAGGCCAGTTTTAGATTCCGATGCTTCACTTCAGGTTTACTGTATCCCTTGGATCTTCTTATTGACGATGAAACACAGAAATTGCATCCGAATTTAATACAAATGGCACAATGTCGTCTTAAGTACAAGAGGTCTGACACTCTCACTTTCTATGATTTGAACCTCTCCTGTGAGTCCAGTTTTAGATTCCGATGCTTCACTTCAGGTTTACTGTATACCTTGCACCTTCTTAATGACGATGAAACACAGAGTTTGCATCCGAATTTAATACAAAAGGCACAATGCCGACTTAAATACAAGAGGACTGACACTCTAACTTTCTATGATTTGAACATCTCCTGTGAGTCCAGTTTTGGATTCCGATGCTTCACTTCAGGTCTCCTGTATCCCTTGGACCTTCATATCGACGATGTAACACAGAAATTGCATCCGAATTAAATACAAAAGCCACAATGCCGACTTAAGTACAAGAGGACTGACACTCTCACTTTCTATGATTTGAACCTCTCCTGCGAGTCCAGTTTTAGATTCCGATGCTTCACTTAATGTGTACTGTATACCTTGGACCATCTTATTGGTGATGAAACACAGAAATTGCATCCGAATTTAATACAAAAGGCACAATACCGACTTAAGTACAAGAGGAGTGACACTCTAACTTTCTATGATTTGAATCTCTCCTGTGTGTCCAGTTTTTGATTCCGATGCTTCACTTCAGGTTTACTGTATCCCTTGGACCTTCTTATTGACGATGAAACACAGAAATTGCATCCGAATTTAATACAAATGCCACAATGCCGACTTAAGTACAAGAGGACTGACACTCTCACTTTCTATGATTTGAACCTCTCCTGTGAGTCCAGTTTTAGATTCCGATGCTTCACTTCAGGTTTACTGTATCCCTTGGACCTTCTTATTGACGATGAAACACAGAAATTGCATCGGAATTAAATTCAAAACGCACAATGCCGACTTAAGTAAAAGAGGACTGACACTCTCACTTTCTATGATTTGAACCTCTCCTGTGAGTCCAGTCTTAGATTACGATGCTTCACTCCAGGTTTACTGTATACCTTGGACCTTCTTATTGACGATGAAACACAGAAATTGCATCTGAATTAAATTCAAAAATCACAATGTCGACTTAAGTACAAGATGACTGACACTCTAACTTTCTATGATTTGAACTTCTTCTGTGAGTCCAGTTTTAGATTCCGATGCTTCACTTCAGGTATACTGTATCCCTTGCACCTTCTTATTGACGATGAAACACAGAGTTTGCATCCGAAATTAATACAAAAGGCACAATGCCGACTTAAGTACAAGAGGACTGTCCTTCTAACTTTCTATGATTTGAACCGCTCCTGTGAGTCCAGTTTTAGATTCCGATGATTTACTTAAAGTTTACTGTATCCCTTGGACTTTCTTATTGACGATGAAACACAGAAATTGCATCCGAATTTAATACAAAAGGCACAATACCGAATTAGGTACAAGAGGAGAGACACTCTAACCTTCTATGATTTTAATCTCTCCTGTGAGTCCAGTTTTTGATTCCGATTCTTCACTTCAGGTTTACTGTATCCCTTGGACCTTCTTATTGACGATGAAACACAGAAATTGGATCCGAATTAAGTACAAAAATCACAATGGCGACTAAAGTACAAGAGGACTGACACTCACACTCACTATGATTTGAACCTCTCCTGTGAGTCCAGTTTTTGATTCCGATGCTTCAATTCAGATTTACTGTAACCCTTGGACCTTCTTATTGACGATGAAACACAGAAATTGCATCCGAATTTAATACAAATGCCACAATGCCGACTTAAGTACAAGAGGACTGACACTCTCACTTTCTATGATTTGAACCTCTCCAGTGAGTCCAGTTTTACATTCCGATGCTTCTCTTCAGGTTTACTGTATACCTTGCACCTTCTCATTGACGATGAAACACAGAAATTGGATCCGAATTCAACACAAAAGGCACAATGCCGACTTAAGTACAAGAGGACTGACATTCTAACTTTCTATGATTTGAACCTTTCCTGTGAGTCCAGTTTTAGATTCCGATGCTTCACTTCAGGTTTACTGTATCCCTTGGACCTTCTTATTGACGATGAAACACAGAAATTGCATCCGAATTTAATACAAATGGCACAATGTCGACTTAAGTACAAGAGGACTGCCACTCTAACTTTCTATGATTTGAAACTCTTCTGTGAGTTCAGTTTTAGTTTCCGATGATTTACTTAAGGTTTGCTGTATCCCTTGGACCTTCTTATTGACGATGAAACACAGAAATTGCATCTGAATTTAATACAAAAGGCACAATACCGAATTAGGTACAAGAGGAGAGACACTCTAACTTTCTATGATTTGAAACTCTCCTGTGAGTCCAGTTTTAGATTCCGGTGCTTCACTTCAGGTTTGCTGTATACCTTGCACCTTCTTATTGACGATGAAATACAGAGTTTGCATCCGAATTTAATACAAAAGGCACAATGCCGACTTAAATAAAAGAGGACTAACACTCTAACTTTCCATGATTTGAACCTCTCCTGTGAGTCCAGTTTTGGCTTACGATGCTTCACTTCAGGTTTACTGTATCCCTTGGACCTTCTTATTGACGATGTAACACAGAAATTGCAGCCGAATTTAATACAAATGCCACAATGCCGACTTAAGTACAATAGGACTGACACTCTCACTTTCTATGATTTGAACCTTTCCAGTGAGTCCAGTTTTAGATTCCGATGCTTCTCTTCAGGTTTATTGTATACCTTGCACCTTCTTATTGACGATGAAACACAGAAATTGCATCCGAATTCAATCCAAAAGGCACAATGCCGACTTAAGTACAAGAGGTCTGACATTCTAACTTTCTATGATTTGAACCTCTCCTATGAGTCCAGTTTTAGAGTCCGATGCTTCACTTCAGGTTTACTGTATCCCTTGGACCTTCTTATTGACGATGACACACAGAAATTGCACCCGAATTTAATACAAAAGGCACAATACCGAATCAAGTACAAAAGGAGTGACACTCTAACTTTCTATGATTTGAACCTCTCCTGTGAGTCCAGTTTTAAATTCCGATGCTTCACTTCAGGTTTATTGTATCCCTTGGACCTTCTTATTGACGATGAAACACATAAATTGCATCCAAATTTAATACAAATGCCACAATGCCGACTTAAGTACAAGAGGACTGACACTCTCACTTTCTATGATTTGAACCTTTCCTGTGAGTCAAGTTTTTGATTCCGATGCTTCACTTCAGGTTTACTGTACCCCTTGGACCTTCTTATTGACGATGAAACCCAGAAATTGCACCCGAATTTAATACAAATGGCACAATGCCGACTTAAGTACAAGAGGACTGACACTCTCACTTTCTATGATTTGAACCTCTCCTGTGAGTCCAGTTTTAGATTCCGATGCTTCACTTCAGGTTTACTGTATCCCTTGGACCTTCTTATTGACAATGAAACACAGAAATTGCGTCGGAATTAAATTCAAAACGCACAATGCCGACTTAAGTAAAAGAGGACTGACACTCTCACTTTCTATGATTTTAACCTCTCCTGTGAGTCCAGTCTTAGATTACGATGCTTCACTCCAGGTTTACTGTATACCTTGGACCTTCTTATTGACAATGAAACAGAGAAATAGCATCGGAATTAAATTCAAAAGGCACAATACCAAATTAGGTACAAGAGGAGAGACACTCTAACTTTCTATGATTTGAATCTCTCCTGTGAGTCCAGTTTTAGATTCCGATGCTTCACTTCAGTTTTACTGTATCCTTTGGACCTTCTTATTGACGATGAAACAATGAAATTGCATCGGAATTAAATTCAAAAGGCACAATGCCGACCTATGTAGAAGAGAACTGACACTCTCACTTTCTATAATTTGAACCTCTCCAGTGAGCCCAGTTTTAGATTCCGATGCTTCACTTCAGGTTTACTGTATACCTTGCACCTTCTTATTGACGATGAAACACAGAGTTTGCATCCGAATTTAATACAAAAGGCACAATGCCGACTTAAATAGAAGAGGAGTGACACTCTAACTTTCTATGATTAGAACCTCTCCTGTGAGTCCAGTTTTAGATTCCGATGCTTCACTTCAGGTTTACTGTATCCCTTGGACCTTCTTATTGACAATGAAACAGAGAAATAGCATCGGAATTAAATTCAAAAGGCACAATGCCGACTTAAGTAAAAGTGGACTGACACTCTAACATTCTATGATTTGAACCTCTGCTGTGAGGCCAGTTTTAGATTCCGATGCTTCACTTCAGGTTTACTGTATCCCTTGGACCTTCTTATTGACGATGAAACACAGAAATTGCATCCGAATTTAATACAAATGGCACAATGTCGACTTAAGTACAAGAGGTCTGACACTCTCACTTTCTATGATTTGAACCTCTCCTGTGAGTCCAGTTTTAGATTCAGATGCTTCACTTCAGGTTTACTGTATACCTTGCCCCTTCTTATTGACGATGAAACACAGAGTTTGCATCCGAATTTAATACAAAAGGCACAATGCCGACTTAAATACAAGAGGACTGACACTCTAACTTTCTATGATTTGAACATCTTCTGTGAGTCCAGTTTTGGATTCCGATGCTTCACTTCAGGTCTCCTGTATCCCTTGGACCTTCTTATTGACGATGTAACACAGAAATTGCATCCGAATTTAATACAAAAGCCACAATGCCGACTTAAGTACAAGAGGACTGACACTCTCACTTTCTATGATTTGAACCTCTCCTGCGAGTCCTGTTTTAGATTCCGATGCTTCACTTAATGTGTACTGTATACCTTGGACCTTCTTATTGGTGATGAAACACAGAAATTGCATCCGAATTTAATACAAAAGGCACAATACCGACTTAAGTACAAGAGGAGTGTCACTCTAACTTTCTATTATTTTAATCTCTCCTGTGAGTCCAGTTTTTGATTCCGATGCTTCACTTCAGGTTTACTGTATCCCTTGGACCTTCTTATTGACGATGAAACACAGAAATTGCATCCGAATTTAATACAAATGCCACAATGCCGACTTAAGTACAAGAGGACTGACATTATCACTTTAAATGATTTGAACCTCTCCTGTGAGTCCAGTTTTAGATTCCGATGCTTCACTTCAGGTTTACTGTATCCCTTGGACCTTCTTATTGACGATGAAACACAGAAATTGCATCGGAATTAAATTCAAAACGCACAATGCCGACTTAAGTAAAGGAGGACTGACACTCTCACTTTCTATGATTTGAACCTCTCCTGTGAGTTTAGTCTTAGATTACGATGCTTCACTCCAGGATTACTGTATACCTTGGACCTTCTTATGGACGATGAAACACAGAAATTGCATCTTAATTAAATTCAAAAATCACAATGTCGACTTAAGTACAAGATGACTGACACTCTAACTTTCTATGATTTGAACTTCTTCTGTGAGTCCAGTTTTAGATTCCGATGCTTCACTTCAGGTATACTGTATCCCTTGCACCTTCTTAATGACGATGAAACACAGAGTTTGCATCCGAAATCAATACAAAAGGCACAATGCCGACTTAAGTACAAGAGGACTGACACTCTAACTTTCTATGATTTGAACCGCTCCTGTGAGTCCAGTTTTAGATTCCGATGATTTACTTAAAGTTTACTGTATCCCTTGCACCTTCTTATTGACGATGAAATACAGAGTTTGCATCCGAATTTAATACAAAAGGCACAATGCCGACTTAAATAAAAGAGGACTAACACTCTAACTTTCTATGATTTGAACCTCTCCTGTGAGTCCAGTTTTGGCTTACGATGCTTCACTTCAGGTTTACTGTATCCCTTGGACCTTCTTATTGACGATGTAACACAGAAATTGCAGCCGAATTTAATACAAATGCCACAATGCCGACTTAAGTACAATAGGACTGACACTCTCACTTTCTATGATTTGAACCTTTCCTGTGAGTCAAGTTTTTGATTCCGATGCTTCACTTCAGGTTTACTGTATCCCTTGGACCTTCTTATTGACAATGAAACACAGAAATTGCATCGGAATTAAATTCAAAACGCACAATGCCGACTTAAGTAAAAGAGGACTGACACTCTCACTTTCTATGATTTTAACCTCTCCTGTGAGTCCAGTCTTAGATTACGATGCTTCACTCCAGGTTTACTGTATACCTTGGACCTTCTTATTGACAATGAAACAGAGAAATAGCATCGGAATTAAATTCAAAAGGCACAATACCAAATTAGGTACAAGAGGAGAGACACTCTAACTTTCTATGATTTGAATCTCTCCTGTGAGTCCAGTTTTAGATTCCGATGCTTCACTTCAGTTTTACTGTATCCTTTGGACCTTCTTATTGACGATGAAACAATGAAATTGCATCGGAATTAAATTCAAAAGGCACAATGCCGACCTATGTAGAAGAGAACTGACACTCTCACTTTCTATAATTTGAACCTCTCCAGTGAGCCCAGTTTTAGATTCCGATGCTTCACTTCAGGTTTACTGTATACCTTGCACCTTCTTATTGACGATGAAACACAGAGTTTGCATCCGAATTTAATACAAAAGGCACAATGCCGACTTAAATACAAGAGGACTGACACTCTAACTTTCTATGATTAGACCTCTCCTGTGAGTCCAGTTTTAGATTCCGATGCTTCACTTCAGGTTTACTGTATCCCTTGGACCTTCTTATTGACAATGAAACAGAGAAATAGCATCGGAATTAAATTCAAAAGGCACAATGCCGACTTAAGTAAAAGTGGACTGACACTCTAACATTCTATGATTTGAACCTCTGCTGTGAGGCCAGTTTTAGATTCCGATGCTTCACTTCAGATTTACTGTATCCCTTGGACCTTCTTATTGACGATGAAACACAGAAATTGCATCCGAATTTAATACAAATGGCACAATGTCGACTTAAGTACAAGAGGTCTGACACACACACTTTCTATGATTTGAACCTCTCCTGTGAGTCCAGTTTTAGATTCCGATGCTTCACTTCAGGTTTACTGTATACCTTGCCCCTTCTTATTGACGATGAAACACAGAGTTTGCATCCGAATTTAATACAAAAGGCACAATGCCGACTTAAATACAAGAGGACTGACACTCTCACTTTCTATGATTTGAACCTCTCCTGCGAGTCCAGTTTTAGATTCCGATGCTTCACTTAATGTGTACTGTATACCTTGGACCTTCTTATTGGTGATGAAACACAGAAATTGCATCCGAATTTAATACAAAAGGCACAATACCGACTTAAGTACAAGAGGATTGTCACTCTAACTTTCTATGATTTGAATCTCTCCTGTGAGTCCAGTTTTTGATTCCGATGCTTCACTTCAGGTTTACTGTATCCCTTGGACCTTCTTATTGACGATGAAACACAGAAATTGCATCCGAATTTAATACAAATGCCACAATGCCGACTTAAGTACAAGAGGACTGACACTCTCACTTTCTATGATTTGAACCTCTCCTGTGAGTCCAGTTTTAGATTCCGATGCTTCACTTCAGGTTTACTGTATCCCTTGGACCTTCTTATTGACGATGAAACACAGAAATTGCATCGGAATTAAATTCAAAACGCACTATGCCGACTTAAGTAAAAGAGGACTGACACTCTCACTTTCTATGATTTGAACCTCTCCTGTGAGTCCAGTCTTAGATTACGATGCTTCACTCCAGGTTTACTGTATACCATGGACCTTCTTATTGACGATGAAACACAGAAATTGCATCTTAATTAAATTCAAAAATCACAATGTCGACTTAAGTACAAGATGACTGACACTCTAACTTTCAATGATTTGAACTTCTTCTGTGAGTCCAGTTTTAGATTCCGATGCTTCACTTCAGGTATACTGTATCCCTTGCACCTTCTTATTGACGATGAAACACAGAGTTTGCATCCGAAATTAATACAAAAGGCACAATGCCGACTTAAGTACAAGAGGACTGACACTCTAACTTTCTATGATTTGAACCGCTCCTGTGAGTCCAGTTTTAGATTCCGATGATTTACTTAAAGTTTACTGTATCCCTTGGACTTTCTTATTGACGATGAAACACAGAAATTGCATCCGAATTTAATACAAAAGGCACAATACCGAATTAGGTACAAGAGGAGTGACACTCTAACCTTCTATGATTTTAATCTCTCGTGTGAGTCCAGTTTTAGATTCCGATTCTTCACTTCAGGTTTACTGTATCCCTTGGACCTTCTTATTGACGATGAAACACAGAAATTGGATCCGAATTTAATACAAAAATGACAATGGCGACTAAAGTACAAGAGGACTGACACTCTCACTCACTATGATTTTAACCTCTCCTGTGAGTCCAGTTTTTGATTCCGATGCTTCAATTCAGATTTACTGTAACCCTTGGACCTTCTTATTGACGATGAGACACAGAAATTGCATCCGAATTTAATACAAATGCCACAATGCCGACTTAAGTACAAGAGGACTGACACTCTCACTTTCTATGATTTGAATCTCTCCAGTGAGTCCAGTTTTACCTTCCGATGCTTCTCTTCAGGTTTACTGTATACCTTGCACCTTCTCATTGACGATGAAACACAGAAATTGGATCCGAATTCAACACAAAAGGCACAATGCCGACTTAAGTACAAGAGGACTGACATTCTAACTTTCTATGATTTGAACCTTTCCTGTGAGACCAGTTTTAGATTCCGATGCTTCACTTCAGGTTTACTGTATCCCTTGGACCTTCTTATTGACGATGAAACACAGAAATTGCATCCGAATTTAATACAAATGGCACAATGTCGACTTAAGTACAAGAGGACTGACACTCTAACTTTCTATGATTTGAAACTCTCCTGTGAGTCCAGTTTTAGATTCCGATGATTTACTTAAGGTTTACTGTATCCCTTGGACCTTCTTATTGACGATGAAACACAGAAATTGCATCCGAATTTAATACAAAAGGCACAATACCGAATTAGGTACAAGAGGAGAGACACTCTAACTTTCTATGATTTGAATCCCTCCTGAGAGTTCAGTTTTAGATTCCGATGCTTCACTTCAGTTTTACTGTATCCTTTGGACCTTCTTATTGAAGATGAAACACAGAAATTGCATCGGAATTAAATTCAAAAGGCACAATGCCGACCTAAGTAGAAGAGAACTGACACTCTCACTTTCTATGATTTGAACCTCTCCTGTGAGTCCAGTTTTAGATTCCGATGCTTCACTTCAGGTTTACTGTATCCCTTGGACCTTCTTATTGACAATGAAACACAGAAAAAGCATCGGAATTAAATTCAAAAGGCACAATGCCGACTTAAGTAAAAGAGGACTGACACTCTAACTTTCTATGATTTGAAACTCTCCTGAGAGTTTAGTTTTAAATTCCGATGATTCACTTCAGGTTTACTGTATCCCTTGGACCTTCTTATTGACGATGAAACACAGAAATTGCATCCGAATTTAATACAAATGGCACAATGTCGACTTAAGTACAAGTGGACTGACACTCTCACTTTCTATGATTTGAACATCTCCTGTGAGTCCAGTTTTAGATTCCGATGCTTCACTTCAGGTTTACTGTATACCTTGCACCTTCTTATTGACGATGAAATACAGAGTTTGCATCCGAATTTAATACAAAAGGCACAAGGCCGACTTAAATAAAAGAGGACTAACACTCTAACTTTCTATGATTTGAACCTCTCCTGTGAGCCCAGTTTTGGCTTACGATGCTTCACTTCAGGTTTACTGTATCCCTTGGAACTTCTTATTGACGATGTAACACAGAAATTGTAGCCGAATTTAATACAAATGCCACAATGCCGACTTAAGTACAAGAGGACTGACACTCTCACTTTCTATGATTTGAACCTCTCCAGTGAGTCCAGTTTTAGATTCCGATGCTACTCTTCAGGTTTACTGTATACCTTGCACCTTCTTATTGACGATGAAACACAGAAATTGCATCCGAATTCAATCCAAAAGGCACAATGCCGACTTAAGTACAAGAGGACTGACATTCTAACTTTCTATGATTTGAACCTCTCCTATGAGTCCAGTTTTAGAGTCCGATGCTTCACTTCAGGTTTACTGTATCCCTTGGACCTTTTTATTGACGATGACACACAGAAATTGCACCCGAATTTAATACAAAAGGCACAATACCGAATCAAGTACAAGAGGAGTGACACTCTAACTTTCTATGATTTGTACCTCTCCTGTGAGTCCAGTTTTAAATTCCGATGCTTCACTTCAGGTTTATTGTATCCCTTGGACCTTCTTATTGACGATGAAACACATAAATTGCATCCAAATTTAATACAAATGCCACAATGCCGACTTAGGTACAAGAGGACTGACACTCTCACTTTCTATGATTTGAACCTCTCCTGTGAGTCCAGTTTTAGATTCCGATGCTTCACTTCAGGTTTACTGTATCCCTTGGACCTTCTTATTGACGATGAAACACAGAAATTACATCGGAATTAAATTCAAAACGCACAATGCCGACTTAAGTAAAAGAGGACTGACACTCTCACTTTCTATGATTTGAACCTCTCCTGTGAGTCCAGTCTTAGATTACGATGCTTCACTCCAGGTTTACTGTATACCTTGGACCTTCGTATTGACGATGAAACACAGAAATTACATCTGAATTAAATTCAAAAACCACAATGTCGACTTAAGTACAAGATGACTGACACTCTAACTTTCTATGATTTGAACTTCTTCTGTGAGTCCAGTTTTAGATTCCGATGCTTCACTTCAGGTATACTGTATCCCTTGCACCTTCTTATTGACGATGAAACACAGAGTTTGCATCCGAAATTAATACAAAAGGCACAATGCCGACTTAAGTACAAGAGGACTGACACTCTAACTTTCTATGATTTGAACCGCTCCTGTGAGTCCAGTTTTAGATTCCGATGCTTTACTTAAAGATTACTGTATCCCTTGGACTTACTTATTGACGATGAAACACAGAAATTGCATCCGAATTTAATACAAAAGGCACAATACCGAATTAGGTACAAGAGGAGAGACACTCTAACTTACTATGATATGAATCTCTCCTGTGAGTCCAGTTTTAGATTCTGATGCTTCACTTCAGTTTTACTGTATCCTTTGGACCTTCTTATTGACGATGAAACACAGAAATTGCATCGGAATTAAATTCAAAAGGCACAATGCCGACCTATGTAGAAGAGAACTGACACTCTCACTTTCTATGATTTGAACCTCTCCAGTGAGTCCAGTTTTAGATTCCGATGCTTCACTTCAGGTTTACTGTATACCTTGCACCTTCTTATTGACGATGAAACACAGAGTTTGCATCCGAATTTAATACAAAAGGCACAATGCCGACTTAAATACAAGAGGACTGACACTCTAACTTTCTATGATTTGAACATCTCCTGTGAGTCCAGTTTTGGATTCCGATGTTTCACTTCAGGTCTCCTGTATCCCTTGGACCTTCTTATCGACGATGTAACACAGAAATTGCATCCGAATTTAATACAAAAGGCACAATACCGACTTAAGTACAAGAGGAGTGTCACTCTAACTTTCTATGATTTGAATCTCTCCTGTGAGTCCAGTTTTTGATTCCGATGCTTCACTTCAGGTTTACTGTATCCCTTGGACCTTCTTATTGACGATGAAACACAGAAATTGCATCCGAATTTAATACAAATGCCACAATGCCGACTTAAGTACAAGAGGACTGACACTCTCACTTTCTATGATTTGAACCTCTCCTGTGAGTCCAGTTTTAGATTCCGATGCTTCACTTCAGGTTTACTGTATCCCTTGGACCTTCGTATTGACGATGAAACACAGAAATTGCATCGGAATTAAATTCAAAACGCACAATGCCGACTTAAGTAAAAGAGGACTGACACTCTCACTTTCTATGATTTGAACCTCTCCTGTGAGTCCAGTCTTAGATTACGATGCTTCACTCCAGGTTTACTGTATACCTTGGACCTTCTTATTGACGATGAAACACAGAAATTGCATCTGAATTAAATTCAAAAATCACAATGTCGACTTAAGTACAAGATGACTGACACTCTAACTTTCTATGATTTTAACTTCTTCTGTGAGTCCAGTTTTAGATTCCGATGCTTCACTTCAGGTATACTGTATCCCTTGCACCTTCTTATTGACGATGAAACACCGAGTTTGCATCCGAAATTAATACAAAAGGCACAATGCCGACTTAAGTACAAGAGGACTGACACTCTAACTTTCTATGATTTGAACCGCTCCTGTGAGTCCAGTTTTAGATTCCGATGATTTACTTAAAGTTTACTGCATCCCTTGGACTTTCTTATTGACGATGAAACACAGAAATTGCATCCGAATTTAATACAAAAGGAACAATACCGAATTAGGTACAAGAGGAGAGACACTCTAACCTTCTATGATTTTAATGTCTCCTGTGAGTCCAGTTTTTCATTCCGATTCTTCACTTCAGGTTTACTGTATCCCTTGGACCTTCTTATTGACGATGAAACACAGAAATTGGATCCGAATTTAATACAAAAATCACAATGGCGACTAAAGTACAAGAGGACTGACACTCTCACTCACTATGATTTGAACCTCTCCTGTGAGTCCAGTTTTTGATTCCGATGCTTCAATTCAGATTTACTGTAACTCTTGGACCTTCTTATTGACGATGAAACACAGAAATTACATCCGAATTTAATACAAATGCCACAATGCCGACTTAAGTACAAGAGGACTGACACTCTCACTTTCTATGATTTGAACCTCTCCAGTGAGTCCAGTTTTACATTCCGATGCTTCTCTTCAGGTTTACTGTATACCTTGCACCTTCTCATTGACGATGAAACACAGAAATTGGATCCGAATTCAACACAAAAGGCACAATGCCGACTTAAGTACAAGAGGACTGACATTCTAACTTTCTATGATTTGAACCTTTCCTGTGAGTCCAGTTTTAGATTCCGATGCTTCACTTCAGGTTTACTGTATCCCTTGGACCTTCTTATTGACGATGAAACACAGAAATTGCATCCGAATTTAATACAAATGGCACAATGTCGACTTAAGTACAAGAGGACTGACACTCTAACTTTCTATGATTTGAAACTCTCCTGTGAGTCCAGTTTTAGATTCCGATGATTTACTTAAGGTTTACTGTATCCCTTGGACCTTCTTATTGACGATGAAACACAGAAATTGCATCCGAATTTAATACAAAAGGCACAATACCGAATTAGGTACAAGAGGAGAGACACTCTAACTTTCTATGATTTGAATCTCTCCTGTGAGTCCAATTTTAGATTCCGATGCTTCACTTCAGTTTTACTGTATCCTTTGGACCTTCTTATTGAAGATGAAACACAGAAATTGCATCGGAATTAAATTCAAAAGGCACAATGCCGACCTAAGTAGAAGAGAACTGACACTCTCACTTTCTATGATTTGAAACTCTCCTGTGAGTCCAGTTTTAGATTCCGATGCTTCACTTCAGGTTTACTGTATCCCTTGGAACTTCTTATTGACAATGAAACACAGAAATAGCATCGGAATTAAATTCAAAAAGCACAATGCCGACTTAAGTAAAAGAGGACTGACACTCTAACTTTCTATGATTTGAAACTCTCCTGAGAGTTTAGTTTTAAATTCCGATGATTCACTTCAGGTTTACTGTATCCCTTGGACCTTCTTATTGACGATGAAACACAGAAATTGCATCCGAATTTAATACAAATGGCACAATGTCGACTTAAGTACAAGAGGACTGACACTCTCACTTTCTATGATTTGAACCTCACCTGTGAGTCCAGTTTTAGATTCCGATGCTTCACTTCAGGTTTACTGTATACCTTGCACCTTCTTATTGACGATGAAATACAGAGTTTGCATCCGAATTTAATACAAAAGGCACAATGCCGACTTAAATAAAAGAGGACTAACACTCTAACTTTCTATGATTTGAACCTCTCCTGTGAGTCCAGTTTTGGCTTACGATGCTTCACTTCAGGTTTACTGTATCCCTTGGACCTTCTTATTGACGATGTAACACAGAAATTGTAGCCGAATTTAATACAAATGATACAATGCCGACTTAAGTACAAGAGGACTGACACTCTCACTTTCTATGATTTGAACCTCTCCAGTGAGTCCAGTTTTTGATTCCGATGCTTCTCTTCAGGTTTACTGTATACCTTGCACCTTCTTATTGACGATGTAACACAGAAATTGCATCCGAATTCAATCCAAAAGGCACAATGCCGACTTAAGTACAAGAGGACTGACATTCTAACTTTCTTTGATTTGAACCTCTCCTATGAGTCCAGTTTTAGAGTCCAATGCTTCACTTCAGGTTTACTGTATCCCTTGGACCTTCTTATTGACGATGAAACACATAAATTGCATCCAAATTTAATACAAATGCCACAATGCCGACTTAAGTACAAGACGACTGACACTCTCACTTTCTATGATTTGAACCTCTCCTGTGAGTCCAGTTTTAGATTCCGATGCTTCACTTCAGGTTTACTGTATCCCTTGGACCTTCTTATTGACGATGAAACACAGAAATTACGTCGGAATTAAATTCAAAACGCACAATGCCGACTTAAGTAAAAGAGGACTGACACTCTCACTTTCTATGATTTGAACCTCTCCTGTGAGTCCAGTCTTAGATTACGATGCTTCACTCCAGGTTTACTGTATACCTTGGACCTTCTTATTGACGATGAAACACAGAAATTGCATCTGAATTAAATTCAAAAATCACAATGTCGACTTAAGTACAAGATGACTGACACTCTAACTTTCTTGATTTGAACTTCTTCTGTGAGTCCAGTTTTAGATTCCGATGCTTCACTTCAGGTATACTGTATCACTTGCACCTTCTTATTGACGATGAAACACAGAGTTTGCATCCGAAATTAATACAAAAGGCACAATGCCGACTTAAGTACAAGAGGACTGACACTCTAACTTTCTATGATTTGAACCGCTCCTGTGAGTCCAGTTTTAGATTCCGATGATTTACTTAAAGATTACTGTATCCCTTGGACTTACTTATTGACGATGAAACACATAAATTGCATCCGAATTTAATACAAAAGGCACAATACCGAATTAGGTACAAGAGGAGAGACACTCTAACTTTCTATGATATGAATCTCTCCTGTGAGTCCAGTTTTAGATTCTGATGCTTCACTTCAGTTTTACTGTATCCTTTGGACCTTCTTATTGACGATGAAACACAGAAATTGCATCGGAATTAAATTCAAAAGGCACAATGCCGACCTATGTAGAAGAGAACTGACACTCTCACTTTCTATGATTTGAACCTCTCCAGTGAGTCCAGTTTTAGATTCCGATGCTTCACTTCAGGTTTACTGTATACATTGCACCTTCTTATTGACGATGAAACACAGAGTTTGCATCCGAATTTAATACAAAAGGCACAATGCCGACTTAAATACAAGAGGACTGACACTCTAACTTTCTATGATTAGAACCTCTCCTGTGAGTCCTGTTTTAGATTCCGATGCTACACTTCAGGTTTACTGTATCCCTTGGACCTTCTTATTGACAATGAAACAGAGAAATAGCATCGGAATTAAATTCAAAAGGCACCATGCCGACTTAAGTAAAAGTGGACTGACACTCTAAATTTCTATGATTTGAACCTCAGTTGTGAGGCCAGTTTTAGATTCCGATGCTTCACTCCAGGTTTACTGTATCCCTTGGACCTTCTTATTGACGATGAAACAGAAAAATTGCATCCGAATTTAATACAAATGCAACAATGTCGACTTAAGTACAAGAGGACTGACACTCTCACTTTCTATGATTTTAACCTCTCCTGTGAGTCCAGTTTTAGATTCCGATGCTTCACTTCAGGTTTACTGTATACCTTGCACCTTCTTATTGACGATGAAACACAGAGTTTGCATCCGAATTTAATACAAAAGGCACAAAGCCGACTTAAATACAAGAGGACTGACACTCTAACTTTCTATGATTTGAACATCTCCTGTGAGTCCAGTTTTGGATTCCGATGCTTCACTTCAGGTTTCCTGTATCCCTTGGACCTTCTTATTGACGATGTAACACAGAAATTGCATCCGAATTTAATACAAAAGCCACAAGGCCGACTTAAGTACAAGAGGACTGACACTCTCACTTTCTATGATTTGAACCTCTCCTGCGAGTCCAGTTTTAGATTCCGATGCTTCACTTAATGTGTACTGTATACCTTGGACCTTCTTATTGGTGATGAAACACAGAAATTGCATCCGAATTTAATACAAAAGGCACAATACCGACTTAAGTACAAGAGAAGTGACACTCTAACTTTCTATGATTTGAATCTCTCCTGTGAGTCCAGTTTTTGATTCCGATGCTTCACTTCAGGTTTACTGTATCCCTGGGACCTTCTTATTGACGATGAAACAGCAGAAATTGCATCCGAATTTAATGCAAATGCCACAATGCCGACTTAAGTACAAGAGGACTGACACTCTCACTTTCTATGATTTGAACCTCTCCTGTGAGTCCAGTTTTAGATTCCGTTGCTTCACTTCAGGTTTACTGTATCCCTTGGACCTTCTTATTGACGATGAAACACAGAAATTGCATCGGAATTAAATTCAAAACGCACAATGCCGACTTAAGTAAAAGAGGACTGAAACTCTCACTTTCTATGATTTGAACCTCTCCTGTGAGTCCAGTCTTAGATTACGATGCTTCACTCCAGGTTTACTGTATACCTTGGACCTTCTTATAGACGATGAAACACAGAAATTGCATCTGAATTAAATTCAAAAATCACAATACCGACTTAAGTACAAGATGACTGACACTCTAACTTTCTATGATTTGAACTTCTTCTGTGAGTCCAGTTTTAGATTCCGATGCTTCACTTCAGGTATACTGTATCCCTTGCACCTTCTTATTGACGATGAAACACAGAGTTTGCATCAGAAATTAATACAAAAGGCAAAATGCCGACTTAAGTACAAGAGGACTGACACTCTAACTTTCTATGATTAGAACCGCTCCTGTGAGTCCAGTTTTAGATTCCCATGATTTACTTAAAGTTTACTGTATCCCTTGGACTTTCTTATTGACGATGAAACACAGAAATTGCATCCGAATTTAATACAAATGGCACAATTTCGACTTAAGTACAAGAGGAGTGACACTCTAACTTTCTATGATTTGAAACTCTCCTGTGAGTATAGTTTTAGATTCCGATGACTTACTTAAGGTTTACTGTATTCCTTGGACCTTCTTATTGACGATGAAACACAGAAATTGCATCCGAATTTAATACAAAAGGCACAATACCGAATTAGGTACAAGAGGAGAGACACTCTAACTTTCGGTGATTTGAATCTCTCCTGTGAGTCCAGTTTTAGATTCCGATGCTTCACTTCAGTTTTACTGTATCCTTTGGACCTTCTTATTGAAGATGAAACACAGAAATTGCATCGGAATTAAATTCAAAAGGCACAATGCCGACCTAAGTAGAAGAGAACTGACACTCTCACTTTCTATGATTTGAACCTCTCCTGTGAGTCCAGTTTTAGATTCCGATGCTTCACTTAAGGTTTACTGTATCCCTTGGACCTTCTTATTGACAATGAAACACAGAAATAGCATCGGAATTAAATTCAAAAGGCACAATGCCGACTTAAGTAAGAGAGGACTGACACTCTAACTTTCTATGATTTGAAACTCTCCTGTCAGTCCAGTTTTAGATTCCGATGATTCACTTCAGGTTTACTGTATCCCTTGGACCTTCTTATTGACGACGAAACACAGAAATTGCATCCGAATTTAATACAAATGGCACAAAGTCGACTTAAGTACAAGAGGACTGACACTCACACTTTCTATGATTTGAACCTCTCCTGTGAGTCCAGTTTTAGATTCCGATGCTTCACTTCAGGTTTACTGTATACCTTGCACCTTCTTATTGACGATGAAATACAGAGTTTTCATCCGAATTTAATACAAAAGGCACAATGCTGACTTAAATACAAAAGGACTGACACTCTAACTTTCAATGATTTGAACCTCTCCTGTGAGTCAAGATTTGGCTTCCGATGCTTCACTTCAGGTTTACTGTATCCCTTGGACCTTCTTATTGACGATGTAACACAGAATTTGCACCCGAATTTAATACAAAAGGCACAATACCGAATCAAGTACAAGAGGAGTGACACTCTAACTTTCTATGATTTGAACCTCTCCTGTGAGTCCAGTTTTAAATTCCGATGCTTCACTTCAGGTTTATTGTATCCCTTGGACCTTCTTATTGACGATGAAACACATAAATTGCATCCAAATTTAATACAAATGTCACAATGCCGACTTAAGTACAAGAGGACTGACACTCTCACTTTCTATGATTTGAACCTTTCCTGTGAGTCAAGTTTTAGATTCCGATGCTTCACTTCAGGTTTACTGTATCCCTTGCACCTTCTTATTGACGATGAAACACAGAGTTTGCATCCGAAATTAATACAAAAGGCACAATGCCGACTTAAGTACAAGAGGACTGACACTCTAACTTTCTATGATTTGAACCGCTCCTGTGAGTCCAGTTTTAGATTCCGATGATTTACTTAAAGTTTACTGTATCCCTTCGACTTTCTTATTGATGATGAAACACAGAATTTACATCGGAATCAAATTCAAAAGGCACAATGCCGTCTTAAGTACAAGAGGACTGACACTCTCACTTTCTATGATTTGACCCTCTCCTGTGAGTCCAGTTTTAGATTCCGATGCTTCACTTCAGGTTTACTGTATCCCTTGGACCTTCTAATTGACGATGAAACACAGAATTTGCATCCGAATTTAACACAAAAAGTACAATACCGACTTAAGTACAAGAGGACAGACACTCTCACTTTCTATGATTCGAACCTCTCCTGTGAGGCCAGATTGAGATTCCGATGCTTCACTCCAGGTTTACTGTACACCTTGCACCTTCTTATTGACGTTGAAACGCAGAAATTGCATCGGATTTAAATTCAAAACGCACAATGCCGACTTAAGTAGAAGAGGACTGACACTCTCCCTTTCTATGATTGGAACCTCTCCTGTGAGTCCAGTTTTAAATTCCGATACTTCACTTCAGGTTTACTGTATCCCTTGGACCTTCTTATTGACGATGAAACACAGAAACTGCATCGGAATTAAATTCAAAAGGCACAATGCCGGCTTAAGTACAAGAGGACTGACAATCTAACTTTCTATGATTTGAACCTCTCCTGTGAGTCCGGTTTTAGATTCCGATGCATCACTTCAGGTTTACTGTATCCCTTGGACCTTCTTATTGACGATGAAACACAGAGTTTGCATCCGAATTTAATAGAAAAGGCACAATGCCGACTAAAGTACAAGAGGACATACACTCTAACTTTCTATGATTTGAACCAGTCCTGTGAGTCCAATTTTGGATTCCGATGCTTCACTTCAGGTTTGCTGTATCCCTTGGACCTTCTTATTGACGATGAAACACAGAAATTGCATCCGAATTTAATACAAAAGGCACAATGGCGACTTAAGTACAAGAGGACTGACACTCTCACTTTCTATGATTTGAACCTCTCCTGTGAGTCCAGTTTTAGATTCCGATGCTTCCCCACAGGTTTACTGCATCCCTTGGACCTTCTTATTGACGATGAAACACAGAAACTGCATCCGAATTTAATACAAATGGCGCAATGCCGACTTAAGTACAAGAGGGCTGACACTCTCACTTTCTATGATTCGAACCTCTCCTGTGAGGTCAGATTTAGATTCCGATGCTTCACTTCAGGTTTACTGTATCCCTTGGACCTTCTTATTGACGATGAAACACAGAAATTGCATCGGAATTAAATTCAAAAGGCACAATGCCGACCTAAGTAGCAGAGAACTGACACTCTCACTTTCTATGATTTGAACCTCTCCTGTGAGTCCAGTTTTAGATTCCGATGCTTCACTTCAGGTTTACTGTATCCCTTGGACCTTCTTATTGACGATGAAACACAGAAATTGCATCGGAATTTGATTCAAAAGGCACAATGCCGGCCAAGTACAAGAAGACTGACAATCTAACTTTCTATGATTTGAACCTCTCCTGTGAGTCCGGTTTTATATTCCGATGCATCACTTCAGGTTTACTGTATCCCTTGGACCTTCTAATTGACGATGAAACACAGAGTTTGCATCCGAATTTAATACAAAAGGCACAATGCCGACTTAAGTACAACAGGACAGACACTCTAACTTTCTATGATTTGAACCTGTCCTGTGAGTTCAGTTTTGGATTCCGATGCTTCACTTCAGGTTTACTGTATCCCTTGGACCTTCTTATTGACGATGAAACACAGAAAGTGCATCCGAATTTAATACAAAAGGCACAATGCCGACTTAAGTACAAGAGGACAGACACTCTAACTTTCTATGATTTGAACCTGTCCTGTGAGTCCAGTTTTGGATTCCGATGCTTCACTTCAGGTTTACTGTATCCCTTGGACCTTCTTATTGACGATGAAACACAGAAATTGCATCCGAATTTAATAAAAATGGCACAATGGCGACTTAAGTACAAGAGGACAGACACTCTCACTTTCTATGATTCGAACCTCTCCTGTGAGGTCAGATTTAGATTCCGATGCTTCACTCCAGGTTTACTGTACACCTTGCACCTTCTTATTGATGATGAAACACAGAAATTGCATCGGAATTAAATTCAAAAGGCACAATGCCGTCTTAAGTACAAGAGGACTGACACTCTCACTTTCTATGATTTAACCCACTCCTGTGAGTCCAGTTTTAGATTCCGATGCTTCACTTCAGGTTTACTGTATCCCTTGGACTCTCTAATTGACGATGAAACACAGAGTTTGCATCCGAATTTAACACAAAAGGTACAATACCGACTTAAGTACAAGAGGACAGACACTCTCACTTTCTATGATTCGAACCTCTCCTGTGAGGTCAGATTTAGATTCCGATGCTTCACTCCAGGTTTACTGTACACCTTGCACCTTCTTATTGACGATGAAACACAGAAATTTCATCGGATTTAAATTCAAAACGCACAATGCCGACTTAAGTAGAAGAGAACTGACACTCTCACTTTCTATGATTTGAACCTCTCCTGTGAGTCCAGTTTTAGATTACGATGCTTCACTTCACGTTTTCTGTATCCCTTGGACCTTCTTATTGACGATGAAACACAGAAATTACATCGGAATTAAATTCAAAGGGCACAATGCCGGCCTAAGTACAAGAGGACTGACACTCTCACTTTCTATGATTTGAACCTCTCCTGTGAGTCCAGTTTTGGATTCTGATGCTTCACTTCAGGTTTACTGTATCCCTTGGACCTTCTTATTGACAATGAAACACAGAAATAGCATCATAATTAAATTCAAAAGGCACAATGCCGACTTAAGTAAAAGAGGACTGACATTCTAACTTTCTATGATTTGAACCTCTCCTGTGAGCCCAGTTTTAGATTCCGATGCGTCACTTCAGGTTTACTGTATCCCTTGGACCTTCTTATTGACGATGAAACACAGAAATTGCATCCGAATTTAATACAAAAGGCACAATAACGACTTAAGTACAAGAGGACTGACACTCTCACTTTCTATCATTTGAACCTCTCCTGTGAGTCCAGTTTTAGATTCCGATGCTTCACTTCAGGTTTACAGTATCCCTTGGACCTTCATATTGACGATGAAACACAGAAATTGCATCCGAATTTAATACAAATGGCACAATGCCAACTTAAGTACAAGAGGACTGACATTCTAACTTTCTATGATTTGAACCTCTCCTGTGAGTCCAGTTTTAGATTCCGATGCTTCACTTCAGGTTTACTGTATCACTTTGACTTTCTTATTGACGATGAAACACAGAAATTGCATCCGATTTTAATACAAATGGCACGATGCAAACTGAAGTACAAGAGGAGTGAAACTCTAACTTTCTATGATTTGAACCTCTCCTGTGAGTCTAGTTTTAGATTCCGATGCTTCACTTCAGGTTTACTGTATCCCTTGGACCTTCTAATTGACGATGAAACGCAGAGTTTGCATCCGAATTAAACACAAAAAGTACAATACCGACTTAAGTACAAGAGGACAGACACTCTCACTTTCTATGATTCGAACCTCTCCTGTGAGGCCAGATTGAGATTCCGATGCTTCACTCCAGGTTTACTGTACACCTTGCACCTTCTTATTGACGTTGAAACACAGAAATTGCATCGGATTTAAATTCAAAACGCACAATGCCGACTTAAGTAGAAGAGGACTGACACTCTCCCTTTCTATGATTTGAACCTCTCCTGTGAGTCCAGTTTTAGATTCCGATACTTCACTTCAGGTTTACTGTATCCCTTGGACCTTCTTATTGACGATGAAACACAGAAATTGCATCGGAATTAAATTCAAGAGGCACAATGCCGGCTTAAGTACAAGAGGACAGACAATCTAACTTTCTATACTTTGAACCTCTCCTGTGAGTCCGGTTTTAGATTCCGATGCATCGCTTCAGGTTTACTGTATCCCTTGGACCTTCTCATTGACGATGAAACACAGAGTTTGCATCCGAATTTAATACAAAAGGCACAATTCCGACTAAAGTACAAGAGGACAGACACTCTAACTTTCTATGATTTGAACCAGTCCTGTGAGTCCAGTTTTGGATTCCGATGCTTCACTTCAGGTTTACTGTATCCCTTGGACCTTCTTATTGACGATGAAACACAGAAATTGCATCCGAATTTAATACAAAAGGCACAATGGCGACTTAAGTACAAGAGGACTGACACTCTCACTTTCTATGATTCGAACCTCTCCTGTGAGGTCAGACTTAGATTCCGATGCTTCACTCCAGGTTTACTGTACACCTTGCACCTTCTTATTGATGATGAAACACAGAAATTGCATCGAATTTAAATTCAAAACGTACAATGCCGACATAAGTAGAAGGGGACTGACACTCTCACTTTCTATGATTTGAACCTCTCCTGTGAGTCCAGTTTTAGATTCCGATGCTTCACTTCAGGTTTACTGTATCCCTTGGACCTTCTTATTGACGATGAAACACAGAAATTGCATCGGAATTTAATTCAAAAGGCACAATGCCGGCCTAAGTACAGGAAGACTGACAATCTAACTTCGTATGATTTGAACCTCTCCTGTGAGTCCGGTTTTATATTCCGATGCATCACTTCAGGTTTACTGTATCCCTTGGACCTTCTAATTGACGATGAAACACAGAGTTTGCATCCGAATTTAATACAAAAGGCACAATGCCGACTTAAGTACAACAGGACAGACACTCTAACTTTCTATGATTTGAACCTGTCCTGTGAGTCCAGTTTTGGATTCCGATGCTTCACTTCAGGTTTACTGTATCCCTTGGACCTTCTTATTGACGATGAAACACAGAAATTGCATCCGAATTTAATACAAAAGGTACAATACCGACTTAAGTACAAGAGGACAGACACTCTCACTTTCTATGATTCGAACCTCTCCTGTGAGGTCAGATTTAGATTCCGATGCTTCACTCCAGGTTTACTGTACACCTTGCACCTTCTTATTGACGATGAAACACAGAAATTTCATCGGATTTAAATTCAAAACGCACAATGCCGACTTAAGTAGAAGAGAACTGACACTCTAACTTTCTATGATTTGAACCTGTCCTGTGAGTCCAGTTTTGGATTCCGATGCTTCACTTCAGGTTTACTGTATCCCTTGGACCTTCTTATTGACGATGAAACACAGAAATTGCATCCGAATTTAAAACAAAAGGCACAATGGCGACTTAAGTACAAGAGGACTGACACTCTCACTTTCTATGATTTGAACCTCTCCTGTGAGTCCAGTTTTAGATTCCGATGCTTCCCCTCAGGTTTACTGCATCCCTTGGACCTTCTTATTGACGATGAAACACAGAAATTGCATCCGAATTTAATACAAATGGCACAATGCCGACTTAAGTACAAGAGGACAGACACTCTCACTTTCTATGATTCGAACCTCTCCTGTGAGGTCAGATTTAGATTCCGATGCTTCACTCCAGGTTTACTGTACACCTTGCACCTTCTTATTGATGATGAAACACAGAAATTGCATCGGAATTAAATTCAAAAGGCACAATGCCGTCTTAAGTACAAGAGGACTGACACTCTCACTTTCTATGATTTAACCCACTCCTGTGAGTCCAGTTTTAGATTCCGATGCTTCACTTCAGGTTTACTGTATCCCTTGGACTTTCTAATTGACGATGAAACACAGAGTTTGCATCCGAATTTAACACAAAAGGTACAATACCGACTTAAGTACAAGAGGACAGACACTCTCACTTTCTATGATTCGAACCTCTCCTGTGAGGTCAGATTTAGATTCTGATGCTTCACTCCAGGTTTACTGTATGCCTTGCACCTTCTTATTGACGATGAAACACAGAAATTTCATAGGATTTAAATTCAAAACGCACAATGCCGACTTAAGTAGAAGAGAACTGACACTCTCACTTTCTATGATTTGAACCTCTCCTGTGAGTCCAGTTTTAGATTACGATGCTTCACTTCACGTTTGCTGTATCCCTTGGACCTTCTTATTGACGATAAAACACAGAAATTACATCGGAATTAAATTCAAAGGGCACAATGCCGGCCTAAGTACAAGAGGACTGACACTCTCACTTTCTATGATTTGAACCTCTCCTGTGAGTCCAGTTTAGGATTCTGATGCCTCACTTCAGGTTTACTGTATCCCTTGGACCTTCTTATTGACAATGAAACACAGAAATAGCATCGGAATTAAATTCAAAAGGCACAATGCCGACTTAAGTAAAAGAGGACTGACATTCTAACTTTCTATGATTTGAACCTCTCCTGTGAGCCCAGTTTTAGATTCCGATGCGTCACTTCAGGTTTACTGTATCCCTTGGACCTCCTTATTGACGATGAAACACAGAAATTGCATCCGAAGTTAATACAAAAGGCACAATGGCGACTTAAGTACAAGAGGACTGACACTCTCACTTTCTATCATTTGAACCTCTCCTGTGAGTCCAGTTTTAGATTCCGATGCTTCACTTCAGGTTTACAGTATCCCTTGGACCTTCATATTGACGATGAAACACAGAAATTGCATCCGAATTTAATACAAATGGCACGATGCCAACTTAAGTACAAGAGGACTGACATTCTAACTTTCTATGATTTGAACCTCTCCTGTGAGTCCAGTTTTAGATTCCGATACTTCACTTCAGGTTTACTGTATCCCTTGGACCTTCTTATTGACGATGAAACACAGAAATTGCATCGGAATTAAATTCAAAAGGCACAATGCCGGCTTAAGTACAAGAGGACTGACAATCTAACTTTCTATATTTTGAACCTCTCCTGTGAGTCCGGTTATAGATTCCGATGCATCACTTCAGGTTTACTGTATCCCTTGGACCTTCTCATTGACGATGAAACACAGAGTTTGCATCCGAATTTAATACAAAAGGCACAATGCCGACTAAAGTACAAGAGGACAGACACTCTAACTTTCTATGATTTGAACCAGTCCTGTGAGTCCAGTTTTGGATTCCGATGCTTCACTTCAGGTTTACTGTATCCCTTGGACCTTCTTATTGACGATGAAACACAGAAATTGCATCGGAATTAAATTCAAAAGGCACAATGCCGACCTAAGTAGCAGAGAACTGACACTCTCACTTTCTATGATTTGAACCTCTCCTGTGAGTCCAGTTTTAGATTCCGATGCTTCACTTCAGGTTTACTGTATCCCTTGGACCTTCTTATTGACGATGAAACACAGAAATTGCATCGGAATTTAATTCAAAAGGCACAATGCCGGCCAAGTACAAGAAGACTGACAATCTAACTTTCTATGATTTGAACCTCTCCTGTGAGTCCGGTTTTATATTCCGATGCATCACTTCAGGTTTACTGTATCCCTTGGACCTTCTAATTGACGATGAAACACAGAGTTTGCATCCGAATTTAATACAAAAGGCACAATGCCGACTTAAGTACAACAGGACAGACACTCTAACTTTCTATGATTTGAACCTGTCCTGTGAGTTCAGTTTTGGATTCCGATGCTTCACTTCAGGTTTACAGTATCCCTTGGACCTTCTTATTGACGATGAAACACAGAAAGTGCATCCGAATTTAATACAAAAGGCACAATGCCGACTTAAGTACAAGAGGACAGACACTCTAACTTTCTATGATTTGAACCTGTCCTGTGAGTCCAGTTTTGGATTCCGATGCTTCACTTCAGGTTTACTGTATCCCTTGGACCTTCTTATTGACGATGAAACACAGAAATTGCATCCGAATTTAATACAAAAGGCACAATGGCGACTTAAGTACAAGAGGACTGACACTCACACTTTCTATGATTTGAACCTCTCCTGTGAGTCCAGTTTTAGATTCCGATGCTTCCCCTCAGGTTTACTGCATCCCTTGGACCTTCTTATTGACGATGAAACACGGAAATTGCATCCGAATTTAATACAAAAGGCACAATGGCGACTTAAGTAGAAGAGGACTGACACTCTCACTTTCTATCATTTGAACCTCTCCTGTGAGTCTAGTTTTAGATTCCGATGCTTCACTTCAGGTTTACTGTATCCCTTGGACCTTCTAATTGACGATGAAACACAGAGTTTGCATCCGAATTAAACACAAAAAGTACAATACCGACTTAAGTACAAGAGGACAGACACTCTCACTTTCTATGATTCGAACCTCTCCTGTGAGGCCAGATTGAGATTCCGATGCTTCACTCCAGGTTTACTGTACACCTTGCACCTTCTTATTGACGTTGAAACACAGAAATTGCATCGGATTTAAATTCAAAACGCACAATGCCGACTTAGGTAGAAGAGGACTGACACTCTCCCTTTCTATGATTTGAACCTCTCCTGTGAGTCCAGTTTTAGATTCCGATACTTCACTTCAGGTTTACTGTATCCCTTGGACCTTCTTATTGACGATGAAACACAGAAATTGCATCGGAATTAAATTCAAAAGGCACAATGCCGGCTTAAGTACAAGAGGACTGACAATCTAACTTTCTATATTTTGAACCTCTCCTGTGAGTCCGGTTTTAGATTTCGATGCATCACTTCAGGTTTACTGTATCCCTTGGACCTTCTCATTGACGATGAAACACAGAGTTTGCATCCGAATTTAATACAAAAGGCACAATGGCGACTTAAGTACAAGAGGACTGACACTCTCACTTTCTATGATTTGAACCTCTCCTGTGAGTCCAGTTTTAGATTCCGATGCTTCCCCTCAGGTTTACTGCATCCCTTGGACCTTCTTATTGACGATGAAACACTGAAATTGCATCCGAATTTAATACAAATGGCGCAATGCCGACTTAAGTACAAGAGGGCTGACACTCTCACTTTCTATGATTCGAACCTCTCCTGTGAGGTCAGACTTAGATTCCGATGCTTCACTCCAGGTTTACTGTACACCTTGCACCTTCTTATTGATGATGAAACACAGAAATTGCATCGGATTTAAATTCAAAACGTACAATGCCGACTTAAGTAGAAGAGGACTGACACTCTCACTTTCTATGATTTGAACCTCTCCTGCGAGTCCAGTTTTACATTCCGATGCTTCACTTCAGGTTTACTGTATCCCTTGGACCTTCTTATTGACGATGAAACACAGAAATTGCATCGGAATTTAATTCAAAAGGCACAATGCCGGCCTAAGTACAGGAAGACTGACAATCTAACTTTGTATGATTTGAACCTCTCCTGTGAGTCCGGTTTTATATTCCGATGCATCACTTCAGGTTTACTGTATCCCTTGGACCTTCTAATTGACGATGAAACACAGAGTTTGCATCCGAATTTAATACAAAAGGCACAATGCCGACTTAAGTACAACAGGACAGACACTCTCACTTTCTATGATTCGAACCTCTCCTGTGAGGTCAGATTTAGATTCCGATGCTTCACTCCAGGTTTACTGTACACCTTGCACCTTCTTATTGACGATGAAACACAGAAATTTCATCGGATTTAAATTCAAAACGCACAATGCCGACTTAAGTAGAAGAGAACTGACACTCTCACTTTCTATGATTTGAACCTCTCCTGTGAGTCCAGTTTTAGATTCCGATGCTTCACTTCACGTTTCCTGTATCCCTTGGACCTTCTTATTGACGATGAAACACAGAAATTGCATCGGAATTAAATTCAAAAGGCACAGTGCCGGCCTAAGTACAAGAGGACTGACACTCTCACTTTCTATGATTTGAACCTCTCCTGTGAGTCCAGTTTTGGATTCCGATGCTTCAGTTCAGGTTTACTGTATCCCTTGGACCTTCTTATTGACAATGAAACACAGAAATAGCATCGGAATTAAATTCAAAAGGCACAATGCCGACTTAAATACAAGAGGACTAACACTCTAACTTTCTATGATTTGAACCTCTCCTGTGAGTCCACTTTTAGATTCCGATGCTTCACTTCAGGTTTACTGTATACCTTGCACCTTCTTATTGACGATGAAATACAGAGTTTGCATCCGAATTTAATACAAAAGGCACAATGCCGACTTAAATACAAGAGGACTAACACTCTAACTTTCTATGATTTGAACCTCTCCTGTGAGTCCAGTTTTGGATTCCGATGCTTCACTTCAGGTTTACTGTATCCCTTGGACCTTCGTATTGACGATGTAACACAGAAATTGCATCCGAATCTAATACAAATGCCACAATGCCGACTTAAGTAGAAGAGGACTGACACTCTAACTTTCTTTGATTTGAACCTCTCCTGTGAGTCCAGTTTTAGATTCCGATGCTTCACTTCAGGTTTATTGTTTCCCTTGGCCCTTCTTATTGACGATGAAACACATAAATTGCATCCAAATTTAATACAAATGCCACAATGACGACTTAAGTACATGAGGACTGACACTCTCACTTTCTATGATTTGAACCTTTCCTGTGAGTCAAGTTTTTGATTCCGATGCTTCACTTCAGGTTTACTGCACCCCTTGGACCCTCTTATTGACGATGAAACCCAGAAATTGCACCCGAATTTAATACAAATGGCACAATGCCGACTTAAGTACAAGAGGACTGACACTCTCACTTTCTATGATTTGAACCTCTCCTGTGAGTCCAGTTTTAGATTCCGATGCTTCACTTCAGGTTTACTGTATCCCTTGGACCTTCTTATTGACGATGAAACACAGAAATTATATCGGAATTAAATTCAAAACGCACAATGCCGACTTAAGTAAAAGAGGACTGACACTCTCACTTTCTATGATTTGAACCTCTCCTGTGAGTCCAGTTTTAGATTACGATGTTTCACTCCAGGTTTACTGTATACCTTGGACCTTCTTATTGACGATGAAACACAGAAATTGCATCTGAATTAAATTCAAAAATCACAATGTCGACTTACGTACAAGATCACTGACACTCTAACTTTCTATGATTTGAACTCCTTCTGTGAGTCCAGTTTTAGATTCCGATGCTTCACTTCAGGTTTACTGTATACCTTGCACCTTCTTATTGAAGATGAAACACAGAGTTTGCATCCGAATTTAATACAAAAGGCACAATACCGAATTAGGTACAAGAGGAGAGACACTCTAACTTTCTATGATTTGAATCTCTCCTGTGAGTCCAGTTTTAGATTCCGATGCTTAACTTCAGTTTTACTCTATCCTTTGGACCTTCTTATTGACGATGAAACACAGAAATTGCATCGGAATTAAATTCAAAAGGCACAATGCCGACCTAAGTAGAAGAGAACTGACACTCTCACTTTCTATGATTTGAACCTCTCCAATGAGTCCAGTTTTAGATTCCGATGCTTCACTTCAGGTTTACTGTATACCTTGCACCTTCTTATTGAAGATGAAACACAGAGTTTGCATCCGAATTTAATACAAAAGGCACAATGCCGACTTAAATACAAGAGGACTGACACTCTAACTTTCTATGATTAGAACCTCTCCTGTGAGTACTGTTTTGGATTCCGATGCTTCACTTCAGGTTTACTGTATCCCTTGGACCTTCTTATTGACAATGAAACACAGAAACAGCATCGGAATTAAATTCAAAAGAGACAATGCCGACTTAAGTAAAAGTGGACTGACACTCTAACTTTCTATGATTTGAACCTCTACTGTGAGGCCAGTTTAAGATTCCGATGTTTCACTTCAGGTTTACTGTATCCCTTGGACCTTCTTATTGACGATGAAACACAGAAATTGCATCCGAATTTAATACATATGGCACAATGTCGACTTAAGTACAAGAGGACTGACACTCTCACTTTCTATGATTTGAACCTCTCCTGTGAGTCCAGTTTTAGATTCCGATGCTTCACTACAGGTTTACTGTATACCTTGCACCTTCTTATTGACGATGAAACACAGAATTTTCATCCGAATGTAATACAAAATTCACAATGCCGACTTAAGTACAAGTGGAATGACATTCTAAGTTTCTATGATTAGAACCTCTCCTATGAGTCCACTTTTAGATTCCGATGCTTCACCTCAGGTTTACTGCATCCCTTGGACCTTCTTATTGACGATGAAACACAGAAATTGCATCCGAATTTAATACAAATGGCACAATGCCGACTTAAGTACAAGAGGACAGACACTCTCACTTTCTATGATTCGAACCTCTCCTGTGAGGTCAGATATAGATTCCGATGCTTCACTTCAGGTTTACTGTACACCTTGCACCTTCTTATTGACGATGAAACACAGAAATTGCATCGGATTTAAATTCAAAACGCACAATGCCGACTTAAGTAGAAGAGAACTGACACTCTCACTTTCTATGATTTGAATCTCTCCTGTGAGCCCAGTTTTAGATTCCGATGCTTCACTTCAGGTTTACTGTATCCCTTGGACCTTCTTATTGACGATGGAACACTGAAATTGCATCGGAATTAAATTCAAAAGGCACAATGCCGGCCTAAGTACAAGAAGACTCACAATCTAACTTTCTATGATTTGAACCTCTCCTGTGAGTCCGGTTTTATATTCCGATGCATCACTTCAGGTTTACTGTATCCCTTGGACCTTCTTATTGACGATGAAACACAGAGTTTGCATCCGAATTTAATACAAAAGGCACAATGCCGACTTAAGTACAACAGGACAGACACTCTGACTTTCTATGATTTGAACCTGTCCTGTGAGTCCAGTTTTGGATTCCGATGCTTTACTTCAGGTTTACTGTATCCCTTGGACCTTCTTATTGACGATGAAACACAGAAATTGCATCCGAATTTAATACAAAAGGCACAATGCCGACTTAAGTACAAGAGGGCAGACACTCTAACTTTCTATGATTTGAACCTGTCCTGTGAGTCCAGTTTTGGATTCCGATGATTCACTTCAGGTTTACTGTATCCCTTGGACCTTCTTATTGACGATGAAACACAGAAATTGCATCCGAATTTAATGCAAAAGGCACAATGGCGACTTCAGTACAAGAGGACTCACACTCTCACTTTCTATGATTTGAACCTCTCCTGTGAGTCCAGTTTTAGATTCCGATGCTTCCCCTCAGGTTTACTGCATCCCTTGGATCTTCTTATTGACGATGAAACACAGAAATTGCATCCGAATTTGATACAAATGGCGCAATGCCGACTTAAGTACAAGAGGGCTGACACTCTCACTTGCTATGATTCGAACCTCTCCTGTGAGGTCAGATTTAGATTCCGATTCTTCACTTCAGGTTTACTGTATCCCTCGGACCTTCTTATTGACGATGAAACACAGAAATTGCATCGGAATTAAATTCAAAAGGCACAATGCCGACGTAAGTAGAAGAGAACTGACACTCTCACTTTCTATGATTTGAACCTCTCCTGTGAGTCCAGTTTTAGATTCCGATGCTTCACTTAAGGTTTACAGTATCCCTTGCACCTTCTTATTGACGATGACACACAGAAATTGCATCCGAATTTAATACAAATGGCACAATGCCGACTTAAGTACAAGAGGACAGACACTCTCACTTTCTATGATTCCAACCTCTCCTGTGAGGTCAGATTTAGATTCCGATGCTTCACTCCAGGTTTACTGTACACCTTGCACCTTCTTATTGATGATGAAACACAGAAATTGCATCGGAATTAAATTCAAAAGGCACAATGCCGTCTAAAGTACAAGAGGACTGACACTCTCACTTTCTATGATTTGACCCTCTCCTGTGAGTCCAGTTTTAGATTCCGATGCTTCACTTCAGGTTTACTGTATCCCTTGGACGATGAAACACAGAGTTTGCATCCGAATTTAACACAAAAGGTACAATACCGACTTAAGTACAAGAGGACAGACACTCTCACTTTCTATGATTCGAACCTCTCCTGTGAGGTCAGATTTAGATTCCGATGCTTCACTCCAGGTTTACTGTACACCTTGCACCTTCTTATTGACGATCAAACACAGAAATTGCATCGGATTTAAATTCAAAACGCACAATGCCGACTTAAGTAGAAGAGGACTGACACTCTCACTTTCTATGATTTGAACCTCTCCTGTGAGTCCAGTTTTAGATTCCGATGCTTCACTTCAGGTTTACTGTATCCCTTGGACCTTCTTATTGACGATGAAACACAGAGTTTGCATCCGAATTTAATTCAAAAGGCACAATGCCGACTTAAGTACAACAGGACAGACACTCTAACTTTCTATGATTTGATCCTGTCCTGTGAGTCCAGTTTTGGATTCCGATGCTTCACTTCAGGTTTACTGTATCCCTTGGACCTTCTTATTGACGATGAAACACAGAAATTGCATCCGAATTTAATACAAAAGGCACAATGGCGACTTAAGTACAAGAGGACTGACACTCTCACTTTCTATGATTTGAACCTCTCCTGTGACTCCAGTTTTAGATTCCGATGCTTCCCCTCAGGTTTACTGCATCCCTTGGACCTTCTTATTGACGATGAAACATAGAAATTGCATCCGAATTTAATACAAATGGCGCAATGCCGACTTAAGTACAAGAGGGCTGACACTCTCACTTTCTATGATTCGAACCTCTCCTGTGAGGTCAGATTTAGATTCCGATGCTTCACTTCAGGTTTACTGTATCCCTTGGACCTTCTTATTGACGATGAAACACAGACATTGCATCGGAATTAAATTCAAAAGGCACAATGCCGACCTAAGTAGAAGAGAACTGACACTCTCACTTTCTATGATTTGAACCTCTCCTGTGAGTCCAGTTTTAGATTCCGATGCTTCACTTCAGGTTTACTGTATCCCTTGGACCTTCTTATTGACAATGAAACACAGAAATAGCATCGGAATTAAATTCAAAAGGCACAATGCCGACTTAATTAAAAGAGGACTGACACTCTATCTTTCTATGATTTGAAACTCTCCTGGGAGGCCAGTTTTAGATTCCGAAGCTTCACTTCAGGTTTACTGTATCCCTTGGACCTTCTTATTGACGATGAAACACAGAGTTTGCATCCGAATTTAATACAAAAGGCACAATGCCGACTTAAGTACAACAGGACAGACACTCTGACTTTCTATGATTTGAACCTGTCCTGTGAGTCCAGTTTTGGATTCCGATGCTTTACTTCAGGTTTACTGTATCCCTTGGACCTTCTTATTGACGATGAAACACAGAAATTGCATCCGAATTTAATACAAAAGGCACAATGCCGACTTAAGTACAAGAGGGCAGACACTCTAACTTTCTATGATTTGAACCTGTCCTGTGAGTCCAGTTTTGGATTCCGATGATTCACTTCAGGTTTACTGTATCCCTTGGACCTTCTTATTGACGATGAAACACAGAAATTGCATCCGAATTTAATGCAAAAGGCACAATGGCGACTTCAGTACAAGAGGACTGACACTCTCACTTTCTATGATTTGAACCTCTCCTGTGAGTCCAGTTTTAGATTCCGATGCTTCCCCTCAGGTTTACTGCATCCCTTGGATCTTCTTATTGACGATGAAACACAGAAATTGCATCCGAATTTGATACAAATGGCGCAATGCCGACTTAAGTACACGAGGGCTGACACTCTCACTTGCTATGATTCGAACCTCTCCTGTGAGGTCAGATTTAGATTCCGATTCTTCACTTCAGGTTTACTGTATCCCTCGGACCTTCTTATTGACGATGAAACACAGAAATTGCATCGGAATTAAATTCAAAAGGCACAATGCCGACGTAAGTAGAAGAGAACTGACACTCTCACTTTCTATGATTTGAACCTCTCCTGTGAGTCCAGTTTTAGATTCCGATGCTTCACTTAAGGTTTACAGTATCCCTTGCACCTTCTTATTGACGATGAAACACAGAAATTGCATGCGAATTTAATACAAATGGCACAATGCCGACTTAAGTACAAGAGGACAGACACTCTCACTTTCTATGATTCCAACCTCTCCTGTGAGGTCAGATTTAGATTCCGATGCTTCACTCCAGGTTTACTGTACACCTTGCACCTTCTTATTGATGATGAAACACAGAAATTGCATCGGAATTAAATTCAAAAGGCACAATGCCGTCTAAAGTACAAGAGGACTGACACTCTCACTTTCTATGATTTGACCCTCTCCTGTGAGTCCAGTTTTAGATTCCGATGCTTCACTTCAGGTTTACTGTATCCCTTGGACGATGAAACACAGAGTTTGCATCCGAATTTAACACAAAAGGTACAATACCGACTTAAGTACAAGAGGACAGACACTCTCACTTTCTATGATTCGAACCTCTCCTGTGAGGTCAGATTTAGATTCCGATGCTTCACTCCAGGTTTACTGTACACCTTGCACCTTCTTATTGACGATCAAACACAGAAATTGCATCGGATTTAAATTCAAAACGCACAATGCCGACTTAAGTAGAAGAGGACTGACACTCTCACTTTCTATGATTTGAACCTCTCCTGTGAGTCCAGTTTTAGATTTCGATGCTTCACTTCAGGTTTACTGTATCCCTTGGACCTTCTTATTGACGATGAAACACAGAGTTTGCATCCGAATTTAATTCAAAAGGCACAATGCCGACTTAAGTACAACAGGACAGACACTCTAACTTTCTATGATTTGATCCTGTCCTGTGAGTCCAGTTTTGGATTCCGATGCTTCACTTCAGGTTTACTGTATCCCTTGGACCTTCTTATTGACGATGAAACACAGAAATTGCATCCGAATTTAATACAAAAGGCACAATGGCGACTTAAGTACAAGAGGACTGACACTCTCACTTTCTATGATTTGAACCTCTCCTGTGACTCCAGTTTTAGATTCCGATGCTTCCCCTCAGGTTTACTGCATCCCTTGGACCTTCTTATTGACGATGAAACATAGAAATTGCATCCGAATTTAATACAAATGGCGCAATGCCGACTTAAGTACAAGAGGGCTGACACTCTCACTTTCTATGATTCGAACCTCTCCTGTGAGGTCAGATTTAGTTTCCGATGCTTCACTTCAGGTTTACTGTATCCCTTGGACCTTCTTATTGACGATGAAACACAGACATTGCATCGGAATTAAATTCAAAAGGCACAATGCCGACCTAAGTAGAAGAGAACTGACACTCTCACTTTCTATGATTTGAACCTCTCCTGTGAGTCCAGTTTTAGATTCCGATGCTTCACTTCAGGTTTACTGTATCCCTTGGACCTTCTTATTGACAATGAAACACAGAAATAGCATCGGAATTAAATTCAAAAGGCACAATGCCGACTTAATTAAAAGAGGACTGACACTCTATCTTTCTATGATTTGAAACTCTCCTGGGAGGCCAGTTTTAGATTCCGAAGCTTCACTTCAGGTTTACTGTATCCCTTGGACCTTCTTATTGACGATGAAACACAGAAATTGCATCCGAATTTAATACAAATGGCACAATGTCGACTTAAGTACAAGAGGACTGACTCTCTCACTTTCTATGATTTGAACCTCTCCTGTGAGTCCAGTTTTAGATTCCGATGCTTCACTTCAGGTTTACTGTATACCTTGCACCTTCTTATTGACGATGAAAGACAGAGTTTGCATCCGAATTTAATACAAAAGGCACAATGCCGACTTAAATACAAGAGGACTAACACACTAACATTCTATGATTTGAACCTCTGCTGTGAGTCCGGTTTTGGATTCCGATGCTTCACTTCAGGTTTACTGTATACCTTGGACCTTGTTATTGACGATGTAACAAAGAAATTGCATCCGAATTTAATACAAATGCCACAATGCCGACTTAAGTACAAGAGGACTGACACTCTCACTTTCTATGATTTGAACCTCTCCAGTGAGTCCAGTTTTAGATTCCGATGCTTCTCTTCAGGTTTACTGTATACCCTGCACCTTCTTATTGACGATGAAACACAGAAATGCATCCGAATTCAATACAAAAGGCACAATGCCGACTTAAGTACAAGAGGACTGACATTCTAACTTTCTATGATTTGAACCTCTCCTGTGAGTCCAGTTTTAGAGTCCGATGCTTCACTTCAGGTTTACTGTACCCCTTGGACCTTCTTATTGACGATGACACACAGAAATTGCACCCGAATTTAATACAAAGGGCACAATACCGAATCAAGTACAAGAGCTCTGACACTCTCACTTTCTATGATTTGAACCTCTCCTGTGAGTCCAGTTTTAGATTCCGATGCTTCACTTCAGGTTTACTGTATCCCTTGGACCTTCTTATTGACGATAAAACACAGAAATTGCATCGGAATTAAATTCAAAACGCACAATGCCGAATTAAGTAAAAGAGGACTGACACTCTCACTTTCTATGATTTGAACCTCTCCTGTGAGTCCAGTCTTAGTTTACGATGCTTCACTCCAGGTTTACTGTATACCTTGGACCTTCTTATTGACGATGAAACACAGAAATTGCATCTGAATTAAATTCAAAAATCACAATGTCGCCTGAAGTACAAGATGACTGACACTCTAACTTTCTATGATTTGAACTCCTTCTGTGAGTCCAGTTTTAGATTCCGATGCTTCACTTCAGGTTTACTGTATTCCTTGCACCTTCTTATTGACGATGAAACACAGAGTTTGCATCCGAAATTAATACAAAAGGCACAATGCCGACTTTAGTACAAGAGGACTGACACTCTAACTTTCTATGATTTGAACATCTCCTGTGAGTCCAGTTTTAGATTCCGAAGAGTTACTTAAAGTTTACTGTATCCCTTGGACTTTCTTATTGACGATGAAACACAGAAATTGCATCCGAATTTAATACAAAAGGCACAATACCGAATTAGGTACAAGAGGAGAGACACTCTAATTTTCTATGATTTGAATCTCTCCTGTGAGTCCAGTTTTAGATTCCGATGCTTCACTTCAGTTTTACTGTATCCTTTGGACCTTCTTATTGACGATGAAACACAGAAATTTCATCGGAATTAAATTCAATAGGCACAATGCCGATCTATGTAGAAGAGAACTGACACTCTCACTTTCTATGATTTGAACCTCTCCAGTGAGTCCAGTTTTAGATTCCGATGCTTCACTTCAGGTTTACTGTATCCCTTGGACCTTCTTATTGACAATGAAACACAGAAATAGCATCGGAATTAAATTCAAAAGGCACAATGCCGACTTAAGTAAAATTGGACTGACACTCTAACTTTCTATGATTTGAACCTCTACTGTGAGGCCAGTTTAAGATTCCGGTGCTTCACTTCAGGTTTACTGTATCCCTTGGACCTGCTTATTGATGATGAAACACAGAAATTGCATCCGAATTTAATACAAATGGCACAATGTCGACTTAAGTACAAGAGGACTGACACTCTCACTTTCTATGATTTGAACCTCTCCTGTGGGGCCAGTTTTAGTTTCCGATGCTTCACTTCAGGTTTACTGTATACCTTGCACCTTCTTATTGACGATGAAACACAGAGTTTGCATCCGAATTTAATACAAAAGGCACAATGCCGACTTAAATACAAGAGGACTGACACTCTAACTTTCTATGATTTGAACATCTCCTGTGAGTCCAGTTTTGGATTCCGATGCTTCACTTCAGGTTTACTGTATCACTTGGACCTTCTTATTGACGATGAAACACAGAAATTTCATCCGAATTTAATACAAAAGGCACAATGGCGACTTAAGTACAAGAGGACTGACACCCTCACTTTCTATGATTTTAACCTCTCCGGTGAGTCCAGTTTTAGATTCCGATGCTTCACTTCATGTTTACTGTATACCTTGCACCTTCTTATTGACGATGAAACACAGAAATTGCATCCGAATGTAATACAAAAGGCACCATGCCGACTTAAGTACAAGAGGAATGACATTCTAACTTTCTATGATTAGAACCTCTCCTATGAGTCCACTTTTAGATTCCGATGCTTCACTTCAGGTTTACTGTATCCCTAGGACCTTCTTATTGACAATGAAACACAGAAATAGCATCGGAATTAAATTCAAAAGGCACAATGCCGACTTAAGTAAAAGAGGACTGACATTCTCACTTTCTATGATTTGAACCTCTCCTGTGAGTCCAGTTTTAGATTCCGATGCTTCACTTCAGGTTTACTGTATCCCTTGGACCTTCTTATTGACGATGAAACACAGATATTGCATCCGAATTTAATACAAATGGCACAATGTCGACTTATGTACAAGAGGACTGACACTCTCACTTTCTATGATTTGAACCTCTCCTGTGAGTCCAGTTTTAGATTCCGATGCTTCACTTCAGGTTTACTGTATACCTTGCGCCTTCTTATTGGAGATGAAACACAGGAATTGCATCCGAATTTAATACAAAAGGCACAATGCCGACTTAAGTACAAGAGGACTGACACTCTCACTTTCTATGATTTGAACCTCTCCTGTGAGTCCAGTTTTAGATTCCGATGCTTCTCTTCAGGTTTACTGTATACCTTGCGCCTTCTTATTGACGATGAAACACAGGAATTGCATCCGAATTTAATACAAAAGGCACAATGCCGACTTAAGTACAAGAGGACTGACATTCTAACTTTCTATGATTTGAACCTCTCATGTGAGCCCAGTTTTAGATTCCGATGCGTCACTTCAGGTTTACTGTATCCCTTGGACCTTCTTATTGACGATGAAACACAGAAATTGCATCCGAATTTAATACAAAAGGCACAATGGCGACTTAAGTACAAGAGGACTGACACCCTCACTTTCTATGATTTTAACCTCTCCGGTGAGTCCAGTTTTAGATTCCGATGCTTCACTTCATGTTTACTGTATACCTTGCACCTTCTTATTGACGATGAAACACAGAAATTGCATCCGAATGTAATACAAAAGGCACCATGCCGACTTAAGTACAAGAGGAATGACATTCTAACTTTCTATGATTAGAACCTCTCCTATGAGTCCACTTTTAGATTCCGATGCTTCACTTCAGGTTTACTGTATCCCTAGGACCTTCTTATTGACAATGAAACACAGAAATAGCATCGGAATTAAATTCAAAAGGCACAATGCCGACTTAAGTAAAAGAGGACTGACATTCTCACTTTCTATGATTTGAACCTCTCCTGTGAGTCCAGTTTTAGATTCCGATGCTTCACTTCAGGTTTACTGTATCCCTTGGACCTTCTTATTGACGATGAAACACAGATATTGCATCCGAATTTAATACAAATGGCACAATGTCGACTTATGTACAAGAGGACTGACACTCTCACTTTCTATGATTTGAACCTCTCCTGTGAGTCCAGTTTTAGATTCCGATGCTTCACTTCAGGTTTACTGTATACCTTGCGCCTTCTTATTGACGATGAAACACAGGAATTGCATCCGAATTTAATACAAAAGGCACAATGCCGACTTAAGTACAAGAGGACTGACACTCTCACTTTCTATGATTTGAACCTCTCCTGTGAGTCCAGTTTTAGATTCCGATGCTTCTCTTCAGGTTTACTGTATACCTTGCGATTTCTTATTGACGATGAAACACAGGAATTGCATCCGAATTTAATACAAAAGGCACAATGCCGACTTAAGTACAAGAGGACTGACATTCTAACTTTCTATGATTTGAACCTCTCATGTGAGCCCAGTTTTAGATTCCGATGCGTCACTTCAGGTTTACTGTATCCCTTGGACCTTCTTATAGACAATGAAACACAGAAGTAGCATCGGAATTAAATTCAAAAGGCACAATGCCGACTTGGGTATAAGAGGACTGACACTCTAACTTTCTATGATTTGAACCTCTCCTGTGAGTCCAGTTTTAGATTCCGATGCTTCACTTCAGGTTTACTGTATCCCTTGGACCTTCTTATTGACGATGAAACACAGAAATTTCATCCGAATTTAATACAAAAGGAACAATGGCGACTTAAGTACAAGAGGACTGACACTCTCACTTTCTATCATTTGAACCTCTCCTGTGAGTCCAGTTTTAGATTCCGATGCTTCACTTCAGGTTTACAGTATCCCTTGGACCTTCTTATTGTCGATGAAACACAGAAATAGCATCCGAATTTAATACAAATGGCACAATGCCGACTTAAGTACAAGAGGACAGACACTCTCACTTTCTATGATTCCAACCTCTCCTGTGAGGTCAGATTTAGATTCCGATGCTTCACTCCAGGTTTACTGTACACCTTGCACCTTCTTATTGATGATGAAACACAGAAATTGCATCGGAATTAAATTCAGAATGCACAATGCCGTCTTAAGTACAAGAGGACTGACACTCTCACTTTCAATGATTTGACCCTCTCCTGTGAGTCCAGTTTTAGATTCCGATCCTTCACTTCAGGTTTACTGTATCCCTTGGACCTTCTAATTGACGATGAAACACAGAGTTTGCATCCGAATTTAACACAAAAGGTACAATACCGACTTAAGTACAAGAGGACAGACACTCTCACTTTCTATGATTCGAACTTCTCCTGTAAGGTCAGATTTAGATTCCGATGCTTCACTCCAGGTTTACTGTACACCTTGCACCTTCTTATTGACGATGAAACACAGAAATTGGATCGGATTTAAATTCAAAACGCACAATGCCGACTTAAGTAGAAGAGGACTGACACTCTCACTTTCTATAATTTGAACCTGTCCTGTGAGTCCAGTTTTGGATTCCGATGCTTCACTTCAGGTTTACTGTATCCCTTGGACCTTCTTATTGACGATGAAACACAGAAATTGCATCCGAATTTAATACAAAAGGCACAATGGCGACTTAAGTACAAGAGGACTGACACTCTCACTTTCTATGATTTGAACATCTCCTGTGAGTCCAGTTTTAGATTCCGATGCTTCCCCTCAGGTTTACTGCATCCCTTGGACCTTCTTATTGACGATGAAACACAGAAATTGCATCCGAATTTAATACAAATGGCACAATGCCGACTTAAGTACAAGAGGGCTGACACTCTCACTTTCTATGATTCGAACCTCTCCTGTGAGGTCAGATTTAGATTCCGATGCTTCACTTCAGGTTTACTGTATTTCTTGGACCTTCTTATTGACGATAAAACACAGATATCGCATCCGTATTTAATATAAATGGCACAATGGCGACTTAAGTACAAGAGGACTGACACTCTCACTTTCTATGATTTGAACCTCTCCTGTGAGACCGGTTTTAAATTCCGATGCTTCAATTCAAGTTTACTGTATACCTTGCACTTTCTTATTGACGATGAAACATAGAAATTGCATCGGAATTTAATACAAAAGGCACAATGCCGACTTAAGTAAGAGAGGACTGACACCCTAACTTTCTATCATTTGAACCTCTCCTGTGACTCCAGTTTTAGATTCCGATGCTTCACTTCAGCTTTACTGTATCCCTTGGACCTTATTATTCACGATGAAACACATAAATTGCATCCGAATTCAATACAAATGCCACAATGTCGACTTAAGTACAAGAGGACTGACACTCTCACTTTCTATGATTTGAAACTCTCCTGTGAGTCCAGTTTTATGTTCCGATGCTTCACTTCTGGTTTCTGTATACCATGCACCTTCTTATTGACGTTGAAACACAGAAATTGCATCCGAATTTAATACAAAAGGCACAATGCCGACTTAAGTAAAAGAGGACTGACACTCTAACTTTCTGTCATTTGAATCTCTCTTGTGAGTCCAATTTTTGATTCCGATGCTTCACTTCAGGTTTACTGTATCCTTTGGACCTTCTTATTGACGATGAAACACAGAAAATGCATAGGAATTAAATTCAAAAGGCACAATGCAGACCTAAGTAGAAGAGGACTGACACTCTCACTTTCTATGATATGAACCTCTCCTGTGAGTCCAGTCTTAGATTCCAATGCTTCATTCCAGGTTTACTGTATCCCTTGGTCGTTCTTATTGACGATGAAACACAGAAATTGCATCGGAATTAAATTCAAAAATCACAATGCAGAGTTATGTACAAGAGGAATGTCACTCTAACTTTCTATGATTTGAACCTCTCCTGTGAGCCCAGTTTTAGATTCCGATGTTTCACTTCAGGTTTACTGTACTCCTTGGACCGTCTTATTGACTATGAAACACAGGAATTGCTCCGAATTTAATACAAATGGCACAATGCCAACTTAAGTACAAGAGGACTGACACTCTCTCTTTCTATGATTTGAACCTCTCCTGTGAGTCTGGTTTTAAATTCCGATGCTTCACTTCAGGTTTACTGTATACCTTGCACCTTCTTATTGACGATGAAACATAGAAATTGCATCGGAATTTAATGCAAAATCCACAATGCCGACTTAAATAAAGGAAGAATAACACTCTAACTTTCTATGATTTGAACCTCTCCTGTGAGTCCAGTTCTAGATTCCGATGCTTCACTGCAGGTTTACTGTATCCCTTGGACCTTCTTATTGACGATGAAACACAGAAATTGCATCCGAATGTAATACAAATGGCACAATGTCGACTTAAGTACAAGAGGACTGACACTCTCACTTTCTATGATTTGAACCTCTCCTGTTAGTCCAGTTTTAGATTCCGATGCTTCCCTTCAGGTTTACAGTATACCTTGCACCTTCTTATTGACGATGAAACACAGAAATTACATCCGAATTTAATACAAAAGGCACAATGCCGACTTAAGTACAAGAGGACTGACATTCTAACTTTCTATGATTTGAACCTCTCCTGTGAGTCCAGTTTTAGACTCCGATGCTTCACTTCAGGTTTACTGTATCCCTTGGACCTTCTTATTGACGATGAAATACAGAAATTGCATCCGAATTTAATACAAAAGGCACTATGCCGACTTAAGTAAAAGAGGACTGACACTCTAACATTCTATGATTTGAACCTCTCCTGTGAGACCTGTTTTAGATTCCGATGCTTCACTTCAGGTTTACTGTATCCCTTGGACCTTCTTATTGACGATGAAACACAGAAATTGCATCCGAAATTAATACAAAAGGCACAATACCGACTCAAGTACATGAGGAGTGACAGTCTCACTTTCTATGATTTGAACCTCTCCTGTGAGTCCAGTTTTAGATTTCGATGCTTCACTTCAGATTTACTGTATCCCTTGGACCTTCTTATTGACGATGAAACACAGAAATTTCATCCGAATTTAATACAAATGCAACAATGCCGACTTAAGTACAAGAGGACTGACACTCTAACTTTCTATGATTTGAACCTCTCCTGTGAGTCCAGTCTTAGATTCCCCTGCTTCACTCCAGGTTTACTGTATCCCTGGGACCTTCTTACTGACGATGAAACACAGAAATTGCATCCGAATTAAATTCAAAAATCACAATGCCGATTTAAGTACAAAAGGACTGACACTCTAACTTTCTATGATTTGAACCTCTCCTGTGAGTCCAGATTCAGATTCTGAAGCTTCACTTCAGATTTACTGTATGCCTTGGACCTTCTTATTCACGATGAAACACAGAAATTGTATCCGAATTTAATACAAAAAGCACAAGGGCGAACTAAGTACAAGACTACTGACACTGTCAATTTCTTTGATGTGAACCTCTCCTGTGAATCCAGTTTCAGATTCCGATGCTTAACTTCAGGTTCACTGCATACCTTGCACCTTCTTATTGACGATGAAACACAGAAATTACATCCAAATTTTATACAAAAGGTACAATGCCGACTTAAGTACAAGAGGACATACACTCTTACATTCTATGATTTGAACCTCTTCTGTGAGTCCAGTTTTAGATTCCGATGTTTCACTTCAGGTTTACTGTATTCCTTGGACCATCTTATTGACTATGAAACACAGGAATTGCATCCGAATTTAATAGAAATGGCACAATGCCAACTTAAGTACAAGAGGACTGACACTCTCTCTTACTATGATTTGAACCTCTCCTGTTAATCCGGTTTTAAATCCCGATGCTTCACTTCAGGTTTACTGTATACCTTGCACGTTCTTATTGACGATGAAACAAAAAAATTGCATCGGAATTTAATGCAAAAGCCACAATGCCGACTTAAATAAAAGAGGACTAACACTCTAACTTTCTATGATTTGAACCTCTCATGTGAGTCCAGTTTTAGATTCCAATGCTTCACTTCAGGTTTACTGTATCCCTTGGACCTTCTTATTGACGATGAAACACAGAAATTGCATCCGAATTTAATACAAATGGCACAATGTCGACTTAAGTACAAGAGGACTGACACTCTCACTTTCTATGATTTGAACCTCTCCTGTGAGTCCAGTTTTAGATTCCGATGCTTCACTTCAGATTTACAGTATACCTTGCACCTTCTTATTGACTATGAAACACAGAAATTGCATCCGAATTTAATACAAAAGGCACAATGCCGACATAAGTACAAGAGGACTGACATTCTAACTTTATGTGATTTGAACCTCTCCTGTGAGTCCAGTTTTAGTTTCCGATGCTTCACTTAAGGTTTACTGTATCCCTTGGACCTTCTTATTGACGATGAAACACAGAAATTGCATCCGAATTTAATACAAATGCACAATGCCGACTTAAGTACAAGAGGACTGACATTCTAACTGTCTATGATTTGAACCTCTCCTGTGAGTCCAGTTTTAGATTCTGATGCTTCACTTCAGGTTTACAGTATACCTTGCACCGTCTTATTGACGATGAAACACAGAAATTGCATCAGAATTTAATACAAATGCACAATGCCGACTTAAGTACAAGAGGACTGACATTCTAACTTTCTATGATTTGAACCTCTCCTGTGAGTCCAGTTTTAGTTTCCGATACTTCACTTCAGGTTTACTGTATACCTTGCTCCTTCTTATTGACGATGAGACACAGAAATTGCATCCGAATTAAATACAAAAGGCACAATGCCGACTTAAGTACAAGAGGACTGACATTCTAACTTTCTATGATTTGAACCTCTCATGTGAATCCAATTTTAGATTCCGATGCTTAACTTCAGGTTTACTGTATCCCTTGGACATTCTAATTGACGATGAAACACAGAAATTGCTCCTCAATTTAATACAAAAGCACAATACCGACTCAAGTACAAAAGGACTGACACTATAACTTTCTATGATTTGAACCTCTCCTGTGAGTCCAGTTTTAGATTCCGAAGCTTCACTTCAGGTTTACTGTATCCCTTGGACCATCTTATTGACGATGAAACACAGAAATTGCATCCGAATTTAATACAAAAGGCACAATGGCGACTTAAGTACAAGACTACTGACACTCTCAATTTCTATGATGTGAACCTCTCCTGTGAGTCCAGTTTCAGATTCCGATGCTTCACTTCAGGTTTACTGCATACCTTGCACCATCTTATTGACGATGAAACAAAGAAATTGCATCGGAATTAAATTCAAAATGCACAATACCGACTTAAGTACATGAGGACTGACACTCTCACTTTCTGTGATTTGAACCCCTCCTATGAGTTCAGTTTTAGATCCCGATGCTTCACTTCAGGTTTACTGCATCACTTGGACCTTTTTATTGACGATGAAACACAGAGTTTGCATCCAAATTTAATACAAAAGATACAATGCCGACTTAAGTACAAGAGGACATACATTCTTACTTTCTATGATTTGAACCTCTCCTGTGAGTCCAGTTTTAGATTCCGATGTTTCACTTCAGGTTTACTGTATTCCTTGGACCATCTTATTGACTATGAAACACAGGATTTGCATCCGAATTTAATACAAATGGCACAATGCCAAATTAAGGACTAGAGGACTGACACTCTCTCTTTCTATGATTTGAACCTCTCCTGTGAGTCCGGTTTTAAATTCCGATGCTTCACTTCAGGTTTACTGTATACCTTGCACCTTCATATTGACGATGAAACATAGAAATTGCATCGGAATTTAATGCAAAAGCCACAATGCCGACTTAAATAAAAGAGGACTAACACTCTAACTTTCTATGATTTGAACCTCTCCTGCGAGTCCAGGTTTAGATTCCGATGCTTCACTTAAGGTTTACTGTATCCCTTGGACCTTCTTATTGACGATGAAACACAGAAATTGCATCCGAATTTAATACAAAAGGCACAATACCGACTCTAGTACCAGAGGAGTGACACTCTAATTTTCAATGATTTGAATCTCTCCTGTGAGTCGAGTTTTAGACTCCGATGCTTCACTTCAGGTTTACTGTATCCCTTGGACCTTCTTATTGACGATGAAACACAGAAATTGCATCGGAATTTAATACAAAAGGCACAATGCCGACTTAAGTAAAAGAGGACTGACACTCTAACATTCTATGATTTGAACCTCTCCTGCGAGTCCAGGTTTAGATTCCAATGCTTCACTTAAGGTTTACTGTATCCCTTGGACCTTCTTATTGACGATGAAACACAGAAATTGCATCCGAATTTAATACAAAATGCACAATACCGACTCTAGTACCAGAGGACTGACACTCACACTTTCTATGATTTGGACCTCTCCTGTGAGTCCAGTTTTAGATTCCGATGCTTCACTTCAGGTTTACAGTATAAATTGCACCTTCTTATTGACGATGAAACACAGAAATTGCATCCGAATTTAATACAAAAGGCACAATGCCGACATAAGTACAAGAGGACTGACATTCTAACTTTCTATGATTTGAACCTCTCCTGTGAGTCCAGTTTTAGTTTCCGATGCTTCACTTCAGGTTTACTGTATCCCTTGGACCTTCTTATTGACGATGAAACACAGAAATTGCATCGGAATTTAATACAAAAGGCACAATGCCGACTTAAGTAAAAGAGGACTGACACTCTAACATTCTATGATTTGAACCTCTCCTGCGAGTCCAGGTTTAGATTCCGATGCTTCACTTAAGGTTTACTGTATCCCTTGGACCTTCTTATTGACGATGAAACACAGAAATTGCATCCGAATTTAATACAAAAGGCACAATACCGACTCTAGTACCAGAGGAGTGACACTCTAATTTTCAATGATTTGAATCTCTCCTGTGAGTCGAGTTTTAGACTCCGATGCTTCACTTCAGGTTTACTGTATCCCTTGGACCTTCTTATAGACGATGAAACACAGAAATTGCATCGGAATTAAATTCAAAAAGCACAATGCCGACCTAAGTAGAAGAGGACTGACACTCTCACTTTCTATGATTTGAACCTCTCCTGTGAGTCCAGTTTTACATTCTGATGCTTCACTTCAGGTTTACAGTATACCTTGCACCTTCGTATTGACGATGAAACACAGAAATTGCATCCGAATTTAATACAAAAGGCACAATGCCGACTTAAGTACAAGAGGACTGACATTCTAAATTTCTATGATTTGAACCTCTCCTGTGAGTCCAGTTTTAGTTTCCGATGCTTCACTTCAGGTTTACTGTATCCCTGGGACCTTCTTATTGACGATGAAACACAGAAATTGCATCCGAATTTAATACAAAAGGCACAATGCCGACTTAAGTAAAAGAGGACTGACACTCTAAACTTCTATGATTTGAACCTCTCATGTGAGTCCAGTTTTAGATTCCGATGCTTCACTTCAGGTTTACAGTATACCTTGCACCATCTTATTGACGATGAAACACAGAAATTGCATCCGAATTTAATACAAAAATCACACTGCCGACTTAAGTACAAGAGGACTGACATTCTAACTTTCTGTGATTTGAACCTCTCCTGTGAGTCCAGTTTTAGTTTCCGATGCTTCACTTCAGGTTAACTGTATCCCTTGGACCTTCTTATTGACGATGAAACACAGAAATTGCATCCGAATTTAATACAAAAGGCACATTGGCGACTTAAGTACAAGTCTACTGACACTCTCAATTTCTATGATTTGAACCTCTCCTGTGAGTCCAGTTTCAGATTCCGATGCTTCACTTCAGGTTTACAGTATACCTTGCACATTCTTATTGACGATGAAACACAGAAATTGCATGCGAATGTAATACAAAAGGCACAATGCCGACTTAAGTACAAGAGGACTGACACTCTAACATTTTATGATTTGAACCTCTCCTGTGAGTCCAGTTTTAGATTCCGATGCTTCACTTCAGGTTTACAGTATACCTTGCACCTTCTTATTGACGATGAAACACAGAAATTGCATCCGAATTTAATACAAAAGGCACAATGCCGACTTAAGTACAAGAGGACTGACATTCTAACTTTCTATGATTTGAACCTCTCCTGTGAGTCCAGTTTTAGTTTCCGATGCTTCACTTCAGGTTTACTGTATCCCTTGGACCTTCTTATTGACGATGAAACACAGAAATTGCATCCAAATTTAATACAAAAGGCACAATGCCGACTTAAGTAAAAGAGGACTGACACTCTAACATTCTATGATTTGAACCTATCCTGCGAGTCCAGTTTTAGATTCCGATGCTTCACTTAAGGTTTACTGTATCCCTTGGACCTTCTTATTGACGATGAAACACAGAAATTGCATCCGAATTTAATACAAAAGGCACAATGCCGACTTAAGTAAAAGAGGACTGACACTCTAACATTTTATGATTTGAACCTCTCCTGTGAGTCCAGTTTTAGATTCCGATGCTTCACTTCAGGTTTACAGTATACCTTGCACCTTCTTATTGACGATGAAACACAGAAATTGCATCCGAATTTAATACAAAAGGCACAATGCCGACTTAAGTACAAGAGGACTGACATTCTAACTTTCTATGATTTGAACCTCTCCTGTGAGTCCAGTTTTAGTTTCCGATGCTTCACTTCAGGTTTACTGTATTCCTTGGACCTTCTTATTGACGATGAAACACAGAAATTGCATCCAAATTTAATACAAAAGGCACAATGCCGACTTAAGTAAAAGAGGACTGACACTCTAACATTCTATGATTTGAACCTATCCTGCGAGTCCAGTTTTAGATTCCGATGCTTCACTTAAGGTTTACTGTATCCCTTGGACCTTCTTATTGACGATGAAACACAGAAATTGCATCCGAATTTAATACAAAAGGCACAATACCGACTCAAGTACCAGAGGAGTGACACTCTAAAATTCAACGATTTGAATCTCTCCTGTGAGTCCAGTTTTAGACTCCGATGCTTCACTTCAAGTTTACTGTATCCCTTGGACCTTCTTATTGACGATGAAACACAGAAATTGCATCCGAATTAAATTAAAAAATCACAATGCCGACTTAAGTACAAAAGGACTGACACTATAACTTTCTATGATTTGAACCTCTCCTGTGAGTCCAGTTTTAGATTCCGATGCTTCACTTCAGGTTTACTGCATACCTTGCACCATCTTATTGACGATGAAACAAAGAAATTGCATCGGAATTAAATTCAAAATGCACAATACCGACTTAAGTACATGAGGACTGACACTCTCACTTTCTGTGATTTGAACCTCTCCTATGAGTCCAGTTTTAGATTCCGATGTTTCACTTCAGGTTTACTGTATTCCTTGGACCATCTTATTGACTATGAAACACAGGAATTGCATCCGAATTTAATACAAATGGCACAATGCCAACTTAAGGACTAGAGGACTGACACTCTCTCTTTCTATGATTTGAACCTCACCTGTGAGTCCGGTTTTAAATTCCGATGCTTCACTACAGGTTTACTGTATACCTTGCACCTTCTTATTGACGATGAAACATAGAAATTGCATCGGAATTTAATGCAAAAGCCACAATGCCGACTTAAATAAAAGAGGACTAACACTCTAACTTTCTATGATTTGAACCTCTCATGTGAGTCCAGTTTTAGATTCCGATGCTTCACTTCAGGTTTACTGTATCCCTTGGACCTTCTTATTGACGATGAAACACTGAAATTGCATCCGAATTTAATACAAAAGGCACAATGCCGACATAAGTACAAGAGGACTGACATTCTAACTTTCTATGATTTGAACCTCTCCTGTGAGTCCAGTTTTAGTTTCCGATGCTTCACTTCAGGTTTACTGTATCCCTTGGACCTTCTTATTGACGATGAAACACAGAAATTGCATCGGAATTTAATTCAAAAGGCACAATGCCGACTTAAGTAAAAGTGGACTGACACTCTAACATTCTATGATTTGAACCTCTCCTGCGAGTCTAGTTTTTGATTCCGATGCTTCACTTAAGGTTTACTGTATCCCTTGGACCTTCTTGTTGACGATGAAACACAGAAATTGCATCCGAATTTAATACAAAAGGCACAATACCGACTCTAGTACCAGAGGAGTGACACTCTAATTTTCAATGATTTGAATCTCTCCTGTGAGTCGAGTTTTAGACTCCGATGCTTCACTTCAGGTTTACTGTATCCCTTGGACCTTCTTATTGACGATGAAACACAGAAATTTCATCCGAATTTAATACAAAAATCACACTGCCGACTTAAGTACAAGGGGACTGACCTTCTAACTTTCTGTGATTTGAACCTCTCATGTGAGTCCAGTCTTACATTCCGATGCTTCACTTAAGGATTACTGTATCCTTTGCACCTTCTTCTTGACGATGAAACGCAGAAAATGCATCGGAATTAAATTCAAAAGGCACAATGCCGACCTAAGTAGAAGTGGACTGACACTCTCATTTTCTATGATTTGAACCTCTCCTGTGAGTCCAGTTTTAGATTCCGATGTTTCACATCAGGTTTACTGTATACCTTGCACCTTCTTATTGACGATGAAACACAGAAATTGCATCGGAAATAAATTCAAAAGACACAATGACGACTTAAGTACAAGAGGACTGACACTCTCACTTTCTATGATGTGAACCTCTCCTGTGAGTCCAGTTTTAGATTCCGATGCTTCAATTCAGGTTTACTGTATCCCTTGGACCTGCTTATTGACGATGAAACACAGAGTTTGCATCCGAATTTAATACAAAAGGTACAATGGCGACTTAAGTACAAGAGGACTGACACTCTAACTTTCTATGAGTTGAACCTCTCCTGTGAGACCAGTTTTAGATTCCGATGCTTCACTTCAGGTTTACTGTATACCTTGCTCCTTCTTATTGACGATGAGACACAGAAATTGCATCCGAATTTAATACAAAAGGCACAATGCCGACTTAAGTACAAGAGGACTGACATTCTAACTTTCTATGATTTGAACCTCTCATGTGAATCCAATTTAGATTCCGATGCTTCACTTCAGGTTTACTGTATCCCTTGGACATTGTTATTGACGATGAAACAAGGAAATTGCTCCCCAATTTAATACAAAAGCACAATACCGACTCAAGTACAACAGGAGTGACACTCTAACTTTCTATGATTTGAACCTCTCCTGTGAGTCCAGTTTTAGATTCCGATGCTTCACTTCAGGTTTATTGTATCCCTTGGACCTTCTTATTGACGATGAAACACAGAAATTGCATCCAAATTTAATTCAAAAATCACAATGCCGACTTAAGTACAAAAGGACTGACACTCTAACTTTCTATGATTTCAACCTTTCCTGTGAGTCCAGTTTTAGATATCGAAGCTTCACTTCAGGTTTACTGTATCCCTTGGACATTCTTATTGACGATGAAACACAGAAATTGCATCCGAATTTAATACAAAAGGCACATTGGCGACTTAAGTACAAGTCTACTGACACTCTCAATTTCTATGATGTGAACCTCTCCTGTGAGTCCAGTTTCAGATTCCGATGCTTCACTTCAGGTTTACAGTATACCTTGCACATTCTTATTGACGATGAAACACAGAAATTGCATCCGTATTTAATACAAAAGGCACAATGCCGACTTAAGTACAAGAGGACTGACATTCTAACTTTCTATGATTTGAACCTCTCCTGTGAGTCCAGTTTTAGTTTCCGATGCTTCACTTCAGGTTTACTGTATCCCTGGGACCTTCTTATTGACGATGAAACACAGAAATTGCATCCGAATTTAATACAAAAGGCACAATGCCGACTTAAGTAAAAGAGGACTGACACTCTAACGTTCTATGATTTGAACCTCTCATGTGAGTCCAGCTTTGGATTCCGATGCTTCACTTCAGGTTTACTGTATCCCTTGGACCTACTTATTGACGATGAAACACAGAAATTGCATCCGAATTTAATACAAATGGCACAATGTCGACTTAAGTACAAGAGGACTGACACTCTCACTTTCTATGATTTGAACCTCTCCTGTGAGTCCAGTTTTAGTTTCCGATGCTTCACTTCAGGTTTACTGTATCCCTAGGACCTTCTTATTGACGATGAAACACAGAAATTGCATCCAAATTTAATACAAAAGGCACAATGCCGACTTAAGTAAAAGAGGACTGACACTCTAACATTCTATGATTTGAACCTATCCTGCGAGTCCAGTTTTAGATTCCGATGCTTCACTTAAGGTTTACTGTATCCCCTGGACCCTCTTATTGACGATGAAACACAGAAATTGCATCCGAATTTAATACAAAAGGCACAATACCGACTCAAGTACCAGAGGAGTGACACTCTAATTTTCAACGATTTGAATCTCTCCTGTGAGTCCAGTTTTAGACTCCGATGCTTCACTTCAGGTTTACTGTATCCCTTGGACCTTCTTATTGACGATGAAACACAGAAATTGCATCGGAATTAAATTCCAAAGGCACAATGCCGACCTAAGTAGAAGATGACTGACACTCTCACTTTCTATGATTTGAACCTCTCCTGTGAGCCCAGTTTTAGATTCTGATGCTTCACTTCAGGTTTACAGTTTACCTTGCACCTTCTTATTGACGATGAAACACAGAAATTGCATCCGAATTTAATAAAAAAGGCACAATGCCGACTTAAGTACAAGAGGACTGACATTCTAACTTTGTATGATTTGAACCTCTCCTGTGAGTCCAGTTTCAATTTCCGAGGCTTCACTTCAGGTTTACTGTATCCCTGGGACCTTCTTATTGACGATGAAACACAGAAATTGCATCCGAATTTAATACAAAAGGCACAATGCCGACATAAGTAAAAGAGGACTGACACTCTAACATTCTATGATTTGAACCTCTCATGTGAGTCCAGTTTTAGATTCCGATGCTTCACTTCAGGTTTACTGTATCCTTTGCACCTTCTTTTTGACGATGAAACGCAGAAAATGCATCGGAATTAAATTCAAAAGGCACAATGCCGACCTAAGTAGAAGGGACTGACACTCTCATTTTCTATGATTTGAACCTCTCTTGTGAGCCCAGTTTTAGATTCCGATGTTTCACTTGAGGTTTACTGTATACCTTGCACCTTCTTATTTACGATGAAACACAGAAATTGCATCGGAAATAAATTCAAAAGACACAATGCCGACTTAAGTACAAGAGGACTGACACTCTCACTTTCTATGATGTGAACCTCTCCTTTGAGTCCAGTTTTAGATTCCGATGCTTCACTTCAGGTTTACTGTATCCCTTGGACCTGCTTATTGACGATGAAACACAAAAATTGCATCCGAATTTAATACAAAAGGCACAATGCCGACTTAAGTAAAAGAGGACTGACACTCTAACATTCTATGATTTGAACCTCTCCTGTGAGTCCAGTTTTAGATTCCGATGCTTCACGTCAGGTTTACAGTATACCTTGCACCTTCTTATTGACGATGAAACACAGAAATTGCATCCGAATTTAATACAAGAGGCACAATGCCGACTTAAGTACAAGAGGACTGACATTCTAACTTTCTATGATTTGAACCTCTCCTGTGAGTCCAATTTAGTTTCCGATGCTTCACTTCAGGTTTACTGTATCCCTTGGACCTTCTTATTGACGATGAAACACAGAAATTGCATCCGAATTTAATACAAAAGGCACAATGCCGACTTAAGTAAAAGAGGACTGACACTCTAACATTCTGTGATTTGAACCTCTCCAGCGAGTCCATTTTTAGATTCCGATGCTTCACTTAAGTTTTACTGTATCCCTTGGACCTTCTTATTGACGTTGAAACACAGAAATTGCATCCGAATTTAATACAAAAGGCACAATACCGACCCAAGTACCAGAGGAGTGACACTCTAATTTTCAATGATTTGAATCTCTCCTGTGAGTCCAGTTTTAGACTCCGATGCTTCACTTCAGGTTTACTGTATCCCTTGGACCTTCTTATTGACGATGAAACACAGAAATTGCATCGGAATGAAATTCAAAAGGCACAATGCCGACCTAAGTAGAAGAGGACTGACACTCGCACTTTCTATGATTTGAACCTCTCCTGTGAGTCCAGTTTTAGATTCCGATGCTTCACTTGAGGTTTACTGTATCCCTTGGACCTTCTTATTGACGATGAAACACAGAAATTGCATCCGAATTTAATACAAAAGGCACAATGCCGACTCAAGTAAAAGAGGACTGACACTCTAACATTCTATGATTTGAACATCTCCTGCGAGGCCAGTCTTAGATTCCGATGCTTCACTTAAGGTTTACTGTATCCTTTGCACATTCTTATTGACGATGAAACACAGAAATTGCATCGGAAATAAATTCAAAAGACACAATGCCGACTTAAGTACAAGAGGACTGACACTCTCACTTTCTATGATGTGAACCTCTCCTGTGAGTTCAGTTTTAGATTTCGATGCATCACTTCAGGTTTACTGTATCCCTTGGACCTGCTTATTGACGATGAAACACAGAGTTTGCATCCGAATTTAATACAAAAGGTACAATGGCGACTTAAGTACAAGAGGACTGACACTCTAACTTTCTATGATTTGAACCTCTCCTGTGAGGCCAGTTTTAGATTCCGATGCTTCACTTCAGGTTTACTGTATACCTTGCTCCTTCTTATTGACGATGAGACACAGAAATTGCATCCGAATTTAATACAAAAGGCACAATGCCGATTTAAGTACAAGAGGACTGACATTCTTACTTTCTATGATTTGAACCTCTCATGTGAATCCAATTTTAGATTCCGATGCTTCACTTCAGGTTTACTGTATCCCTTGGACATTGTTATTGACGATGAAACACAGAAATTGCTCCCCAATTTAATACAAAAGCACAATACCGACTCAAGTACAACAGGAGTGACACTCTAACTTTCTATGTTTTGAACCTCTCCTGTGAGTCCAGTTTTAGATTCCGATGCTTCACTTCAGGTTTATTGTATCCCTTGGACCTACTTATTGACGATGAAACATAGAAATTGCATCCGAATTAAATTCAAAAATTACAATGCCGACTTAAGTACAAAAGGACTGACCCTCTAACTTTCTATGATTTGAACCTTTCCTGTGAGTCCAGTTTTAGATTCCGAAGCTTCACTTCAGGTTTACTGTATCCCTTGGACCTTCTTATTGACGATGAAACACAGAAATTGCATCCGAATTTAATACAAAAGGCACATTGGCGACTTAAGTACAAGTCTACTGACACTCTCAATTTCTATGATGTGAACCTCTCCTGTGAGTCCAGTTTCAGATTCAGATGCTTCACTTCAGGTTTACAGTATACCTTGCACATTCTTATTGACGATGAAACACAGAAATTGCATCCGTATTTAATACAAAAGGCACAATGCCGACTTAAGTACAAGAGGACTGACATTCTAACTTTCTATGATTTGAACCTCTCCTGTGAGTCCAGTTTTAGTTTCCGATGCTTCACTTCAGGTTTACTGTATCCCTGGGTCATTCTTATTGACGATGAAACACAGAAATTGTATCCGAATTTAAAACAAAAGGCACAATGCCGACTCAAGTAAAAGAGGACTGACACTCTAACATTCTATGATTTGAACCTGTCATGTGAGTCCAGTTTTAGATTCCGATGCTTCACTTCAGGTTTACTGTATCCCTTGGACCTACTTATTGACGATGAAACACAGAAATTGCATCCGAATTTAATACAAATGGCACAATGTCGACTTAAGTACAAGAGTACTGACACTCTCACTTTCTATGATTTGAACCTCTCCTGTGAGTCCAGTTTTAGATTCCGATGCTTCACTTCAGGTTTACAGTATACCTTGCACCTTCTTATTGACGATGAAACACAGAAATTGCATCCGAATGTAATACAAAAGGCACAATGCCGACTTAAGTACAAGAGGACTGACATTCTAACTTTCTATGATTTGAAACTCTCCTGTGAGTCCAGTTTTAGTTTCCGATGCTTCACTTCAGGTTTACTGTATCCCTCGGACCTTCTTATTGACGATGAAAAACAGAAATTGCATCCGAATTTAATACAAAAGGCACAATGCCGACTTAAGTAAAAGAGGACTGACACTCTAACATTTTACGATTTGAACCTCTCCTGTGAGTCCAGTTTTAGATTCCGATGCTTCCCTTCAGGTTTACTGTATCCCTTGGACCTTCTTATTGACGATAAAACACAGAAATTGCATCCGAATTTAATACAAAAGGCACAATACCGACTCAAGTACCAGAGGAGTGACACTCTAATTTTCAACGATTTGAATCTCTCCTGTGAGTCCAGTTTTAGACTCCGATGCTTCACTTCAGGTTTATTGTATCCCTTGGACCTTCTTATTGACGATGAAACACAGAAATTGCATCGGAAGCAAATTCCAAAGGCACAATGCCGACTTAAGTAAAAGAGGACAGACACTCTAACATTCTATGATTTGAACCTCTCATGTGAGTCCAGTTTTAGATTCCGATGCTTCACTTCAGGTTTACTGTATCCCTTGGACCTACTTATTGACGATGAAACACAGAAATTGCATCCGAATTTAATACAAATGGCACAATGTCGACTTAAGTACAAGAGGACTGACATTCTAACTTTTTGTGATTTGAATCTCTCCTGTGAGTCCAGTTTTAGTTTCCGATGCTTCACTACAGGTTTACTGTATCCCTTGGACCTTCTTATTGACGATGAAACACAGAAATTGCAGCCGAATTTAATACAAAAGGCACAATGCCGACTCAAGTAAAAGAGGACTGACACTCTAACATTCTATGATTTGAACTACTCCTGCGAGTCCAGTCATAGATTCCGATGCTTCACTTAAGGTTTACTGTATCCTTTGCACCTTCTTTTTGACGATGAAACGCAGAAAATGCATCGGAATTAAATTCAAAAGGCACAATGCCGACCTAAGTAGAAGGGACTGACACTCTCATTTTCTATGATTTGAACCTCTCCTGTGAGTCCAGTTTTAGATTCCGATGCTTCACTTCAGGTTTACTGTATCCCTTGGACCTGCTTATTGACGATGAAACACAGAACTGGCATCCGAATTTAATACAAAAGGCACAATGCCGACTTAAGTAAAAGAGGACTGACACACTAACATTCTATGATTTGAACCTCTCCTGTGAGTCCAGTTTTAGATTCCGATGCTTCACTTCAGGTTTACAGTATACCTTGCACCTTCTTATTGACGATGAAACACAGAAATTGCATCCGAATTTAATACAAAAGGCACAATGCGAATTTAAGTACAAGAGGACTGACATTCTAACTTTCTATGATTTGAACCTCTCCTGTGAGTCCAGTTTTACTTTCCGATGCTTCACTTCAGGTTTACTGTATCCCTTGGACCTTCTTATTGACGATGAAACACAGAAATTGCATCCGAATTTAATACAAAAGGCACAATGCCGACTTAAGTAAAAGAGGACTGACACTCTAACATTCTATGATTTGAACCTCTCCTGCGAGTCCAGTTTTAGATTCCGATGCTTCACTTCAGGTTTACTGTATCCCTTGGACCTTCTTATTGACGATGAAACACAGAAATTGCATCCGAATTTAATACAAAAGGCACAATACCGACTCAAGTACCAGAGGAGTGACACTCTAATATTCAATGATTTGAATCTCTCCTGTGAGTCCAGTTTTAGACTCCGATGCTTCACTTCAGGTTTACTGTATCCCTTGGACCTTCTTAATGACGATGAAACACAGAAATTGCATCGGAATTAAATTCGAAAGGCACAATGCCGACCTAAGTAGAAGAGGACTGACACTCTCACTTTCTATGATTTGAACCTCTCCTGTGAGTCCAGTTTTAGATTCTGATGCTTCACTTCAGGTTTAGAGTATACCTTGCACCTTCTTATTGACGATGAAACACAGAAATTGCATCCGAATTTAATACAAAAGGCACAATGCCGACTTAAGTACAAGAGGACTGACATTCTAACTTTCTATGATTTGAACCTCTCCTGTGAGACCAGTTTTAGTTTCCGATGCTTCACTTCAGGTTTACTGTATCCCTGGGACCTTCTTATTGACGATGAAACACAGAAATTGCATCCGAATTTAATGCAAAAGGCACAATGCCGACTTAAGTAAAAGAGGACTGACACTCTAACATTCTATGATTTGAACCTCCCATGTGAGTCCAGTTTTAGATTCCGATGCTTCACTTCAGGTTTACTGTATCCCTTGGACCTTCTTATTGACGATGAAACACAGAAATTGCATCCGAATTTAATACAAATATCACAATGTCGACTTAAGTACAAGAGGACTGACACTCTCACTTTCTATGATTTGAACCTCTCCTGTGAGTCCAGTATTAGATTCCGATGCTTCACTTCAGGTTTACAATATACCTTGCACCTCCTTATTGACGATGAAACACAGAAATTGCATCCGAATTTAATACAAAAATCACAATGCCGACTTAAGTACAAGAGGACTGACATTCCAACTTTCTGTGATTTGAACCTCTCCTGTGAGTCCAGTTTTAGTTTCCGATACTTCACTTCAGGTTTACTGTATCCCTTGGACCTTCTTATTGACGATGAAAAACAGAAATTGCATCCGAATTTAATACAAAAGGCACAATGCCGACTCAAGTAAAAGAGGACTGACACTCTAACATTCTATGATTTGAACTTCTCCTGCGAGTCCAGTCTTAGATTCCGATGCTTCACTTCAGGTTTACTGTATCCCTTGGACCTTCTTATTGACGATGAAACACAGAACTTGCATCCGAATTTAATACAAAAGGCACAATGCCGACTTATGTAAAAGAGGACTGACACACTAACATTCTATGATTTGAACCTCTCCTGTGAGTCCAGTTTTAGATTCCGATGCTTCACTTCAGGTTTACAGTATACCTTGCACCTTCTTATTGACGATGAAACACAGAAATTGCATCCGAATTTAATACAAAAGGCACAATGCCGACTTAAGTACAAGAGGACTGACATTCTAACTTTCTATGATTTGAACCTCTCCTGTGAGTCCAGTTTTAGTTTCCGATGCTTCACTTCAGGTTTACTGTATCCCTTGGACCTTTTTATTGACGATGAAACACAGAAATTGCATCCGAATTTAATACAAAAGGCACAATACCGACTCAAGTACCAGAGGAGTGACACCCTAATTTTCAATGATTTGAATCTCTCCTGTGAGTCAAGTTTTAGACTCCGATGCTTCACTTCAGGTTTACTGTATCCCTTGGACCTTCTTATTGACGATGAAACACAGAAATTGCATCGGAATTAAATTCAAAAGGCACAATGCCGACCTAAGTAGAAGAGGACTGACACTCTCACTTTCTATGATTTGAACCTCTCCTGTGAGTCCAGTTTTAGATTCTGATGCTTCACTTCAGGTTTAGAGTATACCTTGCACCTTCTTATTGACGATGAAACACAGAAATTGCATCCGAATTTAATACAAAAGGCAAAATGCCGACTTAAGTACAAGAGGACTGACATTCTAACTTTCTATGATTTGAACCTCTCCTGTGAGACCAGTTTTAGTTTCCGATGCTTCACTTCAGGTTTACTGTATCCCTGGGACCTTCTTATTGACGAAGAAACACAGAAATTGCATCCGAATTTAATGCAAAAGGCACAATGCCGACTTAAGTAAAAGAGGACTGACACTCTAACATTCTATGATTTGAACCTCCCATGTGAGTCCAGTTTTAGATTCCGATGCTTCACTTCAGGTTTACTGTATCCCTTGGACCTTCTTATTGACGATGAAACACAGAAATTGCATCCGAATTTAATACAAATGGCACAATGTCGACTTAAGTACAAGAGGACTGACACTCTCACTTTCTATGATTTGAACCTCACCTGTGAGTCCAGTTTTAGATTCCGATGCTTCACTTCAGGTTTACAGTATACCTTGCACCTCCTTATTGACGATGAAACACAGAAATTGCATCCGAATTTAATACAAAAATCACAATGCCGACTTAAGTACAAGAGGACTGACATTCCAACTTTCTGTGATTTGAACCTCTCCTGTGAGTCCAGTTTTAGTTTCCGATACTTCACTTCAGGTTTACTGTATCCCTTGGACCTTCTTATTGACGATGAAAAACAGAAATTGTTCCGAATTTAATACAAAAGGCACAATGCCGAGTCAAGTAAAAGAGGACTGACACTCTAACATTCTATGATTTGAACTTCTCCTGCGAGTCCAGTCTTAGATTCCGATGCTTCACTTAAGGTTTACTGTATCCTTTGCACCTTCTTTTTGACGATGAAACGCAGAAAATGCAACGGAATTAAAATCAAAAGGCACAATGCCGACCTAAGTAGAAGTGGACTGACACTCTCATTTTCTATGACTTGAACCTCTCCTGTGAGTCCAGTTTTAGATTCCGATGCTTCACTTCAGGTTTACCGTATACCTTGCACCTTCTTATTGACGATAAAACACAGAAATTGCATCGGAAATAAATTCAAAAGACACAATGCCGACTTAAGTACAAGAGGACTGACACTCTCACTTTCCATGATGTGAACCTCTCCTGTGAGTCCAGTTTTAGATTCCGATGCTTCACTTCAGGTTTACTGTATCCCTTGGACCTGCTTATTGACGATGAAACACAGAGTTTGCATCCGAATTTAATACAAAGGGTACAAGGGCGACGTAAGTACAAGAGGACTGACACTCTAACTTTCTATGATTTGAACCTCTCCTGTGAGACCAGTTTTAGATTCCGATGCTTCACTTCAGGTTTACTGTATACCTTGCTCCTTCTTATTGACGATGAGACACAGAAATTGCATCCGAATTTAATACAAAAGTCACAATGCCGACTTAAGTACAAGAGGACTGACATTCTAACTTTCTATGATTTCAACCTCTCATGTGAATCCAATTTTAGATTAAGATGCTTCACTTCAGGTTTACTGTATCCCTTGGACATTCTTATTGACGATGAAACGCAGAAATTGCTCCCCAATTTAATACAAAAGCACAATACCGACTTAAGTACAACAGGAGCGACACTCTAACATTCTATGATTTGAACCTCTCCTGTGAGTCCAGCTTTAGATTCCGATGCTTCACTTCAGGTTTATTGTATCCCTTGGACCTTCTTATTGACGATGAAACACAGAAATCGTATCCGAATTAAATTCAAAAATCACAATGCCGACTTAAGTACAAAAGGACTGACACTCTAACTTTCTATGATTTGAACTTTTCCTGTGAGTCCAGTTTTAGATTCCGAAGCTTCACTTCAGGTTTACTGTATCCCTTGGACCTTCTTATTGACGATGAAACACAGAAATTGCATCCGAATTTAATACAAAAGGCACAATGGCGACTTAAGTACAAGTCTACTGACACTCTCAATTTCTATGATGTGAACCTCTCCTGTGAGTCCAGTTTTAGATTCTGATGCTTCACTTCAGGTTTAGAGTATACCTTGCACCTTCTTATTGACGATGAAACACAGAAATTGCATCCGAATTTAATACAAAAGGCACAATGCCGACTTAAGTACAAGAGGACTGACATTCTAACTTTCTATGATTTGAACCTCTCCTGTGAGACCAGTTTTAGTTTCCGATGCTTCACTTCAGGTTTACTGTATCCCTGGGACCTTCTTATTGACGATGAAACACAGAAATTGCATCCGAATTTAATGCAAAAGTCACAATGCCGACTTAAGTAAAAGAGGACTGACACTCTAACATTCTATGATTTGAACCTCCCATGTGAGTCCAGTTTTAGATTCCGATGCTTCACTTCAGGTTTACTGTATCCCTTGGACCTTCTTATTGACGATGAAACACAGAAATTGCATCCGAATTTAATACAAAAGGCACAATACCGACTCAAGTACCAGAGGAGTGACACTCTAATTTTCAATGATTTGAATCTCTCCTGTGAGTCCAGTTTTAGACTCCGATGCTTCACTTCAGGTTTACTGTATCCCTTGGACCTTCTTATTGACGATGAAACACAGAAATTGCATCGGAATTAAATTCAAAAGGCACAATGCCGACCTAAGTAGAAGAGGACTGACACTCTCACTTTCTATGATTTGAACCTCTCCTGTGAGTCCAGTTTTAGATTCTGATGCTTCACTTCAGGTTTAGAGTATACCTTGCACCTTCTTATTGACGATGAAACACAGAAATTGCATCCGAATTTAATACAAAAGGCACAATGTCGACTTAAGTACAAGAGGACTGACATTCTAACTTTCTATGATTTGAACCTCTCCTGTGAGACCAGTTTTAGTTTCCGATGCTTCACTTCAGGTTTACTGTATCCCTGGGACCTTCTTATTGACGATGAAACACAGAAATTGCATCCGAATTTAATGCAAAAGGCACAATGCCGACTTAAGTAAAAGAGGACTGACACTCTAACATTCTATGATTTGAACCTCCCATGTGAGTCCAGTTTTAGATTCCGATGCTTCACTTCAGGTTTACTGTATCCCTTGGACCTTCTTATTGACGATGAAACACAGAAATTGCATCCGAATTTAATACAAATATCACAATGTCGACTTAAGTACAAGAGGACTGACACTCTCACTTTCTATGATTTGAACCTCTCCTGTGAGTCCAGTATTATATTCCGATGCTTCACTTCAGGTTTGCAGTATACCTTGCACCTCCTTATTGACGATGAAACACAGAAATTGCATCCGAATTTAATACAAAAATCACAATGCCGACTTAAGTACAAGAGGACTGACATTCCAACTTTCTGTGATTTGAACCTCTCCTGTGGGTCCAGTTTTAGTTTCCGATACTTCACTTCAGGTTTACTGTATCCCTTGGACCTTCTTATTGACGATGAAAAACAGAAATTGCATCCGAATTTAATACAAAAGGCACAATGCCGACTCAAGTAAAAGAGGACTGACACTCTAACATTCTATGATTTGAACTTCTCCTGCGAGTCCAGTCTTAGATTCCGATGCTTCACTTCAGGTTTACTGTATCCCTTGGACCTTCTTATTGACGATGAAACACAGAACTTGCATCCGAATTTAATACAAAAGGCACAATGCCGACTTAAGTAAAAGAGGACTGACACACTAACATTCTATGATTTGAACCTCTCCTGTGAGTCCAGTTTTAGATTCCGATGCTTCACTTCAGGTTTACAGTATACCTTGCACCTTCTTATTGACGATGAAACACAGAAATTGCATCCGAATTTAATACAAAAGGCACAATGCCGACTTAAGTACAAGAGGACTGACATTCTAACTTTCTATGATTTGAACCTCTCCTGTGAGTCCAGTTTTAGTTTCCGATGCTTCACTTCAGGTTTACTGTATCCCTTGGACCTTTTGATTGACGATGAAACACAGAAATTGCATCCGAATTTAATACAAAAGGCACAATGCCGACTTCAGTAAAAGAGGACTGACACTGTAACATTCTATGATTTGAACCTCTCCTGCGAGTCCAGTTTTAGATTCCGATGCTTCACTTAAGGATTACTGTATCCCTTGGACCTTCTTATTGACGATGAAACACAGAAATTGCATCCGAATTTAATACAAAAGTCACAATTCCGACTCAAGTACCAGAGGAGTGACACTCTAATTTTCAATGATTTGAATCTCTCCTGTGAGTCCAGTTTTAGACTCCGATGCTTCACTTCAGGTTTACTGTATCCCTTGGACCTTCTTATTGACGATGAAACACAGAAATTGCATCGGAATTAAATTCAAAAGGCACAATGCCGACCTAAGTAGAAGAGGACTGACACTCTCACTTTCTATGATTTGAACCTCTCCTGTGAGTCCAGTTTTAGATTCTGATGCTTCACTTCAGATTTAGAGTATACCTTGCACCTTCTTATTGACGATGAAACACAGAAATTGCATCCGAATTTAATACAAAAGGCACAATGCCGACTTAAGTACAAGAGGACTGACATTCTAACTTTCTATGATTTGAACCTCTCCTGTGAGACCAGTTTTAGTTTCCGATGCTTCACTTCAGGTTTACTGTATCCCTGGGACCTTCTTATTGACGATGAAACACAGAAATTGCATCCGAATTTAATGCAAAAGGCACAATGCCGACTTAAGTAAAAGAGGACTGACACTCTAACATTCTATGATTTGAACCTCCCATGTGAGTCCAGTTTTAGATTCCGATGCTTCACTTCAGGTTTACTGTATCCCTTGGACCTTCTTATTGACGATGAAACACAGAAATTGCATCCGAATTTAATACAAATAGCACAATGTCGACTTAAGTACAAGAGGACTGGCACTCTCACTTTCTATGATTTGAACCTCACCTGTGAGTCCAGTTTTAGATTCCGATGCTTCACTTCAGGTTTACAGTATACCCTGCACCTCCTTATTGACGATGAAACACAGAAATTGCATCCGAATTTAATACAAAAATCACAATGCCGACTTAAGTACAAGAGGACTGACATTCCAACTTTCTGTGATTTGAACCTCTCCTGTGAGTCCAGTTTTAGTTTCCGATACTTCACTTCAGGTTTACTGTATCCCTTGGACCTTCTTATTGACGATGAAAAACAGAAATTGCATCCGAATTTAATACAAAAGGCACAATGCCGACTCAAGTAAAAGAGGACTGACACTCTAACATTCTATGATTTGAACTTCTCCTGCGAGTCCAGTCTTAGATTCCGATGCTTCACTTAAGGTTTACTGTATCCTTTGCACCTTCTTTTTGACGATGAAACGCAGAAAATGCATCGGAATTAAAATCAAAAGGCACAATGCCGACCTAAGTAGAAGTGGACTGACACTCTCATTTTCTATGACTTGAACCTCTCCTGTGAGTCCAGTTTTAGATTCCGATGCTTCACTTCAGGTTTACCGTATACCTTGCACCTTCTTATTGACGATAAAACACAGAAATTGCATCGGAAATAAATTCAAAAGACACAATGCCGACTTAAGTACAAGAGGACTGACACTCTCACTTTCTATGATGTGAACCTCTCCTGTGAGTCCAGTTTTAGATTCCGATGCTTCACTTCAGGTTTACTGTATCCCTTGGACATGCTTATTGACGATGAAACACAGAGTTTGCATCCGAATTTAATACAAAAGGTACAAGGGCGACGTAAGTACAAGAGGACTGACACTCTAACTTTCTATGATTTGAACCTCTCCTGTGAGACCAGTTTTAGATTCCGATGCTTCACTTCAGGTTTACTGTATACCTTGCTCCTTCTTATTGACGATGAGACAGAGAAATTGCATCCGAATTTAATACAAAAGTCACAATGCCGACTTAAGTACAAGAGGACTGACATTCTAACTTTCTATGATTTCAACCTCTCATGTGAATCCAATTTTAGATTCCGATGCTTTACTTCAGGTTTACTGTATTCCTTGGACATTCTTATTGACGATGAAACGCAGAAATTGCTCCCCAATTTAATAGAAAAGCACAATACCGACTCAAGTACAACAGGAGTGACACTCTAACATTCTATGATTTGAACCTCTCCTGTGAGTCCAGCTTTAGATTCCGATGCTTCACGTCAGGTTTATTGTATCCCTTGGACCTTCTTATTGACGATGAAACACAGAAATTGCATCCGAATTAAATTCAAAAATCACAATGCCGACTTAAATACAAAAGGACTGACACTCTAACTTTCTATGATTTGAACTTTTCCTGTGAGTCCAGTTTTAGATTCCGAAGCTTCACTTCAGGTTTACTGTATCCCTTGGACCTTCTTATTGACGATGAAACACAGAAATTGCATCCGAATTTAATACAAAAGGCACAATGGCGACTTAAGTACAAGTCTACTGACACTCTCAATTTCTATGATGTGAACCACTCCTGTGTGTCCAGTTTTAGATTCTGATGCTTCACTTCAGGTTTAGAGTATACCTTGCACCTTCTTATTGACGATGAAACACAGAAATTGCATCCGAATTTAATACAAAAGGCACAATGCCGACTTAAGTACAAGAGGACTGACATTCTAACTTTCTATGATTTGAACCTCTCCTGTGAGACCAGTTTTAGTTTCCGATGCTTCACTTCAGGTTTACTGTATCCCTAGGACCTCCTTATTGACGATGAAACACAGAAATTGCATCCGAATTTAATGCAAAAGTCACAATGCCGACTTAAGTAAAAGAGGACTGACACTCTAACATTCTATGATTTGAACCTCTCCTGTGAGTCCAGTTTTAGATTCCGATGCTTCACTTCAGGTTTACAGTATCCCTTGGACCTTCTTATTGACGATGAAACACAGAAATTGCATCGGAATTAAATTCAAAAGGCACAATGCCGACCTAAGTAGAAGAGGACTGACACTCTCACTTTCTATGATTTGAACCTCTCCTGTGAGTCCAGTTTTAGATTCTGATGCTTCACTTCAGATTTAGAGTATACCTTGCACCTTCTTATTGACGATGAAACACAGAAATTGCATCCGAATTTAATACAAAAGGCACAATGCCGACTTAAGTACAAGAGGACTGACATTCTAACTTTCTATGATTTGAACCTCTCCTGTGAGACCAGTTTTAGTTTCCGATGCTTCACTTCAGGTTTACTGTATCCCTGGGACCTTCTTATTGACGATGAAACACAGAAATTGCATCCGAATTTAATGCAAATGGCACAATGCCGACTTAAGTAAAAGAGGACTGACACTCTAACATTCTATGATTTGAACCTCCCATGTGAGTCCAGTTTTAGATTCCGATGCTTCACTTCAGGTTTACAGTATACCTTGCACCTCCTTATTGACGATGAAACACAGAAATTGCATCCGAATTTAATACAAAAATCACAATGCCGACTTAAGTACAAGAGGACTGACATTCCAACTTTCTGTGATTTGAACCTCTCCTGTGAGTCCAGTTTTAGTTTCCGATACTTCACTTCAGGTTTACTGTATCCCTTGGACCTTCTTATTGACGATGAAAAACAGAAATTGCATCCGAATTTAATACAAAAGGCACAATGCCGACTCAAGTAAAAGAGGACTGACACTCTAACATTCTATGATTTGAACTTCTCCTGCGAGTCCAGTCTTAGATTCCGATGCTTCACTTAAGGTTTACTGTATCCTTTGCACCTTCTTTTTGACGATGAAACGCAGAAAATGCATCGGAATTAAAATCAAAAGGCACAATGCCGACCTAAGTAGAAGTGGACTGACACTCTCATTTACTATGACTTGAACCTCTCCTGTGAGTCCAGTTTTAGATTCCGATGCTTCACTTCAGGTTTACCGTATACCTTGCACCTTCTTATTGACGATAAAACACAGAAATTGCATCGGAAATAAATTCAAAAGACACAATGCCGACTTAAGTACAAGAGGACTGACACTCTCACTTTCTATGATGTGAACCTCTCCTGTGAGTCCAGTTTTAGATTCCGATGCTTCACTTCAGGTTTACTGTATCCCTTGGACATGCTTATTGACGATGAAACACAGAGTTTGCATCCGAATTTAATACAAAAGGTACAAGGGCGACGTAAGTACAAGAGGACTGACACTCTAACTTTCTATGATTTGAACCTCTCCTGTGAGACCAGTTTTAGATTCCGATGCTTCACTTCAGGTTTACTGTATACCTTGCTCCTTCTTATTGACGATGAGACACAGAAATTGCATCCGAATTTAATACAAAAGTCACAATGCCGACTTAAGTACAAGAGGACTGACATTCTAACTTTCTATGATTTCAACCTCTCATGTGAATCCAATTTTAGATTCCGATGCTTTACTTCAGGTTTACTGTATCCCTTGGACATTCTTATTGACGATGAAACGCAGAAATTGCTCCCCAATTTAATACAAAAGCACAATACCGACTCAAGTACAACAGGAGTGACACTCTAACATTGTATGATTTGAACCTCTCCTGTGAGTCCAGCTTTAGATTCCGGTGCTTCACGTCAGGTTTATTGTATCCCTTGGACCTTCTTATTGACGATGAAACACAGAAATTGCATCCGAATTAAATTCAAAAATCACAATGAAGACTTAAGTACAAAAGGACTGACACTCTAACTTTCTATGATTTGAACTTTTCCTGTGAGTCCAGTTTTAGATTCCGAAGCTTCACTTCAGGTTTACTGTATCGTTTGGACCTTCTTATTGACGATGAAACACAGAAATTGCATCCGAATTTAATACAAAAGGCACAATGGCGACTTAAGTACAAGTCTACTGACACTCTCAATTTCTATGATGTGAACCACTCCTGTGAGTCCAGTTTTAGATTCTGATGCTTCACTTCAGGTTTAGAGTATACCTTGCACCTTCTTATTGACGATGAAACACAGAAATTGCATCCGAATTTAATACAAAAAACACAATGCCGACTTAAGTACAAGAGGACTGACATTCTAACTTTCTGTGATTTGAACCTCTCCTGTGAGTCCAGCTTTAGATTCCGATGCTTCACTTCAGGTTTATTGTATCCCTTGGACCTTCTTATTGACGATGAAACACAGAAATTGCATCCGAATTAAATTCAAAAATCACAATGCCGACTTAAGTACAAAAGGACTGACACTCTAACTTTCTGTGATTTGAACTTTTCCTGTGAGTCCAGTTTCAGAATCCGATGCTTCACTTCAGGTTCACTGCATACCTTGCACCATGTTATTGACGATGAAACACAGAAATTGCATCGGAATTAAATTCAAAATGCACAATACCGACTTAAGTACAAGAGGACTGACACTCTCACTTTATGTGATTTGAACCTCTCCTATGAATCCAGTTTTAGATCCCGATGCATCACTTCAGGTTTACTGTATCCCTTGGACCTTTTTATTGACGATGATACACAGAGTTTGCATCCAAATTTAATACAAAAGGTACAATGCCGACTTAAGTACAAGAGGACATACACTCTTACTTTCTATGATTTGAACCTCTCCTGTGAGTCCAGTTTTAGATTCCGATGTTTCACTTCAGGTTTATTGTATTCCTTGGACCATCTTATTGACTGTGAAACACAGGAATTGCATCCGAATTTAATACAAATGGATTATTTGCCAACTTAAGTACAAGAGGACTGACACTCTCTCTTTCTATGATTTGAACCTCTCCTGTGAGTCCGGTTTTAAATTCCGATGCTTCACTTCAGGTTTACTGTATTCCTTGCACCTTCTTATTGACGACGAAACATAGAAATTGCATCGGAATTTAATGCAAAAGCCACAATACCGACTTAAATAAAAGAGGACTAACACTCGAACTTTCTATGACTTGAGACTCTCATGTGAGTCCAGTTTTAGATTCCGATGCTTCACTTCAGGTTTACTGTATCCCTTGGACCTTCTTATTGACGATGAAACACAGAAATTGCATCCGAATTTAACACAAAAGGCAAAATGCCGACTTCAGTAAAAGAGGACTGACACTCTAACATTTTATGATTTGTACCTCTCCTGAGAGTCCAGTTTTAGATTCCGATGCTTCACTTCAGGTTTACAGTATACCTTGCACCTTCTTATTGACGATGAAACACAGAAATTGCATCCGAATTTAATACAAAAGGCACAATGCCGACTTAAGTACAAGAGGACTGACATTCAAACTTTCTATGATTTGAGCCTCTCCTGTGAGTCCGGTTTTAGTTTCCGATGCTTCACTTCAGGTTTACTGTATCCCTTGGACCTTCTTATTGACGATGAAACACAGAAATTGCATCCAAATTTAATACAAAAGGCACAATGCCGACTTAAGTAAAAGAGGACTGACACTCTAACATTCTATGATTTGAACCTATCCTGCGAGTCCAGTTTTAGATTCCGATGCTACACTTAAGGTTTACTGTATCCCTTGGACCTTCTTATTGACGATGAAACACAGAAATTGCATCCGAATTTAATACAAAAGGCACAATACCGACTCAAGTACCAGAGGTGTAACACTCTAATTTTCAAAGATTTGAATCTCTCCTGTGAGTCCAGTTTTAGACTCCGATGCTTCACTTCAGGTTTACTGTATCCCTTGGACCTTCTTATTGACGATGAAACACAGAAATTGCATCGGAATTAAATTCCAAAGGCACAATGCCGACATAAGTAGAAAATGACTGACACTCTCACTTTCTATGATTTGAACCTCTCCTGTGAGTCCAGTTTTAGATTCTGATGCTTCACTTCAGGTTTACAGTTTACCTTGCACCTTCTTATTGACGATGAAACACAGAAATTGCATCCGAATTTAATACAAAAGTCACAATGCCGACTTAAGTACAAGAGGACTGACATTCTAACTTTCTATGATTTGAACCTCTCCTGTGAGTCCAGTTTTAGTTTCCGATGCTTCACTTCAGGTTTACTGTATCCCTTGGACCTTCTTATTGACGATGAAACACAGAAATTGCATCCGAATTTAATACAAAAGGCTCAATGCCGACTTAAGTAAAAGAGGACTGACACTCTAACATTCTATGATTTGAACCTCTCCTGCGAGTCCAGTTTTAGATTCCGATGCTTCACTTAAGGTTTACTGTATCCCTTGGACCTTCTTATTGACGATGAAACACAGAAATTGCATCCGAATTTAATACAAAAGGCACAATACCGACTCAAGTACCAGTGGAGTGACACTCTAATTTTCAATGATTTGAATCTCTCCTGTGAGTCCAGTTTTAGACTCCGATGCTTCACTTCAGGTTTACTGTATCCCTTGGACCTTCTTATTGACGATGAAACACAGAAATTGCATCGGAATTAAATTCAAAAGGCACAATGCCGACCTAAGTAGAAGAGGACTGACACTCTCACTTTCTATGATTTGAACCTCTCCTGTGAGTCCAGTTTTAGAATCTGATGCTTCACTTCAGGTTTACAGTATACCTTGCATCTTCTTATTGACGATGAAACACAGAAATTGCATCCGAATTTAATACAAAAGGCACATGCCGACTTAAGTACAAGAGGACTGACATTCTAACTTTCTATGATTTGAACCTCTCCTGTGAGTCCAGTTTTAGTTTCCGATGCTTCACTTCAGGTTTACTGTATCCCTGGGACCTTCTTATTGACGATGAAACACAGAAATTGCATCCGAATTTAATACAAAAGGCACAATGCCGACTTAAGTAAAAGAGGACTGACACTCTAACATTCTATGATTTGAACCTCTCATGTGAGTCCAGTTTTAGATTCCGATGCTTCACTTCAGGTTTACTGTATCCCTTGGACCTACTTATTGACGATGAAACACAGAAATTGCATCCGAATTTAATACAAATGGCACAATGTCGACTTAAGTACAAGAGGACTGACACTCTCACTTTCTATGATTTCAACCTCTCCTGTGAGTCCAGTTTTAGATTCCGATGCTTCACTTCAGGTTTGCAGTGTTCCTTGCACCTTCTAATTGACGATGAAACACAGAAATTGCATCCGAATGTAATACAAAAGGCACAATGCCGACTTAAGTACAAGAGGACTGACATTCTAACTTTCTATGATTTGAACCTCTCCTGTGAGTCCAGTTTTAGTTTCCGATGCTTCACTTCAGGTTTACCGTATCCCTTGGACCTTCTTATTGACGATGAAACACAGAAATTGCACCCGAATTTAATACAAAAGGCACAATGCCGACTAAACTAAAAGAGGACTGACACTCTAACATTCTATGATTTGAACCTCTCCTGTGAGTCCAGTTTTAGATTCCGATGCTTCACTTCAGGTTTACAGTATACCTTGCACCTTCTTATTGACGATGAAACACAGAAATTGCATCCGAATTTAATACAAAAGGCACAATGCCGACTTAAGTACAAGAGGACTGACATTCTAACTTTCTATGATTTGAACCTCTCCTGTGAGTCCAGTTTTAGTTTCCGATGCTTCACTTCAGGTTTACTGTATCCCTTGGACCTTCTTATTGACGATGTAACAGAGAAATTGCATCCGAATTTAATACAAAAGGAACAATGCCGACTTAAGTAAAAGAGGACTGACACTCTAACATTCTATGATTTGAACCAATCATGTGAGTCCAGTTTTAGATTCCGATGCTTCACTTCAGGTTTACTGTATCCCTTGGACCTACTTATTGACGATGAAACACAGAAATTGCATCCGAATTTAATACAAATGGCACAATGTCGACTTAAGTAAAAGAGGACTGACACTCTCACTTTCTATGATTTGAACCTCTCCTGTGAGTCCAGTTTTAGATTCCGATGCTTCACTTCAGGTTTACAGTATACCTTGCACTTTCTTATTGTCGATGAAACACAGAAATTGCATCCGAATTTAATACAAAAGGCACAATGCCGACTTAAGTACAAGAGGACTGACATTCTAACTTTCTGTGATTTGAACCTCTCCTGTGAGTCCAGTTTTAATTTCCGATGCTTCACTTCAGGTTTACTGTATCCCTTGGACCTTCTTATTAACGATGAAACACAGAAATTGCATCCGAATTTAATACAAAAGGCACAATGCCGACTCGAGTAAAAGAGGACTGACACTCTAACATTCTATGATTTTAACTACTCCTGCGAGTCCAGTCTTAGATTCCGATGCTCCACTTAAGGTTTACTGTATCCTTTGCACCTTCTTTTTGACGATGAAACGCAGAAAATGCATCGGAATTAAATTCAAAAGGCACAATGCCGACCTTAGTAGAAGTGGACTGACACTCTCAATTTCTATGATTTGAACCTCTACTGTGAGTCCAGTTTTAGATTCCGATGTTTCACTTCAGGTTTACTGTATGCCTTGCACCTTCTTATTGACGATGAAACACAGAAATTGCATCGGAAATAAATTCAAAAGACACAATGCCGACTTAAGTACAAGAGGACTGACACTCTCACTTTCTATGATGTGAACCTCTCCTGTGAGTCCAGTTATAGATTCCGATGCTTCACTTCAGGTTTACTGTATCCCTTGGACCTGCTTATTGACGATGAAACACAGAGTTTGCATCCGAATATAATACAAAAGGTACAATGCCGACTTAAGTACAAGAGGATCGACACTCTAACTTTCTATGATTCGAACCTCTCCTGTGAGACCAGTTTTAGATTCCGATGCTTCACTTCAGGTTTACTGTATACCTTGCTCCTTCTTATTGACGATGAGACACAGAAATTGCATCCGAATTTAATACAAAAGGCACAATGCCGACATAAGTACAAGAGGACGGACATTCTAACATTCTATGATTTGAACCTCTCATGTGAATCCAATTTTAGATTCCGATGCTTCACTTCAGGTTTACTGTATCCCTTGGACATTCTTATTGACAATGAAACACAGAAATTGCTCCCCAATTTAATACAAAAGCACAATACCGACTCGAGTACAACAGGAGTGACACTCTAACTTTCTATGATTTGAACCTCTCCTGTGAGTCCAGTTTTAGATTCCGAAGCTTCACTTCAGGTTTACTGTATCCCTTGGACCTTCTTATTGACGATGAAACATAGAAATTGCATCCGAATTTAATACAACAGGCACAATGACGACTTAAGTACAAGACTACTGTCACTCTCAATTTCTATGATGTGAACCTCTCCTGTGAGTCCAGTTTCAGATTCCGATGCTTCACTTCAGGTTTACTGCATACCTTGCACCATCTTATTGACGATGAAACACATAAATTGCATCGGAATTAAATTCAAAATGCACAATACCGACTTAAGTACAAGAGGACTGACACTCTCACTTTCTGTGATTTGAACCTCTCCTATGAGTCCACTTTTAGATCCCGATGCTTCACTTCAGGTTTACTGTATACCTTGGACCTTTTTATTGACGATGAAACACAGAGTTTGCATCCAAATTTAATACAAAAGGTACAATGCCGACTTAAGTACAAAAGGACATACACTCTTACTTTCTATGTTTGAACCTCTCCTGTGAGTCCAGTTTTAGATTCCGATGTTTCACTTCAGGTTTACTGTATTCCTTGGACCATCTTATTGACTATGAAACACAGGAATTGCATCCGAATTTAATACAAATGGCACAATGCCAACTTAAGTACAAGAGGACTGGCACTCTCTCTTTCTATGATTTGAACCTCTCCTGTGAGTCCGGTTTTAAATTCCGATGCTTCACTTCAGGTTTACTGTATACCTTGCACCTTCTTATTGACGATGAAACATAGAAATTGCATCGGAATTTAATACAAAAGCCACAATGCCGACTTAAATAAAAGAGGACTAACACTGTAACTTTCGATGATTTGAACCTCTCATGTGAGTCCAGTTTTAGATTGCGATGCTTCACTTCAGGTTTACTGTATCCCTTGGACCTTTTTATTGATGATGTAACACAGAGTTTGCATCCAAATTTAATACAAAAGGTACAATGCCGACTTAAGTACAAGAGGACATACACTCTTACTTTCTATGATTTGAACCTCTCCTGTGAGTCCAGTTTTAGATTCCGATGTTTCACATCAGGGTTACTGTATTCCTTGGACCATCTTATTGACTATGAAACACAGGAATTGCATTCGAATTTAATACAAATGGCACAATGCCAACTTAAGTACAAGAGGACTGACACTCCCTCTTTCTATGATTTGAACCTCTCCTGTGAGTCCGGTTTTAAATTCCGATGCTTCACTTCAGTTTTACTGTATACCTTGCACCTTCTTATTGACGATGAAACATAGCAATTGCATCGGAATTTAATGCAAAAGCCACAATGCCGACTTAAATAAAAGAGGACTAACACTCTAACTTTCTATGATTTGAACCTCTCCTGTGAGTCCAGTTTTAGATTCCGATGCTTCACTTCAGGTTTACAATATACCTTGCACCTTCTTATTGACGATGAAACGCAGAAATTGCATCCGAATTTAATACAAAAGGCACAATGCCGACTTAAGTACAAGAGGAGTGACATTCTAACTTTCTATGATTTGAACCTCTCCTGTGAGTCCAGTTTTAGTTTCCGATGCTTCACTTCAAGTTTACTGTATCCCTTGGACCTTCTTATTGACGATGAAACACAGAAATTGCTTCCGAATTTGATACAAAAGGCACAATGCCGACTTAAGTAAAAGAGGACTGACACTCTAACATTCTATGTTTTGAACCTCTCCTGCGAGTCCAGTTTTAGATTCCGATGCTTCACTTAAGGTTTACTGTACCCCTTGGACCTTCTTATTGGCGATGAATCACAGAAATTTCATCCTAATTAAATACAGATGCCACAATCCCGACTTAAGTACAAGAGGACTGACACTCTCATTTTCTATGATTTGAACCTCTCCTGTGTGACCAGTTTTAGATTCCGATGCTTCACTTCAGTTGACTGTATACCATGCTCCTTCTTATTGACGATGAGACACAGAAATTGCATCCGAATTTAATACAAAAGGCATAATGCCGACTTAAGTACAAGAGGACTGACACTCAATCTTTCTATGATTTGAACCTCTCCTAAGAGTCCAGTTTTAGATTCCGAAGCTTCACTTCAGGTTTACTGCATCCCTAGGACCTTCTTATTGAAGATGAAACACAGAAATTGCATCGGAATTAAATTCAAAACGCACAATGCCGACTTAAGTTAAAGAGGACTGACACCCTCACTTTCTATGATTTGAACCTCTCCTGTGAGTCCACTTTTAGATTCCGATGCTTCACTTCAGGTTTACTGTATCCCTTGGACCTTTTTACTGACGATGAAACACAGAGTTTGCATCCGAATTCAATACAAACGGTACAATGCCGACTTAAGTACAAGAGGACTGACACTCTAACTTTCTATGATTTGAACCTCTCCTGTGAGTCCGGTTTTAGATTCCGATGCTTCACTTCAGGTTTACTGTATCCCTTGGACCTTCTTATTGACGATAAAACACAGAAATTGCATCCGAATTTGATAGAAAAGGCACAATGCTGACTTAAGTACAAGAGGAGTGACACACTAACTTTCTATGATTTGAACCTCTCCTGTGAGTCCTTCCGATGTTTCACTTCAGGTTTACTGTATCCCTTGGACCTTCTTATTGACGATGAAACACAGAAATTGCATACGAATTTAATACAAAAATCACAATGGCGACTAAAATACAAGAGTACTGACACTCTCACTTTCTATGATTTGAACCTCTCCTGTGAGTCCAGTTTTAGATTCCGATGCTTCATTTCAGGTTTACTGTATCCCTTGGACCTTCTTATTGACGATGAAACACAGATATTTCATCCTAATTAAGTACAAATGCCACAATGCCGACTTAAGTACAAGAGGAGTGACACTCGGACTTTCAATGATTTGAATCTCTCCTGTGAGTCAAGTTTTAGACTCCAATGCTTCACTTCAGGTTTACTGTATCCCTTGGACCTTCTTGTTGACGATTTAACACAGAAATTGCATCGGAATTAAATTCAAATGGCACAATGCCGACCTAAGTAGACGAGGACACACACTCTCACTTTCTATGATTTGAACCTCTCCTGTGAGTCCAGTTTTAGATTCTGATGCTTCACTTCAAGTTTACAGTATACCTTGCACCTTCTTATTGACGATGAAACACAGAAATTGCATCCGAATTTAATACAAAAGGCACAATGCCGACTTAAGTACAAGAGGACTGACATTCTAACTTTCTATGATTTGAACCTCTCCTGTGAGGCCAGTTTTAGTTTCCGATACTTCACTTCAGGTTTACTATATCCCTGGGATCTTCTTATTGACGATGAAACACAGAAATTGCACTGGAATTTAATACAAAAGGCACCTTCCCGACTTAAGTAAAAGAGGACTGACACTCTAACATTCTATGATTTGAACCTCTCCTGCGAGTCCAGTTTTAGATTCCAATGCTTCACTTAAGGTTTACTGTATCCCTTGGACCTTCTTATTGACGATGAAACACAGAAATTGCATCCGAATTTAATACAAAAGGCACAATACCGACTTAAGTACAAGAGGAGTGCACTCTAACTTTCTATGATTTGAATTTCTCCTGTGAGTCCAGTTTCAGATTCCGATGTTTCTTTTCAGGTTTACTGTATACGTTGCACCTTCTTATTGACGATGAAACACAGAAATTGCATCGGAAATAAATTCAAAAGACACAATGCCGACTTAAGTACAAGAGGACTGACACTCTCACTTTCTATGATGTGAACCTCTCCTGTGAGTCCAGTTTTGGATTCCGATGCTTCACTTCAGGTTTACTATATCCCTGGGATCTTCTTATTGACGATGAAACACAGAAATTGCACTGGAATTTAATACAAAAGGCACAATCCCGACTTAAGTAAAAGAGGACTGACACTCTAACATTCTATGATTTGAACCTCTCCTGCGAGTCCAGTTTTAGATTCCAATGCTTCACATCAGGTTTACTGTATCCTTTGCACCTTCTTTTTGACGATGAAACACAGAAAATGCATCGGAATTAAATTCAAAAGGCACAATGCCGACCTAAGTAGAAGTGGACTGACACTCTCATTTTCTATGATTTGAACCTCTTCTGTGAGTCCAGTTTTAGATTCCGATGTTTCACTTCAGGTTTACTGTATACGTTGCACCTTCTTATTGACGATGAAACACAGAAATTGCATCGGAAATAAATTCAAAAGACACAATGCCGACTTAAGTACAAGAGGACTGACACTCTCACTTTCTATGATGTGAACCTCTCCTGTGAGTCCAGTTTTGGATTCCGATGCTTCACTTCAGGTTTACTGTATCCCTTGGACCTTCTTATTGACGATGAAACACAGAAATTGCATCCCAATTTAATACAAATGCCACAATGCAGACATAAGTACAAGAGGACGGACACTCTCACTTTCTATGATTTGAACCTTTCCTGTGAGTCCAGTTTTAGATTCCGATGCTTCACTTCAGGTTTACTGTATCCCTTAGACCTTCTTATTGCCGATGAAACACTGAAATTGCACCCGAATTTAATACAAATGACACAATGCTGACTTAAGTACAAGATGACTGACACTCTCACTTTCTATGATTTGAACCTCTCCTAAGAGTCCAGTTTTAGATTCCGATGCTTCACTTCAGGTTTACTGTATCCCTTGGACCTCCTTATTGAAGATGAAACACAGAAATTGCATCGGAATTAAATTCAAAACGCTCAATGCCAACTTAAGTAAAAGAGGACTGACACTCTCACTTTCTATGATTTGAACCTCTCCTGTGAGGCCAGTTTTAGATTCCGATGCTTCACTTCAGGTTTACTGTATCCCTTGGACATTCTTATTGCCGATGAAACACAGAGTTTGCATCCGAATTTTATAGAAAAGGCACAATGCCGACTTAAGTACAAGAGGACTGACACTCTCACTTTCTATGATTTGAGCCTCTGCTGTGAGTCCAGTTTCAGATTCCGATGCGTCACTTCAGGTTTACTGTATACCTTGCACCTTCTTATTGACGATGAAACACAGAAATTGCATCGGAATTAAATTCAAAAGGCACAATGACGACGTAACTACAAGAGGACTGACACTCTCACTTTCTATGATTTGAACCTCTCCTGTGAGACCAGTTATAGGTTCCGAAGCTTCACTTCAGGTTTACTGTATCCCTTGGACCTTTTTATTGACGATGAAACACAGAGTTTGCATCCGAATTTAATACAAATGGTACAATGCCGACTTAAGTACAAGAGGAGTGACACTCAAACTTTCTGTGATTTGATCCTCTCCTGTGAGTCCATTTTTGATTCCGATGTTTCACTTCAGGATTACTGTATCCCTTGGTCCTTCTTATTGACTATGAAACACAGGAATTACATCCGAATTTAATACAAATGGCACAATGCCGACTTACGTACAAGAGGACTGACACTCTTTCTTTCTATGATTTGAACCTCTCCTGTGAGACCGGTTTTAAATTCCGATGATTCACTCCAGGTTTACTGTGTACCTTGCACCTTCTTAATGACGATGAACATAGAAATTGCATCGGAATTTAATACAAAAGGCACAATGCCGACTTAAGTAAAAGAGGACAAACACTCTAACTTGCTGTGATTTGAACCTCTCCTGTGAGTCCAGTTTTAGATTCCGATGCTTAAGTTTAGGTATACTGTACACCTTGCACCTTCTTATTGACGATGAAACACAGATATTGCATCCGAATTTAATTCAAAAGGCACAATGCCGACATAAGTACAAGAGGAGTGACACCCTAACTTTCTATGATTTGAACCTCTCCTGTGAGTCCAGTTTTAGATTCCGATGCTTCACTTCAGGTTTACTGTATCCCTTGGATTTTCTTATTGACGATGAAACACAGAAATTGCATCCGAATGTAATACAAATGGCGTAATAGCGACTTAAGTACAAGAGGAGTGACGCCCTAACTTTCTATCATTTGAACCTCTCCTGTGAGTCCAGTTTTAGATTCCGATGTTTCACTTCAGGTTTACTGTATACCTTTGACCAAATTATTGACGATGAAACACAGAAATTTTATCCGAATTTAATACAAATGGCACAATGCCGACTTAAGTACAAGAGGACTGACACTCTCACTCTCTATGATTTGAACCGCTCCTGTGAGTCCAGTTTTAGATTCTGATGCTTCACTTCAGGTTTACTGTATACCTTGCACCTTCTGATTGACGATGAAACACAGAAATTGCATCGGAATTTAATACAAAAGGCACAATGCCGACCTAAGTAAAAGAGTACCGACACTCTAACTTTCTATGATTTGAACCTCTCCAGTGAGTCCAGTTTTAGATTCCGATGCTTCACTTAAGGTTTACTGTATCCCTTGGACCTTCTTATTGACGATGAAAGACAGAAATTGCATCCGAATTTAATACAAAAGCTGCAATACCGACTTAAGTACAAGAGGAGTGACATTTTAACTTTCTATGATTTGAATCTCTCCTGTGAGTCCACTTTTAGATTCCGATGCTACACTTCTTATTTACTGTATCCCTTGGACCCACTTATTGACGAAGAAACACAGAAATTGCATCGGAATTTAATTCAAAAGGCACAATGCCGACCTAAGTAGAAGAGGACTTACACTCTCACTTTCTATGATTTGAACCTCTTTTCTGAGTCCAGTTTCAGATTCCGATGCGTCACTTCAGGTTTACTGTATACCTTGCACCTTCCTATTGACGATGAAACACAGAAAATGCATCGGAATTAAATTCAAAAGGCGCAATGCCGACTTAAGTACAAGAGGACTGACACTCTCACTTTCTATGATTTGAACCTCTCCTGTGAGACCAGTTTTAGATTCCGATGCTTCACTTCAGGTTTACTGTATCCCTTGGACATTTTTATTGACGATGAAACACAGAGTTTGCATCCGAATTTATTACAAAAGGTACAATGCCAACTTAAGTACAAAAGGACTGACCCTCTAACTTTCTATGATTTGAACCTCTCCTGTGAGTCCGTTTTTAGATTCCGATGCTTCACTTCAGGTTTACTGTATCCCTTGGAGCATCTTATTGACGATAAAACACATACATTGCGTCCGAATTTAATACAAAAGGCACAATACCGACTTAAGTACAAGAGGTGCGACACTCTAACTTTCTATGATTTGAAGCACTCCTGTGTGCCCAGTTTTAGATTCCGATGTTTCACTTCAGGTTTACTTATCCCTTGGACCTTCTTATTGACGATGAAACTCAGGAATTGCATCCGAATTTAATACAAATGGCACAATGCCGACTTAAGTACAAGAAGACTGACACTGTCACTTTCTATGATTGAACTTTTCCTGTGAGTCCAGTTTTAGATTCCGATGCTTCACTTCTGGTTTACTGTATCCCTTGGACCTTCTTATTGACGATGAAACACAGAAATTGCACCCGAATTTAATACAAATGGCACAATGCCGACTTAAGTACAAGAGGACTGACTCTCTCACTTTCTATGCTTTGGACCTCTCCTGTGACTCCAGTTTTAGATTCCGATGCTTCACTTCACGTTCACTGTATCCCTGGGACCTTCTTATTGACGATGAAACACAGAAATTGGATCCGAATTTAATCCAAAAGGCACAGTGGCGACTTAAGTACAAAAGGACTGACACTTTCACTTTCAATGATTTGAACCCCTCCTGTGAGTCCAGTTTTAGATTCCAAAGCTTCACTTCAGCTTTACTGTATACCTTGCAAATTCTTATTGACGATGAAACACAGATATTGCATCGGAATTAAATTCAAAAGGCACAATGATGACTTAAGTACAAGAGGACTGACACTCTAATTTTCTATGATTTGAACCTCTCCTGTGAGTCCAGTTTTAGATTCCGATGCTTCACTTCAGGTTTACTGTATCCCTTGGACCTTCTTATTGACGATGAAACACAGAAGTTGCATCCGAATTCAATACAAAAATCACAACGGCGACTTAAGTACAAGAGGACTGACACTCTAACTTTCTATGATTTGAACCTCTCCTGTGAGTCCAGTTTTAGATTCCGATGCTCCTCTTCAGGTTTACTGTATCCCTTGGACCTTCTTATTGACTATGAAACACAGAGTTTGCATCCTAATTTAATACAAAAGGCACAATGCCGACTTAAGTACAAGAGTAATGACACTCTAACTTTCTATGATTTGAACCCCTCCTGTGAGTCCAGTTTTAGATTCCGATGCTTCACTTCAGGTTTACTGTATCCCTTGGACCTTCTTATTGACGATGAGACACAGAAATTGGATCCGAATTTAATACAAAAGGCACAATGGCGACTTAAGTACAAGAGGACTGACACTCTCACTTTCAATGATTTGATCCTCTCCCTAGAGTCCAGTTTCAGATTCCGATGATTCACTTCAGGTTTACTGTATACCTTGCAACTTGTTATTGACGATGAAACACAGAAATAGCATCGGAATTAAATTCAAAAGGCACAATGCCGACTTAAGTACAAGAGGACTGACACTCTCACTTTCTATTATTTGAACCTCTCCTGGGAGTCCAGTTTTAGATTCCGATGCTTCACTTCAGCTTTACTGTATACCTTGCAACTTCTTATTGACGATGAAACACAGATATTGCATCGGAATTAAATTCAAAAGGCACAATGCCGACTTAAGTACAAGAGGACTGACACTCTAATTTTCTATGATTTGAACCTCTCCTGTGAGTCCAGTTTTAGATTCCGATGCTTCACTTCAGGTTTACTGTATCCCTTGGACCTTCTTATTGACGATGAAACACAGACGTTGCATCCGAATTCAATACAAAAATCACAACGGTGACTTAAGTACAAGAGGACTGACACTCTCACTTTCTATGATTTGAAACTCTCCTGTGAGTCCAGTGTTAGATTCCGATGCTTCACTTCAGGTTACTGTATCCCTTGGACCTTCTTATTGACGATGAAACACAGAAATTGCATCCGAATTTAATACAAATGCCACAATGCCGACTTAAGTACAAGAGGACTGACACTCTAACTTTCTATGATTTGAACCTCTCCTGTGAGTCCAGTTTTAGATTCCGATGCTTCACTTTAGGTTTACTGTATACCTTGCACCTTCTTATTGACGATTAAACACAGAAATTGCATCCGAATTTAATACAAAAGGCACAATGCCGACTTAAGTACAAGAGGACTGACATTCTTACTTTCTATGATTTGAGCCTGTCCTGTGAGTCCAGTTTTTGATTCCGGTGCTTCACTTCAGTTTTACTGTATACCTTGCACCTTCTGATTGACGATGAAACACAGAAATTGCATCGGAATTTGATACAAAATGCACAATGCCGACCTAAGTAAAAGAGGACTGACACTATAACTTTCTATGATTTGAACCTCTCCAGTGAGTCCAGTTTTAGATTCCGATGCTTCACTTAAGGTTTACTGTATCCCTTGGACCTTCTTATTGACGATGAAACACTAACATTGCACCTGAATTTAATACAAATGGCACAATGCCGACTTAAGTACAAGAGGACTGACACTTTCACTTTCTATGACTTGAACCTCTCCTGTGAGTCCAGTTTTAGATTCCGATGCTCCACTTCAGGTCTAATGTATCCCTTGGGCCTTCGTATTGACGATGAAACACAGAAATTGCATCGGAATTAAATTCGAAACTCACAATGCCGACTTAAGTACATGAGGACTGACACTATAACTTTCTATGAATTGAACCTCTCCTGTGAGTCCAGTTTTAGATTCCGATGCATCACTTCAGTTTTACTGTATCCTTTGGACCTTCTTATTGACGATGAAACACAGAGTTTGCATCCGAATTTAATACAAAAGGCACAATGCCGACTTAAGTACAAGAGGACTGACACTCTAACTTTCTATGATTTGAACCTCTCCTGTGTGTCCAGTTTTAGATTCCGATGCTTCACTTTAGGTTTACTGTATACCCTGCACCTTCCTATTGATGATGAAACACAGAAATTGCATCGGAATTAAATTCAAAAGGCACAATGCCGACTTAAGTAGAAGAGGACTGACACTCTCACTTTCTATGATTTGAGCCTCTCCTGTGAGTCCAGTTTTAGATTCCGATGCTTCACTTCAGGTTTACTGTATCCCTTGGACCTTCTTATTAACGATGAAACACAGAGTTTGCATCCGAATTTAATACAAAAGGTACAATGCCGACTTAAGTACAAGAGGACTGACACACTAACTTTCTATGATTTGAACCTCTCCTGTGAGTCCAGTTCAATAATCCGATGCTTCACTTCAGGTATACTGTATCTCTTGGACCTTCTTATTGACGGTGAAACACAGAAATTGCTTCCGAATTTAATACAAAAATCACAATGACGACTTAAGTACAAGAGGACTGACACTCTCACTTTCTATGATTTGAACCTCTCCTGTGAGTCCAGTTTTAGATTCTGATGCTTCACTTCAGGTTTACTGTATCCCTTGGACCTTCTTATTGACGATGAAACACTAACATTGCACCTGAATTTTATACAAATGGCACAATGCCGACTTAAGTACAAGAGGACTGACACTTTCACTTTCTATGATTTGAACCTCTCCTGTGAGTCCAGTTTTAGATTCCGATGCTCCACTTCAGGTCTACTGTATCCCTTGGACCTTCGTAATGACGATGAAACACAGAGATTGCATCGGGATTAATTTCGAAACTCACAATGCCGACTTAAGTAAAAGAGGACTGACACTCTCACTTTCTATGATTTGAACCTCTCCTGTGAGTCTAGTTTTAGATTCCGATGCTTCACTTCAGGTTTACTGTATCACTTAGACCTTCTTATTGACGATGAAACACAGAAATTGCATCGGAACTAAATTCAGAAATCACAATGCCGACTTAAGTACAAGAGGACTGACACTATAACTTTCTATGATTTGAACCTCTCCTGTGAGTCCAGTTTTAGACTCCGATGCATCACTTCAGGTTTACTGTATCCCTTGGACCTTCTTATTGACGATGAAACACAGAGTTTGCATCCGAATTTAATACAAAAGGCACAATGCCGACTTAAGTACAAGAGGATTGACACTCTAACTTTCTATGATTTGAACCTCTCCTGTGTGTCCAGTTTTAGATTTCGATGCTTCACTTCAGGTTTACTGTATACCCTGCACCTTCTTATTGACGATGAAACACAGAAATTGCATCGGAATTAAATTCAAAAGGCACAATGCCGACTTAAGTACAAGATAACTGACACTCTCACTTTCTATGATTTGAACGTCTCATGTGAGTCCAGTTTTAGATTCCGATGCTTCACTTCAGGTTTACTGTATCCCTTGGACCTTCTTATTAACGATGAAACACAGAGTTTGCATCCGAATTTAATACAAAAGGTACAATGCCGACTTTAGTACAAGAGGACTGACACACTAACTTTCTATGATTTGAACCTCTCCTGTGAGTCCAGTTTAAGAATCCGATGCTTCACTTCAGGTATCCTGTATCCCATGGACCTTCTTATTGACGATGAAACACAGAAATTGCTTCCGAATTTAATACAAAAATCACAATGGCGACTTAAGTACATGAGGACTGACACTCTCACTTTCTATGATTTGAACCTCTCCAGTGAGTCCAGTTTTAGATTCTGATGCTTCACTTCAGGTTTACTGTATCCCTTGGACCTTCTTATTGACGATGAAACACAGAGTTTGCATCCGAATTTAATACAAAAGGTACAATGCCGACTTAAGTAAAAAGAGGACTGACACACTAACTTTCTATGATTTGAACCTCTCCTGTGAGTCCAGTTTAAGAATCCGATGCTTCACTTCAGGTTTACTGTATCCTTTGGACCTTCTTATTGACGATGAAACACAGAAATTGCACCCGAATTTAATACAAATGGCACAATGCTGACTTGAGTACAAGAGGACTGACACTCTCACTATCTATGATTTGAACCTCTCCTGTGAGTCCAGTTTTAGATTCCGATGCTGCACTTCAGGTTTACTGTATCCCTTGGACCTTCTTATTGACGATGAAACACAGAGTTTGCATCCGAATTCAATACAAAAGGCACAATGGCGACTTAAGTACAAGAGGACTGACACTCTCACTTTCAATGATTTGATCCTCTCCTGTGAGTCCAGTTTCAGATTCCGATGCTTCACTTCAGGTTTACTATATACCTTGCACCTTGTTATTGACGATGAAACACAGAAATTGCATCGGAATTAAATTCAAAAGGCACAATGCCGACTTAAGTACAAGAGGACTGACACTCTCACTTTCTATTATTAGAACCTCTCCTGGGAGTCCAGTTTTAGATTCCGATGCTTCACTTCAGGTTTACTGTATACCTTGGACCTTCTTATTGACGATGAAACACAGAAATTGCATCGGAATTAAATTCGAAACTCACAATGCCGACTTAAGTAAAAGAGGACTGACACTCGCACTTTCTATGATTTGAACCTCTCCTGTGAGTCCAGTTTTAGATTCCGATGCTTCACTTCAGGTTTGCTGTATCCCTTGGACCTTCTTATTGACGATGAAACAAAGAAATTGATTCATAATTAAATTCGAAACTCACAATGACGACTTAAGCAAAAGAGGACTGACACTCTCGCTTTCTATGATTTGAACCACACCTGTGAGCCCAGCTTTAGATTCCGATGCTTAACTTCAGATTTACTGTATCACTTTGACCTACTTATTGACAATGAAACACAGAAATTGCATCGGAATTAAATTCAAAACTCACAATGCCGACTTAAGTACAAGAGGACTGACACTATAACTTTCTATGATTTGAACCTCTCCTGTGAGTCCAGTTTTAGATTCCGATGCTTCACTTCAGGTTTACTGTATCCCTTGGACCTTCTTACTGACAATGAAACACAGAGTTTGCATCCGAATTTAATACAAAAGGCACAATGCCGACTTAAGTACAAGAGGACTGACACTCTAACTTTCTATGATTTGAACCTCTCCTGTGAGTCCAGTTTTAGATTCCGATGCTTCACTTCAGGTTTACTGTATACCCTGCACCTTCTTATTGACGATGAAAGACAGAAATTGCATCGGAATTAAATTCAAAAGGCACAATGCCGACGTAAGTACAAGAGGACTGACACTCTCACTTTCTATGATTTGAACCTCTCCTGTGAATCCAGTTTTAGATTCCGATGCTTCACTTTAGGTTTACTGTATCCCTTGGACCTTCTTATTGGCGATGAAACACAGAGTTTGCATCCGAATTTAATACAAAAGGTACAATGCCGACTTAAGTACAAAAGGACTGACACACTAACTTTCTATGATTTGAACCTCTCCTGTGACTCCAGTTTAAGAATCCGATGCCTCACTTCAGGTTCACTGTATCCCTTGGACCTTCTTATTGACGATGAAACACAGAAATTGCTTCTGAATTTAATACAAAAATCACAATGACGACTTAAGTACAAGAGGACTGACACTTTCACTTTCTATGATTTGAACCTCTCCTGTGAGTCCAGTTTTAGATTCCGATGCATCACTTCAGGTTTACTATATCCCTTGGACCTTCTTATTGACGATGAAACACAGAGTTTGCATCCGAATTTAATACAAAAGGTACAATGCCGACCTAAGTACAAGAGGACTGACACACTAACTTTCTATGATTTGAACCTGTCCTGTGAGTCCAGTTTAAGAATCCGATGCTTCACTTCAGGTTTACTGTATACCTTGGACCTTCTTATTGACGATGAAACACAGAAATTGCACCCGAATTTAATACAAATGGCACAATGCCGACTTAATTACAAGAGGACTGACACTCTCACTTTCTATGATTTGAACCTCTCCTGTGTGTCCAGTTTTAGATTTCGATGCTTCAATTGAGGTTTACTGTATACCCTGCACCTTCTTATTGACGATGAAACACAGAAATTGCATCGGAATTAAATTCAAAAGGCACAATGCCGACTTAAGTACAAGAGGACTGACACTCTCACTTTCTATGATTTGAACCTCTCCTGTGAGTCCAGTTTTAGATTCCGATGCTTCACTTCAGGTTTACTGTATCCCTTGGACCTTCTTATTAACGATGAAACACAGAGTTTGCATCCGAATTTAATACAAAAGGTACAATGCCGACTTAAGTACAAGAGGACTGACACACTAACTTTCTGTGATTTGAACCTCTCCTGTGAGTCCAGTTTAAGAATCCGATGCATCACTTCAGGTATACTGTATCCCTTGGACCTTCTTATTGACGATGAAACACAGAAATTGCTTCCGAATTTAATACAAAAATCACAATGGCGACTTAAGTACAAGAGGACTGACACTCTCACTTTCTATCATTTGGACCTCTCCAGTGAGTCCAGTTTTAGATTCTGATGCTTCACTTCAGGTTTACTGTATCCCTTGGACCTTCTTATTGACGATGAAACACAGAGTTTGCATCCGAATTTAATACAAAAGGTACAATGCCGACTTAAGTAAAAAGAGGACTGACACACTAACTTTCTATGATTTGAACCTCTCCTGTGAGTCCAGTTTAAGAATCCGATGCTTCACTTCAGGTTTACTGTATCCCTTGGACCTTCTTATTGACGATGAAACACAGAAATTGCACCCGAATTTAATACAAATGGCACAATGCTGACTTAAGTACAAGAGGACTGACACCCTCACTATCTATGATTTGAACCTCTCCTGTGAGTCCAGTTTTAGATTCCGATGCTGCACTTCAGGTTTACTGTATCCCTTGGACCTTCTTATTGACGATGAAATACAGAGTTTGCATCCGAATTTAATACAAAAGGCACAATGCCGACTTAAGTACAAGAGTAATGACACTCTAACTTTCTATGATTTGATTCCCTCCTGTGAGTCCAGTTTTAGATTCCGATGCTTCACTTCAGGTTTACTGTATCCCTTGGACCTTCTTATTGACGATGAGACACAGAAATTGGATCCGAATTTAATACAAAAGGCACAATGGCGACTTAAGTACAAGAGGACTGACACTCTCACTTTCAATGATTTGATCCTCTCCTGTGAGTCCAGTTTCAGATTCCGATGCTTCACTTCAGGTTTACTGTATACCTTGCACCTTGTTATTGACGATGAAACACAGAAATTGCATCGGAATTAAATTCAAAAGGCACAATGCCGACTTAAGTACAAGAGGACTGACACTCTCACTTTCTATTATTAGAACCTCTCCTGGGAGTCCAGTTTTAGATTCCGATGCTTCACTTCAGGTTTACTGTATCCCTTGGACCTTCTTATTGACGATGAAACACAGAAATTGCATCGGAATTAAATTCGAAACTCACAATGCCGACTTAAGTAAAAGAGGACTGACACTCGCACTTTCTATGATATGAACCTCTCCTGTGAGTCCAGTTTTAGATTCCGATGCTTCACTTCAGGTTTGCTGTATCCCTTGGACCTTCTTATTGACGATGAAACAAAGAAATTGCATCATAATTAAATTCGAAACTCACAATGCCGACTTAAGCAAAAGAGGACTGACACTCTCGCTTTCTATGATTTGAACCACTCCTGTGAGCCCAGCTTTAGATTCCGATGCTTAACTTCAGGTTTACTGTATCACTTTGACCTACTTATTGACAATGAAACACAGAAATTGCATCGGAATTAAATTCAAAACTCACAATGCCGACTTAAGTACAAGAGGACTGACACTATAAGTTTCTATGATTTGAACCTCTCCTGTGAGTCCAGTTTTAGATTCCGATGCTTCACTTCAGGTTTACTGTATACCCTGCACCTTCTTATTGACGATGAAAGACAGAAATTGCATCGGAATTAAATTCAAAAGGCACAATGCCGACTTAAGTACAAGAGGACTGACACTCTCACTTTCTATGATTTGAACCTCTCCTGTGAATCCAGTTTTAGATTCCGATGCTTCACTTTAGGTTTACTGTATCCCTTGGACCTTCTTATTGGCGATGAAACACAGAAATTGCATCGGAATTAAATTCAAAAATCACAATGCCGACTTAAGTACAAGAGGACTGACACTATAACTTTCTATGATTTGAACCTCTCCTGTGACTCCAGTTTAAGAATCCGATGCCTCCCTTCAGGTTCACTGTATCCCTTGGACCTTCTTATTGACGATGAAACACAGAAATTGCTTCCGAATTTAATGCAAAAATCACAATGACGACTTAAGTACAAGAGGACTGACACTTTCACTTTCTATGATTTGAACCTCTCCTGTGAGTCCAGTTTTAGATTCCGATGCTCCGCTTCAGGTCTAGTGTATCCCTTGGACCTTCGTATTGACGATGAAACACAGAAATTGCATCGGAATTAAATTCGAAACTCACAATGCCGACTTAAGTAAAAGAGGACTGACACTCTCACTTTCTATGATTTGAACCTCTCCTGTGAGTCTAGTTTTAGATTCCGATGCTTCACTTCAGGTTTACTGTATCACTTAGACCTTCTTATTGACGATGAAACACAGAAATTGCATCGGAATTAAATTCAAAAATCACAATGCCGACTTAAGTACAAGAGGACTGACACTATAACTTTCTATGATTTGAACCTCTCCTGTGAGTCCAGTTTTAGATTCCGATGCATCACTTCAGGTTTACTATATCCCTTGGAGCTTCTTATTGACGATGAAACACAGAGTTTGCATCCGAATTTAATACAAAAGGCACAATGCCGACTTAAGTACAAGAGGACTGGCACACTAACTTTCTATGATTTGAACCTCTCCTGTGAGTCCAGTTTAAGAATCCGATGCTTCACTTCAGGTTTCCTGTAATCCCCCGGACCTTCTTATTGACGATGAAACACAGAAATTGCTTCCGAATTTAATACAAAAATCACAATGGCGACTTAAGTACAAGAGGACTGACACTCTCACTTTCTATGATTTGAACCTCTCCTGTGAGTCCAGTTTTAGATTCTGATGCTTCACTTCAGGTTTACTGTATCCCTTGGACCTTCTTATTGACGATGAAACACAGAGTTTGCATCCGAATTTAATACAAAAGGTACAATGCCGACCTAAGTACAAGAGGACTGACACACTAACTTTCTATGATTTGAACCTGTCCTGTGAGTCCAGTTTAAGAATCCGATGCTTCACTTCAGGTTTACTGTATACCTTGGACCTTCTTATTGACGATGAAACACAGAAATTGCACCCGAATTTAATACAAATGGCACAATGCCGACTTAATTACAAGAGGACTGACACTCTCACTTTCTATGATTTGAACATCTCCTGTGAGTCCAGTTTTAGATTCCCATGCTTCACTTCAGGTTTACTGTATACCTTGCACCTTCTTATTGACGATGAAACACAGAAATTGTATCCAAATTTAATACAAAAGGCACAATGCCGACTAAAGTACAGGAGGACTGACATTCTAACTATCTATGATTTGAACCGCTCCTGTGAGTCCAGTTCTAGATTCCGATGCTCACTTCAGGTTACTGTATCCCTTGGACCTTCTTATTGAAGATGAAACACAGAAATTGCACCCGAATTTAATACAAAAGGCACAATACAGACTCAAGTACAAGAGGAGTGACACTCTAACTTTATAAGATTTGAACGTCTCCTGTGAGTCCAGTTTTAGATTCCGATGCTTTACTTCAGGTTTACTGTATCCCTTGGACCTTCTTATTGACGATGAAACACAAAAATTGCATCCGAATTTAATACAAATGGCACAATGCCGACTTAAGTACAACAGGACTGACACTTTCACTTTCTATGATTTGAACCTCTCCTGTGAGTCCAGTTTTAGATTCCGATGCTCCACTTCAGGTCTACTGTATCCCTTGGACCTTCGTATTGACGATGAAACACAGAGATTGCATCGGGATTAAATTCGAAACTCACAATGCCGACTTAAATAAAAGCGGACTGACACTCTCACTTTCTATGATTTGAACCTCTCCTGTGTGTCCAGTTTTAGATTTCGATGCTTCAATTGAGGTTTACTGTATACCCTGCACCTTCTTATTGACGATGAAACACAGAAATTGCATCGGAATTAAATTCAAAAGGCACAATGCCGACTTAAGTACAAGAGGACTGACACTCTCACTTTCTATGATTTGAACCTCTCCTGTGAGTCCAGTTTTAGATTCCGATGCTTCACTTCAGGTTTACTGTATCCCTTGGACCTTCTTATTAACGATGAAACACAGAGTTTGCATCCGAATTTAATACAAAAGGTACAATGCCGACTTAAGTACAAGAGGACTGACACACTAACTTACTATGATTTGAACCTCTCCTGTGAGTCCAGGTTAAGAATCCGATGCTTCACTTCAGGTATACTGTATCCCTTGGACCTTCTTATTGACGATGAAACACAGAAATTGCTTCCGAATTTAATACTAAAATCACAATGGCGACATAAGTACAAGAGGACTGACACCCTCACTTTCTATCATTTGAACCTCTCCAGTGAGTCCAGTTTTAGATTCTGATGCTTCACTTCAGGTTTACTGTATCCCTTGGACCTTCTTATTGACGATGAAACACAGAGTTTGCTTCCGAATTTAATACAAAAGGTACAATGCCGACTTAAGTAAAAAGAGGACTGACACACTAACTTTCTATGATTTGAACCTCTCCTGTGAGTCCAGTTTAAGAATCCGATGCTTCACTTCAGGTTTACTGTATCCCTTGGACCTTCTTATTGACGATGAAACACAGAAATTGCACCCGAATTTAATACAAATGGCACAATGCTGACTTAAGTACAAGAGGACTGACACTCTCACTATCTATGATTTGAACCTCTCCTGTGAGTCCAGTTTTAGAATCTGATGCTGCACTTCAGTTTTACTGTATCCCTTGGACCTTCTTATTGACGATGAAACACAGAGTTTGCATCCGAAATTAATACAAAAGGCACAATGCCGACTTAAGTACAAGAGTAATGACACTCTAACTTTCTATGATTTGAACCCCTCCTGTGAGTCCAGTTTTAGATTCCGATGCTTCACTTCAGGTTTACTGTATCCCTTGAACCTTCTTATTGACGAAGAGACACAGAAATTGGATCCGAATTTAATACAAAAGGCACAATGGCGACTTAAGTACAAGAGGACTGACACTCTCACTTTCTATTATTTGAACCTCTCCTGGGAGTCCAGTTTTAGATTCCGATGCTTCACTTCAGGTTTACTGTATCCATTGGACCTTCTTATTGACGATGAAACACAGAAATTGCATCGGTATTGAATTCGAAACTCATAATGCCGACTTAAGTAAAAGAGGACTGACACTCGCACTTTCTATGATTTGAACCTCTCCTGTGAGTCCAGTTTTAGATTCCGATGCTTCACTTCAGTTTTGCTGTATCCCTTGGACCTTCTTATTGACGATGAAACAAAGAAATTTCATCGGAATTAAATTCAAATCTCACAATGCCGACTTAAGCAAAAGAGGACTGACACTCTCGCTTTCTATGATTTGAACCACTCCTGTGAGCCCAGCTTTAGATTCCGATGCTTAACTTCAGGTTTACTGTATCACTTAGACCTACTTATTGACAATGAAACACAGAAATTGCATCGGAATTAAATTCAAAACTCACAATGCCGACTTAAGTACAAGAGGACTGACACTATAACTTTCTACGATTTGAACCTCTCCTGTGAGTCCAGTTTTAGATTCCGATGCTTCACATCAGGTTTACTGTATCCCTTGGACCTTCTTATTGGCGATGAAACACAGAGTTTGCATCCGAATTTAATACAAAAGGTACAATGCCGACTTAAGTACAAGAGGACTGACACACTAACTTTCAATGATTTGAACCTCTCCTAAGACTCCAGTTTAAGAATCCGATGCCTCCCTTCAGGTTCACTGTATCCCTTGGACCTTCTTATTGACGATGAAACACAGAAATTGCTTCCGAATTTAATACAAAAATCACAATGACGACTTAAGTACAAGAGGACTGACACTCTCACTTTCTATGATTTGAACCTCTCCTGTGAGTCCAGTTTTAGATTCTGATGCTTCACTTTAGGTTTACTGTATCACTTGGACCTTCTTATTGACGATGAAACACAGAATTTGCATCCGAATTTAATACAAAAGGTACAATGCCGACTTAAGTACAAGAGGACTGACACACTAACTTTCTATGATTTGAACATTTCCTGTGAGTCCAGTTTTAGATTCCGATGCTTCACTTCAGGTTTACTGTATCCCTTGGACCTTCTTATTGACGATGAAACACTAACATTGCACCTGAATTTAATACAAATGGCACAATGCCAACTTAAGTACAAGAGGACTGACACTTTCACTTTCTATGATTTGAACCTCTCCTGTGAGTCCAGTTTTAGATTCCGATGCTCCGCTTCAGGTCTAATGTATCCCTTGGACCTTCGTATTGACGATGAAAGACAGAAATTGCATCGGAATTAAATTCGAAACTCACAATGCCGACTTAAGTAAAAGAGGACTGACACTCTCACTTTCTATGATTTGAACCTCTCCTGTGAGTCTAGTTTTAGATTCAGATGCTTCACTTCAGGTTTACTGTATCACTTAGACCTTCTTATTGACATTGAAACACAGAAATTGCATCGGAATTAAATTCAAAAATCACAATGCCGTCTTAAGTACAAGAGGACTGACACTATTACTTTCTATGATTTGAACCTCTCCTGTGAGTCCAGTTTTAGATTCCGATGCATCACTTCAGGTTTACTATATCCCTTGGACCTTCTTATTGACGATGAAACACAGAGTTTGCATCCGAATTTAATACAAAAGGCACAATGCCGACTTAAGTACAAGAGGACTGACACACTAACTTTCTATGATTTGAACCTCTCCTGTGACTCCAGTTTAAGAATCCGATGCTTCACTTCAGGTATACTGTAATCCCCCGGACCTTCTTATTGACGATGAAACACAGAAATTGCTTCCGAATTTAATACAAAAATCACAATGGCGACTTAAGTACAAGAGGACTGACACTCTCACTTTCTATGATTTGAACCTCTCCTGTGAGTCCAGTTTTAGATTCTGATGCTTCACTTCAGGTTTACTGTATCCCTTGGACCTTCTTATTGATGATGAAACACAGAGTTTGCATCCGAATTTAATACAAAAGGTACAATGCCGACTTAAGTACAAGAGGGCTGACACACTAACTTTCTATGATTTGAACCTGTCCTGTGAGTCCAGTTTAAGAATCCGATGCATCACTTCAGGTTTACTGTATCCCTTAAACCTTCTTATTGACGATGAAACAGAGAAATTGCACCCGAATTTAATACAAATGGCACAATGCAGACTTAAGTACAAGAGGACTGACACTTTCACTTTCGATGATTTGAACCTCTCCTGTGAATCCAGTTTTAGTTTCCGATGCTCCACTTCAGGTTTACTGTTACCCTTGGACCTTCTTATTGACGATGAAACACAGAGTTTGCATCCGAATTTAATGCAAAAGGCACAATGCCGACTTAAGTACAAGAGTAATGACACTCTAACTTTCTATGATTTGAACCCCTACTGTGAGTCCAGTTTTAGATTCCGATGCTTCACTACAGGTTTACTGTATCCCTTGGACCTTCTTATTGACGATGAGACACAGAAATTGGATCCGAATTTAATACAAAAGGCACAATGGCGACTTAATTAGAAGAGGACTGACACTCTCACTTTCAATGATTTGATCCTCTCCTGTGAGTCCAGTTTCAGATTCCGATGCTTCACTTCAGGTTTACTGTATACCTTGCTCCTTGTTATTGACGATGAAACACAGAAATTGCATCGGAATTAAATTCAAAAGGCACAATGCCGACTTAAGTTCAAGAGGACTGACACTCTCACTTTCTATTATTTGAACCTCTCCTGGGAGTCCATTTTTAGATTCCGATGCTACACTTCAGGTTTACTGCATCCCTTGGACCTTCTTGTTGACGATGAAACACAGAAATTGCATCGGAATTAAATTCGAAACTCACAATGCCGACTTAAGCAAAAGAGGACTGACACTCTCGCTTTCTATGATTTGATCCACTCCTGTGAGCCCAGTTTTAGATTCCGATGCTTAACTTCAGGTTTACTGTATCACTTAGACCTACTTATTGACAATGAAACACAGAAATTGCATCGGAATTAAATTCAAAAATCACAATGCCGACTTAAGTACAAGAGGACTGACACACTAACTTTCTATGATTTGAACCTCTCCTGTGACTATAGTTTAAGAATCCGATGCCTCACTTCTGGTTTACTGTATCCCTTGGACCTTCTTATTGATGATGAAACACAGAAATTCCTTCCGAATTTAATACAAAAATCACAATGACGACTTAAGTACAAGAGGACTGACACTCTCACTTTCTATGATTTGAACCTCTCCTGTGAGTCCAGTTTTAGATTCTGATGCTTCACTTCAGGTTTACTGTATCCCTTGGACCATCTTATTTACGATGAAACACAGAAATTGCATCCAAATTTAATACAAATGCCACAATGCCGACATAAGTACAAGAGGACTGACACCCCCACTTTCTATTATGTGAACATTTCCTGTGAGTCCAGTTTTAGATTCCGATGCTTCACTTTAGGTTTACTGTATCCCTTGGACCTTCTTATTGACGATGAAACACTAACATTGCACCTGAATTTAATACAAATGGCGCAATGCCAACTTAAGTACAAGAGGACTGACACTTTCCCTTTCTATGATTTGAGCCTCTCCTGTGAGTCCAGTTTTAGATTCCGATGCTCCACTTCAGGTCTAGTGTATCCCTTGGACCTTCGTATTGACGATGAAACACAGAAATTGCATCGGAATTAAATTCGAAACTCACAATGCCGACTTAAGTAAAAGAGGACTGACACTCTCACTTTCTATGATTTGAACCTCTCCTGTGAGTCTAGTTTTAGATTCCGATGCTTCACTTCAGGTTTACTGTATCACTTAGACCTTCTTATTGACGATGAAACACAGAAATTGCATCGGAATTAAATTCAAAAGGCACAATGGCGACTTAAGTACAAGAGGACTGACACTCTCACTTTCTATGATTTGATCCTCTCCTGTGAGTCCAGTTTTAGATTCTGATGCTTCACTTCAGGTTCACTGTATCACTTGGACATTCTTATTGACGATGAAACACAGAGTTTGCATCCGAATTTAATACAAAAGGTACAATGCCGACTTAAGTACAAGAGGACTGACACACTAACTTTCTATGATTTGAACCTCTCCTGTGAGTCCAGTTTAAGAATCCGATGCTTCTCTTCAGGTTTACTGTATCCCTTGGACCTTCTTATTGACGATGAAACACAGAAATTGCATCCGAATTTAATACAAATGGCACAATGCCGACTTAAGTACAAGAGGACTGACACTCTCACTATCTATGATTTGAACCTCTCCTGTGAGTCCAGTTTTAGATTCGGATGCTCCACTTCAGGTTTACTGTATCCCTTGGACCTTCTTTTTGACGATGAAACACAGAGTTTGCATCCGAATTTAATACAAAAGGCACAATGCCGACTTAAGTACAAGAGTAATGACACTCTAACTTTCTATGATTTGAACCCCTCCTGTGAGTCCAGGTTTAGATTCCGATGCTTCACTTCAGGTTTACTGTATCCCATGGACCTTCTTATTGACGATGAGACACAGAAATTGGATCCGAATTAAATACAAAAGGCACAATGGCGTCTTAAGTACAAGAGGACTGACACTCTCACTTTCAATGATTTGATCCTCTCCTGTGAGTCCAGTTTCTGATTCCGATGCTTCGCTTCAGGTTTACTGTATACCTTGCACCTTGTTATTGACGATGAAACACAGAAATTGCATCGGAATTAAATTCAAAAGGCACAATGCCGACTTAAGTACAAGAGGGCTGACACTCTCACTTTCTATGATTTGAACCTCTCCTGGGAGTCCAGTTTTAGATTCCGATGCTTCACTTCAGGTTCACTGTATCCCTTGGACCTTCTTATTGACGATGAAACACAGAAATTGCATCGGAATTAATTTCGAAACTCACAATGCCGACTTAAGTAAAAGAGGACTGACACTCGCACTTTCTATGATTTGAACCTCTCCTGTGAGTCCAGTTTTAGATTCCGATGCTTCACTTCAGGTTTGCTGTATCCCTTGGACCTTCTTATTGACGATGAAACAAAGAAATTGCATCGGAATTAAATACTAAACTCACAATGCCGACTTAAGCAAAAGAGGACTGACACTCTCAATTTCTATGATTTAAACCACTCCTGTGAGCCCAGTTTTAGATTCTGATGCTTAACTTCAGGTTTACAGTATCACTTAGACCTACTTATTGACAATGAAACACAGAAATTGCATCGGAATTAAATTCAAAAATCACAATGCCGACTTAAGTACAAGAGGACTGACACTATAACTTTCTATGATTTGAACCTCTCCTGTGAGTCCAGTTTTAGATTCCGATGCTTCACTTCAGGTTTACTGTATCCCTTGGACCTTCTTATTGACGATGAAACACAGAGTTTGCATCCGAATTTATTACAAAAGGCACAATGCCGACTTAACTACAAGCGGACTGACACTCTAACTTTCTATGATTTGAACCTCTCCTGTGAGTCCAGTTTTAGATTCCGATGCTTCACTTCAGGTTTACTGTATACCCTGCACCTTCTTATCGACGATGAAAGACAGAAATTGCTTCGGAATTAAATTCAAAAGGCACAATGCCGACTTAAGTACAAGAGGACTGACACTCTCACTTTCTATGATTTGAACCTCTTCTGTGAATCCAGTTTTAGATTCCGATGCTTCACTTTAGGTTTACTGTATCCCTTGGACCTTCTTATTGGCGATGAAACACAGAGTTTGCATCCGAATTTAATACAAAAGGTACAATGCCGACTTAAGTACAAGAGGACTGACACACTAACTTTCTATGATTTGAACCTCTCCTGTGAGTCCAGATTAAGAATCCGATGCCTCAGTTCAGGTTTACTGTATCCCTTGGACCTTCTTATTGACGATGAAACACAGAAATTGCTTCCGAATTTAATACAAAAATCACAATGACGACTTAAGTACAAGAGGACTGACACTCTCACTTTCTATGATTTGAATCTCTCCTGTGAGTCCAGTTTTAGATTCCGATGTTTCACTTCAGGTTTACTGTATCCCCTGGACCTTCTTATTGACTTGGAAAAACAGGAATTGCATCCGAACTTAATACAAATAGCACAATGCCGACTTAAGTACAAGAGGACTGACACTCTCTCTTTCTATGATTTGAACCTCCCCTGTGAGTCCGGTTTTAAATTCCGATGCTTCAATCCAGGTTTACTGTATACCATGCACCGTCTTATTGACGATGAAACATAGAAATTGCATCGGTATTTAATACAAAAGGCACAATGCCGACTTAAGTAGAAGAGGACAAACACTCTAACTTTCTATGATTTGAACCTCTCCTGTGAGTCTAGTTTTAGATTCTGATGCTTCACTTCAGGTTTACTGTATCCCTTGGACCTTCTTATCGACGATGAAACACAGTAATTGCATCCGAATTTAATACAAAAGGCACAATGCCGACTTAAGTACAAGAGGACTGACACTCTAACTTTCTATGATTTGAACCTCTCCCGTGAGTCCAGTTTTAGATTCCGATGCTTCACTTCAGGTTTACTGTATCCCTTGGACCTTCTTATTGACGATGAAACACAGAAAATGCATCCGAATTTAATACAAAAGGCACAATGCCGACTTAAGTACAAGAGTAATGACACTCTAACTTTCTATGATTTGAACCCCTCCTGTGAGTCCAGTTTTAGTTTCCGAAGCTTCACTTCAGGTTTACTGTATCCCTTGGACCTTCTTATTGACGATGAGACACAGAAATTGGATCCGAATTTAATACAAACGGCACAATGGCGACTTAAGTACAAGAGGACTGACACTCTCACTTTCAATGATTTGATCCTCTCCTGTGAGTCCAGTTTCAGATTCCGATGCTTCACTTCAGGTTTACTGTATACCTTGCACCTTGTTATTGACGATGAAACACAGAAATTGCATCGGAATTAAATTCAAAAGGCACAATGCCGACTTAAGTACAAGAGGACTCACACTCTCACTTTCTATGATTTGAACCTCTCCTGGGAGTCCAGTTTCAGATTCCGATGCTTCACTTCAGGTTTACTGTATCCCTTGGACCTTCTTATTGACGATGAAACAAAGAAATTGCATCGGAATTAATTTCGAAACTCACAATGACGACTTAAGTAAAAGAGGACTGACACTCGCACTTTCTATGATTTGAACCTCTCCTGTGAGTCCAGTTTTAGATTCCGATGCTTCACTTAAGGTTTGCTGTATCCCTTGGACCTTCTTATTGACGATGAAACAATGAAATTGCATCGGAATTAAATTCTAAACTCACAATGCCGACTTAAGCAAAAGAGGACTGACACTCTCACTTTCTATGATTTGAACCACTCCTGTGAGCCCAGTTTTAGATTCCGATGCTTAACTTCAGGTTTACAGTATCACTTAGACCTACTTGTTGACAATGAAACACAGAAATTGCATCGGAATTAAATTCAAAAATCACAATGCCGACTTAAGTACAAGAGGACTGACACTATAACTTTCTATGATTTGAACCTCTCCTGTGAGTCCAGTTTTAGATTCCGATGCTTCACTTCAGGTTTACTGTATACCCTGCACCTTCTTATCGACGATGAAAGACAGAAATAGCATCGGAATTAAATTCAAAAGGCACAATGCCGACTTAAGTACAAGAGGACTGACACTCTCACTTTCTATGATTTGAACCTCTCCTGTGAATCCAGTTTTAGATTCCGATGCTTCACTTTAGGTTTACTGTATACCTTGGACCTTCTTATTGGCGATGAAACACAGAGTTTGCATCCGAATTTAATACAAAAGGTACAATGCCGACTTAGTACAAGAGGACTGACACACTAACTTTCTATGATTTGAACCTGTCCTGTGAGTCCAGTTTAAGAATCCGATGCCTCACTTCAGGTTTACTGTATCCCTTGGACCTTCTTATTGAGGATGAAACACAGAAATTGCTTCCGAATTTAATACAAAAATCACAATGACGACTTAAGTACAAGAGGACTGACACTCTCACTTTCTATGATTTGATTCTCTCCTGTGAGTCCAGTTTTAGATTCTGATGCTTCACTTCAGGTTTACTGTATCCCTTGGACCTTCTTATTGACGATGAAACACAGAGTTTGCATCCGAATTTAATACAAAAGGTACAATGCCGACTTAAGTACAAGAGGACTGACACACTAACTTTCTATGATTTGAACCTCTCCTGGAGTCCAGTTTAAGAATCCGATGCTTCACTTCAAGTTTACTGTATCCCTTGGACCTTCTTATTGACGATGAAACACAGAAAATGCATCCGAATTTAATACAAAAGGCACAATGCCGACTTAAGTACAAGAGTAATGACACTCTAACTTTCTATGATTTGAACCCCTCCTGTGAGTCCAGTTTTAGATTCCGATGCTTCACTTCAGGTTTACTGTATCCCTTGGACCTTCTTATTGACGATGAAACACAGAAATTGCATCGGAATTAATTTCGAAACTCACAATGCCGACTTAAGTATTAGAGGACTGACACTCGCACTTTCTATGATTTGAACCTCTCCTGTGAGTCCAGATTTAGATTGCGATGCTTCACTTAACGTTTGCTGTATCCCTTGGTCCTTCTTATTGACGATGAAACAATGAAATTGCATCGGAATTAAATTCTAAACTCACAATGCCGACTTAAGCAAAAGAGGACTGACACTCTCACTTTTTATGATTTGAACCACTCCTGTGAGCCCAGTTTCAGATTCCGATGCTTAACTTCAGGTTTACAGTATCACTTAGGCCTACTTATTGACAATGAAACTCAGAAATTGCATCGGAATTAAATTCAAAAATCACAATGCCGACTTAAGTACAAGAGGACTGACACTATAACTTTCTATGATCTGAACCTCTCCTGTGAGTCCAGTTTTAGATTCCGATGCTTCACTTCAGGTTTACTGTATCCCTTGGACCTTCTTATTGACGATGAAACACAGAAATTGCATCGGAATTAATTTCGAAACTCACAATGCCGACTTAAGTATTAGAGGACTGACACTCGCACTTTCTATGATTTGAACCTCTCCTGTGAGTCCAGTTTAAGAATCCGATGCCTCACTTCAGGTTTACTGTATCCCTTGGACCTTCTTATTGACGATGAAACACAGAAATTGCTTCCGAATTTAATACAAAAATCACAATGACGACTTAAGTACAAGAGGACTGACACTCTCACTTTCTATGATTTGAACCTCTCCTGTGAATCCAGTTTTAGATTCCGATGCTCCACTTCAGGTTTACTGTAACACTTGGACCTTCTTATTGACGATGAAACACAGAGTTTGCATCCGAATTTAATACAAAAGGCACAATGCCGACTTAAGTACAAGAGTAATGACACTCTAACTTTCTATGATTTGAACCCCTCCTGTGAGTCCAGTTTTAGATTCCGATGCTTCACTTCAGGTTTACTGTATCCCTTGGACCTTCTTATTGACGATGAGACACAGAAATTGGATCCGAATTTAATACAAAAGGCACAATGGCGACTTAATTAGAAGAGGACTGACACTCTCACTTTCAATGATTTGATCCTCTCCTGTGAGTCCAGTTTCAGATTCCGATGCTTCACTTCAGGTTTACTGTATACCTTGCACCTTGTTATTGACGATGAAACACAGAAATTGCATCGGAATTAAATTCAAAAGGCACAATGCCGACTTAAGTTCAAGAGGACTGACACTCTCACTTTCTATTATTTGAACCTCTCCTGGGAGTCCAGTTTTAGATTCCGATGCTACACTTCAGGTTTACTGCATCCCTTGGACTTTCTTATTGACGATGAAACACAGAAATTGCATCGGAATTAAATTCGAAACTCACAATGCCGACTTAAGTAAAAGAGGACTGACACCCGCACTTTCTATGATTTGAACCTCTCCTGTGAGTCCAGTTTTAGATTCCCATGCTTCACTTCAGGTTTACTGTATACCTTGCACCTTCTTATTGACGATGAAACACAGAAATTGTATCCAAATTTAATACAAAAGGCACAATGCCGACTAAAGTACAGGAGGACTGACATTCTAACTATCTATGATTTGAACCGCTCCTGTGAGTCCAGTTCTAGATTCCGATGCTCACTTCAGGTTACTGTATCCCTTGGACCTTCTTATTGAAGATGAAACACAGAAATTGCACCCGAATTTAATACAAAAGGCACAATACAGACTCAAGTACAAGAGGAGTGACACTCTAACTTCATAAGATTTGAACGTCTCCTGTGAGTCCAGTTTTAGATTCCGATGCTTTACTTCAGGTTTACTGTATCCCTTGGACCTTCTTATTGACGATGAAACACAGAAATTGCATCCGAATTTAATACAAATGGCACAATGCCGACTTAAGTACAAGAGGACTGACACTTTCACTTTCTATGATTTGAACCTCTCCTGTGAGTCCAGTTTTAGATTCCGATGCTCCACTTCAGGTCTACTGTATCCCTTGGACCTTCGTATTGACGATGAAACACAGAGATTGCATCGGGATTAAATTCGAAACTCACAATGCCGACTTAAGTAAAAGAGGACTGACACTCTCACTTTCTATGATTTGAACCTCTCCTGTGTGTCCAGTTTTAGATTTCGATGCTTCAATTGAGGTTTACTGTATACCCTGCACCTTCTTATTGACGATGAAACACAGAAATTGCATCGGAATTAAATTCAAAAGGCACAATGCCGACTTAAGTACAAGAGGACTGACACTCTCACTTTCTATGATTTGAACCTCTCCTGTGAGTCCAGTTTTAGATTCCGATGCTTCACTTCAGGTTTACTGTATCCCTTGGACCTTCTTATTAACGATGAAACACAGAGTTTGCATCCGAATTTAATACAAAAGGTACAATGCCGACTTAAGTACAAGAGGACTGACACACTAACTTTCTATGATTTGAACCTCTCCTGTGAGTCCAGTTTAAGAATCCGATGCTTCACTTCAGGTATACTGTATCCCTTGGACCTTCTTATTGACGATGAAACACAGAAATTGCTTCCGAATTTAATACAAAAATCACAATGGCGACTTAAGTAGAAGAGGACTGACACTATCACTTTCTATCATTTGAACCTCTCCAGTGAGTCCAGTTTTAGATTCTGATGCTTCACTTCAGGTTTACTGTATCCCTTGGACCTTCTTATTGACGATGAAACACAGAAATTGCATCGGAATTAAATTCAAAAGGCACAATGCCGACTTAAGTACAAGAGGGCTGACACTCTCACTTTCTATGATTTGAACCTCTCCTGGGGGTCCAGTTTTAGTTTCCGATGCTTCACTTCAGGTTTACTGTATCCATTGGACCTTCTTATTGACGATGAAACACAGAAATTGCATCGGAATTAAATTCAAAACTCACAATGCCGACTTAAGTACAAGAGGACTGACACTATAACTTTCTACGATTTGAACCTCTCCTGTGAGTCCAGTTTTAGATTCCGATGCTTCACATCAGGTTTACTGTATCCCTTGGACCTTCTTACTGACGATGAAACACAGAGTTTGCATCCGAATTTAATACAAAAGGCACAATGCCGACTTAAGTACAAGAGGACTGACACTCTAACTTTCTATGATTTGAACCTCTCCTGTGAGTCCAGTTTTAGATTCCGATGCTTCACTTCAGGTTTACTGTATACCCTGCACCTTCTTATTGACGATGAAAGACAGAAATTGCATCGGAAATAAATTCAAAAGGCACAATGCCGACTTAAGTACAAGAGGACTGACACTCTCACTTTCTATGATTTGAACCTCTCCTGTGATTCCAGTTTTAGATTCCGATGCTTCACTTTAGGTTTACTGTATCCCTTGGACCTTCTTATTGGCGATGAAACACAGAGTTTGCATCCGAATTTAATACAAAAGGTACAATGCCGACTTAAGTACAAGAGGACTGACACACTAACTTTCAATGATTTGAACCTCTCCTAAGACTCCAGTTTAAGAATCCGATGCCTCCCTTCAGGTTCACTGTATCCCTTGGACCTTCTTATTGACGATGAAACACAGAAATTGCTTCCGAATTTAATACAAAAATCACAATGACGACTTAAGTACAAGAGGACTGACACTCTCACTTTCTATCATTTGAACCTCTCCAGTGAGTCCAGTTTTAGATTCTGATGCTTCACTTCAGGTTTACTGTATCCCTTGGACCTTCTTATTGACGATGAAACACAGAGTTTGCATCCGAATTTAATACAAAAGGTACAATGCCGACTTAAGTAAAAAGAGGACTGACACACTAACTTTCTATGATTTGAACCTCTCCTGTGAGTCCAGTTTAAGAATCCGATGCTTCACTTCAGGTTTACAGTATCCCTTGGACCTTCTTATTGACGATGAAACACAGAAATTGCACCCGAATTTAATACAAATGGCACAATGCTGACTTAAGTACAAGAGGACTGACACTCTCACTATCTATGATTTGAACCTCTCCTGTGAGTCCAGTTTTAGATTCTGATGCTGCACTTCACGTTTACTGTATCCCTTGGACCTTCTTATTGACGATGAAACACAGAGTTTGCATCCGAATTTAATACAAAAGGCACAATGCCGACTTAAGTACAAGAGTAATGACACTCTAACTTTCTATGATTTGAACCCCTCCTGTGAGTCCAGTTTTAGATTCCGATGCTTCACTTCAGGTTTACTGTATCCCTTGAACCTTCTTATTGACGATGAGACACAGAAATTGGATCCGAATTTAATACAAAAGGCACAATGGCGACTTAAGTACAAGAGGACTGACACTCTCACTTTCAATGATTTGATCCTCTCCTGTGAGTCCAGTTTCAGATTCCGATGCTTCACTTCAGGTTTACTGTATACCTTGCACCTTGTTATTGACGATGAAACACAGAAATTGCATCGGAATTAAATTCAAAAGGCACAATGCCGACTTAAGTACAAGAGGACTGACACTCTCACTTTCTATTATTTGAACCTCTCCTGGGAGTCCAGTTTTAGATTCCGATGCTTCACTTCAGGTTTACTGTATCCATTGGACCTTCTTATTGACGATGAAACACAGAAATTGCATCGGAATTAAATTCAAAACTCACAATGCCGACTTAAGTACAAGAGGACTGACACTATAACTTTCTACGATTTGAACCTCTCCTGTGAGTCCAGTTTTAGATTCCGATGCTTCACATCAGGTTTACTGTATCCCTTGGACCTTCTTACTGACGATGAAACACAGAGTTTGCATCCGAATTTAATACAAAAGGCACAATGCCGACTTAAGTACAAGAGGACTGACACTCTAACTTTCTATGATTTGAACCTCTCCTGTGAGTCCAGTTTTAGATTCCGATGCTTCACTTCAGGTTTACTGTATACCCTGCACCTTCTTATTGACGATGAAAGACAGAAATTGCATCGGAATTAAATTCAAAAGGCACAATGCCGACTTAAGTACAAGAGGACTGACACTCTCACTTTCTATGATTTGAACCACTCCTGTGATTCCAGTTTTAGATTCCGATGCTTCACTTTAGGTTTACTGTATCCCTTGGACCTTCTTATTGGCGATGAAACACAGAGTTTGCATCCGAATTTAATACAAAAGGTACAATGCCGACTTAAGTACAAGAGGACTGACACACTAACTTTCAATGACTTGAACCTCTCCTAAGACTCCAGTTTAAGAATCCGATGCCTCCCTTCAGGTTCACTGTATCCCTTGGACCTTCTTATTGACGATGAAACACAGAAATTGCTTCCGAATTTAATACAAAAATCACAATGACGACTTAAGTACAAGAGGACTGACACTCTCACTTTCTATGATTTGAACCTCTCCTGTGAGTCCAGTTTTAGATTCTGATGCTTCACTTTAGGTTTACTGTATCACTTGGACCTTCTTATTGACGATGAAACACAGAATTTGCATCCGAATTTAATACAAAAGGTACAATGCCGACTTAAGTACAATAGGACTGACACACTAACTTTCTATGATTTGAACATTTCCTGTGAGTCCAGTTTTAGATTCCGATGCTTCACTTCAGGTTTACTGTATCCCTTGGACCTTCTTATTGACGATGAAACACTAACATTGCACCTGAATTTAATACAAATGGCACAATGCCAACTTAAGTACAAGAGGACTGACACTTTCACTTTCTATGATTTGAACCTCTCCTGTGAGTCCAGTTTTAGATTCCGATGCTCCGCTTCAGGTCTAGTGTATCCCTTGGACCTTCGTATTGACGATGAAAGACAGAAATTGCATCGGAATTAAATTCGAAACTCACAATGCCGACTTAAGTAAAAGAGGACTGACACTCTCACTTTCTATGATTTGAACCTCTCCTGTGAGTCTAGTTTTAGATTCCGATGCTTCACTTCAGGTTTATTGTATCACTTAGACCTTCTTATTGACGATGAAACACAGAAATTGCATCGGAATTAAATTCAAAAATCACAATGCCGACTTAAGTACAAGAGGACTGACACTATAACTTTCTATGATTTGAACCTCTCCTGTGAGTCCAGTTTTAGATTCCGATGCATCACTTCAGGTTTACTATATCCCTTGGACCTTCTTATTGACGATGAAACACAGAGTTTGCATCCGAATTTAATACAAAAGGCACAATGCCGACTTAAGTACAAGAGGACTGACACACTAACTTTCTATGATTTGAACCTGTCCTGTGAGTCCAGTTTAAGAATCCGATGCTTCACTTCAGGTTTACTGTATCCCTTAAACCTTCTTATTGACGATGAAACAGAGAAATTGCACCCGAATTTAATACAAATGGCACAATGCAGACTTAAGTACAAGAGGACTGACACTTTCACTTTCTATGATTTGAACCTCTCCTGTGAATCCAGTTTTAGTTTCCGATGCTCCACTTCGGGTTTACTGTTACCCTTGGACCTTCTTATTGACGATGAAACACAGAGTTTGCATCCGAATTTAATACAAAAGGCACAATGCCGACTTAAGTACAAGAGTAATGACACTCTAACTTTCTATGATTTGAACCCCTCCTGTGAGTCCAGTTTTAGATTCCGATGCTTCACTTCAGGTTTACTGTATCCCTTGGACCTTCTTATTGACGATGAGACACAGAAATTGGATCCGAATTTAATACAAAAGGCACAATGGCGACTTAAGTACAAGAGGACTGACACTCTCACTTTCAATGATTTGATCCTCTCCTGTGAGTCCAGTTTCAGATTCCGATGCTTCACTTCAGGTTTACTGTATACCTTGCACCTTGTTATTGACGATGAAACACAGAAATTGCATCGGAATTAAATTCAAAAGGCACAATGCCGACTTAAGTACAAGAGGACTGACACTCTCACTTTCTATTATTTGAACCTCTCCTGGGAGTCCAGTTTTAAATTCCGATGCTTCACTTCAGGTTTACTGTATCCATTGGACCTTCTTATTGACGATGAAACACAGAAATTGCATCGGAATTAAATTCAAAACTCACAATGCCGACTTAAGTACAAGAGGACTGACACTATAACTTTCTACGATTTGAACCTCTCCTGTGAGTCCAGTTTTAGATTCCGATGCTTCACATCAGGTTTACTGTTTCCCTTGGACCTTCTTACTGACGATGAAACACAGAGTTTGCATCCGAATTTAATACAAAAGGGACAATGCCGACTTAAGTACAAGAGGACTGACACTCTAACTTTCTATGATTTGAACCTCTCCTGTGAGTCCAGTTTTAGATTCCGATGCTTCACTTCAGGTTTACTGTATACCCTGCACCTTCTTATTGACGATGAAAGACAGAAATTGCATCGGAATTAAATTCAAAAGGCACAATGCCGACTTAAGTACAAGAGGACTGACACTCTCACTTTCTATGATTTGAACCTCTCCTGTGATTCCAGTTTTAGATTCCGATGCTTCACTTTAGGTTTACTGTATCCCTTGGACCTTCTTATTGGCGATGAAACACAGAGTTTGCATCCGAATTTAATACAAAAGGTACAATGCCGACTTAAGTACAAGAGGACTGACACACTAACTTTCAATGACTTGAACCTCTCCTAAGACTCCAGTTTAAGAATCCGATGCCTCCCTTCAGGTTCACTGTATCCCTTGGACCTTCTTATTGACGATGAAACACAGAAATTGCTTCCGAATTTAATACAAAAATCACAATGACGACTTAAGTACAAGAGGACTGACTCTCTCACTTTCTATGATTTGAACCTCTCCTGTGAGTCCAGTTTTAGATTCTGATGCTTCACTTTAGGTTTACTGTATCACTTGGACCTTCTTATTGACGATGAAACACAGAATTTGCATCCGAATTTAATACAAAAGGTACAATGCCGACTTAAGTACAATAGGACTGACACACTAACTTTCTATGATTTGAACATTTCCTGTGAGTCCAGTTTTAGATTCCGATGCTTCACTTCAGGTTTACTGTATCCCTTGGACCTTCTTATTGACGATGAAACACTAACATTGCACCTGAATTTAATACAAATGGCACAATGCCAACTTAAGTACAAGAGGACTGACACTTTCACTTTCTATGATTTGAACCTCTCCTGTGAGTCCAGTTTTAGATTCCGATGCTCCGCTTCAGGTCTAGTGTATCCCTTGGACCTTCGTATTGACGATGAAAGACAGAAATTGCATCGGAATTAAATTCGAAACTCACAATGCCGACTTAAGTAAAAGAGGACTGACACTCTCACTTTCTATGATTTGAACCTCTCCTGTGAGTCTAGTTTTAGATTCCGATGCTTCACTTCAGGTTTATTGTATCACTTAGACCTTCTTATTGACGATGAAACACAGAAATTGCATCGGAATTAAATTCAAAAATCACAATGCCGACTTAAGTACAAGAGGACTGACACTATAACTTTCTATGATTTGAACCTCTCCTGTGAGTCCAGTTTTAGATTCCGATGCATCACTTCAGGTTTACTATATCCCTTGGACCTTCTTATTGACGATGAAACACAGAGTTTGCATCCGAATTTAATACAAAAGGCACAATGCCGACTTAAGTACAAGAGGACTGACACACTAACTTTCTATGATTTGAACCTGTCCTGTGAGTCCAGTTTAAGAATCCGATGCTTCACTTCAGGTTTACTGTATCCCTTAAACCTTCTTATTGACGATGAAACAGAGAAATTGCACCCGAATTTAATACAAATGGCACAATGCAGACTTAAGTACAAGAGGACTGACACTTTCACTTTCTATGATTTGAACCTCTCCTGTGAATCCAGTTTTAGTTTCCGATGCTCCACTTCAGGTTTACTGTTACCCTTGGACCTTCTTATTGACGATGAAACACAGAGTTTGCATCCGAATTTAATACAAAAGGCACAATGCCGACTTAAGTACAAGAGTAATGACACTCTAACTTTCTATGATTTGAACCCCTCCTGTGAGTCCAGTTTTAGATTCCGATGCTTCACTTCAGGTTTACTGTATCCCTTGGACCTTCGTATTGACGATGAGACACAGAAATTGGATCCGAATTTAATACAAAAGGCACAATGGCGACTTAATTAGAAGAGGACTGACACTCTCACTTTCAATGATTTGATCCTCTCCTGTGAGTCCAGTTTCAGATTCCGATGCTTCACTTCAGGTTTACTGCATACCTTGCTCCTTGTTATTGACGATGAAACACAGAAATTGCATCGGAATTAAATTCAAAAGGCACAATGCCGACTTAAGTTCAAGAGGACTGACACTCTCACTTTCTATTATTTGAACCTCTCCTGGGAGTCCATTTTTAGATTCCGATGCTACACTTCAGGTTTACTGCATCCCTTGGACCTTCTTATTGACGATGAAACACAGAAATTGCATCGGAATTAAATTCGAAACTCACAATGCCGACTTAAGTAAAAGAGGACTGACACCCGCACTTTCTATGATTTGAACCTCTCCTGTGAGTCCAGTTTTAGATTCCGATGCTTCACTTCAGGTTTGCTGTATCCCTTGGACCTTCTTATTGACGATCAAACACAGAAATTGCATCGTAATTAAATTCGAAACTCACAATGCCGACTTAAGCAAAAGAGGACTGACACTCTCGCTTTCTATGATTTGAACCACTCCTGTGAGCCCAGTTTTAGATTCCGATGCTTAACTTCAGGTTTACTGTATCACTTAGACCTACTTATTGACAATGAAACACAGAAATTGCATCGGAATTAAATTCAAAAATCACAATGCCGACTTAAGTACAAGAGGACTGACACACTAACTTTCTATGATTTGAACCTCTCCTGTGACTATAGTTTAAGAATCCGATGCCTCACTTCTGGTTTACTGTATCCCTTGGACCTTCTTATTGACGATGAAACACAGAAATTCCTTCCGAATTTAATACAAAAATCACAATGACGACTTAAGTACAAGAGGACTGACACTCTCACTTTCTATGATTTGAACCTCTCCTGTGAGTCCAGTTTTAGATTCTGATGCTTCACTTCAGGTTTACTGTATCCCTTGGACCATCTTATTTACGATGAAACACAGAAATTGCATCCAAATTTAATACAAATGCCACAATGCCGACTTAAGTACAAGAGGACTGACACCCCCACTTTCTATTATGTGAACATTTCCTGTGAGTCCAGTTTTAGATTCCGATGCTTCACTTTAGGTTTACTGTATCCCTTGGACCTTCTTATTGACGATGAAACACTAACATTGCACCTGAATTTAATACAAATGGCGCAATGCCAACTTAAGTACAAGAGGACTGACACTTTCCCTTTCTATGATTTGAGCCTCTCCCGCGAGTCCAGTTTTAGATTCCGATGCTCCACTTCAGGTCTAGTGTATCCCTTGGACCTTCGTATTGACGATGAAACACAGAAATTGCATCGGAATTAAATTCGAAACTCACAATGCCGACTTAAGTAAAAGAGGACTGACACTCGCACTTTCTATGATTTGAACCTCTCCTGTGAGTCCAGTTTTAGATTCCGATGCTCCACTTCAGGTTTACTGTATCACTTGGACCGTCTTTTTGACGATGAAACACAGAGTTTGCATCCGAATTTAATACAAAAGGCACAATGCCGACTTAAGTACAAGAGTAATGACACTCTCACTTTCAATGATTTGATCCTCTCCTGTGAGTCCAGTTTCAGATTCCGATGCTTCGCTTCAGGTTTACTGTATACCTTGCACCTTGTTATTGACGATGAAACACAGAAATTGCATCGGAATTAAATTCAAAATGCACAATGCCGACTTAAGTACAAGAGGGCTGACACTCTCACTTTCTATGATTTGAACCTCTCCTGGGAGTCCAGTTTTAGATTCCGATGCTTCACTTCAGGTTCACTGTATCCCTTGGACCTTCTTATTGACCATGAAACACAGAAATTGCATCGGAATTAATTTCGAAACTCACAATGCCGACATAAGTAAAAGAGGACTGACACTCGCACTTTCTATGATTTGAACCTCTCCTGTGAGTCCAGTTTTAGATTCCGATGCTTCACTTCAGGTTTGCTGTATCCCTTGGACCTTCTTATTGACGATGAAACAAAGAAATTGCATCGGAATTAAATACTAAACTCACAATGCCGACTTAAGCAAAAGAGGACTGACACTCTCAATTTCTATGATTTGAACCACTCCTGTGAGCCCAGTTTTAGATTCTGATGCTTAACTTCAGGTTTACAGTATCACTTAGACCTACTTATTGACAATGAACCACAGAAATTGCATCGGAATTAAATTCAAAAATCACAATGCCGACTTAAGTACAAGAGGACTGACACTATAACTTTCTATGATTTGAAGCTCTCCTGTGAGTCCAGTTTTAGATTCCGATGCTTCACTTCAGGTTTACTGTATCCCTTGGACCTTCTTATTGACGATGAAACACAGAGTTTGCATCCGAATTTAATACAAAAGTCACAATGCCGACTTAACTACAAGAGGACTGACACTCTAACTTTCTATGATTTGAACCTCTCCTGTGAGTCCAGTTTTAGATTCAGATGCTTCACTTCAGGTTTACTGTATACCCTGCACCTTCTTATCGACGATGAAAGACAGAAATTGCTTCGGAATTAAATTCAAAAGGCACAATGCCGACTTAAGTACAAGAGGACTGACACTCTCACTTTCTATGATTTGAACCTCTTCTGTGAATCCAGTTTTAGATTCCGATGCTTCACTTTAGGTTTACTGTATCCCTTGGACCTTCTTATTGGCGATGAAACACAGAGTTTGCATCCGAATTTAATACAAAAGGCACAATGCCGACTTAAGTACAAGAGGAATGACACACTAACTTTCTATGATTTGAGCCTCTCCTGTGAGTCCAGTTTAAGAATCCGATGCCTCACTTCAGGTTTACTGTATCCCTTGGACCTTCTTATTGACGATGAAACACAGAAATTGCTTCCGAATTTAATACAAAAATCACAATGACGACTTAAGTACAAGAGGACTGACACTCTCACTTTCTATGATTTGAATCTCTCCTGTGAGTCCAGTTTTAGAATCCGATGTTTCACTTCAGGTTTACTGTATCCCCTGGACCTTCTTATTGACTAGGAAAAACAGGAATTGCATCCGAATTTAATACAAATAGCACAATGCCAACTTAAGTACAAGAGGACTGACACTCTCTCTTTCTATGATTTGAACCTCCCCTGTGAGTCCGGTTTTAAATTCCGATGCTTCAATCCAGGTTTACTGTATACCATGCACCTTCTTATTGACGATGAAACATAGAAATTGCATCGGTATTTAATACAAAAGGCACAATGCCGACATAAGTAGAAGAGGACAAACACTCTAACTTTCTATGATTTGAACCTCTCCTGTGAGTCTAGTTTTAGATTCTGATGCTTCACTTCTGGTTTACTGTATCCCTTGGACCTTCTTATCGACGATGAAACACAGTAATTGCATCCGAATTTAATACAAAAGGCACAATGCCGACTTAAGTACAAGAGGACTGACACTCTAATTTTCTATGATTTGAACCTCTCCCGTGAGTCCAGTTTTAGATTCCGATGCTTCACTTCAGGTTTACTGTATCCCTTGGACCTTTTTATTGACGATGAAACACAGAAAATGCATCCGAATTTAATACAAAAGGCACAATGCCGACTTAAGTACAAGAGTAATGACACTCTCACTTTCAATGATTTGATCCTCTCCTGTGAGTCCAGTTTCAGATTCCGATGCTTCGCTTCAGGTTTACTGTATACCTTGCACCTTGTTATTGACGATGAAACACAGAAATTGCATCGGAATTAAATTCAAAATGCACAATGCCGACTTAAGTACAAGAGGGCTGACACTCTCACTTTCTATGATTTGAACCTCTCCTGGGAGTCCAGTTTTAGATTCCGATGCTTCACTTCAGGTTCACTGTATCCCTTGGACCTTCTTATTGACCATGAAACACAGAAATTGCATCGGAATTAATTTCGAAACTCACAATGCCGACATAAGTAAAAGAGGACTGACACTCGCACTTTCTATGATTTGAACCTCTCCTGTGAGTCCAGTTTTAGATTCCGATGCTTCACTTCAGGTTTGCTGTATCCCTTGGACCTTCTTATTGACGATGAAACAAAGAAATTGCATCGGAATTAAATACTAAACTCACAATGCCGACTTAAGCAAAAGAGGACTGACACTCTCAATTTCTATGATTTGAACCACTCCTGTGAGCCCAGTTTTAGATTCTGATGCTTAACTTCAGGTTTACAGTATCACTTAGACCTACTTATTGACAATGAACCACAGAAATTGCATCGGAATTAAATTCAAAAATCACAATGCCGACTTAAGTACAAGAGGACTGACACTATAACTTTCTATGATTTGAAGCTCTCCTGTGAGTCCAGTTTTAGATTCCGATGCTTCACTTCAGGTTTACTGTATCCCTTGGACCTTCTTATTGACGATGAAACACAGAGTTTGCATCCGAATTTAATACAAAAGTCACAATGCCGACTTAACTACAAGAGGACTGACACTCTAACTTTCTATGATTTGAACCTCTCCTGTGAGTCCAGTTTTAGATTCAGATGCTTCACTTCAGGTTTACTGTATACCCTGCACCTTCTTATCGACGATGAAAGACAGAAATTGCTTCGGAATTAAATTCAAAAGGCACAATGCCGACTTAAGTACAAGAGGACTGACACTCTCACTTTCTATGATTTGAACCTCTTCTGTGAATCCAGTTTTAGATTCCGATGCTTCACTTTAGGTTTACTGTATCCCTTGGACCTTCTTATTGGCGATGAAACACAGAGTTTGCATCCGAATTTAATACAAAAGGCACAATGCCGACTTAAGTACAAGAGGAATGACACACTAACTTTCTATGATTTGAGCCTCTCCTGTGAGTCCAGTTTAAGAATCCGATGCCTCACTTCAGGTTTACTGTATCCCTTGGACCTTCTTATTGACGATGAAACACAGAAATTGCTTCCGAATTTAATACAAAAATCACAATGACGACTTAAGTACAAGAGGACTGACACTCTCACTTTCTATGATTTGAATCTCTCCTGTGAGTCCAGTTTTAGAATCCGATGTTTCACTTCAGGTTTACTGTATCCCCTGGACCTTCTTATTGACTAGGAAAAACAGGAATTGCATCCGAATTTAATACAAATAGCACAATGCCAACTTAAGTACAAGAGGACTGACACTCTCTCTTTCTATGATTTGAACCTCCCCTGTGAGTCCGGTTTTAAATTCCGATGCTTCAATCCAGGTTTACTGTATACCATGCACCTTCTTATTGACGATGAAACATAGAAATTGCATCGGTATTTAATACAAAAGGCACAATGCCGACATAAGTAGAAGAGGACAAACACTCTAACTTTCTATGATTTGAACCTCTCCTGTGAGTCTAGTTTTAGATTCTGATGCTTCACTTCTGGTTTACTGTATCCCTTGGACCTTCTTATCGACGATGAAACACAGTAATTGCATCCGAATTTAATACAAAAGGCACAATGCCGACTTAAGTACAAGAGGACTGACACTCTAATTTTCTATGATTTGAACCTCTCCCGTGAGTCCAGTTTTAGATTCCGATGCTTCACTTCAGGTTTACTGTATCCCTTGGACCTTTTTATTGACGATGAAACACAGAAAATGCATCCGAATTTAATACAAAAGGCACAATGCCGACTTAAGTACAAGAGTAATGACACTCTAACTTTCTATGATTTGAACCCCTCCTGTGAGTCCAGTTTTAGATTCCGATGCTTCACTTCAGGTTTACTGTATCCCTTGGACCTTCTTATTGACGATGAGACACAGAAATTGGATCCGAATTTAATACAAAAGGCACAATGGCGACTTAAGTACAAGAGGACTGACACTCTCACTTTCAATGATTTGATCCTCTCCTGTGAGTCCAGTTTCAGATTCCGATGCTTCACTTCAGGTTTACTGTATACCTTGCACCTTGTTATTGACGATGAAACACAGAAATTGCATCAGAATTAAATTCAAAAGGCACAATGCCAACTTAAGTACAAGAGGACTCACACTCTCACTTTCTATGATTTGAACCTCTCCTGGGAGTCCAGTTTCAGATTCCGATGCTTCACTTCAGGTTTACTGTATCCCTTGGACCTTCTTATTGACGATGAAACACAGAAATTGCATCGGAATTAATTTCGAAACTCACAATGACGACTTAAGTAAAAGAGGACTGACACTCGCACTTTCTATGATTTGAACCTCTCCTGTGAGTCCAGTTTTAGATTCCGATGCTTCACTTAAGGTTTGCTGTATCCCTTGGACCTTCTTATTGACGATGAAACAATGAAATTGCATCGGAATTAAATTCTAAACTCACAATGCCGACTTAAGTACAAGAGGACTGACACTATAACTTTCTATGATTTGAACTTCTCCTGTGAGTCCAGTTTTAGATTCCGATGCTTCACTTCAGGTTTACTGTATCCCTTGGACCTTCTTATTGACGATGAAACACAGAGTTTGCATCCGAATTTAATACAAAAGGCACAATGCCGACTTAACTACAAGAGGACTGACACTCTAACTTGCTATGATTTGAACCTCTCCTGTGAGTCCAGTTTTAGATTCCGATGCTTCACTTCAGGTTTACTGTATACCCTGCACCTTCTTATCGACGATGAAAGACAGAAATAGCATCGGAATTAAATTCAAAAGGCACAATGCCGACTTAAGTACAAGAGGACTGACTCTCTCACTTTCTATGATTTGAACCTCTCCTGTGAATCCAGTTTTAGATTCCGATGCTTCACTTTAGGTTTACTGTATACCTTGGACCTTCTTATTGGCGATGAAACACAGAGTTTGCATCCGAATTTAATACAAAAGGTACAATGCCGACTTAGTACAAGAGGACTGACACACTAACTTTCTATGATTTGAACCTCTCCTGTGAGTCCAGTTTAAGAATCCGATGCCTCACTTCAGGTTTACTGTATCCCTTGGACCTTCTTATTGACGATGAAACACAGAAATTGCTTCCGAATTTAATACAAAAATCACAATGACGACTTAAGTACAAGAGGACTGACACTCTCACTTTCTATGATTTGATTCTCTCCTGTGAGTCCAGTTTTAGATTCTGATGCTTCACTTCAGGTTTACTGTATCCCTTGGACCTTCTTATTGACGATGAGACACAGAAAATGCATCCGAATTTAATACAAAAGGCACAATGCCGACTTAAGTACAAGAGTAATGACACTCTAACTTTCTATGATTTGATACCCTCCTGTGAGTCCAGTTTTAGATTCCGATGCTTCACTTCAGGTTTACTGTATCCCTTGGACCTTCTTATTGACGATGAGACACAGAAATTGGATCCGAATTAAATTCAAAAGGCACAATGCCGACTTAAGTACAAGAGGACTGACACTCTCACTTTCTATGATTTGAACCTCTCCTGGGAGTCCAGTTTCAGATTCCGATGATTCACTTCAGGTTTACTGTATCCCTTGGACCTTCTTATTGACGATGAAACACAGAAATTGCATCGAAATTAATTTCGAAACTCACAATGCCGACTTAAGTATTAGAGGACTGACACTCGCACTTTCTATGATTTGAACCTCTCCTGTGAGTCCAGTTTTAGATTGCGATGCTTCACTTAAGGTTTGCTGTATCCCTTGGACCTTCTTATTGACGATGAAACAATGAAATTGCATCGGAATTAAATTCTAAACTCACAATGCCGACTTAAGCAAAAGAGGACTGACACTCTCACTTTCTATGATTTGAACCACTCCTGTGAGCCCAGTTTTAGATTCCGATGCTTAACTTCAGGTTTACAGTATCACTTAGACCTACTTATTGACAATAAACACAGAAATTGCATCGGAATTAAATCAAAAATCACAATGCCGACTTAAGTACAAGAGGACTGACACTATAACTTTCTATGATCTGAACCTCTCCTGTGAGTCCAGTTTTAGATTCCGATGCTTCACTTCAGGTTTACTGTATCTCTTGGACCTTCTTATTGACGATGAAACACAGAAATTGCATCTGAATTAATTTCGAAACTCACAATGCCGACTTAAGTATTAGAGGACTGACACTCGCACTTTCTATGATTTGAACCTCTCCTGTGAGTCCAGTTTAAGAATCCGATGCCTCACTTCAGGTTTACTGTATCCCTTGGACCTTCTTATTGACGATGAAACACAGAAATTGCTTCCGAATTTAATACAAAAATCACAATGACGACTTCAGTACAAGAGGACTGACACTCTCACTTTCTATGATTTGAACATCTCCTGTGAATCCAGTTTTAGATTCCGATGCTCCACTTCAGGTTTACTGTAACACTTGGACCTTCTTATTGACGATGAAACACAGAGTTTGCATCCGAATTTAATACAAAAGGCACAATGCCGACTTAAGTACAAGAGTAATGACACTCTAACTTTCTATGATTTGAACCCCTCCTGTGAGTCCAGTTTTAGATTCCGATGCTTCACTTCAGGTTTACTGTATCCCTTGGACCTTCTTATTGACGATGAGACACAGACATTGGATCCGAATTTAATACAAAAGGCACAATGGCGACTTAATTAGAAGAGGACTGTCACTCTCACTTTCAATGATTTGATCCTCTCCTGTGAGTCCAGTTTTAGATTCCGATGCTACACTTCAGGTTTACTGCATCCCTTGGACCTTCTTATTGACGATGAAACACAGAAATTGCATCGGAATTAAATTCGAAACTCACAATGCCGACTTAAGTAAAAGAGGACTGACACCCGCACCTTCTATGATTTGAACCTCTCCTGTGAGTCCAGTTTTAGATTCCGATGCTTCACTTCAGGTTTGCTGTATCCCTTGGACCTTCTTATTGACGATCAAACAAAGAAATTGCATCGGAATTAAATTCGAAACTCACAATGCCGACTTAAGCAAAAGAGGACTGACACTCTCGCTTTCTATGATTTGAACCACTCCTGTGAGCCCAGTTTTAGATTCCGATGCTTAACTTCAGGTTTACTGTATCACTTAGAACTACTTATTGACAATGAAACACAGAAATTGCATCGGAATTAAATTCAAAAATCACAATGCCGACTTAAGTACAAGAGGACTGACACTATAACTTTCTATGATTTGAACCTCTCCTGTGAGTCCAGTTTTAGAATCCGATGCTTCACTTCAGGTTTACTGTATCCCTTGGTCCTTCTTACTGACGATGAAACACAGAGTTTGCATCCGAATATAGTACAAAAGGCACATTGCCGACTTAAGTACAAGAGGACTGACTCTCTAACTTTCTATGATTTGAACCTCTCCTGTGAGTCCAGTTTTAGATTCCGATGCTTCACTTCAGGTTTACTGTATACCCTGCACCTTCTTATTGACGATGAAAGACAGATATTGCATCGGAATTAAATTCAAAAGGCACAATGCCGACTTAAGTACAAGAGGACTGACACTCTCACTTTCTATGATTTGAACCTCTCCTGTGAATCCAGTTTTAGATTCCGATGCTTCACTTTAGGTTTACTGTATCCCTTGGACCTTCTTATTGGCGATGAAACACAGAGTTTGCATCCGAATTTAATACAAAAGGTACAATGCCGACTTAAGTACAAGAGGACTGACACACTAACTTTCTATGATTTGAACCTTTCCTGTGACTCCAGTTTAAGAATCCGATGCCTCACTTCAGGTTTACTGTATCCCTTTTACCTTCTTATTGACGATGAAACACAGAAATTCCTTCCGAATTTATTACAAAAATCACAATGACGACTTAAGTACAAGAGGACTGACACTCTCACTTTCTATGATTTGAACCTCTCCTGTGAGTCCAGTTTTAGATTCCGATGCTTCACTTCAGGTTTACTGTATACCTTGCACCTTCTTATTGACGATGAAAGACAGAAATTGCATCCAAATTTAATACAAATGCCACAATGCCGACTTAAGTACAAGAGGACTGACACCCCCACTTTCTATGATGTGAACATTTCCTGTGAGTCCAGTTTTAGATTCCGATGCTTCACTTCAGGTTTACTGTATACCCTGCACCTTCTTATCGACGATGAAAGACAGAAATAGCATCGGAATTAAATTCAAAAGGCACAATGCCGACTTAAGTACAAGAGGACTGACACTCTCACTTTCTATGATTTGAACCTCTCTTGTGAATCCAGTTTTAGATTCCGATGCTTCACTTTAGGTTTACTGTATACCTTGGACCTTCTTATTGGCGATGAAACACAGAGTTTGCATCCGAATTTAATACAAAAGGTACAATGCCGACTTAGTACAAGAGGACTGACACACTAACTTTCTATGATTTGAACCTCTGCTGTGAGTCCAGTTTAAGAATCCGATGCCTCACTTCAGGTTTACTGTATCCCTTGGACCTTCTTATTGACGATGAAACACAGAAATTGCTTCCGAATTTAATACAAAAATCACAATGACGACTTAAGTACAAGAGGACTGACACTCTCACTTTCTATGATTTGATTCTCTCCTGTGAGTCCAGTTTTAGATTCTGATGCTTCACTTCAGGTTTACTGTATCCCTTGGACCTTCTTATTGACGATGAAACACAGAGTTTGCATCCGAATTTAATACAAAAGGTACAATGCCGACTTAAGTACAAGAGGACTGACACACTAACCTTCTATGATTTGAACCTCTCCTGGAGTCCAGTTTAAGAATCCGATGCTTCACTTCAAGTTTACTGTATCCCTTGGACCTTCTTATTGACGATGAAACACAGAAAATGCATCCGAATTTAATACAAAAGGCACAATGCCGACTTAAGTAAAAGAGTAATGACACTCTAACTTTCTATGATTTGAACCCCTCCTGTGAGTCCAGATTTAGATTCCGATGCTTCACTTCAGGTTTACTGTATCCCTTGGACCTTCTTATTGACGATGAGACACAGAAATTGGATCCGAATTTAATACAAAAGGCACAATGGCGACTTAAGTACAAGAGGACTGACACTCTCACTTTCAATGATTTGATCCTCTCCTGTGAGTAAAGTTTCAGATTCCGATGCTTCACTTCAGGTTTACTGTATACCTTGCACCTTGTTATTGACGATGAACCACAAAAATTGCATCGGAATTAAATTCAAAAGGCACAATGCCGACTTAAGTACAAGAGGACTGACACTCTCACTTTCTATGATTTGAACCTCTCCTGGGAGTCCAGTTTCAGATTCCGATGCTTCACTTCAGGTTTACTGTATCCCTTGGACCTTCTTATTGACGATGAAACACAGAAATTGCATCGGAATTAATTTCGAAACTCACAATGCCGACTTAAGTATTAGAGGACTGACACTCGCACTTTCTATGATTTGAACCTCTCCTGTGAGTCCAGTTTTAGATTGCGATGCTTCACTTAAGGTTTGCTGTATCCCTTGGACCTTCTTATTGACGATGAAACAATGAAATTGCATCGGAATTAAATTCTAAACTCACAATGCCGACTTAAGCAAAAGAGGACTGACACTCTCACTTTCTATGATTTGAACCACTCCTGTGAGCCCAGTTTTAGATTCCGATGCTTAACTTCAGGTTTACAGTATCACTTAGACCTACTTATTGACAATGAAACACAGAAATTGCATCGGAATTAAATTCAAAAATCACAATGCCGACTTAAGTACAAGAGGACTGACACTATAACTTTCTATGATCTGAACCTCTCCTGTGAGTCCAGTTTTAGATTCCGATGCTTCACTTCAGGTTTACTGTATCCCTTGGACCTTCTTATTGACGATGAAACACAGAAATTGCATCGGAATTAATTTCGAAACTCACAATGCCGACTTAAGTATTAGAGGACTGACACTCGCACTTTCTATGATTTGAACCTCTCCTGTGAGTCCAGTTTAAGAATCCGATGCCTCACTTCAGGTTTACTGTATCCCTTGGACCTTCTTATTGACGATGAAACACAGAAATTACTTCCGAATTTAATACAAAAATCACAATGACGACTTAAGTACAAGAGGACTGACACTCTCACTTTCTATGATTTGAACCTCTCCTGTGAATCCAGTTTTAGATTCCGATGCTCCACTTCAGGTTTACTGTAACACTTGGACCTTATTATTGACGATGAAACACAGAGTTTGCATCCGAATTTAATACAAAAGGCACAATGCCGACTTAAGTACAAGAGTAATGACACTCTAACTTTCTATGATTTGAACCCCTCCTGTGAGTCCAGTTTTAGATTCCGATGCTTCACTTCAGGTTTACTGTATCCCTTGGACCTTCTTATTGACGATGAGACACAGAAATTGGATCCGAATTTAATACAAAAGGCACAATGGCGACTTAATTAGAAGAGGACTGACACTCTCACTTTCAATGATTTGATCCTCTCCTGTGAGTCCAGTTTCAGATTCCGATGCTTCACTTCAGGTTTACTGTATACCTTGCACCTTGTTATTGACGATGAAACACAGAAATTGCATCGGAATTAAATTCAAAAGGCACAATGCCGACTTAAGTTCAAGAGGACTGACACTCTCACTTTCTATTATTTGAACCTCTCCTGGGAGTCCAGTTTTAGATTCCGATGTTACACTTCAGGTTTACTGCATCCCTTGGACCTTCTTATTGACGATGAAACACAGAAATTGCATCGGAATTAAATTCGAAACTCACAATGCCGACTTAAGTAAAAGAGGACTGACACCCGCACTTTCTATGATTTGAACCTCTCCTGTGAGTCCAGTTTTAGATTCCGATGCTTCACTTCAGGTTTGCTGTATCCCTTGTACCTTTTTATTGACGATCAAACAAAGAAATTGCATCGGAATTAAATTCGAAACTCACAATGCCGACTTAAGCAAAAGAGGACTGACACTCTCGCTTTCTATGATGTGAACCACTCCTGTGAGCCCAGTTTTAGATTCCGATGCTTAACTTCAGGTTTACTGTATCACTTAGAACTACTTATTGACAATGAAACACAGAAATTGCATCGGAATTAAATTCAAAAATCACAATGCCGACTTAAGTACAAGAGGACTGACACTATAACTTTCTATGATTTGAACCTCTCCTGTGAGTCCAGTTTTAGATTCCGATGCTTCACTTCAGGTTTACTGTATCCCTTGGACCTTCTTACTGACGATGAAACACAGAGTTTGCATCCGAATATAGTACAAAAGGCACAATGCCGACTTAAGTACAAGAGGACTGACTCTCTAACTTTCTATGATTTGAAACTCTCCTGTGAGTCCAGTTTTAGATTCCGATGCTTCACTCTAGGTTTACTGTATACCCTGCACCTTCTTATTGACGATGAAAGACAAAAATTGCATCGGAATTAAATTCAAAAGGCACAATGCCGACTTAAGTACAAGAGGACTGACACTCTCACTTTCTATGATTTGAACCTCTCCTGTGAATCCAGTTTTAGATTCCGATGCTTCACTTTAGGTTTACTGTATCCCTTGGACCTTCTTATTGGCGATGAAACACAGAGTTTGCATCCGAATTTAATACAAAAGGTACAATGCCGACTTAAGTACAAGAGGACTGACACACTAACTTTCTATGATTTGAACCTCTCCTGTGACTCCAGTTTAAGAATCCGATGCCTCACTTCAGGTTTACTGTATCCCTTGGACCTTCTTATTGACGATGAAACACAGAAATTCCTTCCGAATTTAATACAAAAATCACAATGACGACTTAAGTACAAGAGGACTGACACTCTCACTTTCTATGATTTGAACCTCTCCTGTGAGTCCAGTTTTAGATTCCGATGCTTCACTTCAGGTTTACTGTATACCTTGCACCTTCTTATTGACGATGAAACACAGAAATTGCATCCAAATTTAATACAAATGCCACAATGCCGACTTAAGTACAAGAGGACTGACACCCCCACTTTCTATGATGTGAACATTTCCTGTGAGTCCAGTTTTAGAATCCGATGCTTCAGTTTAGGTTTACTGTATCCCTTGGACCTTCTTATTGACGATGAAACACTAACATTGCACCTGAATTTAATACAAATGGCACAATGCCAACTTAAGTACAAGAGGACTGACACTTTCCCTTTCTATGATTTGAGCCTCTCCTGTGAGTCCAGTTTTAGATTCCGATGCTCCACTTCAGGTCTAGTGTATCCCTTGGACCTTCGTATTGACGATGAAACACAGAAATTGCATCGGAATTAAATTCGAAACTCACAATGCCGACTTAAGTAAAAGAGGACTGACACTCTCACTTTCTATGATTTGAACCTCTCCTGTGAGTCTAGTTTTAGATTCCGATGCTTCACTACAGGTTTACTGTATCCCTTGGACCTTCTTATTGACGATGAGACACAGAAATTGGATCCGAATTTAATACAAAAGGCACAATGGCGACTTAAGTACAAGAGGACTGACACTCTCACTTTCAATGATTAGATCCTCTCCTGTGAGTCCAGTTTCAGATTCCGATGCTTGGCTTCAGGTTTACTGTATACCTTGCACCTTGTTATTGACGATGAAACACAGAAATTGCATCGGAATTAAATTCAAAAGGCACAATGCCGACTTAAGTACAAGAGGGCTGACACTCTCACTTTCTATGATTTGAACCTCTCCTGGGAGTCCAGTTTTAGATTCCGATGCTTCACTTCAGGTTCACTGTATCCCTGGGACCTTCTTATTGACAATGAAACACAGAAATTGCATCGGAATTAAATTCAAAAATCACAATGCCGACTTAAGTACAAGAGGACTGACACTATAACTTTCTATGATTTGAACCTCTCCTGTGAGTCCAGTTTTAGATTCCGATGCTTCACTTCAGGTTTACTGTATCAGTTGGACCTTCTTATTGACGATGAAACACAGAGTTTGCATCCGAATTTAATACAAAAGGCACAATGCCGACTTAACTACAAGAGGACTGACACTCTAACTTTCTATGATTTGAACCCTTCCTGTGAGTCCAGTTTTAGATTCCGATGCTTCACTTCAGGTTTACTGTATTCCCTGCACCTTCTTATCGACGATGAAAGACAGAAATTGCATCGGAATTAAATTCAAAAGGCACAATGCCGTCTTAAGTACAAGAGGACTGACACTCTCACTTTCTATGATTTGAACCTCTTCTGTGAATCCAGTTTTAGATTCCGATGCTTCACTTTAGGTTTACTGTATCCCTTGGACCTTCTTATTGGCTATGAAACACAGAGTTTGCATCCGAATTTAATACAAAAGGTACAATGCCGACTTAAGTACAAGAGGACTGACACTCTCACTTTCTATGATTTGAACTACTCCTGTGAGTCCAGTTTTAGATTCTGATGCTTCACTTCAGGTTTACTGTATCCCTTGGACCTTCTTATTGACGATGAAACTCAGAGTTTGCATCCGAATTTAATACAAAAGGTACAATGCCTACTCAAGTACAAGAGGACTGACACACTAACTTTCTATGATTTGAACCTCTCCTGTGAGTCCAGTTTAGGAATCCGATGCTTCACTTCAGGTTTACTGTATCCCTTGGACCTTCTTAATGACGATGAAACACAGAAATTGCATCCGAATTTAATACAAAAGGCACAATACCGACATAAGTACAAGAGGAGTGACACTCTAACTTTCAATGATTTGAATCTCTCCTGTGAGTCCAGTTTTAGATTCCGATGTTTCACTTCAGGTTTACTGTATCCCTTGGACCTTCTTATTGACTAGGAAACACAGGAATTGCATCCGAAATTAATACAAATAGCACAATGCCGACTTAAGTACAAGAGGACTGACACTCTCTCTTTCTATGATTTGAACCACCCTGTGAGTCCGGTTTTGAAATTCCGATGCTTCAATCCAGGTTTACTGTATACCTTGCACCTTCTTATTGACGATGAAACACAGAAATTGCATCGGAATTAAATTCAAAAATCACAATGCCGACTTAAGTACAAGAGGACTGACACTATAACTTTCTATGATTTGAACCTCTCCTGTGAGTCCAGTTTTAGATTCCGATGCTTCACTTCAGGTTTACTGTATCCCTTGGACCTTCTTATTGACGATGAAACACAGAGTTTGCATCCGAATTTAATACAAAAGGCACAATGCCGACTTAACTACAAGAGGACTGACACTCTAACTTTCTATGATTTGAACCTCTCCTGTGAGTCCAGTTTAAGAATCCGATGCCTCACTTCAGGTTTACTGTATCCCTTGGACCTTCTTATTGACGATGAAACACAGAAATTGCTTCCGAATTTAATACAAAAATCACAATGACGACTTAAGTACAAGAGGACTGACACTCTCACTTTCTATGATTTGAACCTCTCCTGTGGGTCCAGTTTTAGATTCTGATGCTTCACTTCAGGTTTACTGTATCCCTTGGACCTTCTTATTGACGATGAAACTCGGAGTTTGCATCCGAATTTAATACAAAAGGTACAATGCCTACTTAAGTACAAGAGGACTGACACACTAACTTTCTATGATTTGAACCTCTCCTGTGAGTCCAGTTTAGGAATCCGATGCTTCACTTCAGGTTTACTGTATCCCTTGGACCTTCTTAATGACGATGAAACACAGAAATTGCATCCGAATTTAATACAAAAGGCACAATACCGACATAAGTACAAGAGGAGTGACACTCTAACTTTCAATGATTTGAATCTCTCCTGTGAGTCCAGTTTTAGATTCCGATGTTTTACTTCAGGTTTACTGTATCCCTTGGACCTTCTTATTGACTAGGAAACACAGGAATTGCATCCGAATTTAATACAAATAGCACAATGCCGACTTAAGTACAAGAGGACTGACACTCTCTCTTTCTATGATTTGAACCACCCTGTGAGTCCGGTTTTGAAATTCCGATGCTTCAATCCAGGTTTACTGTATACTTTGCACCTTCTTATTGACGATGAAACATAGAAATTGCATCGGAATTTAATACAAAAGGCACAATGCCGACTTAAGTAGAAGAGGACAAACACTCTAACTTTCTATGATTTGAACCTCTCCTGTGAGTCTAGTTTTAGATTCTGATGCTTCGCTTCTGGTTTACTGTATCCCTTGGACCTTCTTATCGACGATGAAACACAGTAATTGCATCCGAATTTAATACAAAAGGCACAATGCCGACTTAAGTACAAGAGGACTGACACTCTAACTTTCTATGATTTGAACCTCTCCCGTGAGTCCAGTTTTAGTTTCCGATGCTTCACTTCAGGTTTACTGTATCCCTTGGACCTTCTTATTGACGATGAAACACAGAAAATGCATCCGAATTTAATACAAAAGGCACAATGCCGCCTTAAGTACAAGAGGACTCACACTCTCACTTTCTATGATTTGAACCTCTCCTGGGAGTCCAGTTTCAGATTCCGATGCTTCACTTCAGGTTTACTGTATCCCTTGGACCTTCTTATTGACGATGAAACAATGAAATTGCATCGGAATTAAATTCTAAACTCACAATGCCGACTTAAGCAAAAGAGGACTGACACTCTCACTTACTATGATTTGAACCACTCCTGTGAGCCCAGTTTTAGATTCCGATGCTTAACTTCAGGTTTACAGTATCACTTAGACCTAATTATTGACAATGAAACACAGAAATTGCATCGGAATTAAATTCAAAAATCACAATGCCGACTTAAGTACAAGAGGACTGACACTATAACTTTCTATGATTTGAACCTCTCATGTGAGTCCAGTTTTAGATTCCGATGCTTCACTTCAGGTTTACTGTATCCCTTGGACCTTCTTATTGACGATGAAACACAGAGTTTGCATCCGAATTTAATACAAAAGGCACAATGCCGACTTAACTACAAGAGGACTGACACTCTAACTTGCTATGATTAAGAACCTCTCCTGTGAGTCCAGTTTTAGATTCCGATGCTTCACTTCAGGTTTACTGCATACCCTGCACCTTCTTATCGACGATGAAAGACAGAAATAGCATCGGAATTAAATTCAAAAGGCACAATGCCGACTTAAGTACAATGGGACTGACACTCTCACTTTCTATGATTTGAACCTCTCCTGTGAATCCAGTTTTAGATTCCGATGCTTCACTTTAGGTTTACTGTATACCTTGGACCTTCTTATTGGCGATGAAACACAGAGTTTGCATCCGAATTTAATACAAAAGGTACAATGCCGACTTAGTACAAGAGGACTGACACACTAAATTTCTATGATTTGAACCTCTCCTGTGAGTCCAGTTTAAGAATCCGATGCTTCACTTCAGGTTTACTGTATCCCTTGGACCTTCTTATTGACGATGAAACACAGAAATTGCTTCCGAATTTAATACAAAAATCACAATGACGACTTAAGTACAAGAGGACTGACACTCTCACTATCTATGATTTGAACCTCTCCTGTGAGCCCAGTTTTAGATTCTGATGCTTCACTTCAGGTTTACTGTATCCCTTGGACCTTCTTATTGACGATGAAACACAGAGTTTGCATCCGAATTTAATACAAAAGGTACAATGCCGACTTAAGTACAAGAGGACTGACACACTTACTTTCTATGATTTGAACCTCTCCTGTGAGTCCAGTTTAAGAATCCGATGCTTCACTTCAGGTTTACTGTATCCCTTGGACCTTCTTAATGACGATGAAACACAGAAATTGCATCCGAATTTAATACAAAAGGCACAATGGCGACTTAAGTACAAGAGGACTGACACTCTCTCTTTCTATGATTTGAACCTCTCCTGTGAGTCCAGTTTTAGATTCTGATTCTTCACTTCAGGTTTACTGTATCCCTTGGACCTTCTTATTGACGATAAAACACAGAAATTGGATCCGAATTTAATACAAAAGGCACAATGGCGACTTAAGTACAAGAGGACTGACACTCTCACTTTCAATGATTTGATCCTCTCCTGTGAGTCCAGTTTCAGATTCCGATGCTTCGCTTCAGGTTTACTGTATACCTTGCACCTTGTTATTGACGATGAAACACAGAAATTGCATCGGAATTAAATTCAAAAGGCACAATGCCGACTTAAGTACAAGAGGACTGACACTCTCACTTTCTATGATATGAACGTCTCCTGGGAGTCCAGTTTTAGATTCTGATGCTTCACTTCAGGTTCACTGTATCCCTTGGACCTTCTTATTGACGATGAAACACAGATATTGCATCGGAATGAATTTCGAAACTCACAATGCCGACTTAAGTAAAAGAGGACTGACACTCGCACTTTCTATGATTTGAACCTCTCCTGTGAGTCCAGTTTTAGATTCCGATGCTTCACTTCAGGTTTGCTGTATCCCTTGGACCTTCTTATTGACGATGAAACAAAGAAATTGCATCGGAATTAAATTCTAAACTCACAATGCCGACTTAAGCAAAAGAAGACTGACACTCTCACTGTCTATGATTTGAACCACTCCTGTGAGCCCAGTTTTAGATTCTGATGCTTAACTTTAGGTTTACAGGATCACTTAGACCTACTTATTGACAATGAAACACAGAAATTGCATCGGAATTAAATTCAAAAATCACAATGCCGACTTAAGTACAAGAGGACTGACATTATAACTTTCTATTATTTGAACCTCTCCTGTGAGTCCAGTTTTAGATTCCGATGCTTCACTTCAGGTTTACTGTATCCCTTGGACCTTCTTATTGACGATGAAACACAGAGTTTGCATCCGAATTTAATACAAAAGGCACAATGCCGACTTAACTACAAGAGGACTGACACTCTAACTTTCTATGATTTGACCCTCTCCTGTGAGTCCAGTTTTAGATTCCGATTTTTCACTTCAGGTTTACTGTATACCCTGCACCTACTTGTCGACGATGAAAGACAGAAATTGCATCGGAATTAAATTCAAAAGGCACAATGCCGACTTAAGTACAAGAGGACTGACACTCTCACTTTCTATGATTTGAACCTCTTCTGTGAATCCAGTTTTAGATTCCGATGCTTCACTTTAGGTTTACTGTATCCCTTGGACCTTCTTATTGGCGATGAAACACAGAGTTTGCATCCGAATTTAATACAAAAGGTACAATGCCGACTTAAGTACAAGAGGACTGACACACTAACTTTCTATGATTTGAACCTCTCCTGTGAGTCCAGTTTAAGAATCCGATGCCTCACTTCAGGTTTACTGTATCCCTTGGACCTTCTTATTGACGATGAAACACAGAAATTGCTTCCGAATTTAATACAAAAATCACAATGACGACTTAAGTACAAGAGGACTGACACTCTCACTTTCTATGATTTGAAACTCTCCTGTGAGTCCAGTTTTAGATTCTGATGCTTCACTTCAGGTTTACTGTATCCCTTGGACCTTCTTATTGACAATGAAACACAGAGTTTGCATCCGAATTTAATACAAAAGGTACAATGCCGACATAAGTACAAGAGGACTGACACACTAACTTTCTATGATTTGAACCTCTCCTGTGATTCCAGTTTAAGAATCCGATGCTTCACTTCAGGTTTACTGAACCCCTTGGACCTTCTTAATGACGATGAAACACAGGAATTGCATCCGAATTTAATACAAAAGGCACAATGGCGACTTAAGTACAAGAGGACTGACACTCTCTCTTTCTATGATTTGAACCTCTCCTGTGAGTCCAGTTTTAGATTCCGATGCTTCACTTCAGGTTTACTGTATGCCTTGGACCTTCTTATTGACGATGAAACACAGAAATTTCATCCGAATTTAATACAAAAGTCACAATGCCGACTTAAGTAAAAGAGGACTGACACTCTAACTTTCTATGATTTGAACCTCTCCTACAAGTCCAGATTTAGATTCCGATGCTTCACTTCAGGTTTACTGTATACCTTGGACCTTCTTATTGACGATAAAACACAGAAATTGCATCCGAATTTAATACAAAAGGCACAATACCGACATAAGTACAAGAGGAGTGACACTCTAACTTTCTATGATATGAATCTCTCCTGTGAGTCCAGTTTTAGATTCCGATGTTTCACTTCAGGTTTACTGTATCCCTTGGACCTTCTTATTGACGATGAGACACAGAAATTGGATCCGAATTTAATACAAAAGGCACAATGTCGACTTAAGTACAAGAGGACTGACACTCTCACTTTCAATGATTTGATCCTCTCCTGTGAGTACAGTTTCAGATTCCGATGCTTCACTTCAGGTTTACTGTATACCTTGCACCTTGTTATTGACGATGAAACACAGAAATTGCATCGGAATTAAATTCAAAAGGCACAATGCCGACTTAAGTACAAGAGGACTGACACTCTCACTTTCTATGATTTGAACCTCTCCTGGGAGTCCAGTTTCAGATTCCGATGCTTCACTTCAGGTTTACTGTATCCCTTGGACCTTCTTATTGACGATGAAACACAGAAATTGCTTCCGAATTAATTTCGAAACTCACAATGCCGACTTAAGTAAAAGGGGACTGACACTATAACTTTCTATGATTTGAACCTCTCCTGTGAGTCCAGTTTTAGATTCCGATTCTTCACTTCAGGTTTACTGTATCCCTTGGACCTTCTTATTAACGATGAAACACAGAGTTTGCATCCGAATTTAATACAAAAGGCACAATGCCGACTTAACTACAAGAGGACTGACACTCTAACTTTCTATGATTTGAACCTCTCCTGTGAGTCCAGTTTTAGATTCCGATGCTTCACTTCAGGTTTACTGTATCCCTTGGACCTTCTTATTGACGATGAAACACAGAGTTTGCATCCGAATTTAATACAAAAGGTACAATGCCGACTTAAGTACAAGAGGACTGACACACTTACTTTCTATGATTTGAACCTCTCCTGTGAGTCCAGTTTAAGAATCCGATGCTTCACTTCAGGTTTACTGTATCCCTTGGACCTTCTTAATGACGATGAAACACAGAAATTGCATCCGAATTTAATACAAAAGGCACAATGGCGACTTAAGTACAAGAGGACTGACACTCTCTCTTTCTATGATTTGAACCTCTCCTGTGAGTCCAGTTTTAGATTCTGATTCTTCACTTCAGGTTTACTGTATCCCTTGGACCTTCTTATTGACGATGAAACACAGAAATTGGATCCGAATTTAATACAAAAGGCACAATGGCGACTTAAGTACAAGAGGACTGACACTCTCACTTTCAATGATTTGATCCTCTCCTGTGAGTCCAGTTTCAGATTCCGATGCTTCGCTTCAGGTTTACTGTATACCTTGCACCTTGTTATTGACGATGAAACACAGAAATTGCATCGGAATTAAATTCAAAAGGCACAATGCCGACTTAAGTACAAGAGGACTGACACTCTCACTTTCTATGATATGAACGTCTCCTGGGAGTCCAGTTTTAGATTCTAATGCTTCACTTCAGGTTCACTGTATCCCTTGGACCTTCGTATTGACGATGAAACACAGATATTGCATCGGAATGAATTTCGAAACTCACAATGCCGACTTAAGTAAAAGAGGACTGACACTCGCACTTTCTATGATTTGAACCTCTCCTGTGAGTCCAGTTTTAGATTCCGATGCTTCACTTCAGGTTTGCTGTATCCCTTGGACCTTCTTATTGACGATGAAACAAAGAAATTGCATCGGAATTAAATTCTAAACTCACAATGCCGACTTAAGCAAAAGAAGACTGACACTCTCACTTTCTATGATTTGAACCACTCCTGTGAGCCCAGTTTTAGATTCTGATGCTTAACTTTAGGTTTACAGGATCACTTAGACCTACTTATTGACAATGAAACACAGAAATTGCATCGGAATTAAATTCAAAAATCACAATGCCGACTTAAGTACAAGAGGACTGACATTATAACTTTCTATTATTTGAACCTCTCCTGTGAGTCCAGTTTTAGATTCCGATGCTTCACTTCAGGTTTACTGTATCCCTTGGACCTTCTTATTGACGATGAAACACAGAGTTTGCATCCGAATTTAATACAAAAGGCACAATGCCGACTTAACTACAAGAGGACTGACACTCTAACTTTCTATGATTTGACCCTCTCCTGTGAGTCCAGTTTTAGATTCCGATTTTTCACTTCAGGTTTACTGTATACCCTGCACCTACTTGTCGACGATGAAAGACAGAAATTGCATCGGAATTAAATTCAAAAGGCACAATGCCGACTTAAGTACAAGAGGACTGACACTCTCACTTTCTATGATTTGAACCTCTTCTGTGAATCCAGTTTTAGATTCCGATGCTTCACTTTAGGTTTACTGTATCCCTTGGACCTTCTTATTGGCGATGAAACACAGAGTTTGCATCCGAATTTAATACAAAAGGTACAATGCCGACTTAAGTACAAGAGGACTGACACACTAACTTTCTATGATTTGAACCTCTCCTGTGAGTCCAGTTTAAGAATCCGATGCCTCACTTCAGGTTTACTGTATCCCTTGGACCTTCTTATTGACGATGAAACACAGAAATTGCTTCCGAATTTAATACAAAAATCACAATGACGACTTAAGTACAAGAGGACTGACACTCTCACTTTCTATGATTTGAAACTCTCCTGTGAGTCCAGTTTTAGATTCTGATGCTTCACTTCAGGTTTACTGTATCCCTTGGACCTTCTTATTGACAATGAAACACAGAGTTTGCATCCGAATTTAATACAAAAGGTACAATGCCGACATAAGTACAAGAGGACTGACACACTAACTTTCTATGATTTGAACCTCTCCTGTGATTCCAGTTTAAGAATCCGATGCTTCACTTCAGGTTTACTGAACCCCTTGGACCTTCTTAATGACGATGAAACACAGGAATTGCATCCGAATTTAATACAAAAGGCACAATGGCGACTTAAGTACAAGAGGACTGACACTCTCTCTTTCTATGATTTGAACCTCTCCTGTGAGTCCAGTTTTAGATTCTGATGCTTCACTTCAGGTTTACTGTATGCCTTGGACCTTCTTATTGACGATGAAACACAGAAATTTCATCCGAATTTAATACAAAAGTCACAATGCCGACTTAAGTAAAAGAGGACTGACACTCTAACTTTCTATGATTTGAACCTCTCCTACAAGTCCAGATTTAGATTCCGATGCTTCACTTCAGGTTTACTGTATACCTTGGACCTTCTTATTGACGATAAAACGCAGAAATTGCATCCGAATTTAATACAAAAGGCACAATACCGACATAAGTACAAGAGGAGTGACACTCTAACTTTCTATGATATGAATCTCTCCTGTGAGTCCAGTTTTAGATTCCGATGTTTCACTTCAGGTTTACTGTATCCCTTGGACCTTCTTATTGACGATGAGACACAGAAATTGGATCCGAATTTAATACAAAAGGCACAATGTCGACTTAAGTACAAGAGGACTGACACTCTCACTTTCAATGATTTGATCCTCTCCTGTGAGTACAGTTTCAGATTCCGATGCTTCACTTCAGGTTTACTGTATACCTTGCACCTTGTTATTGACGATGAAACACAGAAATTGCATCGGAATTAAATTCAAAAGGCACAATGCCGACTTAAGTACAAGAGGACTGACACTCTCACTTTCTATGATTTGAACCTCTCCTGGGAGTCCAGTTTCAGATTCCGATGCTTCACTTCAGGTTTACTGTATCCCTTGGACCTTCTTATTGACGATGAAACACAGAAATTGCTTCCGAATTAATTTCGAAACTCACAATGCCGACTTAAGTAAAAGAGGACTGACACTATAACTTTCTATGATTTGAACCTCTCCTGTGAGTCCAGTTTTAGATTCCGATTCTTCACTTCAGGTTTACTGTATCCCTTGGACCTTCTTATTAACGATGAAACACAGAGTTTGCATCCGAATTTAATACAAAAGGCACAATGCCGACATAACTACAAGAGGACTGACACTCTAACTTTCTATGATTTGAACCTCTCCTGTGAGTCCAGTTTTAGATTCCGATGCTTCACTTCAGGTTTACTGTATACCCTGCACCTTCTTATCGACGATGAAGACAGAAATAGCATCGGAATTAATTTCAAAAGGCACATTGCCGACTTAAGTACAAGAGGACTGACACTCTCACTTTCTATGATTTGAACCTCTCCTGTGAATCCAGTTTTAGATTCCGATGCTTCACTTTAGGTTTACTGTATCCCTTGGACCTTCTTATTGGCGATGAAACACAGAGTTTGCATCCGAATTTAATACAAAAGGTACAATGCCGACTTAGTACAAGGGTACTGACACACTAACTTTCTATGATTTGAACCTCTCCTGTGAGTCCAGTTTAAGAATCCGATGCCTCACTTCAGGTTTACTGTATCCCTTGGACCTTCTTATTGACGATGAAACACAGAAATTGCTTCCGAATTTAATACAAAAATCACAATGCCGACTTAAGTACAAGAGGACTGACACACTAACTTTCTATGATTTGAACCTCTCCCGTGAGTCCAGTTTAAGAATCCGATGCTTCACTTCAGGTTTACTGTATCCCTTGGACCTTCTTAATGACGATGAAACACAGAAATTGCATCCGAATTTAATACAAAAGGCACAATGGCGACTTAAGTACAAGAGGACTGACACTATCTCTTTCTATGATTTGAACCTCTCCTGTGAGTCCAGTTTTAGATTCTGATGCTTCACTTTAGGTTTACTGTATCCCTTGGACCTTCTTATTGGCGATGAAACACACAGTTTGCATCGGAATTAAATTCAAAAGGCACAATGCCGACTTAAGTACAAGAGGACTGACACTCTCACTTTCTAAGATATGAACGTCTCCTGGGAGTCCAGTTTTAGATTCCGATGCTTCACTTCAGGTTCACTGTATCCCTTGGACCTTCTTATTGACGATGAAACACAGATATTGCATCGGAATGAATTTCGAAACTCACAATGCCGACTTAAGTAAAAGAGGACTGACACTCGCACTTTCTATGATTTGAACCTCTCCTGTGAGTCCAGTTTTAGATTCCGATGCTTCACTTCAGGTTTGCTGTATCCCTTGGACCTTCTTATTGACGATGAAACAAAGAAATTGCATCGGAATTAAATTCTAAACTCACAATGCCGACTTAAGCAAAAGAGGACTGACACTCTCACTTTCTATGATTTGAACCACTCCTGTGAGCCCAGTTTTAGATTCTGATGCTTACCTTCAGGTTTACAGGATCACTTAGACCTACTTATTGACAATGAAACACAGAAATTGCATCGGAATTAAATTCAAAAATCACAATGCCGAGTTAAGTACAAGAGGACTGACACTATAACTTTCTATTATTTGAACCTCTCCTGTGAGTCCTGTTTTAGATTCCGATGCTTCACTTCAGGTTTACTGTATCCCTTGGACCTTCTTATTGACGATGAAACACAGAGCTTGCATCCGAATTTAATACAAAAGGCACAATGCCGACTTAACTACAAGAGGACTGACACTCTAACTTTCTATGATTTGACCCTCTCCTGTGAGTCCAGTTTTAGATTCCGATTTTTCACTTCAGGTTTACTGTATACCCTGCACCTTCTTGTCGACGATGAAAGACAGAAATTGCATCGGAATTAAATTCAAAAGGCACAATGCCGACTTAAGTACAAGAGGACTGACACTCTCACTTTCTATGATTTGAACCTCTCCTGTGAATCCAGTTTTAGATTCCGATGCTTCACTTTAGGTTTACTGTATCCCTTGGACCTTCTTATTGGCGATGAAACACAGAGTTTGCATCCGAATTTAATACAAAAGGTACAATGCCGACTTAAGGGGATACGGAATCGGATTTTGGGTTAAAAAATCGAATTTTTTTTTATTGGCGTATTATATTCTGCCATGTTTCCTCTTTAAAATGACGTATCATACATAGCTCTACTACAATTATAACTATTTTATTTTTATATATTTGTGAGATCGGGTATTGCGCTTTAGTTATACACGTCTCTCGTGGCTGACCATGAACTTTTTGGCAGTACCTTTAAAGTGACATGAATTCAAATATCCCGGTTTCCAGCGACTATTTATACACTAGTTGCCCGAAAATGTTTCTCTCTGGTTTCCTCAAGTTACTCTTTGACTTTGTGGTGGGACTGTTTTGTAAACAGTGTGATATAAGAAAGTAGTTGTTGTTGAGTTATTTCGTATTTAGTGCTTCATTTTTCGCAGTGAAAATGCCTAGAGCTAAAGCAAAAGTATTTAAAAAGCGTGTGAACTGGCAAAAGAAAAGAAATAATGATTCATTAGCAAAGCAAAGCAGTTCATCATCATCACTGTTGGAAAATGTGAATCCGCTTATTACTGATTTGCCGAACGAACTTACACCAAATGAAAACAGTGCTTCTCATAAAAAACTAAGAGATTTGGAAGAGAAATATAATTTACTTGATAGAGGGAATGAAGTTTTTGAACTCATTGATACGAATATATTGTGTGAAGCTCTTGAAAACAGTTTGTGCTGCAAAAAATGTCATGGAAACGTTTCTCTGAAAGTAGAATCCCATGTTGGCCTGGCTGCCCAGTTTAATTTAATATGCAGTGTTTGTAAATACAGCTGTAAGTTTCCAAGTTCGGTTTCAGTAACTGTAAATAATGGATACAAGAAAACTGAACTTTATAGTGTAAATATTAGGTTAGTTTATGGATTGCGAGCAATTGGTAAGGGCAAAGCAGCTGGTGATATGCTATGTGGTGTTCTAAATCTTCCAAGTGCACCTTCAAAGTTTGAAGCTTACAATTATGTACTAGGATCTGCAGTTGAAGATGTAGCACAGAAGTCAATGCAGGTTGCTGTGGAAGAAGCAGTGGAAGAAAATGACGGCAGTCGTGACCTCACAGTGGCGTTTGATGGCACGTGGCAGAAAAGGGGCCACACCTCCAACAATGGTGTTGTAACAGCAACTAGTGTTGATACTGGCAAGGTTATTGATGTTGCAATAATGTCTAAATACTGTAGGTGCACAGGCAGACTGAAAAATGAACACAGTGATGACTGTATTGCTAATTATTATGGTGGTAGTGGTGGCATGGAGGTTGCTGGGGTGAAGAAAATTTTTCATCGTTCTTCACAGTGGTATAATGTTCGCTATGTCAAATATCTGGGAGATGGTGACTCTAAAGCATTCAAAGAAGTTTTGGAAAGCAAACCATATGGGAACAGTGTAAATATAAGCAAACTTGAATGTATAGGACATGTGCAGAAGAGAATGGGTGCCAGGCTGAGAAGGTTAAAATCAGTTATGAAAGGGAAAAAAGTAGATGATGGGAAAACCTTGGATGGCAGAGGAAGATTGACTGATTCCATAATAGACCACATTCAGAACTGCTATGGCCTTGCAATCAGGCAAAATACAGGCAATCTTGAAGAAATGAGGAGAGCTATATGGGCTTTATATTTCCACACCGCATCCACGGATGAGCATCCACAACATGGTTTGTGCCCCAAAGGTGAAAACAGCTGGTGTAAATACAATAGGGGACTAACAACAGGAGAGAAATACATTCACCACCACAGTCTACCATCAGCAATCATGGCAGAAATAAAGCCCATTTTCAGAGATCTGGCTGACAGAAGTCTTCTGATGAAATGTCTTCACGGAAAAACGCAGAACCCCAACGAGTGCTTGAATAGTGTGATATGGCATCGTCTCCCAAAAACAGTGTTTGTCGGAATTAATACACTACATTTTGGTGTGTATGATGCTGTGGCAACCTTCAATCTTGGAAATATAACTAAATGCCAGGTCCTTCAAAAGTTGGGTATGTGTGTTGGTTCCCGTACGGTACGTGCTATGTTCTTTTTAGATCAGCACAGACTAAGGCATGCTGATAATATAATCAAGACATTAGTGAAAAAAGCAAGACAGGTGCAGAGGGGTGCCAAAAGAAGACTTGAAGATGATTATGAAGACTGAAGGGGGTATTAGCTACGGATCAGGAATGTTTTAATCTTCTTTCTCCGTTTCCCGTAAGTTTACTTTTTACTTCATCTAGGAACATTATCTCAGGTACTGGTCAACCTAGAAGTCTGAAATTTTTATGACGTATTGACATAGGTCCCTATTACATACTGAAACAACGATTTTTTAATTACTTGATTTACAAAAGACTTAGGGGTGATAGTCTAGTAAAAAGCGATGGAAAAAATTTACTTAAAAATAAATGTACAATATCTCTGTAAGAAAATACTTTGACTATAAACTGTTGTTTCAGTATTGTTGTAACATATGAATGCACATACAGTAAAATTTTTACCTCTCTGTCTCCAGTAGTTTGTGAGAAAATGTTCCCTATAGTAGGCATATATTAACATTGCGGGGATAGGTGATTCCGTATCCCCTTAAGTACAAGAGGACTGACACACTAACTTTCTATGATTTGAACCTCTCCTGTGAGTCCAGTTTAAGAATCCGATGCCTCACTTCAGGTTTACTGTATCCCTTGGACCTTCTTATTGACGATGAAACACAGAAATTGCTTCCGAATTTAATACAAAAATCACAATGACGACTTAAGTACAAGAGGACTGACACTCTCACTTTCTATGATTTGAAACTCTCCTGTGAGTCCAGTTTTAGATTCTGATGCTTCACTTCAGGTTTACTGTATCCCTTGGACCTTCTTATTGACGATGAAACACAGAGTTTGCATCCGAATTTAATACAAAAGGTACAATGCCGACTTAAGTACAAGAGGACTGACACACTAACTTTCTATGATTTGAACCTCTCCTGTGATTCCAGTTTAAGAATCCGATGCTTCACTTCAGGTTTACTGAACCCCTTGGACCTTCTTAATGACGATGAAACACAGGAATTGCATCCGAATTTAATACAAAAGGCACAATGGCGACTTAAGTACAAGAGGACTGACACTCTCTCTTTCTATGATTTGAACCTCTCCTGTGAGTCCAGTTTTAGATTCTGATGCTTCACTTCAGGTTTACTGTATCCCTTGGACCTTCTTATTGACGATGAAACACAGAAATTTCATCCGAATTTAATACAAAAGTCACAATGCCGACTTAAGTAAAAGAGGACTGACACTCTAACTTTCTATGATTTGAACCTCTCCTACAAGTCCAGATTTAGATTCCGATGCTTCACTTCAGGTTTACTGTATACCTTGGACCTTCTTATTGACAATAAAACACAGAAATTGCATCCGAATTTAATGCAAAAGGCACAATACCGACATCAGTACAAGAGGAGTGACACTCCAACTTTCTATGATATGAATCTCTCCTGTGAGTCCAGTTTTAGATTCCGATGTTTCACTTCAGGTTTACTGTATCCCTTGGACCTTCTTATTGACTAGGAAACACAGGAATTGCATCCGAATTTAACACAAATAGCACAATGCCGACTTAAGTACAAGAGGACTGACACTCTCTCTTTCTAAGATTTGAACCTCCCCTGTGAGTCCAGTTTTAAATTCCGATGCTTCACTCTAGGTTTACTGTATACCTTGCACCTTCTTATTGACGATGAAACATAGAAATTGCGTCGGAATTTAATACAAAAGGCACAATGCCGACTTAAGTAAAAGAGGACAAACACTCTAACTTTCTATGATTTGAACCTCTCCTGTGAGTCTAGTTTTAGATTCTGATGCTTCACTTCAGGTTTACTGTATCCCTTGGACCTTCTTATCGATGATCAAACACAGTAATTGCATCCGAATTAAATACAAAAGCACAATGTCGACTTAAGTACAAGAGGACTGACACACTAACTTTCTATGATTTGAACCTCTCCCGTGAGTCCAGTTTTAGATTCCGATGCTTCACTTCAGGTTTACTGTATCCCTTGGACCTTCTTATTGACGATGAAACACAGAAAATGCATCCGAATTTAATACAAAAGGCACAATGCCGACTAAAGTACAAGAGTAATGACACTCTAACTTTCTATGATTTGAACCCCTCCTGTGAGTCCAGTTTTAGATTCCGATGCTTCACTTCAGGTTTACTGTATCCCTTGGACCTTCTTATTGACGATGAGACACAGAAATTGGATCCGAATTTAATACAAAAGGCACAATGGCGACTTAAGTACAAGAGGACTGACACTCTCACTTTCAATGATTTGATCCTCTCCTGTGAGTACAGTTTCAGATTCCGATGCTTCACTTCAGGTTTACTGTATACCTTGCACCTTGTTATTGACGATGAAACACAGAAATTGCATCGGAATTAAATTCAAAAGGCACAATGCCGACTTAAGTACAAGAGGACTGACACTCTCACTTTCTATGATTTGAACCTCTCCTGGGAGTCCAGTTTCAGATTCCGATGCTTCACTTCAGGTTTACTGTATCCCTTGGACCTTCTTATTGACGAAGAAACACAGAAATTGCATCCGAATTAATTTCGAAACTCACAATGCCGACTTAAGTAAAAGAGGACTGACACTATAACTTTCTATGATTTGAACCTCTCCTGTGAGTCCAGTTTTAGATTCGGATTCTTCACTTCAGGTTTACTGTATCCCTTGGACCTTCTTATTAACGATGAAACACACAGTTTGCATCGAATTTAATACAAAAGGCACAATGCCGACTTAACTACAAGAGGACTGACACTCTAACTTTCTATGATTTGAACCTCTCCTGTGAGTCCAGTTTTAGATTCCGATGCTTCACTTCAGGTTTACTGTATACCCTGCACCTTCTTATCGACGATGAAAGACAAAAATAGCATCGGATTTAAATTCAAAAGGCACATTCCCGACTTAAGTACAAGAGGACTGACACTCTCACTTTCTATGATTTGAACCTCTCCTGTGAATCCAGTTTTAGATTCCGATGCTTCACTTTAGGTTTACTGTATCCCTTGGACCTTCTTATTGGCGATGAAACACAGAGTTTGCATCCGAATTTAATACAAAAGGTACAATGCCGACTTAGTACAAGGGGACTGACACACTAACTTTCTATGATTTGAACCTCTCCTGTGAGTCCAGTTTAAGAATCCGATGCCTCACTTCAGGTTTACTGTATCCCTTGGACCTTCTTATTGACGATGAAACACAGAAATTGCTTCCGAATTTAATACAAAAATCACAATGCCGACTTAAGTACAAGAGGACTGACACACTAACTTTCTATGATTTGAACCTCTCCCGTGAGTCCAGTTTAAGAATCCGATGCTTCACTTCAGGTTTACTGTATCCCTTGGACCTTCTTAATGACGATGAAACACAGAAATTGCATCCGAATTTAATACAAAAGGCACAATGGCGACTTAAGTACAAGAGGACTGACACTATCTCTTTCTATGATTTGAACCTCTCCTGTGAGTCCAGTTTTAGATTCTGATGCTTCACTTTAGGTTTACTGTATCCCTTGGACCTTCTTATTGACGATGAAACACAGAAATTTCATCCGAATTTAATACAAAAGGCACAATGCCGACTTAAGTAAAAGAGGACAAACACTCTAACTTTCTATGATTTGAACCTCTCCTGTGAGTCTAGTTTTAGATTCTGATGCTTCACTTCAGGTTTACTGTATCCCTTGGACCTTCTTATCGACGATGAAACACAGAAATTGCATCCGAAATTAATACAAAAGGCACAATGCCGACTTAAGTACAAGAGGACTGACACTCTAACTTTCTATGATTTGAACCTCTCCCGTGAGTCCAGTTTTAGATTCCGATGCTTCATTTCTGGTTTACTATATCCATTGGACCTTCTTATTGACGATGAAACACAGAAATTGCATCCGAATTTAATACAAATGCCACATTGCCGACTTAAGTACAAGAGGACTGACACTGTCACTTTCTACGATTTGAACCTTTCCTGTGAGTCCAGTTTTAGATTCTGATGCTTCACTTCAGGTTTACTGTATCCCTTGGACCTTCTTATTGACGATGAAACACAGAAAATGCACCCGAATTTAATACAAATGGCACAATACCGACATAACTACAAGAGGACTGACACTCTCACTATCTATGAATTGAACCCCTCCTTTGCGTCCAGTTTAAGATTCCGATGCTTCACTTCAGGTTTACTGTATCCCTTGGACCTTCTTATTGACGATGAAACACAGAAATTGGATCCGAATTTAATACAAAAGGCACAATGGCGACTTAAGTACAAGAGGACTGACACTCTCACTTTCAATGATTTGAACCTTTCCTGTGAATCTAGTTTCAGATTCCGATGCTTCACTTCAGGTTTACTGTATACTTTGCACCTTCTTATTGACGATGAAACACAGAAATTCCATCGGAATTAAATTCAAAAGCCACAATGCCGACTTAAGTACAAGAGGACTGACACTCTCACTTTCTATGATTTGAACCTCTCCTGTTAGTCCAGTTTTAGATTCCGAAGCTTCACTTCAGGTTTACTGTATCCCTTGGACCTTCTCATTGACGATGAAACACAGAAATTGCATCCGAATTTAATACAAAAATCACAATGGCGACTTAAGTACAAGAGGACTGACACTCTCACTTTCTATGATTTGAACCTCTCCTGTGAGTCCAGTTTTAGATTCTGATGCTTCACTTCAGGTTTACTGTATCCCTTGGACCTTCTTATTGACGATGGAACGCAGAGTTTGCATCCGAATTTAATACAAAAGGTACAATGCCGACTTAAGTACAAGAGGACTGACACATTAACTTTCTATGATTTGAACCTCTCCTGTGAGTCCAGTATTAGATTCTGATGCTTCACTTCAGGTTTACTGTATCCCTTGGACCTTCTTATAAACGATGAAACACAGAAATTTCATCCGAATTTAATACAAAAGCCACAATGCCGACTTAAGTAAAAGAGGACTGACTTTCTAACTTTCTATGATTTGAACCTCTCCTGTTAGTCCAGTTTTAGATTCCGAAGCTTCACTTCAGGTTTACTGTATCCCTTGGACCTTCTCATTGACGATGAAACACAGAAATTGCATCCGAATTTAATACAAAAATCACAATGGCGACTTAAGTACAAGAGGACTGACACTCTCTCTTTCTATGATTTGAACCTCTCCTGTGAGTCCGGTTTTAAATTCCGATGCTTCACTCCAGGTTTACTGTATACCTTGCACTTTCTTATTGACGACGAAACATAGGAATTGCATCGGAATTTAATACAAAAGGCACAATGCCGACATAAGTACAAGAGGACTGACACTCTCACTTTCAATGATTTAAACCTTTCCTGTGAGTCCAGTTTCAGATTCCGATGCTTCACTTCAGGTTTACTGTATACCTTGCACCTTCTTATTGACGATGAAACACAGAAATTGCATCGGAATTAAATTCAAAAGGCACAATGCCGACATAAGTACAAGGGGACTGACACTCTCATTTTCTATGATTTGAACCTCTCCTGTGAGTCCAGTTTAAGATTCCAAAGCTTCACTTCAGGTTTACTGTATCCCTTGGACCTTCTTATTGACGATGAAACACAGTGTTTGCATTCGAATTTAATACAAAAGGTTCAATGCCGACTTAAGTACAAGAGGGCTGACACTCCAACATGCTATGATTTGAAACTCTCCTGTGATTCCAGTTTTAGATTCCGATGCTTCACTTCAGGTTTACTGTATCCCTTGGACCTTCTTATTGACGATGAAACACACAAATTGCATCCGAATTTAATACAAAAATCACAATGGCGACTTAAGTACAAGAGGACTGACACTCTCACTTTCTATGATTTGAAACTCTTCTAGAAGTCCAGTGTTAGATTCCGATGCATCACTTCAGGTTTATTGTATCCCTTGGACCTTCTTATTGACGATGAAACACAGAAATTGCATCCGAATTTAATACAAATGCCACAATGCCGACTTAAGTACAAGAGGACTGACACTCTCACTTTCTATGATTTGAACCTCTCCTGTGAGTCCAGTTTTAGATTCAGATGCTTCACTTTAGGATTACTGTATACCTTGCACCTTCTTATTGACGATGAAACACAGAAATTGCATCCGAATGTAATACAAAGGGCACAATGCCAACTTAAGTACAAGAGGACTGACATTCTAACTTTCTATGATTTGCTCCTATCCTGTGAGTCCAGTTTTAGATTCCGATGCTTCACTTCAGGTTTACTGTATCCCTTGGACATTCTTATTGACGATGAAACACAGAAATTGCATCCGAATGTAATACAAATGGCACAATACCGACTTATGTACAAGAGGAGTGACACTCTAACTTTCTATGATTTGAACCTATCCTGTGAGTCCAGTTTTAGATTCCGATGCTTCACTTCAGGTTTACTGTATCCCTTGGAATTTCTTGTGGACGATGAAACACAGAAATTGCATCCGAATGTAATACAAATGGCACAATACCGACTTAAGTACAAGAGGACTGACACTCTCACTTTCTATGATTTGAACCTCTCCTGTGAGTCTAGTTTTAGATTCCGATGCTTCACTTCAGGTTTCCTGTATCCCTTGGACCTTCTTATTGACGATGAAACAAAGAAATTGCATCGGAATTAAATTCGAAACTCACAATGCCGACTTAAGTAAAAGAGGACTGACACTCTCACTTTCTATGATTTGAACCACTCCTGTGAGCCCAGTTTTAGATTCTGATTCTTAACTTCAGGTTTACTGTATCACTTAGACCTACATATTGACAATGAAACACAGAAATTGCATCGGAATTAAATTCAAAAATCACAATGCCGACTTAAGTACAAGAGGACTGACACTATAACTTACTATGATTTGAACCTCTCCTGTGAGTCCAGTTTTAGATTCCGATGCTTCACTTCAGGTTTACTGTATCCCTTGGACCTTCTTATTGACGATGAAACACAGAGTTTGCATCCGAATTTAATACAAAAGGCACAATGCCGACTTAAGTACAAGAGGACTGACACTCTAACTTTCTATGATTCGAACCTCTCCTGTGAGTCCAGTTTAAGAATCCGATGCCTCACTTCAGGTTTACTGTATCCCTTGGACCTTCTTATTGACGATGAAACACAGAGTTTGAATCCGAATTTAATACAAAAGGTACAATGCCGACTTAAGTACAAGAGGACTGACACACTAACCTTCTATGTTTTGAACCTCTGCTGTGAGTCCAGTTTAAGAATCCGATGCTTCACTTCAGGTTTACTGTATCCCTTGGACCTTCTTAATGACGATGAAACACAGAAATTGCATCCGAATTTAATACAAAAGGCACAATGGCGACTTAAGTACAAGAGGACTGACACTCTCTCTTTCTATGATTTGAACCTCTCCTGTGAGTCCAGTTTTAGATTCTGATGCTTCACTTCAGGTTTACTGTATCCCTTGGACCTCCTTATTGACGATGAAACACAGAAATTTCATCCGAATTTAATACAAAAAGCACAATGCCGACTTAAGTAAAAGAGGACTGACACTCTAACTTTCTATGATTTGAACCTCTCCTACAAGTCCAGTTTTAGATTCCGATGCTTCACTTCAGGTTTACTGTATACTTTGGACCTTCTTATTGACGATGAAACACAGAAAATGCACCCGAATTTAGTACAAATGGCACAATACCGACTTCAGTACAAGAGGACTGACACTCTCACTATCTATGATTTGAACCCCTTCTGTGCGTCCAGTTATAGATTCCGATGCTTCACTTCACGTTTACTGTATGCCTTGGACCTTCTTATTGACGATGAAACACAGATATTGGATCCGAATTTAATACAAAAGGCACAATGTCGACTTAAGTACAAGAGGACTGACTTTCTAACTTTCTATGATTTGAACCTCTCCTGCAAGTCCAGTTTTAGATTCCGATGCTTCACTTCAGGTTTACTGTATAACTTGGACCTTCTTATTGACGATAAAACACAGAAATTGCATCCGAACTTAATACAAAAGGCACAATACCGACTTAAGTACAAGAGGAGTGACACTCTAACTTTCTATGATTTGAATCTCTCCTGTGAGTCCAGTTTTAGATTCCGATGTTTCACTTCAGGTTTACAGTATCCCTTGGACCTTCTTATTGACTATGAAACACAGGAATTGCATACGAATTTAATACAAATAGCACAATGCCGACTTAAGTACAAGAGGACTGACACTCTAACTTTCAATGATTTGAACCTTTCCTGTGAGTCCAGTTTCAGATTCCGATGCTTCACTTCAGGTTTCCTGTATACCTTGCACCTTCTTATTGACGATGAAACACAGAAATTGCATCGGAATTAAATTCAAGACGCACAATGCCGACTTAAGTACAAGGGGACTGACACTCTCACTTTCTATGATTTGAACCTCTCCTGTGAGTCCAGTTTTAGTTTCCGAAGCTTCACTTCAGGTTTACAGTATCCCTTGGACCTTCTTATTGACGATGAAACACAGTGTTTGCATCCGAATTTAATACAAAAGGTTCATTGCCGACTTAAGTACAAGAGGGCTGACACTCCAACATTCTATGATTTGAAACTCTCCTGTGAGTCCAGTTTTAGATTCCGATGCTTCACTACAGGTTTACTGTATCCCTTGGACCTTCTTATTGACGATGAAACACAGAAATTGCATCCGAATTTAATGCAAAAATCACAATGGCGACTTAAGTACAAGAGGACTGACACTCTCACTTTCTATGATTTGAAGCTCTTCTGTGAGTCCAGTGTTAGATTCCGATGCATCACTTCAGGTTTACTGTATCCCTTGGACTTTCTTATTGACGATGAAACACAGAAATTGCATCCGAATGTAATACAAATGACACAATACCGACTTAAGTACAAGAGGACTGACACTCTCTCTTTCTATGATTTGAACCTCCCCTGTGAGTCCGGTTTTAAATTCCGATGCTTCACTCCAGGTTTACTGTATACCTTGCACCTTCTTATTGACGATGAAACATAGAAATTGCATCGGAATTTAATACAAAAGGCACAATGCCGACTTAAGTACAAGGGGACTGACACTCTCACTTTCTATGATTTGAACCTCTCCTGTGAGTCCAGTTTTAGTTTCCGAAGCTTCACTTCAGGTTTACAGTACCCCTTGGACCTTCTTATTGACGATGAAACACAGTGTTTGCATCCGAATTTAATACAAAAGGTTCATTGCCGACTTAAGTACAAGAGGGCTGACACTCCAACATTCTATGATTTGAAACTCTCCTGTGAGTCCAGTTTTAGATTCCGATGCTTCACTACAGGTTTACTGTATCCCTTGGACCTTCTTATTGACGATGAAACACAGAAATTGCATCCGAATTTAATGCAAAAATCACAATGGCGACTTAAGTACAAGAGGACTGACACTCTCACTTTCTATGATTTGAAGCTCTTCTGTGAGTCCAGTGTTAGATTCCGATGCATCACTTCAGGTTTACTGTATCCCTTGGACTTTCTTATTGACGATGAAACACAGAAATTGCATCCGAATGTAATACAAATGACACAATACCGACTTAAGTACAAGAGGACTGACACTCTCTCTTTCTATGATTTGAACCTCCCCTGTGAGTCCGGTTTTAAATTCCGATGCTTCACTCCAGGTTTACTGTATACCTTGCACCTTCTTATTGACGATGAAACATAGAAATTGCATCGGAATTTAATACAAAAGGCACAATGCCGACTTAAGTAAAAGAGGACAAACACTATAACTTTCTATGATTCGAACCTCTCCTGTGAGTCTAGTTTTAGATTCTGATGCTTCACTACAGGTTTACTGTATCCCTTGGACCTTCTTATTGACGATGAAACACAGAAATTGCATCCGAATTTAATACAAAAGGCACAATGCCAACTTAAGTACAAGAGGACTGACACTCTAACTTTCAATGATTTGAACCTCTCCCGTGAGTCCAGTTTTAGATTCCGATGCTTCACTTCAGGTTTACTATATCCATTGGATCTTCTTATTGACGATGAAACACAGAAATTGCATCCGATTTTAATACAAATGCCACATTGCCGACTTAAGTACAAGAGGACTGACACTGTCACTTTCTATGATTTGAACCTTTCCTGTGAGTCCAGTTTTAGATTCTGATGCTTCACTTCAGGTTTACTGTATCCCTTGGACCTTCTTATTGACGATGAAACACAGAAAATGCACCCGAATTTAATACAAATGGCACAATACCGACTTAAGTACAAGAGGACTGACACTCTTACTATCTATGATTTGAACCCCTCCTGTGCGTCCAGTTTCAGATTCCGATGCCTCACTTCAGGTTTACTGTATCCCTTGGACCTTCTTATTGACGATGAAACACAGAAATTGGATCCGAATTTAATACAAAAGGCTCAATGGCGACTTAAGTACAAGAGGACTGACACTCTCACTTTCTATGATTTGAACCTTTCATGTGAGTCTAGTTTCAGATTCCGATGCTTCACTTCAGGTTTACTGTATACCTTGCTCCTTCTTATTAACGATGAAACACATAAATTGCATCGGAATTAAATTCAAAAGGCACAATGCCGAATTAAGTACAAGAGGACTGACACTCTCACTTTCTAAGATTTGAACCTCTTCTGTGAGTCCAGTTTTAGATTCCGATGCTTCACTTCAGGTTTACTGTATCCCTTGGACCTTGTTATTGACGATGAAACACAGTGTTTGCATCCGAATTTAACACAAAAGGTTCAATGCCGACTTAAGTACAAGAGGACTGACACTCTAACTTTCTATGATTTGAACCTCTCCTGTGAGTCCAGTTTTAGATTCCGATGCTTCACTACAGGTTTACTGTATCCCTTGGACCTTCTTATTGACGATGAAACACAGAGTTTGCATCCGAATTTAATACAAAAGGCACAATGCCGACTTAAGTACAAGAGGACTGACACTCTAACTTTCTATGATTCGAACCTCTCCTGTGAGTCCAGTTTAAGAATCCGATGCCTCACTTCAGGTTTACTGTATCCCTTGGACCTTCTTATTGACGATGAAACACAGAGTTTGAATCCGAATTTAATACAAAAGGTACAATGCCGACTTAAGTACAAGAGGACTGACACACTAACTTTCTATGTTTTGAACCTCTGCTGTGAGTCCAGTTTAAGAATCCGATGCTTCACTTCAGGTTTACTGTATCCCTTGGACCTTCTTAATGACGATGAAACACAGAAATTGCATCCGAATTTAATACAAAAGGCACAATGGCGACTTAAGTACAAGAGGACTGACACTCTCTCTTTCTATGATTTGAACCTCTCCTGTGAGTCCAGTTTTAGATTCTGATGCTTCACTTCAGGTTTACTGTATCCCTTGGACCTCCTTATTGACGATGAAACACAGAAATTTCATCCGAATTTAATACAAAAAACACAATGCCGACTTAAGTAAAAGAGGACTGACACTCTAACTTTCTATGATTTGAACCTCACCTACAAGTCCAGTTTTAGATTCCGATGCTTCACTTCAGGTTTACTGTATACTTTGGACCTTCTTATTGACGATGAAACACAGAAAATGCACCCGAATTTAGTACAAATGGCACAATACCGACTTCAGTACAAGAGGACTGACACTCTCACTATCTATGATTTGAACCCCTTCTGTGCGTCCAGTTATAGATTCCGATGCTTCACTTCACGTTTACTGTATGCCTTGGACCTTCTTATTGACGATGAAACACAGATATTGGATCCGAATTTAATACAAAAGGCACAATGTCGACTTAAGTACAAGAGGACTGACTTTCTAACTTTCTATGATTTGAACCTCTCCTGCAAGTCCAGTTTTAGATTCTGATGCTTCACTTCAGGTTTACTGTATAACTTGGACCTTCTTATTGACGATAAAACACAGAAATTGCATCCGAACTTAATACAAAAGGCACAATACCGACTTAAGTACAAGAGGAGTGACACTCTAACTTTTTATGATTTGAATCTCTCCTGTGAGTCCAGTTTTAGATTCCGATGTTTCACTTCAGGTTTACAGTATCCCTTGGACCTTCTTATTGACTATGAAACACAGGAATTGCATACGAATTTAATACAAATAGCACAATGCCGACTTAAGTACAAGAGGACTGACACTCTAACTTTCAATGATTTGAACCTTTCCTGTGAGTCCAGTTTCAGATTCCGATGCTTCACTTCAGGTTTCCTGTATACCTTGCACCTTCTTATTGACGATGAAACACAGAAATTGCATCGGAATTAAATTCAAGACGCACAATGCCGACTTAAGTACAAGGGGACTGACACTCTCACTTTCTATGATTTGAACCTCTCCTGTGAGTCCAGTTTTAGTTTCCGAAGCTTCACTTCAGGTTTACAGTATCCCTTGGACCTTCTTATTGACGATGAAACACAGTGTTTGCATCCGAAATTAATACAAAAGGTTCATTGCCGACTTAAGTACAAGAGGGCTGACACTCCAACATTCTATGATTTGAAACTCTCCTGTGAGTCCAGTTTTAGATTCCGATGCTTCACTACAGGTTTACTGTATCCCTTGGACCTTCTTATTGACGATGAAACACAGAAATTGCATCCGAATTTAATGCAAAAATCACAATGGCGACTTAAGTACAAGAGGACTGACACTCTCACTTTCTATGAATTGAAGCTCTTCTGTGAGTCCAGTGTTAGATTCCGATGCATCACTTCAGGTTTACTGTATCCCTTGGACTTTCTTATTGACGATGAAACACAGAAATTGCATCCGAATGTAATACAAGTGACACAATACCGACTTAAGTACAAGAGGACTGACACTCTCTCTTTCTATGATTTGAACCTCCCCTGTGAGTCCGGTTTTAAATTCCGATGCTTCACTCCAGGTTTACTGTATACCTTGCACCTTCTTATTGACGATGAAACATAGAAATTGCATCGGAATTTAATACAAAAGGCGCAATGCCGACTTAAGTAAAAGAGGACAAACACTATAACTTTCTATGATTTGAACCTCTCCTGTGAGTCTAGTTTTAGATTCTGATGCTTCACTACAGGTTTACTGTATCCCTTGGACCTTCTTATTGACGATGAAACACAGAAATTGCATCCGAATTTAATACAAAAGGCACAATGCCAACTTAAGTACAAGAGGACTGACACTCTAACTTTCAATGATTTGAACCTCTCCCGTGAGTCCAGTTTTAGATTCCGATGCTTCACTTCAGGTTTACTATATCCATTGGATCTTCTTATTGACGATGAAACACAGAAATTGCATCCGATTTTAATACAAATGCCACATTGCCGACTTAAGTACAAGAGGACTGACACTGTCACTTTCTATGATTTGAACCTTTCCTGTGAGTCCAGTTTTAGATTCTGATGCTTCACTTCAGGTTTACTGTATCCCTTGGACCTTCTTATTGACGATGAAACACAGAAAATGCACCCGAATTTAATACAAATGGCACAATACCGACTTAAGTACAAGAGGACTGACACTCTTACTATCTATGATTTGAACCCCTCCTGTGCGTCCAGTTTCAGATTCCGATGCCTCACTTCAGGTTTACTGTATCCCTTGGACCTTCTTATTGACGATGAAACACAGAAATTGGATCCGAATTTAATACAAAAGGCTCAATGGCGACTTAAGTACAAGAGGACTGACACTCTCACTTTCTATGATTTGAACCTTTCATGTGAGTCTAGTTTCAGATTCCGATGCTTCACTTCAGGTTTACTGTATACCTTGCTCCTTCTTATTAACGATGAAACACATAAATTGCATCGGAATTAAATTCAAAAGGCACAATGCCGAATTAAGTACAAGAGGACTGACACTCTCACTTTCTAAGATTTGAACCTCTTCTGTGAGTCCAGTTTTAGATTCCGATGCTTCACTTCAGGTTTACTGTATCCCTTGGACCTTGTTATTGACGATGAAACACAGTGTTTGCATCCGAATTTAACACAAAAGGTTCAATGCCGACTTAAGTACAAGAGGACTGACACTCTAACTTTCTATGATTTGAACCTCTCCTGTGAGTCCAGTTTTAGATTCCGATGCTTCACTACAGGTTTACTGTATCCCTTGGACCTTCTTATTGACGATGAAACACAGAAATTGCATCCGAATTTAATACAAAAATCACAATGGCGACTTAAGTACAAGAGGAGTGACACTCTAACTTTCTATGATTTGAATCTCTCCTGTGAGTCCAGTTTTAGATTCCGATGCTTCACTTCAAGTTTACTGTATCGCTTGGACCTTCTTATTGACTATGAAACACAGGAATTGCATCCGAATTTGATACAAATAGCACAATGCCGACTTAAGTACAAGAGGACTGACACTCTCTCTTTCTATTATTTGAACCTCTCCTGTGAGTCCGGTTTTAAATTCCGATGCTTCACTCCAGGTTTACTGTATACCTTGCACCTTCTTATTGACGATGAAACAGAGGAATTGCATCGGAATTTAATACAAAAGGCACAATGCCAACATAAGTACAAGAGGACTGACACTATCACTTTCAATGATTTGAAACTTTCCTGTGAGTCCAGTTTCAGATTCCGATGCTTCACTTCAGGTTTACTGTATACCTTGCTCCTTCTTATTGACGATGAAACACAGAAATTGCATCGGAATTAAATTCAAAAATCACAATGCCGACTTAAGTACAAGAGGACTGACACTATAACTTTCTATGATTTGAACCTCTCCTGTGAGTCCAGTTTTAGATTCCGATGCTTCACTTCAGGTTTACTGTATCTCTTGGACCTTCTTATTGACGATGAAACACAGAGTTTGCATCCGAATTTAATACAAAAGGCACAATGCCGACATAAGTACAAGAGAACTGACACTCTAACTTTCTATGATTTGAACCTCTCCTGTGAGTCCAGTTTTAGATTCCGATGCTTCACTTCAGGTTTACTGTACACCCTGCACCTTCTTATTGACGATGAAAGACAGAAATTGCATCGGAATTAAATTCAAAAGGCAAAATGCCGACTTAAGTACAAGAGGACTGACACACTAACTGTCTATGATTTGAACCTCTCCTGTGAGTCCAGTTTAAGAATCCGATGCCTCACTTCAGGTTTACTGTATCCCTTGGACCTTCTTATTGACGATGAAACACAGAGTTTGAATCGGAATTTAATACAAAAGGTACAATGCCGACTTAAGTACAAGAGGACTGACACACTAACTTTCTATGTTTTGAACCTCTGCTGTGAGTCCTGTTTAAGAATCCGATGCTTCACTTCAGGTTTACTGTATCCCTTGGACCTTCTTAATGACGATGAAACACAGAAATTGCATCCGAATTTAATACAAAAGGCACAATGGCGACTTAAGTACAAGAGGACTGACACTCTCTCTTTCTATGATTTGAACCTCTCCTGTGAGTCCAGTTTTAGATTCTGATGCTTCACTTCAGGTTAACTGTATCCCTTGGACCTCCTTATTGACGATGAAACACAGAAATTTCATCCGAATTTAATACAAAAAGCACAATGCCGACTTAAGTAAAAGAGGACTGACACTCTAACTTTCTATGATTTGAACCTCTCCTACAAGTCCAGTTTTAGATTCCGATGCTTCACTTCAGGTTTACTGTATACCTTGGACCTTCTTATTGACGATGAAACACAGAAAATGCACCCGAATTTAATACAAATGGCACAATACCGACTTAAGTACAAGCGGACTGACACTCTCACTATCTATGATTTGAACCCCTCCTGTGCGTCCAGTTATAGATTCCGATGCTTCACTTCACGTTTACTGTATGCCTTGGACCTTCTTATTGACGATGAAACACAGATATTGGATCCGAATTTAATACAAAAGACACAATGTCGACTTAAGTACAAGAGGACTGACTTTCTAACTTTCTATGATTTGAACCTCTCCTGCAAGTCCAGTTTTATATACCGATGCTTCACTTCAGGTTTACTGTATACCTTGGACCTTCTTATTGACGATAAAACACAGTAATTGCATCCGAACTTAATACAAAAGGCACAATACCGACTTAAGTACAAGAGGAGTGACACTCTAACTTTCTATGATTTGAATCTCTCCTGTGAGTCCAGTTTTAGATTCCGATGTTTCACTTCAGGTTTACAGTATCCCTTGGACCTTCTTATTGACTATGAAACACAGGAATTGCATACGAATTTAATACAAATAGCACAATGCCGACTTAAGTACAAGAGGACTGACACTCTCACTTTCTATGATTTGAACCTCTCCTGTGAGTCCGGTTTTAAGTTCCGATGCTTCACTCCAGGTTTACTGTATACCTTGCACCTTCTTATTGACGATGAAACATTGGAATTGCATCGGAATTTAATACAAAAGGCACAATGCCGACGTAAGTACAACAGGACTGACACTCTCACTTTCAATGATGTGAAAATTTCCCGTGAGTCCAGTTTCAGATTCCGATGCTTCACTTCAGGTTTCCTGTATACCTTGCACCTTCTTATTTACGATGAAACACAGAAATTGCATCGGAATTAAATTCAAAACGCACAATGCCGACTTAAGTACAAGGGGACTGACACTCTCACTTTCTATGATTTGAACCTCTCCTGTGAGTCCAGTTTTAGTTTCCGAAGCTTCACTTCAGGTTTACTGTATCCCTTGGACCTTCTTATTGACGATGAAACACAGTGTTTGCATCCGAATTTAATACAAAAGGTTCAATGCCGACTTAAGTACAAGAGGGCCGACACTCCAACATTCTATGATTTGAAACTCTCCTGTGAGTCCAGTTTTAGATTCCGATGCTTCACTACAGGTTTACTGTATCCCTTGGACCTTCTTATTGACGATGAAACACAGAAATTGCATCCGAATTTAATACAAAAATCACAATGGCGACTTAAGTACAAGAGGACTGACACTCTCACTATCTATGATTTGAAGCTCTTCTGTGAGTCCAGTGTTAGATTCCGATGCATCACTTCAGGTTTACTGTATCCCTTGGACCTTCTTATTGACGATGAAACACAGGAATTGCATCCGAATGTAATACAAATGACACAATACCGACTTAAGTACAAGAGGACTGACACTCTCTCTTTCTATGATTTGAACCTCCCCTGTGAGTCCGGTTTTAAATTCCGATGCTTCACTCCAGGTTTACTGTATACCTTGCACCTTCTTATTGACGATGAAACATAGAAATTGCACCGGAATTTAATACAAAAGGCACAATGCCGACTTAAGTAAAAGAGGACAAACACTCTAACTTTCTATGATTTGAACCTCTCCTGTGAGTCTAGTTTTAGATTCTGATGCTTCACTACAGGTTTACTGTATCCCTTGGACCTTCTTATTGACGATGAAACACAGAAATTGCATCCGAATTTAATACAAAAGGCACAATGCCAACTTAAGTACAAGAGGACTGACACTCTAACTTTCTATGATTTGAACCTCTCCCGTGAGTCCAGTTTTAGATTCCGATGCTTCACTTCAGGTTTACTATATCCATTGGATCTTCTTATTGACGATGAAACACAGAAATTGCATCCGAATTTAATACAAATGCCACATTGCCGACTTAAGTACAAGAGGACTGACACTGTCACTTTCTATGATTTGAACCTTTCCTGTGAGTCCAGTTTTAGATTCTGATGCTTCACTTCAGGTTTACTGTATCCCTTGGACCTTCTTATTGACGATGAAACACAGAAAATGCACCCGAATTTAATACAAATGGCACAATACCGACTTAAGTACAAGAGGACTGACACTCTCACTATCTATGATTTGAACCCCTCCTGTGCGTCCAGTTTTAGATTCCGATGCTTCACTTCAGGTTTACTGTATCCCTTGGACCTTCTTATTGACGATGAAACACAGAAATTGGATCCGAATTTAATACAAAAGGCACAATGGCGACTTAAATACAAGAGGACTGACACTCTCACTTTCTATGATTTGAACCTTTCATGTGAGCCTAGTTTCAGATTCCGATGCTTCACTTCAGGTTTACTGTATACCTTGCTCCTTCTTATTAACGATGAAACACAGAAATTGCATCGGAATTAAATTCAAAAGGCACAATGCCGAATTAAGTACAAGAGGACTGACACTCTCACTTTCTATGATTTGAACCTCTCCTGTGAGTCCAGTTTTAGATTCCGATGCTTCACTTCAGGTTTACTGTATCCCTTGGACATTCTTATTGACGATGAAACACAGAAATTGCATCCGAATTTAATACAAAAATCACAATGGCGACTTAAGTACAAGAGGAGTGACACTCTCTCTTTCTATTATTTGAACCTCTCCTGTGAGTCCGGTTTTAAATTCCGATGCTTCACTCCAGGTTTACTGTATACCTTGCAGCTTCTTATTGACGATGAAACAGAGGAATTGCATCGGAATTTAATTCCAAAGGCACAATGCCAACATAAGTACAAGAGGACTGACACTCTCACTTTCAATGATTTGAACCTTTCCTGTGAGTCCAGTTTCAGATTCCGATGCTTCACTGCAGGTTTACTGTATACCTTGGACCTTCTTATTGACTATGAAACACAGGATTTGCATCCGAATTTAATACAAATAGCACAATGCCGACTTAAGTACAAGAGGACTGACACTCTCTCTTTCTATGATTTGAACCTCTCCTGTGAGTCCGGTTTTAAATTCCGATGCTTCACTCCAGGTTTACTGTATACCTTGCAGCTTCTTATTGACGATGAAACAGAGGAATTGCATCGGAATTTAATACAAAAGGCACAATGCCAACATAAGTACAAGAGGACTGACACTCTCACTTTCAATGATTTGAACCTTTCCTGTGAGTCAAGTTTCAGATTCCGATGCTTCACTTCAGGTTTACTGTATACCTTGCTCCTTCTTATTGACGATGAAACACAGAAATTGCATCGGAATTAAATTCAAAAATCACAATGCCGACTTAAGTACAAGAGGACTGACACTCTAACTTTGTATGATTTGAACCTCTCCTGTGAGTCCAGTTTTAGATTCCGATGCTTCACTTCAGGTTTACTGTATACCCTGCACCTTCTTATTGACGATGAAAGACAGAAATTGCATCGGAATTAAATTCAAAAGGCACAATGCCGACTTAAGTACAAGAGGACTGACACACTAACTGTCTATGATTTGAACCTCTCCTGTGAGTCCAGTTTAAGAATCCGATGCCTCACTTCAGGTTTACTGTATCCCTTGGACCTTCTTATTGACGATGAAACACAGAGTTTGAATCCGAATTTAATACAAAAGGTACAATGCCGACTTAAGTACAAGAAAACTGACACACTAACTTTCTATGCTTTGAACCTCTGCTGTGAGTCCAGTTTAAGAATCCGATGCTTCACTTCAGGTTTACTGTATCCCTTGGACCTTCTTAATGACGATGAAACACAGAAATTGCATCCGAATTTAATACAAAAGGCACAATGGCGAATTAAGTACAAGAGGACTGACACTGTCACTTTCTATGATTTGAACCTTTCCTGTGAGTCCAGTTTTAGATTCTGATGCTTCACTTCAGGTTTACTGTATCCCTTGGACCTTCTTATTGACGATGAAACACAGTAAATGCACCCGAATTTAATACAAATGGCACAATACCGACTTAAGTACAAGAGGACTGACACTCTCACTATCTATGATTTGAACCCCTCCTGTGCGTCCAGTTTTAGATTCCGATGCTTCACTTCAGGTTTACTGTATCCCTTGGACCTTCTTATTGACGATGAAACACAGAAATTGGATCCGAATTTAATACAAAAGGCACAATGGCGACTTAAGTACAAGAGGACTGACACTCTCACTTTCTATGATTTGAACCTTTCATGTGAGTCTAGTTTCAGATTCCGATGCTTCACTTCAGGTTTACTGTATACCTTGCTCCTTCTTATTAACGATGAAACACAGAAATGGCATCGCAATTAAATTCAAAAGGCACAATGCCGAATTAAGTACAAGAGGACTGACACTCTCACTTTCTATGATTTGAACCTATCCTGTGAGTCCAGTTTTAGATTCCGATGCTTCACTTCAGGTTTACTGTATCCCTTGGACCTTCTTATTGACGATGAAACACAGTGTCTGCATCCGAATTTAACACAAAAGGTTCAATGCCGACTTAAGTACAAGAGGACTGACACTCTAACTTTCTATGATTTGAACCTCTCCTGTGAGTCCAGTTTTAGATTCCGATGCTTCACTACAGGTTTACTGTATCCCTTCGACCTTCTTATTGACGATGAAACACAGAAATTGCATCCGAATTTAATACAAAAATCACAATGGCGACTTAAGTACAAGAGGAGTGCCACTCTAACTTTCTATAATTTGAATCTCTCCTGTGAGTCCAGTTTTAGATTCCGATGTTTCACTTCAGGTTTACTGTTTCCCTTGGACCTTCTTATTGACTATGAAACACAGGATTTGCATCAGAATTTAAGACAAATAGCACAATGCCGACTTAAGTACAAGAGGACTGACACTCTCTCTTTCTATGATTTGAACCTCTCCTGTGAGTCCGGTTTTAAATTCCGATGCTTCACTCCAGGTTTACTGTATACCTTGCACCTTCTTATTGACGATGAAACATAGGAATTGCATCGGAATTTAATACAAAAGGCACAATGCCGACATAAGTACAAGAGGACTGACACTCTCACTTTCAATGATTTGAACCTTTCCTGTGAGTCCAGTTTCAGATTCCGATGCTTCACTTCAGGTTTACTGCATACCTTGCACCTTCTTATTGACGATGAAACACAGAAATTGCATCTGAATTAAATTCAAAAGGCACAATGCCGACTTAAGTACAAGGGGACTGACACTCTCACTTTCTATGATTTGAACCTCTCCTGTGAGTCCAGTTTTAGATTCCGAAGCTTCACTTCAGGTTTACTGTTTCCCTTGGACCTTCTTATTGACGATGAAACACAGTGTTTGCATCCGAATTTAATACAAAAGTTTCAACGCCGACTTAAGTACAAGAGGGCTGACACTCCAACATTCTATGATTTGAAACTCTCCTGAGAGTCCAGTTTTAGATTCCGATCCTTCACTACAGGTTTACTGTATCCCTTGGACCTTCTTATTGACGATGAAACACAGAAATTGCATCCGAATTTAATACAAAAATCACAATGGCGACTTAAGTAAAAGAGGACTGACACTCTCACTTTCTATGATTTGAAACTCTTCTCTGAGTCCAGTGTTAGATTCCGATGCATCACTTCAGGTTTACTGTATCCCTTGGTCCTTCTTATTGACGATGAAACACAGAAATTGCATCCGAAATTAATACAAATGTCACAATGCCGACTTAAGTACAAGTGGACTGACACTCTCACTTTCTAGGATTTGAACCTCTCCTGTGAGTCCAGTTTTAGATTCCGATGCTTCACTTTAGGTTTACTGTATACCTTGCACCTTCGTATTGACGATGAAACACAGAAATTGCATCCGAATTTAATACAAAAGGCACAATGCCGACTTACGTACAAGAGGACTGAGATTCTAACTTTCTATGATTTGAACCTATCCTGTGAGTCCAGTTTTAGATTCCGATGCTTCACTTCTGGTTCACTGTATCCCTTGGACTTTCTTATTGACGATAAAACACAGAAATTGCATCCGAATGTAATACAAACGGCACAATACCGACTTAAGTACAAGAGGAGTGACACTCTAACTTTCTATGATTTGAACCTATCCTGTGAGTCCAGTTTTAGATTCAGATGCTTCACTTCAGGTTTACTGTATCCCTTGGACTTTCTTATTGACGATGAAACACAGATATTGCATCCGAATGTAATACAAATGGCACAATACCGACTTAAGTACAAGAGGACTGACACTCTCACTTTCTATGATTTGAACCTCTCCTGTGAGTCCAGTTTTAGATTCCGATGCTTCACTTCAGGTTTACTGTATCCCTTGGACCTTCTTATTGACGATGAAACACAGAAATTGCATCCGAATTTAATACAAAAGGCACAATACCGACTTATGTACAAGAGGAGTGACACTTTAACATTCTATGATTTGAATCTCTCCTGTGAGTCCAGTTTTAGATTCCGATGCTTCACTTCATGTTTACTGTATCTCTTGGACCTACTTATTGACGATGAAACACAGAAATTGCATCGGAATTTAATTCAAAAGGCACAATGCCGACCTAAGTAGAAGAGGACTGACACTCTCACTTTCTATTATTTGAACCTCTCCTGTGAGTCCAGTTTTAGATTCCGATGCTTCACTTCAGGTTTACTGTATACCTTGCACCTTCTTATTGACGATGAAACACAGAAATTACATCGGAATTAAATTCAAAAGGCACAATGCCGACTTAAGTACAAGAGGACTGACACTCTCACTTTCTATGATTTAAACCTCTCCTGTGAGTCCAGTTTTAGATTCCGATGCTTCACTTCAGGTTTGCTGTATCCCTTGGACCTGCTTACTGACGATGAAACACAGAGTTTACATACGAATTAAATACAAAAGGTACAATGCCGACTTAAGTACAAGTGGACTGACACACTAACTTTCTATGATTTGAACCTCTCCTGTGAGTCCAGTTTAAGAATCCGATGCTTCACGTCAAGTTCACTGTATCCTTGGACCTTCTTATTGACGATGAAGCACAGTAATTGCATCCGAATTTAATACAAAAGGCAAAATGGCGACTTAAGTACAAGAGGACTGACACTCTAACTTTCTATGATTTGAACCTCTCCTGTGAGTCCACTTTTAGATTCCGATGCTTCACTTCAGGTTTACTGTATACCCTGCACCTTCGTATTGACGATGAAAGACAGAAATTGCATCGGAATTAAATTCAAAGGCACAATGCCGACTTAAGTACAAGAGGACTGACACACTAACTGTCTATGTTTTGAACCTCTCCTGTGAGTCCAGTTTAAGAATCCGATGCCTCACTTCAGGTTTACTGTATCCCTTGGACCTTCTTATTGACGATGAAACACAGAGTTTGAATCCGAATTTAATACAAAAGGTACAATGCCGACTTAAGTACAAGAGGACTGACACACTAACTTTCTATGTTTTGAACCTCTGCTGTGAGTCCAGTTTAAGAATCCGATGCTTCACTTCAGGTTTACTGTATCCCTTGGACCTTCTTAATGACGATGAAACACAGACATTGCATCCGAATTTAATACAAAAGGCACAATGGCGACTTAAGTACAAGAGGACTGACACTCTCTCTTTCTATGATTTGAACCTCTCCTGTGAGTCCAGTTTTAGATTCTGATGCTTCACTTCAGGTTTACTGTATCCCTTGGACCTCCTTATTGACGATGAAACACAGAAATTTCATCCGAATTTAATACAAAAAGCACAATGCCGACTTAAGTAAACGAGGACTGACACTCTAACTTTCTATGATTTTAACCTCTCCTACAAGTCCAGTTTTAGATTCCGATGCTTCACTTCAGGTTTACTGTATACCTTGGACCTTCTTATTGACGATGAAACACAGAAAATGCACCCGAATTTAATACAAATGGCACAATACCGACTTCAGTACAAGAGGACTGACACTCTCACTATCTATGATTTGAACCCCTCCTGTGCGTCCAGTTATAGATTCCGATGCTTCACTTCACGTTTACTGTATGCCTTGGACGTTCTTATTGACGATGAAACACAGATATTGGATCCGAATTTAATACAAAAGGCACAATGTCGACTTAAGTACAAGAGGACTGACTTTCTAACTTTCTATGATTTGAACCTCTCCTGCAAGTCCAGTTTTAGATTCCGATGCTTCACTTCAGGTTTACTGTATACCTTGGACCTTCTTATTCACGATAAAACACAGAAATTGCATCCGAACTTAATACAAAAGGCACAATACCGACTTAAGTACAAGAGGAGTGACACTTTAACTTTCTATGATTTGAATCTCTCCTGTGAGTCCAGTTTTAGATTCCGATGTTTCACTTCAGGTTTACAGTATCCCTTGGACCTTCTTATTGACTATGAAACACAGGACTTGCATACGAATTTAGTACAAATAGCACAATGCCGACTTAAGTACAAGAGGACTGACACTCTAACTTTCTATGATTTGAACCTCTCCTGTGAGTCCGGTTTTAAGTTCCGATGCTTCACTCCAGGTTTACTGTATACCTTGCACCTTCTTATTGACGATGAAACATTGGAATTGCATCGGAATTTAATACAAAAGGCACAATGCCGACGTAAGTACAACAGGACTGACACTCTCACTTTCAATGATTTGAACCTTTCCTGTGAGTCCAGTTTCAGATTCCGATGCTTCACGTCAGGTTTCCTGTATACCTTGCACCTTCTTATTGACGATGAAACACAGAAATTGCATCGGAATTAAATTCAAAACGCACAATGCCGACTTAAGTACAAGGGGACTGACACTCTCACTTTCTATGATTTGAACCTCTCCTGTGAGTCCAGTTTTAGTTTCCAAAGCTTCACTTCAGGTTTACAGTATCCCTTGGACCTTCTTATTGACGATGAAACACAGTGTTTGCATCCGAATTTAATACAAAAGGTTCAATGCCGACTTAAGTACAAGAGGGCTGACACTCCAACATTCTATGATTTGAAACTCTCCTGTGAGTCCAGTTTTAGATTCCGATGCTTCACTACAGGTTTACTGTATCCCTTGGACCTTCTTATTGACGATGAAACACAGAAATTGCATCCGAATTTAATACAAAAATCACAATGGCGACTTAAGTACAAGAGGACTGACACTCTCACTTTCTATGATTTGAAGCTCTTCTGTGAGTCCAGTGTTAGATTCCGATGCATCACTTCAGGTTTACTGTATCCCTTGGACCTTCTTATTGACGATGAAACACAGAAATTGCATCCGAATTTAATACAAAAATCACAATGCCGACTTAAGTACAAGAGGACTGACACTCTCACTTTCTATGATTTGAACATATCCTGTGAGTCCAGTTTTAGATTCCGATGCTTCACTTCAGGTTTACTGTATCCCTTGGACTTTCTTATTGACGATGAAACACAGAAATTGCATCCGAATGTAATAGAAATGACACTATACCGACTTAAGTACAAGAGGACCGACACTCTCTCTTTCTATGATTTGAACCTCCCCTGTGAGTCCGGTTTTAAATTCCGATGCTTCACTCCAGGTTTACTGTATACCTTGCACCTTCTTATTGACGATGAAACATAGAAATTGCATCGGAATTTAATACAAAAGGCACAACGCCAACTTAAGTAAAAGAGGACAAACACTCTAACTTTCTATGATTTGAACCTCTCCTGTGAGTCTAGTTTTAGATTCTGATGCTTCACTACAGGTTTAATGTATCCCTTGGACCTTCTTATTGACGATGAAACACAGAAATTGCATCCGAATTTAATACAAAAGGCACAATGCCAACTTAAGTACAAGAGGACTGACACTCTAACTTTCTATGATTTGAACCTCTCCCGTGAGTCCAGTTTTAGATTCCGATGCTTCACTTCAGGTTTACTATATCCATTGGATCTTCTTATTGACGATGAAACACAGAAATTGCATCCGAATTTAATACAAATGCCACATTGCAGACTTAAGTACAAGAGGACTGACACTGTCACTTTCTATGATTTGAACCTTTCCTGTGAGTCCAGTTTTAGATTCTGATGCTTCACTTCAGGTTTACTGTATCCCTTGGACCTTCTTATTGACGATGAAACACAGAAAATGCACCCGAATTTAATACAAATGGCACAATACCGACTTAAGTACAAGAGGAGTGACACTCTAACTTTCTATGATTTGAATCTCTCCTGTGAGTCCAGTTTTAGATTCCGATGTTTCACTTCAGGTTTACTGTATCGCTTGGACCTTCTTATTGACTATGAAACACAGGAATTGCATCCGAATTTAACACAAATAGCACAATGCCGACTTAAGTACAACAGGACTGACACTCTCTCTTTCTATTATTTGAACCTCTCCTGTGAGTCCGGTTTTAAATTCCGATGCTTCACTCCAGGTTTACTGTATACCTTGCACCTTCTTATTGACGATGAAACAGAGGAATTGCATCGGAATTTAATACAAAAGGCACAATGCCAACATAAGTACAAGAGGACTGACACTCTCACTTTCAATGATTTGAAACTTTCCTGTGAGTCCAGTTTCAGATTCCGATGCTTCACTTCAGGTTTACTGTATACCTTGCTCCTTCTTATTGACGATGAAACACAGAAATTGCATCGGAATTAAATTCAAAAATCACAATGCCGACTTAAGTACAAGCGGACTGACACTATAACTTTCTATGATTTGAACCTCTCCTGTGAGTCCAGTTTTAGATTCCGATGCTTCACTTCAGGTTTACTGTATCCCTTGGACCTTCTTATTGACGATGAAACACAGAGTTTGCATCCGAATTTAATACAAAAGGCACAATGCCGACTTAAGTACAAGAGAACTGACACTCTAACTTTCTATGATTTGAACCTCTCCTGTGAGTCCAGTTTTAGATTCCGATGCTTCACTTCAGGTTTACTGTATACAATGCACCTTCTTATTGACGATGAAACACAGAAATTGCATCGGAATTAAATTCAAAAGGCACAATGCCGACTTAAGTACAAGAGGACTGTTACACTAACTGTCTATGATTTGAACCTCTCCTGTGAGTCCAGTTTAAGGATCCGATGCCTCACCTCAGGTTTACTGTATCCCTTGGACCTACTTATTGACGATGAAACACAGAGTTTGAATCCGAATTTAATACAAAAGGTACAATGCCGACTTAAGTACAAGAGGACTGACACACTAACTTTCTATGTTTTGAACCTCTGCTGTGAGTCCAGTTTAAGAATCCGATGCTTCACTTCAGGTTTACTGTATCCCTTGGACCTTCTTAATGACGATGAAACACAGAAATTGCATCCGAATGTAATACAAAAGGCACAATGGCGACTTAAGTACAAGAGGACTGACACTCTCTCTTTCTATGATTTGAACCTCTCCTGTGAGTCCAGTTTTAGATTCTGATGCTTCACTTCAGGTTAACTGTATCCCTTGGACCTCCTTATTGACGATGAAACACAGAAATTTCATCCGAATTTAATACAAAAAGCACAATGCCAACTTAAGTAAAAGAGGACTGACACTCTAACTTTCTATGATTTGAACCTCTCCTACAAGTCCAGTTTTAGATTCCGATGCTTCACTTCAGGTTTACTGTATACCTTGGACCTTCTTATTGACGATGAAACACAGATATTGGATCCGAATTTAATACAAAAGACACAATGTCGACTTAACTACAAGAGGACTGACTTTCTAACTTTCTATGATTTGAACCTCTCCTGCAAGTCCAGTTTTAGATACCGATGCTTAACTTCAGGTTTACTGTATACCTTGGACCTTCTTATTGACGATAAAACACAGAAATTGCATCCGAACTTAATACAAAAGGCACAATACCGACTTAAGTACAAGAGGAGTGACACTCTAACTTTCTATGATTTGAATCTCTCCTGTGAGTCCAGTTTTAGATTCCGATGTTTCACTTTAGGTTTACTGTATCCCTTGGACCTTCTTATTGACTATGAAACACAGGAATTGCATCCGAATTTAGTACAAATAGCACAGTGCCGACTTAAGTACAAGAGGACTGACACTCTCTCTTTCTATTATTTGAACCTCTCCTGTGAGTCCGGTTTTAAATTCCGATGCTTCACTCCAGGTTTACTGTATACCTTGCACCTTCTTATTGACGATGAAACAGAGGAATTGCATCGGAATTTAATACAAAAGGCACAATGCCAACATAAGTACAAGAGGACTGACACTCTCACTTTCAATGATTTGAACCTTTCCTGTGAGTCCAGTTTCAGATTCCGATGCTTCACTTCAGGTTTACTGTATACCTTGCTCCTTCTTATTGACGATGAAACACAGAAATTGCATCGGAATTAAATTCAAAAGGCACAACGCCGACTTAAGTACAAGAGGAGTGCCACTCTAACTTTCTATGATTTGAATCTCTCCTGTGAGTCCAGTTTTAGATTCCGATGTTTCACTTCAGGTTTACTGTTTCCCTTGGACCTTCTTATTGACTATGAAACACAGGATTTGCATCCGAATTTAATACAAATAGCACAATGCCGACTTAAGTACAAGAGGACTGACACTCTCTCTTTCTATGATTTGAACCTCTCCTGTGAGTCCGGTTTTAAATTCCGATGCTTCACTCCATGTTTACTGTATACCTTGCACCTTCTTATTGACGATGAAACATAGGAATTGCATCGGAATTTAATACAAAAGGCACAATGCCGACTTAAGTACAAGAGGACTGACACACTAACTGTCTATGATTTGAACCTCTCCTGTGAGTCCAGTTTAAGAATCCGATGCCTCACTTCAGGTTTACTGTATCCCTTGGACCTTCTTATTGACGATGAAACACAGAGTTTGAATCCGAATTTAATACAAAAGGTACAATGCCGACTTAAGTACAAGAGGACTGACACACTAACTTTCTATGATTTGAACCTCTGCTGTGAGTCCAGTTTAAGAATCCGATGCTTCACTTCAGGTTTACTGTATACCTTGCTCCTTCTTATTGACGATGAAACACAGAAATTGCATCGGAATTAAATTCAAAAATCACAATGCCGACTTAAGTACAAGAGGACTGACACTATAACTTTCTATGATTTGAACCTCTCCTGTGAGTCCAGTTTTTGATTCCGATGCTTCACTTCAGGTTTACTGTATCCCTTGGACCTTCTTATTGACGATGAAACACAGAGTTTGCATCCGAATTTAATACAAAAGGCACAATGCCGACTTAAGTACAAGAGAACTGACACTCTAACTTTCCATGATTTGAACCTCTCCTGTGAGTCCAGTTTTAGATTCCGATGCTTCACTTCAGGTTTACTGTATACCCTGCACCTTCTTATTGACGATGAAAGACAGAAATTGCATCGGAATTAAATTCAAAAGGCACAATGCCGACTTAAGTACAAGAGGACTGACACACTAACTGTCTATGATTTGAACCTCTCCTGTGAGTCCAGTTTAAGAATCCGATGCCTCACTTCAGGTTTACTGTATCCCTTGGACCTTCTTATTGACGATGAAACACAGAGTTTGAATCCGAATTTAATACAAAAGGTAGAATGCCGACTTAAGTACAAGAGGACTGACACACTAACTTTCTATGTTTTGAACCTCTGCTGTGGGTCCAGTTTAAGAATCCGATGCTTCACTTCAGGTTTACTGTATCCCTTGGACCTTCTTAATGACGATGAAACACAGAAATTGCATCCGAATTTAATACAAAAGGAACAATGGCGAATTAAGTACAAGAGGACTGACACTGTCACTTTCTATGATTTGAACCTTTCCTGTGAGTCCAGTTTTAGATTCTGATGCTTCACTTCAGGTTTACTGTATCCCTTGGACTTTCTTATTGACGATGAAACACAGAAAATGCACCCGAATTTAATACAAATGGCACAATACCGACTTAAGTACAAGAGGACTGACACTCTCACTATCTATGATTTGAACCCCTCCTGTGCGTCCAGTTTTAGATTCCGATGCTTCACTTCAGGTTTACTGTATCCCTTGGACCTTCTTATTGACGATGAAACACAGAAATTGGATCCGAATTTAATACAAAAGACACAATGGCGACTTAAGTACAAGAGGACTGACACTCTCACTTTCTATGATTTGAACCTTTCATGTGAGTCTAGTTTCAGATTCCGATGCTTCACTTCAGGTTTACTGTATACCTTGGACCTTCTTATTGACGATAAAACACAGAAATTGCATCCGAACTTAATACAAAAGGCACAATACCGACTTAAGTACAAGAGGACTGACACTCTAACTTTCTATGATTTGAACCTCTCCTGTGAGTCCGGTTTTAAGTTCCGATGCTTCACTCCAGGTTTACTGTATACCTTGCACCTTCTTATTGACGATGAAACATTGGAATTGCATCGGAATTTAATACAAAAGGCACAATGCCGACGTAAGTACAACAGGACTGACACTCTCACTTTCAATGATTTGAACCTTTCCTGTGAGTCCAGTTTCAGATTCCGATGCTTCACTTCAGGTTTCCTGTATACCTTGCACCTTCTTATTGACGATGAAACACAGAAATTGCATCGGAATTAAATTCAAAACGCACAATGCCGACTTAAGTACAAGGGGACTGACACTCTCACTTTCTATGATTTGAACCTCTCCTGTGAGTCCAGTTTTAGTTTCCGAAGCTTCACTTCAGGTTTACTGTATCCCTTGGACCTTCTTATTGACGATGAAACACAGTGTTTGCATCCGAATTTAATACAAAAGGTTCAATGCCGACTTAAGTACAAGAGGGCTGACACTCCAACATTCTATGATTTGAAACTCTCCTGTGAGTCCAGTTTTAGATTCCGATGCTTCACTACAGGTTTACTGTATCCCTTGGACCTTCTTATTGACGATGAAACACAGAAATTGCATCCGAATTTAATACAAAAATCACAATGGCGACTTAAGTACAAGAGGACTGACACTCTCACTTTCTATGATTTGAAGCTCTTCTGTGAGTCCAGTGTTAGATTCCGATGCATCACTTCAGGTTTACTGTATCCCTTGGACCTTCTTATTGACGATGAAACACAGAAATTGCATCCGAATTTAATACAAAAATCACAATGCCGACTTAAGTACAAGAGGACTGACACTCCCACTTTCTATGATTTGAACATATCCTGTGAGTCCAGTTTTAGATTCCGATGCTTCACTTCAGGTTTACTGTATCCCTAGGACTTTCTTATTGACGATGAAACACAGAAATTGCATCCGAATGTAATACAAATGACACAATACCGACTTAAGTACAAGAGGAATGACACTCTCTCTTTCTATGATTTGAACCTCCCCTGTGAGTCCGGTTTTAAATTCCGATGCTTCACTCCAGGTTTACTGTATACCTTGCACCTTCTTATTGACGATGAAACATAGAAATTGCATCGGAATTTAATACAAAAGGCACAATGCCGACTTAAGTAAAAGAGGACAAACACTCTAACTTTCTATGATTTGAACCTCTCCTGTGAGTCTAGTTTTAGATTCTGATGTTTCACTACAGGTTTACTGTATCCCTTGGACCTTCTTATTGACGATGAAACACAGAAATTGCATCCGAATTTAATACAAAAGGCACAATGCCAACTTAAGTACAAGAGGACTGACACTCAAACTTTCTATGATTTGAACCTCTCCCGTGAGTCCAGTTTTAGATTCCGATGCTTCACTTCAGGTTTACTATATCCATTGGATCTTCTTATTGACGATGAAACACAGAAATTGCATCCGAATTTAATACAAATGCCACATTGCCGACTTAAGTACAAGAGGACTGACACTGTCACTTTCTATGATTTGAACCTTTCCTGTGAGTCCAGTTTTAGATTCTGATGCTTCACTTCAGGTTTACTGTATCCCTTGGACCTTCTTATTGACGATGAAACACAGAAAATGCACCCGAATTTAATACAAATGGCACAATACCGACTTAAGTACAAGAGGACTGACACTCTCACTATCTATGATTTGAACCCCTCCTGTGCGTCCAGTTTTAGATTCCGATGCTTCACTTCAGGTTAACTGTATCCCTTGGACCTTCTTATTGACGATGAAACACAGAAATTGGATCCGAATTTAATACAAAAGGCACAATGGCGACTTAAGTACAAGAGGACTGACACTCTCACTTTCTATGATTTGAACCTTTCATGTGAGTCTAGTTTCAGATTCCGATGCTTCACTTCAGGTTTACTGTATACCTTGCTCCTTCTTATTAACGATGAAACACAGAATTTGCATCGGAATTAAATTCAAAAGGCACAATGCCGAATTAAGTACAAGAGGACTGACACTCTCACTTTCTATGATTTGAACCTTTCCTGTGAGTCCAGTTTCAGATTCCGATGCTTCACTTCAGGTTAACTGTATACCTTGGACCTTCTTATTGACGATAAAACACAGAAATTGCATCCGAATTTAATACAAAAGGCACAATACCGACTTAAGTACAAGAAGAGTGCCACTCTAACTTTCTATGATTTGAATCTCTCCTGTGAGTCCAGTTTTAGATTCCGATGTTTCACTTCAGGTTTACTGTTTCCCTTGGACCTTCTTATTGACTATGAAACACAGGATCTGCATCCGAATTTAATACAAATAGCACAATGCCGACTTAAGTACAAGAGGACTGACACTCTCTCTTTCTATTATTTGAACCTCTCCTGTGAGTCCGGTTTTAAATTCCGATGCTTCACTCCAGGTTTACTGTATACCTTGCACCTTCTTATTGACGATGAAACATAGGAATTGCATCGGAATTTAATACAAAAGGCACAATGCCGACTTAAGTACAAGAGGACTGACACACTAACTGTCTATGTTTTGAACCTCTGCTGTGAGTCCAGTTTAAGAATCCGATGCTTCACTTCAGGTTTACTGTATACCTTGCTCCTTCTTATTGACGATGAAACACAGAAATTGCATCGGAATTAAATTCAAAAATCACAATGCCGACTTAAGTACAAGAGGACTGACACTCTAACTTTCTATGATTTGAACCTCTCCTGTGAGTCCAGTTTTAGATTCCGATGCTTCACTTCAGGTTTACTGTATACCCTGCACCTTCTTATTGACGATGAAAGACAGAAATTGCATCGGAATTAAATTCAAAAGGCACAATGCCGACATAAGTACAAGAGGACTGACACACTAACTGTCTATGATTTGCATCTCTCCTGTGAGTCCAGTTTAAGAATCCGATGCCTCACTTCAGGTTTACTGTATCCCTTGGACCTTCTTATTGACGATGAAACACAGAGTTTGAATCCGAATTTAATACGAAAGGTACAATGCCGACTTAAGTACAAGAAAACTGACACACTAACTTTCTATGTTTTGAACCTCTGCTGTGAGTCCAGTTTAAGAGTCCGATGCTTCACTTCAGGTTTACTGTATCCCTTGGACCTTCTTAATGACGATGAAACACAGAAATTGCATCCGAATTTAATACAAAAGGCACAATGGCGAATTAAGTACAAGAGGACTGACACTGTCACTTTCTATGATTTGAACCTTTCCTGTGAGTCCAGTTTTAGATTCTGATGCTTCACTTCAGGTTTACTGTATCCCTTGGACCTTCTTATTGACGATGAAACACAGAAAATGCACCCGAATTTAATACAAATGGCACAATACCGACTTAAGTACAAGAGGACTGACACTCTCACTATCTATGATTTGAACCCCTCCTGTGCGTCCAGTTTTAGATTCCGATGCTTCACTTCAGGTTTACTGTATCTCTTGGACCTTCTTATTGACGATGAAACACAGAAATTGCATCGGAATTAAATTCAAAAGGCACAATGCCGACTTAAGTAAAAGAGGACTGACTTTCTAACTTTCTATGATTTGAACCTCTCCTGCAAGTCCAGTTTTAGATTCCGATGCTTCACTTCAGGTTTACTGTATACCGTGGACCATCTTATTGACGATAAAACACAGAAATTGCATCCGAATTTAATACAAAAGGCACAATACCGACTTAAGTACAAGAGGAGTGCCACTCTAACTTTCTATGATTTGAATCTCTCCTGTGAGTCCAGCTTTAGATTCCGATGTTTCACTTCAGGTTTACTGTTTCCCTTGGACCTTCTTATTGACTATGAAACACAGGATTTGCATCCGAATTTAATACAAATAGCACAATGCCGACTTAAGTACAAGAGGACTGACACTCTCTCTTTCTATGATTTGAACCTCTCCTGTGAGTCCGGTTTTAAATTCCGATGCTTCACTCCAGGTTTACTGTATACCTTGCACCTTCTTATTGACGATGAAACATAGGAATTGCATCGGAATTTAATACAAAAGGCACAATGCCGACATAAGTACAAGAGGACTGACACTCTCACTTTCAATGATTTGAACCTTTCCTGTGAGTCCAGTTTCAGATTCCGATGCTTCACTTCAGGTTTACTGTTTACCTTGCACCTTCTTATTGACGATGATACACAGAAATTGCATCTGAATTAAATTCAAAAGGCACAATGCCGACTTAAGTACAAGGGGACTGACACTCTCACTTTCTATGATTTGAACCTCTCCTGTGAGTCCAGTTTTAGATTCCGAAGCTTCACTTCAGGTTTACTGTTTCCCTTGGACCTTCTTATTGACGATGAAACACAGTGTTTGCATCCGAATTTAATACAAAAGTTTCAATGCCGACTTAAGTACAAGAGGGCTGACACTCCAACATTCTATGATTTGAAACTCTCCTGAGAGTCCAGTTTTAGATTCCGATGCTTCACTACAGGTTTACTGTATCCCTTGGACCTTCTTATTGACGATGAAACACAGAAATTGCATCCGAATTTAATACAAAAATCACAATGGCGACTTAAGTAAAAGAGGACTGACACTCTCACTTTCTATGATTTGAAACTCTTCTCTGAGTCCAGTGTTAGATTCCGATGCATCACTTCAGGTTTACTGTATCCCTTGGTCCTTCTTATTGACGATGAAACACAGAAATTGCATCCGAATTTAATACAAATGTCACAATGCCGACTTAAGTACAAGAGGACTGACACTCTCACTTTCTAGGATTTGAACCTCTCCTGTGAGTCCAGTTTTAGATTCCGATGCTTCACTTTAGGTTTACTGTATACCTTGCACCTTCGTATTGACGATAAAACACAGAAATTGCATCCGAATGTAATACAAATGGCACAATACCGACTTAAGTACAAGAGGAGTGACACTCTAACTTTCTATGATTTGAACCTATCCTGTGAGTCCAGTTTTAGATTCAGATGCTTCACTTCAGGTTTACTGTATCCTTTGGACTTTCTTATTGACGATGAAACACAGATATTGCATCCGAATGTAATACAAATGGCACAATACCGACTTAAGTACAAGAGGACTGATACTCTCACTTTCTATGATTTGAACCTCTCCTGTGAGTCCAGTTTTAGATTCCGATGCTTCACTTCAGGTTTACTGTATCCCTTGGACTTTCTTATTGACGATGAAACACAGAAATTGCATCCGAATTTAATACAAAAGGCACAATACCGACTTATGTACAAGAGGAGTGACACTTTAACATTCTATGATTTGAATCTCTCCTGTGAGTCCAGTTTTAGATTCCGATGCTTCACTTCATGTTTACTGTATCTCTTGGACCTACTTATTGACGATGAAACACAGAAATTGCATCGGAATTTAATTCAAAAGGCACAATGCCGACCTAAGTAGAAGAGGACTGACACTCTCACTTTCTATTATTTGAACCTCTCCTGTGAGTCCAGTTTTAGATTCCGATGCTTCACTTCAGGTTTACTGTATACCTTGCACCTTCTTATTGACGATGAAACACAGAAATTACATCGGAATTAAATTCAAAAGGCACAATGCCGACTTAAGTACAAGAGGACTGACACTCTCACTTTCTATGATTTAAACCTCTCCTGTGAGTCCAGTTTTAGATTCCGATGCTTCACTTCAGGTTTGCTGTATCCCTTGGACCTGCTTACTGACGATGAAACACAGAGTTTACATACGAATTAAATACAAAAGGTACAATGCCGACTTAAGTACAAGTGGACTGACACACTAACTTTCTATGATTTGAACCTCTCCTGTGAGTCCAGTTTAAGAATCCGATGCTTCACGTCAAGTTTACTGTATCCTTGGACCTTCTTATTGACGATGAAGCACAGTAATTGCATCCGAATTTAATACAAAAGGCACAATGGCGACTTAAGTACAAGAGGACTGACACTCTAACTTTCTATGATTTGAACCTCTCCTGTGAGTCCAGTTTTAGATTCCGATGCTTCACTTCAGGTTTACTGTATACCCTGCACCTTCGTATTGACGATGAAAGACAGAAATTGCATCGGAATTAAATTCAAAAGGCACAATGCCGACTTAAGTACAAGAGGACTGACACACTAACTGTCTATGATTTGAACCTCTCCTGTGAGTCCAGTTTAAGAATCCGATGCCTCACTTCAGGTTTACTGTATCCCTTGGACCTTCTTATTGACGATGAAACACAGAGTTTGAATCCGAATTTAATACAAAAGGTACAATGCCGACTTAAGTACAAGAGGACTGACACACTAACTTTCTATGTTTTGAACCTCTGCTGTGAGTCCAGTTTAAGAATCCGATGCTTCACTTCAGGTTTACTGTATCCCTTGGACCTTCTTAATGACGATGAAACACAGAAATTGCATCCGAATTTAATACAAAAGGCACAATGGCGACTTAAGTACAAGAGGACTGACACTCTCTTTTTCTATGATTTGAACCTCTCCTGTGAGTCCAGTTTTAGATTCTGATGCTTCACTTCAGGTTTACTGTATCCCTTGGACCTCCTTATTGACGATGAAACACAGAAATTTCATCCGAATTTAATACAAAAAGCACAATGCCGACTTAAGTAAAAGAGGACTGACACTCTAACTTTCTATGATTTGAACCTCTCCTACAAGTCCAGTTTTATATTCCGATGCTTCACTTCAGGTTTACTCTATACCTTGGACCTTCTTATTGACGATGAAACACAGAAAATGCACCCGAATTTAATACAAATGGGACAATACCGACTTCAGTACAAGAGGACTGACACTCTCACTATCTATGATTTGAACCCCTCCTGTGCGCCCAGTTATAGATTCCGATGCTTCACTTCACGTTTACTGTATGCCTTGGACGTTCTTATTGACGATGAAACACAGATATTGGATCCGAATTTAATACAAAAGGCACAATGTCGACTTAAGTACAAGAGGACTGACTTTCTAACTTTCTATGATTTGAACCTCTCCTGCAGGTCCAGTTTTAGATTCCGATGCTTCACTTCAGGTTTACTGTATACCTTGGACCTTCTTATTGACGATAAAACACAGAAATTGCATCCGAACTTAATACAAAAGGCACAATACCGACTTAAGTACAAGAGGAGTGACACTCTAACTTTCTATGATTTGAATCTCTCCTGTGAGTCCAGTTTTAGATTCCGATGTTTCACTTCAGGTTTACAGTATCCCTTGGACCTTCTTATTGAAATAGCACAATGCCGACTTAAGTACAAGAGGACTGACACTCTAACTTTCTATGATTTGAACCTCTCCTGTGAGTCCGGTTTTAAGTTCCGATGCTTCACTCCAGGTTTACTGTATACCTTGCACCTTCTTATTGACGATGAAACATTGGAATTGCATCGGAATTTAATACAAAAGGCACAATGCCGACGTAAGTACAACAGGACTGACACTCTCACTTTCAATGATTTGAACCTTTCCTGTGAGTCCAGTTTCAGATTCCGATGCTTCACGTCAGGTTTCCTGTATACCTTGCACCTTCTTATTGACGATGAAACACAGAAATTGCATCGGAATTAAATTCAAATCGCACAATGCCGACTTAAGTACAAGGGGACTGACTCTCTCACTTTCTATGATTTGAACCTCTCCTGTGAGTCCAGTTTTAGTTTCCGAAGCTTCACTTCAGGTTTACAGTATCCCTTGGACCTTCTTATTGACGAGGAAACACAGTGTTTGCATCCGAATTTAATACAAAAGGTTCAATGCCGACTTAAGTACAAGAGGGCTGACACTCCAACATTCTATGATTTGAAACTCTCCTGTGAGTCCAGTTTTAGATTCCAATGCATCACTTCAGGTTTACTGTATCCCTTGGACCTTCTTATTGACGATGAAACACAGAAATTGCATCCGAATTTAATACAAAAGGCACAATGCCAACTTAAGTACAAGAGGACTGACACTCTAACTTTCTATGATTTGAACCTCTCCCGTGAGTCCAGTTTTAGATTCCGATGCTTCACTTCAGGTTTACTATATCCATTGGATCTTCTTATTGACGATGAAACACAGAAATTGCATCCGAATTTAATACAAATGCCACATTGCAGACTTAAGTACAAGAGGACTGACACTGTCACTTTCTATGATTTGAATCTCTCCTGTGAGTCCAGTTTTAGATTCCGATGTTTCACTTCAGGTTTACAGTATCCCTTGGACCTTCTTATTGAAATAGCACAATGCCGACTTAAGTACAAGAGGACTGACACTCTAACTTTCTATGATTTGAACCTCTCCTGTGAGTCCGGTTTTAAGTTCCGATGCTTCACTCCAGGTTTACTGTATACCTTGCACCTTCTTATTGACGATGAAACAGAGGAATTGCATCGGAATTTAATACAAAAGGCACAATGCCAACATAAGTACAAGAGGACTGACACTCTCACTTTCAATGATTTGAAACTTTCCTGTGAGTCCAGTTTCAGATTCCGATGCTTCACTTCAGGTTTACTGTATACCTTGCTCCTTCTTATTGACGATGAAACACAGAAATTGCATCGGAATTAAATTCAAAAATCACAATGCCGACTTAAGTACAAGCGGACTGACACTATAACTTTCTATGATTTGAACCTCTCCTGTGAGTCCAGTTTAAGATTCCGATGCTTCACTTCAGGTTTACTGTATCCCTTGGACCTTCTTATTGACGATGAAACACAGAGTTTGCATCCGAATTTAATACAAAAGGCACAATGCCGACTTAAGTACAAGAGAACTGACACTCTAACTTTCTATGATTTGAACCTCTCCTGTGAGTCCAGTTTTAGATTTCGATGCTTCACTTCAGGTTTACTGTATACCCTGCACCTTCTTATTGACGATGAAAGACAGAAATTGCATCGGAATTAAATTCAATAGGCACAATGCCGACTTAAGTACAAGAGGACTGACACACTAACTGTCTATGATTTGAACCTCTCCTGTGAGTCCAGTTTAAGAATCCGAGGCCTCACTTCAGGTTTACTGTATCCCTTGGACCTACTTATTGACGATGAAACACAGAGTTTGAATCCGAATTTAATACAAAAGGTACAATGCGGACTTAAGTACAAGAGGACTGACACACTAACTTTCTATGTTTTGAACCTCTGCTGTGAGTCCAGTTTAAGAATCCGATGCTTCACTTCAGGTTTACTGTATCCCTTGGACCTTCTTAATGACGATGAAACACAGAAATTGCATCCGAATTTAATACAAAAGGCACAATGGCGACTTAAGTACAAGAGGACTGACACTCTCTCTTTCTATGATTTGAACCTCTCCTGTGAGTCCAGTTTTAGATTCTGATGCTTCACTTCAGGTTAACTGTATCCCTTGGACCTCCTTATTGACGATGAAACACAGAAATTTCATCCGAATTTAATACAAAAAGCACAATGCCAACTTAAGTAAAAGAGGACTGACACTCTAACTTTCTATGATTTGAACCTCTCCTACAAGTCCAGTTTTAGATTCCGATGCTTCACTTCAGGTTTACTGTATACCTTGGACCTTCTTATTGACGATGAAACACAGAAAATGCACCCGAATTTAATACAAATGGCACAATACCGACTTAAGTACAAGAGGACTGACACTCTCACTATCTATGATTTGACCCCCCCTGTGCGTCCAGTTATAGATTCCGATGCTTCACTTCACGTTTACTGTATGCCTTGGACCTTCTTATTGACGATGAAACACAGATATTGGATCCGAATTTAATACAAAAGACACAATGTCGACTTAAGTACAAGAGGACTGACTTTCTAACTTTCTATGATTTGAACCTCTCCTGCAAGTCCAGTTTTAGATACCGATGCTTCACTTCAGGTTTACTGTATACCTTGGACCTTCTTATTGACGATAAAACACAGAAATTGCATCCGAACTTAATACAAAAGGCACAATACCGACTTAAGTACAAGAGGAGTGACACTCTAACTTTCTATGATTTGAATCTCTCCTGTGAGTCCAGTTTTAGATTCCGATGTTTCACTTCAGGTTTACAGTATCCCTGGGACCTTCTTATTGACTATGAAACACAGGATTTGCATACGAATTTAATACAAATAGCACAATGCCGACTTAAGTACAAGAGGACTGACACTCTAACTTTCTATGATTTGAACCTCTCCTGTGAGTCCGGTTTTAAGTTCCGATGCTTCACTCCAGGTTTACTGTATACCTTGCACCTTCTTATTGACGATGAAACATTGGAATTGCATCGGAATTTAATACAAAAGGCACAATGCCGACGTAAGTACAACAGGACTGACACTCTCACTTTCAATGATTTGAACCTTTCCTGTGAGTCCAGTTTCAGATTCCGATGCTTCACTTCAGGTTTCCTGTATACCTTGCACCTTCTTATTGACGATGAAACACAGAAATTGCATCGGAATTAAATTCAAAACGCACAATGCCGACTTAAGTACAAGGGGACTGACACTCTCACTTTCTATGATTTGAACCTCTCCTGTGAGTCCAGTTTTAGTTTCCGAAGCTTCACTTCAGGTTTACTGTATCCCTTGGATCTTCTTATTGACGATGAAACACAGTGTTTGCATCCGAATTTAATACAAAAGGTTCAATGCCGACTTAAGTACAAGAGGGCTGACACTCCAACATTCTATGATTTGAAACTCTCCTGTGAGTCCAGTTTTAGATTCCGATGCTTCACTACAGGTTTACTGTATCCCTTGGACCTTCTTATTGACGATGAAACACAGAAATTGCATCCGAATTTAATACAAAAATCACAATGGCGATTTAAGTACAAGAGGACTGACACTCTCACTTTCTATGATTTGAAGCTCTTCTGTGAGTCCAGTGTTAGATTCCGATGCATCACTTCAGGTTTACTGTATCCCTTGGACCTTCTTATTGACGATGAAACACAGAAATTGCATCCGAATTTAATACAAAAATCACAATGCCGACTTAAGTACAAGAGGACTGACACTCTCACTTTCTATGATTTGAACATATCCTGTGAGTCCAGTTTTAGATTCCGATGCTTCACTTCAGGTTTACTGTATCCCTTGGACTTTCTTATTGACGATGAAACACAGAAATTGCATCCGAATGTAATACAAATGACTCAATACCGACTTAAGTACAAGAGGACCGACACTCTCTCTTTCTATGATTTGAACCTCCCCTGTGAGTCCGGTTTTAAATTCCGATGCTTCACTCCAGGTTTACTGTATACCTTGCACCTTCTTATTGACGATGAAACATAGAAATTGCATCGGAATTTAATACAAAAGGCACAATGCCGACTTAAGTAAAAGAGGACAAACACTCTAACTTTCTGTGATTTGAACCTCTCCTGTGAGTCTAGTTTTAGATTCTGATGCTTCACTACAGGTTTACTGTATCCCTTGGACCTTCTTATTGACGATGAAACACAGAAATTGCATCCGAATTTAATACAAAAGGCACAATGCCAACTTAAGTACAAGAGGACTGACACTCTAACTTTCTATGATTTGAACCTCTCCCGTGAGTCCAGTTTTAGATTCCGATGCTTCACTTCAGGTTTACTATATCCATTGGATCTTCTTATTGACGATGAAACACAGAAATTGCATCCGAATTTAATACAAATGCCACATTGCAGACTTAAGTACAAGAGGACTGACACTGTCACTTTCTATGATTTGAACCTTTCCTGTGAGTCCAGTTTTAGATTCTGATGCTTCACTTCAGGTTTACTGTATCCCTTGGACCTTCTTATTGACGATGAAACACAGAAAATGCACCCGAATTTAATACAAATGGCACAATACCGACTTAAGTACAAGAGGACTGACACTCTCACTATCTATGATTTGAACCCCTCCTGTGCGTCCAGTTTTAGATTCCGATGCTTCACTTCAGGTTTACTGTATCCCTTGGACTTTCTTAATGACGATGAAACTCAGAAATTGCATCCGAATTTAATACAAAAGGCACAATGGCGAATTAAGTACAAGAGGACTGACACTGTCACTTTCTATGATTTGAACCTTTCCTGTGAGTCCAGTTTTAGATTCTGATGCTTCACTTCAGGTTTACTGTATCCCTTGGACCTTCTTATTGACGATGAAACACAGAAAATGCACCCGAATTTAATACAAATGGCACAATACCGACTTAAGTACAAGAGGACTGACACTCTCACTATCTATGATTTGAACCCCTCCTGTGCGTCCAGTTTTAGATTCCGATGCTTCACTTCAGGTTTACTGTATCCCTTGGACCTTCTTATTGACGATGAAACACAGAAATTGGATCCGAATTTAATACAAAGACACAATGGCGACTTAAGTACAAGAGGACTGACACTCTCACTTTCTATGATTTGAACCTTTCATGTGAGTCTAGTTTCAGATTCCGATGCTTCACTTCAGGTTTACTGTATACCTTGCTCCTTCTTATTAACGATGAAACACAGAAATTGCATCGGAATTAAACTCAAAAGGCACAATGCCGAATTAAGTACAAGAGGACTGACACTCTCACTTTCTATGATTTGAACCTCTCCTGTGAGTCCAGTTTTAGATTCCGATGCTTCACTTCAGGTTTACTGTATCCCTTGGACCTTCTTATTGACGATGAAACACAGTGTTTGCATCCGAATTTAACACAAAAGGTTCAATGCCGACTTAAGTACAAGAGGACTGACACTCTAACTTTCTATGATTTGAACCTCTCCTGTGAGTCCAGTTTCAGATTCCGATGCTTCACTACAGGTTTACTGTATCCCTTGGACCTTCTTATTGACGATGAAACACAGAAATTGCATCCGAATTTAATACAAAAATCACAATGGCGACTTAAGTACAAGAGGAGCGACACTCTAACTTTCTATGATTTGAATCTCTCCTGTGAGTCCAGTTTTAGATTCCGATGTTTCACTTCAGGTTTACTGTATCCCTTGGACCTTCTTATTGACTATGAAACACAGGAATTGCATCCGAATTTAATACAAATAGCACAATGCCGACTTAAGTACAAGAGGACTGACACTCTCTCTTTCTATTATTTGAACCTCTCCTGTGCGTCCGGTTTTAAATTCCGATGCTTCACTCCAGGTTTACTGTATACCTTGCACCTTCTTATTGACGATGAAACATAGGAATTGCATCGGAATTTAATACAAAAGGCACAATGCCGACATAAGTACAAGGGGACTGACACTCTCAATGATTTGAACCTTTCCTGTGAGTCCAGTTTCAGATTCCGATGCTTCACTTCAGGTTTACTGTATACCTTGCACCTTCTAATTGACGATGAAACACAGAAATTGCATCTGAATTAAATTCAAAAGGCACAATGCCGACCTAAGTACAAGGGGACTGACACTCTCACTTTCTATGATTTGAACCTCTCCTGTGAGTCCAGTTTTAGATTCCGAAGCTTCACTTCAGGTTTACTGTATCCCTTGGACCTTCTTATTGACGATGAAACACAGTGTTTGCATCCGAATTTAATACAAAAGTTTCAATGCCGACTTAAGTACAAGAGGGCTGACACTCCAACATTCTGTGATTTGAAACTCTCCTGAGAGTCCAGTTTTAGATTCCGATGCTTCACTACAGGTTTACTGTATCCCTTGGACCTTCTTATTGACGATGAAACACAGAAATTGCATCCGAATTTAATACAAAAATCACAATGGCGACTTAAGTACAAGAGGACTGACACTCTCACTTTCTATGATTTGAAACTCTTCTCTGAGTCCAGTGTTAGATTCCGATGCATCACTTCAGGTTTACTGTATCCCTTGGTCCTTCTTATTGACGATGAAACACAGAAATTGCATCAGAATTTAATACAAATGACACAATGCCGACTTAAGTACAAGAGGACTGACACTCTCACTTTCTAGGATTTGAACCTCTCCTGTGAGTCCAGTTTAAGATTCCGATGCTTCACTTTAGGTTTACTGTATACCTTGCACCTTCGTATTGACGATGAAACACAGAAATTGCATCCGAATTTAATACAAAAGGCACAATGCCGACTTAAGTACAAGAGGACTGAGATTCTAACTTTCTATGATTTGAACCTATCCTGTGAGTCCAGTTTTAGATTCCGATGCTTCACTTCAGGTTCACTGTATCCCTTGGACTTTCTTATTGACGATAAAACACAGAAATTGCATCCGAATGTAATACAAATGGCACAATACCGACTTAAGTACAAGAGGAGTGACACTCTAACTTTCTATGATTTGAACCTATCCTGTGAGTCCAGTTTTAGATTCAGATGCTTCACTTCAGGTTTACTGTATCCCTTGGACTTTCTTATTGACGATGAAACACAGATATTGCATCCGAATGTAATACAAATGGCACAATACCGACTTAAGTACAAGAGGACTGACACTCTCACTTTCTATGATTTGAACCTCTCCTGTGAGTCCAGTTTTAGATTCCGATGCTTCACTTCAAGTTTACTGTATCCCTTGGACCTTCTTATTGACGATGAAACACAGAAATTGCATCCGAATTTAATACAAAAGGCACAATACCGACTTATGTACAAGAGGAGTGACACTTTGACATTCTATGATTTGAATCTCTCCTGTGAGTCCAGTTTTAGATTCCGATGCTTCACTTCATGTTTACTGTATCTCTTGGACCTACTTATTGACGATGAAACACAGAGATTGCATCGGAATTTAATTCAAAAGGCACAATGTTGACCTAAGTAGAAGAGGACAGACACTCTCACTTTCTACTATTTGAACCTCTCCTGTGAGTCCAGTTTTAGATTCCGAAGCTTCACTTCAGGTTTACTGTATACCTTGCACCTTCTTATTGACGATGAAACACAGAAATTACATCGGAATTAAATTCAAAAGGCACAATGCCGACTTAAGTACAAGAGGACTGACACTCTCACTTTCTATGATTTAAACCTCTACTGTGAATCCAGTTTTAGATTCCGATGCTTCACTTCAGGTTTGCTTTATCCCTTGGACCTGCTCACTGACGATGAAACACAGAGTTTACATACGAATTAAATACAAAAGGTACAATGCCGACTTAAGTACAAGTGGACTGACACACTAACTTTCTACGATTTGAACCTCTCCTGTGAGTCCAGTTTAAGAATCCGATGCTTCACGTCAAGTTTACTGTATCCTTGGACCTTCTTATTGACGATGAAGCACAGTAATTGCATCCGAATTTAATACAAAAGGCACAATGGCGACTTAAGTACAAGAGGACTGACACACTCTCTTTCTATGATTTGAACCTCTTCTGTGAGTCCAGTTTCAGATTCCGATGTTTCACTTCAGGTTTCCTGTATCCCTTGGACATTCTTATTGACTATGAAACACAGGAATTGCATCCGAATTTAATAAAAATGGCACAATGCCGACTTAAGTACAAGAGGACTGACACTCTCTCTTTCTATGATTTGAACCTCTCCTGTGAGTCCGGTTTTAATTTCCGATGCTTCACTCCAGGTTTACTGTATACCTTGCACCTTCTTATTGACGATGAAACATAGAAATTGCATCGGAATTTAATACAAAAGGCACAATGCCGACTTAAGTAAAAGAGGTCTGACACTCTAACATTCTATGATTTGACCACTCCCGTGGGTCCAGTTTAGGATTCCGATGCTTCACTTCAGGTTTACTATATCCCTTGGACCTTCTTATTGACGATGAAACACAGAGTTTGCATCCGAATTTAATACAAAAGGCACAATGCCGACTTAAGTACAAGAGTAATGACACTATAACTTTCTATGATTTATACCCCTCCTGTGAGTCCAGTTTTAGATTCCGATGTTTCACTTCAGGTTTACTGTATCCCTTGGACCTTCTTATTGACGATGAAACACAGAAATTGGATCCGAATTTAATACAAAAGGCACAATGGCGACTTAAGTACAGGAGGACTGACACTCTAACTTTCAATGATTTGAACCTCTCCTGTGAGTCCAGTTTCAGATTCCGATGCTTCACTTCAGGTTTACTGTATACCTTGCACCTTCTTATTGACGATGAAACACAGAAATTGCATAGGAATTAAATTCAAAAGGCACAATGCCGACTTAAGTACAAGAGGACTGACACTCTCACTTTCTATGATTTGAACCTCTCCTGTGAGTCCAGTTTTAGATTCCGATGCTTCACTTTAGGTTTACTGTATACCTTGCACCTTCGTATTGACGATGAAACACAGAAATTGCATCCGAATTTAATACAAAAGGCACAATGCCGACTTAAGTACAAGAGGACTGAGATTCTAACTTTCTATGATTTGAACCTATCCTGTGAGTCCAGTTTTAGATTCCGATGCTTCACTTCAGGTTCACTGTATCCCTTGGACTTTCTTATTGACGATAAAACACAGAAATTGCTTCCGAATGTAATACAAATGGCACAATACCGACTTAAGTACAAGAGGACTGACACTCTCACTTTCTATGATTTGAACCTCTCCTGTGAGTCCAGTTTTAGATTCCGATGCTTCACTTCAAGTTTACTGTATCTCTTGGACCTACTTATTGACGATGAAACACAGAAATTGCATCGGAATTTAATTCAAAAGGCACAATGCCGACCTAAGTAGAAGAGGACTGACACTCTCACTTTCTACTATTTGAACCTCTCCTGTGAGTCCAGTTTTAGATTCCGAAGCTTCACTTCAGGTTTACTGTATACCTTGCACCTTCTTATTGACGATGAAACACAGAAATTACATCGGAATTAAATTCAAAAGGCACAATGCCGACTTAAGTACAAGAGGACTGACACTCTCACTTTCTATGATTTAAACCTCTCCTGTGAATCCAGTTTTAGATTCCGATGCTTCACTTCAGGTTTGCTTTATCCCTTGGACCTGCTCACTGACGATGAAACACAGAGTTTACATACGAATTAAATACAAAAGGTACAATGCCGACTTAAGTACAAGTGGACTGACACACTAACTTTCTACGATTTGAACCTCTCCTGTGAGTCCAGTTTAAGAATCCGATGCTTCACGTCAAGTTTACTGTATCCTTGGACCTTCTTATTGACGATGAAGCACAGTAATTGCATCCGAATTTAATACAAAAGGCACAATGGCGACTTAAGTACAAGAGGACTGACACACTCTCTTTCTATGATTTGAACCTCTTCTGTGAGTCCAGTTTCAGATTCCGATGTTTCACTTCAGGTTTCCTGTATCCCTTGGACATTCTTATTGACTATGAAACACAGGAATTGCATCCGAATTTAATACAAATGGCACAATGCCGACTTAAGTACAAGAGGACTGACACTCTCTCTTTCTATGATTTGAACCTCTCCTGTGAGTCCGGTTTTAATTTCCGATGCTTCACTCCAGGTTTACTGTATACCTTGCACCTTCTTATTGGCGATGAAACATAGAAATTGCATCGGAATTTAATACAAAAGGCACAATGCCGACTTAAGTAAAAGAGGACTGACACTCTAACATTCTATGATTTGACCACTCCCGTGGGTCCAGTTTAGGATTCCGATGCTTCACTTCAGGTTTACTATATCCCTTGGACCTTCTTATTGACGATGAAACACAGAGTTTGCATCCGAATTTAATACAAAAGGCACAATGCCGACTTAAGTACAAGAGTAATGACACTATAACTTTCTATGATTTCAACCGCTCCTGTGAGTCCAGTTTTAGATTCCGATGTTTCACTTCAGGTTTACTGTATCCCTTGGACCTTCTTATTGACGATGAAACACAGAAATTGGATCCGAATTTAATACAAAAGGCACAATGGGGACTTAAGTACAAGAGGACTGACACTCTCACTTTCAATGATTTGAACCTCTCCTGTGAGTCCAGTTTCAGATTCCGATGCTTCACTTCAGGTTTACTGTATACCATGTAAATTCTTATTGACGATGAAACACAGAAATTGCATCGGAATTAAATTCAAAAGGCACAATGCCGACTTAAGTACCAGAGGACTGACACTCTCACTTTCTATGATTTGAACCTCTCCTGTAAGTCCAGTTTTAGATTCCGAAGCTTCACTTCAGGTTTACTGTATCCCTTGGACCTTCTTATTGACGATGAAACACAGAGTTTGCATCCGAATTTAATACAAAAGGCACAATGCCGACTTAAGTACAAGAGAACTGACACTCTAACTTTCTATGATTTGAACCTCTCCTGTGCGTCCAGTTTTAGATTCCGATGCTTCACTTCAGGTTTACTGTATACCCTGCACCTTCGTATTGACGATGAAAGACAGAAATTGCATCGGAATTAAATTCAAAAGGCACAATGCCGACTTAAGTACAAGAGGACTGACACACTAACTGTCTATGATTTGAACCTCTCCTGTGAGTCCAGTTTAAGAATCCGATGCCTCACTTCAGGTTTACTGTATCCCTTGGACCTTCTTATTGACGATGAAACACAGAGTTTGAATCCGAATTTATTACAAAAGGTACAATGCCGACTTAAGTACAAGAGGACTGACACACTAACTTTCTATGTTTTGAACCTCTGCTGTGGGTCCAGTTTAAGAATCCGATGCTTCACTTCAGGTTTACTGTATCCCTTGGACCTTCTTAATGACGATGAAACACAGAAATTGCATCCGAATTTAATACAAAAGGCACAATGGCGAATTAAGTACAAGAGGACTGACACTGTCACTTTCTATGATTTGAACCTTTCCTGTGAGTCCAGTTTTAGATTCTGATGCTTCACTTCAGGTTTACTGTATCCCTTGGACCTTCTTATTGACGATGAAACACAGAAAATGCACCCGAATTTAATACAAATGGCACAATACCGACTTAAGTACAAGAGGACTGACACTCTCACTATCTATGATTTGAACCCCTCCTGTGCGTCCAGTTTTAGATTCCGATGCTTCACTTCAGGTTTACTGTATCCCTTGGACCTTCTTATTGACGATGAAACACAGAAATTGGATCCGAATTTAATACAAAGACACAATGGCGACTTAAGTACAAGAGGACTGACACTCTCACTTTCTATGATTTGAACCTTTCATGTGAGTCTAGTTTCAGATTCCGATGCTTCACTTCAGGTTTACTGTATACCTTGCTCCTTCTTATTAACGATGAAACACAGAAATTGCATCGGAATTAAATTCAAAAGGCACAATGCCGAATTAAGTACAAGAGGACTGACACTCTCACTTTCTATGATTTGAACCTCTCCTGTGAGTCCAGTTTTAGATTCCGATGCTTCACTTCAGGTTTACTGTATCCCTTGGACCTTCTTATTGACGATGAAACACAGTGTTTGCATCCGAATTTAACACAAAAGGTTCAATGCCGACTTAAGTACAAGAGGACTGACACTCTAACTTTCTATGATTTGAACCTCTCCTGTGAGTCCAGTTTCAGATTCCGATGCTTCACTACAGGTTTACTGTATCCCTTGGACCTTCTTATTGACGATGAAACACAGAAATTGCATCCGAATTTAATACAAAAATCACAATGGCGACTTAAGTACAAGAGGAGCGACACTCTAACTTTCTATGATTTGAATCTCTCCTGTGAGTCCAGTTTTAGATTCCGATGTTTCACTTCAGGTTTACTTTATCCCTTGGACCTTCTTATTGACTATGAAACACAGGAATTGCATCCGAATTTAATACAAATAGCACAATGCCGACTTAAGTACAAGAGGACTGACACTCTCTCTTTCTATTATTTGAACCTCTCCTGTGAGTCCGGTTTTAAATTCCGATGCTTCACTCCAGGTTTACTGTATACCTTGCACCTTCTTACTGACGATGAAACATAGGAATTGCATCGGAATTTAATACAAAAGGCACAATGCCGACATAAGTACAAGGGGACTGACACTCTCAATGATTTGAACCTTTCCTGTGAGTCCAGTTTCAGATTCCGATGCTTCACTTCAGGTTTACTGTATACCTTGCACCTTCTTATTGACGATGAAACACAGAAATTGCATCTGAATTAAATTCAAAAGGCACAATGCCGACCTAAGTACAAGGGGACTGACACTCTCACTTTCTATGATTTGAACCTCTCCTGTGAGTCCAGTTTTAGATTCCGAAGCTTCACTTCAGGTTTACTGTATCCCTTGGACCTTCTTATTGACGATGAAACACAGTGTTTGCATCCGAATTTAATACAAAAGTTTCAATGCCGACTTAAGTACAAGAGGGCTGACACTCCAACATTCTATGATTTGAAACTCTCCTGAGAGTCCAGTTTTAGATTCCGATGCTTCACTACAGGTTTACTGTATCCCTTGGACCTTCTTATTGACTATGAAACACAGAAATTGCATCCGAATTTAATACAAAAATCACAATGGCGACTTAAGTACAAGAGGACTGACACTCTCACTTTCTATGATTTGAAACTCTTCTCTGAGTCCAGTGTTAGATTCCGATGCATCACTTCAGGTTTACTGTATCCCTTGGTCCTTCTTATTGACGATGAAACACAGAAATTGCATCCGAATTTAATACAAATGTCACAATGCCGACTTAAGTACAAGAGGACTGACACTCTCACTTTCTAGGATTTGAACCTCTCCTGTGAGTCCAGTTTTAGATTCCGATGCTTCACTTTAGGTTTACTGTATACCTTGCACCTTCGTATTGACGATGAAACACAGAAATTGCATCCGAATTTAATACAAAAGGCACAATGCCGACTTAATTACAAGAGGACTGAGATTCTAACTTTCTATGATTTGAACCTATCCTGTGAGTCCAGTTTTAGATTCCGATGCTTCACTTCAGGTTCACTGTATCCCTTGGACTTTCTTATTGACGATAAAACACAGAAATTGCATCCGAATGTAGTACAAATGGCACAATACCGACTTAATTACAAGAGGAGTGACACTCTAACTTTCTATGATTTGAACCTATCCTGTGAGTCCAGTTTTAGATTCAGATGCTTCACTTCAGGTTTACTGTATCCCTTGGACTTTCTTATTGACGATGAAACACAGATATTGCATCCGAATGTAATACAAATGGCACAATACCGACTTAAGTACAAGAGGACTGACACTCTCACTTTCTATGATTTGAACCTCTCCTGTGAGTCCAGTTTTAGATTCCGATGCTTCACTTCAAGTTTACTGTATCCCTTGGACCTTCTTATTGACGATGAAACACAGAAATTGCATCCGAATTTAATACAAAAGGCACAATACCGACTTATGTACAAGAGGAGTGACACTTTAACATTCTATGATTTGAATCTCTCCTGTGAGTCCAGTTTTAGATTCCGATGCTTCACTTCATGTTTACTGTATCTCTTGGACCTACTTATTGACGATGAAACACAGAAATTGCATCGGAATTTAATTCAAAAGGCACAATGCCGACCTAAGTAGAAGAGGACTGACACTCTCACTTTCTACTATTTGAACCTCTCCTGTGAGTCCAGTTTTAGATTCCGAAGCTTCACTTCAGGTTTACTGTATACCTTGCACCTTCTTATTGACAATGAAACACAGAAATTACATCGGAATTAAATTCAAAAGGCACAATGCCGACTTAAGTACAAGAGGACTGACACTCTCACTTTCTATGATTTAAACCTCTCCTGTGAGTCCAGATTTAGATTCCGATGCTTCACTTCAGGTTTGCTGTATCCCTTGGACCTGCTTACTGACGATGAAACACAGAGTTTACATACGAATTAAATACAAAAGGTACAATGCCGACTTAAGTACAAGTGGACTGACACACTAACTTTCTACGATTTGAACCTCACCTGTGAGTCCAGTTTAAGAATCCGATGCTTCACGTGAAGTTTACTGTATCCTTGGACCTTCTTATTGACGATGAAGCACAGTAATTGCATCCGAATTTAATACAAAAGGCACAATGGCGACTTAAGTACAAGATTACTGACACACACTCTTTCTATGATTTGAACCTCTTCTGTGAGTCCAGTTTCAGATTCCGATGTTTCACTTCAGGTTTCCTGTATCCCTTGGACATTCTTATTGACTATGAAACACAGGAATTGCATCCGAATTTAATACAAATGGCACAATGCCGACTTAAGTACAAGAGGACTGACACTCTCTCTTTCTATGATTTGAACCTCTCCTGTGAGTCCGGTTTTAATTTCCGATGCTTCACTCCAGGTTTACTGTATACCTTGCACCTTCTTATTGACGATGAAACATAGAAATTGCATCGGAATTTAATACAAAAGGCACAATGCCGACTTAAGTAAAAGAGGACTGACACTCTAACATTCTATGATTTGACCACTCCCGTGGGTCCAGTTTAGGATTCCGATGCTTCACTTCAGGTTTACTATATCCCTTGGACCTTCTTATTGACGATGAAACACAGAGTTTGCATCCGAATTTAATACAAAAGGCACAATGCCGACTTAAGTACAAGAGTAATGACACTATAACTTTCTATGATTTATACCCCTCCTGTGAGTCCAGTTTTAGATTCCGATGTTTCACTTCAGGTTTACTGTATCCCTTGGACCTTCTTATTGACGATGAAACACAGAAATTGGATCCGAATTTAATACAAAAGGCACAATGGGGACTTAAGTACAAGAGGACTGACACTCTCACTTTCAATGATTTGAACCTCTCCTGTGAGTCCAGTTTCAGATTCCGATGCTTCACTTCAGGTTTACTGTATACCATGTAAATTCTTATTGACGATGAAACACAGAAATTGCATCGGAATTAAATTCAAAAGGCACAATGCCGACTTAAGTACCAGAGGACTGACACTCTCACTTTCTATGATTTGAACCTCTCCTGTAAGTCCAGTTTTAGATTCCGAAGCATCACTTCAGGTTTACTGTATCCCTTGGACCTTCTTATTGACGATGAAACACAGAGTTTGCATCCGAATTTAATACAAAAGGCACAATGCCGACTTAAGTACAAGAGAACTGACACTCTAACTTTCTATGATTTGAACCTCTCCTGTGAGTCCAGTTTAAGAATCCGATGCCTCACTTCAGGTTTACTGTATCCCTTGGACCTTCTTATTGACGATGAAACACAGAGTTTGAATCCGAATTTAATACAAAAGGTACAATGCCGACTTAAGTACAAGAGGACTGACACACTAACTTTCTATGTTTTGAACCTCTGCTGTGGGTCCAGTTTAAGAATCCGATGCTTCACTTCAGGTTTACTGTATCCCTTGGACCTTCTTAATGACGATGAAACACAGAAATTGCATCCGAATTTAATACAAAAGGCACAATGGCGAATTAAGTACAAGAGGACTGACACTGTCACTTTCTATGATTTGAACCTTTCCTGTGAGTCCAGTTTTAGATTCTGATGCTTCACTTCAGGTTTACTGTATCCCTTGGACCTTCTTATTGACGATGAAACACAGAAAATGCACCCGAATTTAATACAAATGCCACAATACCGACTTAAGTACAAGAGGACTGACACTCTCACTATCTATGATTTGAACCCCTCCTGTGCGTCCAGTTTTAGATTCCGATGCTTCACTTCAGGTTTACTGTATCCCTTGGACCTTCTTATTGACGATGAAACACAGAAATTGGATCCGAATTTAATACAAAGACACAATGGCGACTTAAGTACAAGAGGACTGACACTCTCACTTTCTATGATTTGAACCTTTCGTGTGAGTCTAGTTTCAGATTCCGATGCTTCACTTCAGGTTTACTGTATACCTTGCTCCTTCTTATTAACGATGAAACACAGAAATTGCATCGGAATTAAATTCAAAAGGCACAATGCCGAATTAAGTACAAGAGGACTGACACTCTCACTTTCTATGATTTGAACCTCTCCTGTGAGTCCAGTTTTAGATTCCGATGCTTCACTTCAGGTTTACTGTATCCCTTGGACCTTCTTATTGACGATGAAACACAGTGTTTGCATCCGAATTTAACACAAAAGGTTCAATGCCGACTTAAGTACAAGAGGACTGACACTCTAACTTTCTATGATTTGAACCTCTCCTGTGAGTCCAGTTTCAGATTCCGATGCTTCACTACAGGTTTACTGTATCCCTTTGACCTTCTTATTGACGATGAAACACAGAAATTGCATCCGAATTTAATACAAAAATCACAATGGCGACTTAAGTACAAGAGGAGCGACACTCTAACTTTCTATGATTTGAATCTCTCCTGTGAGTCCAGTTTTAGATTCCGATGTTTCACTTCAGGTTTACTGTATCCCTTGGACCTTCTTATTGACTATGAAACACAGGAATTGCATCCGAATTTAATACAAATAGCACAATGCCGACTTAAGGACAAGAGGACTGACACTCTCTCTTTCTATTATTTGAACCTCTCCTGTGAGTCCGGTTTTAAATTCCGATGCTTCACTCCAGGTTTACTGTATACCTTGCACCTTCTTATTGACGATGAAACATAGGAATTGCATCGGAATTTAATACAAAAGGCACAATGCCGACATAAGTACAAGGGGACTGACACTCTCAATGATTTGAACCTTTCCTGTGAGTCCAGTTTCAGATTCCGATGCTTCACTTCAGGTTTACTGTATACCTTGCACCTTCTTATTGACGATGAAACACAGAAATTGCATCTGAATTAAATTCAAAAGGCACAATGCCGACCTAAGTACAAGGGGACTGACACTCTCACTTTCTATGATTTGAACCTCTCCTGTGAGTCCAGTTTTAGATTCCGAAGCTTCACTTAGGGTTTACTGTATCCCTTGGACCTTCTTATTGACGATGAAACACAGTGTTTGCATCCGAATTTAATACAAAAGTTTCAATGCCGACTTAAGTACAAGAGGGCTGACACTCCAACATTCTATGATTTGAAACTCTCCTGAGAGTCCAGTTTTAGATTCCGATGCTTCACTACAGGTTTACTGTATCCCTTGGATCTTCTTATTGACGATGAAACACAGAAATTGCATCCGAATTTAATACAAAAATCACAATGGCGACTTAAGTACAAGAGGACTGACACTCTCACTTTCTATGATTTGAAACTCTTCTCTGAGTCCAGTGTTAGATTCCGATGCATCACTTCAGGTTTACTGTATCCCTTGGTCCTTCTTATTGACGATGAAACACAGAAATTGCCTCCGAATTTAATACAAATGTCACAATGCCGACTTAAGTACAAGAGGACTGACACTCTCACTTTCTAGGATTTGAACCTCTCCTGTGAGTCCAGTTTTAGATTCCGATGCTTCACTTTAGGTTTACTGTATACCTTGCACCTTCGTATTGACGATGAAACACAGAAATTGCATCCGAATTTAATACAAAAGGCACAATGCCGACTTAATTACAAGAGGACTGAGATTCTAACTTTCTGTGATTTGAACCTATCCTGTGAGTCCAGTTTTAGATTCCGATGCTTCACTTCAGGTTCACTGTATCCCTTGGACTTTCTTATTGACGATAAAACACAGAAATTGCATCCGAATGTAATACAAATGGCACAATACCGACTTAAGTACAAGAGGAGTGACACTCTAACTTTCTATGATTTGAACCTATCCTGTGAGTCCAGTTTTAGATTCAGATGCTTCACTTCAGGTTTACTGTATCCCTTGGACTTTCTTATTGACGATGAAACACAGATATTGCATCCGAATGTAATACAAATGGCACAATACCGACTTAAGTACAAGAGGACTGACACTCTCACTTTCTATGATTTGAACCTCTCCTGTGAGTCCAGTTTTAGATTCCGATGCTTCACTTCAAGTTTACTGTATCCCTTGGACCTTCTTATTGACGATGAAACACAGAAATTGCATCCGAATTTAATACAAAAGGCACAATACCGACTTATGTACAAGAGGAGTGACACTTTAACATTCTATGATTTGAATCTCTCCTGTGAGTCCAGTTTTAGATTCCGATGCTTCACTTCATGTTTACTGTATCTCTTGGACCTACTTATTGACGATGAAACACAGAAATTGCATCGGAATTTAATTCAAAAGGCACAATGCCGACCTAAGTAGAAGAGGACTGACACTCTCACTTTCTACTATTTGAACCTCTCCTGTGAGTCCAGTTTTAGATTCCGAAGCTTCACTTCAGGTTTACTGTATCCCTTGGACCTTCTTATTGACGATGAAACACAGAAATTACATCGGAATTAAATTCAAAAGGCACAATGCCGACTTAAGTACAAGAGGACTGACACTCTCACTTTCTATGATTTAAACCTCTCCTGTGAGTCCAGTTTTAGATTCCGATGCTTCACTTCAGGTTTGCTGTATCCCTTGGACCTGCTTACTGACGATGAAACATAGAGTTTACATACGAATTAAATACAAAAGGTACAATGCCGACTTAAGTACAAGTGGACTGACACACTAACTTTCTACGATTTCAACCTCTCCTGTGAGTCCAGTTTAAGAATCCGATGCTTCACGTCAAGTTTACTGTATCCTTGGTCCTTCTTATTGACGATGAAGCACAGTAATTGCATCCGAATTTAATACAAAAGGCACAATGGCGACTTAAGTACAAGAGGACTGACACACTCTCTTTCTATGATTTGAACCTCTTCTTTGAGTCCAGTTTCAGATTCCGATGTTTCACTTCAGGTTTCCTGTATCCCTTGGACATTCTTATTGACTATGAAACACAGGAATTGCATCCGAATTTAATACAAATGGCACAATGCCGACTTAAGTAAAAGAGGACTGACACTCTCTCTTTCTATGATTTGAACCTCTCCTGTGAGTCCGGTTTTAATTTCCGATGCTTCACTCCAGGTTTACTGTATACCTTGCACCTTCTTATTGACGATGAAACATAGAAATTGCATCGGAATTTAATACAAAAGGCACAATGCCGACTTAAGTAAAAGAGGACTGACACTCTAACATTCTATGATTTGACCACTCCCGTGGGTCCAGTTTAGGATTCCGATGCTTCACTTCAGGTTTACTATATCCCTTGGACCTTCTTATTGACGATGAAACACAGAGTTTGCATCCGAATTTAATACAAAAGGCACAATGCCGACTTAAGTACAAGAGTAATGACACTATAACTTTCTATGATTTATACCCCTCCAGTGGGTCCAGTTTTAGATTCCGATGTTTCACTTCAGGTTTACTGTATCCCTTGGACCATCTTATTGACGATGAAACACAGAAATTGGATCCGAATTTAATACAAAAGGCACAATGGCGACTTAAGTACAAGAGGACTGACACTCTCACTTTCAATGATTTGAACCTCTCCTGTGAGTCCAGTTTCAGATTCCGATGCTTCACTTCAGGTTTACTGTATACCTTGCACCTTCTTATTGACGATGAAACACAGAAATTGCATAGGAATGAAATTCAAAAGGCACAATGCCGACTTAAGTACAAGAGGACTGACACTCTCACTTTCTATGATTTGAACCTCTCCTGTGAGTCCAGTTTTTGATTCCGAAGCTTCACTTCAGGTTTACTGTATCCCTTGGACCTTCTTATTGACGATGAAACACAGTAATTGCATCCGAATTTAATACAAAAAGTTCAAAGCCGACTTAAGTACAAGAGGACTGACACTCTAACTTCCTATGATTTGAACCTCTCCTGTGAGTCCAGTTTTAGATTCCGATGCTTCACTACAGGTTTACTGTATCCCTTGGACCTTCTTATTGACGATGAAACACAGAAATTGCATCCGAATTTAATACAAAAATCACAATAGCGACTTAAGTACAAGAGGACTGACATTCTAACTTTCTATGATTTGAACCTCTCCTGTGAGTCTAGTTTTAGATTCCGATGCGTCACTTCAGGTTTACTGTATCCCTTGGACCTTCTTATTGACGATGAAACACAGTAATTGCATCCGAATTTAATACAAAAGGCGCAATGGCGACTTAAGTACAAGAGGACTGACACACTCTCTTTCTATGATTTGAACCTCTCCTGTGAGTCCAGTTTTAGATTCTGATGCTTCACTTCAGGTTTACTGTATCCCTTGGACCTTCTTATTGACGATGAAACACAGAAATTTCATCCGAATTTAATACAAAAGGCACAATGCCGACTTAAGTAAAAGAGGACTGACACTCTAACTTTCTATGATATGAACCTCTCCTGCAAGTCCAGTTTTAGATTACGATGCTTCACTTCAGGTTTACTGTATACCTTGGACCGTCTTATTGACAATAAAACACAGAAATTGCATCCGAATTTAATACAAAAGGCACAATATCGACTTAAGTACAAGAGGAGTGACACTCTAACTTTCTATGATTTGAATCTCTCCCGTGAGTCCAGTTTTAGATTCCGATGTTTCACTTCAGGTTTCCTGTATCCCTTGGACCTTCTTATTGACTATGAAACACAGGAATTGCATCCGAATTTAATACAAATGGCACAATGCCGACATAAGTACAAGAGGACTGACACTCTCTCTTTCTATGATTTGAACCTCTCCTGTGAGTCCGGTTTTAATTTCCGATGCTTCACTCCAGGTTTACTGTATACCTTGCACCTTCTTATTGACGATGAAACATAGAAATTGCATCCGAATTTAATACAAAAGGCACAATGCCGACTTATGTAAAAGAGGACAAACACTCTAAATTTCTATGATTTGAGCCTCTCCCGTGAGTCCAGTTTTAGATTCCGATGCTTCACTTCAGGTTTACTATATCCCTTGGACCTTCTTATTGACGATGAAACACAGAAATTGCATCCGAATTTAGTACAAATGCCACAATGCCGACTTAAGTACAAGAGGACTGACACTGTCACTTTCTATGATTTGAACCTTTCCTGTGAGTCCAGTTTTAGATTCCGATGCTTCACTTCAGGTTTACTGTATCCCTTGGACCTTCTTACTGACGATGAAATACAGAAATTGCACCCGAATTTAATACAAATGGCACAATACCGACTTAAGTACAAGAGGACTGACACTCTCACTATCTATGATTTTGACCTCTATGTGAGACCAGTTTTAGATTCCGATGCTTCACTTCAGGTTTACTGTATCACTTGGACCTTCTTATTGACGATGAAACACAGAGTTTGCATCCGAATTTAATACAAAAGGCACAATGCCGACTTAAGTACAAGAGTAATGACACTATAACTTTCTATGATTTGAACCGCTCCTGTGAGTCCAGTTTTAGATTCCGATGTTTCACTTCAGGTTTACTCTATCCCTTGGACCTTCTTATTGACGATGAAACACAGAAATTGGATCCGAATTTAATACAAAAGGCACAATGGGGACTTAAGTACAAGAGGACTGACACTCTCACTTTCAACGATTTGAACCTCTCCTGTGAGTCCAGTTTCAGATTCCGATGCTTCACTTCAGGTTTACTGTATACCATGTAAATTCTTATTGACGATGAAACACAGAAATTGCATCGGAATTAAATTCAAAAGGCACAATGCCGACTTAAGTACCAGAGGACTGACACTCTCACTTTCTATGATTTGAACCTCTCCTGTAAGTCCAGTTTTAGATTCCGAAGCTTCACTTCAGGTTTACTGTATCCCTTGGACCTTCTTATTGACGATGAAACACAGTGTTTGCATCCGAATTTAATACAAATGGTTCAATGCCGACTTAAGTACAAGAGGACTCACACTCTCACTTTCTATGATTTGAACCTCTCCTGTGAGTCCAGTTTTAGATTCCGATGCTTCACTACAGGTTTACTGTATCCCTTGGACCTTCTTATTTACGATGAAACACAGAAATTGCATCCGAATTTAATACAAAATTCACAATGGCGACTTAAGTACAAGAGGACTGACATTCTAATTTTCTATGATTTGAACCTCTCCTGTGAGTCTAGTTTTAGATTCCGATGCTTCACTTCAGGTTTACTGTATCCCTTGGACCTTCATATTGACGATGAAACACAGTAATTGCATCTGAATTTAATGCAAAAGGCACAATGACGACTTAAGTACAAGAGGACTGACACACTCTCTTTTTTATGATTTGAACCTCTCCTGTGAGTCCAGTTTTAGATTCTGATGCTTCACTTCAGGTTTACTGTATCCCTTGGACCTTCTTATTGACGATGAAACACAGAAATTTCATCCGAATTTAATACAAACGGCACAATGCCGACTTAAGTAAAAGAGGACTGACACTCTAACTTTCTATGATTTGAACCTCCCCTTTGAGTCCAGTTTTAGATTCCGATGCTTCACTTCAGGTTTACTGTATACCTTGGACCTTCTTATTGACGATAAAACACAGAAATTGCATCCGAATTTAATACAAAAGGCACAATACCGACTTAAGTACAAGAGGAGTGACACTCTAATTTTCAATGATTTGAATCTCTCCTGTGAATCCAGTTTTAGATTCCGATGTTTCACTTCAGGTTTCCTGTATCCCTTGGACCTTCTTATTGACTATGAAACACAGGAATTGCATCCGAATTTAATACAAATGGCACAATGCCGACCTAAGTACAAGAGGACTGACACTCTCTCTTTCTATGATTTGAACCTCTCCTGTGAGTCCGGTTTTAATTTCCGATGCTTCACTCCAGGTTTACTGTATACCATGCACCTTCTTATTGACGATGAAACGTAGAAATTGCATCGGAATTTAATACAAAAGGCACAATGCCGACTTAAGTAAAAGAGGACAAACACTCTAACTTTCTATGATTTGAACCTCTCGTGTGAGTCTAGTTTTGGATTCCGATGCTTCACTTCAGGTTTACTGTATCCCCTGGACCTTCTTATTGACAATGAAACACAGAAATTGCATCCGAATTTAATACAAAAGGCACAATGCCGACTTAAGTACAAGAGGACTGACACTCTAACTTTCTATGATTTGAACCTCTCCCGTTTGTCCAGTTTTAGATTCCGATGCTTCACTTCAGGTTTACTATATCCCTTGGACCTTCTTATTGACGATGAAACACGGAAATTGCATCCGAATTTAATACAAATGCCACAATGCCGACTTAAGTACAAGAGGACTGACACTGTCACTTTCTATGATTTGAACCTTTCCTGTGAGTCCAGTTTTAGATTCCGATGCTTCACTTCAGGTTTACTGTATCCCTTGGACCTTCTTACTGACGATGAAACACAGAAATTGCACCCGAATTTAATACAAATGGCACAATACCGACTTAAGTACAAGAGGACTGACACTCTCACTATCTATGATTTTAACCTCTAATGTGAGACCAGTTTCAGATTCCGATGCTTCACTTCAGGTTTACTGTATCACTTGGACTTTCTTATTGACGATGAAACACAGAGTTTGCATCCGAATTTAATACAAAAGGCACAATGCCGACTTAAGAACAAGAGTAATGACACAATAACTTTCTATGATTTGAACCTCTCCTGTGAGTCCAGTTTTAGATTCCGATGTTTCACTTCAGGTTTACTGTATCCCTTGGACCTATTTTTTAACGATGAAACACAGTAATTGGATCCGAATTTAATACAAAAGGCACAATGGCGACTTAAGTACAAGAGGACTGACACTCTACTTTCAATGATTTGAACCTCTCCTGTGAGTCCAGTTTTAGATTCCGATGCTTCACTACAGGTTTACTGTATCCCTTGGACCTTCTTATTTACGATGAAACACAGAAATTGCATCCGAATTTAATACAAAATTCACAATGGCGACTTAAGTACAAGAGGACTGACATTCTAATTTTCTATGATTTGAACCTCTCCTGTGAGTCTAGTTTTAGATTCCGATGCTTCACTTCAGGTTTACTGTATCCCTTGGACCTTCATATTGACGATGAAACACAGTAATTGCATCCGAATTTAATACAAAAGGCACAATGGCGACTTAAGTACAAGAGGACTGACACACTCTCTTTTTTATGATTTGAACCTCTCCTGTGAGTCCAGTTTTAGATTCTGATGCTTCACTTCAGGTTTACTGTATCCCTTGGACCTTCTTATTGACGATGAAACACAGAAATTTCATCCGAATGTAATACAAACGGCACAATGCCGACTTAAGTAAAAGAGGACTGACACTCTAACTTTCTATGATTTGAACCTCTCGTGCGAGTCTAGTTTTGGATTCCGATGCTTCACTTCAGGTTTACTGTATCCCTTGGACCTTCTTATTGACAATGAAACAGAGAAATTACATCCGAATTTAATACAAAAGGCACAATGCCGACTTAAGTACAAGAGTAATGACACTCTAACTTTCTATGATTTGAACCTCTCCTGTGAGTCCAGTTTTAGATTCCGATGTTTCACTTCAGGTTTACTGTATCTCTTGGACCTTCTTATTGACGATGAAACACAGAAATTGGATCCGAATTTAGTACAAAAGGCACAATGGCGACTTAAGTACAAGAGGACTGACACTCTCACTTTCAATGCTTTGAACCTATCCTGTTAGTCCAGTTTCAGATTCCGATGCTTCACTTCAGGTTTACTGTATACCTTGCAAATTCTTATTGACGATGAAACACAGAAATTGCATCGGAATGAAATTCAAAAGGCACAATGTCGACTTAAGTACAAGAGGACTGACACTCTCACTTTCTATGATTTGAACCTCTCCTGTGAGTCCAGTTTTAGATTCCGAAGCTTCACTTCAGGTTTACTGTATCCCTTGGACCTTCTTATTGACGATGAAACACAGTGTTTGCATCCGAATTTAATACAAATGGTTCAATGACGAATTAAGTACAAGTGGACTGACACTCTCACTATCTATGATTTTAACCTCTAATGTGAGACCAGTTTTAGATTCCAATGCTTCACTTCAGGTTTACTGTATACCTTGCACCTTCTTATTGACGATGAAACACAGAAATTGCATCGGAATTAAATTCAAAAGGCACAATGCCGACTTAAGTACAAGAGGACTGACACTATAATTTTCTATGATTTGAACCTCTCCTGTGAGTCCAGTTTTAGATTCCGAAGCTTCACTTCAGGTTTACTGTATCCCTTGGACCTTCTTATTGACGATGAAACACAGTGTTTGCATCCGAATTTAATACAAAAGGTTCAATGCCGACTTAAGTACAAGAGGACTGACACTCTAACTTTCTATGATTTGAACCTCTCCTGTGAGTCCAGTTTTAGATTCCGATGCTTCACTACAGGTTTACTGTATCCCTTGTACCTTCTTACTGACGATGAAACACAGAAATTGCATCCGAATTTAATACAAAAATCACAATGGTGACTTAAGTACAAGAGGACTGACATTCTAACTTTCTATGATTTGAAGCTCTCCTGTGAGTCCAGTTTTAGATTCCGATGTTCACGTCAGGTTTACTGTATCCCTTGGACTTTCTTATTGACGATGAAACACAGAAATTGCATCCGAATGTAATACAAATGGCACAATACCGACTTAAGTACAAGAGGAGTGGCACTCTAACTTACTATGATTTGAACCTCTCCTGTGAGTCCAGTTTTAGATTTCGATGCTTCACTTCAGGTTTACTGTATACCTTTGACCATCTGATTGACGATGAAACACAGAAATTTTATCCAAATTTAATACAAATATCACAATGCCGTCTTAAGTACAAGAGGACTGACACTCTCACTTTCTATGATTTGAACCTCTCCTTTGAGTGCAGTTTTAGATTCCGATGCTTCACTTCAGGTTTACTGTATACCTTGCACCTTCTGATTGACGATGAAACACAGAAATTGCATCGGAATTTAATACAAAAGGCACAATGCCGACCTAAGTAAAAGAGGACTGACACTCTAACTTTCTATGATTTGAACCTGTCCAGTGAGTCCAGTTTTAGATTCCGATGCTTCACTTAAGGTTTACTGTATCCCTTGGACCTTCATATTGACGATGAATCACAGAAATTGCATCCGAATTTAATGCAAAAGGTACAATGCCGACTTAAGTACAAGAGGACTGACACTCTAACTTTCTATGTTTTGAACCTGTCCTGTGAGTGCAGTTTACGATTCCGATGCATCACTTCAGGTTTACTGTATCCCTTGGACCTTCTTATTGACGATGAAACACAGAAATTGCATCCGAATTTAATCCAAAAATCACAATGGCGACTTAAGTACAAGAGGACCGACACTCTCACTTTCTACGATTTGAACCTATCCTGTGAGTCCAGTTTCACATTCCGGTGCTTCACTTTAGGTTTACTGTATACCTTGCTCCTTCTGATTGACGTTGAAACACAGAAATTGCATCGGAATTTAATACAAAAGGCACAATGCCGACTTAAGTAAAAGAGGACTGACACTCCAACTTTCTATGATTTGAACCTCTCCTGTGAGTCCAGTTTTAGATTCTGATGCTTCACTTCAGGTTTACTGTATCCCTTGGACCTTCTTATAGACGATGAAACACAGAAATTGCATCCGAATTTAATACAAAAGGCACAATGCCGACTTAAGTAAAAGAGGACTGACACTCTAACATTCTATGATTTAAACCTCTCCTGCAAGTCAAGTTTTAGATTCCGATGCTTCAGTTAAGGTTTACTGTATCCCTTGGACCTTCTTATTGACGATGAAACACAGAAATTGCATCCGAATTTAATAGAAAAGGCACAATACCGATTTAAGTACAAGAGGAGTGACACTCTAACTTTCTATGATTTGAATCTCTCCTGTGAGTACAGTTTTAGATTCCGATGCTTCACTTCAGGTTTACTGTATCCCTTGGACCTTCTTATTGACGTTGAAACACAGAAATTGCATCGGAATTAAATTCAAAATGCACAATGCCGACCTAAGTGGTAGACGACTGACACTCTCACTTTCTATGATTTGAACCTCTCCTGTTTGTCCGGTTTTAGATTCCGATGCTTCACTTCAGGTTTACTGTATACCTTGCACCTTCTTATTGACGATGAAACACAGAAATTGCATCGGAATTAAATTCAAAAGGCACAATGCCGATTTAAGTAAAGAGGACTGACACTCTCACTTTCTATGATTTGAACCTCTCCTGTGAGTCCAGTTTTAGATTCCGATGTTTCACTTCAGGTTTGCTGTATCCCTTGGACCTTCTTATTGTCGATGAAACACAGAGTTTGCAACCGAATTTAATACAAAAGCTACAATGCCGACTTAAGTTCAAGAGGACAGACACTCTACCTTTCTATGATTTAAACCTCTCCTGTGAGTCTAGTTTAAGATTCCGATGCTTCACTTCAGGTTTACAGTATCCCTTGGACCTTCTTATTGACGATGAAACACAGAAATTGCATCCGAATTTAATACAAAAATCACAAAGGCGACTTAAGTAAAAGAGGACTGACACTCTCACTTTCAATGATTTGAACCTCTCCTGTGAGTAAAGTTTCAGATTCCGATGCTTCACTTCAGGTTTACTGTATCCCTACGACCTGCTTATTGACGATGAAACACAGAAATTGCATCCGAATTTAATACAAATGCCACAATGCCGACTTAAGTACAAGAGGACTGACACTCTCACTTTCTATGATTTGAACCTCTCCTGCGAGTCCAGTTTTATGTTCCGATGCTTCACTTCAGGTTTACTGTATCCCTTGGAGCTTCTTATTGACGATGAAACACAGAAATTGCGTCCGAATATAATACAAGAGGCACAATGGCGACTTAAGTACAAGAGGACTGACACTCTCTCCTTCTATGATTTGAACCTCTCTTGTGAGTCCAGTTTCAGATTCCGGTACTTGACTTTAGGTTTACTGTATACCTTGCACCTTCTGATTGACGATGAAACACAGAAATTGCATCGGAATTTAATACAAAAGGCACAATGCCGACCTAAGTAAAAGAGGACTGACACTCTAACTTTCTATGATTTGAACCTCTCCTGTGAGTCCAGTTTTAGATTCTGATGCTTCACTTCAGGTTTACTGTATCCCTTGGACCTTCTTATAGACGATGAAACACAGGAATTGCATCCGAATTTAATACAAAAGGCACAATGCCGACTTAAGTAAAAGAGGACTGACACTCTAACATTCTATGATTTGAACCTCTCCTGCAAGTCAAGTTTTAGATTCCGATGCTTCACTTCAGGTTTACTGTATCCCTTGGATATTCTTAATGACGATGAAACACAGAAATTGCATCCGAATTTAATACAAAAATCACAATGGCGGCTTAAGTACAAGAGGACTGACACTCTCACTTTCTATGATTTGAACCTCTCCTGTGAGTCCAGTTTTAGATTCCGATGCTTCACTTCAGGTTTACTGTATCCCTACGACCTGCTTATTGACGATGAAACACAGAAATTGCATCCGAATTTAATACAAATGCCACAATGCCGACTTAAGTACAAGAGGACTGACACTCTCATTTTCTATGATTTGAACCTCTCCTGTTAGTCCAGATTTAGATTCCGATGTTTCACTTCAGGTTTACTGTATACCTTGCACCTTCTTATTGACGATGAAACACAGAAATTGCATCCGAATTTAACACAAAAAGCACAATGCCGACTAAAGTACAAGAGGACAGACACTCTAACTTTCTATGATTTAAACCTCTCCTGTGAGTCCAGGTTTAGATTCCGATGCTTCACTTCAGGTTTACTGTAGCCCTTGGAGCTTCGTATTGACGATGAAACACAGAAATTGCACCCGAATTCAATACAACAGGCACAATACCAACTCAAGTACAAGAGGAGTGACACTCTAACTTTCTATGATTTGAACCTCTCCTGCGAGTCCAGTTTTGGATTCCGATGCTTCACTTCAGGTTTACTGTATCCCTTGGATATTCTTATTGACGATGAAACACAGAAATTGCATCTGAATTTAATACAAATGCCACAATGCCGACTTAAGTACAAGAGGAGTGACATTCTCACTTTCTATGATTTGAACCTTTCCTGTGAGTCCAGGTTTAGATTCCGATGCTTCACTTCAGGTTTACTGTATCCCTTGGACCTTCTTATTGACGATAAAACACTGAAATTGCACCCGAAGTTAATACAAATGGCACAATGCCGACATTAGTTCAAGAGGACTGACACTTTCACTTTCTATGATTTAAACCCCTCCTGTGAGTCCAGTTTTAGTTTCCGATGCTTCACTTCAAGTTTACTGTATCCCTTGGACCTTCTTATTGACGATGAAACACACAAATTGCATCGGAATTAAATTCAAAAGGCACAATGCCGACTTAAGTAAAAGAGGACTGACACTCTCACTTTCTATGATTCGAACCTCTCCTGTGAGTCCAGTTTTAGATTCCGATGCTTCACTTCAGGTTTACTGTATCCCTTGGACCTTCTTATTGACGATGAAACACACAAATTGCATCGGAATTAAATTCAAAAGGCACAATGCCGACTTAAGTAAAAGAGGACTGACACTCTCACTTTCTATAATTCGAACCTCTCCTGTGAGTCCAGTTTTAGATTCCGATGCTTCACTTCAGGATTACTGTATCCCTTGGACCTTCTTATTGACGATGAAACACTGAAATTGCATCCGAATTTAATACAAATGTCACAATGCCGACTTAAGTACAAGAGGCCTGACACCCTCACTTCCTATGAATTGAACCTCTCCTGTGAGTCCAGTTTTAGTTTCCGATGCTTCACTTCAGGTTTACTGTATCCCTTGCACCTTCTTATTGACGATGAAACACAGAAATTGCATCTGAATTAAATTCAAAAATCACTATGCCGACTTAAGTACAAGAGGACTGACGCTCTAACATTCTATGATTTGATCCTCGCCTGTGAGTCCAGTTTTAGATTCCGATGCTTCACTTCAGGTTTACTGTATCCCTTGGACCTTCTTATTGAAGATGAAACACAGAGTATGCATCCGAATTTAATACAAAAGGCACAATGCCGACTTAAGTACAAGAGGACTGACACTCTAACTTTCTATGATTTGAACCTCTCCTGTGAGTCCAGTTTTAGACTCCGATGCTTCACTTCAGGTTTACTGTATCCCTTGGACCCTCTTATTGACGATGAAACACAGATACTGCATCCGAATTTAATACAAAAGGCACAATGGCGACTTAAGTACAAGAGGACTGACAGTCTCACTTTCTATGATTTGAACCTTTCCCGTGAGTCCAGTTTCAGATTCCGATGCTTCACTTCAGGTTAACTGTATACCTTGTACCTTCTTATTGACGATGAAACACAGAAATTGCATCGGAATTAATTTCAAAAGGCACAATGCCGACTTAAGTACAAGAGGACTGACACTCTAACTTACTATGATTTGAACTCTCCTGTGAGTCCAGTTTTAGATTAAGATGCTCCACTTTAGGTTCAGTGTATCAAATGGACCTTCTTATTGACGATGAAACACAGAAATTGAACGCGAATTTAATACAAAAGGCACAATACCGACTCAAGTACAAGAGGAGTGACACTCTACCTTTCTATGATTTGAATCTCTCTTGTGAGTCCAGTTTTTCATTCCGATGCTTCACTTCAGGTTTACTGTATCCCTTGGACCTTCTTATTGATGATGAAACACAGAAATTGCACCCGAATTTAATACAAATGGCACAATGCCGACTTAAGTACAAGAGGAGTGACACTCTACCTTTCTATGATTTGAATCTCTCTTGTGAGTCCACTTTTTGATTCCGATGCTTCACTTCAGGTTTACTGTATCCCTTGGACCTTCTTATTGATGATGAAACACAGAAATTGAATCCGAATTTAATACAAATGGCACAATGCCGACTTAAGTAAGAGAGGACTGACATTCCAACTTTCTATGATTTGAACTCTCCTGTGAGTCCAGTTTTAGATTAAGATGCTTCACTTTAGGTTCACTGTATCCCATGGACCTTCTTATTGACGATGAAACACAGAAATTGCACGCGAATTTAATACAAAAGGGACAATACCGACTCAAGTACAAGAGGAGTGACACTCTACCTTTCTATGATTTGAATCTCTCTTGTGAGTCCAGTTTTTGATTCCGATGCTTCACTTCAGGTTTACTGTATCCCTTGGACCTTCTTATTGTTGATGAAACACAGAAATTGCACCCGAATTTAATACAAATGGCACAATGCCGACTTAAGTACAAGAGGACTGACACTCTCACTTTATATGATTTGAACCTCTCCTGTGGGTCCAGTTTTAGATTCCGATGCTTCACTTCAGGTTTACTGTATCCCTTGGACCTTCTTATTGACGATGAAACACAGAAATTGCATCGGAATTAAATTCAAAACGCACAATGCCGACTTAAGTAAAAGAGGACTGACACTCTCACTTTCTATGATTCGAACCTCTCCTGTGTGTCCAGTTTTAGATTCCGATGCTTCACTTCAGGTTTACTGTATCCCTTGGACATTCTTATTGACGAGAAACACAGAAATTGCACCCGAATTTAATACAAATGGCACAATGCCGACTTAAGTACAAGAGGACTGACACTCTCACTTTCTATGATTTGAACCTCTCCTGTGAGTCCAGTTTTAGATTCCGATGCTTCACTTTAGGTTTCTGTATCCCTTGGACCTTCTTATTGACGATGAAACACTGAAATTGCATCCGAATTTAATACAAATGTCACAATGCCGACTTAAGTACAAGAGGCCTGACACCCTCACTTCCTATGATTTGAACCTCTCCTGTGAATCCAGTTTTAGTTTCCGATGCTTCACTTCAGGTTTACTGTATCCCTTGCACCTTCTTATTGACGATGAAACACAGAAATTGAATCCGAATTTAATACAAAAGGCACAATGCCGTCTTAAGTACAAGAGGACTGACATTCTAACTTTCTATTATTTGAACTCTCCTGTGAGTCCAGTTTTAGATTCCGATGCTTCACTTTAGGTTCACTGTATCCCTTGGACCACCTTATTGACGATGAAACACAGAAATTGCACCCGAATTTCAACAAAAGGCACAATACCGTCTCAAGTACAAGAGGAGTGGCACTCTAACTTTCTATGATTTGAATCTCTCCTGTGAGTCCAGTTTTTAATTCCGATGCTTCACATCAGGTTTACTGTATCCCTTGTACCTTCTTATTCATGATGAAACACACAAATTGCACCCGAATTTAATACAAATGGCACAATGCCGACATAAGTACAAGAGGACTGACACTCCAACTTTCTATGATTTGAACCTCTCCTGTGAGTCCAGTTTTAGATTCCGATGCTTAACTTCAGGTTTACTGTATCCCTTGGACCTTCTTATTGACGATGAAACACAGAAATTGCATCTGAATTAAATTCAAAAATCACTATGCCGACTTAAGTACAAGAGGACTGACGCTCTAACATTCTATGATTTGATCCTCGCCTGTGAGTCCAGTTTTAGATTCCGATGCTTCACTTCAGGTTTACTGTATCCCTTGGACCTTCTTATTGAAGATGAAACACAGAGTATGCATCCGAATTTAATACAAAAGGCGCAATGCCGACTTAAGTGCGAGAGGACTGACACTCTAACTTTCTATGTTTTGAACCTCTCCTGTGAGTCCAGTTTTAGATTCCGATGCTTCACTTCAGGTTTACTGTATCCCTTGGACCTTCTTATTGACGATGAAACACAGATACTGCATCCCAATTTAATACAAAAGGCACAATGGCGACTTAAGTACAAGAGGACTGACACTCTCACTTTCTATGATTTGAACCTTTCCCGTGAGTCCAGTTTCAGATTCCGATGCTTCACTTCAGGTTAACTGTATACCTTGTACCTTCTTATTGACGATGAAACACAGAAATTGCATCGGAATTAATTTCAAAAGGCACAATACAGACTTAAGTACAAGAGGACTGACACTCTAACTTACTATGATTTGAACCTCTCCTGTGAGTCCAGTTTTAGATTCCGATGCTTCTCTTCAGGTTTACTGTATCCCTTGGACCTTCTTATTGACGATGAAACACAGAAATTGCATCGGAATTAATTTCAAAAGGCACAATGCCGACTTAAGTACAAGAGGACTGACACTCTAACTTACTATGATTTGAACTCTCCTGTGAGTCCAGTTTTAGATTAAGATGCTCCACTTTAGGTTCACTGTATCAAATGGACCTTCTTATTGACGATGAAACACAGAAATTGAACGCGAATTTAATACAAAAGGCACAATACCGACTCAAGTACAAGAGGAGTGACACTCTACCTTTCTATGATTTGAATCTCTCTTGTGAGTCCAGTTTTTCATTCCGATGCTTCACTTCAGGTTTACTGTATCCCTTGGACCTTCTTATTGATGATGAAACAAAGAAATTGCACCCGAATTTAATACAAATGGCACAATGCCGACTTAAGTACAAGAGGAGTGACACTCTACCTTTCTATGATTTGAATCTCTCTTGTGAGTCCAGTTTTTGATTCCGATGCTTCACTTCAGGTTTACTGTATCCCTTGGACCTTCTTATTGATGATGAAACACAGAAATTGAATCCGAATTTAATACAAATGGCACAATGCCGACATAAGTAAAAGAGGACTGACATTCCAACTTTCTATGATTTGAACTCTCCTGTGAGTCCAGTTTTAGATTAAGATGCTTCACTTTAGGTTCACTGTATCCCATGGACCTTCTTATTGACGATGAAACACAGAAATTGCACGCGAATTTAATACAAAAGGGACAATACCGACTCAAGTACAAGAGGAGTGACACTCTACCTTTCTATGATTTGAATCTCTCTTGTGAGTCCAGTTTTTGATTCCGATGCTTCACTTCAGGTTTACTGTATCCCTTGGACCTTCTTATTGTTGATGAAACACAGAAATTGCACCCGAATTTAATACAAATGGCACAATGCCGACTTAAGTACAAGAGGACTGACACTCTCACTTTATATGATTTGAACCTCTCCTGTGGGTCCAGTTTTAGATTCCGATGCTTCACTTCAGGTTTACTGTATCCCTTGGACCTTCTTATTGACGATGAAACACAGAAATTGCATCGGAATTAAATTCAAAACGCACAATGCCGACTTAAGTAAAAGAGGACTGACACTCTCACTTTCTATGATTCGAACCTCTCCTGTGTGTCCAGTTTTAGATTCCGATGCTTCACTTCAGGTTTACTGTATCCCTTGGACATTCTTATTGACGAGAAACACAGAAATTGCACCCGAATTTAATACAAATGGCACAATGCCGACTTAAGTACAAGAGGACTGACACTCTCACTTTCTCTGATTTGAACCTCTCCTGTGAGTCCAGTTTTAGATTCCGATGCTTCACTTCAGGTTTCTGTATCCCTTGGACCTTCTTATTGACGATGAAACACTGAAATTGCATCCGAATTTAATACAAATGTCACAATGCCGACTTAAGTACAAGAGGCCTGACACCCTCACTTCCTATGATTTGAACCTCTCCTGTGAATCCAGTTTTAGTTTCCGATGCTTCACTTCAGGTTTACTGTATCCCTTGCACCTTCTTATTGACGATGAAACACAGAAATTGAATCCGAATTTAATACAAAAGGCACAATGCCGTCTTAAGTACAAGAGGACTGACATTCTAACTTTCTATTATTTGAACTCTCCTGTGAGTCCAGTTTTAGATTCCGATGCTTCACTTTAGGTTCACTGTATCCCTTGGACCACCTTATTGACGATGAAACACAGAAATTGCACCCGAATTTCAACAAAAGGCACAATACCGTCTCAAGTACAAGAGGAGTGGCACTCTAACTTTCTATGATTTGAATCTCTCCTGTGAGTCCAGTTTTTAATTCCGATGCTTCTCTTCAGGTTCACTGTATCCCTTGGACCTTCTTATTGACGATGAAACATAGAAATTGCATCCGAATTTAATACAAACGGCACAATACCAACTTGGTACAAGAGGAGTGACACTCTAACTCTCTATGATTTGAACTTCTCCTGTGAGTCCAGTTTTAGATTCTGATGCTTCACTTCAGGTTTACTGTATCCCTTAAACCCTCTTATTAACGAAGAATCACAGAAATTGAATCCGAAATTAATACAAAAGGGACAAAGCCGACATAAGTACAAGAGGACTGACACTCTCACTTTCTGTGATTGGAACCTCTCCTGTGAGTCCAGTTTTAGATTCCGATGCTTCACTTCAGGTTTACTGTATCCCTTGGACCTTCTTATTGAAGATGAAACACAGAAATTGCATCCGAATTTAAAACAAATGGCACAATGTCGACTTAAGTACAAGAGGACTGACACTCTCACATCCTCTGATTTGAACCTCTCCTGTGAGTCCAGTTTTAGATCCGATGCTTTAGTTCAGGTTTACTGTATCGCTTGGACCTTCTTATTGACGATGAATCACAGAAATTGCATCCGAATTTAATACAAATGCTACAATGCCGGCTCAAGTACAAGAGTACTGACACTCTCACTTTCTATGATTTGAACCTCTCCTGTAAGTCCAGTTTTAGTTTCCGATGCTTCACTTCAGGTTTACTGTATACCTTGCACCTTCTTATTGACGATGAAACACAGAAATTGAATCCGAATTTAATACAAATGGCACAATGCCGACTTAAGTAAAAGAGGACTGACATTCTAACTTTCTATGATTTGAACTCTCCTGTGAGTCCAGTTTTAGATTAAGATGCTTCACTTTAGGTTCACTGTATCCCATGGACCTTCTTATTGACAATGAAACACAGAAATTGCACGCGAATTTAATACAAAAGGCACAATACCGACTCAAGTACAAGAGGAGTGACACTCTACCTTTCTATGATTTGAATCTCTCTTGTGAGTCCAGTTTTTGATTCCGATGCTTCACTTCAGGTTTACTGTATCCCTTGGACCTTCTTATTGAAGATGAAACAAAGAGTATGCATCCGAATTTAATACAAAAGGCACAATGACGACTTAAGGACAAGAGGACTGACATTATAATTTTCTATGATTTGAACCTCTCCTGTGAGTCCAGTTTTAGATTCCGATGCTTCACTTCAGGTTTACTGTAACCCTTGGACCTTCTTATTGACGATGAAACACAGATACTGCATCCGAATTTAATACAAAAAGCACAATGGCGACTCAAGTACAAGAGGACTGACACTCTCACTTTCTATGATTTGAACCTCTCCTGTGAGTCCGGTTTTGGACTCCGATGCTTCACTTCAGGTTTACTGTATACCGTGCACCTTCTTATTTACGATGAAACATAGAAATTGCATCGGAATTTAATACAAAAGGCACAATGCTGACTTAAGTAAAAGAGGACTGACACTCTCACTTTCTATGATTTGAACCATTCCTGTGAGTCCAGTTTCAGATTCCGATGCTACACTTCAGGTTTACTGTATACTTTGCACCTTCTTATTGACGATGAAACACAGAAATTGCATCGGAGTTAATTTCAAAAGGCACAATGCCGACTTAAGTACAAGAGGACTGACACTCGAACTTTCTATGATTTTGAACCTCACCTGTAAGTCCAGTTTTAGATTCCGATGCTTCACTCAGGTTTACTGTATCACTTGGACCTTCTTAATGACGATGAAACATAGAAATTGCATCCGAATTTAATACAAATGGCACAATACCGACTTGGTACAAGAGGAGTGACACTCTAACTCTCTATGATTTGAACCTCTCCTGTGAGTCCAGTTTTAGATTCTGATGCTTCACTTCAGGTTTACTGTATCCCTTAAACCTTCTTATTAACGAAGAATCACAGAAATTGCTTCCGAATTTAATACAAAAGGCACAAAGCCGACTTAAGTACAACAGGACTGACACTCTCACTTTCTATGATCGGAACCTCTCCTGTGAGTCCAGTTTTAGATTCCGATGCTTCACTTCAGGTTTACTGTATCCCTTGGACCTTCTTATTGAAAATGAGACACAGAAATTGCATCCGAATTTAATACAAATGGCACAATGCCGACTTAAGTACAATAGGACTGACACTCTCACTTTCTATGATTTGAACCTCTCCTGTGAGTCCAGTTTTAGATTCCGATGCTTCACTTCAAGTTTACTGTATCCCTTGGACCTACTTATTGGCGATGAAACACAGAAATTGCATCCGAATTGAATACAAATGGCACAATGCCGACTTAAGTACAAGAGGACTGACACTCTCACTTTCTATGATTTGAACTTCTCCTGTGAGTCCAGTTTTAGATTCTGATGCTTCACTTCAGGTTTACTGTATCCCTTAAACCCTCTTATTAACGAAGAATCACAGAAATTGAATCCGAAATTAATACAAAAGGGACAAAGCCGACATAAGTACAAGAGGACTGACACTCTCACTTTCTGTGATTGGAACCTCTCCTGTGAGTCCAGTTTTAGATTCCGATGCTTCACTTCAGGTTTACTGTATCCCTTGGACCTTCTTATTGAAGATGAAACACAGAAATTGCATCCGAATTTAAAACAAATGGCACAATGTCGACTTAAGTACAAGAGGACTGACACTCTCACATCCTCTGATTTGAACCTCTCCTGTGAGTCCAGTTTTAGATCCGATGCTTTAGTTCAGGTTTACTGTATCGCTTGGACCTTCTTATTGACGATGAATCACAGAAATTGCATCCGAATTTAATACAAATGCTACAATGCCGGCTCAAGTACAAGAGTACTGACACTCTCACTTTCTATGATTTGAACCTCTCCTGTAAGTCCAGTTTTAGTTTCCGATGCTTCACTTCAGGTTTACTGTATACCTTGCACCTTCTTATTGACGATGAAACACAGAAATTGAATCCGAATTTAATACAAATGGCACAATGCCGACTTAAGTAAAAGAGGACTGACATTCTAACTTTCTATGATTTGAACTCTCCTGTGAGTCCAGTTTTAGATTAAGATGCTTCACTTTAGGTTCACTGTATCCCATGGACCTTCTTATTGACAATGAAACACAGAAATTGCACGCGAATTTAATACAAAAGGCACAATACCGACTCAAGTACAAGAGGAGTGACACTCTACCTTTCTATGATTTGAATCTCTCTTGTGAGTCCAGTTTTTGATTCCGATGCTTCACTTCAGGTTTACTGTATCCCTTGGACCTTCTTATTGAAGATGAAACAAAGAGTATGCATCCGAATTTAATACAAAAGGCACAATGACGACTTAAGGACAAGAGGACTGACATTATAATTTTCTATGATTTGAACCTCTCCTGTGAGTCCAGTTTTAGATTCCGATGCTTCACTTCAGGTTTACTGTAACCCTTGGACCTTCTTATTGACGATGAAACACAGATACTGCATCCGAATTTAATACAAAAAGCACAATGGCGACTCAAGTACAAGAGGACTGACACTCTCACTTTCTATGATTTGAACCTCTCCTGTGAGTCCGGTTTTGGACTCCGATGCTTCACTTCAGGTTTACTGTATACCGTGCACCTTCTTATTTACGATGAAACATAGAAATTGCATCGGAATTTAATACAAAAGGCACAATGCTGACTTAAGTAAAAGAGGACTGACACTCTCACTTTCTATGATTTGAACCATTCCTGTGAGTCCAGTTTCAGATTCCGATGCTACACTTCAGGTTTACTGTATACTTTGCACCTTCTTATTGACGATGAAACACAGAAATTGCATCGGAGTTAATTTCAAAAGGCACAATGCCGACTTAAGTACAAGAGGACTGACACTCGAACTTTCTATGATTTTGAACCTCACCTGTAAGTCCAGTTTTAGATTCCGATGCTTCACTCAGGTTTACTGTATCACTTGGACCTTCTTAATGACGATGAAACATAGAAATTGCATCCGAATTTAATACAAATGGCACAATACCGACTTGGTACAAGAGGAGTGACACTCTAACTCTCTATGATTTGAACCTCTCCTGTGAGTCCAGTTTTAGATTCTGATGCTTCACTTCAGGTTTACTGTATCCCTTAAACCTTCTTATTAACGAAGAATCACAGAAATTGCTTCCGAATTTAATACAAAAGGCACAAAGCCGACTTAAGTACAACAGGACTGACACTCTCACTTTCTATGATCGGAACCTCTCCTGTGAGTCCAGTTTTAGATTCCGATGCTTCACTTCAGGTTTACTGTATCCCTTGGACCTTCTTATTGAAAATGAGACACAGAAATTGCATCCGAATTTAATACAAATGGCACAATGCCGACTTAAGTACAATAGGACTGACACTCTCACTTTCTATGATTTGAACCTCTCCTGTGAGTCCAGTTTTAGATTCCGATGCTTCACTTCAAGTTTACTGTATCCCTTGGACCTACTTATTGGCGATGAAACACAGAAATTGCATCCGAATTGAATACAAATGGCACAATGCCGACTTAAGTACAAGAGGACTGACACTCTCACTTTCTATGATTTGAACCTCTCCTGTGAGTCCGGTTTTGGACTCCGATGCTTCACTTCAGGTTTACTGTATACCGTGCACCTTCTTATTTACGATGAAACATAGAAATTGCATCGGAATTTAATACAAAAGGCACAATGCTGACTTAAGTAAAAGAGGACTGACACTCTAACTTTCTATGATTTGAACCTCTCCTGTGAGTCCAGTTTTAGATTCCGATGCTTCACTTCAGGTTTACTGTATCCCTTGGACCTTCTTATTGACGATGAAACACATAAATTGCATCCGAATTTAATAAAAAAGGCACAATACCGACTTAAGTACAAGAGGAGTGACACTCTAACTATCTATGATTTGAATCTCTCCTGTGAGTCCAGTTTTAGATTCCGATGCTTCACTTCGGGTTTACTGTATCCCTTGGACGTTCTTATTGACGATGAAACACAGAAATTGCATCCGAATTTAATACAAATGGCACAATGCCGACTTAAGTACAAGAGGACCGACACTCTCACTTTCTATGATCTGAACCTCTCCTGTGAGTCCAGTTTTAGATTCCGATGCTTCACTTCAGGTTTACTGTATCCCTTGGCCCTTCTTATTGACGATGAATCACAGAAATTGCATCGGAATTAAATTGAAAAGGCACAATGCCGACTTAAGTAAAAGAGGACTGACACTCTCATTTTCAATGATTTGAACCTCTCCTGTGAGTCCAGTTTTAGATTCCGAAGCTTCGCTTCACGTTTACTGTATCCCTTGGACCATCTTATTGACGATGAAACACAGAAATTGCATCGGAATTAAATTCAAAAGGCACAATGCCGACTTAGGTACAACAGGACTGACACTCAAACTTTCTATGATTTGAACCTCTCCTGTGAGTCCGGTTTTAGATTCCGATGCTTCACTTCAGGTGTACTGTATCCCTTCGACCTTCTTATTGATGATGAAACACAGAAATTGCACCCGAATTTAATACAAATGGCACAATGCCGACTTAAGTACAAGAGGACTGACACTCTCACTTTCTATGATTTGAACCTCTCCTGTGAGTCCAGTTTTAGATTCCGATGCTTCACTTCAGGTTTCTGTTTCCCTTGGACCTTCTTATTGACGATGAAACACAGAAATTGCATCGGAATTAAATTCAAACGCACAATGCCGACTTAAGTAAAAGGGCACTGATACTCTCACTGTCTATGATTTGAACATTTCCTGTGAGTCCAGTTTTAGATTCCGATGCTTCACTTCAGGTTTACTCATTCCCTTGGACCTTCTTATTGACAATGAAACACAGAAATTGCATCCGAATTTAGTACAAATGCCACAATGCCGACTTAAGTACAAGAGGACTGACACTTTCACTTTCTGTGATTTGAACCTTTCCTGTGAGTCCAGTTTTACATTCTGATGCTTCACTTCAGGTTAACTGTATACCTTGTACCTTCTTATTGACGATGAAACACAGAAATTACATCGGAATTAATTTCAAAAGGCACAATGCCGACTTAAGTACAAGAGGACTGACACTCTAACTCTCTATGATTTGAACCCCTCCTGTGAGTCCAGTTTTAGATTCTGATGCTTGACTTCAGGTTTACTGTATCCCTTAAACCTTCTTATTAACGAAGAATCACAGAAATTGCATCCGAATTTAATACAAAAGGCACAAAGCCGACTTAAGTACAACAGGACTGACACTCTCACTTTCTATGATTGGAACCTCTCCTGTGAGTCCAGTTTCAGATTCCGATGCTTCACTTCAGGTTTACTGTATCCCTTGGACCTTCTTATTGAAGATGAAACACAGAAATTGCATCCGAATTTAATACAAATGGCACAATGCCGACTTAAGTACAAGAGGACTGACACTCTCACTTTCTATGATTTGAACCTCTCCTGTGAGACAAGTTTTAGATTCCGATGCTTCACTTCAGGTTTACTGTATCCCTTGGACCTACTTATTGACGATGAAACACAGAAATTACATCCGAATTTAATACAAATGGCACAATGCCGACTTAAGTACAAGAGGACTGACACTCTCACTTTCTATGATTTGAACCTCTCCTGTGAGTCCGGTTTTGGACTACGATGCTTCACTTCAGGTTTACTGTATACCTTGCACCTTCTTATTTACGATGAAACATAGAAATTGCATCGAAATTTAATACAAAACGCACAATGCTGACTTAACTAAAAGAGGACTGACACTCTCATTTTCTATGATTTGAACCACTCCTGTGAGACCAGCTTTAGATTCCGATGCTTCACTTCAGGTTTTTTGTATTCCTTGGACCTTCTTATTGACGATGAAACACATAAACTGCATCTGAATTTAATAAAAAAGGCACAATACCGACTTAAGTACAAGAGGAGTGACACTCTAACTATCTATGATTTGAATCTCTCCTGTGAGTCCAGTTTTAGATTCCGATGCTTCACTACAGGTTTACTTTATCCCTTGGACGTTCTTATTGACGATGAAACAAAGAAATTGCATCCGAATTTAATACAAATGGCACAATGCCGACTTAAGTACAAGAGGACCGACACTCTCACTTTCTATGATTTGAACCTCTCCTGTGAGTCCAGTTTTAGATTCCGATGATTCACTTCAGGTTTACTGTATCCCTTGGACCTTCTTATTGACGATGAATCACAGAAATTGCATCGGAATTAAATTGAAAAGGCACAATGCCGACTTAACTAAAAGAGGACTGACACTCTCATTTTCTATGATTTGATCCTCTCCTGTGAGTCCAGTTTGAGATTCCAAAGCTTCGCTTCAGGTTTACTGTATCCCTTGGACCATCTTATTGACGATGAAACACAGAAATTGCATCCGAATTTAATGCAAAAAGCACAATGGCGGCTTAAGTACAAGAGGACTTACACTCTCACTTTCAATGACTTGAACCTCTCGTGTGTGTCCAGTTTTAGATTCCGATGCTTCTCTTCAGGTTTCCTGTATACCTTGCACCTTCTTATTGACGATGAAACACAGAAGTTGCATCGGAATTAAATTCAAAAGGCACCACGCCGACTTAAGTACAAGAGGACTGACACTCTAACTTCCTATGATTTGAACCTCTACTGCGAGTCCAGTTTTAGATCCCGATGCTTCACTTCAGGTTTACTGTATCCCTTGGACCTTCTTATTGACGATGAAACACAGAAATTGCATCCGAATTTAATACAAATGGCACAATGCCGACTTAAGTACAAGAGGACTGACACTCTCACTTTCTCTGATTTGAACCTCTCCTGCGAGTCCAGTTTTAGATTCCGATGCTTCACTTCAGGTTTGCTGTATCCCTTGGACCTTCTTATTGACGATGAAACACAGAAATTGCATCGGAATTAAATTCAAAATGCACAATGCCGATTTAAGTAAAAGAGGACTGACACTCTCACTTTCTATGATTAAAATCTCTCCTGTGAGTCCAGTTTCAGATTCCGATGCTTCACTTCATGTTTACTGTATCCCTTGGACCTTCTTATTGACAATGAAGCACAGAAATTGCATCCGAATTTAATACAAATGCCACAATGCTGACTTAAGTACAAGAGGACTGACACTCTCACTTTCTATGATTTGAACCTTTCCTGTGAGTCCAGTTTTAGATTCCGATGCTTCACTTCAGGTTTACTGTATCCCTTGGATCTTCTTATTGACGATGACACACAGAAATTGCACCCGAATTAAATACAAATGGCACAATGCCGACTTAAGTACAAGAGGACTGACACCCCCACTTTCTATGATTTGAACCTCTCCTGTGAGTCCGGTTTTAGATTCCGATGCTTCACTTCAGGTTTACTGTATACCTTGCACCTTCTTATTGACGATGAAACATAGAAATTGCATCGGAATTTAATACAAAAGGCACAATGCCGACTTAAGTACAAGAGGACTGACACTTTCACTTTCTGTGATTTGAACCTTTCCTGTGAGTCCAGTTTTAGATTCTGATGCTTCACTTCAGGTTAACTGTATACCTTGTACCTTCTTATTGACGATGAAACACAGAAATTACATCGGAATTAATTTCAAAAGGCACAATGCCGACTTAAGTACAAGAGGACTGACACTCTAACTATCTATGATTTGAACCCCTCCTGTGAGTCCAGTTTTAGATTCTGATGCTTCACTTCAGGTTTACTGTATCCCTTAAACCTTCTTATTAACGAAGAATCACAGAAATTGCATCCGAATTTAATACAAAAGGCACAAAGCCGACTTAAGTACAACAGGACTGACACTCTCACTTTCTATGATTGGAACCTCTCCTGTGAGTCCAGGTTTAGATTCCGATGCTTCACTTCAGGTTTACTGTATCCCTTGGACCTTCTTATTGAAGATGAAACACAGAAATTGCATCCGAATTTAATACAAATGGCACAATGCCGACTTAAGTACAAGAGGACTGACACTCTCACTTTCTATGATTTGAACCACTCCTGTGAGTCCAGCTTTAGATTCCGATGCCTCACTTCAGGTTTTTTGTATTCCTTGGACCTTCTTATTGACGATGAAACACATAAATTGCATCTGAATTTAATAAAAAAGGCACAATACCGACTTAAGTACAAGAGGAGTGACACTCTAACTATCTATGATTTGAATCTCTCCTGTGAGTCCAGTTTTAGATTCCGATGCTTCACTACAGGTTTACTGTATCCCTTGGACGTTCTTATTGACGATGAAACACAGAAATTGCATCCGAATTTAATACAAAAGGCACAAAGCCGACTTAAGTACAACAGGACTGACACTCTCACTTTCTATGATCGGAACCTCTCCTGTGAGTCCAGTTTTAGATTCCGATGCTTCACTTCAGGTTTACTGTATCCCTTGGACCTTCTTATTGAAAATGAGACACAGAAATTGCATCCGAATTTAATACAAATGGCACAATGCCGACTTAAGTACAATAGGACTGACACTCTCACTTTCTATGATTTGAACCTCTCCTGTGAGTCCAGTTTTAGATTCCGATGCTTCACTTCAAGTTTACTGTATCCCTTGGACCTACTTATTGGCGATGAAACACAGAAATTGCATCCGAATTGAATACAAATGGCACAATGCCGACTTAAGTACAAGAGGACTGACACTCTCACTTTCTATGATTTGAACCTCTCCTGTGAGTCCGGTTTTGGACTCCGATGCTTCACTTCAGGTTTACTGTATACCGTGCACCTTCTTATTTACGATGAAACATAGAAATTGCATCGGAATTTAATACAAAAGGCACAATGCTGACTTAAGTAAAAGAGGACTGACACTCTAACTTTCTATGATTTGAACCTCTCCTGTGAGTCCAGTTTTAGATTCCGATGCTTCACTTCAGGTTTACTGTATCCCTTGGACCTTCTTATTGACGATGAAACACATAAATTGCATCCGAATTTAATAAAAAAGGCACAATACCGACTTAAGTACAAGAGGAGTGACACTCTAACTATCTATGATTTGAATCTCTCCTGTGAGTCCAGTTTTAGATTCCGATGCTTCACTTCGGGTTTACTGTATCCCTTGGACGTTCTTATTGACGATGAAACACAGAAATTGCATCCGAATTTAATACAAATGGCACAATGCCGACTTAAGTACAAGAGGACCGACACTCTCACTTTCTATGATCTGAACCTCTCCTGTGAGTCCAGTTTTAGATTCCGATGCTTCACTTCAGGTTTACTGTATCCCTTGGCCCTTCTTATTGACGATGAATCACAGAAATTGCATCGGAATTAAATTGAAAAGGCACAATGCCGACTTAAGTAAAAGAGGACTGACACTCTCATTTTCTATGATTTGAACCTCTCCTGTGAGTCCAGTTTTAGATTCCGAAGCTTCGCTTCACGTTTACTGTATCCCTTGGACCATCTTATTGACGATGAAACACAGAAATTGCATCGGAATTAAATTCAAAAGGCACAATGCCGACTTAAGTACAACAGGACTGACACTCAAACTTTCTATGATTTGAACCTCTCCTGTGAGTCCGGTTTTAGATTCCGATGCTTCACTTCAGGTGTACTGTATCCCTTCGACCTTCTTATTGATGATGAAACACAGAAATTGCACCCGAATTTAATACAAATGGCACAATGCCGACTTAAGTACAAGAGGACTGACACTCTCACTTTCTATGATTTGAACCTCTCCTGTGAGTCCAGTTTTAGATTCCGATGCTTCACTTCAGGTTTCTGTTTCCCTTGGACCTTCTTATTGACGATGAAACACAGAAATTGCATCGGAATTAAATTCAAACGCACAATGCCGACTTAAGTAAAAGGGCACTGATACTCTCACTGTCTATGATTTGAACATTTCCTGTGAGTCCAGTTTTAGATTCCGATGCTTCACTTCAGGTTTTCTCATTCCCTTGGACCTTCTTATTGACAATGAAACACAGAAATTGCATCCGAATTTAGTACAAATGCCACAATGCCGACTTAAGTACAAGAGGACTGACACTTTCACTTTCTGTGATTTGAACCTTTCCTGTGAGTCCAGTTTTACATTCTGATGCTTCACTTCAGGTTAACTGTATACCTTGTACCTTCTTATTGACGATGAAACACAGAAATTACATCGGAATTAATTTCAAAAGGCACAATGCCGACTTAAGTACAAGAGGACTGACACTCTAACTCTCTATGATTTGAACCCCTCCTGTGAGTCCAGTTTTAGATTCTGATGCTTGACTTCAGGTTTACTGTATCCCTTAAACCTTCTTATTAACGAAGAATCACAGAAATTGCATCCGAATTTAATACAAAAGGCACAAAGCCGACTTAAGTACAACAGGACTGACACTCTCACTTTCTATGATTGGAACCTCTCCTGTGAGTCCAGTTTCAGATTCCGATGCTTCACTTCAGGTTTACTGTATCCCTTGGACCTTCTTATTGAAGATGAAACACAGAAATTGCATCCGAATTTAATACAAATGGCACAATGCCGACTTAAGTACAAGAGGACTGACACTCTCACTTTCTATGATTTGAACCTCTCCTGTGAGACAAGTTTTAGATTCCGATGCTTCACTTCAGGTTTACTGTATCCCTTGGACCTACTTATTGACGATGAAACACAGAAATTACATCCGAATTTAATACAAATGGCACAATGCCGACTTAAGTACAAGAGGACTGACACTCTCACTTTCTATGATTTGAACCTTTCCTGTGAGTCCAGTTTTAGATTCCGATGCTTCACTTCAGGTTTACTGTATCCCTTGGACCTTCTTATTGACGATGACACACAGAAATTGCACCCGAATTAAATACAAATGGCACAATGCCGACTTAAGTACAAGAGGACTGACACCCCCACTTTCTATGATTTGAACCTCTCCTGTGAGTCCGGTTTTAGATTCCGATGCTTCACTTCAGGTTTACTGTATACCTTGCACCTTCTTATTGACGATGAAACATAGAAATTGCATCGGAATTTAATACAAAAGGCACAATGCCGACTTAAGTACAAGAGGACTGACACTTTCACTTTCTGTGATTTGAACCTTTCCTGTGAGTCCAGTTTTAGATTCTGATGCTTCACTTCAGGTTAACTGTATACCTTGTACCTTCTTATTGACGATGAAACACAGAAATTACATCGGAATTAATTTCAAAAGGCACAATGCCGACTTAAGTACAAGAGGACTGACACTCTAACTATCTATGATTTGAACCCCTCCTGTGAGTCCAGTTTTAGATTCTGATGCTTCACTTCAGGTTTACTGTATCCCTTAAACCTTCTTATTAACGAAGAATCACAGAAATTGCATCCGAATTTAATACAAAAGGCACAAAGCCGACTTAAGTACAACAGGACTGACACTCTCACTTTCTATGATTGGAACCTCTCCTGTGAGTCCAGGTTTAGATTCCGATGCTTCACTTCAGGTTTACTGTATCCCTTGGACCTTCTTATTGAAGATGAAACACAGAAATTGCATCCGAATTTAATACAAATGGCACAATGCCGACTTAAGTACAAGAGGACTGACACTCTCACTTTCTATGATTTGAACCACTCCTGTGAGTCCAGCTTTAGATTCCGATGCCTCACTTCAGGTTTTTTGTATTCCTTGGACCTTCTTATTGACGATGAAACACATAAATTGCATCTGAATTTAATAAAAAAGGCACAATACCGACTTAAGTACAAGAGGAGTGACACTCTAACTAGCTATGATTTGAATCTCTCCTGTGAGTCCAGTTTTAGATTCCGATGCTTCACTACAGGTTTACTGTATCCCTTGGACGTTCTTATTGACGATGAAACACAGAAATTGCATCCGAATTTAACACAAATGGCACAATGCCGACTTAAGTACAAGAGGACCGACACTCTCACTTTCTATGATTTGAACCTCTCCTGTGAGTCCAGTTTTAGATTCCGATGCTTCACTTCAGGTTTACTGTATCCCTTGGACCTTCTTATTGACGATGAATCACAGAAATTGCATCGGAATTAAATTGAAAAGGCACAATGCCGAGTTAACTAAAAGAGGACTGACACTCTCATTTTCTATGATTTGATCCTCTCCTGTGAGTCCAGTTTGAGATTCCAAAGCTTCGCTTCAGGTTTACTGTATCCCTTGGACCATCTTATTGACGATGAAACACAGAAATTGCATCCGAATTTAATGCAAAAAGCACAATGGCGGCTTAAGTACAAGAGAACTGACACTCTCACTTTCAATGACTTGAACCTCTCGTGTGTGTCCAGTTTTAGATTCCGATGCTTCTCTTCAAGTTTCCTGTATACCTTGCACCTTCTTATTGACGATGAAACACAGAAGTTGCATCGGAATTAAATTCAAAAGGCACCACGCCGACTTAAGTACACGAGGACTGACACTCTAACTTCCTATGATTTGAACCTCTACTGCGAGTCCAGTTTTAGATCCCGATGCTTCTCTTCAGGTTTACTTTATCCCTTGGACCTTCTTATTGACGATGAAACACAGAAATTGCATCCGAATTTAATACAAATGGCACAATGCCGACTTAAGTACAAGAGGACTGACACTCTCACTTTCTCTGATTTGAACCTCTCCTGCGAGTCCAGTTTTAGATTCCGATGCTTCACTTCAGGTTTACTGTATCCCTTGGACCTTCTTATTGACGATGACACACAGAAATTGCACCCGAATTAAATACAAATGGCACAATGCCGACTTAAGTACAAGAGGACTGACACCCCCACTTTCTATGATTTGAACCTCTCCTGTGAGTCCGGTTTTAGATTCCGATGCTTCACTTCAGGTTTACTGTATACCTTGCACCTTCTTATTGACGATGAAACATAGAAATTGCATCGGAATTTAATACAAAAGGCACAATGCCGACTTAAGTACAAGAGGACTGACACTTTCACTTTCTGTGATTTGAACCTTTCCTGTGAGTCCAGTTTTAGATTCTGATGCTTCACTTCAGGTTAACTGTATACCTTGTACCTTCTTATTGACGATGAAACACAGAAATTACATCGGAATTAATTTCAAAAGGCACAATGCCGACTTAAGTACAAGAGGACTGACACTCTAACTATCTATGATTTGAACCCCTCCTGTGAGTCCAGTTTTAGATTCTGATGCTTCACTTCAGGTTTACTGTATCCCTTAAACCTTCTTATTAACGAAGAATCACAGAAATTGCATCCGAATTTAATACAAAAGGCACAAAGCCGACTTAAGTACAACAGGACTGACACTCTCACTTTCTATGATTGGAACCTCTCCTGTGAGTCCAGGTTTAGATTCCGATGCTTCACTTCAGGTTTACTGTATCCCTTGGACCTTCTTATTGAAGATGAAACACAGAAATTGCATCCGAATTTAATACAAATGGCACAATGCCGACTTAAGTACAAGAGGACTGACACTCTCACTTTCTATGATTTGAACCACTCCTGTGAGTCCAGCTTTAGATTCCGATGCCTCACTTCAGGTTTTTTGTATTCCTTGGACCTTCTTATTGACGATGAAACACATAAATTGCATCTGAATTTAATAAAAAAGGCACAATACCGACTTAAGTACAAGAGGAGTGACACTCTAACTAGCTATGATTTGAATCTCTCCTGTGAGTCCAGTTTTAGATTCCGATGCTTCACTACAGGTTTACTGTATCCCTTGGACGTTCTTATTGACGATGAAACACAGAAATTGCATCCGAATTTAACACAAATGGCACAATGCCGACTTAAGTACAAGAGGACCGACACTCTCACTTTCTATGATTTGAACCTCTCCTGTGAGTCCAGTTTTAGATTCCGATGCTTCACTTCAGGTTTACTGTATCCCTTGGACCTTCTTATTGACGATGAATCACAGAAATTGCATCGGAATTAAATTGAAAAGGCACAATGCCGAGTTAACTAAAAGAGGACTGACACTCTCATTTTCTATGATTTGATCCTCTCCTGTGAGTCCAGTTTGAGATTCCAAAGCTTCGCTTCAGGTTTACTGTATCCCTTGGACCATCTTATTGACGATGAAACACAGAAATTGCATCCGAATTTAATGCAAAAAGCACAATGGCGGCTTAAGTACAAGAGAACTGACACTCTCACTTTCAATGACTTGAACCTCTCGTGTGTGTCCAGTTTTAGATTCCGATGCTTCTCTTCAAGTTTCCTGTATACCTTGCACCTTCTTATTGACGATGAAACACAGAAGTTGCATCGGAATTAAATTCAAAAGGCACCACGCCGACTTAAGTACACGAGGACTGACACTCTAACTTCCTATGATTTGAACCTCTACTGCGAGTCCAGTTTTAGATCCCGATGCTTCTCTTTAGGTTTACTTTATCCCTTGGACCTTCTTATTGACGATGAAACACAGAAATTGCATCCGAATTTAATACAAATGGCACAATGCCGACTTAAGTACAAGAGGACTGACACTCTCACTTTCTCTGATTTGAACCTCTCCTGCGAGTCCAGTTTTAGATTCCGATGCTTCACTTCAGGTTTGCTGTATCCCTTGGACCTTCTTATTGACGATGAAACACAGAAATTGCATCGGAACTAAATTCAAAATGCACAATGCCGACTTAAGTAAAAGAGGACTGACACTCTCACTTTCTATGATTAAAATCTCTCCTGTGAGTCCAGTTTCAGATTCCGATGCTTCACTTCAGGTTTACTGTATTCCTTGGACCTTCTTATTGACAATGAAGCACAGAAATTGCATCCGAATTTAATACAAATGCCACAATGCTGACTTAAGTACAAGAGGACTGACACTCTCACTTTCTATGATTTGAACCTTTCCTGTGAGTCCAGTTTTAGATTCCGATGCTTCACTTCAGGTTTACTGTATCCCTTGGCCCTACTTATTGACGATGAATCACAGAAATTGCATCGGAATTAAATTGAAAAGGCACAATGCCGACTTAAGTAAAAGAGGACTGACACTCTCATTTTCTATGATTTGAACCTCTCCTGAGAGTCCAGTTTTAGATTCCGAAGCTTCGCTTCAGGTTTACTGTATCCCTTGCACCATCTTATTGACGATGAAACACAGAAATTGCATCGGAATTAAATTCAAAAGGCACAATGCCGACTTAAGTACAACAGGACTGACACTCAAACTTTCTATGATTTGAACCTCTCCTGTGAGTCCGGTTTTAGATTCCGATGCTTCACATCAGGTATAGTGTATCCCTTCGACCTTCTTATTGACGATGAAACACAGAGTTTGCATCCGAATTTAATATAAAAGGCACAATGCCGACTTAAGTACAAGAGGACTGACACTCTAACTTTCCATGATTTGAATCTCTCCTGTGAGTGCAGTTTTTGATTCCGATGCTTCACTTCAGGTTTACTGTATCCCTTGGACCTTCTTATTGATGATGAAACACAGAAATTGCACCCGAATTTAATACAAATGGCACAATGCCGACTTAAGTACAAGAGGACTGACACTCTCACTTTCTATGATTTGAACCTCTCCTGTGAGTCCAGTTTTAGATTCCGATGCTTCACTTCAGGTTTCTGTTTCCCTTGGACCTTCTTATTGACGATGAAACACAGAAATTGCATCGGAATTAAATTCAAACGCACAATGCCGACTTAAGTAAAAGAGCACTGATACTCTCACTGTCTATGATTTGAACTTTTCCTGTGAGTCCAGTTTTAGATTCCGATGCTTCACTTCAGGTTTACTCATTCCCTTGGACCTTCTTATTGACAATGAAACACAGAAATTGCATCCGAATTTAATGCAAATGCCACAATGCCGACTTAAGTACAAGAGGACTGACACTTTCACTTTCTGTGATTTGAACCTTTCCTGTGAGTCCAGTTTTAGATTCTGATGCTTCACTTCAGGTTAACTGTATACCTTGTACCTTCTTATTGACGATGAAACACAGAAATTACATCGGAATTAATTTCAAAAGGCACAATGCCGACTTAAGTACAAGAGGACTGACACTCTAACTCTCTATGATTTGAACCCCTCCTGTGAGTCCAGTTTTAGATTCTGATGCTTCACTTCAGGTTTCCTGTATCCCTTAAACCTTCGTATTAACGAAGAATCACAGAAATTGCATCCGAATTTAATACAAAAGGCACAAAGCCGACTTAAGTACAACAGGACTGACACACTAACTTTCTATGATTTGAACCACTCCTGTGAGTCCAGCTTTAGATTCCGATGCTTCACTTCAGGTTTTTTGTATTCCTTGGACCTTCTTATTGACGATGAAACACATAAATTGCATCTGAATTTAATAAAAAAGGCACAATACCGACTTAAGTACAAGAGGAGTGACACTCTAACTATCTATGATTTGAATCTCTCCTGTGAGTCCAGTTTTAGATTCCGATGCTTCACTACAGGTTTACTGTATCCCTTTGACGTTCTTATTGACGATGAAACACAGAAATTGCATCCGAATTTAATACAAATGGCACAATGCCGACTTAAGTACAAGAGGACCGACACTCTCACTTTCTATGATTTGAACCTCTCCTGTGAGTCCAGTTTTAGATTCCGATGCTTCACTTCAGGTTTACTGTATCCCTTGGACCTTCTTATTGACGATGAATCACAGAAATTGCATCGGAATTAAATTGAAAAGGCACAATGCCGACTTAACTAAAAGAGGACTGACACTCTAATTTTCTATGATTTGATCCTCTCCTGTGAGTCCAGTTTGAGATTCCAAAGCTTCGCTTCAGGTTTACTGTATCCCTTGGACCATCTTATTGACGATGAAACACAGAAATTGCATCCGAATTTAATGCAAAAAGCACAATGGCGGCTTAAGTACAAGAGGACTGACACTCTCACTTTCAATGACTTGAACCTCTCGTGTGTGTCCAGTTTTAGATTCCGATGCTTCTCTTCAGGTTTCCTGTATACCTTGCACCTTCTTATTGACGATGAAACACAGAAGTTGCATCGGAATTAAATTCATAAGGCACCACGCCGACTTAAGTACAAGAGGACTGACACTCTAACTTCCTATGATTTGAACCTCTACTGCGAGTCCAGTTTTAGATCCCGATGCTTCACTTCAGGTTTACTGTATCCCTTGGAGCTTCTTACTGACGATGAAACACAGAAATTGCATCCGAATTTTATACAAATGGCACAATGCCGACTTAAGTACAAGAGGACTGACACTCTCACTTTCTCTGATTTGAACCTCTCCTGCGAGTCCAGTTTTAGATTCCGATGCTTCACTTCAGGTTTGCTGTATCCCTTGGACCTTCATATTGACGATGAAACACAGAAATTGCATCGGAATTAAATTCAAAATGCACAATGCCGACTTAAGTAAAAGAGGACTGACACTCTCACTTTCTATGATTTGAACCTTTCCTGTGAGTCCAGTTTTAGATTCCGATGCTTCACTTCAGGTTTCCTGTATCCCTTAAACCTTCGTATTAACGAAGAATCACAGAAATTGCATCCGAATTTAATACAAAAGGCACAAAGCCGACTTAAGTACAACAGGACTGACACTCTCACTTTCTATGATTGGAACCTCTCCTGTGAGTCCAGTTTCAGATTCCGATGCTTCACTTCAGGTTTACTGTATCCCTTGGACCTTCTTAATGAAGATGAAACACAGAAATTGCATCCGAATTTAATACAAATGGCACAATGCCGACTTAACTACAAGAGGACTGACACTCTCACTTTCTATGATTTGAACCTCTCCTGTGAGTCCAGTTTTAGATTCCGATGCTTCACTTCAGGTTTACTGTATCCCTTGGACCTTCTTATTGACGATGAAACACAGAAGTTGCATCGGAATTAAATTCAAAAGGCACCACGCCGACTTAAGTACAAGAGGACTGACACTCTAACTTCCTATGATTTGAACCTCTACTGCGAGTCCAGTTTTAGATCCCGATGCTTCACTTCAGGTTTACTGTATCCCTTGGAGCTTCTTACTGACGATGAAACACAGAAATTGCATCCGAATTTTATACAAATGGCACAATGCCGACTTAAGTACAAGAGGACTGACACTCTCACTTTCTATGATTTGAACCACTCCTGTGAGTCCAGCTTTAGATTCCGATGCTTCACTTCAGGTTTTTTGTATTCCTTGGACCTTCTTATTGACGATGAAACACATAAATTGCATCTGAATTTAATAAAAAAGGCACAATACCGACTTAAGTACAAGAGGAGTGACACTCTAACTATCTATGATTTGAATCTCTCCTGTGAGTCCAGTTTTAGATTCCGATGCTTCACTACAGGTTTACTGTATCCCTTGGACGTTCTTATTGACGATGAAACACAGAAATTGCATCCGAATTTAACACAAATGGCACAATGCCGACTTAAGTACAAGAGGACCGACACTCTCACTTTCTATGATTTGAACCTCTCCTGTGAGTCCAGTTTTAGATTCCGATGCTTCACTTCAGGTTTACTGTATCCCTTGGACCTTCTTATTGACGATGAATCACAGAAATTGCATCGGAATTAAATTGAAAAGGCACAATGCCGAGTTAACTAAAAGAGGACTGACACTCTCATTTTCTATGATTTGATCCTCTCCTGTGAGTCCAGTTTGAGATTCCAAAGCTTCGCTTCAGGTTTACTGTATCCCTTGGACCATCTTATTGACGATGAAACACAGAAATTGCATCCGAATTTAATGCAAAAAGCACAATGGCGGCTTAAGTACAAGAGGACTGACACTCTCACTTTCAATGACTTGAACCTCTCGTGTGTGTCCAGTTTTAGATTCCGATGCTTCTCTTCAAGTTTCCTGTATACCTTGCACCTTCTTATTGACGATGAAACACCGAAGTTGCATCGGAATTAAATTCAAAAGGCACCACGCCGACTTAAGTACACGAGGACTGACACTCTAACTTCCTATGATTTGAACCTCTACTGCGAGTCCAGTTTTAGATCCCGATGCTTCTCTTCAGGTTTACTGTATCCCTTGGACCTTCTTATTGACGATGAAACACAGAAATTGCATCCGAATTTAATACAAATGACACAATGCCGACTTAAGTACAAGAGGACTGACACTCTCACTTTCTCTGATTTGAACCTCTCCTGCGAGTCCAGTTTTAGATTCCGATGCTTCACTTCAGGTTTGCTGTATCCCTTGGACCTTCTTATTGACGATGAAACACAGAAATTGCATCGGAATTAAATTCAAAATGCACAATGCCGACTTAAATAAAAGAGGACTGACACTCTCACTTTCTATGATTAAAATCTCTCCTGTGAGTCCAGTTTCAGATTCCGATGCTTCACTTCAGGTTTACTGTATCCCTTGGACCTTCTTATTGACAATGAAGCACAGAAATTGCATCCGAATTTAATACAAATGCCACAATGCTGACTTAAGTACAAGAGGACTGACACTCTCACTTTCTATGATTTGAACCTTTCCTGTGAGTCCAGTTTTAGATTCCGATGCTTCACTTCAGGTTTACTGTATCCCTTGGCCCTACTTATTGACGATGAATCACAGAAATTGCATCGGAATTAAATTGAAAAGGCACAATGCCGACTTAAGTAAAAGAGGACTGACACTCTCATTTTCTATGATTTGAACCTCTCCTGTGAGTCCAGTTTTAGATTCCGATGCTTCACTTCAGGTTTACTGTATCCCTTGGCCCTTCTTATTGACGATGAATCACAGAAATTGCATCGGAATTAAATTGAAAAGGCACAATGCCGACTTAAGTAAAAGAGGACTGACACTCTCATTTTCTATGATTTGAACCTCTCCTGTGAGTCCAGTTTTAGATTCCGAAGCTTCGCTTCAGGTTTACTGTATCCCTTGCACCATCTTATTGACGATGAAACACAGAAATTGCATCGGAATTAAATCCAAAAGGCACAATGCCGACTTAAGTACAACAGGACTGACACTCAAACTTTCTATGATTTGAACCTCTCCTGTGAGTCCGGTTTTAGATTCCGATGCTTCACTTCAGGTTTACTGTATCCTTTCGACCTTCTTATTGACGATGAAACACAGAGTTTGCATCCGAATTTAATATAAAAGGCACAATGCCGACTTAAGTACAAGAGGACTGACACTCTAACTTTCTATGATTTGAATCTCTCCTGTGAGTACAGTTTTTGATTCCGATGCTTCACTTCAGGTTTACTGTATCCCTTGGACCTTCTTATTGATGATGAAACACAGAAATTGCACCCGAATTTAATACAAATGGCACAATGCCGACTTAAGTACAAGAGGACTGACACTCTCACTTTCTATGATTTGAACCTCTCCTGTGAGTCCAGTTTTAGATTCCGATGCTTCACTTCAGGTTTCTGTTTCCCTTGGACCTTCTTATTGTCGATGAAGCACAGAAATTGCATCGGAATTAAATTCAAACGCACAATGCCGACTTAAGTAAAAGAGCACTGATACTCTCACTGTCTATGATTTGAACTTTTCCTGTGAGTCCAGTTTTAGATTCCGATGCTTCACTTCAGGTTTACTCATTCCCTTGGACCTTCTTATTGACAATGAAACACAGAAATTGCATCCGAATTTAATGCAAATGCCACAATGCCGACTTAAGTACAAGAGGACTGACACTTTCACTTTCTGTGATTTGAACCTTTCCTGTGAGTCTAGTTTTAGATTCTGATGCTTCACTTCAGGTTAACTGTATACCTTGTACCTTCTTATTGTCGATGAAACACAGAAATTACATCGGAATTAATTTCAAAAGGCACAATGCCGACTTAAGTACAAGAGGACTGACACTCTAACTCTCTATGATTTGAACCCCTCCTGTGAGTCCAGTTTTAGTTTCTGATGCCTCACTTCAGGTTTCCTGCATCCCTTAAACCTTCGTATTAACGAAGAATCACAGAAATTGCATCCGAATTTAATACAAAAGGCACAAAGCCGACTTAAGTACAACAGGACTGACACTCTCACTTTCTATGATTGGAACCTCTCCTGTGAGTCCAGTTTCAGATTCCGATGCTTCACTTCAGGTTTACTGTATCCCTTGGACCTTCTTAATGAAGATGAAACACAGAAATTGCATCCGAATTTAATACAAATGGCACAATGCCGACTTAACTACAAGAGGACTGACACTCTCACTTTCTATGATTTGAACCTCTCCTGTGAGTCCAGTTTTAGATTCCGATGCTTCACTTCAGGTTTACTGTATCCCTTGGACCTTCTTATTGACGATGAAACACAGAAGTTGCATCGGAATTAAATTCAAAAGGCACCACGCCGACTTAAGTACAAGAGGACTGACACTCTAACTTCCTATGATTTGAACCTCTACTGCGAGTCCAGTTTTAGATCCCGATGCTTCACTTCAGGTTTACTGTATCCCTTGGAGCTTCTTACTGACGATGAAACACAGAAATTGCATCCGAATTTTATACAAATGGCACAATGCCGACTTAAGTACAAGAGGACTGACACTCTCACTTTCTATGATTTGAACCACTCCTGTGAGTCCAGCTTTAGATTCCGATGCTTCACTTCAGGTTTTTTGTATTCCTTGGACCTTCTTATTGACGATGAAACACATAAATTGCATCTGAATTTAATAAAAAAGGCACAATACCGACTTAAGTACAAGAGGAGTGACACTCTAACTATCTATGATTTGAATCTCTCCTGTGAGTCCAGTTTTAGATTCCGATGCTTCACTACAGGTTTACTGTATCCCTTGGACGTTCTTATTGACGATGAAACACAGAAATTGCATCCGAATTTAACACAAATGGCACAATGCCGACTTAAGTACAAGAGGACCGACACCCTCACTTTCTATGATTTGAACCTCTCCTGTGAGTCCAGTTTGAGATTCCAAAGCTTCGCTTCAGGTTTACTGTATCCCTTGGACCATCTTATTGACGATGAAACACAGAAATTGCATCCGAATTTAATGCAAAAAGCACAATGGCGGCTTAAGTACAAGAGGACTGACACTCTCACTTTCAATGACTTGAATCTCTCGTGTGTGTCCAGTTTTAGATTCCGATGCTTCTCTTCAAGTTTCCTGTATACCTTGCACCTTCTTATTGACGATGAAACACAGAAGTTGCATCGGAATTAAATTCAAAAGGCACCACGCCGACTTAAGTACACGAGGACTGACACTCTAACTTCCTATGATTTGAACCTCTACTGCGAGTCCAGTTGTAGATCCCGATGCTTCTCTTCAGGTTTACTGTATCCCTTGGACCTTCTTATTGACGATGAAACACAGAAATTGCATCCGAATTTAATACAAATGACACAATGCCGACTTAAGTACAAGAGGACTGACACTCTCACTTTCTCTGATTTGAACCTCTCCTGCGAGTCCAGTTTTAGATTCCGATGCTTCACTTCAGGTTTGCTGTATCCCTTGGACCTTCTTATTGACGATGAAACACAGAAATTGCATCGGAATTAAATTCAAAATGCACAATGCCGACTTAAGTAAAAGAGGACTGACACTCTCACTTTCTATGATTAAAATCTCTCCTGTGAGTCCAGTTTCAGATTCCGATGCTTCACTTCAGGTTTACTGTATCCCTTGGACCTTCTTATTGACAATGAAGCACAGAAATTGCATCCGAATTTAATACAAATGCCACAATGCTGACTTAAGTACAAGAGGACTGACACTCTCACTTTCTATGATTTGAACCTTTCCTGTGAGTCCAGTTTTAGATTCCGATGCTTCACTTCAGGTTTACTGTATCCCTTGGCCCTACTTATTGACGATGAATCACAGAAATTGCATCGGAATTAAATTGAAAAGGCACAATGCCGACTTAAGTAAAAGAGGACTGACACTCTCATTTTCTATGATTTGAACCTCTCCTGTGAGTCCAGTTTTAGATTCCGAAGCTTCGCTTCAGGTTTACTGTATCCCTTGCACCATCTTATTGACGATGAAACACAGAAATTGCATCGGAATTAAATTCAAAAGGCACAATGCCGACTTAAGTACAACAGGACTGACACTCAAACTTTCTATGATTTGAACCTCTCCTGTGAGTCCGGTTTTAGATTCCGATGCTTCACATCAGGTTTACTGTATCCCTTCGACCTTCTTATTGACGATGAAACACAGAGTTTGCATCCGAATTTAATATAAAAGGCACAATGCCGACTTAAGTACAAGAGGACTGACACTCTAACTTTCTATGATTTGAATCTCTCCTGTGAGTGCAGTTTTTGATTCCGATGCTTCACTTCAGGTTTACTGTATCCCTTGGACCTTCTTATTGATGATGAAACACAGAAATTGCACCCGAATTTAATACAAATGGCACAATGCCGACTTAAGTACAAGAGGACTGACACTCTCACTTTCTATGATTTGAACCTCTCCTGTGAGTCCAGTTTTAGATTCCGATGCTTCACTTCAGGTTTCTGTTTCCCTTGGACCTTCTTATTGACGATGAAACACAGAAATTGCATCGGAATTAAATTCAAACGCACAATGCCGACTTAAGTAAAAGAGCACTGATACTCTCACTGTCTATGATTTGAACTTTTCCTGTGAGTCCAGTTTTAGATTCCGATGCTTCACTTCAGGTTTACTCATTCCCTTGGACCTTCTTATTGACAATGAAACACAGAAATTGCATCCGAATTTAATGCAAATGCCACAATGCCGACTTAAGTACAAGAGGACTGACACTTTCACTTTCTGTGATTTGAACCTTTCCTGTGAGTCCAGTTTTAGATTCTGATGCTTCACTTCAGGTTAACTGTATACCTTGTACCTTCTTATTGACGATGAAACACAGAAATTACATCGGAATTAATTTCAAAAGGCACAATGCCGACTTAAGTACAAGAGGACTGACACTCTAACTCTCTATGATTTGAACCCCTCCTGTGAGTCCAGTTTTAGATTCTGATGCTTCACTTCAGGTTTCCTGTATCCCTTAAACCTTCGTATTAACGAAGAATCACAGAAATTGCATCCGAATTTAATACAAAAGGCACAAAGCCGACTTAAGTACAACAGGACTGACACTCTCACTTTCTATGATTGGAACCTCTCCTGTGAGTCCAGTTTTAGATTCCGATGCTTCACTTCAGGTTTACTGTATCCCTTGGACCTTCTTATTGAAGATGAAACACAGAAATTGCATCCGAATTTAATACAAATGGCACAATGCCGACTTAACTACAAGAGGACTGACACTCTCACTTTCTATGATTTGAACCTCTCCTGTGAGTCCAGTTTTAGATTCCGATGCTTCACTTCAGGTTTACTGTATCCCTTGGACCTACTAATTGACGATGATACACAGAAATTACATCCGAATTTAATACAAATGGCACAATGCCGACTTAAATACAAGAGGACTGACACTCTCACTTTCTATGATTTGAACCTCTCCTGTGAGTCCGGTTTTGGACTACGATGCTTCACTTCAGGTTTACTGTATACCTTGCACCTTCTTATTTACGATGAAACATAGAAATTGCATCGGAATTTAATACAAAAGGCACAATGCTGACTTAAGTAAAAGAGGACTGACACACTAACTTTCTATGATTTGAACCACTCCTGTGAGTCCAGCTTTAGATTCCGATGCTTCACTTCAGGTTTTTTGTATTTCTTGGACCTTCTTATTGACGATGAAACACGTAAATTGCATCTGAATTTAATAAAAAAGGCACAATACCGACTTAAGTACAAGAGGAGTGACACTCTAACTATCTGTGATTTGAATCTCTCCTGTGAGTCCAGTTTTAGATTCCGATGCTTCACTACAGGTTTACTGTATCCCTTTGACGTTCTTATTGACGATGAAACACAGAAATTGCATCCGAATTTAATACAAATGGCACAATGCCGACTTAAGTACAAGAGGACCGACACTCTCACTTTCTATGATTTGAACCTCTCCTGTGAGTCCAGTTTTAGATTCCGATGCTTCACTTCAGGTTTACTGTATCCCTTTCACCTTCTTATTGACGATGAATCACAGAAATTGCATCGGAATTAAATTGAAAAGGCACAATGCCGACTTAACTAAAAGAGGACTGACACTCTAATTTTCTATGATTTGATCCTCTCCTGTGAGTCCAGTTTGAGATTCCAAAGCTTCGCTTCAGGTTTACTGTATCCCTTGGACCATCTTATTGACGATGAAACACAGAAATTGCATCCGAATTTAATGCAAAAAGCACAATGGCGGCTTAAGTACAAGAGGACTGACACTCTCACTTTCAATGACTTGAACCTCTCGTGTGTGTCCAGTTTTAGATTCCGATGCTTCTCTTCAGGTTTCCTGTATACCTTGCACCTTCTTATTGACGATGAAACACAGAAGTTGCATCGGAATTAAATTCAAAAGGCACCACGCCGACTTAAGTACAAGAGGACTGACACTCTAACTTCCTATGATTTGAACCTCTACTGCGAGTCCAGTTTTAGATCCCGATGCTTCACTTCAGGTTTACTGTATCCCTTGGAGCTTCTTACTGACGATGAAACACAGAAATTGCATCCGAATTTTATACAAATGGCACAATGCCGACTTAAGTACAAGAGGACTGACACTCTCACTTTCTCTGATTTGAACCTCTCCTGCGAGTCCAGTTTTAGATTCCGATGCTTCACTTCAGGTTTGCTGTATCCCTTGGACCTTCTTATTGACGATGAAACACAGAAATTGCATCGGAATTAAATTCAAAATGAAGCATCGGAATCTAAAACTGGACTCACAGGAGAGGTTCAAATCATAGTAAGGTAGAGTGTCAGTTCTCTTGTACTTAAGTCGGCATTGTGCCATTTGAGTTAAATTCGCATGCAATTTCTGTGTTTCATCGTAAAGAAGAAGGTTCAAGGGGTACAGTAAACCTGAATTTAAGCAACGAAATCCAAAACTGGACTCACAGGAGAGGTTCAAATCATAGAAAGTGAGAGTGTCAGTCCTCTTGTACGTAAGTCGACATTGTGCCATTTGTATTAAATTCGGATGCAATTTCTGTGATTCATCGACAATAGGAAGGTCCAAGGGATACAGTAAACCTGAAGTGAAGCATCGGAATCTAAAACTGGACTCACAGGAGAGGTTCAAACCATAGAAAGTTAGAGTGTCACTCATCCTGTACTTAAGTCGGTATTGTGAACTTTGTATTAAATGCGGATGCAACTTCTGTGTTTCATCGTCAATAAGAATGTCCAAGGGATACAGTAGACCTGTAGTAGAGCATCGGAATCTAAAACTGGACTCACAAAAGAGGCTAAAATCATAGAGAGTGTTAATCCTCTTGTACTTAAGTCGGCATTGTGCCATTTGTATTAAATTCGAATGCAATTTCTGTGTTTCATCTTCAATAAGAAGGTCCAAGGGATACAGTAAACCTGAAGTTAAGCATCGGAATCTAAAACTGGACTCACAGGAGTGGTTCATAGTCATAGAAAGTTAGAGTTTCACTCCTCCTGTACTTAAGTCGTTATTGTGCCCTTTGTATTAAATTCGGATGCAAAATCTGTGTTTCATCGTCAATAAGAAGGTCCAAGGGATACAGTAAACCTGAAATGAAGCATCGGAATCTAAATCTGGACTCATAGCAGAGATTCAAATCATAGAATGTTAGAGTGTCACTCCTCTTTTACTTAAGTCGGTATTGTGCCTTTTGTATTAAATTCGGATGCAATTTCTGTGTTTCATCGGCAATAAGAAGGTCCAAGGGATACAGTAAACCTTAAGTGAAGCATCGGAATCTAAAACTGAACGCGCAGGAGAGGTTCAAATCATAGAATGTTAGAGTGTCGGTCCTCTTTTACTTAAGTCGGCATTGTGCCTTTTGTATTAAATTCGCATGCTATTTCTGTGTTTCATCGTCAATAAGAAGGTCCGAGGGATACAGTGAACCTGAAGTGAAGCATCGGAATCGAAAACTGGACTCACAGGAGTGGTTCAAATCATAGAAAGTGAGAGTGTCAATCCTTTTATACTTCAGTCGGCATTGTGCCTTCTGTATTAAATTCGGATACAATTTCTGTGTTTCATCGTCAATAAGAAGGTCCAAGGGATACAGTAAATCTGAAGTGAAGCATCGGAATCTAAAACTGGAGTCACAGGAGAGGTTCAAATCATAGAAAGTAGAGTGTCAGTCCTCTTGTACGTAAGTCGACATTGTGCAATTTGTATTAAATTCGGATGCAATTTCTGTGTTTCATCGTCAATAGGAAGGTCCAAGGGATACAGTAAGCCTGATGTGAAGCATCGGAATCTAAAACTGGACTCACAGGAGAGGTTCAAACCATAGAAAGTTAGAGTGTCATTCCTCCTGTACTTAAGTCGGTATTGTGAACTTTGTATTAAATGCGGATGCAATTTCTGTGTTTCATCGTCAATAAGAAGGTCCGAGGGATACAGTGAACCTGAAGTGAAGCATCGGAATCTAAAACTGGACTCACAGGAGAATTTCGAATCATAGAAAGTGAGAGTGTCAGTCCTTTTTTACTTCAGTCGGCATTGTGCCTTCTGTATTACATTCGGATGCAATTTCTGTCTTTCATCGTCAATAAGAAGGTCCAAGGGATACAGTAAATCTGAAGTGAAGCATCGGAATCTAAAACTGGACTCACAGGAGAGGTTCAAATCATAGAAAGTGAGAGTGTCAGTCCTTTTTTACTTCAGTCGGCATTGTGCCTTCTGTATTACATTCGGATGCAATTTCTGTGTTTCATCGTCAATAAGAACGTCCAAGGGATACAGTAAATCTGAAGTGAAGCATCGGAATCTAAAACTGGACTCACAGGAGAGGTTCAAATCATAGAAAGTGAGAGTGTCAGTCCTCTTGTACTAAAGTCGGCATTGTGCCTTTTGTATTAAATTCGGATGCAATTTCTGTGTTTCATCGTCAATAAGAAGGTCCAAGGGGTACAGCAAACCAGAAGTGAAGCATCGGAATCTAAAACTGGGCTCACAGGAGAGGTTCAAATCATAGAATGTTAGAGTGTCAGTTCTCTTGTACTTAAGTCGGCATTTTGCCTTTTGAATTTAATTCCGAAGCAATTTCTTTATTTATTCGTCAATAAGATGGTCCAAGGGGTACAGTAATCCTAAATTGAAGCATCGAAATCTAAAACTGGACTCACAGGAGAGGTTCAAATCATAGAAAGTGAGAGTGTCAGTTCTCTTGTACTTAAGTCGTCATTGTGCCTTTTGACTTTAATTCCGATGCAATTTCTGTGTTTAATCGTCAATAAGAAGGTGCAAGGTATGCAGTAACCCTGTAGTGAAGCATCGGAATCTGAAACTGGACTCACAGGAGAGGTTCAAATCATTGAAAGTTAGAGTGTCACTCCTCCTGCACTTAAATCGGTATTGTGCCATTTGTATTAAATTCGGATGCAATTTCTGTGTTTCATCGTCAATAAGAAGGTCCAAGGGATACAGCAAACCTGAAGTGAAGCATCGGAATCTAACACTTGACTCACTGGGAGGTTCGAATCATAGAAAGTTAGAGTGTCAGTCCTCTTGCACTTAAGTCGGCATTGTGCCATTTGAATTTAGTTCCGATGCAATTTCTGTGTTTCATCGTCAATAAGAAGGTGCAAGGTATGCAGTAACACTGATGTGAAGCATCGGAATCTGAAACTGGACTCACAGGAGAGGTTCAAATCATAGAAAGTGAGAGTGTGAGTCCTCTTGTACTTAAGTCGGCATTGTGAATTTTGTATTAAATTCGGATGCAATATCTGTGTTTCATCGTCAATAAGAAGGTCCAAGGGATACAGTAAACCAGAAGTGAAGCATCGGAATCTAAAACTGGACTCACAGGAGAGGTTCAAATCACAGAAAGTTAGAGTGTCAGTTCTCTTGTACTTAAGTCGGCATTGTGCCTTTTGAATTTAATTCCGATGCAATTTCTGTGTTTCATCGTAGTGACGAAGTTCCAAGGGGTAGAGTAAACCTGAATTGAAGCATCGAAATCTAAAACTGGACTCACAGGAGAGGTTCAAATCATAGAAAGTGAGAGTGTCAGTCCTCTTGTACGTAAGTCGACATTCTGCCATTTGTATTAAATTCGGATGCAATTTCTGTGTTTCATCGTCAATAGGAAGGTCCAAGGGATACAGTAAACCTGAAGTGAAGCATCGGAATCTAAAACTGGACTCACGGGAGAGGTTCAAACCATAGAAAGTTAGAGTGATACTCCTCCTGTACTTAAGTCGGTATTGCGAACTTTGTATTAAATGCGGATGCAATTTCTGTGTTTCATCGTCAATAAGAAGGTCCAAGGGATACAGTAGATCTGACGTAGAGCATCGGAATCTAAAACTGGACTCACAGGAGAGGCTCAAATCATAGAAAGTTACAGTGTCAATCCTCTTGTACTTAAGTCGGCATTGTGCCATTTGTATTAATTTCGGATGCAATTTCTGTGTTTAATCGTCTATAAGAAGATCCAAGGGATACAGTAAACCTGAAGTGAAGCATCGGAATGTAAAACTGGACTCCCAGGAGAGGTTCAAATCCTAGAAAGTTAGAGTGTCACTCCTCCAGCACTTAAATCGGTATTGTGCCCTTTGTATTTAATTCGGATGCAATTTCTGTGTTTCATCGTCAATAAGAAGATCCAAGGGATACAGCAAACCTGAAGTGAAGCATCGGAATCTAAAACTGGACTCACTGGGAGGTTCATATCATAGAAAGTTAGAGTGTCAGTCCTCTTGCACTTAAGTCGTCATTGTGGCTTTTGAATTTAATTCCGATGCAATTTCTGTGTTTCATCGTCAATAAGAAGGTGCAAGGTATGCAGTAACACTGAAGTGAAGCATCGGAATCTAAAACTGGACTCACAGGAGAGGTTCAAGTCATAGAAAGTGAGAGTTTTAGTCCTCTTGTACTTAAGTCGACATTGTGCCATTTGTATTAAATTCGGATGCAATTTCTGTGTTTCATCGTCAATAAGAAGGTCCAAGGGATACAGTAAACCTGAAGTTAAGCATCGTAATCTGAAACTGGACTCACAGGAGAGGTTCAAATCATAGAAATTTAGATTTTCACTCCTCCTGTACTTAAGTCGGTAATGTGCCCTTTGTATTAAATTCGGGTGCAAAATCTGTGTTTCATCGTCAATAAGAAGGTCCAAGGGATACAGTAAACCTGAAGTGAAGCATCGGATTGTAAAACTGGACTCATAGCAGAGATTCAAATCATAGAATGATAGAGTGTCACTCCTCTTGTACTTAAGTCGGTATTGTGCCTTTTGTATTAAATTCGGATGCAATTTCTGTGTTTCATCGGCAATAAGAAGGTACAAGGGATACAGTAAACCTGAAGTGAAGCATCGGAATCTAAAACTGAACGCGCAGGAGAGGTTCAAATCATAGAATGTTAGAGTGTCGGTCCTCTTTTACTTAAGTCGGCATTGTGCCTTTTGTATTAAAATCGCATGCTATTTCTGTGTTTCATCGTCAATAAGAAGGTCCGAGGGATACAGTGAACCTGAAGTGAAGCATCGGAATCGAAAACTGGACTCACAGGAGAGGTTCAAATCATAGAAAGTGAGAGTGTCAATCCTTTTATACTTCAGTCGGCATTGTGCCTTCTGTATTAAATTCGGATACAATTTCTGTGTTTCATCGTCAATAAGAAGGTCCAAGGGATACAGTAAATCTGAAGTGAAGCATCGGAATCTAAAACTGGACTCACAGGAGAGGTTCAAATCATAGAAAGTAGAGTGTCAGTCCTCTTGTACGTAAGTCGACATTGTGCAATTTGTATTAAATTCGGATGCAATTTCTGTGTTTATTCGTCTATAAGAAGATCCAAGGGATACAGTAAACCTGAAGTGAAGCATCGGAATGTAAAACTGGACTCACAGCAGAGGTTCAAACCAAAGAAAGTTAGAGTGTCACTCCTCCTGCACTTAAATCGGTATTGTGCCCTTTGTATTACATTCGGATGCAATTTCTGTGTTTCATCGTCAATAAGAAGGTCCAAGGGATACAGCAAACCTGAAGTGAAGCATCGGAATCTAAAACTGGACTCACTGGGAGGTTCGAATCATAGAAAGTTAGAGTGTCAGTCCTCTTGCACTTAAGTCGGCATTGTGCCTTTTGAATTTAATTCCGATGCAATTTCTGTGTTTCATCATCGATAAGAAGGTGCAAGGTATGCAGTAACACTGAAGTGAAGCATTGGAATCTAAAACTGGACTCACAGGAGGGGTTCAAGTGATAGAAAGTGAGAGTGTTAGTCCTCTTGTACTTAAGTCGATATTGTGCCATTTGTATAAAATTCGGATGCAATTTCTATGTTTAATCGTCAATAAGATGGTCCAAGGGATACAGTAAACCTGAAGTTAAGCATCGGAATCTATACCTGGACTCACAGGAGAGGTTCAAATCATAGAAAGTTAGAGTTTCACTCCTCCTGTACTTAAGTCGGTATTTTGCCCTTTGTATTAAATTCGGATGCAAAATCTGTGTTTCATCGTCAATAAGAAGGTCCAAGAGATACAGTAAACCAGAAGTGAAGCATCGGAATCTAAATCTGGACTCATAGGAGAGGTTCAAATCATACAATGTTAGAGTGTGAGTCCTCTTTTACTAAAGTCGGCATTGTGCCTTTTGTATTAAATTCGAATGCAATTTCTGTGTTTCATCGTCAATAAGAAGGTCCGAGGGATACAGTGAACCTGAACTGAAGCATCGGAATCTAAAACTGGACTCACAGGAGAAGTTCGAATCATAGAAAGTGAGAGTGTCAGTCCTTTTTTACTTCAGTCGGCATTGTGCCTTCTGTATTACATTCGGATGCAATTTCTGTCTTTCATCGTCAACAAGAAGGTCCAAGGGATACAGTAAATCTGAAGTGAAGCATCGGAATCTAAAACTGGACTCACAGGAGAGGTTCAAATCATAGAAAGTGAGAGTGTCAGTCCTTTTTTACTTCAGTCGGCATTGTGCCTTCTGTATTACATTCGGATGCAATTTCTGTGTTTCATCGTCAATAAGAAGGTCCAAGGGATACAGTAAATCTGAAGTGAAGCATCGGAATCTAAAACTGGACTCACAGGAGAGGTTCAAATCATAGAAAGTGAGAGTGTCAGTCCTCTTGTACTTAAGTCGGCATTGTGCCTTTTGTATTAAATTCGGATGCAATTTCTGTGTTTCATCGTCAATAAGAAGGTCCAAGGGGTACAGTAAACCAGAAGTGAAGCATCGGAATCTAAAACTGGGCTCACAGGAGAGGTTCAAATCATAGAATGTTAGAGTGTCAGTTCTCTTGTACTTAAGTCGGCATTTTGCCTTTTGAATTTAATTCCGAAGCAATTTCTTTATTTATTCGTCAATAAGATGGTCCAAGGGGTACAGTAATCCTAAATTGAAGCATCGAAATCTAAAACTGGACTCACAGGAGAGGTTCAAATCATAGAAAGTGAGAGTGTCAGTTCTCTTGTACTTAAGTCGTCATTGTGCCTTTTGATTTTAATTCCGATGCAATTTCTGTGTTTCATCGTCAATAAGAAGGTGCAAGGTATGCAGTAACCCTGTAGTGAAGCATCGGAATCTGAAACTGGACTCACAGGAGAGGTTCAAATCACTGAAAGTTAGAGTGTCACTCCTCCTGCACTTAAATCGGTATTGTGCCATTTGTATTAAATTCGGATGCAATTTCTGTGTTTCATCGTCAATAAGAAGGTCCAAGGGATACAGCAAACCTGAAGTGAAGCATCGGAATCTAAAACTTGACTCACTGGGAGGTTCGAATCATAGAAAGTTATAGTGTCAGTCCTCTTGCACTTAAGTCGGCATTGTGCCATTTGAATTTATTTCCGATGCAATTTCTGTGTTTCATCGTCAATAAGAAGGTGCAAGGTATGCAGTAACACTGAAGTGAAGCATCGGAATCTGAAACTGGACTCACAGGAGAGGTTCAAATCATAGAAAGTGAGAGTGTGAGTCCTCTTGTACTTAAGTCGGCATTGTGAATTTTGTATTATATTCGGATGCAATATCTGTGTTTCATCGTCAATAAGAAGGTCCAAGGGATACAGTAAACCAGAAGTGAAGCATCGGAATCTAAAACTGGACTCACAGGAGAGGTTCAAATCACAGAAAGTTAGAGTGTCAGTTCTCTTGTACTTAAGTCGGCATTATGCCTTTTGAATTTAATTCCGATGCAATTTCTGTGATTCATCGTAGAGAAGAAGGTCCAAGGGGTACAGTAATTCTGAATTGAAGCATCGAAATCTAAAACTGGACTCACAGGAGAGGTTCAAATCATAGAAAGTGAGAGTGTCAGTCCTCTTGTACGTAAGTCGAAATTGTGCCATTTGTATTAAATTCGGATGCAATTTCTGTGTTTCATCGTCAATAGGAAGGTCCAAGGGATACAGTAAACCTGAAGTGAAGCATCGGAATCTAAAACTGGACTCACAGGAGAGGTTCAAACCATAGAAAGTTAGAGTGTCACTCCTCCTGTACTTAAGTCGGTATTGTGAACTTTGTATTAAATGCGGATGCAATTTCTGTGTTTCATCGTCAATGAGAAGGTCCAAGGGATACAGTAGACCTGAAGTAGAGCATCGGAATCTAAAACTGGACTCACAGGAGAGGCTCAAATCATAGAAAGTGATAGTGTCAATCCTCTTGTACTTAAGTCGGCATTGTGCCATTTGTATTAATTTCGGATGCAATTTCTGTGTTTAATCGTCTATAAGAAGATCCAAGGGATACAGTAAACCTGAAGTGAAGCATCGGAATGTAAAACTGGACTCCCAGGAGAGGTTCAAATCCTAGAAAGTTAGAGTGTCACTCCTCCAGCACTTAAATCGGTATTGTGCCCTTTGTATTAAATTCGGATGCAATTTCTGTGTTTCATCGTCAATAAGAAGATCCAAGGGATACAGGAAACCTGAAGTGTAGCATCGGAATCTATAACTGGACTCACTGGGAGGTTCATATCATAGAAAGTTATAGTGTCAGTCCTCTTGCACTTAAGTCGGCATTGTGCCTTTTGAATTTAATTCCGATGCAATTTCTGTGTTTCATCGTCAATAAGAAGGTGCAAGGTATGCAGTAACATTGAAGTGAAGCATCGGAATCTAAAACTGGACTCACAGGAGAGGTTCAAGTCATAGAAAGTGAGAGTTTTAGTCCTCTTGTACTTAAGTCGACATTGTGACATTTGTATTAAATTCGGATGCAATTTCTGTGTTTCATCGTCAATAAGAAGGTCCAAGGGATACAGTAAACCTGAAGTTAAGCAACGGAATCTAGAGCTGGACTCACAGGAGAGGTTCAAATCATAGAAAGTGAGAGTGTCAGTCCTCTTGTTCTTAAGTCGGCATTGTGCCTTTTGTATTAAATTCGGATGCAATTTCTGTGTTTCATCGTCAATAAGAAGGTCCAAGGTGTACAGTAAACCAGAAGTGAAGCATCGGAATCTAAAACTGGGCTCACAGGGGAGGTTCAAATCATAGAATGTTAGAGTGTCAGTTCTCTTTTACTTAAGTCGGCTTTTTGCCTTTTGAATTTAATTCCGAAGCAATTTCTTTATTTATTCGTCAATAAGAAGGTCCAAGGGGTACAGTAAACCTAAATTGAAGCATCGAAATCTAAAACTGGACTAACAGGAGAGGTTCAAATCATAGAAAGTGAGAGTGTCAGTTCTCTTGTACTTAAGTCGTCATTGTGCATTTTGATTTTAATTCCGATGCAATTTCTGTGTTTCATCGTCAATAAGAAGGTGCAAGGTATGCAGTAACCCTGTAGTGAAGCATCGGAATCTGAAACTGGACTCACAGGAGAGGTTCAAATCATTGAAAGTTAGAGTGTCACTCCTCCTGCACTTAAATCGGTATTGTGCCCTTTGTATTAAATTCGGATGCAATTTCTGTGTTTCATCGTCAATAAGAAAGTCCAAGGGATACAGCAAACCTGAAGTAAAGCATCGGAATCTAAAACTTGACTCACTGGGAGGTTCGAATCATAGAAAGTTAGAGTGTCAGTCCTCTTGCACTTAAGTCGGCATTGTGCCATTTGAATTTAATTCCGATGCAATTTCTGTGTTTCATCGTGAATAAGAAGGTGCAAGGTATGCAGTAACCCTGAAGTGAAGCAGGGGAATCTGAAACTGGACTCACAGGAGAGGTTCAAATCATAGAAAGTGAGAGTGTGAGTCCTCTTGTACGTAAGTCGCCATTGTGCCATTTGTATTAAATTCGGATGCAATTTCTGTGTTTCATCATCAATAGGAAGGTCCAAGGGATACAGTAAACCTGAAGTGAAGCATCGGAATCTAAAACAGGACTCACAGGAGAGGTTCAAACCATAGAAAGTTAGAGTGTCACTCCACCTGTACTTAAGTCGGTATTGTGAACTTTGTATTAAATGCGGATGCAATTTCTGTGCTTCATCGTCAATAAGAAGGTCCAAGGGATACAGTAGACCTGAAGTAGAGCATCGGAATCTAAAACTGGACTCACAGGAGAGGTTCAAATCATAGAAAGTGAGAGTGTCAATTCTCTTGTACTTAAGTCGGCATTGTGCCATTTGTATTAAATTCGGATGCAATTTCTGTGTTTAATCGTCTATAAGAAGAACCAAGGGATACAGTAAACCTGAAGTGAAGCATCGGAATGTAAAACTGGACTCACAGGAGAGGTTCAAATCCTAGAAAGTTAGAGTGTCACTCCTCCAGCACTTAAATCGGTATTGTGCCCTTTGTATTAAATTCGGATGCAATTTCTGTGTTTCATCGTCAATAAGAAGGTCCAAGGGATACAGCAAACCTGAAGTGAAGCATCGGAATCTAAAACTGGACTCACTGGGAGGTTCATATCATAGAAACTTAGAGTGTCAGTCCTCTTGCACTTAAGTCGGCATTGTGCCTTTTGAATTTAATTCCGATGCAATTTCTGTGTTTCATCGTCAATAAGAAGGTGCAAGGGATACAGTAAACCTGAAGTGAAGCATCGGAATCTAAAACTGGTCTCACAGGAGAGGTTCAAACCATAGAAAGTTAGAGTTTCACTCCTCCTGTACTTAAGTCGGTATTGTGAACTTTGTATTAAATTCGGATGCAATTTCTGTGTTTGATCGTCAATAAGGAGGTGCAAGGTATGCAGTAACACTGAATTGAAGCATCGGAATCTAAAACTGGACTCACAGGAGAGGTTCAAGTTATAGAAAGTGAGAGTGTTAGTTCTCTTGTACTTAAGTCGACATTGTGCCATTTGTATTAAATTCGGATGCAATATCTGTGTTTCATCGTCAATAAGAAGGTCCAAGGGATACAGTAAACCTGAAGTGAAGCCTCGGGATCTAAAACTGGACTCACAGGAGAGGTTCAAATCATAGAAAGTTAGAGTGTCAGTCCTTTTGTACTTAAGTCGGCATTGTGACTTTTGTATTAAATTCGGATGCTAACTCTGTGTTTCATCGTCAATTAGAAGGTCCAAGGGATACAGTAAACCTGAAGTGATGCATCGGAATCTGAAACTGGACTCAGAGGAGAGGTTCAAGTTATAGAAAGTGAGAGTGTTAGTCCTCTTGTACTTAAGTCGACATTGTGCCAATTGTATTAAATTCGGATGCAATATCTGTGTTTCATCGTCAATAAGAAGGTCCAAGGGATACAGTAAACCTGAAGTGAAGCCTCGGGATCTAAAACTGGACTCACAGGAGAGGTTCAAATCATAGAAAGTTAGAGTGTCAGTCCTTTTGTACTTAAGTCGGCATTGTGACTTTTGTATTAATTTCGGATGCTAACTCTGTGTTTCATCGTCAATTAGAAGGTCCAAGGGATACAGTAAACCTGAAGTGATGCATCGGAATCTGAAACTGGACTCAGAGGACAGGTTCAAATCATAGAAAGTGAGAGTGTCAGTCCTCTTGTACTTAAGTCGGCATTGTGCCATTTGTAATAAATTTGGGTGCAATTTCTGTGTTTCATCGTCAATAAGAAGGTCCAAGGGATACAGTAAACCTGAAGTGAAGCATCGGAATCTAAAACTGGACTCACAGGAGAGGTTCAAATCATAGAAAGTGAGAGTGTCAGTCCTCTTCTACTTAGGTCGGCATTGTGCCTTTTGAATTTAATTCCGATGCAATTTCTGTGTTTCATCGTCAATAAGAAGGTCCAAAGGATACAGTAAACCTGAAGTGAAGCATCGGAATCTGAAACCGGACTCACAGGGGAGGTTTAAATCATAGAAAGTTAGAGTGTCAGTCCTCTTGTACTTATGTCGGCATAATTGCCTTTTGTATTTAATTCGGATGCAATTTCTGTGTTTCATCGTCAACAAGAAGGTCCAAGGGATACAGTAAACCTGAAGTGAAGCATCGGAATCTAAAACTGGTCTCACAGGAGAGGTTCAAATCATAGAAAGTTGGAGTGTCAGTCCTCTTATACTTAAGTCGGCATTGTGCCTTGTGTATTAAGTTTAGATGCAATTTCTTTGTTTGAAGCATCGGAAACTAAATCAGGACTCACAGGAGAGATTCAAATCATAGAAAGTTAGAGTGTCAGTCCTATTGTACTTATGTCGGCATAGTGCCTTTTGTATTTAATTCCGATGCAATTTCTGTGTTTCATCGTCAATAAGAAGGTCCAAGGAATACAGTAAACCTTAAGTGAAGCATCGGAAACCAAAACTGGACTCACAGAAGAGGTTCAAATCATAGAAAGTTAGAGTGTCAGTCGTTTTGTACTTATGTCGGCATTGTGCCTTTTGTATTAAATTCGGATGCAATTTCTGTGTTTCTTCGTCAATAAGAAGGTCCAAGGGATACAGTAAACCTGAAGTGAAGCATCGGAATCGAAAAATGGACTCACAGGAGAGGTTTAAATCATACAAAGTGAGAGTGTCAATCCTTTTATACTTCAGTCGGCATTGTGCTTTCTGTATTAAATTCGGATGCTATTTCTGTGTTTCATCGTCAATAAGAAGGTCCAAGGGATACAGTAAATCTGAAGTGAAGCATCGCAATCTAAAACTGGACTCGCAGGAGAGGTTCAAATCATAGAAAGTGAGAGCGTCAGTCCTCTTGTACTTAAGTCGGCATTGTGCCTTTTGTATTAAATTCGGATGCAATTTCTGTGTTTCATCGTCAGGAAGAAGGTCCAAGGGATACAGTAAACCTGAAATGAAGCATCGGAATCTAAAACTGGACTCACAGGAGAGGTTCAAATCATAGAAAGTTAGAGTGTCAGTCCTCTTGTACTTAAAACGGCATTGTGCCTTTTTAATTTAATTCCGATGCAATTTCTGTGTTCCTTCGTCAATAAGAAGGTGCAAGGTATGCAGTAAACCTGAAGTGAAGCATCGGAATCTAAAACTGGACTCACAGGAGAGGTTCAAATCATAGAAAGTGAGAGTATGAGTCCTCTTGTACCTAAGTCGGCATTATGCCATTTGTATTAAATTCGGATGCAATATCTGTGATTCATCGTCAATAAGAAGGTCCAAGGGATGCAGTAAACCTGAAGTTAAGCATCGGAATCTAAAACTGGACTCACAGGAGAGGTTCAAAGCATAGAAAGTTAGCGTTTCACTCCACCTGTACTTAAGTCGGTATTGTGCCCTTTGTATTAAATTCGGATGCAAAATCTGTGTTTAATCGTCAATAGGTAGGTCCAAGGGATACAGTAAACCTGAAGTGAAGCATCGGAATCTAAATCTGGAGTCATAGGAGAGATTCAAATCATATAATGTTAGAGTGTCACTCCTCTTGTACTTAAGTGTGTATTGTGCCTTTTGTATAAAATTCGGATGCAATTTCTGTGTTTCATCGTCAATAAGAAGGTCCAAGGGATACAGTAGCCCTGAAGTAGAGCATCGGAATCTAAAACTGGACTCACAGGAGAGGCTCAACTCATAGAAAGTGAGAGTGTCAATCCTCTAGTACTTAAGTCGGCATTGTGCCATTTGTAATAAAATCGGATGCAATTTCTCTGTTTAATCGTCTATAAGAAGATCCAAGGGATACAGTAAACCTGAAGTGAAGCATCGGAATGTAAAACTGGACTCACAGGAGAGGTTCAAATCCTAGAAAGTTAGAGTGTCACTCATCCTGCACTTAAATCGGTATTGTGCCCTTTGTATTAAATTCGGATGCAATTTCTGTGTTTCATCGTCAATAAGAAGGTCCAAGGGATACAGCAAACCTGAAGTGAAGCATCGGAATCTAAAACTGGACTCACTGGGCGGTTCGAATCATAGAATGTTATACTGTCAGTCCTCTTGCACTTAAGTCGGCATTGTGCCTTTTGAATTTAATTCCGATGCAATTTCTGTGTTCCATCGTAATTAAGAAGGTGCAAGGTATGCAGTAACACTGAAGTGAAGCATCGGAATCTAAAACTGGACTCACAGGAGAGGTTCAAGTAATAGAAAGTGAGAGTGTTAGTCCTCTTGTACTTAAGTCGACATTGTGCCATTTGTATTAAATTCGGATGCAATTTCTGTGTTTCATCGTCAATAAGAAGGTCCAAGGGATACAGTAAATCTGAAGTGAAGCATCGGAATCTAAAACTGGACTCACAGCGGAGGTTCAAATCATAGAAAGTTAGAGTGTTAGTCCTCTTTTATTTAAGTCGGCATTGTGGCTTTTGCATTAAATTCCGATGCAATTTCTATGTTTCATCGTCAATAAGAAGGTCCAAGGAATACAGTAAACCTGAAGTTAAACATCGGAATCTTAAGCTGGACTCACAGGAGAGGTTCAAATCATAGAAAGTAAGAGTGTATGTCCTCTTGTACTTAAGTCGGCATCGTACCTTTTGTATTAAATTTGGATGCAAACTCTGTGTTTCATCGTCAATAAAAAGGTCCAAGGGATACAGTAAACCTGAAGTGAAGCATCGGGATCTAAATCTGGACTCATAGGAGAGGTTCAAATCATAGAAAGTGAGAGTGTCAGTCCTCTTGTACTTAAGTCGGTATTGTGCATTTTGAATTTAGTTCCGATGCAATTTCTGTGTTTCATCGTCAATAAGAAGGTGCAAGGTATGCAGTAAACCTGAAGTGAAGCATCGGAATCTGAAACTGGACTCACAGGAGAGGTTCACATCATAGAAATTGAGAGTGTCAGTAGTCTTGTACTTATGTCCCAATTGTGCCGTTTGTATTAAAATCGGATGCAATTTCTGTGTTTCATCGTCAATAAGAAGGTCCAAGGGATACAGTAAACCTGAAGTGAAGCCTAGGGATCTAAAACTGGACTCACAGGAGAGGTTCAAATCATAGAAAGTTAGAGTGTCAGTCCTTTTGTACTTAAGTCGGCATTGTGACTTTTGTATTAAATTCGGATGCTAACTCTGTGTTTCATCGTCAATTACAAGGTCCAAGGGATACAGTAAACCTGAAGTGATGCATCGGAATCTGAAACTTGACTCAGAGGAGAGGTTCAAATCATAGAAAGTGAGACTGTCAGTCCTCTTGTACTTAAGTCAGCATTGTGCCATTTGTATTAAATTTGGGTGCAATTTCTGTGTTTCATCATCAATAAGAAGGTCCAAGGGATACAGTAAACCTGAAGTGAAGCATCGGAATCTAAAACTGGACTCACAGGAGAGGTTCAAATCATAGAAAGTGAGAGTGTCTGTCCTCTTCTACTTAGGTCGGCATTGTGCCTTTTGAATTTAATTCCGATGCAATTTCTGTGTTTCATCGTCAATAAGAAGGTCCAAAGGATACAGTAAACCTGAAGTGAAGCATCGGAATCTAAAACTGAACTCACAGGAGAGATTCAAATCATAGAAAGCAAGAGTGTCACTCCTCTTGTACTTAAGTCGGTATTGTGCCTTTTGTATTAAATTCGAATGCAATTTCAGTGTTTCATCGTCAATAAGAAGGTGCAAGGTATACTGTAAACCTGAAGTGAAGCATCGGAATCTAAAACTGGACTTACAGGAGAGTTTCAAATCATAGAAAGTTAGAGTGTCAGTCCTCTTGTACTTAAGTCGGCATTGTGCCTTTTGTATTAATTTCGGATGCAAACTCTGTGTTTCATCGTCAATAAGAAGGTCCGAGGGATACAGTAAACCTGAAGTGAAGCATCGGAATCTAAAACTGGACTCGCAGGGGAGGTTCAAATCATAGAATGTTAGAGTGTCAGTCCTCTTTTACCTAAGTCGGCATTGTGCCTTTTGTATTAAATTCGGTTGCAATTTCTGTGTTTCATCGTCAATAAGAAGGTCCGAGGGATACAGTAAACCTGAAGTGAAGCATCGGAATCTAAAACTGGACTCACAGGAGAGGTTCAAATCATAGAAAGTTAGAATGTCAGTCCTCTTGTACTTAAGTCGGCATTGTGCCTTTTGTATTAAATTCGAATGCAATTTCAGTGTTTCATCGTCAATAAGAAGGTGCAAGGTATACTGTAAACCTGAAGTGAAGCATCGGAATCTAAAACTGGACTCACAGGAGAGGTTCAAATCATAGAAACGTAGAGTGTTAGTCCTCTTTTATTTAAGTCGGCATTGTGGCTTTTGGATTAAATTCCGATGCAATTTCTATGTTTCATCGTCAATAAGAAGGTGCAAGGTATACAGTAAACCTGAAGTGAAGCATCGGAATTTAAAACCGGACTCACAGGAGAGGTTCAAATCATAGAAAGAGAGAGTGTCAGTCCTCTTGTACTTAAGTTGGCATTGTGCCATTTGTATTAAATTCGGATGCAATTCCTGTGTTTCATAGTCAATAAGAAGGTCCAAGGAAAAAGTAAACCTGAAGTGAAACATCGGAATCTAAAACTGGACTCACAGGAGAGGTTCAAATCATAGAAAGTAAGAGTGTCAGTCCTCTTGTACTTAAGTCGGCATTGTACCTTTTGTATTAAATTTGGATGCAAACTCTGTGTTTCATCGTCAATAAGAAGGCCCAAGGGATACAGTAAACCTGAAGTGAAGCAGCGGAATCTAAAACTGGACTCACAGGAGGGGTTCAAATCATAGAAAGTGAGAGTGTCGGTCCTCTTCTACTTAGGTCGGCATTGTGCCTTTTGAATTTAATTCCGATGCAATTTCAGTGTTTCATCGTCAATAAGAAGGTCCAAAGGATACAGTAAACCTGAAGTGAAGCATCGAAATTTAAAACTGAACCCACAGGAGAGATTCATATCATAGAAAACTAGAGTGTCACTCCTCTTGTACTTAAGTCGGTATTGTGCCTTTTGTATTAAATTCGGATGCAATTTCTGTGTTTCATCATCAATAAGAAGGTCCAAGGGATACAGTAAACCTTAAGTAAAGAATCGGAATCTAAAACTGGACTCACAGGTGAGGTTCAAAACATAGAAAGTTAGAGTGTCATTCCTCTTGTACTTAACTCTGCATTGTGATTTTTGAATTTAATTCCGATGAAATTTCTGTGTTTCATCGTCAATAAGACGGTCCAAGGGATACAGTAAACCTGGAATGAAGTATTGGAATCTAAGACTGGACTCACAGGAGAGGTTGAAATCATAGAAAATGAGAGTGTATGTCCTCTTTTACTTAAGTCGTCATTGTGCGTATTGATTTTAATTCCGATGCAAATTCTGTGTTTCATCGTCAATAAGAAGGTCCAAGGGATACAGTAAACCTGAAGTGAAGCATCAAAATCAAAAACTGGACTCACAGGAAAGGTTCAAATCATAGAAAGTGAGTCAGTCCTCTTGTACTTAAGTCGGCATTGTGGCATTTGTATTAAATTCGGATGCAATTTCTGTGTTTCATCGTCAACAAGAATGTCCAAGGGATACAATAAACCTGAAGTGAAGCATCGGAATCTAAAACTGGACTCACAGGAGAGGTTCAAATCATAGAAAGTTTGAGTGTCAGTCCTCTTTTACTTAAGTCTGCATTAAGCCATTTGCATTAAATTCCGATGCAATTACTATGTTTCATCGTCAATAAAAAGGTGCAAGGTATACAGTAAACCTGAAGTGAAGCATCGGAATCTAAAACTGGACTCACAGGAGAGGTTCAAATCATAGAAAGTGAGAGTGTCAGTCCTCTTCTACTTAGGTCGGCATTGTGCCTTTTGAATTTACTTCCGATGCAATTTCTGTGTTTCATGGTCAATAAGAAGGTCCAAAGGATACAGTAAACCTGAAGTGAAGCATCGGAATCAAAAACTGGACTCACAGGAGAGATTCAAATCATAGAAAGTTAGAGTGTCACTCCTCTTGTACTTAAATCGGTATTGTGCCTCTTGTATTAAATTCGGATGCAATTCCTGTGTTTCATCGTCAATAAGAAGGTCCAAGGGATACAGTAAACATTAAGTGAAGCATCGGAATCTAAAAATTGGACTCGCAGGAGAGGTTCAAATCATAGAATGTCAGAGTGTCAGTCCTCTTGTACTTAAGTCGACATTGTGCCATTTGTATTAAATTCCGATGCAATTTCTGTGTTTCATCGTCAATAAGAAGGTCCAAGGGATACAGTAAAGCTGAAGTGAAGCATCGGAATCTAAAACTGGACTCACAGGAGAGGTTCAAATCATAGAATGTTAGAGTGTCTGTCCTCTTTTACTTGAGTCGGCATTGTGCCTTTTGTATTAAATTCCGATACAATTACTATGTTTCATCGTCAATAAAAAGGTGCAAGGTATTCTGTAAACCTGAAGTGAAGCATCGGAATCTAAAACTGGACTCACAGGAGAGGTTCAAATCATAGAAAGTGAGAGTGTCAGTCCTCTTCTACTTAGGTCGGCATTGTGCCTTTTGAATTTAATTCCGATGCAATTTCTGTGTTTCATCGTCAATAAGAAGGTCCAAAGGATACAGTAAACCTGATGTGAAGCATCGGAATCAAAAACTGCACTCACTGGATAGATTCAATCATAGAAAGTTAGAGTGTCACTCCTCTTGTACTTAAGTCGGTATTGTGCCTTTTGTATTAAAGTCGAATGCAATTCCTGTGTTTCATCGTCAATAAGAAGGTCCAAGGGATACAGTAAACATTAAGTCAAGCATCGGAATCTAAAACTGGACTCACAGGAGAGGTGCAAATCATAGAAAGTTAGACTGTCAGTCCTCTTTTACTTAAGTCGGCATTGTGCCTTTTGTATTAAACTCCGATGCAATTTCTGTGTCATTGTCGATAAGAAAGTCCAAGGGATACAGTAAACCTGAAGTGAAGCATCGGAATCTAAAACTAGACTCACAGGAGAGGTTCAAATCATAGAAAGTTAGAGTGTCAGTCCTCTTGTACTTAAGTCGGCATTGTGATTTTTGAATTTTTTTCGGATGCAATTTCTGTGTTTCATCGTCGATAAGAAGGTCCCAGGGAAACAGTAAACCTGGAGTGAAGCATCGGAATCTAAGACTGGACTCACAGGAGAGGTTCAAATCATAGAAAGTGAGAGTGTCAGTCCTCTTGTACTTTAGTCGGCATTGTTGCATTTGTATTAAATTCGGATGAAATTTCTGTGTTTCATCGTCAATAAGAAGGTCCAAGGGATACAGTAAAACTGAAGTGAAGCATCGGAATCTAAAACTTGACTCACAGGAGAGGTTCAAATCATAGAAAGTAAGAGTGTCACTCCTCTTGTACTTGAGTCGGTATTGTGCCTTTTGTATTAAATTCGGATGCAATTTCTGTGTTTCATCGTAAATAACAAGGTCCAAGGGATACAGTAAACCGTAAGTGAAGCATCGGAATCTAAAACTGGACTCGCAGGAGAGGTTCAAATCATAGAATGTTAGAGTGTCAGTCCTCCTTTACTTAAGTAGGCATTGTGCCTTTTGTATTAAATTCGGTTGCATTTTCTGTGTTTCATCGTCAATAAGAAGGTTCGAGGGATACAGTAAACCTGAAGAGAAGCATCGGAATCTAAAACTGGACTCACAGGAGAGGTTCAAATCATAGAAAGTTAGAATGTCAGTCCTCTTGTACTTAAGTCGGCATTGTGCCTTTTGTATTAAATTCGAATGCAATTTCAGTGTTTCATCGTCAATAAGAAGGTGCAAGGTATACTGTAAACCTGAAGTGAAGCATCGGAATCTAAAACTGGACTCACAGGAGAGGTTCAAATCATAGAAACGTAGAGTGTTAGTCCTCTTTTATTTAAGTCGGCATTGTGGCTTTGCATTAAATTCCGATGCAATTTCTATGTTTCATCGTCAATAAGAAGGTGCAAGGTATACAGTAAACCTGAAGTGAAGCATCGGAATTTAAAACCGGACTCACAGGAGAGGTTCAAATCATAGAAAGAGAGAGTGTCAGTCCTCTTGTACTTAAGTTGGCATTGTGCCATTTGTATTAAATTCGGATGCAATTCCTGTGTTTCATAGTCAATAAGAAGGTCCAAGGAAAAAGTAAACCTGAAGTGAAACATCGGAATCTAAAACTGGACTCACAGGAGAGGTTCAAATCATAGAAAGTAAGAGTGTCAGTCCTCTTGTACTTAAGTCGGCATTGTACCTTTTGTATTAAATTTGGATGCAAACTCTGTGTTTCATCGTCAATAAGAAGGCCCAAGGGATACAGTAAACCTGAAGTGAAGCAGCGGAATCTAAAACTGGACTCACAGGAGAGGTTCAAATCATAGAAAGTGAGAGTGTCGGTCCTCTTCTACTTAGGTCGGCATCGTGCCTTTTGAATTTAATTCCGATGCAATTTCAGTGTTTCATCGTCAATAAGAAGGTCCAAAGGATACAGTAAACCTGAAGTGAAGCATCGAAATTTAAAACTGAACCCACAGGAGAGATTCAAATCATAGAAAACTAGAGTGTCACTCCTCTTGCACTTAAGTCGGTATTGTGCCTTTTGTATTAAATTCGGATGCAATTTCTGTGTTTCATCATCAATAAGAAGGTCCAAGGGATACAGTAAACCTTAAGTAAAGAATCGGAATCTAAAACTGGACTCACAGGAGAGGTTCAAAACATAGAAAGTTAGAGTGTCATTCCTCTTGTACTTAACTCTGCATTGTGATTTTTGAATTTAATTCCGATGCAATTTCTGTGTTTCATCGTCAATAAGACGGTCCAAGGGATACAGTAAACCTGGAATGAAGTATTGGAATCTAAGACTGGACTCACAGGAGAGGTTGAAATCATAGAAAATGAGAGTGTCAGTCCTCTTTTACTTAAGTCGTCATTGGGCGTATTGATTTTAATTCCGATGCAAATTCTGTGTGTCATCGTCAATAAGAAGGTCCAAGGGATACAGTAAACCTGAAGTGAAGCATCAAAATCAAAAACTGGACTCACAGGAAAGGTTCAAATCATAGAAAGTGAGTCAGTCCTCTTGTACTTAAGTCGGCATTGTGGCATTTGTATTAAATTCGGATGCAATTTCTGTGTTTCATCGTCAACAAGAATGTCCAAGGGATACAATAAACCTGAAGTGAAGCACCGGAATCTAAAACTGGACTCACAGGAGAGGTTCAAATCATAGAAAGTTTGAGTGTCAGTCCTCTTTTACTTAAGTCGGCATTAAGCCATTTGCATTAAATTCCGATGCAATTACTATGTTTCATCGTCAATAAAAAGGTGCAAGGTATACAGTAAACCTGAAGTGAAGCATCGGAATCTAAAACTGGACTCACAGGAGAGGTTCAAATCATAGAAAGTGAGAGTGTCAGTCCTCTTCTACTTAGGTCGGCATTGTGCCTTTTGAATTTACTTCCGATGCAATTTCTGTGTTTCATGGTCAATAAGAAGGTCCAAAGGATACAGTAAACCTGAAGTGAAGCATCGGAATCAAAAACTGGACTCACAGGAGAGATTCAGATCATAGAAAGTTAGAGTGTCACTCCTCTTGTACTTAAATCGGTATTGTGCCTCTTGTATTAAATTCGGATGCAATTCCTGTGTTTCATCGTCAATAAGAAGGTCCAAGGGATACAGTAAACATTAAGTGAAGCATCGGAATCTAAAAATTGGACTCGCAGGAGAGGTTCAAATCATAGAATGTCAGAGTGTCAGTCCTCTTTTACTTAAGTCGGCATTGTGCATTTGTATTAAATTCCGATGCAATTTCTGTGTTTCATCGTCAATAAGAAGTTCCAAGGGATACAGTAAACCTGAAGTGAAGCATCAGAATCTAAAACTGGACTCACAGGAGAGGTTCAAATCATAGAAAGTTAGAGAGTCAGTCCTCATTTACTTAAGTCGGCATTGTGCCTTTTGTATTAAATTCCGATGCAATTTCTGTGTTTCATCGTCAATCAGAAGGTGCACGGTATACAGTAAACCAGAAGTGAAGCATCGGAATCTAAAACTGGACTCACAGGAGAGGTTCAAATCATAGAAAGTGAGAGTGTCAGTCCTCTTGTACTTAAGTCGACATTGTGCCTTTTGTATTAAATTCGGATGCAATTTCTGTGTTTCATCGTCAATAAGATGGTCCAAGGGATACAGTAAAGCTGAAGTGAAGCATCGGAATCTAAAACTGGACTCACAGGAGAGGTTCAAATGATAGAAAGTTAGAGTGTCAGTCCTCTTTTACTTAAGTCGGCATTGTGCCTTTTGTATTAAATTCCGATGCAATTTCTATGTTTCATAGTCAATAAGAAAGTGCAAGGTATGCAGTAAACCTGAAATGAAGCATCGGAATTTAAAACCGGTCTCACAGGAGAGGTTCAAATCATAGAAAGTGAGAGTGTCAGTCCTCTTGTACTTAAGTCGGCATTGTGCCATTTGTATTAAATACGGATGCGATTTCTGTGTTTTATCGTCAACAAGAATGTCCAAGGGATACAATAAACCTGAAGTGAAGCATCGGAATCTATAACTGGACTCACAGGAGAGGTTCAAATCATAGAAAGTTTGAGTGTCAGTCCTCTTTTACTTAAGTCGGCATTAAGCCATTAGCATTAAATTCCGATGCAATTACTATGTTTCATCGTCAATAAAAAGGTGCAAGGTATACAGTAAACCTGAAGTGAAGCATCGGAATCTAAAACTGGACTCACAGGAGAGGTTCAAATCATAGAAAGTGAGAGTGTCAGTCCTCTTCTACTTAGGTCGGCATTGTGCCTTTTGAATTTACTTCCAATGCAATTTCTGTGTTTCGTCGTCAATAAGAAGGTCCAAAGGATACAGTAAACCTGAAGTGAAGCATCGGAATCAAAAACTGGACTCACAGGAGAGATTCAAATCATAGAAAGTTAGAGTGTCACTCCTCTTGTACTTAAATCGGTATTGTGCCTCTTGTATTAAATTCGGATGCAATTCCTGTGTTTCATCGTCAATAAGAAGGTCCAAGGGATACAGTAAACATTAAGTGAAGCATCAGAATCTAAAACTGGACTCACAGGAGAGGTTCAAATCATAGAAAGTTAGAGAGTCAGTACTCATTTACTTAAGTCGGCATTTTGCCTTTTGTATTAAATTCCGATGCAATTTCTGTGTTTCATCGTCAGTCAGAAGGTGCAAGGTATACAGTAAACCTGAAGTGAAGCATCGGAATCTAAAACTGGACTCACAGGAGATGTTCAAATCATAGAAAGTGAGAGTGTCAGTCCTCTTGTACTTAAGTCGACATTGTGCCATTCGTATTAAATTCGGATGCAATTTCTGTGTTTCATCGTCAATAAGAAGGTCCAAGGGATACAGTAAAGCTGAAGTGAAGCATCGGAATCTAAAACTGGACTCACAGGAGAGGTTCAAATGATAGAAAGTTAGAGTGTCAGTCCTCTTTTACTTAAGTCGGCATTGTGCCTTTTGTATTAAATTCCGATGCAATTTCTATGTTTCATCGTCAATAAGAAAGTGCAAGGTATACAGTAAACCAGAAATGAAGCATCGGAATTTAAAACCGGTCTCACAGGAGAGGTTCAAATCATAGAAAGTGAGAGTGTCAGTCCTCTTGTACTTAAGTCGGCATTGTGCCATTTGTATTAAATACGGATGCGATTTCTGTGTTTTATCGTCAATAGTAAGGTCCAAGGGATACAGTAAACCTGAAGTGAAGCATCGGAATCTAAATCTGACCTCACAGGAGAGGTTCGAATCATAGAAAGTGAGAGTGTCAGGCCTCTTGTACTTATGCCGGCATTGTGCCATTTGTATTAAATTCGGATGCAATTTCTGTGTTATATCGTCAATAAGAAGGTCCAAGGGATACAGTAAACCTGAAGTGAAGCATCGGAATCTAAAACTGGACTCACAGGAGAGGTTCAAATCATAGAAAGTGAGAGTGTCAGTCCTCTTGTACTTATGACGGCATTGTGCCTTTTGAATTTAATTCCGATGCAATTTCTGTGTTTCATCATTAATAAGAAGGTGCAAGGTATACAGTAAACCTGGAGTGAAGCATCGGAATCTAAATCTGACCTCACAGGAGAGGTTCGAATCATAGAAAGTGAGAGTGTCTGTCCTCTTGTACTTAAGTCGGCATTGTGCCATTTGTATTAAATTCAAATGCAATTTCTGTGTTTCATCGTCAATAAGAAGGTCCAAGGGATACTGTAAACCTGAAGTCAAGCATCGGAATCTAAAACTGGACTCACAGGAGAGGTTCAAATCATAGAAAGTGAGAGTGTCAGTGCTCTTGTACTTAAGTCGCCATTGTGCCTTTTGTATTAAATTCGGATGCAATTTCTATGTTTCATCGTCAATAAGAAAGTCCAAGGGGTACAGTAAACCTGAAGTGAAGCATCGGAATCTAAAACTGCACTCACAGGAGAGGTTCAAATCATAGAAAATTAGAGTGTCAGTACTCTTGTACCTAAGTCGGCATTGTGCCTTTTGAATTTAATTCCGATGCTATTTCTGTGTTTCATTGTCAATAAGAAAGTCCAAGGGATACAGTAAACCTGAAGTGAAGCATCGGAATCTAAAACTGGACTCACAGGAGAGGCTCAAATCATAGAAAGTGAGAGTGTCAGTTCTCTTCCACTTAGGTCGGCATTGTGCCTTTTGAATTTAATTCCGATGCAATTTCTGTGTTTCATCGTCAATAAGAAGGTCTAAAGGATACAGTAAAACTGAAGTGAAGCATCAGAATCAAAAACTGGACTCACAGGAGAGGTACAAATCATAGAAAGTGAGAGTGTCAGTCCTCTTATACTTAAGTCGGCATTGTGGCATTTGTATTAAATTTGGATGCGGTTTCTGTGTTTTATCGTCAATAAGAAGGTCCAAGGGATACAGTAAACCTGAAGTGAAGCATCGGAATCAAAATCTGACCTCACAGGAGAGGTTCGAATCATAGAAAGTGAGAGTGTCAGCCCTCTTGAACTTAAGTCGGCATTGTGCCATTTGTATTAAATTCGGATGCAATTTCTGTGTTTCATCGTCAATAAGAAGGTCCAAGGGATGCAGTAAACCTGAGGGGAAGCATCGGAATCTTAAACTGGACTCACAGGAGAGGTTGAAATCATAGAAAGTGAGGGTGTCAGTCCTCTTGCACATAAGTCGGCATTGTGCCTTTTGTATTAAATTCGGATGCAATTTCTATGTTTCATCGTCAATAAGAAAGTGCAAGGTATACTGTAAACCTGAAATGAAGCATCGGAATTTAAAACCGGTCTCACAGGAGAGGATCAAATCATAGAAAGTGAGAGTGTCAGTCCTCTTGTACTTAAGTCGGCATTGTGCCATTTGTATTAAATACGGATGCGATTTCTGTGTTTTATCGTCAACAAGAATGTCCAAGGGATACAATAAACCTGAAGTGAAGCATCGGAATCTATAACTGGACTCACAGGAGAGGTTCAAATCATAGAAAGTTTGAGTGTCAGTCCTCTTTTACTTAAGTCGGCATTTAGCCATTAGCATTAAATTCCGATGCAATTACTATGTTTCATCGTCAATAAAAAGGTGCAAGGTATACAGTAAACCTGAAGTGAAGCATCGGAATCTAAAACTGGACTCACAGGAGAGGTTCAAATCATAGAAAGTGAGAGTGTCAGTCCTCTTCTACTTAGGTCGGCATTGTGCCTTTTGAATTTACTTCCAATGCAATTTCTGTGTTTCGTCGTCAATAAGAAGGTCCAAAGGATACAGTAAACCTGAAGTGAAGCATCGGAATCAAAAACTGGACTCACAGGAGAGATTCAAATCATAGAAAGTTAGAGTGTCACTCCTCTTGTACTTAAATCGGTATTGTGCCTCTTGTATTAAATTCGGATGCAATTCCTGTGTTTCATCGTCAATAAGAAGGTCCAAGGGATACAGTAAACATTAAGTGAAGCATCAGAATCTAAAACTGGACTCACAGGAGAGGTTCAAATCATAGAAAGTTAGAGAGTCAGTACTCATTTACTTAAGTCGGCATTTTGCCTTTTGTATTAAATTCCGATGCAATTTCTGTGTTTCATCGTCAGTCAGAAGGTGCAAGGTATACAGTAAACCTGAAGTGAAGCATCGGAATCTAAAACTGGACTCACAGGAGAGGTTCAAATCATAGAAAGTTAGAATGTCAGTCATCTTGTACTTAAGTCGACATTGTGCCTTTTGTATTAAATTCGGATGCAATTTCTGTGTTTCATCGTCAATAAGAAGGTGCACGGTATACAGTAAACCAGAAGTGAAGCATCGGAATCTAAAACTGGACTCACAGGAGAGGTTCAAATCATAGAAAGTGAGAGTGCCAGTCCTCTTGTACTTAAGTCGACATTGTGCCATTCGTATTAAATTCGGATGCAATTTCTGTGTTTCATCGTCAATAAGAAGGTCCAAGGGATACAGTAAAGCTGAAGTGAAGCATCGGAATCTAAAACTGGACTCACAGGAGAGGTTCAAATGATAGAAAGTTAGAGCGTCAGTCCTCTTTTACTTAAGTCGGCATTGTGCCTTTTGTATTAAATTCCGATGCAATTTCTATGTTTCATCGTCAATAAGAAAGTGCAAGGTATACAGTAAACCTGAAATGAAGCATCGGAATTTAAAACCGGTCTCACAGGAGAGGTTCAAATCATAGAAAGTGAGAGTGTCAGTCCTCTTGTACTTAAGTCGGCATTGTGCCATTTGTATTAAATACGGATGCGATTTCTGTGTTTTATCGTCAATAGTAAGGTCCAAGGGATACAGTAAACCTGAAGTGAAGCATCGGAATCTAAATCTGACCTCACAGGAGAGGTTCGAATCATAGAAAGTGAGAGTGTCAGGCCTCTTGTACTTATGCCGGCATTGTGCCATTTGTATTAAATTCGGATGCAATTTCTGTGTTATATCGTCAATAAGAAGGTCCAAGGGATACAGTAAACCTGAAGTGAAGCATCGGAATCTAAAACTGGACTCACAGGAGAGGTTCAAATCATAGAAAGTGAGAGTGTCAGTCCTCTTGTACTTATGACGGCATTGTGCCTTTTGAATTTAATTCCGATGCAATTTCTGTGTTTCATCATTAATAAGAAGGTGCAAGGTATACAGTAACCCTGGAGTGAAGCATCGGAATCTAAATCTGACCTCACAGGAGAGGTTCGAATCATAGAAAGTGAGAGTGTCTGTCCTCTTGTACTTAAGTCGGCATTGTGCCATTTGTATTAAATTCAAATGCAATTTCTGTGTTTCATCGTCAATAAGAAGGTCCAAGGGATACTGTAAACCTGAAGTCAAGCATCGGAATCTAAAACTGGACTCACAGGAGAGGTTCAAATCATAGAAAGTGAGAGTGTCAGTGCTCTTGTACTTAAGTCGCCATTGTGCCTTTTGTATTAAATTCGGATGCAATTTCTATGTTTCATCGTCAATAAGAAAGTCCAAGGGGTACAGTAAACCTGAAGTGAAGCATCGGAATCTAAAACTGCACTCACAGGAGAGGTTCAAATCATAGAAAATTAGAGTGTCAGTACTCTTGTACCTAAGTCGGCATTGTGCCTTTTGAATTTAATTCCGATGCTATTTCTGTGTTTCATTGTCAATAAGAAAGTCCAAGGGATACAGTAAACCTAAAGTGAAGCATCGGAATCTAAAACTGGACTCACAGGAGAGGCTCAAATCATAGAAAGTGAGAGTGTCAGTTCTCTTCCACTTAGGTCGGCATTGTGCCTTTTGAATTTAATTCCGATGCAATTTCTGTGTTTCATCGTCAATAAGAAGGTCTAAAGGATACAGTAAAACTGAAGTGAAGCATCAGAATCTAAAACTGGACTCACAGGAGAGGTTCAAATCATAGAAAGTGAGAGTGTCAGTCCTCTTATACTTAAGTCGGCATTGTGGCATTTGTATTAAATTTGGATGCGGTTTCTGTGTTTTATCGTCAATAAGAAGGTCCAAGGGATACAGTAAACCTGAAGTGAAGCATCGGAATCAAAATCTGACCTCACAGGAGAGGTTCGAATCATAGAAAGTGAGAGTGTCAGCCCTCTTGAACTTAAGTCGGCATTGTGCCATTTGTATTAAATTCGGATGCAATTTCTGTGTTTCATCGTCAATAAGAAGGTCCAAGGGATGCAGTAAACCTGAGGGGAAGCATCGGAATCTAAAACTGGACTCACAGGAGAGGTTGAAATCATAGAAAGTGAGGGTGTCAGTCCTCTTGCACTTAAGTCGGCATTGTGCCTTTTGTATTAAATTCGGATGCAATTTCTATGTTTCATCGTCAATAAGAAAGTGCAAGGTATACTGTAAACCTGAAATGAAGCATCGGAATTTAAAACCGGTCTCACAGGAGAGGTTCAAATCATAGAAAGTGAGAGTGTCAGTCCTCTTGTACTTAAGTCGGCATTGTGCCATTTGTATTAAATACGGATGCGATTTCTGTGTTTTATCGTCAACAAGAATGTCCAAGGGATACAATAAACCTGAAGTGAAGCATGGAATCTATAACTGGACTCACAGGAGAGGTTCAAATCATAGAAAGTTTGAGTGTCAATCCTCTTTTACTTAAGTCGGCATTAAGCCATTAGCATTAAATTCCGATGCAATTACTATGTTTCATCGTCAATAAAAAGGTGCAAGGTATACAGTAAACCTGAAGTGAAGCATCGGAATCTAAAACTGGACTCACAGGAGAGGTTCAAATCATAGAAAGTGAGAGTGTCAGTCCTCTTCTACTTAGGTCGGCATTGTGCCTTTTGAATTTACTTCCGATGCAATTTCTGTGTTTCGTCGTCAATAAGAAGGTCCAAAGGATACAGTAAACCTGAAGTGAAGCATCGGAATCTAAAACTGGACTCACAGGAGAGGTTCAAATCATAGAAAGTTAGAATGTCAGTCATCTTGTACTTAAGTCGACATTGTGCCTTTTGTATTAAATTCGGATGCAATTTCTGTGTTTCATCGTCAATAAGAAGGTGCACGGTATACAGTAAACCAGAAGTGAAGCATCGGAATCTAAAACTGGACTCACAGGAGAGGTTCAAATCATAGAAAGTGAGAGTGTCAGTCCTCTTGTACTTAAGTCGACATTGTGCCATTCGTATTAAATTCCGATGCAATTTCTATGTTTCATCGTCAATAAGAAAGTGCAACGTATACAGTAAACCTGAAATGAAGCATCGGAATTTAAAACCGGTCTCACAGGAGAGGTTCAAATCATAGAAAGTGAGAGTGTCAGTCCTCTTGTACTTAAGTCGGCATTGTGCCATTTTTATTAAATACGGATGCGATTTCTGTGTTTTATCGTCAATAGTAAGGTCCAAGGGATGCAGTAAACCTGAAGTGAAGCATCGGAATCTAAATCTGACCTCACAGGAGAGGTTCGAATCATAAAAAGTGAGAGTGTCAGCCCTCTTGTACTTATGCCGGCACTGTGCCATTTGTATTAAATTCGGATGCAATTTCTGTGTTTCATCGTCAATAAGAAGGTCCAAGGGATACAGTAAACCTGAAGTGAAGCATCGGAATCTAAAACTGGACTCACAGGAGAGTTTCAAATCATAGAAAGTGAGAGTGTCAGTCCTCTTGTACTTATGACGGCATTGTGCCTTTTGAATTTAATCCGATGCAATTTCTGTGTTTCATCATTAATAAGAAGGTGCAAGGTATACAGTAAACCTGGAGTGAAGCATCACAATCTAAATCTGACCTCACAGGAGAGGTTCGAATCATAGAAAGTGAGAGTGTCTGTCCTCTTGTACTTAAGTCGGCATTGTGCCATTTGTATTAAATTCGGATGCAATTTCTGTGTTTCATCGTCAATAAGAAGGTCCAAGGGATACTGTAAACCTGAAGTCAAGCATCGGAATCTAAAACTGGACTCACAGGAGAGGTTCAAATCATAGAAAGTGAGAGTGTCAGTGCTCTTGTACTTAAGTCGCCATTGTGCCTTTTGTATTAAATTCGGATGCAATTTCTATGTTTCATCGTCAATAAGAAGGTCCAAGGGATACAGTAAACCTGAAGTGAAGCATCGGAATCTAAAACTGCACTCACAGGAGAGGTTCAAATCATAGAAAATTAGAGTGTCAGTCCTCTTGTACCTAAGTCGGCATTGTGCCTTTTGAATTTAATTCCGATGCTATTTCTGTGTTTCATTGTCAATAAGAAAGTCCAAGGGATACAGTAAACCTGAAGTGAAGCATCGGAATCTAAAACTGGACTCACAGGAGAGGTTCAAATCATAGAAAGTGAGAGTGTCAGTTCTCTTCCACTTAGGTCGGCATTGTGCCTTTTGAATTTAATTCCGATGCAATTTCTGTGTTTCATCGTCAATAAGAAGGTCTAAAGGATACAGTAAAACTGAAGTGAAGCATCGGAATCTAAAACTGGACTCACAGGAGAGATTCAAATCATAGAAAGTTAGAGTGTCAGTCATCTTGTACTTAAGTCGGCATTGTGATTTTTGAATTTAAGTCCGATGCAATTTCTGTGTTTCATCGTCAATAAGAAGGTCCAACGGATATAGTAAACCTGGAGTGAAGCATCGGAATTTAAGACTGGACTCACAGGAGAGGTTCAAATCATAGAAAGTGAGAGTGTCAGTCCTCTTATACTTAAGTCGGCATTGTGGCATTTGTATTAAATTTGGATGCGGTTTCTGTGTTTTATCGTCAATAAGAAGGTCCAAGGGATACAGTACACCTGAAGTGAAGCATCGGAATCTAAATCTGACATCACAGGAGCGGTTCGAATCATAGAAAGTGAGAGTGTCAGCCCTCTTAAACTTAAGTCGGCATTGTGCCATTTGTATTAAATTCGGATGCAATTTCTGTGTTTCATCGTCAATAAGAAGGTCCAAGGGATGCAGTAAACCTGAGGGGAAGCATCGGAATCTAAAACTGGACTCACAGGAGAGGTTGAAATCATAGAAAGTGAGAGTGTCAGTCCTCTTGCACTTAAGTCGGCATTGTGCCTTTTGTATTAAATTCGGATGCAAACTCTATGTTTCATCGTCAATAAGAAGGTCCAAGGGATACAGTAAACCTGAAGTGAAGCATCGGAATCTAAAACCGGACTCACTGGAGAGGTTCAAATCATAGAAAGATAGATTGTCAGTCCTCTTGTACTTAAGTCGGCATTGTGGCTTTGGAATTTAATTCCGTTCCAATTTCTGTGTGTCATCGTCAATAAGAAGGTTCAAGGGATACAGTAAACCTGAAGTGAAGCATCGGAATCTAAAACTGGACTCACAGGAGAGGTTCAAATCATAGAAAGTGAGAGTGTCAGTCCTCTTTTACTTAAGTCGGCATTGTGCGTTTTGAATTTAAATCCGATGCAATTTCTGTGTTTCATCGTCAATAAGAAGGTCCAAGGGATACAGTAAACCTGAAGTGAAGCATCGGAATCTAAAACTGGACTCACAGGAGATGTTCAAATCATAGAAAGTGAGATAGTCAGTCCTCTTGTACTTAAGTCGCCATTGTGATTTTTGTATTAAATTCGGATGCAATTTCTGTGTTTCATCGTCAATAAGAAGGTCCAAGGGATACAGTAAACCTGAAGGGAAGCATCGGAATCTAAAACTGGACTCACAGGAGAGGTTCAAATCATAGAAAGTTAGAGTGTCTGTCCTCTTGTACTTAATTCGGTATTGTACCTTTTGTATTAAATTCGGATGCAAACTCTGTGTTTCATCGTCAATTAGAAGGTCCAAGGGATACAGTAAACCTGAAGTGAAGCATCGGAATCTAAAACTGGACTCACAGGAGAGGTTCAAATCATAGAAAGTGAGAGTGTCAGTCCTCTTGTACTTAAGAAGGCATTGTGCCTTTTGAATTTAATTCCGATGCAAATTCTGTGTTTCATCATCAATAAGAAGGTGCAAGGTATACAGTAAACCTGGAGTGAAGCATCGGAATCTAAATCTGACCTCAAAGGAGACTTTCGAATCATAGAAAGTGAGAGTGTCTGTCCTCTTGTACTTAGGTCGGCATTGTGCCATTTGTATTAAATTCGGATGCAATTTCTGTGTTTCATCGTCAATAAGAAGGTCCAAGGGATACAGTAAACCTGAAGTGAAGCATCGGAATCTAAAACTGGACTCACAGGAGAGGTTCAAATCATAGAAAGTGAGAGTGTCAGTGCTCTTGTACTTAAGCCGCCATTGTGCCTTTTGTATTAAATTCGGATGCAATTTCTGTGTTTCATCGTCAATAAGAAAGTCCAAGGGATACAGTAAACCTGAAGTGAAGCATCGGAATCTAAAACTGCACTCACAGGAGAGGTTCAAATCATAGAAAATTAGAGTGTCAGTCCTCTTGTACCTAAGTCGGCATTGTGCCTTTTGAATTTAATTCCGATGCTATTTCTGTGTTTCATTGTCAATAAGAAAGTCCAAGGGATACAGTAAACCTATAGTGAAGCATCGGAATCTAAAACTGGACTCACAGGAGAGGTTCAAATCATAGAAAGTGAGAGTGTCAGTTCTCTTCTACTTAGGTCGGCATTGTGCCTTTTGAATTTAATTCCGATGCAATTTCTGTGTTTCATCGTCAATAAGAAGGTCCAAAGATACAGTAAAACTGAAGTTAAGCATCGGAATCTAAAACTGGACTCACAGGAGAGATTCAAATCATAGAAAGTTTGAGTGTCTCTCCTCTTGTACCTAATTCGGTATTGTGCCTTTTGTATTAAATTCGGATGCAATTTCTGTGTTTCATCGTCAATAAGAAGGTCCAAGGGATACAATAAACCTTAAGTAAATCATCGGAATCTAAAACTGGACTCACAGGAGAAGTTCAAATCATAGAAAGTTAGAGTGTCAGTACTCTTGTACTTAAGTCGGCATTGCGCCTTTTGTATTAATTTCGGATGCAAACTCTGTGTTTCATCGTCAATACGAAGGTCCAAGGGATACAGTAAACCTGAAGTGAAGCATCGGAATCTAAAATTGGACTCACAGAAGAATTTCTAGTCATAGAAAGTTAGAGTGTCAGTCATCTTGTACTTAAGTCGGCATTGTGATTTTTGAATTTAATTCCGATGCAATTTCTGTGTTTCATCGTCAATAAGAAGGTCCAAGGGATACAGTAAACCTGGAGCGAAGCATCGGAATTTAAGACTGGACTCACAGGAGAGGTTCAAATCATAGAAAGTTAGAATGTCTGTCCTCTTGTACTTAAGTCGGCATTGTGCCTTTTGTATTGAATTCGGATGCAATTTCTGTGTTTCATCGTCAATAAGAAGGTGCAAGGTATACAGTAAACCTAAAGAGAAGCTTCGGAATCTAAAACTGGACTCACAGGAGAGATTCAAATCATAGAAAGTTAGAGTGTCTCTCCTCTTGTACCTAATTCGGTATTGTGCCTTTTGTATTAAATTCGGATGCAATTTCTGTGTTTCATCGTCAATAAGAAGGTCCAAGCGATACAGTAAACCTTAAGTAAATCATCGGAATCTAAAACTGGACTCACAGGAGAGGTTCAAAACATAGAAAGTTAGAGTGTCAGTCCTCTTGTACTTAAGTCGACATTGTGCCTTTTGTATTAATTTCGGATGCAAGCTCTGTGTTTCATCGTCAATAAGAAGGTCCAAGGGATACAGTTAACCTGAAGTGAAGCATCGGAATCTAAAACTGGACTCACAGAAGAAGTTCAAGTCATAGAAAGTTAGAGTGTCAGTCCTCTTGTACTTAAGTCGGCATTGTGATTTTTGAATTTAATTCTGATGCAATTTCAGTGTTTCATCGTCAATAAGAACGTCCAAGGGATACAGTAAACCTGGAGTGAAGCATCGGAATCTAAGACTGGACTAACAGGAGAGGTTCATATCATAGAAAGTGAGAGTGTCAGTCCTCTTTTACTTAAGTCGGCATTGTGCGTTTTGAATTTAATTTCGATGCAATTTCTGTGTTTCATCGTCAATAAGAAGGTCCAAGGGATACAGTGAACCTGAAGTGTAGCATCGGAATCTAAAACTGGACTCACAGGAGAGGTTCAAATCATAGAAAGTGAGAGTGTCACTCCTCTTGTACTTAAGTTGGTATTGTGCCTTTTGTATTAAATTCGGATGCAATTTCTGTGTTTCATCATCAATAAGAAGGTCCAAGGGATACAGTAAACATTAAGTGAAGCATCGGAATCGAAAACTGGACTCGCAGGAGAGGTTCATATCATAGAATGTCAGAGTGTCAGTCCTCTTTTACTTAAGTTGGCATTGTGCCTTTTGTATTAAATTCCGATGCAATTTCTGTGTTTCATCGTCAATAAGAAGGTCCAAGAAATACAGTAAACCTCAAGTGAAGCATAAGAATCTAAAACTGGACTCACAGGAGAGGTTTAAATCATAGAAAGTTAGAGTGTCAGTCCTCTTTTACTTAAGTCGGCATTGTGCCTTTTGATATTAAATTCCGATGCAGTTTCTGTGTTTCATCGTCAATCAGAAGGTGCAAGGTATACAGTAAACCTGAAGTGAAGCATCGGAATCTAAAACTGGACTCATAGGAGAGGTTCAAATCATATAAAGTGAGTGTGTCAGTCCTCTTGTACTTAAGTCGGCATTGTGCCATTTGTATTAAATTCGGATGAAATTTCTGTGTTTCATCGTCAATAAGAAGGTCGAAGGTATACAGTAAACCTGAAGTGAAGCATCGGAATCTAAAACTGGACTCACAGGAGAGGTTCAAATCATAGAAAGTTAGACTGTCAGTCCTCTTGTACTTAAGTCGGCATTGTGCCTTTTGTATTAAATTCGGATGGAATTTCTGTGTTTCATCGTAAATAAGAAGGAGCAAGGTATACAGTAAACCTGAAGTGAAGCATCGGAATCTAAAACTAGACTCACAGGAGAGGTTCAAATCATAGAAAGTGAGAGTGTCAGTCCTCTTGTACTTAAGTCGACATTGTGCCATTTGTATTACATTCGGATTCAATTTCTGTGTTTCATAGTCAATAAGAAGGTCCAAGGGATACAGTAAACCTGAAGTGAAGCATCGGAATCTAAAACTGGACTCACAGGAGAGTTTCAAAACATAGAAAGTTAGAGTGTCAGTCCTCTTTTACTTAAGTCGGCATTGTGCCTTTTGTATTCAATTCCGATGCAATTTCTATGTTTCATCGTCAATAAGAAGGTGCAAGGTACACAGTAAACCTGAAGTGAAGCATCGGAATTTAAAACCGGTCTCACAGGAGAGGTTCTAATCATAGAAAGTGCGAGTGTCAGTCCTCTTGTACTTAAGTCGGCATTGTGCCATTTGTATTAAATTCGGATGCGATTTTCGTGTTTTATCGTCAATAAGAAGGTCCAAGGGATACCGTAAACCTGAAGTGAAGCATCGGAATCTAAATCTGACCTCACAGGAGAGGTTCGAATCATAGAAAGTGAGATTGTCAGCCATCTTGTACTTAAGTCGGCATTGTGCCATTTGTATTAAATTCGGATGCAATTTCTGTGTTTCATCGTCAATAAGAATGTAAAAGGGATACAGTAAACCTGAGGTGAAGCATCGGAATCGAAATCTGGACTCACAGGAGAGATTCAAATCATAGAAAGTGAATGTGTCAGTCCTCTTGTACTTAAGTCGCCATTGTGCCTTTTGTATTGAATTCGGATGCAATTTCTGTGTTTCATCGTCAATAAGAAGGTGCAAGGTATACAGTAAACCTAAAGAGAAGCTTCGGAATCTAAAACTGGACTCACAGGAGAGATTCAAATCATAGAAAGTTAAAGTGTCTCTCCTCTTGTACCTAATTCGGTATTGTGCCTTTTGTATTAAATTCGGATGCAATTTCTGTGTTTCATCGTCAATAAGAAGGTCCAAGGGATACAGTAAACCTTAAGTAAATCATCGGAATCTAAAACTGGACTCACAGGAGAGGTTCAAAACATAGAAAGTTAGAGTGTCAGTCCTCTTGTACTTAAGTCGACGTTGTGCCTTTTGTATTAATTTCGGATGCAAGCTCTGTGTTTCATCGTCAATAAGAAGGTCCAAGGGATACAGTAAACCTGAAGTGAAGCATCGGAATCTAAAACTGGACTCACAGAAGAAGTTCAAGTCATAGAAAGTTAGAGTGTCAGTCCTCTTGTACTTAAGTCGGCATTGTGATTTTTGAATTTAATTCTGATGCAATTTCTGTGTTACATCGTCAATAAGAACGTCCAAGGGATACAGTAAACCTGGAGTGAAGCATCGGAATCCAAGACTGGACTAACAGGAGAGGTTCATATTATAGAAAGTGAGAGTGTCAGTCCTCTTTTACTTAAGTCGGCATTGTGCGTTTTGAATTTAATTTCGATGCAATTTCTGTGTTTCATCGTCAATAAGAAGGTCCAAGGGATACAGTGAACCTGAAGTGAAGCATCGGAATCTAAAACTGGACTCACAGGAGAGGTTCAAATCATAGAAAGTGAGAGTGTCACTCCTCTTGTACTTAAGTTGGTATTGTGCCTTTTGTATTAAATTCAGATGCAATTTCTGTGTTTCATCATCTATAAGAAGGTCCAAGGGATACAGTAAACACTAAGTGAAGCATCGGAATCTAAAACTGGACTCGCTGGAGAGGTTCATATCATAGAATGTCAGAGTGTCAGTCCTCTTTTACTTAAGTTGGCATTGTGCCTTTTGTATTAAATTCCGATGCAATTTCTGTGTTTCATCGTCAATAAGAAGGTCCAAGAAATACAGTAAACCTCAAGTGAAGCATAAGAATCTAAAACTGGACTCACAGGAGAGGTTCAAATCATAGAAAGTTAGAGTGTCAGTCCTCTTTTACTTAAGTCGGCATTGTGCCTTTTGTATTAAATTCCGATGCAGTTTCTGTGTTTCATCGTCAATCAGAAGGTGCAAGGTATGCAGTAAACCTGAAGTGAACCATCGGAATCTAAAACTGGACTCATAGGAGAGGTTCAAATCATATAAAGTGAGTGTGTCAGTCCTCTTGTACTTAAGTCGGCATTGTGCCATTTGTATTAAATTCGGATGAAATTTCTGTGTTTCATCGTCAATAAGAAGGTCAAAGGTATACAGTAAACCTGAAGTGAAGCATCGGAACCTAAAACTGGACTCACAGGAGAGGTTCAAATCATAGAAAGTTAGACTGTCAGTCCTCTTGTACTTAAGTCGGCATTGTGCCTTTTGTATTAAATTCGGATGGAATTTCTGTGTTTCATCGTAAATAAGAAGGAGCAAGGTATACAGTAAACCTGAAGTGAAGCATCGGAATCTAAAACTAGACTCACAGGAGAGGTTCAAATCATAGAAAGTGAGAGTGTCAGTCCTCTTGTACTTAAGTCGACATTGTGCCATTTGTATTACATTCGGATTCAATTTCTGTGTTTCATAGTCAATAAGAAGGTCCAAGGGATACAGTAAACCTGAAGTGAAGCATCGGAATCTAAAACTGGACTCACAGGAGAGTTTCAAAACATAGAAAGTTAGAGTGTCAGTCCTCTTTCACTTAAGTCGGCATTGTGCCTTTTGTATTCAATTCCGATGCAATTTCTATGTTTCATCGTCAATAAGAAGGTGCAAGGTACACAGTAAACCTGAAGTGAAGCATCGGAATTTAAAACCGGTCTCACAGGAGAGGTTCTAATCATAGAAAGTGCGAGTGTCAGTCCTCTTGTACTTCAGTCGGCATTGTGCCATTTGTATTAAATTCGGATGCGATTTTCGTGTTTTATCGTCAATAAGAAGGTCCAAGGGATACAGTAAACCTGAAGTGAAGCATCGGAATCTAAATCTGACCTCACAGGAGAGGTTCTAATCATAGAAAGTGAGATTGTCAGCCATCTTGTACTTAAGTCGGCATTGTGCCATTTGTATTAAATTCGGATGCAATTTCTGTGTTTCATCGTCAATAAGAATGTCCAAGGGATACAGTAAACCTGAGGTGAAGCATCGGAATCAAAATCTGGACTCACAGGGGAGATTCAAATCATAGAAAGTGAATGTGTCAGTCCTCTTGTACTTAAGTCGCCATTGTGCCTTTTTTATTAAATTCGGAGGCAATTTCTGGGTTTCATCGTCACTAAGAAGGCCCAAGGGATACAGTAAACCTGAAATGACGCATCGGAATCCAAAACTGGACTCACAGGACAGGTTCAAATCATAGAAAGTTAGAGTGTCAGTCCTCTTGTACTTAAGTCGGCATTGTGCCTTTTGTATTAAATTCGGATGCAAACTCTGTGTTTCATCGTCAATAAGAAGGTCCAAGGGATACAGTAAACATGAAGTGAAGCATCGGAATCTAAAACTGGACTCACAGGAGAGGTTCAAATCATAGAAAGTTAGAGTCTCAGTCCTCTTGTACTTAAGTCGGCATTGTGCCTTTTGAATTTAATTCCGATGCAATTTCTGTGTTTCATCGTCAATAAGAAGGTCCAAGGGATACAGTAAACCTGAAGTGAAGCAATGGAATCTAAAACTGGACTCACAGGAGAGGTTCAAATCATAGAAAGTGAGAGTGTCAGACCTTTTTTACTTAAGTCGGCATTGTGCGTTTTGAATTTGATTCCGATGCAATTTCTGTATTTCATCGTCAATAAGAAGGTCCAAGGGATACAGTAAACCAGAAGTGAAGCGTCGGAATCTAAAACAGCACTCACAGTAGATGTTCAAATCATAGAAAGTGAGAGTGTCAGTCCTCTTGTACTTAAGTCGCCATTGTGCCTTTTGTATTAAATTCGGATGCAATTTCTGTGTTTCATCGTCAATAAGAAGGTCCAAGGAATACAGTAAACCTGAAGTGAAGCATCGGAAACTAAAACTGGACTCACAGAAGAGGTTCAAATCATAGAAAGTCAGAGTTTCAGTTTTCTTGTACTTGAGTCGGCATTGTGCCCTTTGTATTAATTTCGGATGCAAACTCTGTGTTTCATCGTCAATAAGAAAATCCAAGGGATACAGTAAACCTGAAGTGAAGCATCGGAATCTAAAACTGGACTCACAGAAGAAGTACAAATCATAGAAAGTTAGAGTGTCAGTCATCTTGTACTTAAGTCGGCATTGTGATTTCTGAATTAAATTCCGATGCAATTTCTGTGTTTCATCGTCAATAAGAAGGTGCAAGGTATACAGTAAACCTGAAGAGAAGCATCGGAATCTAAAACTGGACTCACTGGAGAGGTTCAAATCATAGAAAGTGAGAGTGTCAGTCCTCGTGTACTTAAGTCGGCATTGTGCCTTTTGTATTAAATTCGGATGCAATTTCTGTGTTTCATCGTCAATACGAAGGTCCAAGGGATACAGTAAACCTGAAGTGAAGCATCGGAATCCAAAACTGGACTCACAAGAGAGGTTCAAATCATAGAAAGTGAGAGTGTCAGTCCTCTTTTACTTAAGTCGGCATTGTGCGTTTTGAATTTAATTCCGATGCAATTTCTGTGTTTCATCGTCAATAAGAAGGTCCAAGGGATACAGTAAACCTGAAGTGAAGCATCGGACTTTAAAACTGGACTCACAGGAGAGGTTCAAATCATAGAAAGTTAGAATGTCTGTCCTCTTGTACTTAAGTCGGCATTGTGCCTTTTGTATTGAATTCGGATGCAACTTCTGTGTTTCATCGTCAGTAAGAAGGTGCAAGGTATACAGTAAACCTGAAGAGAAGCATAGGAATCTAAAACTGGACTCACTGGAGAGGTTCAAATCATTGATAGTGAGAGCGTCAGTCCTCTTGTACTTATGTCGGCATTGTGGCATTTGTATCAAATTCGGATGCATTTTCTGTGTTTCATCGTCAATAAGAAGGTCCAAGGGATACAGTAAACCAGAAGTGAAGCATCGGAATCTAAAACTGGACTGGAGAGGTTCAAATCATAGAAAGTTAGAGTGTCAGTTCTCTTCTACTTAGGTCGGCATTGTGCCTTTTGAATTTAATTCTGATGCAATTTCTGTGTTTCATCGTCAATAAGAAGGTCCAAAGGATACAGTAAAACTGAAGTGAAGCATCGGAATCTAAAACTGGACTCACAGGAGAGATTCAAATCATAGAAAGTTAGAGTGTCTCTCCTCTTGTACCTAATTCGGTATTGTGCCTTCTGTATTAAATTCGGATGCAATTTGTGTGTTTCATCGTCAATAAGAAGGTCCAAGGGATACAGTAAACCTTAAGTAAATCATCGGAATCAAAAACTGGACACACAGGAGAGGTTCAAATCATAGAAAGTTAGAGTGTCAGTCCTCTTGTACTTAAGTCGTCATTGTGCATTTTGTATTAATTTCTGATGCAAACTCTGTGTTTCATCGTCAATAAGAAGGTCCAAGGGATACAGTAAACCTGAAGTGAAGCATCGGAATCTAAAACTGGACTCACAGAAGAAGTTCAAATCATAGAAAGTTAGAGTGTCAGTCCTCTTGTACTTAAGCCGGCATTGTGATTTTTGAATTTAATTCCGATGCAATTTCTGTGTTTCATCGTCAATGAGAAGGTCCTAGGGATACAGTAAACCTGGAGTGAAGCATCGGAATCTAAGACAGGACTCACAGGAGAGGTTCAAATCATAGAAAGTGAGAGTGTCAGTCCTCTTTTACTTAAGTCGGCATTGTGCGTTTTGAATTTAATTCCGATGCAATTTCTGTGTTTCATCGTCAATAAGAAGGTCCAAGGGATACAGTGAACCTGAAGTGAAGCATCGGAATCTAAAACTGGACTCACATGAGAGGTTCAAATCATGGAAAGTGAGAGTGTCATTCCTCTTCTACTTAAGTCGGCATTGTGCCATTTGTATTAAATTCGGGTGCAATTTCTGGGTTTCATCGTCAATAAGAAGGTCCAAGGGGTACAGTAAACCTGAAGTGAAGCATCGGAATCAAAAACTTGACTCACAGGAAAGGTTCAAATCATAGAAAGTGAGAGTGTCAGTCCTCTTGTACTTAAGTCGGCATTGTGGCATTAGTATTAAATTTGGATGCAATTTCTGTGTTTCATCGTCAATAAGAAGGTCCAAGGGATACAATAAACCTGAAGTGAAGCATCGGAATCTAAAACTGGACTCACAGGAGAGGTTCAAATCATAGAAAGTTAGAATGTCACTCCTCTTGTACTTGCGTCGGTATTGTGCCTTTTGTATTAAATTCGGGTGCAATTTCTGTGTGTCATCGTCAATAAGAAGGTCCAAGGGATACAGTAAACCTGAAGTGAAGCATCGGACTCTAAAACTGGACTCACAGGAGAGGTTCAAATCATAGAAAGTTAGAATGTCAGTCCTCTTGTACTTAAGTCGGCATTGTGCCTTTTGTATTGAATTCGGATGCAATTTCTGTGTTTCATGGTCACTAAGAAAGTGCAAGGTATACAGTAAACCTGAAGAGAAGCATCGGAATCTAAAACTGGACTCACTGGAGAGGTTCAAATCATAGAAAGTGAGAGTGTCAGTCCTCTTGTACTTAAGTCGGCATTGTGGCATTTGTATTAATTTCGGATGCAATTTCTGTGTTTCATCGTCAATAAGAAGGTCCAAGGGATACAGTAAACCTGAAGTGAAGCATCGGAATCAAAAACTGGACTCACAGGAGAGGTTCAAATCATAGAGAGTGAGAGTGTCAGTCCTCTTGTACTTTAGTCGCCATTGTGATTTTTGTATTAAATTCGGATCCAATTTCTGTGTTTCATCGTCAATAAGAAGGTCCAAGGGATACAGTAAACCTGAAGTGAAGCATCGGAATCAAAAACTGGACTCACAGGAGAGATTCAAATCATAGAAAGTTAGAGTGTCACTCCTCTTGTACTTATGTCGATATTGTGCCTTTTGTATTAAATTCGGATGCAATTTCTGTGTTTCATCATCAATAAGAAGGTCCAAGGGATACAGTAATCATTAAGTGAAGCATCGGAATTAAAACTGGACTCGAAGGAGAGGTTCAAATCATAGAATGTCAGAGTGTCAGTCCTCTTTTACTTAAGTCGGCATTGTGCCTTTTGTATTAAATTCCGATGCAATTTCTGTGTTTCATCGTCAATAAGAAGGTCCAAGGGATACAGTAAACCTCAAGTGAAGCATCAGAATCTAAAACTGGACTCACAGGAGAGGTTCAAATCATAGAAAGTTAGAGTGTCAGTCCTCTTTTACTTAAGTCGGCATTGTGCCTTTTGTATTAAATTCCGTAGCAGTTTCTGTGTTTCATCGACAATCAGAAGGTGCAAAGTATACAGTAAACCTGAAGTGAAGCATCGGAATCTAAAACTGGACTCACAGGAGAGGTTCAAATCATAGAAAGTGCGAGTGTCAGTCCTCTTGTACTAAGTCGCCATTGTGCCTTTTGTGTTAAATTCGGATGCAATTTCTGTGTTTCATCGTCAATAAGAAGGTCCAAGGGATACAGTAAACCTGAAGTGAAGCATCGGAATTCAAAACTGGACTCACAGGAGTGGTTCAAATCATAGAAAGTTAGAGTGTCGGTCCTCTTGTACTTAAGTCGGCATTGTGCCTTTTGTATTAAATTCGGATGGAAACTCTGTGTTTCATCGTCAATAGGAAGGTCCAAGGGATACAGTAAACCTGAAGTGAAGCATCGGAATCTAAAACTGGACTCACAGGACACGTTCAAATCATAGAAAGTTAGAGTGTCAGTCCTCTTGTACTTAAGTCGGCATTGTGCCTTTTGAATTTAATTCCGATGCAATTTCTGTGTTTCATCGTCAATAAGAAGGTCCAAGGGATACAGTAAACCTGAGGTGAAGCATCGGAATCTAAAACTGGACTCACAGGAGAGGTTCAAATCATAGAAAGTGAGAGTGTAAGTCCTCTTGTACTTAAGACGGCGTTGTGACTTTCGAATTTAATTCCGATGCAATTTCTGTGTTTTATCGTCAATAAGAAGGTGCAAGGTATACAGTAAACCTGAAGTCAAGCATCGGAATCTAAACTGACCTCACAAAAGAGGTTCGAATCATAGAGAGTGAGAGTGTCACTCCTCTTGTACTTAAGTCGGCATTGTGCCATTTGTTTTAAATTCGGATGCAATTTCTGTGTTTCATCGTCAATAAGAAGGTCCAAGGGATACAGTAAACCTGAAGTGAAGCATCGGAATCTAAAACTGGACTCACAGGAGAGGTTCAAATCATAGAAAGTGAAAGTGTCAGTCCTCTTGTACTTAAGCCGCCATTGTGCCTTTTGTATTAAATTCGGATGCAATTTCTGTGTTTCATCGTCAATAAGAAGGTCCAAGGGATACAGTAAACCTGAAGTAAAGCATCGGAATCTAAAACTGGACTCACAGGAGAGGTTCAAATCATAGAAAGTTAGAGTGTCAGTCCTCTTGTACTTAAGTCGGCATTGTGCCCTTTGTATTAAATTCGAATGCAAACTCTGTGTTTCATCGTGAATAAGAAGGTCCAAGGGATACAGCAAAACTTAAGTGAAGCATCAGAATTTAAAACTGGAGTCTTAGGAGAGGTTCAAATCATAGAATGTTAGAATGTCAGTCCTCTTGTACTTAAGTCGGCATTGTGCCTTTTGCACTAAATTCGGATGCAATTTCTGTTTTTCATCGTCAATAAGAAGGTGCAAGGTATACAGCAAACCTGAAGTGAAGCATCGGAATCTAAAACTGGACTCAGAGGAGAGGTTCAAATCATAGAAAGTTAGAGTGTCAGTCCTCTTGTACTTAAGTCGGCATTGTGCCTTTTGAATTTAATTCCGATGCAATTTCTGTGTTTCATCGTCAATAAGAAGGTCCAAGGGATACAGTGAACCTGAAGTGAAGCATCGGAATCTAAAACTGGACTCACAGGAGAGGTTCAACTCATAGAAAGTTAGAGTGTCAGTCCTCTTGTACTTAAGTCGGCATTGTACCTTTTGTATTAAATTCGGATGCAAACTCTGTGTTTCATCGTCAATTAGAAGAACCAAGGGATACAGTAAACCTGAAGTGAAGCATCGGAATCTAAAACTGGACTCACAGGAGAGGTTCAAATCATAAAAAGTTAGAGTGTCAGTCCTCTTGTACTTAAGTCGGCATTGTGCCTTTTGAATTTAATTCCGATGCTATTGCTGTGTTTCATTGTCAATAAGAAGGTCCAAGGGATACAGTAAACCCGAAGTGAAGCACCGGAATCTAAAACTGGACTCACAGGAGAAGTTCAAATCAAAGAATGTGAGAGTGTCAGTCCTCTTGTAGTTAAGTCGGCATTGTACCTTTTGTATTAAATTCGGATGCAAACTCTGTGTTTCATCGTCAATTAGAAGGTCCAAGGGATACAGTAAACCTGAAGTGAAGCATCGGAATGTAAAACTGGACTCACTGGACAGGTTCAAATCATAGAAAGTGAGAGTATCAGTCCTCTTGTACTTAAGTCGGTATTGTGCCTTTTGAATTTAATTCCGATGCAATTTCTGTGTTTCATCGTCAATAAGAAGCTGCAAGGTATACAGTAAACCTGAAGTGAAGCTTCGAAATCTAAAACAGGACTCACAGGAGAGGTTTAAATCAAAGAAAGTGAAAGTGTTAGTCCTCTTCTACTTAAGTCGGCACTGTGCCTTTTGAATTTAATTCCGATGCAATTTCTGTGTTTCATCGTCAATAAGAACGTCCAAGGGATACAGTAAACCTGAAGTTAAGCATCGGAAACCTAAAACTGGACTCACAGGAGAGGTTCAAATCATAGAAAGTGAGAGTGTCAGTCCTCTTGTACTTAAGTCGCCTTTGTGCCTTTTTTGTATTTAATTCTGATGCAATTTCTGTGTGTCATCGTCAATAAGAAGGTCCAAGGGATACAGTAAACCTGAAGTAAAGCATCGGAATCTAAAACTGGACTCACAGAAGAGGTTCAAATCATAGAAAGTTAGAGTGACAGTCCTCTTGTACTTAAGTCGGCATTGTACCTTTTGTATTAAATTCGGATGCAAACTCTGTGTTTCATCGTCAATTAGAAGGTAAAAGGGATACAGTAAACCTGAAGTGAAGCATCGGAATGCAAAACTGGACTCACACGAGAGGTTCAAATCATAGAAAGTGAGAGTGTCAGTCCTCTTGTACTTAAGTCGGTATTGTGCCTTTTGAATTTAATTCCGATCCAATTTCTGTGTTTCATCGTCAATAAGAAAGTGCAAGGTATACAGTAAACCTGAAGTGAAGCATCGGAATCTAAAACTGGATTCGCATCAGAGGTTCAAATCATAGAATGTTAGAGTGTCAGTCCTCTTTTACTTAAGACGGCATTGTGCCATTTGTATTAAATACGGATGCGATTTCTGTGTTTTATCGTCAACAAGAAGGTCCAAGGGATACAGTAAACCTGAAGTGAAGCATCGGAATCTAAATCTGACCTCACAGGAGAGGTTCGAATCATAGAAAGTGAGAGTGTCAGTCCTCTTGTACTTATGTCGGCATTGTGCCATTTGTATTAAATTCGGATGCAATTTCTGTGTTTCATCGTCAATAAGAAGGTCCAAGAGATACAGTAAATCTGAGGTGAAGCATCGGAATCTAAAACTGGACTAACAGGAGAGGTTCATATCATAGAAAGAGAGAGTGTCAGTCCTCTAGTACTTAAGTCACCATTGTGACTTTTGTATTAATTTCGGATGCAATATCTGTGTTTCATCGTCAATAAGAAGGTCCAAGGGAAACAGTAAACCTGAAGTGAAGCATCGGAATCTAAAACTAAACTCACAGGAGAGGTTCAAATCATAAAAAATTACAGTGTCAGTCCTCTTGTACTAAAGTCGGCATTGTGCCTTTTGAATTTCATTCCGATGATATTTTTGTGTTTCATTGTCAATAAGAAGGTCCAAGGGACACAGTAAACCTAAAGTGAAGCATTGGAATCTAAAACTGGACTCACAGGAGAGATTCAAATCATAGATAGTGAGAGTGTCAGTCCTCTTTTACTTGAGTCGGCATTGTGCGTTTTAAATTAAATTCCGATGCATTATCTGTGTATCATCATCAATAAGAAGGTCCAAGGGATACAGTAAACCTGAAGTGAAGCATCGTAATCTAGAACTGGACTCACAGGAGATGTTCAAATCATAGAAAGTGAGAGTGTCAGTCCTCTTGTACTTAAGCCGCCATTGTGATTTTTGTATTAAATTCGGATGCAATTTCTGTGTTTCATCGTCAATAAGAAGGTCAAAGGGATACAGTAAACCTGAAATGAAGCATCGGAATCTAAAACTGGACTCACAGGAGAGGTGCAAATCATAGAAAGTTAGAGTGTCAGTCCGCTTGTACTTAAGTCGGCATTGTACCTTTAGTATTATATTCGGATGCAAACTCTGTGTTTCATCGTCAATTAGAAGGTCCAAGGAATACAGTAAACCTGAAGTGAAGCATCGGAATCTAAAACTGGACTCACAGGAGAGGTTCGAATCATAGAAAGTGAGATAGTCAGACCTCTTGTACTTAAGTCGGCATTGCGAAATTTGTATTAAAATCGGATGCAATTTCTGTGTTTCATCGTCAATAAGAAGGTCCAAGGGAAACAGTACACCTGAAGTGAAGCATCGGAATCTAAAACTAGACTCACAGGAGAGGTTCAAATCATAGAAAGTGAGAGTGTCACTCCTCTTGTACTTAAGTCGGCATTGTGCCTTTTGTATTAAATTCGGATGCAAACTCTGTGTTTCATCGTCAATAGGAAGGTCCAAGGGATACAGTAAACCTGAAGTGAAGCATCGGAATCTAAAACTGGACTCACAGGAGAGGTTCAAATCATAGAAATTTATAGTGTCAGTCCTCTTGTGCTTAAGACGGCATTGTGCCTTTTGAATTTAATTCCGATGCTATTTCTTTGTTTCATTGTCAATAAGAAGTTCCAAGGGATACAGTAAACCTGAAGTGAAGCATCGGAATCTAAATCTGACCTCACAGGAGAGGTTCAAATCATAGAGAGTGAGAGTGTCAGTCCTCTTTTACTTAAGTCGGCATTGTGCGTTTTAAATTTAATTCCGATGCAATATCTGTGTTTCATCGTCGATAAGAAGGTCCAAGGAATACAGTGAGCCTGAAGTGAAGCATCGGAATCTAAAACTGGACTCACAGGAGATGTTCAAATCATAGAAAGTGAGATTGTCAGTCCTCTTGTACTAAAGTCGCCATTGTGATTTTTGTATTAAATTCGGATGCAATTTTTGTGTTTCATCGTCAATAAGAAGGTCCAAGGGATACAGTAAACCTGAAGTGAAGCATCGGAATCTAAAACTGGACTCACAGGAAAGGTGCAAATCATAGAAAGTTAGAGTGTCAGTCCTCTTGTACTTAAGTCGGCATTGTACCTTTTGTATTAAATTCGGATGCAATTTCTGTGTTTCATCGTCAATAAGAAGGTCCAAGGGATACAGTAAACCTTAAGTAAAGCATCGGAATCTAAAACTGGACTCACAGGAGAGGTTCAACTCATAGAAAGTTAGAGTGTCAGTCCTCTTGTACTTAAGTCGGCATTGTACCTTTTGTATTAAATTCGGATGCAAACTCTGTGTTTCATCGTCAATTAGAAGGACCAAGGGATACAGTAAACCTGAAGTGAAGCATCGGAATCTAAAACTGGACTCACAGGAGAGGTTCAAATCATAAAAAGTTAGAGTGTCAGTCCTCTTGTACTTAAGTCGGCATTGTGCCTTTTGAATTTAATTCCGATGCTATTTCTGTGTTTCATTGTCAATAAGAAGGTCCAAGGGATACAGTAAACCCGAAGTGAAGCATCGGAATCTAAAACTGGACTCACAGGAGAAGTTCAAATCAAAGAATGTGAGAGTGTCAGTCCTCTTGTAGTTAAGTCGGCATTGTACCTTTTGTATTAAATTCGGATGCAAACTCTATGTTTCATCGTCAATTAGAAGGTCCAAGGGATACAGTAAACCTGAAGTGAAGCATCGGAATGTAAAACTGGACTCACTGGACAGGTTCAAATCATAGAAAGTGAGAGTATCAGTCCTCTTGTACTTAAGTCGGTATTGTGCCTTTTGAATTTAATTCCGATGCAATTTCTGTGTTTCATCGTCAATAAGAAGCTGCAAGGTATACAGTAAACCTGAAGTGAAGCTTCGAAATCTAAAACAGGACTCACAGGAGAGGTTTAAATCAAAGAAAGTGAAAGTGTTAGTCCTCTTCTACTTAAGTCGGCACTGTGCCTATTGAATTTAATTCCGATGCAATTTCTGTGTTTCATCGTCAATAAGAACGTCCAAGAGATACAGTAAACCTGAAGTTAAGCATCGGAATCTAAAACTGGACTCACAGGAGAGGTTCAAATCATAGAAAGTGAGAGTGTCAGTCCTCTTGTACTTAAGTCGCCTTTGTGCCTTTTTTGTATTTAATTCTGATGCAATTTCTGTGTGTCATCGTCAATAAGAAGGTCCAAGGGATACAGTAAACCTGAAGTAAAGCATCGGAATCTAAAACTGGACTCACAGAAGAGGTTCAAATCATAGAAAGTTAGAGTGACAGTCCTCTTGTACTTAAGTCGGCATTGTACCTTTTGTATTAAATTCGGATGCAAACTCTGTGTTTCATCGTCAATTAGAAGGTAAAAGGGATACAGTAAACCTGAAGTGAAGTATCGGAATGCAAAACTGGACTCACACGAGAGGTTCAAATCATAGAAAGTGAGAGTGTCAGTCCTCTTGTACTTAAGTCGGTATTGTGCCTTTTGAATTTAATTCCGATCCAATTTCTGTGTTTCATCGTCAATAAGAAAGTGCAAGGTATATAGTAAACCTGAAGTGAAGCATCGGAATCTAAAACTGGATTCGCATCAGAGGTTCAAATCATAGAAAGTTAGAGTGACAGTCCTCTTGTACTTAAGACGGCATTGTGCCATTTGTATTAAATACGGATGCGATTTCTGTGTTTTATCGTCAACAAGAAGGTCCAAGGGATACAGTAAACCTGAAGTGAAGCATCGGAATCTAAATCTGACCTCACAGGAGAGGTTCGAATCATAGAAAGTGAGAGTGTCAGTCCTCTTGTACTTATGTCGGCATTGTGCCATTTGTATTAAATTCGGATGCAATTTCTGTGTTTCATCGTCAATAAGAAGGTCCAAGAGATACAGTAAATCTGAGGTGAAGCATCGGAATCTAAAACTGGACTAACAGGAGAGGTTCATATCATAGAAAGAGAGAGTGTCAGTCCTCTAGTACTTAAGTCACCATTGTGACTTTTGTATTAATTTCGGATGCAATATCTGTGTTTCATCGTCAATAAGAAGGTCCAAGGGAAACAGTAAACCTGAAGTGAAGCATCGGAATCTGAAACTAAACTCACAGGAGAGGTTCAAATCATAAAAAATTACAGTGTCAGTCCTCTTGTACTAAAGTCGGCATTGTGCCTTTTGAATTTCATTCCGATGATATTTTTGTGTTTCATTGTCAATAAGAAGGTCCAAGGGATACAGTAAACCTAAAGTGAAGCATTGGAATCTAAAACTGGACTCACAGGAGAGATTCAAATCATAAATAGTGAGAGTGTCAGTCCTCTTTTACTTGAGTCGGCATTGTGCGTTTTAAATTTAATTCCGATGCATTATCTATGTATCATCATCAATAAGAAGGTCCAAGGGATACAGTAAACCTGAAGTGAAGCATCGTAATCTAGAACTGGACTCACAGGAGATGTTCAAATCATAGAAAGTGAGAGTGTCAGTCCTCTTGTACTTAAGCCGCCATTGTGATTTTTGTATTAAATTCGGATGCAATTTCTGTGTTTCATCGTCAATAAGAAGGTCCAAGGGATACAGTAAACCTGAGGTGAAGCATCGGAATCTAAAACTGGACTCACAGGAGAGGTTCAAATCATAGAAAGTGAGAGTGTCAGTCCTCTTGTACTTAAGACGGCGTTGTGACTTTCGAATTTAATTCCGATGCAATTTCTGTGTTTTATCGTCAATAAGAAGGTGCAAGGTATACAGTAAACCTGAAGTCAAGCATCGGAATCTAAACTGACCTCACAAAAGAGGTTCAAATCATAGAAAGTGAGAGTGTCAGTCCTCTTGTACTTAAGCCGCCATTGTGATTTTTGTATTAAATTCGGATGCAATTTCTGTGTTTCATCGTCAATAAGAAGGTCAAAGGGATACAGTAAACCTGAAATGAAGCATCGGAATCTAAAACTGGACTCACAGGAGAGGTGCAAATCATAGAAAGTTAGAGTGTCAGTCCGCTTGTACTTAAGTCGGCATTGTGCCTTTAGTATTATATTCGGATGCAAACTCTGTGTTTCATCGTCAATTAGAAGGTCCAAGGAATACAGTAAACCTGAAGTGAAGCATCGGAATCTAAAACTGGACTCACAGGAGAGGTTCGAATCATAGAAAGTGAGAGTGTCAGACCTCTTGTACTTAAGTCGGCATTGCGAAATTTGTATTAAATTCGGATGCAATTTCTGTGTTTCATCGTCAATAAGAAGGTCCAAGGGAAACAGTAAACCTGAAGTGAAGCATCGGAATCTAAAACTAGACTCACAGGAGAGGTTCAAATCATAGAAAGTGAGAGTGTCACTCCTCTTGTACTTAAGTCGCCATTGTGCCTTTTGTATTAAATTCGGATGCAATTTCTGTGTGTCATCGTCAATAAGAAGGTCCAAGGGATACAGTAAACCTGAAGTAAATCATCGGAATCTAAAACTGGACTCACAGGAGAGGTTCAAATCACAGAAAGTTAGAGTGTGAGTCCTCTTGTACTTAAGTCGGCATTGTGCCTTTTGTATTAAATTCGGATGCAAACTCTGTGTTTCATCGTCAATAAGAAGGTCCAAGGGATACAGTAAACCTGAAGTGAAGCATCGGAATCTAAAACTGGACTCACAGGAGAGGTTCAAATCATAGAAATTTATAGTGTCAGTCCTCTTGTACTTAAGACGGCATTGTGCCTTTTGAATTTAATTCCGATGCTATTTCTTTGTTTCATTGTCAATAAGAAGTTCCAAGGGATACAGTAAACCTGAAGTGAAGCATCGGAATCTAAATCTGACCTCACAGGAGAGGTTCAAATCATAGAGAGTGAGAGTGTCAGTCCTCTTTTACTTAAGTCGGCATTGTGCGTTTTAAATTTAATTCCGATGCAATATCTGTGTTTCATCGTCGATAAGAAGGTCCAAGGAATACAGTGAGCCTGAAGTGAAGCATCGGAATCTAAAACTGGACTCACAGGAGATGTTCAAATCATAGAAAGTGAGATTGTCAGTCCTCTTGTACTAAAGTCGCCATTTTGATTTTTGTATTAAATTCGGATGCAATTTCTGTGTTTCATCGTCAATAAGAAGGTCCAAGGGATACAGTAAACCTGAAGTGAAGCATCGGAATCTAAAACTGGACTCACAGGAAAGGTGCAAATCATAGAAAGTTAGAGTGTCAGTCCTCTTGTACTTAAGTCGGCATTGTACCTTTTGTATTAAATTCGGATGCAAACTCTGTGTTTCATCGTCAATTAGAAGGTCCAAGGGATACAGTAAACCTGAAGTGAAGCATCGGAATGTAAAACTGGACTCACAGGAGAGGTTCAAATCATAGAAAGTGAGAGTGTCAGTCCTCTTGTACTTAAGTCGGCATAGTGCCTTTTGAATTTAATTCCGATGCAATTTCTGTGTTTCATCGTCAATAAGAAGCTGCAAGGTATACAGTAAACCTGAAGTGAAGCATCGGAATCTAAAACTAGACTCACAGGAGAGGTTCAAATCATAGAAAGTGAGAGTGTTAGTCCTCTTCTACTTAGGTCGGCACTGTGCCTTTTGAATTTAGTTCCGATGCAATTTCTGTGTTTCATCGTCAATAAGAACGTCCAAGGGATACAGTAAACCTGAAGTGAAGCATCGGAATCTAAAACTGGACTCACAGGAGAGGTTCAAATCATAGAAAGTGAAAGTGTCAGTCCTCTTGTACTTAAGCCGCCATTGTGCCTTTTGTATTAATTTCGGATGCAATTTCTGTGTTTCATCGTCAATAAGAAGGTCCAAGGGATACAGTAAACCTGAAGTAAAGCATCGGAATCTAAAACTGGACTCACAGGAGAGGTTCAAATCATAGAAAGTTAGAGTGTCAGTCCTCTTGTACTTAAGTCGGCATTGTGCCCTATGTATTAAATTCGAATGCAAACTCTGTGTTTCATCGTGAATAAGAAGGTCCAAGGGATACAGTAAAACTTAAGTGAAGCATCAGAATTTAAAACTGGAGTCTTAGGAGAGGTTCAAATCATAGAATGTTAGAATGTCAGTCCTCTTGTACTTAAGTCGGCATTGTGCCTTTTGCACTAAATTCGGATGCAATTTCTGTTTTTCATCGTCAATAAGAAGGTGCAAGGTATACAGCAAACCTGAAGTGAAGCATCGGAATCTAAAACTGGACTCAGAGGAGAGGTTCGAATCATAGAAAGTGAGAGTGTCAGTCCTCTTATACTTAAGTCGACATTGTGCCATTTGTATTAAATTCGGATGCAATTTCTGTCTTTCATCGTCAGTAAGAAGGTCCAAGCGATACAGTAAACGTGAAGTGAAGCATCGGAATGTAAAACTGGACTCACTGGAGAGGTTCAAATCATAGAAAGAGAGAGTATCAGTCCTCTTGTACTTAAGTCGGTATTGTGCCTTTTGAATTTAATTCCGATGCAATTTCTGTGTTTCATTGTCAATAAGAGGGTCCAAGGGAAACAGTAAACCTGAAGTGAAGCATCGGAATCTAAAACTGGACTCACAGGAGAGATTCAAATCATAGAAAGTGAGAGTGTCAGTCCTCTTTTCCTTAAGTCGGCATTGTGCGTTTTAAATTTAAGTCCGACGCTATATCTGTGTTTCATCGTCAATAAGAAGGTCCAAGGGATACAGTAAACCCGAAGTGAAGCATCGGAATCTAAAACTGGACTCACAGGAGAAGTTCAAATCAAAGAATGTGAGAGTGTCAGTCCTCTTGTAGTTAAGTCGGCATTGTACCTTTTGTATTAAATTCGGATGCAAACTCTGTGTTTCATCGTCAATTAGAAGGTCCAAGGGATACAGTAAACCTGAAGTGAAGCATCGGAATGTAAAACTGGACTCACTGGAGAGGTTCAAATCATAGAAAGTGAGAGTATCAGTCCTCTTGTACTTAAGTCGGTATTGTGCCTTTTGAATTTAATTCCGATGCAATTTCTGTGTTTCATCGTCAATAAGATGCTGCAAGGTATACAGTAAACCTGAAGTGAAGCTTCGGAATCTAAAACAGGACTCACAGGAGAGGTTTAAATCAAAGAAAGTGAGAGTGTTAGTCCTCTTCTACTTAAGTCGGCACTGTGCCTTTTGAATTTAATTCCGATGCAATTTCTGTGTTTCATCGTCAATAAGAACGTCCAAGGGATACAGTAAACCTGAAGTGAAGCATCGGAATCTAAAACTGGACTCACAGGAGAGGTTCAAATCATAGAAAGTGAGAGTGTCAGTCCTCTTGTACTTAAGTCGCCATTGTGCCTTTTTTGTATTAAATTCTGATGCAATTTCTGTGTGTCATCGTCAATAAGAAGGTCCAAGGGATACAGTAAACCTGAAGTAAAGCATCGGAATCTAAAACTGGACTCACAGAAGAGGTTCAAATCATAGAAAGTTAGAGTGTCAGTCCTCTTGTACTTAAGTCGGCATTGTACCTTTTGTATAAAATTCGGATGCAAACTCTGTGTTTCATCGTCAATTAGAAGGTCCAAGGGATACAGTAAACCTGAAGTGAAGCATCGGAATGCAAAACTGGACTCACACGAGAGGTTCAAATCATAGAAAGTGAGAGTGTCAGTCCTCTTGTACTTAAGTCGGTATTGTGCCTTTTGAATTTAATTCCGATGCAATTTCTGTGTTTCATCGTCAATAAGAAAGTGCAAGGTATACAGTAAACCTGAAGTGAAGCATCGGAATCTAAAACTGGATTCGCATCAGAGGTTCAAATCATAGAATGTTAGAGTGTCAGTCCTCTTTTACTTAAGACGGCATTGTGCCATTTGTATTAAATACGGATGCGATTTCTGTGTTTTATCGTCAACAAGAAGGTCCAAGGGATACAGTAAACCTGAAGTGAAGCATCGGAATCTAAATCTGACCTCACAGGAGAGGTTCGAATCATAGAAAGTGAGAGTGTCAGTCCTCTTGTACTTATGTCGGCATTGTGCCATTTGTATTAAATTCGGATGCAATTTCTGTGTTCCATCGTCAATAAGAAGGTCCAAGAGATACAGTAAACCTGAGGTGAAGCATCGGAATCTAAAACTGGACTAACAGGAGAGGTTCATATCATAGAAAGAGAGAGTGTCAGTCCTCTAGTACTTAAGTCACCATTGTGACTTTTGTATTAATTTCGAATGCAATATCTGTGTTTCATCGTCAATAAGAAGGTCCAAGGGAAACAGTAAACCTGAAGTGAAGCATCGGAATCTAAAACTGGACTCACAGGAGAGATTCAAATCATAAAAAGTTACAGTGTCAGTCCTCTTGTACTAAAGTCGGCATTGTGCCTTTTGCATTTCATTCCGATGGTATTTTTGTGTTTCATTGTCAATAAGAAGGTCCAAGGGATACAGTAAACCTAAAGTGAAGCATTGGAATCTAAAACTGGACTCACAGGAGAGATTCAAATCATAGATAGTGAGAGTGTCAGTCCTCTTTTACTTGAGTCGGCATTGTGCGTTTTAAATTTAATTCCGATGCATTGTCTGTGTATCATCATCAATAAGAAGGTCAAAGGGATACAGTAAACCTGAAGTGAAGCATCGTAATCTAGAACTGGACTCACAGGAGATGTTCAAATTATAGAAAGTGAGAGTGTCAGTCCTCTTGTACTTAAGCCGCCATTGTGATTTTTGTATTAAATTGGGATGCAATTTCTGTGTTTCATCGTCAATAAGAAGGTCAAAGGGATACAGTAAACCTGAAATGAAGCATCGGAATCTAAAACTGGACTCACAGGAGAGGTGCAAATCATAGAAAGTTAGAGTGTCAGTCCGCTTGTACTTAAGTCGGCATTGTACCTTTAGTATTAAATTCGGATGCAAACTCTGTGTTTCATCGTCAATTAGAAGGTCCAAGGAATACAGTAAACCTGAAGTGAAGCATCGGAATCTAAAACTGGACTCACAGGAGAGGTTCGAATCATAGAAAGTGAGAGTGTCAGACCTCTTGTACTTAAGTCGGCATTGCGAAATTTGTATTAAATTCGGATGCAATTTCTGTGTTTCATCGTCAATAAGAAGGTCCAAGGGATACAGTAAACCTGAAGTGAAGCATCGGAATCTAAAACTAGACTCACAGGAGAGGTTCAAATCATAGAAAGTGAGAGTGTCACTCCTCTTGTACTTAAGTCGCCATTGTGCCTTTTGTATTAAATTCGGATGCAATATCTGTGTGTCATCGTCAATAAGAAGGTCCAAGGGATACAGTAAACCTGAAGTAAATCATCGGAATCTAAAACTGGACTCACAGGAGAGGTTCAAATCACAGAAAGTTAGAGTGTGAGTCCTCTTGTACTTAAGTCGGCATTGTGCCTTTTGTATTAAATTCGGATGCAAACTCTGTGTTTCATCGTCAATAAGAAGGTCCAAGGGATACAGTAAACCTGAAGTGAAGCATCGGAATCTAAAACTGGACTCACAGGAGAGGTTCAAATCATAGAAATTTATAGTGTCAGCCCTCTTGTACTTAAGACGGCATTGTGCCTTTTGAATTTAATTCCGATGCTATTTCTTTGTTTCATTGTCAATAAGAAGGTCCAAGGGATACAGTAAACCTGAAGAGAAGCATCGGAATCTAAATCTGACCTCACAGGAGAGGTTCTAATCATAGAAAGTGAGAGTGTCAGTCCTCTTTTACTTAAGTCGGCATTGTGCGCTTTAAACTTAATTCCGATGCAATATCTGTGTTTCATCGTCGATAAGAAGGTCCAAGAAATACAGTGAACCTGAAGTGAAGCATCGGAATCTAAAACAGGACTCACAGGAGATGTTCAAATCATAGAAAGTGAGATTGACAGTCCTCTTGTACTAAAGTCGCCATTGTGATTTTTGTATTAAATTCGGATGCAATTTCTGTGTTTCATCGTCAATAAGAAGGTCCAAGGGATACAGTAAACCTGAAGTGAAGCATCGGAATCTAAAACTGGACTCACAGGAAAGGTGCAAATCATAGAAAGTTAGAGTGTCAGTCCTCTTGTACTTAAGTCGGCATTGTACCTTTTGTATTAAATTCGGATGCAAACTCTGTGTTTCATCGTCAATTAGAAGGTCCAAGGGATACAGTAAACATGAAGTGAAGCATCAGAATGTAAAACTGGACTCACTGGAGAGGTTCAAATCATAGAAAGTGAGAGTGTCAGTCCTCTTGTACTTAAGTCGGTATTGTGCCTTTTGAATTTAATTCCGATGCAATTTCTGAGTTTCATCGTCAATAAGAAGCTGCAAGGTATACAGTAAACCTGAAGTGAAGCTTCGGAATCTAAAACAGGACTCACAGGAGAGGTTTAAATCAAAGAAAGTGAGAGTGTTAGTCCTCTTCTACTTAAGTCGGCACTGTGCCTTTTGAATTTAATTCCGATGCAATTTCTGTGTTTCATCGTCAATAAGAACGTCCAAGGGATACAGTAAACCTGAAGTGAAGCAGCGGAATCTAAAACTGGACTCACAGGAGAGGTTCAAATCATAGAAAGTGAGAGTGTCAGTCCTCTTGTACTTAAGTCGCCATTGTGCCTTTTTTGTATTAAATTCTGATGCAATTTCTGTGTGTCATCGTCAATAAGAAGGTCCAAGGGATACAGTAAACCTGAAGTAAAGCATCGGAATCTAAAACTGGACTCACAGAAGAGGTTCAAATCATAGAAAATTAGAGTGTCAGTCCTCTTGTACTTAAGTCGGCATTGTACCTTTTGTATTAAATTCGGATGCAAACTCTGTGTTTCATCGTCAATTAGAAGGTCCAAGGGATACAGTAAACCTGAAGTGAAGCATCGGAATCTAAATCTGACCTCACAGGAGAGGTTCGAATCATAGAAAGTGAGAGTGTCAGTCCTCTTCTACTTATGTCGGCATTGTGCCATTTGTATTAAATTCGGATGCAATTTCTGTGTTTCATCGTCAATAAGAAGGTCCAAGAGATACAGTAAACCTGAGGTGAAGCATCGGAATCTAAAACTGGACTAACAGGAGAAGTTCATATCATAGAAAGAGAGAGTGTCAGTCCTCTAGTACTTAAGTCACCATTGTGACTTTTGTATTAATTTCGGATGCAATATCTGTGTTTCATCGTCAATAAGAAGGTCCAAGGGAAACAGTAAACCTGAAGTGAAGCATCGGAATCTAAAACTGGACTCACAGGAGAGGTTCAAATCATAAAAAGTTACAGTGTCAGTCCTCTTGTACTAAAGTCGGCATTGTGCCTTTGAATTTCATTCCGATGCTACTTTTGTGTTTCATTGTCAATAAGAAGGTCCAAGGGATACAGTAAACCTAAAGTGAAGCATTGGAATCTAAAACTGGACTCACAGGAGAGATTCAAATCTTAGATAGTGAGAGTGTCAGTCCTCTTTTACTTGAGTCGGCATTGTGCGTTTTAAATTTAATTCCGATGAATTATCTGTGTATCATCATCAATAAGAAGGTCCAAGGGATACAGTAAACCTGAAGTAAAGCATCGTAATCTAGAACTGGACTCACAGGGGATGTTCAAATCATAGAAAGTGAGAGTGTCAGTCCTCTTGTACTTAAGCCGCCATTGTGATTTTTGTATTAAATTCGGATGCAATTTCTGTGTTTCATCGTCAATAAGAAGGTCAAAGGGATACAGTAAACCTGAAATGAAGCATCGGAATCTAAAACTGGACTCACAGGAGAGGTGCAAATCATAGAAAGTTAGAGTGTCAGTCCGCTTGTACTTAAGTCGGCATTGTACCTTTAGTATTAAATTCGGATGCAAACTCTGTGTTTCATCGTCAATTAGAAGGTCCAAGGAATACAGTAAACCTGAAGTGAAGCATCGGAATCTAAAACTGGACTCACAGGAGAGGTTCGAATCATAGAAAGTGAGAGTGTCAGTCCTCTTTTACTTAAGTCGGCATTGTGCGTTTTAAACTTAATTCCGATGCAATATCTGTGTTTCATCGTCGATAAGAAGGTCCAAGAAATACAGTGAACCTGAAGTGAAGCATCGGAATCTAAAACAGGACTCACAGGAGATGTTCAAATCATAGAAAGTGAGATTGACAGTCCTCTTGTACTAAAGTCGCCATTGTGATTTTTGTATTAAATTCGGATGCAATTTCTGTGTTTCATCGTCAATAAGAAGGTCCAAGGGATACAGTAAACCTGAAGTGAAGCATCGGAATCTAAAACTGGACTCACAGGAAAGGTGCAAATCATAGAAAGTTAGAGTGTCAGTCCTCTTGTACTTAAGTCGGCATTGTACCTTTTGTATTAAATTCGGATGCAAACTCTGTGTTTCATCGTCAATTAGAAGGTCCAAGGGATACAGTAAACATGAAGTGAAGCATCGGAATGTAAAACTGGACTCACTGGAGAGGTTCAAATCATAGAAAGTGAGAGTGTCAGTCCTCTTGTACTTAAGTCGGTATTGTGCCTTTTGAATTTAATTCCGATGCAATTTCTGAGTTTCATCGTCAATAAGAAGCTGCAAGGTATACAGTAAACCTGAAGTGAAGCTTCGGAATCTAAAACAGGACTCACAGGAGAGGTTTAAATCAAAGAAAGTGAGAGTGTTAGTCCTCTTCTACTTAAGTCGGCACTGTGCCTTTTGAATTTAATTCCGATGCAATTTCTGTGTTTCATCGTCAATAAGAACGTCCAAGGGATACAGTAAACCTGAAGTGAAGCAGCGGAATCTAAAACTGGACTCACAGGAGAGGTTCGAATCATAGAAAGTGAGAGTGTCAGTCCTCTTGTACTTAAGTCGCCATTGTGCCTTTTTTGTATTAAATTCTGATGCAATTTCTGTGTGTCATCGTCAATAAGAAGGTCCAAGGGATACAGTAAACCTGAAGTAAAGCATCGGAATCTAAAACTGGACTCACAGAAGAGTTTCAAATCATAGAAAATTAGAGTGTCAGTCCTCTTGTACTTAAGTCGGCATTGTACCTTTTGTATTAAATTCGGATGCAAACTCTGTGTTTCATCGTCAATTAGAAGGTCCAAGGGATACAGTAAACCTGAAGTGAAGCATCGGAATGCAAAACTGGACTCACAGGAGAGATTCAAATCTTAGATAGTGAGAGTGTCAGTCCTCTTTTACTTGAGTCGGCATTGTGCGTTTTAAATTTAATTCCGATGAATTATCTGTGTATCATCATCAATAAGAAGGTCCAAGGGATACAGTAAACCTGAAGTGAAGCATCGGAATCTAAAACTGGACTCACAGGAGAGGTTCAAATCATAAAAAGTTACAGTGTCAGTCCTCTTGTACTAAAGTCGGCATTGTGCCTTTGAATTTCATTCCGATGCTATTTTTGTGTTTCATTGTCAATAAGAAGGTCCAAGGGATACAGTAAACCTAAAGTGAAGCATTGGAATCTAAAACTGGACTCACAGGAGAGATTCAAATCTTAGATAGTGAGAGTGTCAGTCCTCTTTTACTTGAGTCGGCATTGTGCGTTTTAAATTTAATTCCGATGAATTATCTGTGTATCATCATCAATAAGAAGGTCCAAGGGATACAGTAAACCTGAAGTAAAGCATCGTAATCTAGAACTGGACTCACAGGAGATGTTCAAATCATAGAAAGTGAGAGTGTCAGTCCTCTTGTACTTAAGCCGCCATTGTGATTTTTGTATTAAATTCGGATGCAATTTCTGTGTTTCATCGTCAATAAGAAGGTCAAAGGGATACAGTAAACCTGAAATGAAGCATCGGAATCTAAAACTGGACTCACAGGAGAGGTGCAAATCATAGAAAGTTAGAGTGTCAGTCCGCTTGTACTTAAGTCGGCATTGTACCTTTAGTATTAAATTCGGATGCAAACTCTGTGTTTCATCGTCAATTAGAAGGTCCAAGGAATTCAGTAAACCTGAAGTGAAGCATCGGAATCTAAAACTGGACTCACAGGAGAGGTTCGAATCATAGAAAGTGAGAGTGTCAGACCTCTTGTACTTAAGTCGGCATTGCGAAATTTGTATTAAATTCGGATGCAATTTCTGTGTTTCATCGTCAATAAGAAGGTCCAAGGGATACAGTAAACCTGAAGTGAAACATCGGAATCTAAAACTAGACCCACAGGAGAGGTTCAAATCATAGAAAGTGAGAGTGTCACTCCTCTTGTACTTAAGTCGCCATTGTGCCTTTTGTATTAAATTCGGATGCAATTTCTGTGTGTCATCGTCAATAAGAAGGTCCAAGGGATACAGTAAACCTGAAGTAAATCATCGGAATCTAAAACTGGACTCACAGGAGAGGTTCAAATCACAGAAAGTTAGAGTGTGAGTCCTCTTGTACTTAAGTCGGCATTGTGCCTTTTGTATTAAATTCGGATGCAAACTCTGTGATTCATCGTCAATAAGAAGGTCCAAGGGATACAGTAAACCTGAAGTGAAGCATCGGAATCTAAAACTGGACTCACAGGAGAGGTTCAAATCATAGAAATTTATAGTGTCAGTCCTCTTGTACTTAAGACGGCATTGTGCCTTTTGAATTTAATTCCGATGCTATTTCTTTGTTTCATTGTCAATAAGAAGGTCCAAGGGATACAGTAAACCTGAAGTGAAGCATCGGAATGTAAATCTGACCTCACAGGAGAGGTTCAAATCATAGAAAGTGAGAGTGTCAGTCCTCTTTTACTTAAGTCGGCATTGTGCGTTTTAAATTTAATTCCGATGCAATATCTGTGTTTCATCGTCGATAAGAAGGTCCAAGGAATACAGTGAACCTCAAGGGAAGCATCGGAATCTAAAACTGGACTCACAGGAAATGTTCAAATCATAGAAAGTGAGATTGTCAGTCCTCTTGTACTAAAGTCGCCATTGTGATTTTTGTATTAAATTCGGATGCAATTTCTGTGTTTCATCGTCAATAAGAAGGTCCAAGGGATACAGTAAACCTGAAGTGAAGCATCGGAATCTAAAACTGGACTCACAGGAAAGGTGCAAATCATAGAAAGTTAGAGTGTCAGTCCTCTTGTACTTAAGTCGGCATTGTACCTTTTGTATTAAATTCGGATGCAAACTCTGTGGTTCATCGTCAATTACAAGGTCCAAGGGATACAGTAAACCTGAAGTGAAGCATCGGAATGTAAAACTGGACTCACAGGAGAGGTTCAAATCATAGAAAGTGAGAGTGTCAGTCCTCTTGTACTTAAGTCGGCATAGTGCCTTTTGAATTTAATTCCGATGCAATTTCTGTGTTTCATCGTCAATAAGAAGCTGCAAGGTATACAGTAAACCTGAAGTGAAGCATCGGAATCTAAAACTAGACTCACAGGAGAGGTTCAAATCATAGAAAGTGAGAGTGTTAGTCCTCTTCTACTTAGGTCGGCACTGTGCCTTTTGAATTTAGTTCCAATGCAATTTCTTTGTTTCATCGTCAATAAGAACGTCCAAGGGATACTGTAAACCTGAAGTGAAGCAACGGAATCTAGAACTGGACTCACAGGAGATGTTCAAATCAGAGAAAGTGAGAGTGTCAGTCCTCTTGTACTTAAGCCGCCATTGTGATTTTTGTATTAAATTGGGATGCAATTTCTGTGTTTCAACGTCAATAAGAAGGTCCAAGGGATACAGTAAACCTGAAGTGAAGCATCGGAATCTAAAGCCGGACTCACAGGAGGGGTTCGAATCATAGAAAGTGAGAGTGTCAGTCCTCTTGTACTTAAGTCGGCATTGTGCCATTTGTATTAAATTCGGATGCAAATTCTGTGTTTCATCGTCAATAAGAAGGTCCAAGGGATACAGTAAATCTGAGGTGAAGCACCGGAATCAAAAACTGGACTCACAGGAGAGGCTCAAATCATAGAAAGTGAGAGTGTCACTCCTCTTGTACTTAAGTCACCATTGTGACTTTTGTATTAATTTCGGATGCAATTTCTGTGTTTCATCGTCAATAAGAAGGTCCAAGGGATACAGTAAACCTGAAGTGAAGCATCGGAATCTAAAACTGGACTCACAGGAGAGGTTCAAATCATAGAAAGTGAGAGTGTCAGCCCTCTTGTACTTAAGTCGGCATTGTGCCTTTTGTATTAAATTCGGATGCAAGCTCTGTGTTTCATCGTCAATAAGAAGGTCCAAGGGATACAGTAAACCTGAAGTGAAGCATCGGAATCTAAAACTGGACTCACAGGAGAGGTTCAAATCATAGAAAGTTAGAGTGTCAGTCCTCTTGTACTTAAGTCGGCGTTGTGCCTTTTGTATTAAATTCCGATGCAAACTCTGTGTTTCATCGTCAATAAGAAGGTCCAAGGGATACAGTAAACCTGAAGTGAAGCATCGGACTCTGAAACTGGACTCACAGGACAGGTTCACATCATAGAAAGTGAGAGTGTCAGTCCTCTTTTACTTAAGTCGGCATTGTGCGTTTTAAATTTAATTCCGATGCAATATCTGTGTTTCATCGTCGATAAGAAGGTCCAAGGAATACAGTGAACCTCAAGGGAAGCATCGGAATCTAAAACTGGACTCACAGGAAATGTTCAAATCATAGAAAGTGAGATTGTCAGTCCCCTTGTACTTAAGTCGCCATTGTGCCTTTTGTATTAAATTCGGATGCAATTTCTGTGTTTCATCGTCAATAAGAAGGTCCAAGGGATACAGTAAACCTGAAGTGAAGCATCGGAATCTAAAACTGGACTCACAGGAAAGGTGCAAATCATAGAAAGTTAGAGTGTCAGTCCTCTTGTACTTAAGTCGGCATTGTACCTTTTGTATTAAATTCGGATGCAAACTCTGTGGTTCATCGTCAATTACAAGGTCCAAGGGATACAGTAAACCTGAAGTGAAGCATCGGAATGTAAAACTGGACTCACAGGAGAGGTTCAAATCATAGAAAGTGAGAGTGTCAGTCCTCTTGTACTTAAGTCGGCATAGTGCCTTTTGAATTTAATTCCGATGCAATTTCTGTGTTTCATCGTCAATAAGAAGCTGCAAGGTATACAGTAAACCTGAAGTGAAGCATCGGAATCTAAAACTAGACTCACAGGAGAGGTTCAAATCATAGAAAGTGAGAGTGTTAGTCCTCTTCTACTTAGGTCGGCACTGTGCCTTTTGAATTTAGTTCCAATGCAATTTCTTTGTTTCATCGTCAATAAGAACGTCCAAGGGATACTGTAAACCTGAAGTGAAGCAACGGAATCTAGAACTGGACTCACAGGAGATGTTCAAATCAGAGAAAGTGAGAGTGTCAGTCCTCTTGTACTTAAGCCGCCATTGTGATTTTTGTATTAAATTGGGATGCAATTTCTGTGTTTCAACGTCAATAAGAAGGTCCAAGGGATACAGTAAACCTGAAGTGAAGCATCGGAATCTAAAGCCGGACTCACAGGAGGGGTTCGAATCATAGAAAGTGAGAGTGTCAGTCCTCTTGTACTTAAGTCGGCATTGTGCCATTTGTATTAAATTCGGATGCAAATTCTGTGTTTCATCGTCAATAAGAAGGTCCAAGGGATACAGTAAATCTGAGGTGAAGCACCGGAATCAAAAACTGGACTCACAGGAGAGGCTCAAATCATAGAAAGTGAGAGTGTCACTCCTCTTGTACTTAAGTCACCATTGTGACTTTTGTATTAATTTCGGATGCAATTTCTGTGTTTCATCGTCAATAAGAAGGTCCAAGGGATACAGTAAACCTGAAGTGAAGCATCGGAATCTAAAACTGGACTCACAGGAGAGGTTCAAATCATAGAAAGTGAGAGTGTCAGCCCTCTTGTACTTAAGTCGGCATTGTGCCTTTTGTATTAAATTCGGATGCAAGCTCTGTGTTTCATCGTCAATAAGAAGGTCCAAGGGATACAGTAAACCTGAAGTGAAGCATCGGAATCTAAAACTGGACTCACAGGAGAGGTTCAAATCATAGAAAGTTAGAGTGTCAGTCCTCTTGTACTTAAGTCGGCGTTGTGCCTTTTGTATTAAATTCCGATGCAAACTCTGTGTTTCATCGTCAATAAGAAGGTCCAAGGGATACAGTAAACCTGAAGTGAAGCATCGGACTCTGAAACTGGACTCACAGGACAGGTTCACATCATAGAAAGTGAGAGTGTCAGTCCTCTTTTACTTAAGTCGGCATTGTGCGTTTTAAATTTAATTCCGATGCAATATCTGTGTTTCATCGTCAATAAGAAGGTCCAACGGATACAGTAAACCTGAATGAAGCATCGGAATCTAAAACTGGACTCACAGGAGAGGTTCAAATCATAGAAAGTGAGAGTGTCAGTCCTCTTGTACTTAAGTCACCATTGTGAATTTTGTATTAATTTCGGATGCTATTTCTGTGTTTCATCGTCAATAAGAAGGTCCAAGGGATACAGTAAACCTGAAGTGAAGCATCGGAATCTAAAACTGGACTCACAGGAGAGGTTCAAATCATAGAAAGTGAGAGTGTCAGTCCCCTTGTACTTAAGTCGCCATTGTGCCTTTTGTATTAAATTCGGATGCAATTTCTGTGTGTCAACGACAACAAGAAGGTCCAAGGGATACAGTATACCTGAAGTAAAGCATCGGAGTCTAAAACTGGACTCACAGGAGAGGTTCAAATCATAGAAAGTTAGAGTGTCAGTCCTCTTGTACTTAAGTCGGCATTGTGCCTTTTGTATTAAATTCGAATGCAAACTCTGTGTTTCATCGTCAATAAGAAGGTCCAAGGGATACAGTAAACCTGAAGTGAAGCATCGGAATCTAAAACTGGACTCACAGGAGAGGTTCAAATCATAGAAACTTAGAGTTTCAGTCCTCTTGTACTTAAGTCGCCATTGTGCCTTTTGAATTTAATTCCGATGCTATTTCTGTGTTTCATTGTCAATACGATTGTCCAAGGGATACAGTAAACCTGAAGTGAAGCATCCGAATTTAAAACTGTACTCACAGGAGAGGTTCAAATCATAGAAAGTGAGAGTGTCAGTCCTCTTTTACTTAAGTCGTCATTGTGCGTTTTAAATTTAATTCCGATGCAATATCTGTGTTTCATCGTCAATACGAAGGTCCAAGGGATACAGTAAACCTGAAGTGAAGCATCGGAATCTAAAACTGGACTCACAGGAGAGGTTCAAATCATAAAAAGTGAGAATGTCAGTCCTCTTGTACTTAAGTCACCATTGTGAATTTTGTATTAATTTCGGATGCAATTTCTGTGTTTCATCGTCAATAAGAAGGTCCAAGGGATACAGTAAACCTGAAGTGAAGCATTGGAATCTAAAACTGGACTCACAGGAGAGGTTCAAATCATAGAAAGTGAGAGTGTCAGTCCTCTTGTACTTAAGTTGCTATTGTGCCTTTTGTTTTAAATTCCGATGCAATTTCTGTGTGTCATCGTCAATAAGAAGGTCCAAGGGATACAGTATACCTGAAGTAAAGCATCGGAATCTAAAACTGGACTCACAGGAGAGGTTCAAATCATAGAAAGCTAGAGTGTCAGTCCTCTTGTACTTAAGTCGGCATTGTGCCTTTTGTATTAAATTCCGATGCATTTTCTGAGTTTCATCGTCAATAAGAAGGTGCAAGATATACAGTAAACCTGAAGTGAAGCATCGGAATCTAAATCTGACCTCACAGGAGAGGTTCAAATCATAGAAAGTGGGAGTGTCAGTCCTCTTTTACTTAAGTCGGCATTGTGCGTTTTAAATTTAATTCCGATGCAATATCTGCGTTTCATCGTCAATAAGAAGGTCCAAGGGATACAGTTAACCTGAAGTAAAGCATCGGAATCTAAAACTGGACTCACAGGAGATGTTAAAATCATAGAAAGTGAGATAGTCGGTCCTCTTGTACTATAGTCGCCATTGTGATTTTTGTATTAAATTCGGATGCAACTTCTGTGTTTCATCGTCAATAAGAAGGTCCAAGGGATACAGTAAACCTGAAGTGAAGCATCGGAATCTAAAACTGGACTCACAGGAGAGGTGCAACTCATAGAAAGTTAGAGTGTCAGTCCGCTTGTACTTAAGTCGGCATTGTGCCTTTTGAATCTAATTCCGATGCAATTTCTGTGTTTCATCGTCAATACGAAGGTGCAAGGTATCAGTAAACCTGAAGTGAAGCATCGGAATCTAAAACTGTTCTCACAGGAGAGGTTCAAATTATAGAATGTTAGAGTGTCAGTCCTCTTGTACTTAAGTCGGCATTGTGCCTTTTGAATTTAATTCCGATGCTATTTCTGTTTTTCATTGTCAACAAGAAGGTCCAAGGGATACAGTAAACCTGAAGTGAAGCATCGGACTCTAAAACTGGACTCACAGGAGTGGTTCAAATCATAGAATGTGAGAGTGTCAGTCCTCTTTTACTTAAGTCGGCATTGTGAGTTTTAAATTTAATTCCGATGGAATATCTGTGTTTCATCGTCAATAAGAAGGTCCAAGGGATACTGTAAACCTGAAGTGAAGCATCAGAATGTAAAACTGGACTCACAGGAGAGGTACAAATCATAGACAGTGAGAGTGTCAGTCCTCTTGTACTTAGGTCGGCATTGTGCCTTTTGTATTAAATTCGGATGCAAACTCTGTGTTTCATCGTCAATTAGAAGGTCCAAGGGATACAGTAAACCTGAAGTGAAGCAGCGGAATGTAAAACTGGACTCACAGGAGAGGTACAAATCATAGACAGTGAGAGTGTCAGTCCTCTTGTACTTAAGTCGGCATTGTGCCTTTTGAATTTAATTCCGATGCAATATCTGTGTTTCATCGTCAATAAGAAGGTCCAAGGGATACAATAAACCTGAAGTGAAGCATCGGAATCTAAAACTGGACTCACAGGAGATGTTCAAATCATAGAAAGTGAGAGTGTCAGTCCTCTTGTACTTAAGTCGGCATTGTGCCTTTTGTATTAAATTCGGATGCAAACTCTGTGTTTCATCGTCAATTTGAAGGTCCAAGGGATACAGTAAACCTGAAGTGAAGCAGCGGAATGTAAAACTGGACTCACAGGAGAGGTACAAATCATAGAAAGTGAGAGGGTCAGTCCTCTTGTACTTAAGTCGGCATTGTGCCTTTTGAATTTAATTCCGATGCAATTTCTGTGTTTCATCGTCAATAAGAAGGTGCAAGGTATACAGTAAACCTGAAGTGAAGCATCGGAATCTAAAACTGGACTCACAGGATAGGTTCAAATCATAGAAAGTGAGACTGTCAGTCCTCTTTTACTTAAGTCGGCATTGTGCGTTTTAAATTTAATTCCGATGCAATATCTGTGTTTCATCGTCAATAAGAAGGTCCAAGGGATACAGTGAACCTGAAGTGAAGCATCGGAATCTGAAACTGGACTCACAGGAGAGGTGCAAATCATAGAAAGTTAGAGTGTCAGTCCTCTTGTACTTATGTCGGCATTGTGCCTTTTGAATTTAAGTCCGATGCAATTTCTGTGTTTCATCGTCAATACGAAGGTGCAAGGTATACAGTAAACCTGAAGTGAAGCATCGGAATCTAAAACTGGACTCACAGGAGAGGTTCAAATTATAGAATGTTAGAGTATCAGTCCTCTTGTACTTAAGTCTGCATTGTGCCTTTTGAATTTAATTCCGATGCTATTTCTCTTATTCATTGTCAATAAGAAGGTCCAAGGGATACAGTAAACCTGAAGTGAAGCATCGGACTCTAAAACTGGACTCACAGGGGAGGTTCAAATCATAGAAAGTGAGAGTGTCAGTCCTCTTTTACTTAAGTCGGCATTGTGCGTTTTAAATTTAATTCCGATGCAATATCTGTGTTTCGTCGTCAATAAGAAGGTCCAAGGGATACAGTAAACCTGAAGTGAAGCATCGGAATCTAAAACTGGACTCACAGGAGAGGTTCAAATCATAGAAAGTGAGAGTGTCAGTCCTCTTGTACTTAAGTCGCCATTGTGCCTTTTGTATTAAATTCGGATGCAATTTCTGTGTGTCATCGTCAATAAGAAGATCCAAGGGATACAGTATACCTGAAGTAAAGCATCGGAATCTAAAACTGGACTCACAGGAGAGGTTCAAATCATAGAAAGTTAGAGTGTCAGTCCTCTTGTACTTAAGTCGGCATTGTACCTTTTGTATTACATTCGGATGCAAACTCTGTGTTTCATCGTCAATAAGAAGGTCCAAGGGATACAGTAAACCTGAAGTGAAGCATCGGAATCTAAAACTGGACTCACAGGAGAGGTTCAAATCATAGAAAGTTAGAGTGTCAGTCCTCTTGTACTTAAGTCGGCATTGTGCCTTTTGAATTTAATTCCGATGCTATTTCTGTGTTTCATTGTCAATACGAAGGTCCAAGGGATACAGTAAACCTGAAGTGAAGCATCGGAATCTAAAACTGGACTCACAGGAGAGGTTCAAATCATAGAAAGTGAGAGTGTCAGTCCTCTTTTACTTAAGTCGTCATTGTGCGTTTTAAATTTAATTCCCATGCAATATCTGTGTTTCATCGTCAATATGAAGGTCCAAGGGATACAGTAAACCTGAAGTGAAGCATCGGAATCTAACACTGGACTCACAGGAGAGGTTCAAATCATAGAAAGTGAGAGTGTCAGTCCTCTTGTACTTAAGTCACCATTGTGAATTTTGTATTAATTTCGGATGCTATTTCTGTGTTTCATCGTCAATAAGAAGGTCCAAGGGATACAGTAAACCTGAAGTGAAGCATCGGAATCTGAAACTGGACTCACAGGAGAGGTTCAAATCAAAGAAAGTGAGAGTGTCAGTCCTCTTGTACTTAAGTCGCCATTGTGCCTTTTGTATTAAATTCGGATGCAATTTCTGTGTGTCATCGTCAACAAGAAGGTCCAAGGGATACAGTATACCTGAAGTAAAGCATCGGAGTCTAAAACTGGACTCACAGGAGCGGTTCAAATCATAGAAAGTTAGAGTGTCAGTCCTCTTGTACTTAAGTCGGCATTGTGCCTTTTGTATTAAATTCGGATGCAAACTCTGTGTTTCATCGTCAATAAGAAGGTCCAAGGGATACAGTAAACCTGAAGTGAAGCTTCGAAATCTAAAACTGGACTCACAGGAGAGGTTCAAATCATAGAAACTTAGAGTGTCAGTCCTCTTGTACTTAAGTCGGCATTGTGCCTTTTGAATTTAATTCCGATGCTATTTCTGTGTTTCATTGTCAATAAGATTGTCCAAGGGATACAGTAAACCTGAAGTGAAGCATCGGAATTTAAAACTGGACTCACAGGAGAGGTTCAAATCATAGAAAGTGAGAGTGTCAGTCCTCTTTTACTTAAGTCGGCATTGTGCGTTTTAAATTTAATTCCGATGCAATATCTGTGTTTCATCGCCAATAAGAAGGTCCAAGGGATACAGTAAACCTGAAGTGAAGCATCGGAATCTAAAACTGGACTCACAGGAGAGGTTCAAATCATAGAAAGTGAGAATGTCAGTCCTCTTGTACTTAAGTCACCATTGTGAATTTTGTATTAATTTCTGATGCAATTTCTGTGTTTCATCGTCAATAAGAAGGTCCAAGGGATACAGTAAACCTGAAGTGAAGCATCGGAATCTAAAACTGGACTCACAGGAGAGGTTCAAATCATAGAAAGTGAGAGTGTCAGTCCCCTTGTACTTAAGTCGCCATTGTGCCTTTTGTATTAAATTCGGATGCAATTTCTGTGTGTCATCGTCAATAAGAAGGTCCAAGGGATACAGTATACCTGAAGAAAAGCATCGGAATCTAAAACTGGACTCACAGGAGAAGTTCAAATCATAGAAAGTTAGAGTGTCAGTCCTCTTGTGCTTAAGTCGGCATTGTGCCTTTTGTATTAAATTCGGATGCAAACTCTGTGTTTCATCGTCAATAAGAAGGTCCAAGGGATACAGTAAACCTGAAGTGAAGCATCGGAATCTAAAGCTGGACTCACAGGAGAGGTTCAAATCATAGAAAGTAAGAGTGTCAGTCCTCTTGTACTTAAGTCGGAATTGTGACTTTTGAATTTAATTCCGATGCTATTTCTGTGTTTCATTGTCAACAAGAAGGTCCAAGGGATACAGTAAACCTGAAGTGTAGCATCGGAATCTAAAACTGGACTTACAGGAGAGGTTCAAATCATAGAAAGTGAGAGTGTCAGTCCTCTTTTACTTAAGTCGTCATTGTGCGTCTTAGATTTAATTCCGATGCAATATCTGTGTTTCATCGTCAATAAGAAGGTCCAAGGGATACAGTAAACCTGAAGTGAAGCATCGGAATCTAAAACTGGACTCACAGGAGAGGTTCAAATCAAAGAAAGTGAGAGTGTCAGTCCTCTTGTACTTAAGTCGCCATTGTGGCTTTTGTATTAAATTCGGACGCAATTTCTGTGTGTCATCGTCAACAAGAAGGTCCAAGGGATACAGTATACCTGAAGTAAAGCATCGGAGTCTAAAACTGGACTCACAGGAGAGGTTCAAATCATAGAAAGTTAGAGTGTCAGTCCTCTTGTACTTAAGTCGGCATTGTGCCTTTTGTATTAAATTCGGATGCAAACTCTGTGTTTCATCGTCAATAAGAAGGTCCAAGGGATACAGTAAACCTGAAGTGAAGCATCGAAATCTAAAACTGGACTCACAGGAGAGGTTCAAATCATAGAAACTTAGAGTGTCAGTCCTCTTGTACTTAAGTCGGCATTGTGCGTTTTAAATTTAATTCCGATGCAATATCTGTGTTTCATCGTCAATAAGAAGGTCCTAGGGATACAGTAAACCTGAAGTGAAGCATCGGAATCTAAAACTGGACTCACAGGAGAGGTTCAAATCATAGAAAGTGAGAATGTCAGTCCTCTTGTACTTAAGTCACCATTGTGAATTTTGTATTAATTTCGGATGCAATTTCTGTGTTTCATCGTCAATAAGAAGGTCCAAGGGATACAGTAAACCTGAAGTGAAGCATCGGAATCTAAAACTGGACTCACAGGAGAGGTTCAAATCATAGAAAGTGAGAGTGTCAGTCCCCTTGTACTTATGTCGCCATTGTGCCTTTTGTATTAAATTCGGATGCAATTTCTGTGTGTCATCGTCAATAAGAAGGTCCAAGGGATACAGTAAACCTGAAGTGAAGCATCGATATCTAAAACTGGACTCACAGGAGAGGTTCAAATCATAGAAAGTGAGAGTGTCAGTCCTCTTGTACTTAAGTCGGCATTGTGCCTTTTGAATTTTATTCCGATGCAATATCTGTGTTTCATCGTCAATAAGAAGGTCCAAGGGATACAGTAAACCTGAAGTGAAGCATCGGAATCTAAAACTGGACTCACAGGAGTGGTGCAAATCATAGAAAGTTAGAGTGTCAGTCCTCTTGTACTTAAGTCGGCATTGTGCCTTTTGAATTTAATTCCGATGCAATTTCTGTGTTTCATCGTCAATACGAAGGTGCAAGGTATACAGTAAACCTGAAGTGAAGCATCGGAATCTAAAACTGGACTCACAGGAGAGGTTCAAATTATAGAATGTTAGAGTATCAGTCCTCTTGTACTTAAGTCGGCATTGTGCCTTTTGAATTTAATTCCGATGCTATTTCTGTTATTCATTGTAAATAAGAAGGTCAAAGGGATACAGTAAACCTGAAGTGAAGCATCGGACTCTAAAACTGGACTCACAGGAGAGGTTCAAATCATAGAAAGTGAGAGTGTCAGTCCTCTTTTACTTAAGTCGGCATTGTGCGTTTTACATTTAATTCCGATGCAATATCTGTGTTTCATCGTCAATAAGAAGGTCCAAGGGATACAGTAAACCTGAAGTGAAGCATCGGAATCTAAAACTGGACTCACAGGAGAGGTTCAAATCATAGAAAGTGAGAGTGTCAGTCCTCTTGTACTTAAGTCGCCATTGTGCCTTTTGTATTAAATTCGGATGCAATTTCTGTGTGTCATCGTCAATAAGAAGATCCAAAGGATACAGTATACCTGAAGTAAAGCATCGGAATCTAAAACTGGACTCACAGGAGAGGTTCAAATCATAGAAAGTTAGAGTGTCAGTCCTCTTGTACTTAAGTCGGCATTGTGCCTTTTGTATTAAATTCGGATGCAAACTCTGTGTTTCATCGTCAATAAGAAGGTCCAAGGGATACAGTAAACCTGAAGTGAAGCATCGGAATCTAAAACTGGACTCACAGGATAGGTTCAAATCATAGAAAGTTAGAGTGTCAGTCCTCTTGTACTTAAGTCGGCATTGTGCCTTTAGAATTTAATTCCGATGCTATTTCTGTGTTTCATTGTCAATACGAAGGTCCAAGGGATACAGTAAACCTGAAGTGAAGCATCGGAATCTAAAACTGGACTCACAGAAGAGGTTCAAATCATAGAAAGTGAGAGTGTCAGTCCACTTTTACTTAAGTCGTCATTGTGCGATTTAAATTTAATTCCCATGCAATATCTGTGTTTCATCGTCAATATGAAGGTCCTAGGGATACAGTAAAACTGAAGTGAAGCATCGGAATCTAACACTGGACTCACAGGAGAGGTTCAAATCATAGAAAGTGAGAGTGTCAGTCCTCTTGTACTTAAGTCACCATTGTGAATTTTGTATTAATTTCGGATGCTATTTCTGTGTTTCATCGTCAATAAGAAGGTCCAAGGGATACAGTAAACCTGAAGTGAAGCATCGGAATCTAAAACTGGACTCACAGGAGAGGTTCAAATCAAAGAAAGTGAGAGTGTCAGTCCTCTTGTACTTAAGTCGCCATTGTGCCTTTTGTATTAAATTCGGATGCAATTTCTGTGTGTCATCGTCAACAAGAAGGTCCAAGGGATACAGTATACCTGAAGTAAAGCATCGGAGTCTAAAACTGGACTCACAGGAGAGGTTCAAATCATAGAAAGTTAGAGTGTCAGTCCTCTAATACTTAAGTCGACATTGTGCCTTTTGTATTAAATTCGGATGCAAACTCTGTGTTTCATCGTCAATAAGAAGGTCCAAGGGATACAGTAAACCTGAAGTGAAGCATCGAAATCTGAAACTGGACTCACAGGAGAGGTTCAAATCATAGAAACTTAGAGTGTCAGTCCTCTTGTACTTAAGTCGGCATTGTGCCTTTTGAATTTAATTCCGATGCTATTTCTGTGTTTCATTGTCAATAAGATTGTCCAAGGGATACAGTAAACCTGAAGTGAAGCATCGGAATTTAAAACTGGACTCACAGGAGAGGTTCAAATCATAGAAAGTGAGAGTGTCAGTCCTCTTTTACTTAAGTCGGCATTGTGCGTTTTAAATGTAATTCCGATGCAATATCTGTGTTTCATCGTCAATAAGAAGGTCCAAGGGATACAGTAAACCTGAAGTGAAGCATCGGAATCTAAAACTGGACTCACAGGAGAGGTTCAAATCATAGAAAGTGAGAATGTCAGTCCTCTTGTACATAAGTCACCATTGTGAATTTTGTATTAATTTCGGATGCAATTTCTGTGTTTCATCGTCAATAAGAAGGTCCAAGGGATACAGTAAACCTGAAGTGAAGCATCGGAATCTAAAACTGGACTCACAGGAGCGGTTCAAATCAAAGAAAGTGAGAGTGCCAGTCCTCTTGTACTTAAGTCGCCATTGTGCCTTTTGTATTAAATTCGGATGCAATTTCTGTGTGTCATCGTCAACAAGAAGGTCCAAGGGATACAGTATACCTGAAGTAAAGCATCGGAGTCTAAAACTGGACTCACAGGAGAGGTTCAAATCATAGAAAGTTAGAGTGTCAGTCCTCTTGTACTTAAGTCGGCATTGTGCCTTTTGTATTAAATTCGGATGCAAACTCTGTGTTTCATCGTCAATAAGAAGGTCCAAGGGATACAGTAAACCTGAAGTGAAGCATCGAAATCTAAAACTGGACTCACAGGAGAGGTTCAAATCATAGAAACTTAGAGTGTCAGTCCTCTTGTACTTAAGTCGGCATTGTGCCTTTTGAATTTAATTCCGATGCTATTACTGTGTTTCATTGTCAATAAGATTGTCCAAGGGATACAGTAAACCTGAAGTGAAGCATCGGAATTTAAAACTGGACTCACAGGAGAGGTTCAAATCATAGAAAGTGAGAGTGTCAGTCCTCTTTTACTTAAGTCGGCATTGTGCGTTTTAAATTTAATTCCGATGCAATATCTGTGTTTCATCGTCAATAAGAAGGTCCAAGGGATACAGTAAACCTGAAGTGAAGCATCAGAATCTAAAACTGGACTCACAGGAGAGGTTCAAATCATAGAAAGTGAGAATGTCAGTCCTCTTGTACTTAAGTCACCATTGTGAATTTTGTATTAATTTCGGATGCAATTTCTGTGTTTCATCGTCAATAAGAAGGTCCAAGGGATACAGTAAACCTGAAGTGAAGCATCGGAATCTAAAACTGGACTCACAGGAGAGGTTCAAATCATAGAAAGTGAGAGTGTCAGTCCCCTTGTACCTAAGTCGCCATTGTGGCTTTTGTATTAAATTCGGATGCAATTTCTGTGTGTCATCGTCAATAAGAAGGTCCAAGGGATACAGTATACCTGAAGTAAAGCATCGGAATCTAAAACTGGACTCACAGGAGAAGTTCAAATCATAGAAAGTTAGAGTGTCAGTCCTCTTGTACTTAAGTCGGCATTGTGCCTTTTGTATTAAATTCGGATGCAAACTCTGTGTTTCATCGTCAATAAGAAGGTCCAAGGGATACAGTAAACCTGAAGTGAAGCATCGGAATCTAAAGCTGGACTCACAGGAGAGGTTCAAATCATAGAAAGTTAGAGTGTCAGTAGTCTTGTACTTAAGTCGGAATTGTGACTTTTGAATTTAATTCCGATGCTATTTCTGTGTTTCATTGTCAACAAGAAGGTCCAAGGGATACAGTAAACCTGAAGTGAAGCATCGGAATCTAAAACTGGACTTACAGGAGAGGTTCAAATCATAGAAAGGAGAGTGTCAGTCCTCTTTTACTTAAGTCGTCATTGTGCGTTTTAAATTTAATTCCGATGCAATATCTGTGTTTCATCGTCAATAAGAAGGTCCAAGGGATACAGTAAACCTGAAGTGAAGCATCGGAATCTAAAACTGGACTCACAGGAGAGGTTCAAATCATAGAAATTGAGAGTGTCAGTCCTCTTGTACTTAAGTCACCATTGTGAATTTTGTATTAATTTCGGATGCTATTTCTGTGTTTCATCGTCAATAAGAAGGTCCAAGGGATACAGTAAACCTGAAGTGATGCATCGGAATCTAAAACTGGACTCACAGGAGAGGTTCAAATCATAGAAAGTGAGAATGTCAGTCCTCTTGTACTTAAGTCACCATTGTGAATTTTGTATTAATTTCGGATGCAATTTCTGTGTTTCATCGTCAATAAGAAGGTCCAAGGGATTCAGTAAACCTGAAGTGAGGCATCGATATCTAAAACTGGACTCACAGGAGAGGTTCAAATCATAGAAAGTGAGAGTGTCAGTCCCCTTGTACTTAAGTCGGCATTGTGCCTTTTGTATTAAATTCGGATGCAAACTCTGTGTTTCATCGTCAATAAGAATGTCCAAGGGATACAGTAAACCTGAAGTGAAGCATCGGAATCTAAAACTGGACTAACAGGAGAGGTTCAAATCATAGAAAGTGAGAGTGTCAGTCCCCTTGTACTTAAGTCGCCATTGTGCCTTTAGTATTAAATTCGGATGCAATTTCTGTGTGTCATCGTCAATAAGAAGGTCCAAGGGATACAGTATACCTGAAGTAAAGCATCGGAATCTAAAACTGGACTCACAGGAGGGGTTCAAATCATAGAAAGTTAGAGTGTCAGTCCTCTTGTACTTAAGTCGGCATTGTGCCTTTTGTATTAAATTCGGATGCAAACTCTGTGTTTCATCGTCAATAAGAAGGTCCAAGGGATACAGTAAACCTGAAGTGAAGCATCGGAATCTAAGACTGGACTCACAGGAGACGTTCAAATCATAGAAAGTTAGAGTGTCAGTCCTCTTGTACTTAAGTCGGCATTGTGCCTTTTGAATTTAATTCCGATGCTATTTCTGTGTTTCATTGTCAATAAGATTGTCCAAGGGATACAGTAATCCTGAAGTGAAGCATCGGAATTTAAAACTGGACTCACAGGAGAGGTTCAAATCATAGAAAGTGAGAGTGTCAGTCCTCTTTTACTTAAGTCAGCATTGTGCGTTTTAAATTTAATTCCGTTGCAATATCTGTGTTTCATCGTCAATAAGAAGGTCCAAGGGATACAGTAAACCTGAAGTGAAGCATCGGAATCTAAAACTGGACTCACAGGAGAGGTTCAAATCATAGAAAGTTAGAGTGTCAGTCCTCTTGTACTTAAGTCGGCATTGTGCCTTTTGAATTTAATTCCGATGCTATATCTGTGTTTCATTGTCAATAAGAAGGTCCAAGGGATACAGTAAACCTGAAGTAAAGCTTCGGAATCTAAAACTGGACTCACAGGAGAGGTTCAAATCATAGAAAGTTAGAGTGTCAGTCCTCTTGTACTTAAGTCGGCATTGTGCCTTTTGAATTTAATTCCGATGCTATTTCTGTGTTTCATTGTCAATAAGAAGGTCCAAGGGATACAGTAAACCTGAAGTGAAGCATCGGAATCTAAAACTGGACTCACAGGGGAGGTTCAAATCATAGAAAGTGAGAGTGTCAGTCCTCTTTTACTTAAGTCGGCATTGTGCCTTTTGTATTAAATTCGGACGCAAACTCTGTGTTTCATCGTCAATTAGAAGGTCCAAGGGATACAGTAAACCTGAAGTGAAGCAGCGGAATGTAAAACTGGACTCACAGGAGAAGTACAAATCATAGAAAGTGAGAGTGTCAGCCCTCTTGTACTTACGTCGGCATTGTGCCTTTTGAATTTAATTCCGATGCAATTTCTGTGTTTCATCGTCAATAAGAAGGTGCAAGGTATACAGTAAACCTGAAGTGAAGCATCGGAATCTAAAACTGGACTCACAGGATAGGTTCAGATCATAGAAAGTGACAGTGTTAGTCGTCTTCTACTTAGGTCGGCTCTGTGCCTTTTGAATTTAATTCCGATGCAATTTCTGTGTTTCATCGTCAATAAGAACATCCGAGGCATACAGTAAACCTGAAGTGAAGCATCGGAATCTGAAACTTGACTCACAGGAGATGTTCAAATCATAGAAAGTGAGAGTGTCAGTCCTCTGGTACTTAAGTCACCATTGTGACTTTCGTATTAATTTCGGATGCAATTTCTCTGTTTCATCGTCAATAAGACGGTCCAAGGGATACAGTAAACCTGAAGTGAAGCATCGGAATCTAAAACTGGACTCACAGCAGAGGTTCAAATCATAGAAAGTTAGAGTGTCAGTCCTCTAGTACTTAAGTCGGCATTGTACCTTTTGTATTAAATTCAGGTGCAAACTCTGTGTTTCATCGTCAATAAGAAGGTCCAATGGATACAGTAAACCTTAAGTGAAGCATCGGAATCTAAAACAGGACTCACAGGAGAGGTTCAAATCATAGAAAAATAGAATGTCAGTCCTCTGGTACTTAATTCGGCATTGTGCCTTGTGTATTAAATTCGGAAGCAATTTCTGTGTTTCATCGTCAATAAGAAGGTCCAAGGGATACAGTATACCTGAAGTGAAGCATCGGACTCTAAAACTGGACTCACAGGAGTGGTTCAAATCATAGAAAGTGAGAGTGTCAGTCCTCTTGTACTTAAGTCGCCATTGTGCCTTTTGTATTAAATTCGGATGCAATTTCTGTGTTTCATCGTCAATAAGAAGGTCCAACGGATACAGTAAACCTGAAGTGAAGCATCGGAATCTAAAACTGGACTCACAGGAGATGTTCAAATCATAGAAAGTGAGAGTGTCAGTCCTCTTGTACTTAAGTCGCCATTGAGATTTTTGTATTAAATTCGGATGCAATATCTGTGTTTCATCTTCAATAAGAAGGTCCAAGGGATACAGTAAACCTGAAGTGAAGCATCGGAATCTAAAACTGGACTCACAGGAGAGGTTCAACTCACATAAATTTAGAGTGTCAGTCCTCTTGTACTTAAGTCGGCATTGTACCTTTTGTATTAAGTTCGGATGCAGACTCTGTGTTTCATCGTCAATTAGAAGGTCCAAGGGATACAGTAAACCTGAAGTGAAGCATCGGAATCTAAAACTGGAATCACAGGAGAGGTTCAAATCATAGAAAGTGAGAATGTCAGTCCTCTTGTACTTAAGACGGCATTGTGCCTTTTGAATTTAATTCCGATGCATTTTCTGAGTTTCATCGTCAATAAGAAGGTGCAAGGTATACAGTAAACCTGAAGTGAAGCATCGGAATCTGAAACTGGACTCACAGGAGAGGTTCAAATCATAGAAAGTTAGAGTGTCAGTCCTCTTGTACTTTAGTCGCCATTGTGCCTTTTGTATTAAATTCGGATGCAATTTCTGTGTGTCATCGTCAACAAGAAGATCCAAGCGATACAGTATACCTCAAGTAAAGCATCGGAATCTAAAACTGGACTCACAGGAGAGGTTCAAATCATTGAAAGTGAGAGTGTCAGTCCTCTTTTACTTAAGTCGGCATTGTGCGTTTTAAATTTAATTCCGATGCAATATCTGTGTTTCATCGTCAATAAGAAGGTCCAAGGGATACAGTAAACCTGAAGTGAAGCATCGGAATCTAAAACTGCACTCACAGGAGAGGTTCAAATCATAGAAAGTGAGAGTGTCAGTCCTCTTGTACTTTAGTCGCCATTGTGCCTTTTGTATTAAATTCGGATGCAATTTCTGTGTGTCATCGTCAATAAGAAGATCCAAGTGATACAGTATACCTGAAGTAAAGCATCGGAATCTAAAACTGGACTCACAGGAGAGGTTCAAATCATAGAAAGTTAGAGTGTCAGTCCTCTTGTACCTAAGTCGGCATTGTGCCTTTCGTATTAAATTCGGATGCAAACTCTGTGTTTCATCGTCAATAAGAAGGTCCAAGGGATACAGTAAACCTGAAGTGAAGCATCGGAATCTAAAACTGGACTCACAGGAGAGGTTCAAATCATAGAAAGTTAGAGTGTCAGTCCTCTTGTACTTATGTCGGCATTGTGCCTTTTGAATTTAATTCCGATGCTATATCTGTGTTTCATTGTCAATAAGAAGGTCCAAGGGATACAGTAAACCTGAAGTGAAGCATCGAAATCTAAAACTGGACTCACAGGAGAGGTTCAAATCATAGAAAGTGAGAGTGTCAGTCCTCTTTTACTTAAGTCGTCATTGTGCGTTTTAAATTTAATTCCGATGCAATATCTGTGTTTCATCGTCAATAAGAAGGTCCAAGGGATACAGTAAACCTGAAGTGAAGCATCGGAATCTAAAACTGGACTCACAGGAGAGGTTCAAATCATAGAAAGTGAGAGTGTCAGTCCTCTTGTACTTAAGACGCCATTTTGCCTTTTGTATTAAATTCGGATGCAATTTCTGTGTGTCATCGTCAACAAGAAAGTCCAAGGGATACAGTATACCTGAAGTAAAGCATCGGAGTCTAAAACTGGACTCACAGGAGAGGTTCAAATCATAGAAAGTTAGAGTGTCAGTCCTCTTGTACTTAAGTCGGCATTGTGCCTTTTGTATTAAATTCGGATGCAAACTCTGTGTTTCATCGTCAATAAGAAGGTCCAAGGAATACAGTAAACCTGAAGTGAAGCATCGGAATCTAAAACTGGACTCACAGGAGAGGTTCGAATCATAGAAACTTAGAGTGTCAGTCCACTTGTACTTAAGTCGGCATTGTGCCTTTTGAATTTAATTCCGATGCTATTTCTGTGTTTCATTGTCAATAAGATTGTCCAAGGGATACTGCAAACCTGAAGTGAAGCATCGGAATTTAAAACTGGACTCACAGGAGAGGTTCAAATCATAGAAAGTGAGAGTGTCAGTCCTCTTTTACTTAAGTCGGCATTGTGCGTTTTAAATTTAATTCCGATGCAATATCTGTGTTTCATCGTCAATAAGAAGGTCCAAGGGATACGGTAAACCTGAAGTGAAGCATCGGAATCTAAAACTGGACTCACAGGAGAGGTTCAAATCATAGAAAGTGAGAGTGTCAGTCCTCTTGTACTTAAGTCAAAATTGTGAATTTTGTATTAATTTCGGATGCTATTTCTGTGTTTCATCGTCAATAAGAAGGTCCAAGGGATACAGTAAACCTGAAGTGAAGCATCGGAATCTAAAACTGGACTCACAGGAGAGGTTCAAATCATAGAAAGTGAGAGTGTCAGTCCTCTTGTACTTAAGTCGCCATTGTGCCTTTTGTATTAAATTCGGATGCAATTTCTGTGTGTCATCGTCAACAAGAACGTCCAAGGGATACAGTATACCTGAAGTAAAGCATCGGAGTCTAAAACTGGACTCACAGGAGAGGTTCAAATCATAGAAAGTTAGAGTGTCAGTCCTCTTGTACTTAAGTCGGCATTGTGCCTTTTGTATTAAATTCGGATGCAAACTCTGTGTTTCATCGTCAATAAGAAGGTCCAAGGGATACAGTAAACCTGAAGTGAAGCATCGGAATCTAAAACTGGACTCACAGGAGAGGTTCAAATCATAGAAACTTAGAGTGTCAGTCCTCTTGTACTTAAGTCGGCATTGTGGCTTTTCTAATTTAATTCCGATGCTATTTCTGTGTTTCATTGTCAATAAGATTGTCCAAGGGATACAGTAAACCTGAAGTGAAGCATCGGAATTTAAAACTGGACTCACAGGAGAGGTTCAAATCATAGAAAGTGAGAGTGTCAGTCCTCTTTTACTTAAGTCGGCATTGTGCGTTTTAAATTCAATTCCGATGCAATATCTGTGTTTCATCGTCAATAAGAAGGTCCAAGGGATACAGTAAACCTGAAGTGAAGCATCGGAATCCAAAACTGGACTCACAGGAGAGGTTCAAATCATAGAAAGTGAGAATGTCAGTCCTCTTGTACTTAAGTCAAAATTGTGAATTTTGTATTAATTTCGGATGCTATTTCTGTGTTTCATCGTCAATAAGAAGGTCCAAGGGATACAGTAAACCTGAAGTGAAGCATCGGAATCTAAAACTGGACTCACAGGAGAGGTTCAAATCATAGAAAGTGAGAGTGTCAGTCCTCTTGTACTTAAGTCGCCATTGTGCCTTTTGTATTAAATTCGGATGCAATTTCTGTGTGTCATCGTCAACAAGAACGTCCAAGGGATACAGTATACCTGAAGTAAAGCATCGGAGTCTAAAACTGGACTCACAGGAGAGGTTCAAATCATAGAAAGTTAGAGTGTCAGTCCTCTTGTACTTAAGTCGGCATTGTGCCTTTTGTATTAAATTCGGATGCAAACTCTGTGTTTCATCGTCAATAAGAAGGTCCAAGGGATACAGTAAACCTGAAGTGAAGCATCGGAATCTAAAACTGGACTCACAGGAGAGGTTCAAATCATAGAAACTTAGAGTGTCAGTCCTCTTGTACTTAAGTCGGCATTGTGCCTTTTGAATTTAATTCCGATGCTATTTCTGTGTTTCATTGTCAATAAGATTGTCCAAGGGATACAGTAAACCTGAAGTGAAGCATCGGAATTTAAAACTGGACTCACAGGAGAGGTTCAAATCATAGAAAGTGAGAGTGTCAGTCCTCTTTTACTTAAGTCGGCATTGTGCGTTTTAAATTCAATTCCGATGCAATATCTGTGTTTCATCGTCAATAAGAAGGTCCAAGGGATACAGTAAACCTGAAGTGAAGCATCGGAATCTAAAACTGGACTCACAGGAGAGGTTCAAATCATAGAAAGTGAGAATGTCAGTCCTCTTGTACTTAAGTCACCATTGTGAATTTTGTATTAATTTCGGATGCAAATTCTGTGTTTCATCGTCAATAAGAAGGTCCAAGGGATACAGTAAACCTGAAGTGAAGCATCGGAATCTAAAACTGGACTCACAGGAGAGGTTCAAATCATAGAGAGTGAGAGTGTCAGTCCTCTTGTACTTAAGTCGTCATTGTGCCTTTTGTATTAAATTCGGATGCAATTTCTGTGTGTCATCGTCAATAAGAAGGTCCAAGGGATACAGTATACCAGAAGTAAAGCATCGGAATCTAAAACTGGACTCACAGGAGAGGTTCAAATCATAGAAAGTTAGAGTGTCAGTCCTCTTGTACTTACGTCGGCATCGTCCCTATTGTATTAAATTCGGATGCAAACTCTGTGTTTCATCGTCAATAAGAAGGTCCAAGGGATACAGTAAACCTGAAGTGAAGCATCGGAATCTAAAACTGGACTCACAGGAGAGGTTCAAATCATAGAAAGTTAGAGTGTCAGTCCTCTTGTGCTTAAGTCGGCATTGTGCCTTTTGAATTTAATTCCGATGCTATTTCTGTGTTTCATTGTCAATAAGAAGGTCCAAGGGATACAGTAAACCTGAAGTGAAGCATCGGAATCTAAAACTGGACTCACAGGAGAGGTTCAAATCATAGAAAGTGAGGGTGTCAGTCCTCTTGTACTTAAGTCAAAATTGTGAATTTTGTATTAATTTCGGATGCTATTTCTGTGTTTCATCGTCAATAAGAAGGTCCAAGGGATACAGTAAACCTGAAGTGAAGCATCGGAATCTAAAACTGGACTCACAGGAGAGGTTCAAATCATAGAAAGTGAGAGTGTCAGTCCTCTTGTACTTAAGTCGCCATTGTGCCTTTTGTATTAAATTCGGATGCAATTTCTGTGTGTCATCGTCAACAAGAACGTCCAAGGGATACAGTATACCTGAAGTAAAGCATCGGAGTCTAAAACTGGACTCACAGGAGAGGTTCAAATCATAGAAAGTTAGAGTGTCAGTCCTCTTGTACTTAAGTCGGCATTTTGCCTTTTGTATTAAATTCGGATGCAAACTCTGTGTTTCATCGTCAATAAGAAGGTCCAAGGGATACAGTAAACCTGAAGTGAAGCATCGGAATCTAAAACTGGACTCACAGGAGAGGTTCAAATCATAGAAACTTAGAGTGTCAGTCCTCTTGTACTTAAGTCGGCATTGTGCCTTTTGAATTTAATTCCGATGCTATTTCTGTGTTTCATTGTCAATAAGATTGTCCAAGGGATACAGTAAACCTGAAGTGAAGCATCGGAATTTAAAACTGGACTCACAGGAGAGGTTCAAATCATAGAAAGTGAGAGTGTCAGTCCTCTTTTACTTAAGTCGGCATTGTGCGTTTTAAATTCAATTCCGATGCAATATCTGTGTTTCATCGTCAATAAGAAGGTCCAAGGGATACAGTAAACCTGAAGTGAAGCATCGGAATCTAAAACTGGACTCACAGGAGAGGTTCAAATCATAGAAAGTGAGAATGTCAGTCCTCTTGTACTTAAGTCACCATTGTGAATTTTGTATTAATTTCGGATGCAAATTCTGTGTTTCATCGTCAATAAGAAGGTCCAAGGGATACAGTAAACCTGAAGTGAAGCATCGGAATCTAAAACTGGACTCACAGGAGAGGTTCAAATCATAGAGAGTGAGAGTGTCAGTCCTCTTGTACTTAAGTCGCCATTGTGCCTTTTGTATTAAATTCGGATGCAATTTCTGTGTGTCATCGTCAATAAGAAGGTCCAAGGGATACAGTATACCTGAAGTAAAGCATCGGAATCTAAAACTGGACTCACAGGAGAGGTTCAAATCATAGAAAGTTAGAGTGTCAGTCCTCTTGTACTTACGCCGGCATTGTCCCTTTTGTATTAAATTCGGATGCAAACTCTGTGTTTCATCGTCAATAAGAAGGTCCAAGGGATACAGTAAACCTGAAGTGAAGCATCGGAATCTAAAACTGGACTCACAGGAGAGGTTCAAATCATAGAAAGTTAGAGTGTCAGTCCTCTTGTGCTTAAGTCGGCATTGTGCCTTTTGAATTTAATTCCGATGCTATTTCTGTGTTTCATTGTCAATAAGAAGGTCCAAGGGATACAGTAAACCTGAAGTGAAGCATCGGAATCTAAAACTGGACTCACAGGAGAGGTTCAAATCATAGAAAGTGAGAGTGTCAGTCCTCTTTTACTTAAGTCGTCATTGTGTATTTTAAATTTAATTCCGATGCAATATCTGTGTTTCATCGTCAATAAGAAGGTCCAAGGGATACAGTAAACCTGAAGTGAAGCATCGGAATCTAAAACTGGACTCACAGGAGATGTTCAAATCATAGAAAGTGAGAGTGTCAGTCCTCTTGTACTTAAGTCGGCATTGTGCCTTTTGTATTAAATTCGGATGCAAACTCTGTGTTTCATCGTCAATTAGAAGGTCCAAGGGATACAGTAAACCTGAAGTAAAGCAGCGGAATGTAAAACTGGACTAACAGGAGAGGTACAAATCATAGAAAGTGAGAGTGTCAGTCCTCTTGTACTTACGTCGGCATTGTGCCTTTTGAATTTAATTCCGATGCAATTTCTGTGTTTCATCGTCAATAAGACGGTGCAAGGTATACAGTAAACCTGAAGTGAAGCATCGGAATCTAAAACTGGACTCACAGGATAATTTCAAATCATAGAAAGTGAGAGTGTTAGTCGTCTTCTACTTAGGTCGGCTCTGTGCCTTTTGAATTTAATTCCGATGCAATTTCTGTGTTTCATCGTCAATAAGAACGTCCAAGGCATACAGTAAACCTGAAGTGAAGCATCGGAATCTGAAACTGGACTCACAGGAGATGTTCAAATCATAGAAAGTGAGAGTGTCAGTCCTCTGGTACTTAAGTCACCATTGTGAATTTTGTATTAATTTCGGATGCAATTTCTCTGTTTCATCGTCAATAAGGCGGTCCAAGGGATACAGTAAACCTGAAGTGAAGCATCGGAATCTAAAACTGGACTCACAGCACAGGTTCAAATGATAGAAAAATAGAGTGTCAGTCCTCTAGTACTTAAGTCGGCATTGTACCTTTTGTATTAAATTCAGGTGCAAACTCTGTGTTTCATCGTCAATAAGAAGGTCCAAGGAATACAGTAAACCTTAAGTGAAGCATCGGAATCTAAAACTGGACTCACAGGAGAGGTTCAAATCATAGAAAGTGAGAGTGTCAGTCCTCTTGTACTTAAGTCGCCATTGTGCCTTTTGTATTAAATTCGGATGCAATTTCGGTGTTTCATCGTCAATAAAAAGGTCCAACGGATACAGTAAACCTGAAGTGAAGCACCGGAATCTAAAACTTGACTCACAGGAGATGTTCAAATCATAGAAAGTGAGAGTGTCAGTCCTCTTGTACTTAAGTCGCCATTGAGATTTTTGTATTAAATTCGGATGCAATTTCTGTGTTTCATCTTCAATAAGAAGGTCCAAGGGATACAGTAAACCTGAAGTGAAGCATCGGAATCTAAAACTGGACTCACAGGAGAGGTTCAACTCACATAAATTTAGAGTGTCAGTCCTCGTGTACTTAAGTCAGCATTATACCTTTTGTATTAAATTCGGATGCAAACTCTGTGTTTCATCGTCAATTAGAAGGTCCAAGGGATACAGTAAACCTGAAGTGAAGCATCGGAATCTAGAACTGGAATCACAGGAGAGGTTCAAATCATAGAATGTGAGAATGTCAGTCCTCTTGTACTTAAGACGGCATTGTGCCTTTTGAATTTAATTCCGATGCATTTTCTGAGTTTCATCGTCAATAAGAAGGTGCAAGGTATACAGTAAACCTGAAGTGAAGCATCGGAATCTAAATCTGACCTCACAGGTGAGGTTCAAATCATAGAAAGTGAGAGTGTCAGTCCTCTTTTACTTAAGTCGGCATTGTGCGTTTTAAATTTAATTCCGATGCAATATCTGTGTTTCATCGTCAATAAGAAGGTCCAAGGGATACAGTGAACCTGAAGTAAAGCATCGGAATCTAAAACTGGACTCACAATAGATGTTCAAATCATAGAAAGTGAGATTGTTGGTCCTCTTGTAATAAAGTCGCCATTGTGATTTTTGTATTAAATTCGGATGCAACTTCTGTGTTTCATCGTCAATAAGAAGGTCCAAGGGATACAGTAAACCTGAAGTGAAGCATCGGAATCTAAAACTGGACTCACAATAGATGTTCAAATCATAGAAAGTGAGATTGTTGGTCCTCTTGTACTAAAGTCGCCATTGTGATTTTTGTATTAAATTCGGATGCAACATCTGTGTTTCATCGTCAATAAGAAGGTCCAAGGGATACAGTAAACCTGAAGTGAAGCATCGGAATCTAAAACTGGACTCACAGGAGAGGTGCAAATCATAGAAAGTTAGAGTGTCAGTCCTCTTGTACTTAAGTCGGCATTGTACATTTTGTATTAAATTCGGTTGCAAACTCTGTGTTTCATCGTCAATTAGAAGGTCCAAGGGATACAGTAAACCTGAAGTGAAGCATCGGAATGTAAAACTGGACTCACACGAGAGGTTCAAATCATAGAAAGTGAGAGTGTCAGTCCTCTTGTACTTAAGTCGGTATTGTGCCTTTTGAATTTAATTCCGATGCAATTTCCGTGTTTCATCGTCAATACGAAGGTGCAAGGTATACAGTAAACCTGAAGTGAAGCATCGGATCTAAAACTGGATTCGCAGGAGTGGTTCAAATTATAGAATGTTAGAGTGTCAGTCCTCATTTACTTAAGACGGCATTGTGCCATTTGTATTAAATTCGGATGCGATTTCTGTTTTTTATCGTCAACAAGAAGGTCCAAGGGATACAGTAAACTTGAAGTGAAGCATCGGAATCTAAATATGACCTCACAGGAGAGGTTCGAACATAGAAAGTGAGAGTGTCAGTCCTCTTGTACTTAAGGCGGCATTGTGCCATTTGTATTAAATTCGGATGCAATTTCTGTGTTTCATCGTCAATAAGAAGGTCCAAGGGATACAGTAAACCTGAAGTGAAGCAACGGAATCTAGAACTGGACTCACAGGAGAGGTTCAAATCATAGAAAGTGAGAGTGTCAGTCCTCTTTTACTTAAGTCGGCATTGTGCGTTTTAAATTTAATTCCGATGCAATATCTGTGTTTCATCGTCAATAAGTGGGTCCAAGGGATACAGTGAATCTGAAGTGAAGCATCGGAATCTAAAACTGACTTCACAGGAGAGGTTCAAATCATAGAAAGTGAGAGTGTCAGTCCAATTGTACTTAAGTCGGCATTGTGCCATTTGTATTAAATTCGGATGCAATTTCTGTGTTTCATCGTCAGTAAGAAGGTCCAAGGGATACAATAAACCTGAAGTGAAGCATCGGAATCTAAAACTGGACTCACAGGATAGGTTCAAATCATAGAAAGTGAGAGTGTTAGTCGTCTTCTACTTAGGTCGGCACTGTGCCTTTTGAATTTGATTCCGATGCAATTTCTGTGTTTCATCGTCAATAAGAACGTCCAAGGGATACAGTAAACCTGAAGTGAAGCATCGGAATCTGAAACTGGACTCACAGGAGATGTTCAAATCATAGAAAGTGAGAGTGTCAGTCCTCTTGTACTTAAGTCGACATTGTGACTTTTGTATTAATTTCGGATGCAATTTCTGTGTTTCATCGTCAATAAGAAGGTCCAAGGGATACAGTAAACCTGAAGTGAAGCATTGGAATCTAAAACTGGACTCACAGGAGAGGTTCAAATCATAGAAAGTTAGAGTGTCAGTCCTCTAGTACTTAAGTCGGCATTGTGCCTTTTGTATTACATTCAGGTGCACACTCTGTGTTTCATCGTCAATAAGAAGGTCCAAGGGATACAGTAAACCTGAAGTGAAACATCGGAATCTAAAACTGGACTCACAGGAGAGGTTCAAATCATAGAAAGTTAGAATATCAGTCCTCTTGTACTTAAGTCGGCATTGTGCCTTGTGTATTAAATTCGGATGCAATTTCTGTGTTTCATCGTCAATAAGAAGGTGCAAGGTATACAGTAAACCTGAAGTGAAGCATCGGAATCTAAAACTGGACTCACAGGGGAGGTTCAAATCATAGAAAGTTAGAGTGTCAGTCCTCTTGTACTTATGTCGGCATTGTGCCTTTTGAATTTCATTCCGATGCTATTTCTGTGTTTCATTGTCAATAAGAAGGTCCAAGGCATACAGTAAACCTGAAGTGAAGCATCGGAATCTAAAACTGCCCTCACAGGAGAGATTCAAATCAAAGATAGTGAGAGTGTCAGTCCTCTTTTACTTAAGTCGGCCTTGTGCGTTTTAAATTTAATTCCGATGCATTATCTGTGTTTCATCGTCAATAAGAAAGTCCAAGGGATACAGTAAACCTGAAGTGAAGCATCAGAATCTAGAACTGGACTCACAGGAGATGTTCAAATCATAGAAAGTGAGAGTGTCAGTCCTCTTGTACTTAAGCCGCCATTGTGATTTTTGTATTAAATTCGGATGCAATTTCTGTGTTTCATCGTCAATAAGAAGGTCCAAGGGATACAGTAAACCTGAAGTGAAGCATCGGAATCTAGAACTGGACTCACTGGAGAGGTTCAAATCATAGAAAGTTAGAGTGTCAGTCCTCTTTTACTTAACTCGTCATTGTGCGTTTTAAATTTAATTCCGATGCAATATCTGTGTTTCATCGTCAATAAGTAGGTCCAAGGGATACAGTGAACCTGAAGTGAAGCATCGGAATCTAAAACTGACTTCACAGGAGAGGTTCAAATCATAGAAAGTGAGAGTGTCAGTCCTCTTGTACTTAAGTCGGCATTGTGCCTTTTGAATTTCATTCCGATGTTATTTCTGTGTTTCATTGTCAATAAGAAGGTCCAAATGATACAGTAAACCTGAAGTGAAGCATCGGAATCTAAAACTGCACTCACAGGAGAGATTCAAATCAAAGATAGTGAGAGTGTCAGTCCTCTTTTACTTAAGTCGGCATTGTGCGTTTTAAATTTAATTCCGATGCATTATCTGTGTTTCATCGTCAATAAGAAGGTCCAAGGGATACAGTAAACCTGAAGTGAAGCGTTGGAGTCTAAAACTGGACTCACAGGAGAGGTTCAAATCATAAAAAGTTAGAGTGTCAGTCCTCTTGTACTTAAAACGGCATTGTGCCTTTTGTATTTCATTCCGATGCTATTTCTGTGTTTCATTGTCAATAAGAAGGTCCAAGGGATACAGTAAACCTGAAGTGAAGCATCGTAATCTAAAACTGGACTCACAGGAGAGATTCAAATCATAGATACTGAGAGTGTCAGACCTTTTTTTACTTAAGTCGGCATTGTGCGTTTTAATTTTAATTCCGATGCATTATCTGTGTTTCATCGTCAATAAGAAGGTCCAAGGAATACAGTAAACCTGAAGTGAAGCATCGGAATCTAAAACTGACTTCACAGGAGAGGTTCAAATCATAGAAAGTGAGAGTGTCAGTCCAATTGCACTTAAGTCGGCATTGTGCCATTTGTATTAAATTCGGATGCAATTTCTGTGTTTCATCGTCAGTAAGAAGGTCCAAGGGATACAATAAACCTGAAGTGAAGCATCGGAATCTAAAACTGGACTCACAGGATAGGTTCAAATCATAGAAAGTGAGAGTGTTAGTCGTCTTCTACTTAGGTCGGCACTGTGCCTTTTGAATTTGATTCCGATGCGATTTCTGTGTTTCATCGTCAATAGGAACGTCCAAGGGATACAGTAAACCTGAAGTGAAGCATGGGAATCTGAAACTGGATTCACAGGAGTTTTCAAATCATAGAAAGTGAGAGTGTCAGTCCTCTTGTACTTAAGTCGACATTGTGACTTTTGTATTAATTTCGGATGCAATTTCTGTGTTTCATCGTCAATAAGAAGGTCCAAGGGATACAGTAAACCTGAAGTGAAGCATCGGAATCTAAAACTGGACTCACAGGAGAGGTTCAAATCATAGAAAGTTAGAGTGTCAGTCCTCTAGTACTTAAGTCGGCATTGTGCCTTTTGTATTAAATTCAGGTGCACACTCTGTGTTTCATCGTCAATAAGAAGGTCCAAGGGATACAGTAAACCTGAAGTGAAACATCGGAATCTAAAACTTGACTCACAGGAGAGGTTCAAATCATAGAAAGTTAAAATATCAGTCCTCTTGTACTTAAGTCGGCATTGTGCCTTGTGTATTAAATTCGGATGCAATTTCTGTGTTTCATCGTAAATAAGAAGGTGCAAGGTATACAGTAAACCTGAAGTGAATCATCGGAATCTAAAACTGGACTCACAGGAGAGGTTCAAATCATAGAAAGTTAGAGTGTCAGTCCTCTTGTACTTAAGTCGGCATTGTGCCTTTTGAATTTCATTCCGATGCTATTTCTGTGTTTCATTGTCAATAAGAAGGTCCAAGGGATACAGTAAACCTGAAGTGAAGCATCGGAATCTAAAACTGCACTCACAGGAGAGATTCAAATCAAAGATAGTGAGAGTGTCAGTCCTCTTTTACTTAAGTCGGCCTTGTGCGTTTTAAATTTAATTCCGATGCATTATCTGTGTTTCATCGTCAATAAGAAGGTCCAAGGGATACAGTAAACCTCAAGTGAAGCATCGGAATCTAGAACTGGACTCACAGGAGATGTTCAAATCATAGAAAGTGAGAGTGTCAGTCCTCTTGCACTTAAGCCGCCATTGTGATTTTTGTATTAAATTCGGATGCAATTTCTGTGTTTCATCGTCAATAAGAAGGTCCAAGGGGTACAGTAAACCTGAAGTGAAGCATCGGAATCTAAAACTGGACTCACAGGAGAGGTGCAAATCATAGAAAGTTAGAGTGTCAGTCCTCTTGTACTTAAGTCGGCATTGTACCTTTTGTATTAAACTCAGATGTAAACTCTGTGTTTCATCGTCAATTATAAGGTCCAAGGAATACAGTAAACCTGAAGTGAAGCATCGGAATCTAAAACTGGACTCACAGGAGAGGTTCGAATCATAGAAAGTTAGAGTGTCAGTCCTCTTGTACATAAGTCGGCATTGTGCCTTTTGTATTAAATTCGGATGCAAACTCTGTGTTTCATCGTCAATAAGAAGGTCCAAGGGATACAGTGAACCTGAGGTGAAGCATCGGAATCTAAAACTAGACTCAGAGGAGAGGTTCAAATCATATAAAGTGAGAGTGTCAGTCCTCTTGTACTTAAGTCACCATTGTGACTTTTGTATTAATTTCGGATGCAATCTCTGTGTTTCATCGTCAATAAGAATTTCCAAGGAATACAGTAAACATGAAGGGAAGCCTCGGAATCTAAAACTGGACTCACAGGAGCGGTTCAAATCATAGAAAGTGAGAGTGTCACTCCTCTTGTACTTATGCCGCCTTTGTGCCTTTTGTATTAAATTCGGATGCAATTTCTGCGTGTCATCGTCAATAAGAAGGTCCAAGGGATACAGTAAACCTGAAGTAAAACATCGGAATCTAAAACTGGACTCACAGGAGAGGTTCAAATCATAGAAAGTTAGAGTGTCAGTCCTCTTGTACATAAGTCGGCATTGTGCCTTTTGTATTAAATTCGGATGCAAACTCTGTGTTTCATCGTCAATAAGAAGGTCCAAGGGATACAGTGAACCTGAGGTGAAGCATCGGAATGTAAAATTGGACTCACAGGAGAGGTTCAAATCATAGAAAGTGAGAGTGTCAGTCCTCTTGTACTTAAGTCAGCATTGTGCCTTTTGAATTTAATTCCGATGCAATTTCTGTGTTTCATCGTCAATACGAAGCTGCAAGGTATACAGTACACCTGAAGTGAAGCATCGGAATCTAAAACTGGACTTACAGGAGAGGTTCAAATCATAGAAATTGAGAGTGTTAGTCCTCTTCTACTTAGGTCGGCACTGTGCTTTTTGAATCTAGTTCCCATGCAATTTCTGTGTTTCATCGTCAATAAGAACGTCCAAGGGATACAGTAAACCTGAAGTGAAGCAACGGAATCTGGAACTGGACTCACAGGAGATGTTCAAATCATAGAAAGTGACCGTGTCAGTCCTCTTGTACTTAAGTCGCCGTTGTGCCTTTTGTATTAAATTCGGATGCAATTTCTGTGTGTCATCGTCAATAAGAAAGTCCAAGGGATACAGTAAACCTGAAGTAAAGCATCGGAATCTAAAACTGGACTCACAGGAGAGGTTCAAATCATAGAAAGTTAGAGTGTCAGTCCTCTTGTACTTAAGTCGGCATTGTGCCTTTTGAATTTCATTCCGATGCTATTTCTGTGTTTCATTGTCAATAAGAAGGTCCAAGGCATACAGTAAACCTGAAGTGAAGCATCGGAATCTAAAACTGCACTCACAGGAGAGATTCAAATCAAAGATAGTGAGAGTGTCAGTCCTCTTTTACTTAAGTCGGCATTGTGCGTTTTAAATTTAATTCCGATGCATTATCTGTGTTTCATCGTCGATAAGAAGGTCCAAGGGATACAGTAAACCTGAAGTGAAGCGTTGGAATCTAAAACTGGACTCACAGGAGAGGTTCAAATCATAAAAAGTTAGAGTGTCAGTCCTCTTGTACTTAAGTCGGCATTGTGCCTTTTGTATTTCATTCCGATGCTATTTCTGTGTTTCATTGTCAATAAGAAGGTCCAAGGGATACAGTAAACCTGAAGTGAAGCATCGGAATCTAAAACTGGACTCACAGGAGAGATTCAAATCATAGATACTGAGAGTGTCAGACCTTTTTTTACTTAAGTCGGCATTGTGCGTTTTAATTTTAATTCCGATGCATTATCTGTGTTTCATCGTCAATAAGAAGGTCCAAGGAATACAGTAAACCTGAAGTGAAGCATCGGAATCTAAAACTGGACTCACAGGAGAGGTTCAAATCATAGAAAGTTAGAGTGTCAGTCCTCTTGTACTTAAGTCGGCATTGTGCCATTTGTATTAAATTCGGATGCAATTTCTGTGTTTCATCGTCAGTAAGAAGGTCCAAGGGATACAATAAACCTGAAGTGAAGCATCGGAATCTAAAACTGGACTCACAGGATAGGTTCAAATCATAGAAAGTGAGAGTGTTAGTCGTCTTCTACTTAGGTCGGCACTGTGCCTTTTGAATTTGATTCCGATGCAATTTCTGTGTTTCATCGTCAATAAGAACGTCCAAGGGATACAGTAAACCTGAAGTGAAGCATCGGAATCTGAAACTGGACTCACAGGAGATGTTCAAATCATAGAAAGTGAGAGTGTCAGTCCTCTTGTACTTAAGTCGACATTGTGACTTTTGTATTAATTTCGGATGCAATTTCTGTGTTTCATCGTCAATAAGAAGGTCCAAGGGATACAGTAAACCTGAAGTGAAGCATCGGAATCTAAAACTGGACTCACAGGAGAGGTTCAAATCATAGAAAGTTAGAGTGTCAGTCCTCTAGTACTTAAGTCGGCATTGTGCCTTTTGTATTAAATTCAGGTGCACACTCTGTGTTTCATCGTCAATAAGAAGGTCCAAGGGATACAGTAAACCTGAAGTGAAACATCGGAATCTAAAACTGGACTCACAGGAGAGGTTCAAATCATAGAAAGTTAGAATATCAGTCCTCTTGTACTTAAGTCGGCATTGTGCCTTGTGTATTAAATTCGGATGCAATTTCTGTGTTTCATCGTAAATAAGAAGGTGCTTGGTATACAGTAAACCTGAAGTGAAGCATCGGAATCTAAAACTGGACTCACAGGAGAGGTTCAAATCATAGAAAGTTAGAGTGTCAGTCCTCTTGTACTTAAGTCGGCATTGTGCCTTTTGAATTTCATTCCGATGCTATTTCTGTGTTTCATTGTCAATAAGAAGGTCCAAGGGATACAGTAAACCTGAAGTGAAGCATCGGAATCTAAAACTGCACTCACAGGAGAGATTCAAATCAAAGATAGTGAGAGTGTCAGTCCTCTTTTACTTAAGTCGGCCTTGTGCGTTTTAAATTTAATTCCGATGCATTATCTGTGTTTCATCGTCAATAAGAATGTCCAAGGGATACAGTAAACCTGAAGTGAAGCATCGGAATCTAGAACTGGACTCACAGGAGATGTTCAAATCATAGAAAGTGAGAGTGTCAGTCCTCTTGTACTTAAGCCGCCATTGTGATTTTTGTATTAAATTCGGATGCAATTTCTGTGTTTCATCGTCAATAAGAAGGTCCAAGGGATACAGTAAACCTGAAGTGAAGCATCGGAATCTAGAACTGGACTCACTGGAGAGGTTCAAATCATAGAAAGTTAGAGTGTCAGTCCTCTTTTACTTAACTCGTCATTGTGCGTTTTAAATTTAATTCCGATGCAATATCTGTGTTTCATCGTCAATAAGTAGGTCCAAGGGATACAGTGAACCTGAAGTGAAGCATCGGAATCTAAAACTGACTTCACAGGAGTGGTTCAAATCATAGAAAGTGAGTGTGTCAGTCCTCTTGTACTTAAGTCGGCATTGTGCCTTTTGAATTTCATCCCGATGTTATTTCTGTGTTTCATTCTCAATAAGAAGGTCCAAATGATACAGTAAACCTGAAGTGAAGCATCGGAATCTAAAACTGCACTCACAGGAGAGATTCAAATCAAAGATAGTGAGAGTGTCAGTCCTCTTTTACTTAAGTCGGCATTGTGCGTTTTAAATTTAATTCCGATGCATTATCTGTGTTTCATCGTCGATAAGAAGGTCCAAGGGATACAGTAAACCTGAAGTGAAGCGTTGGAATCTAAAACTGGACTCACAGGAGAGGTTCAAATCATAAAAAGTTAGAGTGTCAGTCCTCTTGTACTTAAGTCGGCATTGTGCCTTTTGAATTTCATTCCGATGCTCTTTCTGTGTTTCATTGTCAATAAGAAGGTCCAAGGGATACAGTAAACCTGAAGTGAAGCATCGGAATCTAAAACTGGACTCACAGGAGAGATTCAAATCATAGATACTGAGAGTGTCAGACCTTTTTTTACTTAAGTCGGCGTTGTGCGTTTTAAATTTAATTCCGATGCATTATCTGTGTTTCATCATCAATAAGAAGGTCCAAGGGATACAGTAAACCTGAAGTGAAGCATCGGAATCTAGAACTGGACTCACAGGAGATGTTCAAATCATAGAAAGTGAGAGTGTCAGTCCTCTTGCACTTAAGCCGCCATTGTGATTTTTGTATTAAATTCGGATGCAATTTCTGTGTTTCATCGTCAATAAGAAGGTCCAAGGGGTACAGTAAACCTGAAGTGAAGCATCGGAATCTAAAACTGGACTCACAGGAGAGGTGCAAATCATAGAAAGTTAGAGTGTCAGTCCTCTTGTACTTAAGTCGGCGTTGTACCTTTTGTATTAAACTCAGATGTAAACTCTGTGTTTCATCGTCAATTATAAGGTCCAAGGAATACAGTAAACCTGAAGTGAAGCATCGGAATCTAAAACTGGACTCACAGGAGAGGTTCGAATCATAGAAAGTTAGAGTGTCAGTCCTCTTGTACATAAGTCGGCATTGTGCCTTTTGTATTAAATTCGGATGCAAACTCTGTGTTTCATCGTCAATAAGAAGGTCCAAGGGATACAGTGAACCTGAGGTGAAGCATCGGAATCTAAAACTAGACTCAGAGGAGAGGTTCAAATCATATAAAGTGAGAGTGTCAGTCCTCTTGTACTTATGTCACCATTGTGACTTTTGTATTAATTTCGGATGCAATCTCTGTGTTTCATCGTCAATAAGAAGGTCCAAGGAATACAGTAAACCTGAAGGGAAGCCTCGGAATCTAAAACTGGACTCACAGGAGCGGTTCAAATCATAGAAAGTGAGAGTGTCACTCCTCTTGTACTTATGCCGCCTTTGTGCCTTTTGTATTAAATTCGGATGCAATTTCTGCGTGTCATCGTCAATAAGAAGGTCCAAGGGATACAGTAAACCTGAAGTAAAACATCGGAATCTAAAACTGGACTCACAGGAGAGGTTCAAATCGTAGAAAGTTAGAGTGTCAGTCCTCTTGTACATAAGTCGGCATTGTGCCTTTTGTATTAAATTCGGATGCAAACTCTGTGTTTCATCGTCAATAAGAAGGTCCAAGGGATACAGTGAACCTGAGGTGAAGCATCGGAATGTAAAACTGGACTCACAGGAGAGGTTCAAATCATAGAAAGTGAGAGTGTCAGTCCTCTTGTACTTAAGTCGGCATTGTGCCTTTTGAATTTAATTCCGATGCAATTTCTGTGTTTCATCGTCAATACGAAGCTGCAAGGTATACAGTACACCTGAAGTGAAGCATCGGAATCTAAAACTGGACTTACAGGAGAGGTTCAAATCATAGAAATTGAGAGTGTTAGTCCTCTTCTACTTAGGTCGGCACTGTGCCTTTTGAATCTAGTTCCCATGCAATTTCTGTGTTTCATCGTCAATAAGAACGTCCAAGGGATACAGTAAACCTGAAGTGAAGCAACGGAATCTGGAACTGGACTCACAGGAGATGTTCAAATCATAGAAAGTGACCGTGTCAGTCCTCTTGTACTTAAGTCGCCGTTGTGCCTTTTGTATTAAATTCGGATGCAATTTCTGTGTGTCATCGTCAATAAGAAAGTCCAAGGGATACAGTAAACCTGAAGTAAAGCATCGGAATCTAAAACTGGACTCACAGGAGAGGTTCAAATCATAGAAAGTTAGAGTGTCAGTCCTCTTGTACTTAAGTCGGCATTGTGCCTTTTGAATTTCATTCCGATGCTATTTCTGTGTTTCATTGTCAATAAGATGGTCCAAGGGATACAGCAAACCTGAAGTGAAGCATCGGAATCTAAAACTGCACTCACAGGAGAGATTCAAATCAAAGATTGTGAGAGTGTCAGTCCTCTTTTACTTAAGTCGGCATTGTGCCTTTTGAATTTCATTCCGATGTTATTTCTGTGTTTCATTGTCAATAAGAAGGTCCAAATGATACAGTAAACCTGAAGTGAAGCATCGGAATCTAAAACTGCACTCACAGGAGAGATTTAAATCAAAGATAGTGCGAGTGTCAGTCCTCTTTTACTTAAGTCGGGATTGTGCGTTTTAAATTTAATTCCGATGCATTATCTGTGTTTCATCGTCAATACGAAGGTCCAAGGGATACAGTAAACCTAAAGTAAAGCATCGGAATCTAAAACTGGACTCACAGGAGAGGTTCAAATCATAAAAAGTTAGAGTGTCAATCCTCTTGTACTTAAGTCACCATTGTGCCTTTTGAATTTAATTCCGATGCTATTTCTGTGTTTCATTGTCAATAAGAAGGTCCAATGGATACAGTAAACCTGAAGTGAAGCATCGGACTCTAAAACTGGACTCACAGGAGAGTTTCAAATCTTAGAAAGTGAGAGTGTCAGTCCTCTTTTACTTAAGTCGGCATTGTGCGTTTTAAATTTAATTCCGATGCAATATCTGTGTTTCGTCGTCAATAAGAAGGTCCAAGGGATACAGTAAACCTGAAGGGAAGCGTCGGAATCTAAAACTAATCTCACAGGAGAGGTTCAAATCATAGAAAGTGAGAGTGACAGTCCTCTTGTACTTAAGTTACCATTGTGACTTTTGTATTAATTTCGGATGCTATTTCTGTGTTTCATCGTCAATAAGAATGTCCAAGGGATACAGTAAACCTGAAGTGAAGCATCGGAATCTAAAACTGGACTCACAGGAGAGGTTACAATCATAGAAAGTTAGAGTGTCAGTCAAATTTTACTTAACTCGTCATTGTGCGTTTTAAATTTAATTCCGATGCAATATCTGTGTTTCATCGTCAATAAGTAGGTCCAAGGGATACAGTGAACCTGAAGTGAAGCATCGGAATTTAAAACTGACTTCACAGGAGAGGTTCAAATCATAGAAAGTGAGAGTGTCATTCCTATTGTACTTAAGTCGGCATTGTGCCATTTGTATTAAATTCGGATGCAATTTCTGTGTTTCATCGTCAATAAGAAGGTCCAAGGGATACAGTAAACCTGAAGTGAAGCATCGGAATCTAAAACTGGACTCACAGGAGAGGTTCAAATCATAGGAAGTTAGAGTGTCAGTCCTCTTGTACTTAAGTCGGCATTGTGCCTTTTGAATTTCATTCCGATGTTATTTCTGTGTTTCATTGTCAATAAGAAGGTCCAAATGATACAGTAAACCTGAAGTGAAGCATCGGAATCTAAAACTGCACTCACAGGAGAGATTCAAATCAAAGATAGTGAGAGTGTCAGTCCTCTTTTACTTAAGTCGGCATTGTGCGTTTTAAATTTAATTCCGATGCATTATCTGTGTTTCATCGTCAATAAGAAGGTCCAAGGGATACAGTAAACCTGAAGTGAAGCGTTGGAATCTAAAACTGGACTCACAGGAGAGGTTCAAATCATAAAAAGTTAGAGTGTCAGTCCTCTTGTACTTAAGTCGGCATTGTGCCTTTTGTATTTCATTCCGATGCTATTTCTGTGTTTCATTGTCAATAAGAAGGTCCAAGGGATACAGTAAACCTGAAGTGAAGCATCGGAATCTAAAACTGGACTCACAGGAGAGATTCAAATCATAGATACTGAGAGTGTCAGACCTTTTTTTACTTAAGTCGGCATTGTGGGTTTTAATTTTAATTCCGATGCATTATCTGTGTTTCATCGTCAATAAGAAGGTCCAAGGAATACAGTAAACCTGAAGTGAAGCATCGGAATCTAAAACTGACTTCACAGGAGAGGTTCAAATCATAGAAAGTGAGAGTGTCAGTCCAATTGTACTTAAGTCGGCATTGTGCCATTTGTATTAAATTCAGATGCAATTTCTGTGTTTCATCGTCAGTAAGAAGGTCCAAGGGATACAATAAACCTGAAGTGAATCATCGGAATCTAAAACTGGACTCACAGGATAGGTTCAAATCATAGAAAGTGAGAGTGTTAGTCGTCTTCTACTTAGGTCGGCACTGTGCCTTTTGAATTTGATTCCGATGCAATTTCTGTGTTTCATCGTCAATAAGAACGTCCAAGGGATACAGTAAACCTGAAGTGAAGCATCGGAATCTGAAACTGGACTCACAGGAGATGTTCAAATCATAGAAAGTGAGAGTGTCAGTCCTCTTGTACTTAAGTCGACATTGTGACTTTTGTATTAATTTCGGATGCAATTTCTGTGTTTCATCGTCAATAAGAAGGTCCAAGGGATACAGTAAACCTGAAGTGAAGCATCGGAATCTAAAACTGGACTCACAGGAGAGGTTCAAATCATAGAAAGTTAGAGTGTCAGTCCTCTAGTACTTAAGTCGGCATTGTGCCTTTTGTATTAAATTCAGGTGCACACTCTGTGTTTCATCGTCAATAAGAAGGTCCAAGGGATACAGTAAACCTGAAGTGAAACATCGGAATCTAAAACTGGACTCACAGGAGAGGTTCAAATCATAGAAAGTTAGAATATCAGTCCTCTTGTACTTAAGTCGGCATTGTGCCTTGTGTATTAAATTCGGATGCAATGTCTGTGTTTCATCGTAAATAAGAAGGTGCAAGGTATACAGTAAACCTGAAGTGAAGCATCGGAATCTAAAACTGGACTCACAGGAGAGGTTCAAATCATAGAAATTTAGAGTGTCAGTCCTCTTGTACTTAAGTCGGCATTGTGCCTTTTGAATTTCATTCCGATGCTATTTCTGTGTTTCATTGTCAATAAGAAGGTCCAAGGGATACAGTAAACCTGAAGTGAAGCATCGGAATCTAAAACTGCACTCACAGGAGAGATTCAAATCAAAGATAGTGAGAGTGTCAGTCCTCTTTTACTTAAGTCGGCCTTGTGCGTTTTAAATTTAATTCCGATGCATTATCTGTGTTTCATCGTCAATAAGAAGGTCCAAGGGATACAGTAAACCTGAAGTGAAGCATCGGAATCTAGAACTGGACTCACAGGAGATGTTCAAATCATAGAAAGTGAGAGTGTCAGTCCTCTTGTACTTAAGCCGCCATTGTGATTTTTGTATTAAATTCGGATGCAATTTCTGTGTTTCATCGTCAATAAGAAGGTCCAAGGGATACAGTAAACCTGAAGTGAAGCATCGGAATCTAGAACTGGACTCACTGGAGAGGTTCAAATCATAGAAAGTTAGAGTGTCAGTCCTCTTTTACTTAACTCGTCATTGTGCGTTTTAAATTTAATTCCGATGCAATATCTGTGTTTCATCGTCAATAAGTAGGTCCAAGGGATACAGTGAACCTGAAGTGAAGCATCGGAATCTAAAACTGACTTCACAGGAGAGGTTCAAATCATAGAAAGTGAGAGTGTCAGTCCTCTTGTACTTAAGTCGGCATTGTGCCTTTTGAATTTCATTCCGATGTTATTTCTGTGTTTCATTGTCAATAAGAAGGTCCAAATGATACAGTAAACCTGAAGTGAAGCATCGGAATCTAAAACTGCACTCACAGGAGAGATTCAAATCAAAGATAGTGAGAGTGTCAGTCCTCTTTTACTTAAGTCGGCATTGTGCGTTTTAAATTTAATTCCGATGCATTATCTGTGTTTCATCGTCAATAAGAAGGTCCAAGGGATACAGTAAACCTGAAGTGAAGCGTCGGAATCAAAAACTGGACTCACAGGAGAGGTTCAAATCATAAAAAGTTAGAGTGTCAGTCCTCTTGTACTTAAGTCGGCATTGTGCCTTTTGAATTTCATTCCGATGCTCTTTCTGTGTTTCATTGTCAATAAGAAGGTCCAAGGGATACAGTAAACCTGAAGTGAAGCATCGGAATCTAGAACTGGACTCACAGGAGATGTTCAAATCATAGAAAGTGAGAGTGTCAGTCCTCTTGTACTTAAGCCGCCATTGTGATTTTTGTATTAAATTCGGATGCAATTTCTGTGTTTCATCGTCAATAAGAAGGTCCAAGGGATACAGTAAACCTGAAGTGAAGCATCGGAATCTAGAACTGGACTCACTGGAGAGGTTCAAATCATAGAAAGTTAGAGTGTCAGTCCTCTTTTACTTAACTCGTCATTGTGCGTTTTAAATTTAATTCCGATGCAATATCTGTGTTTCATCGTCAATAAGTAGGTCCAAGGGATACAGTGAACCTGAAGTGAAGCATCGGAATCTAAAACTGGACTCACAGGAGAGGTGCAAATCATAGAAAGTTAGAGTGTCAGTCCTCTTGTACTTAAGTCGGCGTTGTACCTTTTGTATTAAACTCAGATGTAAACTCTGTGTTTCATCGTCAATTATAAGGTCCAAGGAATACAGTAAACCTGAAGTGAAGCATCGGAATCTAAAACTGGACTCACAGGAGAGGTTCGAATCATAGAAAGTTAGAGTGTCAGTCCTCTTGTACATAAGTCGGCATTGTGCCTTTTGTATTAAATTCGGATGCAAACTCTGTGTTTCATCGTCAATAAGAAGGTCCAAGGGATACAGTGAACCTGTGGTGAAGCATCGGAATCTAAAACTAGACTCAGAGGAGAGGTTCAAATCATATAAAGTGAGAGTGTCAGTCCTCTTGTACTTAAGTCACCATTGTGACTTTTGTATTAATTTCGGATGCAATCTCTGTGTTTCATCGTCAATAAGAAGGTCCAAGGAATACAGTAAACCTGAAGGGAAGCCTCGGAATCTAAAACTGGACTCACAGGAGCGGTTCAAATCATAGAAAGTGAGAGTGTCACTCCTCTTGTACTTATGCCGCCTTTGTGCCTTTTGTATTAAATTCGGATGCAATTTCTGCGTGTCATCGTCAATAAGAAGGTCCAAGGGATACAGTAAACCTGAAGTAAAACATCGGAATCTAAAACTGGACTCACAGGAGAGGTTCAAATCATAGAAAGTTAGAGTGTCAGTCCTCTTGTACATAAGTCGGCATTGTGCCTTTTGTATTAAATTCGGATGCAAACTCTGTGTTTCATCGTCAATAAGAAGGTCCAAGGGATACAGTGAACCTGAGGTGAAGCATCGGAATGTAAAACTGGACTCACAGGAGAGGTTCAAATCATAGAAAGTGAGAGTGTCAGTCCTCTTGTACTTAAGTCGGCATTGTGCCTTTTGAATTTAATTCCGATGCAATTTCTGTGTTTCATCGTCAATACGAAGCTGCAAGGTATACAGTACACCTGAAGTGAAGCATCGGAATCTAAAACTGGACTTACAGGAGAGGTTCAATTCATAGAAACTGAGAGTGTTAGTCCTCTTCTACTTAGGTCGGCACTGTGCCTTTTGAATCTAGTTCCCATGCAATTTCTGTGTTTCATCGTCAATAAGAACGTCCAAGGGATACAGTAAACCTGAAGTGAAGCAACGGAATCTGGAACTGGACTCACAGGAGATGTTCAAATCATAGAAAGTGACCGTGTCAGTCCTCTTGTACTTAAGTCGCCGTTGTGCCTTTTGTATTAAATTCGGATGCAATTTCTGTGTGTCATCGTCAATAAGAAAGTCCAAGGGATACAGTAAACCTGAAGTAAAGCATCGGAATCTAAAACTGGACTCACAGGAGAGGTTCAAATCATAGAAAGTTAGAGTGTCAGTCCTCTTGTACTTAAGTCGGCATTGTGCCTTTTGAATTTCATTCCGATGCTATTTCTGTGTTTCATTGTCAATAAGAAGGTCCAAGGGATACAGTAAACCTGAAGTGAAGCATCGGAATCTAAAACTGCACTCACAGGAGAGATTCAAATCAAAGATTGTGAGAGTGTCAGTCCTCTTTTACTTAAGTCGGCATTGTGCGTTTTAAATGTAATTCCGATGCATTATCTGTGTTTCATCGTCAATAAGAAGGTCCAAGGGATACAGTAAACCTGAAGTGAAGCATCGGAATCTAGAACTGGACTCACTGGAGAGGTTCAAATCATAGAAAGTTTGAGTGTCAGTCCTCTTTTACTTAACTCGTCATTGTGCGTTTTAAATTTATTTCCGATGCAATATCTGTGTTTCATCGTCAATAAGTAGGTCCAAGGGATACAGTGAACCTGAAGTGAAGCATCGGAATCTAAAACTGACTTCACAGGAGAGGTTCAAATCATAGAAAGTGAGAGTGTCAGTCCTCTTGTACTTAAGTCGGCATTGTGCCTTTTGAATTTCATTCCCATGTTATTTCTGTGTTTCATTGTCAATAAGAAGGTCCAAATGATACAGTAAACCTGAAGTGAAGCATCGGAATCTAAAACTGCACTCACAGGAGAGATTTAAATCAAAGATAGTGAGAGTGTCAGTCCTCTTTTACTTAAGTCGGGATTGTGCGTTTTAAATTTAATTCCGATGCATTATCTGTGTTTCATCGTCAATAAGAAGGTCCAAGGGATACAGTAAACCTAAAGTAAAGCATCGGAATCTAAAACTGGACTCACAGGAGAGGTTCAAATCATAGAAAGTTAGAGTGTCTGTCCTCTTGTACTTAAGTCGGCATTGTGCCTTTTGAATTTAATTCCGATGCTATTTCTGTGTTTCATTGTCAATAAGAAGGTCCAATGGATACAGTAAACCTGAAGTGAAGCATCGGACTCTAAAACTGGACACACAGGAGAGTTTCAAATCTTAGAAAGTGAGAGTGTCAGTCCTCTTTTACTTAAGTCGGCATTGTGCGTTTTAAATTTAATTCCGATGCAATATCTGTGTTTCGTCGTCAATAAGAAGGTCCAAGGGATACAGTAAACCTGAAGGGAAGCGTCGGAATCTAAAACTGGTCTCACGGGAGAGGTTCAAATCATAGAAAGTGAGAGTGACAGTCCTCTTGTACTTAAGTTACCATTGTGACTTTTGTATTAATTTCGGATGCTATTTCTGTGTTTCATCGTCAATAAGAAGGTCCAAGGGATACAGTAAACCTGAAGTGAAGCATCGGAATCTAAAACTGGACTCACAGGAGAGGTTACAATCATAGAAAGTTAGAGTGTCAGTCAAATTTTACTTAACTCGTCATTGTGCGTTTTAAATTTAATTCCGATGCAATATCTGTGTTTCATCGTCAATAAGTAGGTCCAAGGGATACAGTGAACCTGAAGTGAAGCATCGGAATCTAAAACTGACTTCACAGGAGAGGTTCAAATCATAGAAAGTGAGAGTGTCATTCCTATTGTACTTAAGTCGGCATTGTGCCATTTGTATTAAATTCGGATGCAATTTCTGTGTTTCATCGTCAATAAGAAGGTCCAAGGGATACAGTAAACCTGAAGTGAAGCATCGGAATCTAAAACTGGACTCACAGGAGAGGTTCAAATCATAGGAAGTTAGAGTGTCAGTCCTCTTGTACTTAAGTCGGCATTGTGCCATTTGAATTTAATTCCGATGCAATTTCTGTGTTTCATCGTCAATAAGAAGGTCCAAGGGATACAGTAAATCTGAAGTGAGGCATCGGAATCTGAAACTGGACTCACAGGAGATGTTCAAATCATAGAAAGTGAGAGTGTCAGTCCTCTTGTACTTAAGTCGCCATTGTGATTTTTGTATTAAATTCGGATGCAATTTCTGTGTATCATCGTCAATAAGAAGGTGCAAGGGATACAGTAAACCTGAAGTGAGGCATCGGAATCTAAAACTGGACTCACTGGAGTGGTTCAAATCATAGAAAGTTAGAGTGTCGGTCCTCTTGTACTTAAGTCGGCATTGTACCTTTTGTATTAAATACGGATGCAAACTCTGTGTTTCATCGTCAATTAGAAGGTCCAAGGGATACAGTAAACCTGAAGTGAAGCATCAGAATCTAAAACTGGACTCACAGCAGAGGTTCATATCATAGAAAGTGAGAGTGTCAGTCCTCTTGTACTTAAGTCGGAATTGTGCCTTTTGAATTTAATTCCGATGCAATTTCTGTGTATCATCGTCAATAAGAAGGTGCAAGGTATACAGTAGACCTGAAGTGTAGCATCGGAATCTAAATCTGACCTCTCAGGAGAAGTTCGAATCATGGAAAGTGAGAGTGTCAGTGCTCTTGTACTTAAGTCGGCATTGTGCCATTTGTATTAAATTCGGATGCAATTTCTGTGTTTCATCGTCAATAAGGAGGTCCAAGGGATACAGTAAACCTGAAGTGAAGCATCGGAATCTAAAACTGGACTCACAGGAGAGGTTCAAATCACAGAAAGTGAGAATGTCAGCCCTCTTGTACTTAAGTCGACATTGTGCCATTTGTATTAAATTCGGATGCAATTTCGGTGTTTCATCGTGAATAAGAAGGTTCAAGGGATACAGTAAACCTGAAGTGAAGCATCGGAATCTAAAACTGGACTCACAGGAGAGGTTCAAATCATAGAAAGTGAGAGTGTCAGTCCTCTTGTACTTAAGTCGACATTGTGACTTTAGTATTAATTTCGGATGCAATTTCTGTGTTTCATCGTCAATAAGAAGGTCCAAGGGATACAGTAAACCTGAAGTGAAGCATCGGAATCTAGAACTGGACTCACAGGAGACGTTCAAATCATAGAAAGTGAGATTGTCAGTCCTCTTTTACTTAAGTCGGCATCGTGCGTTTTAAATTTAATTCCGATGCAATATCTGTGTTTCATCGTCAATAAGAAGGTCCAAGGGATACAGTGAACCTGAAGTGAAGCATCGGAATCTAAAACTGGACCCACAGGAGTTGTTCAAATCATAGTAAGTGACAGTGTCAGTCCTCTTGTACTTAAGTCGCCGTTGTGCCTTTTGTATTAAATTCGGATGCAATTTCTGTGTGTCATCGTCAATAAGAAGGTCCAAGGGATACAGTAAACCTGAAGTAAAGCATCGGAATCTAAAACTGGACTCACAGGAGAGGTTCAAATCATAGAAAGTTAGAGTGTCAGTCCTCTTGTACTTAAGTCGGCATTGTGCCATTTGTATTAAATTCGGATGCAAACTCTGTGTTTCATCGTCAATAAGAAGGTCCAAGGGATACAGTAAACCTGAAGTGAAGCATCGGAATCTAAAACTGGACTCACAGGAGAGGTTCAAATCATAGAAAGTTAGGGTGTCAGTCCGCTTGTACTTAAGTCGGCATTGTGCCTTTTGAATTTAATTCCGATGCTATTTCTGTGTTTCATTGTCAATAAGAAGGTCCAATGGATACAGTAAACCTGAAGTGAACCATCGGACTCTAAAACTGGACTCACAGGAGAGTTTCAAATCTTAGAAAGTGAGAGTGTCAGTCCTCTTTTACTTAAGTCGGCATTGTGCGTTTTAAATTTAATTCCGATGCAATATCTGTGTTTCATCGTCAATCAGAAGGTCCAAGGGATACAGTAAACCTGAAGTGAAGCGTCGGAATCTAAAACTGGTCTCACAGGAGAGGTTCAAATCATAGAAAGTGAGAGTGACAGTCCTCTTGTACTTAAGTTACCATTGTGACTTTTGTATTAATTTCGGATGCAATTTCTGTGTTTCATCGTCAATAAGAAGGTCCAAGGGATACAGTGAACCTGAAGTGAAGCATCGGAATCTAAAACTGGACTCACAGGAGATGTTACAATCATAGAAAGTTAGAGTGTCAGTCCAATTTTACTTAACTCGTCATTGTGCGTTTTACATTTAATTCCGATGCAATATCTGTGTTTCATCGTCAATAAGTAGGTCCAAGGGATACAGTGAACCTGAAGTGAAGCATCGGAATCTAAAACTGACTTCACAGGAGAGGTTCAAATCATAGAAAGTGAGAGTGTCAGTCCTATTGTACTTAAGTCGGCATTGTGCCATTTGTATTAAATTCGGATGCAATTTCTGTGTTTCATCGTCAATAAGAAGGTCCAAGGGATACAGTAAACCTGAAGTGAAGCATCGGAATCTAAAACTGGACTCACAGGAGAGGTTCAAATCATAGGAAGTTAGAGTGTCAGTCCTCTTATACTTAAGTCGGCATTGTGCCATTTGAATTTAATTCCGATGCAATTTCTGTGTTTTATCGTCAATAAGAATGTCCAAGGGATACAGTAAATCTGAAGTGAAGCATCGGAATCTGAAACTGGACTCACAGGAGATGTTCAAATCATAGAAAGTGAGAGTGTCAGTCCTCTTGTACTTAAGTCGCCATTGTGATTTTTGTATTAAATTCGGATGCAATTTCTGTGTTTCATCGTCAATAAGAAGGTCCAAGGGATACAGTAAACCTGAAGTGAGGCATCGGAATCTAAAACTGGACTCACTGGAGTGGTTAAAATCATAGAAAGTTAGAGTGTCAGTCCTCTTGTACTTAAGTCGGCATTGTACCTTTTGTATTAAATACGGATGCAAACTCTGTGTTTCATCGTCAATTAGAAGGTCCAAGGGATACAGTAAACCTGAAGTGTAGCATCGGAATCTAAATCTGACCTCTCAGGAGAAGTTCGAATCATGGAAAGTGAGAATGTCAGCCCTCTTGTACTTAAGTCGACATTGTGCCATTTGTATTAACTTCGGATGCAATTTCGGTGTTTCATCGTCAATAAGAAGGTGCAAGGTATACAGTAAACCTGAAGTGTAGCATCGGAATCTAAATCTGACCTCTCAGGAGAAGTTCGAATCATGGAAAGTGAGAATGTCAGCCCTCTTGTACTTAAGTCGACATTGTGCCATTTGTATTAACTTCGGATGCAATTTCGGTGTTTCATCGTGAATAAGAAGGTCCAAGGGATACAGTAAACCTGAAGTGAAGCATCGGAATCTAAAACTGGACTCACAGGACAGGTTCAAATCATAGAAAGTGAGAGTGTCAGTCCTCTTGTACTTAAGTCGCCATTGTGCCTTGTGTATTAAATTCGGATGCATTTTCTGTCTTTCATCGTCAATAAGAAGGTCCAAGGGATGCAGTAAACCTGAAGTGAAACATCGGAATTTAAAACTGGACTCACAGGATAGGTTCAAATCATAGAAAGTGAGAGTGTTAGTCGTCTTCTACTTAGGTCGGCACTGTGCCTTTTGAATTTAATTCCGATGCAATTTCTGTGTTTCATTGTCAATAAGAACGTCCAAGAGATACAGTAAACCTGAAGTGAAGCATCGGAATCTGAAACTGGACTCACAGGAGATGTTCAAATCATAGAATGTGAGAGTGTCAGTCCTCTTGTACTTAAGTCGACATTGTGACTTTTGTATTGATTTCGGAAGCAATTTCTGTGTTTCATCGTCAATAAGAAGGTCCAAGGGATACAGTAAACCTGAAGTGAAGCATCGGAATCTAAAACTGGACTCACAGGAGAGGTTCAAATCATAGAAAGTTAGAGTGTCAATCCTCTAGTACTTAAGTCGGCATTGTGCCTTTTGTATTAAATTCAGGTGCAAACTCTGTGTTCCATCGTCAATAAGAAGGTCCAAGGGATACAGTAAACCTGAAGTGAAACATCGGAATCTAAAACTGGTCTCACAGGAGAGGTTCAAATCATAGAAAGTTAGAATATCAGTCCTCTTGTACTTAAGTCGGCATTGTGCCTTGTGTATTAAATTCGGATACAATTTCTGTGTTTCATCGTCAATAAGAAGGTGCAAGGTATACAGTAAACCTGAAGTGAAGCTTCGGAATCTAAAACTAGACTCACAGGAGAGGTTCAATTCATAGAAAGTGAGAGAGTCAGTCCTCTTGTACTTAAGTCGCCATTGTGCCTTTTGTATTAAATTCGGATGCAATTTCTGTGTTTCATCGTCAATAAGAAGGTCCAAGGGATACAGTAAACCTGAAGTGAGGCATCGGAATCTAAAACTGGACTCACTGGAGAGGTTCAAATCATAGAAAGTTAAAGTGTCAGTCCTCTTGTACTTAAGTCGGCATTGTACCTTTTGTATTAAATACGGATGCAAACTCTGTGTTTCATCGTCAATTAGAAGGTCCAAGGGATACAGTAAACCTGAAGTGAAGTATCAGAATCTAAAACTGGACTCACAGCAGAGGTTCAAATCATAGAAAGTGAGAGTGTCAGTCCTCTTGTACTTAAGTCGGAATTGTGCCTTTTGAATTTAATTCCGATGCAATTTCTGTGTTTCATCGTCAATAAGAAGGTGCAAGGTATACAGTAAACCTGAAGTGTAGCATTGGAATCTAAATCTGACCTCACAGGAGAAGTTCGAATCATGGAAAGTGAGAGTGTCAGTGCTCTTGTACTTAAGTCGGCATTGTGCCATTTGTATTAAATTCGGATGCAATTCCTGTGTTTCATCGTCAATAAGAAGGTCCAAGGGATACAGTAAACCTGAAGTGAAGCATCGGAATCTAAAACTGGACTCACAGGAGAGGTTCAAATCATAGAAAGTTAGAATGTCAGTCCTCTTGTACTTAAGTCGGCATTGTGCTTTGTGTATTAAATTCGGATGCAATTTCTGTGTTTCATCGTCAATAAGAAGGTGCAAGGTACACAGTAAACCTGAAGTGAAGCATCGGAATCTAAAACTGGACTCACAGGAGAGGTTCAAATCATAGAAAGTGAGAATGTCAGCCCTCATGTACTTAAGTCGACATTGTGCCATTTGTATTAAATTCGGATGCAATTTCGGTGTTTCATCGTGAATAAGAAGGTCCAAGGGATACAGTAAACCTGAAGTGAAGCATCGGAATCTAAAACTGGACTCACAGGAGAGGTTCAAATCATAGAAAGTGAGAGTGTCAGTCCTCTTGTACTTAAGTCGCCATTGTGCATTTTGTATTAAATTCAGATGCAATTTCTGTGTTTCATCGTCAATAAGAAGGTCCAAGGGATACAGTAAACCTGAAGTGAAGCATTGGAATCCAAAACTGGACTCACAGGAGAGGTTCAAATCATAGAAAGTTAGAGTGTCAGTCCTCTTGTACTTCAGTCGGCATTGTGCCCTTTGTATTAAATTCGGATGCAATCTCTGTGTTTCGTCGTCAATAAGGTCCAAGGGATACAGTAAACCTGAAGTGAAGCATCGGAATCTAAAACTGGACTCACAGGAGAGGTTCAAATCATAGAAAGTTAGAGTGTCAGTTCTCTTGTACTTAAGTCGGCATTGTACCATTTGAATTTAATTCCGATGCAATGTCTGTGTTTCATAGTCAATAAAAAGGTCCAAGGGATACAGTAAACCTGAAGTGAAGCATCGGAATCTAAAACTGGGCTCACAGGAGAGGTGCAAATCATAGAAAGTTAGAGTGTCAGCCCTCTTGTACTTAAGTCGGCATTGTCCGTTTTGAATTTAATTCCGATGCAATTTCTGTGTTTCATCGTCAATAAGATGGTCCAATGGACACAGTAAACCTGAAGTGAAGCATCGGAATCTAAAACTGGACTCACAGGAGATGTTCAAGTCATAGAAAGTAAGAGTGTAACTTCTCTTGTACTTAAGTCGCCATTGTTATTTTTGTATTAAATTCGGATGCAATTTCTCTGTTTCATCGTCAATAAGAAGGTCCAAGGGATACAGTAAACCTTAAGTGAAGCATCGGAATCTAAAACTGGACTCACAGGAGAGGTTGAAATCATAGAAAGTTAGAGTGTCAGTCCTGTTGTACTTACGTCGGCATTGTGCCATTTGTATTAAATTTGGATGCAATTTCTGTGTTTCATCGTCAATAAGAAGGTCCAAGGGATACAGTAAACCTGAAGTGAAGCATCGGAATCTAAAACTGGACTCACAGGATGGGTCAAATCATAGAAAGTGAGAGTGTTAGTCGTCTTCTACTTAGGTCGGCACTGTGCCTTTTGAATTTAATTCCGATGCAATTTCTGTGTTTCATCGTCAATAAGAACGTCCAAGGGATACAGTAAACCTGAAGTGAAGCATCGGAATCTAAAACTGAACTCACAGGAGATATTCAAATCATAGAAAGTGACAGTGTCAGGCCTCTTGTACTTAAGTCGCCGTTGCGCCTTTTGTATTAACTTCGGATGCAATTTCTGTGTGTCATCGTCAATAAGAAGGTCCAAGGGATACAGTAAACCTGAAGTAAAGCATCGGAATCTAAAATTGGACTCACAGGAGAGGTTTAAATCATAGAAAGTTAGAGTGTCAGTCCTCTTGTACTTAAGTCGGCATTGTGCCTTTTGTATTAAATTCGGATGCAAACTCTGTGTTTCATCGTCAATAAGAAGGTCCTAGGGATACAGTAAACCTGAAGTGAAGCATCGGAATCTAAAACTGGACTCACAGGAGAGGTTCAAATCATAGAAAGTTAGAGTGTCAGTCCGCTTGTACTTAAGTCGGCATTGTGCCTTTTGAATTAAATTCGGATGCAATTTCTGTGTGTCATCGTCAATAAGAAGGTCCAAGGGATACAGTAAACCTGAAGTAAAGCATCGGAAACCAAAAATGGACTCACAGGAGAGGTTCAAATCATAGAAAGTTAGAGTGTCAGCCTTCTTGTACTTAAATCGGCATTGTGCCTTTTGTATTAAATTCGGATGCAAACTCTGTGTTTCATCGTCAATAAGAAGTCCAAGGGATACAGTAAACCTGAAGTGAAGCATCGGAATCTAAAACTGGACTCACAGGAGAGGTTCAAATCATAGAACGTTAGAGTGTCAGTCCTCTTTCACTTAACTCGTCATTGTGCGTTTTAAATTTAATTCCGATGCAATATCTGTGTTTCATCGTCAATAAGTAGGTCCAAGGGATTCAGTGAAGCTGAAGTGAAGCATCGGAATCTAAAACTGACTTCACAGGAGAGGTTCAAATCATAGAAAGTGAGAGTGTCAGTCCTATTGTACTTAAGTCGGCATTGTGCCATTTGTATTAAATTCGGATGCAATTTCTGTGTTTCATCGTCAATAAGAAGGTCCAAGGGATACAGTAAACCTGAAGTGAAGCATCGGAATCTAAAACTGGACTCACAGGATAGGTTCAAATCATAGAAAGTGAGAGTGTTAGTCGTCTTCTACTTAGGTCGGCACTGTGCCTTTTGAATTTAATTCCGATGCAATTTCTGTGTTTCATCGTCAATAAGAACGTCCAAGGGATACAGTAAACCTGAAGTGAAGCATCGGAATCTGAAACTGGACTCACAGGAGATGTTCAAATCATAGAAAGTGAGAGTGTCAGTCCTCTTGTACTTAAGTCGACATTGTGACTTTTGTATTAATTTCGGATGCAATTTCTGTGTTTCATCGTCAATAAGAAGGTCCAAGGGATACAGTAAACCTGAAGTAAAGCATCGGAATCTAAAACTGGACTCACAGGAGAGGTTCAAATCATAGAAAGTTAGAGTGTCAGTCCTCTAGTACTTAAGTCGGCATTGTGCCTTTTGTATTAAATTCAGGTGCAAACTCTGTGTTTCATCGTCAATAAGAAGGTCCAAGGGATACAGTAAACCTGAAGTGAAACATCGGAATCTAAAACTGGACTCACAGGAGAGGTTCAAATCATAGAAAGTTAGAATATCAGTCCTCTTGTACTTAAGTCGGCATTGTGCCTTGTGTATTAAATTCGGATACAATTTCTGTGTTTCATCGTCAATAAGAAGGTCCAAGGGATACAGTAAACCTGAAGTGAAACATCGGAATCTAAAACTAGACTCACAGGAGCGGTTTAAATCATAGAAAGTGAGAGTGTCAGTCCTCTTGTACTTATGTCGCCATTGTGCCTTTTGTATTAAATTCGGATGCAATTTCTGTGTTTCATCGTCAATAAGAAGGTCCAAGGGATACAGTAAACCTGAAGTGTAGCATCGGAATCTAAAACTGGACTCACAGGAGAGGTTCAAATCATAGAAAGTGAGAGTGTCAGTCCTCTTATACTTAAGTCGACTTTGTGCCATTTGTATTAAATTTGGATTCAATTTCTGTGTTTCATCGTCAATAAGGAGGTCCAAGGGATACAGTATACCAGAAGTGAAGCATCGGAATCTAAAACTGGACTCACAGGAGAGGTTCAAATCATAGAAAGTGAGAGTGTCAGTCTTCTTGTACTTAAGACGCCATAGTGCCTTTTGTATTAAATTCTGATGCAATTTCTGTGTTTCATCGTCAATATGAAGGTCCAAGAGATGCAGTAAACCTGAAGTGAAGCATCGGAATCCAAAACTGGACTCACAGGAGAGGTTCAAATCATAGAAAGTTAGAGCGTCAGTCCTCTTGTACTTAAGTCGGCATTGTACCTTTTGTATTAAATACGGATGCAAACTCTGTGTTTCATCGTCAATTAGAAGGTCCAAGGGATACAGTAAACCTGAAGTGAAGCATCAGAATCTAAAACTGGACTCACAGCAGAGATTCAAATCATAGAAAGTGAGAGTGTCAGTCCTCTTGTACTTAAGTCGGAATTGTGCCTTTTGAATTTAATTCCGATGCAATTTCTGTGTTTGATCGTCAATAAGAAGGTGCAAGGTATACAGTAAACCTGAAGTGTAGCATCGGAATCTAAATCTGACCTCACAGGAGAAGTTCGAATCATGGAAAGTGAGAGTGTCAGTGCTCTTGTACTTAAGTCGGCATTGTGCCATTTGTATTAAATTCGGATGCAATTTCTGTGTTTCATCGTCAATAAGAAGGTCCAAGGTATACAGTAAACCTGAAGTGAAGCATCGGAAACTAAAACTGGACTCACAGGAGAGGTTCAAATCATAGAAAGTTAGAATGTCAGTCCTCTTGTACTTAAGTCGGCATTGTGCCTTGTGTATTAAATTCGGATGCAATTTCTGTGTTTCATCGTCAATAAGAAGGTGCAAGGTATACAGTAAACCTGAAGTGAAGCATCGGAATCTAAAACTGGACTCACAGGAGAGGTTCAAATCATAGAAAGTGAGAATGTCAGCCCTCTTGTACTTACGTCGACCATGTGCCATTTGTATTAAATTCGGATGCAATTTCGGTGTTTCATCGTGAATAAGAAGGTCCAAGGGATACAGTAAACCTGAAGTGAAGCATCGGAATCTAAAACTGGACTCACAGGAGAGGTTCAAATTATAGAAAATGAGAGTGTCAGTCCTCTTGTACTTAAGTCGCCATTGTGCCTTTTGTATTAAATTCGGATGCAATTTCTGTGTTTCATCGTCAATAAGAAGGTCCAAGGGATACAGTAAACCTGAAGTGAAGCATCGGAATCTAAAACTGGACTCACAGGAGAGGTTCAAATCATAGGAAGTTAGAGTGTCAGTCCTCTTGTACTCAAGTCGGCATTGTGCCATTTGAATTTAATTCCGATGCAATTTCTGTGTTTCATCGTCAATAAGAAGGTCCAAGGGATACAGTAAATCTGAAGTGAAACATGGGAATCTGAAACTGGACTCACAAGAGATGTTCAAATCATAGAAAGTGAGAGTGTCAGTCCTCTTGTACTTAAGTCGCCATTGTGATTTTTGTATTAAATTCGGATGCAATTTCTGTGTTTCATCGTCAATAAGAAGGTGCAAGGTATACAGTAAACCTGAAGTGAAGCATCGGAATCTAAAACTGGACTCACAGGAGAGGTTCAAATCATAGAAAGTGAGAATGTCAGCCCTCTTGTACTTAAGTCGACATTGTGCCATTTGTATTAAATTCGGATGCAATTTCGGTGTTTCATCGTGAATAAGAAGGTCCAAGGGATACAGTAAACCTGAAGTGAAGCATCGGAATCTAAAACTGGACTCACAGGAGAAGTTCAAATCATAGAAAGTGAGAGTGTCAGTCCTCTTGTACTTAAGTCGCCATTGTGCCTTTTGTATTAAATTCGGATGCAATTTCTGTGTTTCATCGTCAATAAGAAGGTCCAAGGGATACAGTAAACCTGAAGTGAAACATCGGAATCTAAAACTGGACTCACAGGATAGGTTCAAATCATAGAAAGTAAGAGTGTTAGTCGTCTTCTACGTAGGTCGGCACTGTGCCTTTTGAATTTAATTCCGATACAATTTCTGTGTTTCATCGTCAATAAGAAGGTGCAAGGTATACAGTAAACCTGAAGTGAAGCATAGGAATCTAAAACTGGACTCACAGGAGAGGTTCAAATCATAGAAAGTGAGAGTGTCAGTCCTCGTGTACTTAAGTCGCCATTGTGCCTTTTGTATTAAATTCGGATGCAATTTCTGTGTTTCATCGTCAATAAGAAGGTCCAAGGGATACAGTAAACCTGAAGTGAAGCATCGGAATCCAAAACTGGACTCACAGGAGAGGTTCAAATCATAGAAAGTTAGAGTGTCAGTCCTCTTGTACTTCAGTCGGCATTGTGCCTTTTGTATTAAATTCGGATGCAATCTCTGTGTTTCGTCGTCAATAAGAAGGTCCAAGGGATACAGTAAACCTGAAGTGAAGCATCGGAATCTAAAACTGGACTCACAGGAGAGGTTCAAATCATAGAAAGTTAGAGTGTCAGTTCTCTTGTACTTAAGTCGGCATTGTGCCATTTGAATTTAATTCCGATGCAATTTCTGTGTTTCATAGTCAATAAGAAGGTCCAAGGGATGCAGTAAACCTGAAGTGAAGCATCGGAATCTAAAACTGGGCTCACAGGAGAGGTGCAAATCATAGAAAGTTAGAGAGTCAGCCCTCTTGTACTTAAGTCGGCATTGTGCGTTTTGAATTTAATTCCGATGCAATTTCTGTGTTTCATCGTCAATAAGATGGTCCAAGGGACACAGTAAACCTGAAGTGAAGCATCGGAATCTAAAACTGGACTCACAGGAGATGTTCAAGTCATAGAAAGTGAGAGTGTCACTCCTCTTGTACTTAAGTCGCCATTGTGTTTTGGTATTAAACTCGGACGCAATTTCTCTGTTTCATCGTCAATAAGAAGGTCCAAGGGATACAGTAAACCTGAAGTGAAGCATCAGAATCTAAAACTGGACTCACAGGAGAGGTTGAAATCATAGAAAGTTAGTGTGTCAGTCCTGTTGTACTTACGTCGGCATTGTACCTTTTGTATTAAATTCGGATGCAAACTCTGTGTTTCATCGTCAATTAGAGGGTCCAAGGGATACAGGAAACCTGAAGTGAAGCATCGGAAACTAAAACTTGACTCACAGGAGTGGTTCAAATCATAGAAAGTGAGAGTGTCAGTCCTCTTGTACTTAAGACGGCATTGTGCCTTTTGATTTAAATCCGATGCAATTTCTGTGTTTCATCGTCAATAAGAAGGTGCAAGGTATACAGTAAACCTGAAGAGAAGCATCGGAATCTAAATCTGACCTCACAGGAGAGTTTCGAATCATAGAAAGTTAGAATGTCAGTCCTCTTGTACTTAAGTCGGCATTTTGCCTTGTGTAATAAATTCGGATGCAATTTCTGTGTTTCATCGTCAATAAGAAGGTGCAAGGTATACAGTAAACCTGAAGTGAAGCATCGGAATCTAAAACTGGACTCACAGGAGAGGTTCAAATCATAGAAAGTGAGAATGTCAGCCCTCTTGTACTTAAGTCGACATTGTGCCATTTGTATTAAATTCGGATGCTATTTCGGTGTTTCATCGTGAATAAGAAGGTCCAAGGGATACAGTAAAATTGAAGTGAAGCATCGGAATCTAAAACTGGACTCACAGGAGAGGTTCAAATCATAGAAAGTGAGAGTGTCAGTCCTCTTGTACTTAAGTCGCCATTGTGATTTTTTTATTAAATTCGGATGCAATTTCTGTGTTTCATCGTCAATAAGAAGGTCCAAGGGATACAGTAAACCTGAAGTGAAGCATCGGAATCTAAAACTGGACTCACAGGACAGTTTCAAATCTTAGAAAGTGAGAGTGTCAGTCCTCTTTTACTTAAGTCGGCATTGTGCGTTTTAAATTTAATTCCGATGCAATATCTGTGTTTCATCGTCAATAAGAAGGTCCAAGGGATACAGTAAACCTGAAGTGAAGCATCGGAATCTAAAACTGGACTCACAGGAGAGGTTCAAATCATTGAAAGTGACAGTGTCTGTCCTCTTGTACTTAAGTCGCCGTTGTGCCTTTTGTATTAAATTCGGATGCAATTTCTGTGTGTCATCGTCAATAAGAAGGTCCAAGGGATACAGTAAACCTGAAGTGAAACATCGGAATCTAAAACTGGACTCACAGGAAAGGTTCAAATCATAGAAAGTTAGAATATCAGTCCTCTTGTACTTAAGTCGGCATTGTTGGCTTGTGTATTAAATTCGGATACAGTTTCTGTGTTTCATCGTCAATAAGGAGGTGCAAGGTATACAGTAAACCTGAAGTGAAGCATCGGAATCTAAAACTAGACTCACAGGAGAGGTTCAAATCATAGAAAGTTAGAGTGTCAGTCCTCTTGTACTTAAGACGGCATTATGCCTTTCGAATTTAATTCCCATGCTCTTTCTGTGTTTAATTGTCAATAAGAAGGTCCAAGGGATACAGTAAACCGGAAGTGAAGCATCGGAATCTAAAACTGGACTCACAGGAGAGGTTCAAATCATAGAAAATGAGAGCGTCAGTCCTCTTATACTTAAGTCGACTTTGTGCCATTTGTATTAAATTTGGATGCAATTTCTGTGTTTCATCGTCAATAAGGAGGTCCAAGGGATACAGTATACCAGAAGTGAAGCATCGGAATCTAAAACTGGACTCACAGGAGAGGTTCAAATCATAGAAAGTGAGAGTGTCAGTCTTCTTGTACTTAAGTCGCCATTGTGCCTTTTGTATTAAATTCTGATGCAATTTCTGTGTTTCATCGTCAATATGAAGGTCCAAGGGATACAGCAAACCTGAAGTGAAGCATCGGAATCCAAAACTGGACTCACAGGAGAGGTTCAAATCATAGAAAGTTAGAGCGTCAGTCCTGTTGTACTTTAGTCGGCATTGTGCCTTTTGTATTAAATTCGGATGCAATCTCTGTGTTTCGTCGTCAATAAGTAGGTCCAAGGGATACAGTAAACCAGAAGTGAAGCATCGGAATCTAAAACTGGACTCACAGGAGAGGTTCAAATCATAGGAAGTTAGAGTGTCAGTCCTCTTGTACTTAAGTCGGCATTGTGCCATTTGAATTTAATTCCGATGCAATTTCTGTGTTTCATCGTCAATTAGAAGGTCCAAGGGATACAGTAAATCTGAAGTGAAGCATCGGAATCTGAAACTGGACTCACAGGAGATGTTCAAATCATAGAAAGTGAGAGTGTCAGTCCTCTTGTACTTAAGTCGCCATTGTGATTTTTGTATTAAATTCGGATGCAATTTCTGTGTTTCATCGTCAATAAGAAGGTCCAAGGGATACAGTAAACCTGAAGTGAAGCATCAGAATCTAAAACTGGATTCACAGCAGAGGTTCTAATCATAGTAAGTGAGAGTGTCAGTCCTCTTGTACTTAAGTCGGAATTGTGCCTTTTGAATTTAATTCCGATGCAATTTCTGTGTTTCATCGTCAATAAGAAGGTGCAAGGTATACAGTTAACCTGAAGTGTAGCATCGGAATCTAAATCTGACGTCACAGGAGAATTTCGAATCATGGAAAGTGAGAGTGTCAGTGCTCTTGTACTTAAGTCGGCATTGTGCCATTTGTATTAAATTCGGATGCAATTTCTGTGTTTCATCGTCAATCAGAAGGTCCAAGGGATACAGTAAACCTGAAGTGAAGCACCGGAATCTAAAACTGGACTCACAGGAGAGGTTCAAATCATAGAAAGTTAGAATGTCAGTCCTCTTGTACTTAAGTCGGCATTGTGCCTTGTGTATTAAATTCGGATGCAATTTCTGTGTTTCATCGTCAATAAGAAGGTGCAAGGTATACAGTAAACCTGAAGTGAAGCATCGGAATCTAAAACTGGACTCACAGGAGAGGTTCAAATCATAGAAAGTGAGAATGTCAGCCCTCTTGTACTTAAGTCGACATTGTGCCATTTGTATTAAATTCGGATGCAATTTCGGTGTTTCATCGTGAATAAGAAGGTCCAAGGGATACAGTAAACCTGAAGTGAAGCATCGGAATCTAAAACTGGACTCACAGGAGAGGTTCAAATCACAGAAAGTGAGAGTGTCAGTCCTCTTGTACTTAAGTAGCCATTGTGCATTTTGTATTAAATTCGGATGCAATTTCTGTGTTTCATCGTCAATAAGAAGGTCCAAGGGATACAGTAAACCTGAAGTGAAACATCGGAATCTAAAACTGGACTCACAGGATAGGTTCAAATCATAGAAAGTGAGAGTGTTAGTCGTCTTCTACTTAGGTCGGCACTGTGCCTTTTGAATTTAATTACGATGCAATTTCTGTGTTTCATCGTCAATAAGAACGTCCAAGGGATACAGTGAACGTTAAGTGAAGCATCGGAATCTAAAACTGGACTCACAGGAGAGGTTCAAATCATAGAAAGTTAGAGTGTCAGTCCTCTAGTACTCAAGTCGGCATTGTGCCCTTTGTATTAAATTCAGGTGCAAACTCTGTGTTTCTTCGTCAATAAGAAGGTCAAGGGATACAGTAAACCTGAAGTGAAACATCGGAATCTAAAACTGGATTCACAGGAGAGGTTCAAATCATAGAAAGTTAGAATATCAGTCCTCTTGTACTTAGGTCGGCATTGTGCCTTGTGTATTAAATTCGGATACAATTTCTGTGCTTCATCGTCAATAAGAAGATGCAAGGTATACAGTAAACCTGAAGTGAAGCATCGGAATCTAAAACTGGACTCACAGGAGAGGTTCAAATCATAGAAAGTGAGAGAGTCAGTCCTCTTGTACTTAAGTCGCCATTGTGCCTTTTGTATTAAATTCGGATGCAATTTCTGTGTTTCATCGTCAATAAGAAGGTCCAAGGGATACAGTAAACCTGAAGTGAGGCATCGGAATCTAAAACTGGACTCACTGGAGAGGTTCAAATCATAGAAAGTTAGAGTGTCAGTCCTCTTGTACTTAAGTCGGCATTGTACCTTTTGTATTAAATAATGATGCAAACTCTTTGTTTCATCGTCAATTAGAAGGTCCAAGGGATACAGTAAACCTGAAGTGAAGCATCAGAATCTAAAACTGGACTCACAGCAGAGGTTCAAATCATAGAAAGTGAGAGTGTCAGTCCTCTTGTACTTAAGTCGGAATTGTGCCTTTTGAATTTAATTCCGATGCAATTTCTGTGTTTCATCGTCAATAAGAACGTGCAAGGTATACAGTAAACCTGAAGTGTAGCATCGGAATCTAACTCTGACCTCACAGGAGAAGTTCGAATCATGGAAAGTGAGAGTGTCAGTGCTCTTGTACTTAAGTCGGCATTGTGCCATTTGTATTAAATCCGGATGCAATTCCTGTGTTTCATCGTCAATAAGAAGGTCCAAGGGATACAGTAAACCTGAAGTGAAGCATCGGAATCTAAAACTGGACTCACAGGAGAGGTTCAAATCACAGAAAGTTAGAATGTCAGTCCTCTTGTACTTAAGTCGGCATTGTGCCTTGTGTATTAAATTCGGATGCAATTTCTGTATTTCTTCGTCAATAAGAAGGTCCAAGGGATACAGTAAACCTGAAGTGAAACATCGGAATCTAAAACTGGACTCACAGGAAAGGTTCAAATCATAGAAAGTTAGAATATCAGTCCTCTTGTACTTAAGTCGGCATTGTTGGCTTGTGTATTAAATTCGGATACAGTTTCTGTGTTTCATCGTCAATAAGGAGGTGCAAGGTATACAGTAAACCTGAAGTGAAGCATCGGAATCTAAAACTAGACTCACAGGAGAGGTTCAAATCATAGAAAGTTAGAGTGTCAGTCCTCTTGTACTTAAGTCGGCATTATGCCTTTCGAATTTAATTCCCATGCTCTTTCTGTGTTTAATTGTCAATAAGAAGGTCCAAGGGATACAGTAAACCGGAAGTGAAGCATCGGAATCTAAAACTGGACTCACAGGAGAGGTTCAAATCATAGAAAATGAGAGCGTCAGTCCTCTTATACTTAAGTCGACTTTGTGCCATTTGTATTAAATTTGGATGCAATTTCTGTGTTTCATCGTCAATAAGGAGGTCCAAGGGATACAGTATACCAGAAGTGAAGCATCGGAATCTAAAACTGGACTCACAGGAGAGGTTCAAATCATAGAAAGTGAGAGTGTCAGTCTTCTTGTACTTAAGTCGCCATTGTGCCTTTTGTATTAAATTCTGATGCAATTTCTGTGTTTCATCGTCAATATGAAGGTCCAAGGGATACAGTAAACCTGAAGTGAAGCATCGGAATCCAAAACTGGACTCACAGGAGAGGTTCAAATCATAGAAAGTTAGAGCGTCAGTCCTGTTGTACTTTAGTCGGCATTGTGCCTTTTGTATTAAATTCGGATGCAATCTCTGTGTTTCGTCGTCAATAAGTAGGTCCAAGGGATACAGTAAACCTGAAGTGAACCATCGGAATCTAAAACTGGACTCACAGGAGAGGTTCAAATCATAGGAAGTTAGAGTGTCAGTCCTCTTGTACTTAAGTCGGCATTGTGCCATTTGAATTTAATTCCGATGCAATTTCTGTGTTTCATCGTCAATTAGAAGGTCCAAGGGATACAGTAAATCTGAAGTGAAGCATCGGAATCTGAAACTGGACTCACAGGAGATGTTCAAATCATAGAAAGTGAAAGTGTCAGTCCTCTTGTACTTAAGTCGCCATTGTGATTTTTGTATTAAATTCGGATGCAATTTCTGTGTTTCATCGTCAATAAGAAGGTCCAAGGGATACAGTAAACCTGAAGTGAAGCATCAGAATCTAAAACTGGATTCACAGCAGAGGTTCTAATCATAGTAAGTGAGAGTGTCAGTCCTCTTGTACTTAAGTCGGAATTGTGCCTTTTGAATTTAATTCCGATGCAATTTCTGTGTTTCATCGTCAATAAGAAGGTGCAAGGTATACAGTTAACCTGAAGTGTAGCATCGGAATCTAAATCTGACGTCACAGGAGAATTTCGAATCATGGAAAGTGAGAGTGTCAGTGCTCTTGTACTTAAGTCGGCATTGTGCCATTTGTATTAAATTCGGATGCAATTTCTGTGTTTCATCGTCAATCAGAAGGTCCAAGGGATACAGTAAACCTGAAGTGAAGCACCGGAATCTAAAACTGGACTCACAGGAGAGGTTCAAATCATAGAAAGTTAGAATGTCAGTCCTCTTGTACTTAAGTCGGCATTGTGCCTTGTGTATTAAATTCGGATGCAATTTCTGTGTTTCATCGTCAATAAGAAGGTGCAAGGTATACAGTAAACCTGAAGTGAAGCATCGGAATCTAAAACTGGACTCACAGGAGAGGTTCAAATCATAGAAAGTGAGAATGTCAGCCCTCTTGTACTTAAGTCGACATTGTGCCATTTGTATTAAATTCGGATGCAATTTCGGTGTTTCATCGTGAATAAGAAGGTCCAAGGGATACAGTAAACCTGAAGTGAAGCATCGGAATCTAAAACTGGACTCACAGGAGAGGTTCAAATCACAGAAAGTGAGAGTGTCAGTCCTCTTGTACTTAGGTAGCCATTGTGCATTTAGTATTAAATTCGGATGCAATTTCTGTGTTTCATCGTCAATAAGAAGGTCCAAGGGATACAGTAAACCTGAAGTGAAACATCGGAATCTAAAACTGGACTCACAGGATAGGTTCAAATCATAGAAAGTGAGAGTGTTAGTCGTCTTCTACTTAGGTCGGCACTGTGCCTTTTGAATTTAATTACGATGCAATTTCTGTGTTTCATCGTCAATAAGAACGTCCAAGGGATACAGTGAACGTTAAGTGAAGCATCGGAATCTAAAACTGGACTCACAGGAGAGGTTCAAATCATAGAAAGTTAGAGTGTCAGTCCTCTTGTACTTAAGTCGACATTGTGCCTTGTGTATTAAATTCGGATGCAATTTCTGTGTTTCATCGTGAATAAGAAGGTCCAAGGGATACAGTAAACCTGAAGTGAAGCATCGGAATCTGAAACTGGACTCACAGGAGCGGTTCAAAACATAGAAAGTGAGAGTGTCAGTCCTCTTGTACTTAAGTCGCCATTGTGCCTTGTGTATTAAATTCGGATGCAATTTCTGTGTTTCATCGTGAATAAGAAGGTCCAAGGGATACAGTAAACCTGAAGTGAAGCATCGGAATCTAAAACTGGACTCACAGGAGAGGTTCAAATCATAGAAAGTGAGAGTGTCAGCCCTCTTGTACTTAAGTCGCCATTGTGCCTTTTGTATTACATTCGGATGCAATTTCTGTGTTTCTTCGTCAATAAGAAGGTCCAAGGGATACAGTAAACCTGAAGTGAAGCATCGGAATCCAAAACTGGACTCACAGGAGAGGTTCAAATCATAGAAAGTTAGAGTGTCAGTCCTCTAGTACTTAAGTCGGCATTGTGCCTTTTGTATTAAATTCAGGTGCAAACTCTGTGTTTTATCGTCAATTAGAAGATCAAGGGATACAGTGAACCTGAAGTGAAACATCGGAATCTAAAACTGGACTCACAGGAGAGGTTCAAATCATAGAAAGTTAGAATATCAGTCCTCTTGTACTTAAGTCGGCATTGTGCCTTGTGTATTAAATTCGGATACAATTTCTGTGTTTCATCGTCAATAAGAAGGTGCAAGGTATACAGTAAACCTGAAGTGAAGCATCGGAATCTAAAACTGGACTCACAGGAGAGGTTCAAATCATAGAAAGTGAGAGAGTCAGTCCTCTTGTATATAAGTCGCCATTGTGCCTTTTGCATTAAATTCGGATGCAATTTCTGTGTTTCATCGTCAATAAGAAGGTCCAAGGGATACAGTAAACCTGAAGTGAGGCATCGGAATCTAAAACTGGACTCACTGGAGAGGTTCAAATCATAGAAAGTTAGAGTGTCAGTCCTCTTGTACTTAACTCGGCATGTACCTTTTGTATTAAATAATGATGCAAACTCTGTGTTTCATCGTCAATTAGAAGGTCCAAGGGATACAGTAAACCTGAAGTGAAGCATCAGAATCTAAAACTGGACTTACAGCAGAGGTTCAAATCATAGAAACTGAGAGTGTCAGTCCTCTTGTACTTAAGTCGGAATTGTGCCTTTTGAATTTAATTCCGATGCAATTTCTGTGTTTCATCGTCAATAAGAAGGTACAAGGTATACAGTAAACCTGAAGTGTAGCATCGGAATCTAAATCTGACCTCACAGGAGAAGTTCGAATCATGGAAAGTGAGAGTGTCAGTTCTCTTGTACTTAAGTCGGCATTGTGCCTTTTGTATTAAATTCGGATGCAATTTCTGTGTTTCTTCGTCAATAAGAAGGTCCAAGGGATACAGTAAACCAGAAGTGAAGCATCGGAATCCAAAACTGGACTCACAGGAGAGGTTCAAATCATAGAAAGTTAGAGTGTCAGTCCTCTTGTACTTCAGTCGGCATTGTGCCTTTTGTATTAAATTCGGATGCAATCTCTGTGTTTCGTCGTCAATAAGAAGGTCCAAGGGATACAGTAAACCTGAAGTGAAGCATCGGAATCTAAAACTGGACTCACAGGAGAGGTTCAAATCATAGAAAGTTAGAGTGTCAGTTCTCTTGTACTTTAGTCGGCAATGTGCCATTTGAATTTAATTCCGATGCAATATCTGTGTTTCATAGTCAATAAGAAGGTCCAAGCAATACAGTAAACCTGAAGTGAAGCATCGGAATCTAAAACTGGACTCACAGGAGAGGTTCAAATCATAGAAAGTTAGAATGTCAGTCCTCTTGTACTTAAGTCGGCATTGTGCCTTGTGTATTAAATTCGGATGCAATTTCTGTGTTTCATCGTCAATAAGAAGGTGCATGGTATACAGTAAACGTGAAGTGAAGCTTCGGAATCTAAAACTGGACTCACAGGAGAGGTTCAAATCATAGAAAGTGAGAATGTCAGCCCTCTTGTACTTAAGTCGACATTCTGCCATTTGTATTAAATTCTGATGCAATTTCGGTGTTTCATCGTGAATAAGAAGGTCCAAGGGATACAGTAAACCTGAAGTGAAGCATCGGAATCTAAAACTGGACTCACAGGAGAGGTTCAAATCATAGAAAGTGAGAGTGTCAGTCCTCTTGTACTTAAGTCGCCATTGTGCCTTTTGTATTAAATTCGGATGCAATTTCTGTGTTTCATCGTCAATAAGAAGGTCCAAGGGATACAGTATACCTGAAGTGAAGCATCGGAATCTAAACCTGGACTCACAGGATAGGTTCAAATCATAGAAAGTGAGAGTGTTAGTCGTCTTCTACTTATGTCGGCACTGTGCCTTATGAATTTAATTCCGATGCAATTTCTGTGTTTCATCGTCAATAAGAACGTCCAAGGGATACAGTAAACCTGAAGTGAAGCATCGGAATCTGAAACTGGACTCACAGGAGATGTTCAAATCATAGAACGTTAGAGTGTCAGTCCTCTTGTACTTAAGTCGACATTGTGACTTTTGTATTAATTTCGGATGCAATTTCTGTGTTTCATCGTCAATAAGAAGGTCCAAGGGATACAGTAAACCTGAAGTGAAGCATCGGAATCTAAAACTGGACTCACAGGACGGGTTCAAATCATAGAAAGCTAGAGTGTCAGTCCTCTAGTACTTAAGTCGGCATTGTGCCTTTTGTATTAAATTCAGGTGCAAACTCTGTGTGTCATCGTCAATAAGAAGGTCCAAGGGATACAGTAAACCTGAAGTGAAACATCGGAATCTAAAACTGGACTCACAGGAGAGGTTCAAATCATAGAAAGTTGGAATATCAGCCCTCTTGTACTTAAGTCGGCATTGTGCCTTGTGTATTAAATTCGGATACAATTTCCGTGTTTCATCGTCAATAAGAAGGTGCAAGGTATACAGTAAACCTGAAGTGAAGCATCGGAATCTAAAACTAGACTCACAGGAGAGGTTCAAATCATAGAAAGTGAGAGTGTTAGTCCTCTTTTACTTAAGTCGCCATTGTGCCATTTGTATTAAATTCGGATGCAATTTCTGTGTTTCATCGTCAATAAGAAGGTGCAAGGTATACAGTAAACCTGAAGTGAAGCATCGGAATCTAAAACTAGACTCACAGGAGAGGTTCAAATCATAGAAAGTTAGAGTGTCAGTCCTCTTTTACTTAACTCGTCATTGTGCGTTTTAAATTTAATTCCGATGCAATATCTGTGTTTCATCGTCAATAAGTAGGTCCAAGGGATACAGTGAACCTAAAGTGAAGCATCGGAATCTAAAACTGACTTCACAGGAGAGGTTCAAATCATAGAAAGTGAGAGTGTCAGTCCTATTGTACTTAAGTCGGCATTGTGCCATTTGTATTAAATTCGGATGCAACTTCTGTGTTTCATCGTCAATAAGAAGCTCCAAGGGATACAGTGAACCTGAAGTGAAGCATCGGAATCTAAAACTGGACTCACAGGATAGGTTCAAATCATAGAAAGTGAGAGTGTTAGTCGTCTTCTACTTAGGTCGGCACTGTGCTTTTTGAATTTAATTCCGATGCAATTTCTGTGTTTCATCGTCAATAAGAACGTCCAAGGGATACAGTGAACCTGAAGTGAAGCATCGGAATCTGAAACTGGACTCACAGGAGATGTTCAAATCATAGAAAGTGAGAGTGTCAGTCCTCTTGTACTTAAGTCGACATTGTGACTTTTGTATTAATTTCGGATGCAATTTCTGTGTTTCATCGTCAATAAGAAGGTCCAAGGGATACAGTAAACCTGAAGTGAAGCATCGGAATCTAAAACTGGACTCATAGGAGAGGTTCAAATCATAGAAAGTTAGAGTGTCAGTCCTCTAGTACTTAAGTCGGCATTGTGCCTTTTGTATTAAATTCAGGGGCAAACTCTGTGTTTCATCGTCAATAAGAAGGTCCAAGGGATACAGTAAACCTGAAGTGAAACATCGGAATCTAAAACTGGACTCACAGGAGAGGTTCAAATCATAGAAAGTTAGAATATCAGTCACCTTGTACTTAAGTCGGCATTGTGCCTTGTGTATTAAATTCGGATACAATTTCTGTGTTTCATCGTCAATAAGAAGGTGCAAGGTATACAGTCAACCTGAAATGAAGCATCGGAATCTAAAACTAGACTCACAGGAGAGGTTCAAATCATAGAAAGTGAGAGTGTCAGTCCTCTTGTACTTAAGTCGCCATTATGCCTTTTGCATTAAATTCGGATGCAATTTCTGTGTTTCATTGTCAATAAGAAGGTCCAAGGGATACAGTAAACCTGAAGTGTAGCATCGGAATCAAAAACTGGACTCACAGGAGAGGTTCAAATCATAGAAAGTTAGAGTGTCAGTCCTCTTGTACTTAAGTCGGCATTATGCCTTTCGAATTTAATTCCCATGCTCTTTCTGTGTTTCATTGTCAATAAGAAGGTCCAAGGGATACAGTAAACCGGAAGTGAAGCATCGGAATCTAAAATTGGACTCACAGGAGAGGTTCAAATCATAGAAAGTGAGAGTGTCAGTCCTCTTATACTTAAGTCGACTTTGTGCCATTTGTATTAAATTCGGATGCAATTTCTGTGTTTCATCGTCAATAAGGAGGTCCAAGGGATATAGTATACCAGAAGTGAAACATCGGAATCTAAAACTGGCCTCACAGGAGAGGTTCAAATCATAGAAAGTGAGAGTGTTAGTCCTCTTGTACTTAAGTCGCCATTGTGCCTTTTGTATTAAATTCCGATGCAATTTCTGTGTTTCATCGTCAATATGAAGGTCCAAGGAATACAGTAAAGCTGAAGTGAAGCATCGGAATCCAAAACTGGACTCACAGGAGAGGTTCAAATCATAGAAAGTTAGAGCGTCAGTCCTGTTGTACCTAAGTCGGCATTGTGCCTTTTGTATTAAATTCGGATGCAAACTCTGTGTTTCGTCGTCAATAAGTAGGTCCAAGGGATACAGTAAACCTGAAGTGAAGCAGCGGAATCTAAAACTGGACTCACAGGAGAGGTTCAAATCATAGAAAGTTAGAGTGTCAGTCCTCTTGTACTTAAGTCGGCATTGTGCCAATTGAATTTAATTCCGATGCAATTTCTGTGTTTCATCGTCAATAAGAAGGTCCAAGGGATACAGTAAATCTGAAGTGAAGCATCGGAATCTGAAACTGGACTCACAGGAGATGTTCAAATCATGGAAAGTGAGAGTGTCACTCCACTTGTACTTTAGTCGCCATTGTGATTTTTGTATTAAATTCTAATGCAATTTCTGTGTTTCATCGTCAATAAGAAGGTCCAAGGGATACAGTAAACCTGAAGTGAGGCATCGGAATCTAATACTGGACTCACTGGAGAGGTTCAAATCATAGAAAGGTAGAGTGTCAGTCCTCTTGTACTTAAGTCGGCATTGTACCTTTTGAATTTAATTCCGATGCAATTTCTGTGTTTCATTGTAAATAAGAATGTGCAAGGTATACAGTAAACCTGAAGTGTAGCATCGGAATCTAAATCTGACCTCACAGGAGAAGTTCGAATCATGGAAAGTGAGAGTGGCAGTGCTCTTGTACTTAAGTCGGCATTGTGCCATTTGTATTAAATTCGGATGCAATTTCTGTGTTTCATCGTCAATAAGAAGGTCCAAGGGATACAGTAAACCTGAAGTGAAGCATCGGAATCTAAAACTGGACTCACAGGAGAGGGTCAAATCATAGAAAGTTAGAATGTCAGTCCTCTTGTTTTTAAGTCGGCATTGTGCCTTGTGTATTAAATTCGGATGCAATTTCTGTGTTTCATCGTCAATAAGAAGGTGCAAGGTATACAGTAAACCTGAAGTGAAGCATCGGAATCTATAACTGGACTCACAGGAGAGGTTCAAATCATAGAAAGTGAGAATGTCAGCCCTCTTGTACTTAAGTCGACATTGTGCCATTTGTATTAAATTCAGATGCAATTTCGGTGTTTCATCGTGAATAAGAAGGTCCAAGGGATACAGTAAACCTGAAGTGAAGCATCGGAATCTAAAACTGGACTCACAGGAGAGGTTCAAATCATAGAAAGTGAGAGTGTCAGTCCTCTTGTACTTATGTCGCCATTGTGCCTTTTGTATTAAATTCGGATGCAATTTCTGTGTTTCATCGCCAATAAGAAGGTCCAAGGGATACAGTAAACCTGAAGTGAAGCATCGGAATCTAAAACTGGACTCACAGGAGAGGTCCAAATCATAGAAAGTTAGAGTGTCAGTCCTTTTGTACTTCAGTCGGCATTGTGCCTTTTGTATTAAATTCTGATGCAATCTCTGTGTTTCGTCGTCAATAAGAAGCTCCAAGGGATACAGTAAACCTGAAGTGAAGCAACGGAATCTAAAACTGGACTCACAGGAGAGGTTCAAATCATAGAAAGTTAGAGTGTCAGTTCTCTTGTACTTAAGTCGGCATTGTGCCATTTGAATTTAATTCCGATGCAATTTCTGTGTTTCATAGTCAATAAGAAGGTCCAAGTGAAACAGTAAACCTGAAGTGAAGCATCGGAATCTAAAACTGGGCTTACAGGAGAGGTGCAAATCATAGAAAGTTAGAGTGTCAGCCCTCTTGTACTTAAGTCGGCATTGTGCGTTTTGAATATAATTCCGATGCAATTTCTGTGTTTCATCGTCAATAAGATGGTCCAAGGGATACAGTAAACCTGACGTGTAGCATCGGAATCTAAAACTGGACTCACAGGAGAGGTTCAAATCATAGAAAGTTAGGGTGTCAGTCCTCCTGTACTTAAGTCGGCATTATGTCTTTCGAATTTAATTCCCATGCTCTATCTGTGTTTCATTGTCAATAAGAAGGTCCAAGGGATACAGTAAACCGGAAGTGAAGCATCGGAATCTAAAACTGGACTCACAGGAGAGGTTCAAATCATAGAAAGTGAGAGTGTCAGTCCTCTTATACTTAAGTCGACTTTGTGCTATTTGTATTAAATTCGGATACAATTTCTGTGTGTCATCGTCAATAAGGAGTTCCAAGGAATACAGTATACCAGAAGTGAAGCATCAGAATCAAAAACTGGACTCACAGGAGAGGTTCAAGTCAAAGAAATTGAGAGTGTCAGTCCTCTTGTACTTAAGTCGCCATTCTGCCTTTTGTATTAAATTCGGATGCAATTTCTGTGTTTCATCGTCAATATGAAGGTCCAAGGGATACAGTAAAGCTGAAGTGAAGCATCGGAATCCATAACTGGACTCACAGGAGAGGTTCAAATCATAGAAAGTTAGAGCGTCAGTCCTGTTGTACTTAAGTCGGCATTGTGCCTTTTGTATTAAATTTGGATGCAAACTCTGTGTTTCGTCGTCAATAAGTAGGTCCAAGGGATACAGTAAACCTGAAGTGAAGCATCGGAATCTAAAACTGGACTAACAGGAGAGGTTCAAATCATAGAAAGTTAGAGTGTCAGTCCTCTTGTACTTAAGTCGGCATTGTGCCAATTGAATTTAACTCCGATGCAATTTCTGTGTTTCATCGTCAATAAGAAGGTCCAAGGGATACAGTAAACCTGAAGTGAGGCATCGAAATCTAAAACTGGACTCACTGGAGAGGTTCAAATCATAAAAAGTTAGAGTGTCAGTCCTCTTGTACTTAAGTCGGCATTGTACCTTTTGTATTAAATACGGATGCAAACTCTGTGTTTCATCGTCAATTAGAAGGTCCAAGGGATACAGTAAACCTGAAGTGAAGCATCAGAATCTAAAACTGGACTCACAGCAGAGGTTCAAATCATAGAAAGTGAGAGTGTCAGTCCTCTTGTACTTAAGTCGGAATTGTGCCTTTTGAATTTAATTCCGATGCAATTTCTGTGTTTCATCGTCAATAAGAAGGTGCAAGGTATACAGTAAACCTGAAGTGTAGCATCGGAATCTAAATCTGACCTCACAGGAGAAGTTCGAATCATGGAAAGTGAGAGTGTCAGAGCTCTTGTACTTAAGTCGGCATTGTGCCATTTGTATTAAATTCGGATGCAATTTCTGTGTTTCATCGTCAATAAGAAGGTCCAAGGGATACAGTTAACCTCAAGTGAAGCATCGGAATGTAAAACTGGACTCACAGGAGAGGTTCAAATCATAGAAAGTTAGAAAGTCAGTCCTCTTGTACTTAAGTCGGCATTGTGCCTTGTGTATTAAATTCGGATGCAATTTCTGTTTCATCGTCAATAAGAAGGTGCAAGGTATACAGTAAACCTGAAGTGAAGCATCGGAATCTAAAACTGGACTCACAGGAGAGGTTCAAATCATTGAAAGTGAGAATGTCGGCCCTCTTGTACTTAAGTCGACATTGTGCCATTTGTATTAAATTCTGATGCAATTTCGGTGTTTCATCGTGAATAAGAAGGTCCAAGGGATACAGTAAACCTGAAGTGAAGCATCGGAATCTAAAACTGGACTCACAGGAGAGGTTCAAATCATAGAAAGTGAGAGTGTCAGTCCTCTTGTACTTAAGTCGCCATTGTGCATTTTGTATTAAATTCGGATGCAATTTCTGTGTTTCATCGTCAATAAGAAGGTCCAAGGGATACAGTAAACCTGAAGTGAAGCATCGGAATCTAAAACTGGACTCACAGGAGAGGTTCAAATCATACAAAGTTAGAGTGTCAGTTCTCTTGTACTGAAGTCGGCATTGTGCCATTTGAATTTAATTCCGATGCAATTTCTGTGTTTCGTAGTCAATAAGAAGGTCCAAGTGATACAGTAAACCTGAAGTGAATCATCGGAATCTAAAACTGGGCTTACAGGAGAGGTGCAAATCATAGAAACTTAGAGTGTCAGCCCTCTTGTACTTAAGTTGGCATTGTGCGTTTTGAATTTAATTCCGATGCAATTTCTGTGTTTCATCGTCAATAAGATGGTCCAAGGGATACAGTAAACCTGAAGTGAAGCATCGTAATCTAAAACTGGACTCACAGGAGATGTTCAAGTCATAGAAAGTGAGAGTGTCACTCCTCTTGTACTTAAGTCGCCATTGTGATTTTGGTATTAAATTCAGATGCAATTTCTCGGTTTCATCGTCAATAAGAAGGTCCAAGGGATACAGTAAACCTGAAGTGAAGCATCGGAATCTAAAACTGGACTCACAGGAGAGGTTCAAATCATAGAAAGTTAGAGTGTCAGTCCTCTTGTACTTAAGTCGGCATTGTGCCAATTGAATTTAACTCCGATGCAATTTCTGTGTTTCATCGTCAATAAGAAGGTCCAAGGGATACAGTAAACCTGAAGTGAGGCATCGAAATCTAAAACTGGACTCACTGGAGAGGTTCAAATCATAGAAAGTTAGAGTGTCAGTCCTCTTGTACTTAAGTCGGCATTGTACCTTTTGTATTAAATACGGGTGCAATTTCTGTGTTTCATCGTCAATAAGAAGGTCCAAGGGATACAGTAAACCTCAAGTGAAGCATCGGAATGTAAAACTGGACTCACAGGAGAGGTTCAAATCATAGAAAGTTAGAAAGTCAGTCCTCTTGTACTTAAGTCGGCATTGTGCCTTGTGTATTAAATTCGGATGCAATTTCTGTTTCATCGTCAATAAGAAGGTGCAAGGTATACAGTAAACCTGAAGTGAAGCATCGGAATCTAAAACTGGACTCACAGGAGAGGTTCAAATCATTGAAAGTGAGAATGTCGGCCCTCTTGTACTTAAGTCGACATTGTGCCATTTGTATTAAATTCTGATGCAATTTCGGTGTTTCATCGTGAATAAGAAGGTCCAAGGGATACAGTAAACCTGAAGTGAAGCATCGGAATCTAAAACTGGACTCACAGGAGAGGTTCAAATCATAGAAAGTGAGAGTGTCAGTCCTCTTGTACTTAAGTCGCCATTGTGCATTTTGTATTAAATTCGGATGCAATTTCTGTGTTTCATCGTCAATAAGATGGTCCAAGGGATACAGTAAACCTGAAGTGAAGCATCGGAATCTAAAACTGGACTCACAGGAGATGTTCAAGTCATAGAAAGTGAGAGTGTCACTCCTGTTGTACTTAAGTCGCCATTGTGATTTTGGTATTAAATTCAGATGCAATTTCTCGGTTTCATCGTCAATACGAAGGTCCAAGGGATACAGTAAACCTGAAGTGAAGCATCGGAATCTAAAACTGGACACACAGGAGAGGTTCAAATCATAGAAAGTTAGAGTGTCAGTCCTGTTCTACTTACGTCGGCATTGTACCTTTTGTATTAAATTCGGATGCAAACTCTGTGTTTCATCTTCAATTAGAGGGTCCAAGGGATACAGGAAACCTGAAGTGAAGCATCGGAAACTTAAACTTGACTAAAAGGAGTGGTTCAAATCATAGAAAGTGAGAGTGTCAGTCCTCTTGTACTTAAGACGGCATTGTGCCTTTTGATTTAATTCCGATGCAATTTCTGTGTTGCGTCGTCAATAAGAAGGTGCAAGGTATACAGTAAACCTGAAGTGAAGCATCGGAATCTAAATCTGACCTCACAGGAGAGGTTCGAATCATAGAAAGTGAGAGTGTCAGTCCTCTTGTACTTAAGTCGCCATTGTGCCTTTTGTATTAAATTTGGATGCAATTTCTGTGTTTCATCGTCAATAAGAAGGTCCAAGGGATACAGTAAACCTGAAGTGAAGCATCGGAATCCAAAACTGGACTCACAGGAGAGGTTCAAATCATAGAAAGTTAGAGTGTCAGTCCTCTTGTACTTCAGTCGGCATTGTGCCTTTTGTATTAAATTCGCATGCAATCTCTGTGTTTCGTCGTCAATAAGAAGGTCCAAGGGATACAGTAAACCTGAAGTGAAGCATCGGAATCTAAAACTGGACTCACAGGAGAGGTTCAAATCATAGAAAGTTAGAGTGTCAGTTATCTTGTACTTAAGTCGGCTATGTGCCATTTGAATTTAATTCCGATGCAATTTCTGTGTTTCATAGTCAATAAGAAGGTCCAAGGGATACAGTAAACCTGAAGTGAAGCATCGGAATCTAAAACTGGGCTCACAGGAGAGGTGCAAATCATAGAAAGTTAGAGTGTCAGCCCTCTTGTACTTAAATCGGCATTGTGCGTTTTGAATTTAATTCCGATGCAATTTCTGTGTTTCATCGTCAATAAGATGGTCCAAGGGATACAGTAAACCTGAAGTGAAGCATCGGAATCTAAAACTGGACTCACAGGAGATGTTCAAGTCATAGAAAGTGAGAGTGTCACTGCTCTTGTACTTAAGTCGCCATTGTGATTTTGGTATTAAATTCGGATGCAATTTCTCTGTTTCATCGTCAATAAGAAGGTCCAAGGGATACAGTAAACCTGAAGTGAAGCATCGGAATCTAAAACTGGACTCACAGGAGAGGTTCAAATCATAGAAAGTTAGTGTGTCAGTCCTGTTGTACTTACGTCGGCATTGTACCTTTTGTATTAAATTCGGATGCAAACTCTGTATTTCATCGTCAATTAGAGGGTCCAAGGGATACAGGAAACCTGAAGTGAAGCATCGGAAACTAAAACTTGACTCACAGGAGTGGTCCAAATCATAGAAAGTGAGAGTGTCAGTCCTCTTGTACTTCAGACGGCATTGTGCCTTTTGAATTTAATTCCGATGCAATTTGTGTGTTTCATCGTCAATAAGAAGGTGTAAGGTATACAGTAAACCTGAAGTGAAGCATCGGAATCTAAATCTGACCTCACAGGAGAGGTTCGAATCATAGAAAGTGAGAGTGTCAGTCCTCTTGTACTTAAGTCGGCATTGTGTCTTTTGAATTTAATTCCGATGCTATTTCTGTGTTTCATTGTCAGTAAGAAGGTCCAAGGGATACAGTAAACCTGAAGAGAAGCATCGGATTCTAAAACTGGACTCATAGGAGAGGTTCAAATCATAGAAAGTGAGAGTGTCAGTCCTCTTCTACTTAAGTCGCCATTGTGTCTTTTGTACTAAATTTGGATGCAATTTTTGTGTTTCATCGTCAATAAGAAGGTCCCAGGGATACAGTAAACCTGAAGTGAAGCATCGGAATCCAAAACTGGACTCACAGAAGAGGTTCAAATCATAGAAAGTTAGAGTGTCAGTCCTCTTGTACTTAAGTCGCTATTGTGATTTTGGTATTAAATTCAGATGCAATTTCTCGGTTTCATCATCAATAAGAAGGTCCAAGGGATACAGTAAACCTGAAGTGAAGCATCGGAATCTAAAACTGGACTCACAGACGAGGTTCAAATCATAGAAAGCTAGAGTGTCAGTCCTGTTCTACTTACGTCGGCATTGTACCTTTTGTATTAAATTCGGATGCAAACTCTGTGTTTCATCTTCAATTAGAGGGTCCAAGGGATACAGGAAACCTGAAGTGAAGCATCGGAAACTAAAACTTGACTAACAGGAGTGGTTCAAATCATAGAAAGTGAGAGTGTCAGTCCTCTTGTACTTAAGTCGCCATTGTGCCTTTTGTATTAAATTCGGATGCAATTTCTGTGTTTCATCGTCAATAAGAAGGTCCAAGGGATACAGTAAACCTGAAGTGAAGCATCGGAATGTAAAACTGGACTCACAGGAGAGGTTCAAATCATAGAAAGTGAGAGTGTTAGTCCTCTTCTACTTAGACCGGCACTGTGCCTTTTGAATTTAATTCCGATGCAATTTCTGGGTTTCATCGTCAATAAGAAGGTCCAAGGGATACAGTAAACCTGAAGTGAAGCATCGGAATCTAAAGCTGGACTCACAGGAGTGGTTCAAATCATAGAAAGTGAGAGAGTCAGTCCTCTTGTACTTAAGTCGCCATTTCGCCTTTTGTATTAAATTCAGATGCAATTTCTGTGTTTCATCGTCAATCAGAAGGTCAAAGGGATACAGTAAACCTGAAGTAAAGCATCGGAATCAAAAACGGGACTCACAGGAGAGGTTCAAATCAAAGAAAGTTAGAGTGTCAGTCCTCTTGTAGTTAAGTCGGCATTGTGCCTTTTGTATTAAATTCGGATGCAAACTCTGTGTTTCATCGTCAATAAGAAGGTCCAAGGGATACAGTAAACCTGAAGTGAAGCATCGGAATCTAAAACTGGACTCACAGGAGAGGTTCAAATCATAGAAAGTTAGAGTGTCAGTCCCCTTGTACTTCAGTCGGCACTGTGCCTTTTGAATTTAATTCCGATGCTATTTCTGTGTTTCATTGTCAATAAGAAGGTCCAAGGGATACAGTAAACGTGAAGTGAAATATCGGAATCTAAAACTGTACTCTCATGAGAGGTTCAAATCATAGAAAGTGAGAGTGTCAGTCCTCTTTTACTTAAGTCAGCATTGTGCCCTTTGAATTTAATTCCGATGCAATTTCTGTGTTTCATCGTCAATAAGAAGGTCCAAGGGATACAGTAAACCTGAAGTATAGCACCGGAATCTGAAACTGGACTCACAGGATAGGTTCAAATCATAGAAAGTTAGAGTGTCAGTCCTCTTGTACTTACGTCGGCATCGTACCTTTTGTATTAAATTCGGATACAAACTCTGTGTTTCATCGTCAATTAGACGGTCCAAGGGATACAGTGAACCTGAAGTGAAGCATCGGAATCTAAAACTGGACTCACAGGAGAGGTTCAAATCATAGAAAGTGAGAGTGTCAGTCCTCTTGTACTTAAGACGGCATTGTGCCTTTTAAATTTAATTCCGATGTAATTTCTGTGTTTCATCGTCAATAAGAAGGTGCAAGGTATACAGTAAACCTGAAGTGAAGCATCGGAATCTAAATCTGAATTCACAGGAGAGGTTCGAATCATAGAAAGTGAGAGTGTCAGTCCTCTTGTACTTAAGTCGCAATTGTGCCATTTGAATTAAATTCGGATGCAATTTCAGTGTTTCGTCGTCAATAAGAAGGTCCAAGGGATACAGTAAACCTGAAGTGAAGCATCGGAATCTAAAACTGGACTCACAGGGGAGGTTCAAATCATAGAAAGTGAGAGTGTCAGTCCTCTTGTACCTAAGTCGGCATTGTGCCTTTTGAATTTAATTCCGATGCTATTTCTGTGTTTATTTGTCAATAAGAAGGTCCAAGGGATACAGTAAACCTGAAATGAAGCATCGGAATCTAGAACTGGACTCACAGGAGAGATTCAAATCATAAATAGTGATAGTGTCAGTCCTCTTTTACTTAAGTCGGAATTGTGCGTTTTAAATTTAATTCCGATGCGTTATCTGTGTTTCATCGTCAATAAGAAGGTCCAAGGGATACAGTAAACCTGAAGTGAAGCATCTGAATCTGAAATTGGACTCACAGGAGAGGTTCAAATCATAGAAAGTGAGAGTGTTAGTCGTCTTCTACTTAGGTCGGCACTGTGCCTTTTGAATTTAATTCCGATGCAATTTCTCTGTTTCATCGTCAATAAGAACGTCCAAGGGATACAGTAAACCTGACGTGAAGCACCGGAATCTGAAACTGGACTCACAGGAGAGATTCAAATCATAGAAAGTGAGAGTGTCAGTCCTCTTGTACTTAAGTCACCATTGTGACTTTTGTATTAATTTCGGATGCAATTTCTGTGTTTCATCGTCAATAAGAAGGTTCAAGGGATACAGTAAACCTGAAGTGAAGCATCGGAACCTAAAACTGGACTCACAGGAGAGATTCAAATCTTAGAAAGTGAGAGTGTCAGTCCTCTTTTACTTAAGTCGGCATTGTGCGTTTTAAATTTAATTCCGATGCAATATCTGTGTTTCATCGTCAATCAGAAGGTCCAAGGGATACTGTAAACCTGAATTAAAGTATCGGAATCTAAAACTGGACTCACAGTAGAGGTTCAAATCATAGAAAGTTAGAGTGTCAGTCCTCTTGTACTTAAGTCGGCATTGTGCCTTTTGTATTAAATTCGGATGCAAACTCTGTGTTTCATCGTCAATAAGAAGGTCCAAGGGATACAGTAAACCTGAAGTGAAGCATCGGAATCTAAAACTGGACTCACAGGAGAGGTTCAAATCATAAAAAGTTAGAGTGTCAGTCCTCTTGTACTTAAGTCGGCATTGTGCCTTTTGAATTTAATTCCGATGCTATTTCTGTGTTTCATTGTCAATAAGAAGGTCCAAGGGATACAGTAAACGTGAAGTGAAATATCGGAATCTAAAACTGTACTCACAGGAGAGGTTCAAATCATAGAAAGTGAGAGTGTCAGTCCTCTTTTACTTAAGTCAGCATTGTGCCTTTTGAATTTAATTCCGATGCAATTTCTGTGTTTCATCGTCAATAAGAAGGTCCAAGGGATACAGTAAACCTAAAGTATAGCACCGGAATCTGAAACTGGACTCACAGGATAGGTTCAAATCATAGAAAGTTAGAGTGTCAGTCCTCTTGTACTTACGTCGGCATCGTACCTTTTGTATTAAATTCGGATACAAACTCTGTGTTTCATCGTCAATTAGACGGTCCAAGGGATACAGTAAACCTGAAGTGAAGCATCGGAATCTAAAACTGGACTCACAGGAGAGGTTCTAATCATAGAAAGTGAGAGTGTCAGTCCTCTTGTACTTAAGACGGCATTGTGCCTTTTAAATTTAATTCCGATGTAATATCTGTGTTTCATCGTCAATAAGAAGGTGCAAGGTATACAGTAAACCTGAAGTGAAGCATCGGAATCTAAATCTGACCTCACAGGAGAGGTTCGAATCATAGAAAGTGAGAGTGTCAGTCCTCTTGTACTTAAGTCGCAATTGTGCCATTTGAATTAAATTCGGATGCAATTTCAGTGTTTCGTCGTCAATAAGAAGGTCCAAGGGATACAGTAAACCTGAAGTGAAGCATCGGAATCTAAAACTGGACTCACAGGGGAGGTTCAAATCATAGAAAGTGAGAGTGTCAGTCCTCTTGTACCTAAGTCGGCATTGTGCCTTTTGAATTTAATTCCGATGCTATTTCTGTGTTTATTTGTCAATAAGAAGGTCCAAGGGATACAGTAAACCTGAAGTGAAGCATCGGAATCTAGAACTGGACTCACAGGAGAGATTCAAATCATAAATAGTGATAGTGTCAGTCCTCTTTTACTTAAGTCGGAATTGTGCGTTTTAAATTTAATTCCGATGCGTTATCCGTGTTTCATCGTCAATAAGAAGGTCCAAGGGATACAGTAAACCTGAAGTGAAGCATCTGAATCTGAAATTGGACTCACAGGAGAGGTTCAAATCATAGAAAGTGAGAGTGTTAGTCGTCTTCTACTTAGGTCGGCACTGTGCCTTTTGAATTTAATTCCGATGCAATTTCTCTGTTTCATCGTCAATAAGAACGTCCAAGGGATACAGTAAACCTGACGTGAAGCACCGGAATCTGAAACTGGACTCACAGGAGAGATTCAAATCATAGAAAGTGAGAGTGTCAGTCCTCTTGTACTTAAGTCACCATTGTGACTTTTGTATTAATTTCGGATGCAATTTCTGTGTTTCATCGTCAATAAGAAGGTTCAAGGGATACAGTAAACCTGAAGTGAAGCATCGGAACCTAAAACTGGACTCACAGGAGAGATTCAAATCTTAGAAAGTGAGAGTGTCAGTCCTCTTTTACTTAAGTCGGCATTGTGCGTTTTAAATTTAATTCCGATGCAATATCTGTGTTTCATCGTCAATCAGAAGGTCCAAGGGATACTGTAAACCTGAATTAAAGTATTGGAATCCAAAACTGGACTCACAGTAGAGGTTCAAATCATAGAAAGTTAGAGTGTCAGTCCTCTTGTACTTAAGTCGGCATTGTGCCTTTTGTATTAAATTCGGATGCAAACTCTGTGTTTCATCGTCAATAAGAAGGTCCAAGGGATACAGTAAACCTGAAGTGAAGCATCGGAATCTAAAACTGGACTCACAGGAGAGGTTCAAATCATAAAAAGTTAGAGTGTCAGTCCTCTTGTACTTAAGTTGGCATTGTGCTTTTTGAATTTAATTCCGATGCTATTTCTGTGTTTCATTGTCAATAAGAAGGTCCAAGGGATACAGTAAACGTGAAGTGAAATATCGGAATCTAAAACTGTACTCACAGGAGAGGTTCAAATCATAGAAAGTGAGAGTGTCAGTCCTCTTTTACTTAAGTCAGCATTGTGCCTTTTGAATTTAATTCCGATGCAATTTCTGTGTTTCATCGTCAATAAGAAGGTCCAAGGGATACAGTAAACCTGAAGTATAGCACCGGAATCTAAAACTGGACTCACAGGATAGGTTCAAATCATAGAAAGTTAGAGTGTCAGTCCTCTTGTACTTACGTCGGCATTGTACCTTTTGTATTAAATTCGGATGCAAACTCTGTGTTTCATCGTCAATTAGACGGTCCAAGGGATACAGTAAACCTGAAGTGAAGCATCGGAATCTATAACTGGACTCACAGGAGAGGTTCAAATCATAGAAAGTGAGAGTGTCAGTCCTCTTGTACTTAAGACGGCATTGTGCCTTTTGAATTTAATTCCGATGTAATTTCTGTGTTTCATCGTCAATAAGAAGGTGCAAGGTATACAGTAAACCTGAAGTGAAGCATCGGTATCTAAATCTGACCTCACAGGAGAGGTTCGAATCATAGAAAGTGAGAGTGTCAGTCCTCTTGTACTTAAGTCGCAATTGTGCCATTTGAATTAAATTCGGATGCAATTTCTGTGTTTCGTCGTCAATAAGAAGGTCCAAGGGATACAGTAAACCTGAAGTGAAGCATCGGAATCTAAAACTGGACTCACAGGGGAGGTTCAAATCATAGAAAGTTAGTGTGTCAGTCCTCTTGTGCTTAAGTCGGCATTGTGCCATTTGAATTTAATTCCGATGCTATTTCTGTGTTTCATTATCAATAAGAAGGTCCAAGGGATACAGTAAACCAGAAGTGAAGCATCGGAACCTAAAACTGGACTCACAGGAGAGATTCAAATCATAGGAAGTGAGAGTGTCTGTCCTCTTTTGTTTAAGTCGGCATTATGCGTTTTAAATTTAAATCCGATGCAATATCTGTGTTTCATCGTCAATAAGAAGGTCCAAGGGATACAGTAAACCTGAAGTGAAGCATCGGAATCTAGAACTGGACTCACAGGAGAGATTCAAATCATAAATAGTGATAGTGTCAGTCCTCTTTTACTTAAGTCGGAATTCTGCGTTTTAAATTTAATTCCGATGCATTATCTGTGTTTCATCGTCAATAAAAAGGTCCAAGGAATACAGTAAACCTGAAGTGAAGCATCTGAATTTGAAATTGGACTCACAGGAGAGGTTCAAATCATAGAAAGTGAGAGTGTTAGTCGTCTTCTACTTAGGTCGGCACTGTGCCTTTTGAGTTTAATTCCGATGCAATTTCTCTGTTTCATCGTCAATAAGAACGTCCAAGGGATACAGTAAACCTGACGTGAAGCACCGGAATCTGAAACTGGACTCACAGGAGAGATTCAAATCATAGAAAGTGAGAGTGTCAGTCCTCTTGTACTTAAGTCACCATTGCGACTTTTGTATTAATTTCGGATGCATTTTCTGTGTTTCATCGTCAATATGAAGGTCCAAGGGATACAGTAAACCTGAAGTGAAGCATCGGAATCTAAAACTGGACTCACAGGAGAGATTCAAATCATAGAAAGTGAGAGTGTCAGTCCTCTTTTACTTCAGTCGGCATTGTGCGTTTTAAATTTAATTCCGATGCAATATCTGTGTTTCATCGTCAATCAGAAGGTCCAAGGGATACACTAAACCTGAATTAAAGCATCGGAATCTAAAACTGGACTCACAGTAGAGGTTCAAATCATAGAAAGTTAGAGTGTCAGACCTCTTGTACTTAAGTCGGCATTGTGCCTTTTGTATTAAATTCGGATGCAAACTCTGTGTTTCATCGTCAATAAGAAGGTCCAAGGGATACAGTAAACCTGAAGTGAAGCATCGGAAACTAAGACTGGACTCACAGGAGAGGTTCAAATCATAGAAAGTTAGAGTGTCAGTCCTCTTGTACTTAAGTCGGCATTGTGCCTTTTGAATTTAATTCCGATGCTATTTCTGTGTTTCATTGTCAATAAGAAGGTCCAAGGGATACAGTAAACCTGAAGTGAAGCATCGGAATCTAAAACTGTACTCACAGGAGAGGTTCAAATCATAGAAAGTGAGAGTGTCAGTCCTCTTTTACTTAAGTCAGCATTGTGCCTTTTGAATTTAATTCCGATGCAATTTCTGTGTTTCATCGTCAATAAGAACGTCCAAGGGATACAGTAAACCTGAAGTGAAGCACCGGAATCTAAAACTGGACTCACAGGAGAGATTCAAATCATAGAAAGTTAGAGTGTCACTCCCCTTGTACTTATGTCGGTAATGTGACTTTTGTATTAAATTCGGATGCAATTTCTGTGTTTCATCGGCAATAAGAAGGTCCAAGGGATACAGTAAACCTTAAGTGATGCATCGGAATCTAAAACTGGACTCCCAGGAGAGGTTCAAATCATAGAATGTTAGAGTGTCCGTCCTCTTCTACTTAAGACGTCATTGTGCCATTTGTATTAAATTCGGATGCGATTTCTGTGTTTTATCGTCAACAAGAAGGTCCAAGGGATACAGTAAACATTAAGTGAAGCATCGGAATCTAAAACTGGACTCGCAGGAGAGGTTCAAATCATAGAATGTTAGAGTGCCAGTCCTCTTGTACTTAAGTCGCCATTGTGATTTTTGTATTAAATTCGGATGCAATATCTGTGTTTCATCGTCAATAAGAAGGTCCAAGGGATACAGTAAACCTTAAGTGAAGCTTCGGAATCTAAAACTGGACTCGCAGGAGAGGTTCAAATCATAGAATGTTAGAGTGTCAGTCCTCTTGTACTTAAGTCGGCTTTGTACCTTTTGTATTAAATTCGGATGCAAACTCTGTGTTTCATCGTCAATTAGAAGGTCCAAGGGATACAGTAAACCTGAAGGGAAGCATCGGAATCTAAAACTGGACTCACAGGAGAGGTTCAAATCATAGAAAGTGAGAGTATCAGACCACTTGTACTTAAGTCGGATTTAAGCCTTTTTAATTTAATTCCGATGCAATTTCTGTGTTTCATTGTCAATAAGAAGGTGCAAGGTATACAGTAAACCTGAAGTGAAGCATCGGAATCTAAAACTAGACTCACAGGAGAGGTTCAAATCATAGAAAGTGAGAGTGTTAGTCCTCTTCTACTTAGGTCGGCACTGTGCCTTTTGAATTTAATTCCGATGCAATTTCTGTGTTTCATCGTCAATAAGAACGTCCAAGGGATACAGTAAACCTGAAGTGAAGCATCGGATTCTAAAACTGGACTCACAGGAGAGGTTTGAATCACAGAAAGTGAGAGTGTCAGTCCACTTAAACTTAAGTCGGCATTGTGCCATTTGTATTAAATTCGGATGCAATTTCTGTGTTTCATCGTCAATAAGAAGGTCCAAGGGATACAGTAAACCTGAGGTGAAGCATCGGAATCTAAAACTGGACTCACAGGAGAGGTTCAAATCATAGAAAGTGAGAGTGACAGTCCTCTTGTACTTAAGTCACCATTGTGACTTTTGTATTAATTTCGAATGCAATTTCTGAGTTTCATCGTCAATAAGAAGGTCCAAGGGATACAGTAAACCTGAATTGAAGCATCGGAATTTAAAACTGGACTCACAGGAGAGGTTCAAATCATAGAAAGTGAGAGTATCAGTCCTCTTGTACTTAAGTCGCCATTGTGCCTTTTGTATTAAATTCGGATGCAAACTCTGTGTTTCATCGTCAATAAGAAGGTCCAAGGGATACAGTAAACCTGAAGTGAAGAATCGGAATCTAGAACGGGACTCACAGGAGAGGTTCAAATCATAGAAAGTTAGAGTGTCAGTCCTCTTGTACTTAAGTCGGCATTGTGCCTTTTGAATTTAATTCCGATGCTATTTCTGTGTTTCATTGTCAATAAGAAGGTCCAAGGGATACAGTAAACCTGAAGTGAAGCATCGGAATCTAAATCTGACCTCACAGGAGAGGTTCGAATCATAGAAAGTGAGAGTGTCAGTCCTCTTGTACTTAAGTCGCAATTGTGCCATTTGAATTAAATTCGGATGCAATTTCTGTGTTTCGTCGTCAATAAGAAGGTCCAAGGGATACAGTAAACCTGAAGTGAAGCATCGGAATCTAAAACTGGACTCACAGGGGAGGTTCAAATCATAGAAAGTTAGTGTGTCAGTCCTCTTGTGCTTAAGTCGGCATTGTGCCATTTGAATTTAATTCCGATGCTATTTCTGTGTTTCATTATCAATAAGAAGGCCCAAGGGATACAGTAAACCAGAAGTGAAGCATCGGAACCTAAAACTGGACTCACAGGAGAGATTCAAATCATAGGAAGTGAGAGTGTCTGTCCTCTTTTGTTTAAGTCGGCATTATGCGTTTTAAATTTAAATCCGATGCAATATCTGTGTTTCATCGTCAATAAGAAGGTCCAAGGGATACAGTAAACCTGAAGTGAAGCATCGGAAACTAGAACTGGACTCACAGGAGAGATTCAAATCATAAATAGTGATAGTGTCAGTCCTCTTTTACTTAAGTCGGAATTCTGCGTTTTAAATTTAATTCCGATGCATTATCTGTGTTTCATCGTCAATAAAAAGGTCCAAGGAATACAGTAAACCTGAAGTGAAGCATCTGAATTTGAAATTGGACTCACAGGAGAGGTTCAAATCATAGAAAGTGAGAGTGTTAGTCGTCTTCTACTTAGGTCGGCACTGTGCCTTTTGAGTTTAATTCCGATGCAATTTCTCTGTTTCATCGTCAATAAGAACGTCCAAGGGATACAGTAAACCTGACGTGAAGCACCGGAATCTGAAACTGGACTCACAGGAGAGATTCAAATCATAGAAAGTGAGAGTGTCAGTCCTCTTGTACTTAAGTCACCATTGTGACTTTTGTATTAATTTCGGATGCATTTTCTGTGTTTCATCGTCAATATGAAGGTCCAAGGGATACAGTAAACCTGAAGTGAAGCATCGGAATCTAAAACTGGACTCACAGGAGAGATTCAAATCATAGAAAGTGAGAGTGTCAGTCCCCTTTTACTTCAGTCGGCATTGTGCGTTTTAAATTTAATTCCGATGCAATATCTGTGTTTCATCGTCAATCAGAAGGTCCAAGGGATACACTAAACCTGAATTAAAGCATCGGAATCTAAAACTGGACTCACAGTAGAGGTTCAAATCATAGAAAGTTAGAGTGTCAGACCTCTTGTACTTAAGTCGGCTTTGTGCCTTTTGTATTAAATTCGGATGCAAACTCTGTGTTTCATCGTCAATAAGAAGGTCCAAGGGATACAGTAAACCTGAAGTGAAGCATCGGAAACTAAGACTGGACTCACAGGAGAGGTTCAAATCATAGAAAGTTAGAGTGTCAGTCCTCTTGTACTTAAGTCGGCATTGTGCCTTTTGAATTTAATTCCGATGCTATTTCTGTGTTTCATTGTCAATAAGAAGGTCCAAGGGATACAGTAAACCTGAAGTGAAGCATCGGAATCTAAAACTGTACTCACAGGAGAGGTTCAAATCATAGAAAGTGAGAGTGTCAGTCCTCTTTTACTTAAGTCAGCATTGTGCCTTTTGAATTTAATTCCGATGCAATTTCTATGTTTCATCGTCAATAAGAACGTCCAAGGGATACAGTAAACCTGAAGTGAAGCACCGGAATCTAAAACTGGACTCACAGGAGAGATTCAAATCATAGAAAGTTAGAGTGTCACTCCCCTTGTACTTATGTCGGTAATGTGCCTTTTGTATTAAATTCGGATGCAATTTCTGTGTTTCATCGGCAATAAGAAGGTCCAAGGGATACAGTAAACCTTAAGTGAAGCATCGGAATCTAAAACTGGACTCCCAGGAGAGGTTCAAATCATAGAATGTTAGAGTGTCCGTCCTCTTCTACTTAAGACGTCATTGTGCCATTTGTATTAAATTCGGATGCGATTTCTGTGTTTTATCGTCAACAAGAAGGTCCAAGGGATACAGTAAACATTAAGTGAAGCATCGGAATCTAAAACTGGACTCGCAGGAGAGGTTCAAATCATAGAATGTTAGAGTGCCAGTCCTCTTGTACTTAAGTCGCCATTGTGATTTTTGTATTAAATTCGGATGCAATATCTGTGTTTCATCGTCAATAAGAAGGTCCAAGGGATACAGTAAACCTTAAGTGAAGCTTCGGAATCTAAAACTGGACTCGCAGGAGAGGTTCAAATCATAGAATGTCAGAGTGTCAGTCCTCTTGTACTTAAGTCGGCTTTGTACCTTTTGTATTAAATTCGGATGCAAACTCTGTGTTTCATCGTCAATTAGAAGGTCCAAGGGATACAGTAAACCTGAAGGGAAGCATCGGAATCTAAAACTGGACTCACAGGAGAGGTTCAAATCATAGAAAGTGAGAGTATCAGACCACTTGTACTTAAGTCGGATTTAAGCCTTTTTAATTTAATTCCGATGCAATTTCTGTGTTTCATTGTCAATAAGAAGGTGCAAGGTATACAGTAAACCTGAAGTGAAGCATCGGAATCTAAAACTAGACTCACAGGAGAGGTTCAAATCATAGAAAGTGAGAGTGTTAGTCCTCTTCTACTTAGGTCGGCACTGTGCCTTTTGAATTTAATTCCGATGCAATTTCTGTGTTTCATCGTCAATAAGAACGTCCAAGGGATACAGCAAAACCTGAAGTGAAGCATCGGATTCGAAAACTGGACTCACAGGAGAGGTTTCAATCACAGAAAGTGAGAGTGTCAGTCCACTTACACTTAAGTCGGCATTGTGCCATTTGTATTAAATTCAGATGCAATTTCTGTGTTTCATCGTCAATAAGAAGGTCCAAGGGATACAGTAAACCTGAGGTGAAGCATCGGAATGTAAAACTGGACTCACAGGAGAGGTTCAAATCATAGAAAGTGAGAGTGACAGTCCTCTTGTACTTAAGTCACCATTGTGACTTTTGTATTAATTTCGAATGCAATTTCTGAGTTTCATCGTCAATAAGAAGGTCCAAGGGATACAGTAAACCTGAATTGAAGCATCGGAATTTAGAACTGGACTCACAGGAGAGGTTCAAATCATAGAAAGTGAGAGTATCAGTCCTCTTGTACTTAAGTCGCCATTGTGCCTTTTGTATTAAATTCGGATGCAAACTCTGTGTTTCATCGTCAATAAGAAGGTCCAAGGGATACAGTAAACCTGAAGTGAAGAATCGGATACTAGAACGGGACTCACAGGAGAGGTTCAAATCATAGAAAGTTAGAGTGTCAGTCCTCTTGTACTTTAGTCGGCATTGTGCCTTTTGAATTTAATTCCGATGCTATTTCTGTGTTTCATTGTCAATAAGAAGGTCCAAGGGATACAGTAAACCTGAAGTGAAGCATCGGAATCTAAAACTGTACTCACAGGAGAGGTTCAAATCATAGAAAGTGAGAGTGTCAGTCCTCTTTTACTTAAGTCAGCATTGTGCAATTTGAATTTAATTCCTATGCAATTTCTGTGTTTCATCGTCAATAAGAAGGTGCAAGGTATACAGTAAACCTGAAGTGAAGCATCGGAATGTAAACTGGACTCACAGGAGGGGTTCAAATCATAGAAAGTGAGAGTGTTAGTCGTCTTCTACTTAGGTCGGCACTGGGCCTTTTGAATTTAATTCCGATGCAATTCCTGTGTTTCATCGTCAATAAGAACGTCCAAGGGATACAGTAAACCTGAAGTGAAGCATCGGAATCTAAAACTGGACTCACAGGAGAGATTCAAATCATAGAAAGTTAGAGTGTCGATCCTCTTGTACTTAAGTCGGTAATGTGCCTTTTGTATTAAATTCGGATGCAATTTCTGTGTTTCATCGGCAATAAGAAGTTCCAAGGGATACAGTAAACCTTAAGTGAAGCATCGGAATCTAAAACTGGACTAGCAGGACAGGTTCAAATCATAGAATGTTAGAGTGTCAGTCCTCTTGTACTTATGTCGGCATTGTGCCTTTTGTATTAAATTCGGATGCAAACTCTGTGTTTCATCGTCAATTAGAAGGTCCAAGGGATACAGTAAACCTGAAGTGAAGCATCGGAATCTAAAACTGGACTCACAAGAGAGGTTCAAATCATAGAAAGTGAGAGTGTCAGTCCGCTTGTACTTAAGTCGGAGTTAAGCCATCTGAATTTAATTCCGATGCAATTTCTGTGTTTCATTGTCAATAAGAAGGTGCAAGGTATACAGTAAACCTGAAGTGAAGCATCGGAATCTAAATCTGACCTCACAGGAGAAGTTCGAATCATGGAAAGTGAGAGTGTCAGTGCCCTTGTACTTAAGTCGGCATTGTGCCATTTGTATTAAATTCCGATGCAATTTCTGTGTTTCATCGTCAATAAGAAGGTGCAAGGGATACAATAAACCTGAAGTGAAGCATCGGAATCTAAAACTGGACTTACAGGATAGGTTTAAATCATAGAAAGTGAGAGTGTCAGTTCCCTTGTACTTAAGTCCCCATTGTGCATTTTGTATTAAATTCGGATGCAATTTCTGTGTTTCATCGTCAATAAGAAGGTCCAAGGGATACAGTAAACCTGAAGTGAAGCATCGGAATCTAAAACTGGACTCACAGGAGAGGTTCAAATCATAGAAAGTGAGAGTGTCAGTTCCCTAGTACTTAAGTCGCCATTGTGCATTTTGTATTAAATTCGGATGCAATTTCTGTGTTTCATCGTCAATAAGAAGGTCCAAGGGATACAGTAAACCTGAAGTGAGGCATCTGAATCTAAAACTGGACTCACAGGAGAGGTGCAAATCATAGAAAGTTAGAGTGACAGTATTCTTGTACTTAAGACGGCATTGTGCCTTTTCAATTTAATTCCGATGCAATTTCTGTGTTTCATCGTCAATAAGAAGGTGCTAGGTATACAGTAAACCTGAAGTGAAGCATCGGAATCTAAATCTGACCTCACAGGAGAGGTTCGAATCTTTGAAAGTGAGAGTGTCAGTCCTCTTGTACTTAAGTCGGCATTGTGCCATTTGTATTAAATTCGAATGCAGTTTCTGTGTTTCGTCGTCAATAAGAAGGTCCAAGGGATACAGTAAACCTGAAGTGAAGCATCGGAATCTAAAACTGGACTCACAGGGGAGGTTCAAATCATAGAAAGTGAGAGTGTCAGTCCTCTTGTACTTAAGTCGCCATTGTGCCTTTTGTATTAAATTATGATGCAATTTCTGTTTTCATCGTCAATAAGAAGGTCCAAGGGATACAGTAAACCTGAAGTAAAGCATCGGAATCCAAAACTGGACTCACGGGAGATGATCAAATCATAGAAAGTTAGAGTGTCAGTCCTCTTGTACTTAAGTCGGCATTGTGCCTTTTGTATTAAATCCGGATGCAAACTCTGTGTTTCATCGTCAATAAGAAGGTCCAAGGGATACAGTAAAAATTGAAGTGAAGCATCGGAATCTAAAACTGGACTCACAGGACAGATTCAAATCATAGAAAGTGAGAGTGTCAGTCCTCTCTTTCTTAAGTCGGCATTGTGCGTTTTAAATTTAATTCCGATGCAATATCTGTGTTTCATCGTCAATAAGAAGGTCCAAGGGATAAAGTAAACCTGAAGTGAAGCATCGGAATCTAGAACTGGACTCACAGGAGATGTTCAAATCATAGAAAGTGAGAGTGTCAGTCCTCTTGTACTTAAGCCGCCATTGTGATTTTTCTATTAAATTCGGATGCAATTTCTGTGTTTCATCGTCAATAAGAAGGTCCAAGGGATACAGTAAACCTGAAGTGAAGCATCGGAATATAAAACTGGACTCACAGGAGAGGTTCAAATCATAGAAAGTGAGAGTGTTAGTCCGCTTCTACTTAGGCGGCACTGTGCCTTTTGAATTTAATTCCGATGCAATGTCTGTGTTTCATCGTCAATAACAACGTCCAAGAGATACAGTAAACCTGAAGTGAAGCATCGGAATCTAAAACTGGACTCACAGGAGAGGTTCGAATCATAGAAAGTGAGAGTGTCAGTCCTCTTGTACTTAAGTCGGCATTGTGCCATTTGTGTTAAATTCGGATGCAATTTCTGTGTTTCATCGTCAATAAGAAGGTCCATGGGATACAGTAACCCTGAGGTGAAGCATCGGAATCTAAAACTGGACTCACAGGAGAGGTTCAAATCATAGAAAGTGAGAGTGTCAGTCCTCTTGTACTTAAGTCACCATTGCGACTTTTGTATTAATTTCGGATGCTATTTCTGTGTTTCATCGTCAATAATAAGGTCCAACGGATACAGTAATCCTGAAGTGAAGCATCGGAATCTAAAACTGGACTCACAGGAGAGATTCAAATCATAGAAAGTGAGAGTGTCATTCTTCTTGTACTTAAGTCGCCATTGTGCTTTTTGTATTAAATTCGGATGCAGTTTCTGTGTTTAATCGTCAATAAGAAGGTCCAAGGGATACAGTAAACCTGAAGTAAAGCATCGGAACCTAAAACTGGACTCACTGGAGAGGTTCAAATCATAGAAAGTTAGAGTTTCAGTCCTCTTGTACTTAAGTCGGCATTATGCCTTTTGTATTAAATTCGGATGCAAACTCTGTGTTTCATCGTCAATAAGAAGGTCCAAGGTATACAGTAAACCTGAAGTGAAGGTTCGGAATCTAAAACTGGACTCACAGGAGAGGCACAAATCATAGAAAGTTAGAGTGTCAGTCCCCTTGTAATTAAGTCGGCATTGTGCATTTTGAATTTAATTCCGGTGCTATTTCTGTGGTTCATTGTCAATAAGAAGGTCCAAGGGATACAGTAAACCTGAAGTGAAGCATCGGAATCTAAAACTGGACTCACAGGAGAGGTTCAAATCATAGAAAGTGAGAGTGTCAGTCCTCCTTTACTTAGGTCGGCATTGTGCGTTTTAAATTTAATTCCGATGCAATATCTGTGTTTCATCGTCAATAAGAAGGTCCAAGGGACACAGTAAACCTGAAGTGAAGCATCGGAATCCAAAACTGGACTTACAGGAGATGTTCAAATCATAGAAAGTGAGATTGTCGGTCCTCTTGTACTAAAGTCGCCATTGTGATTTTTGTATTAAATTCGGATGCAATTTCCGTGTTACATCGTCAATAAGCAGGTCCAAGAGATACAGTAAACCTGAAGTGAAGCATCGGAATCTAAAACTGGACTCACAGAAGAGGTGCAAATCATAGAAAGTTAGAGTGTCAGTCCTCTTGTACTTAAGTCGGAATTGTACCTTTTGTATTAAATTCGGTTGCAATTTCTGTGTTTCATCGTCAATAAGAAGGTCCAAGGGATACAGTAAACCCGAAGTGAAGCATCGGAATGTAAAACTGGACTCATAGGAGAGGTTCAAATCATAGAAAGTGAGAGTGTCAGTACTCTTGTACTTAAGTCGGCATTGTGCCTTTTGAATTTAATGCCGATGCAATTTCTGTGTTTAATCGTCAATAAGAAGGTGCAAGGTATACAGTAACCCTGAAGTGAAGCATCGGAATCTAAAACTGGACTCATAGGAGAGATTCAAATCATAGAGAGTGAGGGCGTTAGTCGTCTTCTACTTAGGTCGGCACTGTGCTTTTTGAATTTAATTCCGAAGCAATTTCTGTGTTTCATCGTCAATAAGAAGGTCCAAGGGATACAGTAAACCTTAAGTGAAGCATCGGAATCGGAAACTGGACTCGCAGGAGAGGTTCAAATCACAGAATGTTAGAGTGTCAGTCCTCTTTTACTTAAGACGGCATTGTTCTATTTGTATTAATTTCGGATGCGATTTCTGTGTTTTGTCGTCAACAAGAAGGTCCAAGGGATACTGTAAACCTGAAGCGAAACATCGGAATCTAAATCTGACCTCACATGGGAGGTTCGAATCATAGAAAGTGAGAGTGTCAGTCCTCTTGTACTTAAGTAGGCATTGTGCCATTTGTATTAAATTCGGATGCAATTTCTGTGTTTCATCGTCAATAAGAAGGTCCAACAGATACAGTAAACCTGAATTGAAGCATCGGAATCTAAAACTGGACTGACAGGAGAGGTTGAAATCATAGAAAGTTAGAGTGTCAGTCCTCTTGTAATTAAGTCGGCATTGTGCCTTTTGTATTAAATTCGGACACAATTTCTGTGTTTCATCGACAATAAGGAGGTCCAACAGATACAGTAAACCTGAGGTGAACCATCGGAATCTAAAGCTGGACTCACAGGAGAGGTTCAAATCATCGAAAGTTAGAGTGTCAGTCCTCTTGTACTTAAGTCGGCATTATGCCTTTTGTATTAAATTCCGATGCAAACTCTGTGTTTCATCGTCAATAAGAAGGTCCAAATGATACAGTAAAGATGAAGTGAAGCATCGGAATCTAAAACTGGACTCACAGGAGAGGTACAAATCATAGAATGTTAGAGTGTCAGTCCTCTTGTACTTGTCGGCATTGTGCATTTTGAATTTAATTCCGGTGCTATTTCTGTGGTTCATTGTCAATAAGAAGGTCCAAGGGATGCAATAAACCTGAAGTGAAGCATCGGAATCTAAAACTGGACTCACAGGTGAGGCTCAAATCTTAGAAAGTGAGAGTGTCACTCCTCTCTTACTTAAGTCGGCATTGTGCGTTTTAAATTTAATTCCGATGCAATATATGTGTTTCATCGTCTATAAGAAGGTCCAAGGGATACAGTAAACCTGAAGTGAAGCATCGGAATCTAAAACTGGACTCATAGGAGAGATTCAAATCATAGAGAGTGAGGGCGTTAGTCGTCTTCTACTTAGGTCGGCACTGTGCTTTTTGAATTTAATTCCGAAGCAATTTCTGTGTTTCATCGTCAATAAGAAGGTCCAAGGGATACAGTAAACCTTAAGTGAAGCATCGGAATCGGAAACTGGACTCGCAGGAGAGGTTCAAATCACAGAATGTTAGAGTGTCAGTCCTCTTTTACTTAAGACGGCATTGTTCTATTTGTATTAATTTCGGATGCGATTTCTGTGTTTTGTCGTCAACAAGAAGGTCCAAGGGATACTGTAAACCTGAAGCGAAACATCGGAATCTAAATCTGACCTCACATGGGAGGTTCGAATCATAGAAAGTGAGAGTGTCAGTCCTCTTGTACTTAAGTAGGCATTGTGCCATTTGTATTAAATTCGGATGCAATTTCTGTGTTTCATCGTCAATAAGAAGGTCCAACAGATACAGTAAACCTGAGGTGAAGCATCGGAATCTAAAACTGGACTGACAGGAGAGGTTGAAATCATAGAAAGTTAGAGTGTCAGTCCTCTTGTAATTAAGTCGGCATTGTGCCTTTTGTATTAAATTCGGACACAATTTCTGTGTTTCATCGACAATAAGGAGGTCCAACAGATACAGTAAACCTGAGGTGAACCATCGGAATCTAAAGCTGGACTCACAGGAGAGGTTCAAATCATCGAAAGTTAGAGTGTCAGTCCTCTTGTACTTAAGTCGGCATTATGCCTTTTGTATTAAATTCCGATGCAAACTCTGTGTTTCATCGTCAATAAGAAGGTCCAAATGATACAGTAAAGATGAAGTGAAGCATCGGAATCTAAAACTGGACTCACAGGAGAGGTACAAATCATAGAATGTTAGAGTGTCAGTCCTCTTGTACTTGTCGGCATTGTGCATTTTGAATTTAATTCCGGTGCTATTTCTGTGGTTCATTGTCAATAAGAAGGTCCAAGGGATGCAATAAACCTGAAGTGAAGCATCGGAATCTAAAACTGGACTCACAGGAGAGGTTCAAATCATAGAAAGTGAGAGTGTCTGTCCTCTTGTACTTAAGTCACCATTGTGACTTTTGTATTAATTTTGGATGCAATTTCTGTGTTTCATCGTCTATAAGAATGTCCAAGAGATACAGTAAACCTGAAGTGAAGCATTGGAATCTAAAACTGGACTCACAGGAGATATTCAAATCATAGAAAGTGAGATTGTCGGTCCTCTTGTACTAAAGTCGCCATTGTGATTCTTGTATTAAATTCGGATGCAATTTCTGTGTTTCATCGTCAATAAGATGGTCCAAGGGATACAGTAAACCTGAAGTGAAGCATCGGAATCTAAAACTGGACTCACAGGAGAGGTGCAAATCATAGAAAGTTAAAGTGTCAGTCCTCTTGTACTTAAGTCGGCATTGTACCTTTTGTATTAAATTCGGATGCAGTTTCTGTGTTTCATCGTCAATAAGAAGGTCCAAGGGATACAGTAAAACTCAAGTGAAGCATCGGAATGTAAAACTGGACTCACAGGTGAGGTTCAAATCATAGAAAGTGAGAGTGTCAGTCCTCTTGTACTTAAGTCGGCATTGTGCATTTTGAATTTAATTCCGATGCAATTTCTGTGTTTAATCGTCAATAAGAAGGTGCAAGGTATACAGTAACCCTGAAGTGAAGCATCGGAATCTAAAACTGGACTCACAGGAGAGGTTCAAATCATAGAAAGTGAGAGTGTTAGTCGTCCTCTACTTAGGTCGGCACTGTGCCTTTTGAATTTAATTCCGAAGCAATTTCTGTGCTTCATCGTCAATAAGAACGTCCAAGGGATACAGTAAACCCGAAGTGAAGCATCGGAATCTAAAACTGGACTCACAGGAGAGATTCAAATCATAGAAAGTTAGAGTGTCACTCCGCTTGTACTTAAGTCGGTAATGTGCCTTTTGTATTAAATTCGGATGCAATTTCTGTGTTTCATCGTCAATAAGAAGGTCCAAGGGATACAGTAAACCTTAAGTGAAGCATCGGAATCTGAAACTGGACTCGCAGGAGAGGTTCAAATCACAGAATGTTAGAGCGTCAATCCTCTTTAACTTAAGACGGCATTGTGCTATTTGTATTAATGTCGGATGCGATTTCTGTGTTTTATCGTCAACAAGAAGGTCCAAAAGATACAGTAAACCTGAAGTGAAACAACGTAATCCAAATCTGACCTCACCGGAGAGGTTCGAATCATAGAAAGTGAGAGTGTCATTCCTCTTGAACTTAAGTCACCATTGTGACTTTTGTATTAATTTCGGATGCAATTTCTGTGTTTCATCGTCTATAAGAAGGTCCAAGGGATACAGTAAACCTGATGTGAAGCATCGGAATCTAAAACTGGACTCACAGGAGATATTCAAAACATAGAAAGTGAGATTGCCGGTCCTCTTGTACTAAAGTCGCCATTGTGATTTTTGTATTAAATTCGGATGCAATTTCTGTGTGTCATCGTCAATAAGAAGGTCCAAGGGATACAGTAAACCTGAAGTGAAGCATCGGAATCTAAAACTGGACTCACAGGAGAGGTGCAAATCTTAGAAAGTTAGAGTGTCAGTCCTCTTGTACTTAAGTCGGCATTATGCCTTTTGTATTAAATTCGGATGCAAACTCTGTGTTTGATCGTCAATAAGAACGTCCCAGGGATACAGTAAACCTGAAATGAAGCATCGGAATCTAAAACTGGACTCACAGGAGAGGTACAAATCATAGAAAGTTAGAGTGTCGGTCCTCTTGTACTTAAGTCGGCATTGTGCATTTTGAATTTAATTCCGGTGCTATTTCTGTTGTTCATTGTCAATAAGAAGGTCCAAGGGATGCAGTAAACCAGAAGTGAAGCATCGGAATCTAAAACTGGACTCACAGGAGAGGTTCAAATCGTAGAAAGTGAGAGTGTCACTCCTCCTTTACTTAAGTCGGCATTGTGCGTTTTAAATTTAATTCCGATGCAATATCTGTGTTTCATCGTCAATAAGAAGGTCCAAGGGATACAGTAAACCTGAAGTGAAGCATCGGAATCTAAAACTGGACTCACAGGAGATGTTCAAATCATAGAAAGTGAGATTGTCGGTCCTCTTGTACTAAAGTCGCCATTGTGACTTTTTTATTAAATTCGGATGCAATTTCTGTGTTTCATCGTCAATAAGAAGGTCCAAGGGATACAGTAAACCTGAAGTGAAGCATTGGAATCTAAAACTGGACTCACAGGAGAGGTGCAAATCATAGAAAGTTAGAGTGTCAGTCCTCTTGTACTTAAGTCGGCATTGTACCTTTTGTATTAAATTCGGATGCAATTTCTGTGTTTCATCGTCAATAAGAAGGTCCAAGGGATACAGAAACCTGAAGTGAAGCATCGGAATGTAAAACTGGACTCACAGGAGAGGTTCAAATCATAGAAAGTGAGAGTGTCAGTCCTCTTGTACTTAAGTCGGCATTGTGGCTTTTGAATTTAATTCCGATGCAATTTCTGTGTTTAATCTTCAATAAGAAGGTGCAAGGTATACAGTAACCCTGAAGTGAAGCATCGGAATCTAAAACTGGACTCACAGGAGAGGTACAAATCATAGAAAGTGAGAGAGTTAGTCGGCTTCTACTTAGGTCGGCACTGTGCCTTTTGAATTTTATTCCGAAGCAATTTCTGTGATTCATCGTCAATAAGAACGTCCAAGGGATACAGTAAACCTGAAGTGAAGCATCGGAATCTAAAACTGGACTCACAGGAGAGATTCAAATCATAGTAAGTTAGAGTGTCACCCCGCTTGTACTTAAGTCGGTAATGTGCCTTTTGTATTAAATTCCGATGCAATTTCTGTGTTTCATCGTCAATAAGAAGGTCCAAGGGATACAGTAAACCCTAAGTGAACGATCGGAATCTAAAACTGGACTCGCAGGAGAGGTTCAAATCACAGAATGTTAGAGCGTCAGTCCTCTTTAACTTAAGACGGCATTGTGCTATTTGTATTAATTTCGGATGCGATTTCTGTGTTTTATCGTCAACAAGAAAGTCCAAGGGATACAGTAAACCTGAGGTGAAAAATCGTAATCTAAATCTGACCTCACAGGAGAGGTTCGAATCATAGAAAGTGAGAGTGTCAGTCCTCTTGTACTTAAGTCGGCATTGTGCCATTTGTATTAAATTCGGATGCAATTTCTGTGTTTCATCGTCAATACGAAGGTCCCACAGATACAGTAAACCTGAAGTGAAGCATTGGAATCTAAAACTGGACTCACAGGGGATATTCAAATCATAGAAAGTGAGATTGTCGGTCCTCTTGTACTAAAGTCGCCATTGTGATTTTTGTATTAAATTCGGATGCAATTTCTGTTTTTCATCGTCAATAAGAAGGTCCAAGGGATACAGTAAACCTGAAGTGAAGCATCGGAATGTAAAACTGGACTCACAGGTGAGGTTCAAATCATAGAAAGTGAGAATGTCAGTCCTCTTGTACTTAGGTCGGCATTGTGCATTTTGAATTTAATTCCGATGCAATTTCTGTGTTTAATCGTCAATAAGAAGGTGCAAGGTATACAGTAACCCTGAAGTGAAGCATCGGAATCTAAAACTGGACTCACAGGAGAGGTTCAAATCATAGAAAGTTAGAGTGTCACTCCGCTTGTACTTAAGTCGGTAATGTGCCTTTTGTATTAAATTCGGATGCAATTTCTGTGTTTCATCGTCAATAAGAAGGTCCAAGGGATACAGTAAACCTTAAGTGAAGCATCGGAATCTGAAACTGGACTCGCAGGAGAGGTTCAAATCACAGAATGTTAGAGCATCAGTCCTCTTTAACTTAAGACGGCATTGTGCTATTTGTATTAATGTCGGATGCGATTTCTGTGTTTTATCGTCAACAAGAAGGTCCAACAGATACAGTAAACCTGAGGTGAAGCATCGGAATCTAAAACTGTACTCACAGGAGAGGTTCAAATCATAGAAAGTGAGAGTGTCAGTCCTCTTGTACTTAAGTCACCATTGTGACTTTTGGATTAATTTCGGATGCAATTTCTGTGTTTTATCGTCAATAAGAAGGTCCAAGTGATACAGTAAACCTGAAGTGAAGCATCGGAACCTAAAACTGGACTCACAGGAGAGGTTCAAATCATAGAAAGTTAGAGTGTCAGTCCTCTTGTAAATAAGTCGGCATTGTGCCTTTTGTATTAAATTCGGATGCAACCTCGTGTTTCATCGTCAATAAGAAGGTCCAAGGGATACAGTAAACCTGAAGTGAAGCATCGGAATCTAAAACTGGACTCACAGGAGAGGTGCAAATCATACAAAGTTAGAGTGTCAGTCCTCTTGTACTTAAGTCGGCATTATGCCTTTTGTATTAAATTCGGATGCAAACTCTGTGTTTCATCGTCAATAAGAAGGTCCAAGGGATACAGTAAACCTGAAGTGAAGCATCGGAATCTAAAACTGGACTCACAGGAGAGGTACAAATCATAGAAAGTTAGAGTGTCAGTGCTCCTGTACTTAAGTCGGCATTGTGCATTTTGAATTTAATTCCGGTGCTATTTCTGTGGTTCATTGTCAATAAGAAGGTCCAAGGGATACAGTAAACCTGAAGTGAAGCATTGGAATCTAAAACTGGACTCACAGGAGAGGTGCAAATCATAGAAAGTGAGAGTGTCAGTCCTCTTGTACTTAAGTCACCATTGTGACTTTTGGATTAATTTCGGATGCAATTTCTGTGTTTCATCGTCAATAAGAAGGTCCAAGGGATACAGTAAACCCTAAGTGAACCATCGGAATCTAAAACTGGACTCGCAGGAGAGGTTCAAATCACAGAATGTTAGAGCGTCAGTCCTCTTTTACTTAAGACGGCATTGTGCTATTTGTATTAATTTCGGATGCGATTTCTGTGTTTCATCGTCAACAAGAAGGTCCAAGGGATACAGTAAACCTGAAGTGAAGCATCGGAATCTAAAACTGGACTCACAGGAGATATTCAAATCATAGAAAGTGAGATTGTCGGTCCTCTTGTACTTAAGTCGGCATTGTACCTTTTGTATTAAATTCGGATGCAGTATCTGTGTTTCATCGTCAATAAGAAGGTCCAAGAGATACAGTAAACCTGAAGTGAAGCATCGGAATGTAAAACTGGACTCACAGGAGAGGTACAAATCATAGAAAGTGACAGTGTCAGTCCTCTTGTACTTAAGTCGGCATTGTGCCTTTTGAATTTAATTCCGATGCAATTTCTGTGTTTAATCGTCAATATGAAGGTGCAAGGTATACAGTAACCCTGAAGTGAAGCATCGGAATCTAAAACTGGACTCACAGGAGAGGTTCAAATCATAGAAAGTGAGAGTGTTAGTCGTCCTCTACTTAGGTCGGCACTGTGCCTTTTGAATTTAATTCCGAAGCAATTTCTGTGCTTCATCGTCAATAAGAACGTCCAAGGGATACAGTAAACCCGAAGTGAAGCATCGGAATCTAAAACTGGACTCACAGGAGAGATTCAAATCATAGAAAGTTAGAGTGTCACTCCGCTTGTACTTAAGTCGGTAATGTGCCTTTTGTATTAAATTCGGATGCAATTTCTGTGTTTCATCGTCAATAAGAAGGTCCAAGGGATACAGTAAACCTTAAGTGAAGCATCGGAATCTGAAACTGGACTCGCAGGAGAAGTTCAAATCACAGAATGTTAGAGCGTCAATCCTCTTTAACTTAAGACGGCATTGTGCTATTTGTATTAATGTCGGATGCGATTTCTGTGTTTTATCGTCAACAAGAAGGTCCAAAAGATACAGTAAACCTGAAGTGAAACAACGTAATCCAAATCTGACCTCACCGGAGAGGTTCGAATCATAGAAAGTGAGAGTGTCATTCCTCTTGAACTTAAGTCACCATTGTGACTTTTGTATTAATTTCGGATGCAATTTCTGTGTTTCATCGTCTATAAGAAGGTCCAAGGGATACAGTAAACCTGATGTGAAGCATCGGAATCTAAAACTGGACTCACAGGAGATATTCAAAACAAAGAAAGTGAGATTGCCGGTCCTCTTGTACTAAAGTCGCCATTGTGATTTTTGTATTAAATTCGGATGCAATTTCTGTGTTTCATCGTCAATAAGAAGGTCCAAGGGATACAGTAAACCTGAAGTGAAGCATCGGAATCTAAAACTGGACTCACAGGAGAGGTGCAAATCATAGAAAGTTAGAGTGTCAGTCCTCTTGTACTTAAGTCGGCATTATGCCTTTTGTATTAAATTCGGATGCAAACTCTGTGTTTGATCGTCAATAAGAACGTCCCAGGGATACAGTAAACCTGAAATGAAGCATCGGAATCTAAAACTGGACTCACAGGAGAGGTACAAATCATAGAAAGTTAGAGTGTCGGTCCTCTTGTACTTAAGTCGGCATTGTGCATTTTGAATTTAATTCCGGTGCTATTTCTGTTGTTCATTGTCAATAAGAAGGTCCAAGGGATGCAGTAAACCAGAAGTGAAGCATCGGAATCTAAAACTGGACTCACAGGAGAGGTTCAAATCGTAGAAAGTGAAAGTGTTACTCCTCCTTTACTTAAGTCGGCATTGTGCGTTTTAAATTTAATTCCGATGCAATATCTGTGTTTCATCGTCAATAAGAAGGTCCAAGGGATACAGTAAACCTGAAGTGAAGCATCGGAATCTAAAACTGGACTCACAGGAGATGTTCAAATCATAGAAAGTGAGATTGTCGGTCCTCTTGTACTAAAGTCGCCATTGTGATTTTTTTATTAAATTCGGATGCAATTTCTGTGTTTCATCGTCAATAAGAAGGTCCAAGGGATACAGTAAACCTGAAGTGAAGCATTGGAATCTAAAACTGGACTCACAGGAGAGGTGCAAATCATAGAAAGTTAGAGTGTCAGTCCTCTTGTACTTAAGTCGGCATTGTACCTTTTGTATTAAATTCGGATGCAATTTCTGTGTTTCATCGTCAATAAGAAGGTCCAAGGGATACAGAAACCTGAAGTGAAGCATCGGAATGTAAAACTGGACTCACAGGAGAGGTTCAAATCATAGAAAGTGAGAGTGTCAGTCCTCTTGTACTTAAGTCGGCATAGTGGCTTTTGAATTTAATTCCGATGCAATTTCTGTGTTTAATCTTCAATAAGAAGGTGCAAGGTATACAGTAACCCTGAAGTGAAGCATCGGAATCTAAAACTGGACTCACAGGAGAGGTACAAATCATAGAAAGTGAGAGAGTTAGTCGGCTTCTACTTAGGTCGGCACTGTGCCTTTTGAATTTTATTCCGAAGCAATTTCTGTGATTCATCGTCAATAAGAACGTCCAAGGGATACAGTAAACCTGAAGTGAAGCATCGGAATCTAAAACTGGACTCACAGGAGAGATTCAAATCATAGTAAGTTAGAGTGTCACCCCGCTTGTACTTAAGTCGGTAATGTGCCTTTTGTATTAAATTCCGATGCAATTTCTGTGTTTCATCGTCAATAAGAAGGTCCAAGGGATACAGTAAACCCTAAGTGAACGATCGGAATCTAAAAATGGACTCGCAGGAGAGGTTCAAATCACAGAATGTTAGAGCGTCAGTCCTCTTTTACTTAAGACGGCATTGTGCTATTTGTATTAATTTCGGATGCGATTTCTGTGTTTTATCGTCAACAAGAAAGTCCAAGGGATACAGTAAACCTGAAGTGAAAAATCGTAATCTAAATCTGACCTCACAGGAGAGGTTCGAATCATAGAAAGTGAGAGTGTCAGTCCTCTTGTACTTAAGTCGGCATTGTGCCATTTGTATTAAATTCGGATGCAATTTCTGTGTTTCATCGTCAATACGAAGGTCCCACAGATACAGTAAACCTGAAGTGAAGCATTGGAATCTAAAACTGGACTCACAGGGGATATTCAAATCATAGAAAGTGAGATTGTCGGTCCTCTTGTACTAAAGTCGCCATTGTGATTTTTGTATTAAATTCGGATGCAATTTCTGTTTTTCATCGTCAATAAGAAGGTCCAAGGGATACAGTAAACCTGAAGTGAAGCATCGGAATGTAAAACTGGACTCACAGGTGAGGTTCAAATCATAGAAAGTGAGAATGTCAGTCCTCTTGTACTTAGGTCGGCATTGTGCATTTTGAATTTAATTCCGATGCAATTTCTGTGTTTAATCGTCAATAAGAAGGTGCAAGGTATACAGTAACCCTGAAGTGAAGCATCGGAATCTAAAACTGGACTCACAGGAGAGGTTCAAATCATAGAAAGTGAGAGTGTTAGTCGTCCTCTACTTAGGTCGGCACTGTGCCTTTTGAATTTAATTCCGAAGCAATTTCTGTGCTTCATCGTCAATAAGAACGTCCAAGGGATACAGTAAACCCGAAGTGAAGCATCGGAATCTAAAACTGGACTCACAGGAGAGATTCAAATCATAGAAAGTTAGAGTGTCACTCCGCTTGTACTTAAGTCGGTAATGTGCCTCTTGTATTAAATTCGGATGCAATTTCTGTGTTTCATCGTCAATAAGAAGGTCCAAGGGATACAGTAAACCTTAAGTGAAGCATCGGAATCTGAAACTGGGCTCGCAGGAGAGGTTCAAATCACAGAATGTTAGAGCGTCAGTCCTCTTTAACTTAAGACGGCATTGTGCTATTTGTATTAATGTCGGATGCGATTTCTGTGTTTTATCGTCAACAAGAAGGTCCAACAGATACAGTAAACCTGAGGTGAAGCATCGGAATCCAAAACTGTACTCACAGGAGAGGTTCAAATCATAGAAAGTGAGAGTGTCAGTCCTCTTGTACTTAAGTCACCATTGTGACTTTTGGATTAATTTCGGATGCAATTTCTGTGTTTTATCGTCAATAAGAAGGTCCAAGTGATACAGTAAACCTGAAGTGAAGCATCGGAACCTAAAACTGGACTCACAGGAGAGGTTCAAATCATAGAAAGTTAGAGTGTCAGTCCTCTTGTAAATAAGTCGGCATTGTGCCTTTTGTATTAAATTCGGATGCAACCTCGTGTTTCATCGTCAATAAGAAGGTCCAAGGGATACAGTAAACCTGAAGTGAAGCATCGGAATCTAAAACTGGACTCACAGGAGAGGTGCAAATCATACAAAGTTAGAGTGTCAGTCCTCTTGTACTGAAGTCGGCATTATGCCTTTTGTATTAAAATCGGATGCAAACTCTGTGTTTCATCGTCAATAAGAAGGTCCAAGGGATACAGTAAACCTGAAGTGAAGCATCGGAATCTAAAACTGGACTCACAGGAGAGGTACAAATCATAGAAAGTTAGAGTGTCAGTGCTCCTGTACTTAAGTCCGCATTGTGCATTTTGAATTTAATTCCGGTGCTATTTCTGTGGTTCATTGTCAATAAGAAGGTCCAAAAGATACAGTAAACCTGAAGTGAAGCATTGGAATCTAAAACTGGACTCACAGGAGAGGTGCAAATCATAGAAAGTGAGAGTGTCAGTCCTCTTGTACTTAAGTCACCATTGTGACTTTTGGATTAATTTCGGATGCAATTTCTGTGTTTCATCGTCAATAAGAAGGTCCAAGGGATACAGTAAACCCTAAGTGAACCATCGGAATCTAAAACTGGACTCGCAGGAGAGGTTCAAATCACAGAATGTTAGAGCGTCAGTCCTCTTTTACTTAAGACGGCATTGTGCTATTTGTATTAATTTCGGATGCGATTTCTGTGTTTCATCGTCAACAAGAAGGTCCAAGGGATACAGTAAACCTGAAGTGAAGCATCGGAATCTAAAACTGGACTCACAGGAGATATTCAAATCATAGAAAGTGAGATTGTCGGTCCTCTTGTACTTAAGTCGGCATTGTACCTTTTGTATTAAATTCGGATGCAGTATCTGTGTTTCATCGTCAATAAGAAGGTCCAAGAGATACAGTAAACCTGAAGTGAAGCATCGGAATGTAATACTGGACTCACAGGAGAGGTACAAATCATAGAAAGTGACAGTGTCAGTCCTCTTGTACTTAAGTCGGCATTGTGCCTTTTGAATTTAATTCCGATGCAATTTCTGTGTTTAATCGTCAATATGAAGGTGCAAGGTATACAGTAACCCTGAAGTGAAGCATCGGAATCTAAAACTGGACTCACAGGAGAGGTTCAAATCATAGAAAGTGAGAGTGTTAGTCGTCCTCTACTTAGGTCGGCACTGTGCCTTTTGAATTTAATTCCGAAGCAATTTCTGTGCTTCATCGTCAATAAGAACGTCCAAGGGATACAGTAAACCCGAAGTGAAGCATCGGAATCTAAAACTGGACTCACAGGAGAGATTCAAATCATAGAAAGTTAGAGTGTCACTCCCCTTGTACTTAAGTCGGTAATGTGCCTTTTGTATTAAATTCGGATGCAATTTCTGTGTTTCATCGTCAATAAGAAGGTCCAAGGGATACAGTAAACCTGAAGTGAAGCATTGGAATCTAAAACTGGACTCACAGGAGAGGTGCAAATCATAGAAAGTGAGAGTGTCAGTCCTCTTGTACTTAAGTCACCAATGTGACTTTTGGATTAATTTTGGATGCAATTTCTGTGTTTCATCGTCAATAAGAAGGTCCAAGGGATACAGTAAACCTGAAGTGAAGCATCGGAAAGTAAAACTGGACTCACAGGAGAGGTTCAAATCATAGAAAGTGAGAGTGTCAGTCCTCTTGTACATAAGTCGGCATTGTGCCTTTTGAATTTAATTCCGATGCAATTTCTGTGTTTAATCGTCAATAAGAAGGTGCAAGGTATACAGTAACCCTGAAGTGAAGCATCGGAATCTAAAACTGGACTCACAGGAGAGGTTCAAATCATAGAAAGTTAGAGAGTTAGTCGTCTTCTACTTAGGTCGGCACTGTGCCTTTTGAATTTAATTCCGAAGCAATTTCTGTGTTTCATCGTCAATAAGAACGTCCAAGGGATACAGTAAACCTGAAGTGAAGCATCGGAATCTAAAACTGGACTCACAGGAGAGATTCAAATCATAGAAAATTAGAGTGTCACTCCGCTTGTACTTAAATCGGTAATGTGCCTTTTGTATTAAATTCGGATGCAATTTCTGTGTTTCATCATAATAAGAAGGCCCAAAGGATACAGTAAACCCTAAGTGAACCATCGGAATCTAAAACTGGATTCGCAGGAGAGGTTCAAATCACAGAATGTTAGAGCGTCAGTCCTCTTTTACTTAAGACGGCATTGTGCTATTTGTATTAATTTCGGATGCGATTTCTGTGTTTTATCGTCAACAAGAAAGTCCAAGGGATACAGTAAACCTGAAGTGAAAAATCGTAATCTAAATCTGACCTCACAGGAGAGGTTCGAATCATAGAAAGTGAGAGTGTCAGTCCTCTTGTACTTAAGTCGGCATTGTGCCATTTGTATTAAATTCGGATGCAATTTCTGTGTTTCATCGTCAATACGAAGGTCCCACAGATACAGTAAACCTGAAGTGAAGCATTGGAATCTAAAACTGGACTCACAGGGGATATTCAAATCATAGAAAGTGAGATTGTCGGTCCTCTTGTACTAAAGTCGCCATTGTGATTTTTGTATTAAATTCGGATGCAATTTCTGTTTTTCATCGTCAATAAGAAGGTCCAAGGGATACAGTAAACCTGAAGTGAAGCATCGGAATGTAAAACTGGACTCACAGGTGAGGTTCAAATCATAGAAAGTGAGAATGTCAGTCCTCTTGTACTTAGGTCGGCATTGTGCATTTTGAATTTAATTCCGATGCAATTTCTGTGTTTAATCGTCAATAAGAAGGTGCAAGGTATACAGTAACCCTGAAGTGAAGCATCGGAATCTAAAACTGGACTCACAGGAGAGGTTCAAATCATAGAAAGTGAGAGTGTTAGTCGTCCTCTACTTAGGTCGGCACTGTGCCTTTTGAATTTAATTCCGAAGCAATTTCTGTGCTTCATCGTCAATAAGAACGTCCAAGGGATACAGTAAACCCGAAGTGAAGCATCGGAATCTAAAACTGGACTCACAGGAGAGATTCAAATCATAGAAAGTTAGAGTGTCACTCCGCTTGTACTTAAGTCGGTAATGTGCTTCTTGTATTAAATTCGGATGCAATTTCTGTGTTTCATCGTCAATAAGAAGGTCCAAGGGATACAGTAAACCTTAAGTGAAGCATCGGAATCTGAAACTGGACTCGCAGGAGAGGTTCAAATCACAGAATGTTAGAGCGTCAGTCCTCTTTAACTTAAGACGGCATTGTGCTATTTGTATTAATGTCGGATGCGATTTCTGTGTTTTATCGTCAACAAGAAGGTCCAACAGATACAGTAAACCTGAGGTGAAGCATCGGAATCCAAAACTGTACTCACAGGAGAGGTTCAAATCATAGAAAGTGAGAGTGTCAGTCCTCTTGTACTTAAGTCACCATTGTGACTTTTGGATTAATTTCGGATGCAATTTCTGTGTTTTATCGTCAATAAGAAGGTCCAAGTGATACAGTAAACCTGAAGTGAAGCATCGGAACCTAAAACTGGACTCACAGGAGAGGTTCAAATCATAGAAAGTTAGAGTGTCAGTCCTCTTGTAAATAAGTCGGCATTGTGCCTTTTGTATTAAATTCGGATGCAACCTCGTGTTTCATCGTCAATAAGAAGGTCCAAGGGATACAGTAAACCTGAAGTGAAGCATCGGAATCTAAAACTGGACTCACAGGAGAGGTGCAAATCATACAAAGTTAGAGTGTCAGTCCTCTTGTACTGAAGTCGGCATTATGCCTTTTGTATTAAAATCGGATGCAAACTCTGTGTTTCATCGTCAATAAGAAGGTCCAAGGGATACAGTAAACCTGAAGTGAAGCATCGGAATCTAAAACTGGACTCACAGGAGAGGTACAAATCATAGAAAGTTAGAGTGTCAGTGCTCCTGTACTTAAGTCCGCATTGTGCATTTTGAATTTAATTCCGGTGCTATTTCTGTGGTTCATTGTCAATAAGAAGGTCCAAAAGATACAGTAAACCTGAAGTGAAGCATTGGAATCTAAAACTGGACTCACAGGAGAGGTGCAAATCATAGAAAGTGAGAGTGTCAGTCCTCTTGTACTTAAGTCACCATTGTGACTTTTGGATTAATTTCGGATGCAATTTCTGTGTTTCATCGTCAATAAGAAGGTCCATGGGATACAGTAAACCCTAAGTGAACCATCGGAATCTAAAACTGGACTCGCAGGAGAGGTTCAAATCACAGAATGTTAGAGCGTCAGTCCTCTTTTACTTAAGACGGCATTGTGCTATTTGTATTAATTTCGGATGCGATTTCTGTGTTTCATCGTCAACAAGAAGGTCCAAGGGATACAGTAAACCTGAAGTGAAGCATCGGAATCTAAAACTGGACTCACAGGAGATATTCAAATCATAGAAAGTGAGATTGTCGGTCCTCTTGTACTTAAGTCGGCATTGTACCTTTTGTATTAAATTCGGATGCAGTATCTGTGTTTCATCGTCAATAAGAAGGTCCAAGAGATACAGTAAACCTGAAGTGAAGCATCGGAATGTAATACTGGACTCACAGGAGAGGTACAAATCATAGAAAGTGACAGTGTCAGTCCTCTTGTACTTAAGTCGGCATTGTGCCTTTTGAATTTAATTCCGATGCAATTTCTGTGTTTAATCGTCAATATGAAGGTGCAAGGTATACAGTAACCCTGAAGTGAAGCATCGGAATCTAAAACTGGACTCACAGGAGAGGTTCAAATCATAGAAAGTGAGAGTGTTAGTCGTCCTCTACTTAGGTCGGCACTGTGCCTTTTGAATTTAATTCCGAAGCAATTTCTGTGCTTCATCGTCAATAAGAACGTCCAAGGGATACAGTAAACCCGAAGTGAAGCATCGGAATCTAAAACTGGACTCACAGGAGAGATTCAAATCATAGAAAGTTAGAGTGTCACTCCCCTTGTACTTAAGTCGGTAATGTGCCTTTTGTATTAAATTCGGATGCAATTTCTGTGTTTCATCGTCAATAAGAAGGTCCAAGGGATACAGTAAACCTGAAGTGAAGCATTGGAATCTAAAACTGGACTCACAGGAGAGGTGCAAATCATAGAAAGTGAGAGTGTCAGTCCTCTTGTACTTAAGTCACCAATGTGACTTTTGGATTAATTTTGGATGCAATTTCTGTGTTTCATCGTCAATAAGAAGGTCCAAGGGATACAGTAAACCTGAAGTGAAGCATCGGAAAGTAAAACTGGACTCACAGGAGAGGTTCAAATCATAGAAAGTGAGAGTGTCAGTCCTCTTGTACATAAGTCGGCATTGTGCCTTTTGAATTTAATTCCGATGCAATTTCTGTGTTTAATCGTCAATAAGAAGGTGCAAGGTATACAGTAACCCTGAAGTGAAGCATCGGAATCTAAAACTGGACTCACAGGAGAGGTTCAAATCATAGAAAGTTAGAGAGTTAGTCGTCTTCTACTTAGGTCGGCACTGTGCCTTTTGAATTTAATTCCGAAGCAATTTCTGTGTTTCATCGTCAATAAGAACGTCCAAGGGATACAGTAAACCTGAAGTGAAGCATCGGAATCTAAAACTGGACTCACAGGAGAGATTCAAATCATAGAAAATTAGAGTGTCACTCCGCTTGTACTTAAATCGGTAATGTGCCTTTTGTATTAAATTCGGATGCAATTTCTGTGTTTCATCATAATAAGAAGGCCCAAAGGATACAGTAAACCCTAAGTGAACCATCGGAATCTAAAACTGGACTCGCAGGAGAGGTTCAAATCACAGAATGTTAGAGCGTCAGTCCTCTTTTACTTAAGACGGCATTGTGCTATTTGTATTAATTTCGGATGCGATTTCTGTGTTTTATCGTCAACAAGAAGGTCCAAGGGATACATAAACCTGAAGTGAAACATCGTAATCTAAATCTGACCTCACAGGAGAGGTTCGAATCATAGAAAGTGAGAGTGTCAGTCCTCTTGTACTTAAGTCACCATTGTGACTTTTGCATTAATTTCGGGTGCAATTTCTGTGTTTCATCGTCTATAAGAAGGTCCAAGGGATACAGTAAACCTGAAGTGAAGCATCGGAATCTAAAACTGGACTCACAGGAGATGTTCAAATCATAGAAAGTTAGAGTGTCAGTCCTCTTGTACTTAAGTCGGCATTATGCCTTTTGTATTAAATTCGGATGCAAACTCTGTGTTTCATCGTCAATAAGAAGGTCCAAGGGATACAGTAAACCTGAAGTGAAGCATCGGAATCTAAAACTGGACTCACAGGAGAGGTACAAATCATAGACAGTTAGAGTGTCAGTCCTCTTGTACTTAAGTCGGCATTGTGCATTTTGAATTTAATTCCGGTGCTATTTCTGTGGTTCATTGTCAATAAGAAGGTCCAAGGGATGCAGTAACCCAGAAGTGAAGCATCGGAATCTAAAACTGGACTCACAGGAGAGGTTCGAATCATAGAAAGTGAGAGTGTCAGTCCTCTTGTACTTAAGTCGGCATTGTGCCATTTGTATTAAATTCGGATGCCATTTCTGTGTTTCATCGTCAATACGAAGGTCCAACAGATACAGTAAACCTGAGGTGAAGCATCGGAATCTAAAACTGCACTCACAGGAGAGGTACAAATAATAGAAAGTGAGAGTGTCTGTCCTCTTGTACTTAAGTCACCATTGTGATTTTTGTATTAATTTCGGATGCAATTTCATTGTTTCATCGTCTATAAGAAGATCCAAGGGATACAGTAAACCTGAAGTGAAGCATTGCAATCTAAAACTGGACTCACAGGAGATATTCAAATCATAGAAAGTGAGATTGTCGGTCCTCTTGTACTAAAGTCGCCATTGTGATTTTTGTATTAAATTCGGATGCAATTTCTGTGTTTCATCGTCAATAAGAAGGTCCAAGGGATACAGTAAACCTGAAGTGAAGCATCGGAATCTAAAACTGGACTCACAGGAGAGGTGCAAATCATAGAAGGTTAAAGTGTCAGTCCTCTTGTACTTAAGTCGGCATTGTACCTTTTGTATTATATTCGGATGCAGTTTCTGGGTTTCATCGTCAATAAGAAGATCCAAGGGATACAGTAAACCTGAAGTGAAGCATCGGAATGTAAAACTGGACTCACAGGAGAGGTTCAAATCATAGAAAGTGAGAGTGTCAGTCCTCTTGTACTTAAGTCACCATTGTGACTTTTGTGTTAATTTCGGATGCAATTTCTGTGTTTCATCGTCTATAAGAAGGTCCAAGGGATACAGTAAACCTGAAGTGAAGCATTGGAATCTAAAACTGGACTCACAGGAGATATTCAAATCATAGAAAGTGAGATTGTCGGTCCTCTTGTACTAAAGTCGCCATTGTGATTTTTGTATTAAATTCGGATGCAATTTCTGTGTTTCATCGTCAATAAGAAGGTCCAAGGGATACAGTAAACCCGAAGTGAAGCATCGGAATCTAAAACTGGACTCACAGGAGGGATTCAAATCATAGAAAGTTAGAGTGTCACTCCGCTTGTACTTAAGTCGGTAATGTGCCTTTTGTATTAAATTCGGATGCAATTTCTGTGTTTCATCGTCAATAAGAAGGTCCAAGGGATACAGTAAACCTTAAGTGAAGCATCGGAATCTAAAACTGGACTCACAGGATAGGTTCAAATCATAGAAAGTGAGAGTGTCAGTCCCCTTGTACTTATGTCGCCATTGGGACTTTTGTATTAAATTCGGATGCAATTTCTGTGTTTCATCGTCAATAAGAAGGTCCAAGGGATACAGTAAACCTGAAGTGAAGCATCGGAATCTAAAACTGGACTCACAGGAGAGGTACAAATCATAGAAAGTTAGAGTGTCAGTCCTCCTGTACTTAAGTCGGCATTGTGCATTTTGAATTTAATTCCGGTGCTATTTCTGTGGTTCATTGTCAATAAGAAGGTCCAAGGGATGCAGTAAACCAGAAGTGAAGCATCGGAATCTAAACCTGGACTCACAGGAGAGGTTCAAATCATAGAAAGTGAGAGTGTCACTCCTCTTTTACTTAAGTCGGCAATGTGTGTTATAAATTAAATTCCGATGCAATATCTGTGTTTCATTGTCAATAAGAAGGTCCAAGGGATACAGTAAACCTGAAGTGAAGCATCAGAATCTAAAACTGGACTCACAGGATAGGTTCAAATCATAGAAAGTGAGAGTGTCAGTCCCCTTGTACTTATGTCGCCATTGGGCCTTTTGTATTAAATTCGGATGCAATTTCTGTGTTTCATCGTCAATAAGAAGGTCCAAGGGATACAGTAAACCTGAAGTGAAGCATTGGAATCTAAAACTGGACTCACAGGAGAGGTGCAAATCATAGAAAGTGAGAGTGTCAGTCCTCTTGTACTTAAGTCACCATTGTGACGTTTGGATTAATTTCGGATGCAATTTCTGTGTTTCATCGTCAATAAGAAGGTCCAAGGGATACAGTAAACCTGAAGTGAAGCATCAGAATCTAAAACTGGACTCACAGGATAGGTTAAAATCATAGAAAGTGAGAGTGTCAGTCCCCTTGTACTTATGTCGCCATTGGGCCTTTTGAATTAAATTCGGATGCAATTTTTGTGTTTCATCGTCAATAAGAAGGTTCAAGGGATACAGTAAACCTGACGTGAGGCATTGGAATCTAAAACTGGACTCACTGGAGAGGTGCAAATCATAGAAAGTTAGAGTGTCAGTCCTCTTGTACCTAAGTCGGCATTGTACCTTTTGTATTAAATTCGGATGCAATTTCTGTGTTTCATCGTCAATAAGAAGGTCCAAGGGATACAGTAAACCTGAAGTGAAGCATCGGAATGTAAAACTGGACTCACAGGAGAGGCTCAAATCATAGAAAGTGAGAGTGTCAGTTCTCTTGTACTTAAGTCGGCATTGTGCCTTTTGAATTTAATTCCGATGCAATTTCTGTGTTTCATCGTCAATAAGAAGGTGCAAGGTATACAGTAACCCTGAAGTGAAGCATCGGAATCTAAAACTGGACTCACAGGAGAGGTTCAAGTCATAGAAAGTGAGAGTGTTAGTCGTCTTCTACTTAGGTCGACATTGTGCCTTTTGAATTTAATTCCGAAGCAATTTCTGTGCTTCATCGTCAATAAGAACGTCCAAGGGATACAGTAAACCTGAAGTGAAGCATTGGAATCTAAAACTGGACTCGCAGGAGAGGTTCAAATCACAGAATGTTAGAGCGTCAGTCCCCTTTTACTTAAGACGGCATTGTGCTATTTGTTTTAATTTCGGATGCGATTTCAGTGTTTTATCGTCAACAAGAAAGTCCAAGGGATACAGTAAACCTGAAGTGAAACATCGTAATCTTAATCTCACCTCACAGGAGAGGTTCGAATCATAGAAAGTGAGAGTGTCACTCCTCATGTACTTAAGTCGGCATTGTGCCATTTGTATTAAATTCGGATGCAATTTCTGTGTTTCATCATCAATACGAAGGTCCAACAGATACAGTAAACCTGAGGTGAAGCATCGGAATCTAAAACTGGACTCACAGGAGAGGTTCAAATCATAGAAAGTGAGAGTGTCAGTCCTCTTGTACTTAAGTCACCATTGTGACTTTTGTATTAATTTCGGATGCAATTTCTGTGTTTCATCGTCTATAAGAAGGTCCAAGGGATACAGTAAACCTGAAGTGAAGCATTGGAATCTAAAACTGGGCTCACAGGAGATATTCAAATCATAGAAAGTGAGATTGTCGGTCCTCTTGTACTAAGGTCGCCATTGTGATTTTTGTATTAAATTCCGATGCAATTTCTGTGTTTCATCGTCAATAAGAAGGTCCAAGGGATACAGTAAACCTGAAGTGAAGCATCGGAATCTAAAACTGGACTCACAGGAGAGGTTCAAATCATAGAAAGTGAGAGTGTCAGTCCTCTTGTACTTAAGTCGGCATTGTGTCTTTTGAATTTAATTCCGATGCAATTTCTGTGTTTAATCGTCAATAAGAAGGTGCAAGGTATACAGTAACCCTGAAGTGAAGCATCGGAATCTAAAACTGGACTCACAGGAGAGGTTCAAATCATAGAAAGTGAGAGTGTTAGTCGTCTTCTACTTAGGTCGGCACTGTGCCTTTTGAATTTAATTCCGAAGCAATTTCTGTGCTTCATTGTCAATAAGAACGTCCAAGGGATACAGTAAACCTGAAGTGAAGCATCGGAATCCAAAACTGGACTCACAGGAAAGATTCAAATCATAGAAAGTTAGAGTGTCACTCTGCTTGTACTTAAGTCGGTAATGTGCCTTTTGTATTAAATTCGGATGCAATTTCTGTGTTTCATCGTCAATAAGAAGGTCGAAGGGATACAGTAAACCTTAAGTGAAGCATCGGAATCTAAAACTGGACTCGCAGGAGAGGTTCAAATCACAGAATGTTAGAGCGTCAGTCCTCTTTAACTTAAGACGGCATTGTGCTATTTGTATTAATGTCGGATGCGATTTCTGTGTTTTATCGTCAACAAGAAGGTCCAACAGATACAGTAAACCTGAAGTAAAGCATCGGAATCTAAAACTGGGCTCACAGGAGAGGTTCAAATCATAGAAAGTTAGAGTGTCAGCCCTCTTGTACTTAAGTCGGCATTGTGCCTTTTGTATAAAATCCGGATGCAAACGCTGTGTTTCATCGTCAATAAGAAGGTCCAAGGGATACAGTAAACCTGAAGTGAAGCATCGGAATCTAGAACTGGACTCACAGGAGATGTTCAAATCATAGAAAGTGAGAGTGTCAGTCCTCTTGTACTTAAGCCGCCATTGTGCCTTTTGTATTAAATTCGGATGCAATTTCTGTGTTTCATCGTCAATAAGAAGGTCGAAGGGATACAGTAAACCTTAAGTGAAGCATCGGAATCTAAAACCGGACTCACAGGAGAGGTTCAAATCATAGAAGGTTAGAGTGTCAGTCCTGTTGTACGTAAGCCGCCATTGTGATTTTTGTATTAAATTCGGACGCAATTTCTGTGTTTCATCGTCAATAAGAAGGTCCAAGGGATACAGTAAACCTGAAGTGAAGCATCGGAATCTTAAACTGGACTCACAGGAGAGGTTCAAATCATAGAAAGTGAGAGTGTCAGTCCTCTTGTACTTAAGTCGTCATTGTACCTTTTGTATTAATTTCGGATGCAATTTCTGTGTTTCATCGTCAATAAGAAGGTCCAAGGGATACAGTAAACCTGAAGCGAAGCATCGGAAACTAAAACTGGACTCACAGGAGAGGTTCAAATCCTAGAAAGTTAGAGTGTCAGTTCTCTTGTAATTAAGTCGGCATTGTGCCTTTTCTATTAAATTTGGATGCAATTTCTGTGTTTCATCGTCAATAAGTAGGTACAACAGATACAGTAAACCTGAGGTGAAGCACCGGAATCTGAAACTGGACTCACAGGAGAGGTTCAAATCATAGACGGTGAGAGTGTCAGTCCTCTTGTACTTAAGTCGGAATTGTGCCTTTTGAATTTAATTCCGATGCAATATCTGTGTTTCATCGTCAATAAGAAGGTGCAAGGTATACAGTAAACCCGAAGTGAAGCATCGGAATCTAAATCTGACCTCACAGGAGAGGTTCGATTCATAGAAAGTGAGAGTGTCAGTCCTCTTGTACTTAAGTCGGCAATGTGCCATTTGTATTAAATTCGGATGCAATTTCTGTGTTTCGTCGTCAATAAGAAGGTCCAAGGGATACAGTAAACCTGAAGTGAAGCATCGGAATCTAAAACTGGACTCACAGGAGAGGTTCAAATCATAAAAAGTTAGAGTGTCAGTCCTATTGTACTTAAGTCGGCATTGTGCCTTTTGAATTTAATTCCGATGCTATTTCTGTGTTTCATTGTCAATAAGAAGGTCCAAGGGATACAGTAAACCTGAAGTGAAGCATCGGAATCTAAAACTGGACTCACAGGAGAGATTCAAATCATAGAAAGTGAGAGTGTCAGTCCTCTTTTACTTAAGTCGGCATTGTGCGTTTTAAATTTAATTCCGATGCAATATCTGTGCTTCATCGTCAATAAGAAGGTCCAAGGGATAAGGTAAACCTGAAGTGAAGCATCGGAATCTAAAACTGGACTCACAGGAGAGGTGCAAATCATAGAAAGTGAGAGTGTCAGTCCTCTTGTACTTAAGCCGCCATTGTTATTTTTGTATTAAATTCGGATGCAATTTCTGTGTTTCATCGTCAATAAGAAGGTCCGACGGATACAGTAAACCTGAAGTGAAGCATCGGAATCTAAATCTGGACTCACAGGAGAGGTTCAAATCATAGAAAGTTACAGTGTCAGTCCTCTTGTACTTAAGTCGCCATTGTGCCTTGTGTATTAAATTCGGATGCAGTTTCTGTGTTTAATCGTCAATAAGTAGGTCCAAGGGATACAGTAAATCTGAAGTAAAGCATCGGAATCTAAAACTGGACTCACAGGGAGGTTCAAATCATAAAAAGTTAGAGTGTCAGTCCTCTTGTACTTAAGTCGGCATTGTGCCTTTTGTATTAAATTCGGATGCAAACTATGTGTTTCATCGTCAATAAGAAGGTCCAAGGGATACAGTAAACCTGAAGTGAAGCATCGGAATCTAAAACTGGACTCACAGGAGAGGTGCAAATCATAGAAAGTTAGAGTGTCAGTCCTCTTGTACTTAAGTCGGCATTGTACCTTTTGTATTAAGTTCGGATGCAATTTCTGTGTTTCATCGTCAATAAGAAGGTCAAAGGGATACAGTAAACCTGAAGTGAAGCATCGGAATGTAAAACTGGACTCACAGGAGAGGTTCAAATCATAGAGAGTGAGAATGTCAGTCCTCTTGTACTTGAGTCGGCATTGTGCCTTTTGAATTTAATTCCGATGCAATTTCTGTGTTTAATCGTCAACAAGAAGGTGCAAGGTATACAGTAACCCCGAAGTGAAGCATCGGAATCTAAAACTGGACTCACAGGAGAGGTTAAAATAATAGAAAGTGAGAGTGTTAGTCGTCTTCTACTTAGGTCGGCACTGTGCCTTATGAATTTAATTCCGAAGCAATTTCTTTGTTTCATCGTCAATAAGAACGTCCAAGGGATACAGTAAACCTGAAGTGAAGCATCGGAATCTAAACCTGGACTCACAGGAGAGATTCAAATCATAGAAAGTTAGAGTGTCACTCCGTTCCTACTTAAGTCGGTAATGTGCCTTTCAATTAAATTAGGATGCAATATCATCGTCAATAAGAAGGTCCAAAGCATACAGTAAATCTTAAGTGAAGCATCGGAATCTAAAACTGGATTCGCAGGTGAGGTTCAAATCACAGAATGTTAGAGCGTCAGTCCTCTTTTACTTAAGACGGCATTGTGAATATTTGTATTAATTTCGGATGCGATTTCTGTGTTTTATCGTCAACAAGAAGGTCCAAGGGATACAGTAAACCTGAAGTGAAGCATCGGAATCTAAATCTGACCTCACAGGAGTGGTTCGAATCATAGAAAGTGAGAGTGTCAGTCATCTTGTACTTAAGTCGGCATTGTGCCATTTGCATTAAATTCGGATGCAATTTCCGTGTTTCATCGTCAATAAGAAGGTCCAACAGATACAGTAAACCTGAGGTGAAGCATCGGAATCTACAACTGGACTCACAGGAGAGGTTCAAATCATAGAAAGTGAGAGTGTCAGTCCTCTTGTAGTTAAGTCACCATTGTGACTTTTGTATTAATTTCGGATGCAATTTCTGTGTTTCATCGTCAATAAGAAGGTCCAAGGGATACAGTAAACCTGAAGTGAAGCATCGGAATCTAAAACTGGACTCACGGGAGAGGTTCAAATCATAGAAAGTTAGAGTGTCAGTCCTCTAGTACTTAAGTCGGCATTGTGCCTTTTGTATTAAATTCGGGTGCAAACTCTGTGTTTCATCGACAATACAAAGGTCCAAGGGATACAGTAAACCTGAAGTGAAGCATCAGAATCTAAAACTGGACACACAGGAAAGGTTCAAATCATAGAAAGTTAGAGTGTCAGTCCTCTTGTACTTATGTCGGCATTGTGCCTTTTGATTTTAATTCCGATGCAATTTCTGTGTTTCATCGTCTATAAGAAGGTCCAAGGGATACAGTAAACCCGAAGTAAAGCATCGGAATCTAATACTGGACTCACAGCAGAGTATCAAATCATAGAAAATGTGAGTGTCAGTCCTCTTGTACTTAAGTCGCCATTGTGATTTTTGTATTAAATTCGGATGCAATTTCTGTGTTTCATCGTCAATACGAAGGTCAAAGGGATACAGTAAACCTGAAGTGAAGCATCGGAATCTAAAACTCTACTCACAGGAGAGGTTCAAATCATAGAAAGTTAGAGTGTCAGTCCTCTTGTACTTAAGTCGGCAATGTACCTTTTGTATTAAATTCGGATGCCAACTCTGTGTTTCATCGTCAATTAGAAGGTCCAAGGGATACAGTAAACCTGAAGTGAAGCATCGGAATCTAAAATTGGACTCACAGGAGAGGTGCAAATCATAGAAAGTGAGAGTGTCAGTCCTCTTGTACTTAAGCCGCCATTGTGATTGTTGTATTAAATTCGGATGCAATTTCTGTGTTTCATCGTAAATTAGAAGGTCCAAAGGATACAGTAAACCTGAGGTGAAGCATCGCAATCTAAAACTGGACTCACAGGAGAGGTTAGAATCATAGAAAGTGAGAGTGTCAGTCCTCCTGTACTTAAGACACCAATGTGACTTTTGTATTAATTTCGGATGCAATTCCTGTGTTTCATCGTCAATAAGAAGGTCGGACGGATACAGTAAACCTGAAGTGAAGCATCGGAATCTAAAACTGGACTCACAGGAGAGGTTCAAATCATAGAAAGTTAGAGTGTCAGTCCTCTTGTAGTTAAGTCGCCATTGTGCCTTTTGTATTAAATTCGGATGCAGTTTCTGTGTTTAGTCGTCATTAAGAAGGTCCAAGGGATACAGTAAACTTGAAGTAAAGCATCGGAATCTAAAACTGGACTCACAGGAGAGGTTCAAATCATAAAAAGTTAGAGTGTCAGTCGTCTTGTACTTAAGTCGGCATTGTGCCTTTTGTATTAAATTCGGATGCAATTTCTGTGTTTCATCGTCAATAAGAAGGTCAAAGGTATACAGTAAACCTGAAGTGAAGCATCGGAATGTAAAACTGGACTCACAGGAGAGGTTCAAATCATAGAGAGTGAGAATGTCAGTACTCTTGTACTTAAGTCGGCATTGTGCCTTTTGAATTTAATTCCGAAGCAATTTCTGTGTTTAATCGTCAATAAGAAGGTGCAAGGTATACAGTAACCCCGAAGTGAAGCATCGGAATCTAAAACTGGACTCACAGGAGAGGTTCAAACCATGGAAAATGAGAGTGTTAGTCGTCTTCTACTTAGGTCGGCACTGTGCCTTTTGAATTTAATTCCGAAGCAATTTCTGTGTTTCATCGTCAATAAGAACGTCCAAGGGATACAGTAAACCTGAAGTGAAGCATCGGAATCTAAAACTGGACTCACAGGAGAGATTCAAATCATAGAAAGTTAGAGTGTCACTTCGCTCCTACTTAAGTCGGTAATGTGCCTTTTGTATTAAATTAGGATGTAATTTCTGTGTTTCATTGTCAATAAGAAGGTCCAAGGGATACGGTCAATCTTAAGTGAAGCATCGGAATCTAAAACTGGATTCGCAGAGGAGGTTCAAATCACAGAATGTTAGAGCGTCAGTCCTCTTTTACTTAAGACGGCATTGTGCTATTTGTATTAATTTCGGATGCGATTTCTGTGTTTTATTGTCAACAAGAAGGTCCAAGGGATACAGTAAACACGAAGTGAAGCATCGGAATCTAATACTGGACTCACAGCAGAGTTTCAAATCATAGAAAGTGAGAGTGTCAGTCCTCTTGTACTTAAGTCGGCATTGTGCCATTTGTATTAAATTCGGATGCAATTTCTGTGTTTCATCGTCAATAAGAAGGTCCAAGGGATACAGTAAACCTGAAGTGAAGCATCGGAATCTAAAACTGGACTCACAGGAGAGGTGCAAATCATAGAAAGTTAGAGTGTCAGTCCTCTTGTACTTAAGTCGGCATTGTACCTTTTGTATTAAGTTCGGATGCAATTTCTGTGTTTCATCGTCAATAAGAAGGTCAAAGGGATACAGTAAACCTGAAGTGAAGCATCGGAATGTAAAACTGGACTCACAGGAGAGGTTCAAATCATAGAGAGTGAGAATGTCAGTCCTCTTGTACTTGACTCGGCATTGTGCCTTTTGAATTTAATTCCGATGCAATTTCTGTGTTTAATCGTCAACAAGAAGGTGCAAGGTATACAGTAACCCCGAAGTGAAGCATCGGAATCTAAAACTGGACTCACAGGAGAGGTTAAAATCATAGAAAGTGAGAGTGTTAGTCGTCTTCTACTTAGGTCGGCACTGTGCCTTATGAATTTAATTCCGAAGCAATATCTTTGTTTCATCGTCAATAAGAACGTCCAAGGGATACAGTAAACCTGAAGTGAAGCATCGGAATCTAAACCTGGGCTCACAGGAGAGATTCAAATCATAGAAAGTTAGAGTTTCACTCCGTTCCTACTTAAGTCGGTAATGTGCCTTTGAATTAAATTAGGATGCAATTTCTGTGTTTCATCGTCAATAAGAAGGTCCAAAGGATACAGTAAACCTTAAGTGAAGCATCGGAATCTAAAACTGGATTCGCAGGTGAGGTTCAAATCACAGAATGTTAGAGCGTCAGTCCTCTTTTACTTAAGACGGCATTGTGAATATTTGTATTAATTTCGGATGCGATTTCTGTGTTTTATCGTCAACAAGAAGGTCCAAGGGATACAGTAAACCTGAAGTGAAGCATCGGAATCTAAATCTGACCTCACAGGAGAGGTTCGAATCATAGAAAGTGAGAGTGTCAGTCATCTTGTACTTAAGTCGGCATTGTGCCATTTGTATTAAATTCGGATGCAATTTCCGTGTTTCATCGTCAATAAGAAGGTCCAACAGATACAGTAAACCTGAGGTGAAGCATCGGAATCTACAACTGGACTCACAGGAGAGGTTCAAATCATAGAAAGTGAGAGTGTCAGTCCTCTTGTAGTTAAGTCACCATTGTGACTTTTGTATTAATTTCGGATGCAATTTCTGTGTTTCATCGTCAATAAGAAGGTCCAAGGGATACAGTAAACCTGAAGTGAAGCATCGGAATCTAAAACTGGACTCACGGGAGAGGTTCAAATCATAGAAAGTTAGAGTGTCAGTCCTCTAGTACTTAAGTCGGCATTGTGCCTTTTGTATTAAATTCGGGTGCAAACTCTGTGTTTCATCGACAATACAAAGGTCCAAGGGATACAGTAAACCTGAAGTGAAGCATCAGAATCTAAAACTGGACACACAGGAAAGGTTCAAATCATAGAAAATTAGAGTGTCAGTCCTCTTGTACTTATGTCGGCATTGTGCCTTTTGATTTTAATTCCGATGCAATTTCTGTGTTTCATCGTCTATAAGAAGGTCCAAGGGATACAGTAAACCTGAAGTAAAGCATCGGAATCTAATACTGGACTCACAGCAGAGTATCAAATCATAGAAAATGTGAGTGTCAGTCCTCTTGTACTTAAGTCGCCATTGTGATTTTTGTATTAAATTCGGATGCAATTTCTGTGTTTCATCGTCAATACGAAGGTCAAAGGGATACAGTAAACCTGAAGTGAAGCATCGGAATCTAAAACTGGACCCACAGGAGAGGTTCAAATCATAGAAAGTTAGAGTGTCAGTCCTCTTGTACTTAAGCCGCCATTGTGATTGTTGTATTAAATTCGGATGCAATTTCTGTGTTTCATCGTAAATTAGAAGGTCCAAGGGATACAGTAAACCTGAGGTGAAGCATCGCAATCTAAAACTGGACTCACAGGAGAGGTTAGAATCATAGAAAGTGAGAGTGTCAGTCCTCTTGTACTTAAGACACCAATGTGACTTTTGTATTAATTTCGGATGCAATTTCTGTGTTTCATCGTCAATAAGAAGGTCGGACGGATACAGTAAACCTGAAGTGAAGCATCGGAATCTAAAACTGGACTCACAGGAGAGGTTCAAATCATAGAAAGTTAGAGTGTCAGTCCTCTTGTAGTTAAGTCGCCATTGTGCCTTTTGTATTAAATTCGGATGCAGTTTCTGTGTTTAGTCGTCATTAAGAAGGTCCAAGGGATACAGTAAACTTGAAGTAAAGCATCGGAATCTAAAACTGGACTCACAGGAGAGGTTCAAATCATAAAAAGTTAGAGTGTCAGTCGTCTTGTACTTAAGTCGGCATTGTGCCTTTTGTATTAAATTCGGATGCAAGTTCTGTGTTTCATCGTCAATAAGAAGGTCAAAGGTATACAGTAAACCTGAAGTGAAGCATCGGAATGTAAAACTGGACTCACAGGAGAGGTTCAAATCATAGAGAGTGAGAATGTCAGTACTCTTGTACTTAAGTCGGCATTGTGCCTTTTGAATTTAATTCCGAAGCAATTTCTGTGTTTAATCGTCAATAAGAAGGTGCAAGGTATACAGTAACCCCGAAGTGAAGCATCGGAATCTAAAACTGGACTCACAGGAGAGGTTCAAACCATGGAAAGTGAGAGTGTTAGTCGTCTTCTACTTAGGTCGGCACTGTGCCTTTTGAATTTAATTCCGAAGCAATTTCTGTGTATCATCGTCAATAAGAACGTCCAAGGGATACAGTAAACCTGAAGTGAAGCAACGGAATCTAAAACTGGACTCACAGGAGAGATTCAAATCATAGAAAGTTAGAGTGTCACTTCGCTCCTACTTAAGTCGGTAATTTGCCTTTTGTATTAAATTAGGATGTAATTTCTGTGTTTCATTATCAATAAGAAGGTCCAAGGGATACAGTCAATCTTAAGTGAAGCATCGGAATCTAAAACTGGATTCGCAGAGGAGGTTCAAATCACAGAATCTTAGAGCGTCAGTCCTCTTTTACTTAAGACGGCATTGTGCTATTTGTATTAATTTCGGATGCGATTTCTGTGTTTTATTGTCAACAAGAAGGTCCAAGGGATACAGTAAACACGAAGTGAAGCATCGGAATCTAATCGGGACTCACAGCAGAGTTTCAAATCATAGAAAGTGAGAGTGTCAGTCCTCTTGTACTTAAGTCGGCATTGTGCCATTTGTATTAAATTCGGATGCAATTTCCGTGCTTCATCGTCAATAAGAAGGTCCAACAGATACAGTAAACATGAGGTGAAGCTTCGGAATCTAAAACTGGCCTCACAGGAGAGGTTCAAATCATAGAAAGTGAGAGTGTCAGTCCTCTTGTAGTTAAGTCACCATTGTGACTTTTGTATTAATTTCGGATGCAATTTCTGTGTTTCATCGTAATAAGAAGGTACAAGGGATACAGTAAACCTGAAGTGAAGCATCGGAATCTAAAACTGGACTCACGGGAGAGGTTCAAATCATAGAATGTTAGAGTGTCAGTCCTCTAGTACTTAAGTCGGCATTGTGCCTTCTGTATTAAATTCGGGTGCAAACTCTGTGTTTCATCGACAATACAAAGGTCCAAGGGATACAGTAAACCTGAAGTGAAGCATCAGAATCTAAAACTGGACTCATAGGAGATGTTCGAAACATAGAAAGTGAGAGTGTCAGTCTTCTTGTACTTGAGTCGCCATTGTGATTTTTGTATTACATTCGGATGCAATTTCTGTGTTTCATCGTCAATACGAAGGTCAAAGGGATACAGTAAACCTGAAGTGAAGCATCGGAATCTAAAACTGGACTCGCAGGAGTGGTTCAAATCATAGAAAGTTAGAGTGTCAGTCCTCTTGTACTTAAGTCGGCAATGTACCTTTTGTATCAAATTCGGATGCCAACTCTGTGTTTCATCGTCAATTAGAAGGTCCAAGGGATACAGTAAACCTGAAGTGAAGCTTCGGAATCTAAAACTGGACTCACAGGAGAGGTGCAAATCATAGAAAGTGAGAGTGTCAATGCTCTTGTACTTAAGCTGCCATTGTGATTGTTGTGTTAAATTCGGATGCAATTTCTGTGTTTCATCGACAATAAGAAGGTCCAAGGGATACAGTAAACCTCAGGTGAAGCATCGGAATCTAAAACTGGACTCACAGAAGAGGTTCAAATCATAGAAAGTGAGAGTGTCAGTCCTCTTGTACTTAAGACACCATTGTGAGTTTTGTATTAATTTCCGATGCAATTTCTGTGTTTCATCGTCAATAAGAAGGTCCGACGGATACAGTAAACCTGAAGTGAAGCATCGGAATCTAAAACTGGACTGACAGGAGAGGTTATAATCATAGAAAGTTAGAGTGTCAGTCCTCTTGTACCTAAGTCGCCATTCTGCCTTTTGTATTACATTCGGATGCAGTTTCTGTGTTTAATCGTCAATAAGAAGATCCAAGTGATACAGTAAACCTGAAGTAAAGCATCGGAATCTAAAACTGGACTCACAGGAGGGGTTCAAATCATAAAAAGTTAGAGTGTCAGTCCTCTTGTACTTAAGTCGGCATTGTGCCTTTTGTATTAAATTCGGATGCAATTTCTGTGTTTCATCGTCAATAAGAAGGTCCAAGGGATACAGTAAACCTGAAGTGAAGCATCGGAATGTAAAACTGGACTCACAGGAGAGGTTCAAATCATAGAGAGTGAGAATGTCAGTCCTCTTTTACTTAAGTCGGCATTGTGCCTTTTGAATTTAATTCCGATGCAATTTCTGTGTTTAATCGTCAATAAGAAGGTGCAAGGTATACAGTAACCCCGAAGTGAAGCATCGGAATCTAAAACTGGACTCACAGGAGAGGTTCAAATCATAGAAAGTGAGAGTGTTAGTCGTCTTCTACTTAGGTCGGCACTGTGCCTTTTGAATTTAATTCCGAAGCAATTTCTGTGTTTCATCGTCAATAAGAACGTCCAAGGGATACAGTAAACCTGAAGTGAAGCATCGGAATCTAAAACTGGACTCACAGGTGAGATTCAAATCATAGAAAGTTAGAGTGTCACTCCGCTCCTACTTAAGTCGGTAATGTGCCTTTTGTATTAAATTAGGATGCAATTTCTGTGTTTCATTGTCAATAAGAAGGTCCAAGGGATACAGTAAACCTTAAGTGAAGCATCGGAATTTAAAACTGGATTCGCAGGAGAGGTTCAAATCACAGAATGTTAGGGCGTCAGTCCTCTTTTACTTAAGACGGCATTGTGCTATTTGTATTAATTTCGGATGCGATTTCTGTGTTTTATCGTCAACAAGAAGGTCCAAGGAATACAGTAAAGCTGAAGTGAAGCATCGGAATCTAAATCTGACCTCACAGGAGAGGTTCGAATCATAGAAAGTGTGAGTGTCAGTCCTCTTGTACTTAAGTGGCATTGTGCCATTTGTATTGAATTCGGATGCAATTTCTGTGTTTCATCGTTAATAAGAAGGTCCAACAGATACAGTAAACCTGAGGTGAAGCATCGGAATCAGAAACTGGACTCACAGGAGAGGTTCAAATCATAGAAAGTGAGAGTGTCAGTCCTCTTGTAGTTAAGTCACCATTGTGACTTTTGTATTAATTTCGGATGCAATTTCTGTGTTTCATCGTCAATAAGAAGGTCCAAGGGATACAGTAAACCTGAAGTGAAGCATCGGAATCTAATACTGGACTCACAGCAGAGTTTCAAATCATAGAAAGTGAGAGTGTCAGTCCTCTTTTACTTAAGTCGGCATTGTGCGGTTTGAATTTAATTCCGAAGCAATTTCTATGTTTCATCGTCAATAAAAAGGTCCAAGGGATACAGGAAACCTGAAGTGAAGCATCGGAATCTAAAACTGGACACACAGATGGTGTTCGAAACATAGAAAGTGAGAGTGTCAGTCCTCTTGTACTTGAGTCGCCATTGTGATTTTTGTATTAAATTCGGATGCAATTTCTGTGTTTCATCGTCAATACGAAGGTCAAAGGGATACAGTAAACCTGAAGTGAAGCATCGGAATCTAAAACTGGACTCACAGGAGAGGTTCAAATCATAGAAAGTTAGAGTGTCAGTCCTCTTGTACTTAAGTCGGCAATGTACCTTTTGTATTAAATTCGGATGCCAACTCTGTGTTTCATCGTCAATTAGAAGGTCCAAGGGATACAGTAAACCTGAAGTGAAGCTTCGGAATCTAAAACTGGACTCACAGGAGAGGTGCAAATCATAGAAAGTGAGAGTGTCAGTGCTCTTGTACTTAAGCCGCCATTGTGATTGTTGTATTAAATTCGGATGCAATTTCTGTGTTTCATCGTCAATAAGAAGGTCCAAGGGATACAGTAAACCTCAGGTGAAGGATCGGAATCTAAAACTGGACTCACAGAAGAGGTTCAAATCATAGAAAGTGAGAGTGTCTGTCCTCTTGTACTTAAGACACCATTGTGAGTTTTGTATTAATTTCGGATGCAATTTCTGTGTTTCATCGTCAATAAGAAGGTCCGACGGATACAGTAAACCTGAAGTGAAGCATCGGAGTCTAAAACTGGACTCACAGGAGAGGTTATAATCATAGAAAGTTAGAGTGTCAGTCCTCTTGTACCTAAGTCGCCATTGTGCATTTTGTATTAAATTCGGATGCAGTTTCTGTGTTTAATCGTCAATAAGAAGATCCACGTGATACAGTAAACCTGAAGTAAAGCATCGGAATCTAAAACTGGACTCACAGGAGAGGTTCAAATCATAAAAAGTTAGAGTGTCAGTCCTCTTGTACTTAAGTCGGCATTGTGCCTTTTGTATTAAATTCGGATGCAATTTCTGTGTTTCATCGTCAATAAGAAGGTCAAAGGGATACAGTAAACCTGAAGTGAAGCATCGGAATCAGAAACTGGACTCACAGGAGAGGTTCAAATCATAGAAAGTGAGAGTGTCAGTCCTCTTGTAGTTAAGTCACCATTGTGACTTTTGTATTAATTTCGGATGCAATTTCTGTGTTTCATCGTCAATAAGAAGGTCCAAGGGATACAGTAAACCTGAAGTGAAGCATCGGAATCTAATCCTGGACTCACAGCAGAGTTTCAAATCATAGAAAGTGAGAGTGTCAGTCCTCTTTTACTTAAGTCGGCATTGTGCGGTTTGAATTTAATTCCGAAGCAATTTCTATGTTTCATCGTCAATAAGAAGGTCCAAGGGATACAGGAAACCTGACGTGAAGCATCGGAATCTAAAACTGGACTCACAGGAGATGTTCGAAACATAGAAAGTGAGAGTGTCAGTCTTCTTGTATTTAAGTCGCCATTGTGATTTTTGTATTAAATTCGGATGCAATTTCTGTGTTTCATCGTCAATACGAAGATCAAAGGGATACAGTAAACCTGAAGTGAAGCATCGGAATCTAAAACTGGACTCACAGGAGAGGTTCAAATCATAGAAAGTTAGAGTGTCAGTCCTCTTGTACCTGAGTCGGCAATGTACCTTTTGTATTAAATTCGGATGCCAACTCTGTGTTTCATCGTCAATTAGAAGGTCCAAGGGATACAGTAAACCTGAAGTGAAGCATCGGAATCTAAAACTGGACTCACAGGAGAGGTTCAAATCATAGGAAGTGAGAGTGTCAGTCCTCTCGTAATTAAGTCGGAATTGTGCCTTTTGAATTTAATTCCGATGCAATTTCTGTTTTTCATCGTCAATAAGAAGGTTCAAGGTATACAGTAAACCTGAAGTGGAGCATCGGAATCTAAATCTGACCTCACAGGAGAAGTTCGAATCATGGAAAGTGAGAGTGTCAGTGCTCTTGTACTTAAGTCGGCATTGTGCCATTTGTATTAAATTCGGATGCAATTTCTGTGTTTCATCGTCAATAAGAAGGTCCAAGGGATACAATAAACCTGAAGTGAAGCATCGGAACCTAAAACTGGACTCACAGGATAGGTTCAAATCATAGAAAGTGAGAGTGTCAGTCCCCTTGTACTTAAGTCGCCATTGTGCCTTTTGTATTAAATTCGAATGCAAACTCTGTGTTTAATCGTCAATAAGAAGGTCCAAGGGAAACAGTAAACCTGAAATGAAGCATCGGAATCTAAAACTGGACTCACTGGAGAGGTTCAAATCATAGTAAGTTAGAGTGTCAGTCCTCTTGTACTTAAGTCGGCATTGTGCCTTTTGAATTTAAATACGATGCAATTTCTGTGTTTCATTGTCAATAAGAAGGTCGAAGGGATACAGTAAACCTGAAGTGAAACATCGGAATCTAAAACTGGACTCACAGGAGAGGTTCAAAACAAAGAAAGTGAGAGTGTCAGTCCTCTTTTACTTAAGTCGGCATTGTGTGTTTTGAATTTGATTCCGATGCAATTTCTGTGTTTCATCGTCAATAAGAAGGTCCAAGGGATACAGTAAACCTGAAGTGAAGCATCGGAATCTAAAACTGGACTCACAGGAGATGTTCAAATCATAGAAAGTGAGAGTGTCAGTCCTCTTGTACTTAAGTCGCCATTGTGATTTTTGTATAAAATTCGTATGTAATTTCTGTGTTTCATCGTCAATAAGAAGGTCCAAGGTATACAGTAACCTGAAGTGAAGCACAGGAATCTAAAACTGGACTCACAGGAGAGGTTCAAATCATAGAAAGTGAGAGTGTCAGTCCTCTTGTACTTAAGACACCATTGTGACTTTTGTATTAATTTCCGATGCAATTTCTGTGTTTCATCGTCAATAAGAAGGTCCGACGGATACAGTAAACCTGAAGTGAAGCATCGGAATGTAAAACTGGACTCACAGGAGAGGTTCAAATCATAGAGAGTGAGAATGTCATTACTCTTGTACTTAAGTCGGCATTGTGCCTTTTGAATTTAATTCCGAAGCAATTTCTGTGTTTAATCGTCAATAAGAAGGTGCAAGGTATACAGTAACCCCGAAGTGAAGCATCGGAATCTAAAACTGGACTCACAGGAGTGGTTCAAACCATAGAAAGTGAGAGTGTTAGTCGTCTTCTACTTAGGTCGGCACTGTGCCTTTTGAATGTAATTCCGAAACAATTTTTGTGTTTCATTGTCAATAAGAACGTCCAAGGGATACAGTAAACCTGAAGTGAAGCATCGGAATCTAAAACTGGATTCGTAGAGGAGGTTCAAATCACAGAATGTTAGAGCGTCAGTCCTCTTTTACTTAAGACGGCATTGAGCTTTTTTTGTATTAATTTCGGATGCGATTTCTGTGTTTTATCGTCAACAAGAAGGTCCAAGGGATACAGTAAACCCAAAGTGAAGCAACGGAATCTAATACTGGACTCACAGCAGAGTTTCAAATCATAGAAAGTGAGAGTGTCAGTCCTCTTGTACTTAAGTCGGCATTGTGCCATTTGTATTAAATTCGGATGCAATTTCCGTGTTTCATCGTCAATAAGAAGGTCCAACAGATACAGTAAACCTGAGGTGAAGCATCGGAATCTAAAACTGGACTCACAGGAGAGGTTCAAATCATAGAAAGTGAGAGTGTCAGTCCTCTTGTAGTTAAGTCACCATTGTGTCTTTTGTATTACTTTCGGATGCAATTTCTGTGTTTCATCGTAATAAGAAGGTCCAAGGGATACAGTAAACCTGAAGTGAAGCATCGGAATCTAAAACTGGACTCACGGGAGAGGTTCAAATCATAGAAAGTTAGAGTGTCAGTCCTCTAGTACTTAAGTCGGCATTGTGCCTTCTGTGTTAAATTCGGGTGCAAACTCTGTGTTTCATCGACAATACAAAGGTCCAAGGGATACAGTAAACCTGAAGTGAAGCATCAGAATTTAAAACTGGACACACAGGAAAGGTTCAAATCATAGAAAGTTAGAGTGTCAGTCCTCTTGTACTTATGTCGGCATCGTGCCTTTTGATTTTAATTCCGATGCAATTTCTGTGTTTCATCGTCAATAAGAAGGTCCAAGGGATACAGTAAACCTGAAGTGAAGCATCGGAAACTAATACTGGACTCACAGCAGAGTTTCAAATCATAGAAAGTGAGAGTGTCAGTCCTCTTTTACTTAAGTCGGCATTGTGCGGTTGGAATTTAATTCTGATGCAATTTCTATGTTTCATCGTCAATAAAAAGGACCAAGGGATACAGGAAACCTGAAGTGAAGCATCGGAATCTAAAACTGGACTCACAGGAGATGTTCGAAACATAGAAAGAGAGAGTGTCAGTCCCCTTGTACTTGAGTCGCCATTGTCATTTTTGTATTAAATTCGGATGCAATTTCTGTGTTTCATCGTCAATACGAAGGTCAAAGGGATACAGTAAACCTGAAGTGAAGCATCGGAATCAAAAACTGGACTCACAGGAGAGGTTCAAATCATAGAAAGTTAGAGTGTCAGTCCTCTTGTACTTAAGTCGGCAATGTACCTTTTGTATTAAATTCGGATGCCAACTCTGTGATTCATCGACAATTAGAAGGTCCAGGGGATACAGTAAACCTGAAGTGAAGCTTCGGAATCTAAAACTGGACTCACAGGAGAGGTGCAAATCATAGAAAGTGAGAGTGTCAGTCCTCTTGTACTTAAGCCGCCATTGTGATTGTTGTATTAAATTCGGATGCAATTTCTGTGTTTCATCGTCAATAAGAAGGTCCAAGGGATACAGTAAACGTGAGGTGAAGCATCGGAATCTAAAACTGGACTCACAGGAGAGGTTCAAATCATTGAAAGTGAGAGTGTCAGTCCTCTTGTACTTAAGACACCATTGTGAGTTTTGTATTAATTTCGGATGCTATTTCTGTGTTTCATCGTCAATAAGAAGGTCCGACGGATACAGTAAACCTGAAGTGAAGCATCGGAATCTAAAACTGGACTCACAGGAGAGGTTCAAATCATAGAAAGTTAGAGTGTCAGTCCTCTTGTACCTAAGTCGCCATTGTGCCTTTTGTATTAAATTCGGATGCAGTTTCTGTGTTTAATCGTCAATAAGAAGATCCAAGTGATACAGTAAACCTGAAGTGAAGCATCGGAATCTAAAACTGGACTCACAGGAGAGGTTCAAATCATAGAAAGTTAGAGTGTCAGTCCTCTTGTACTTAAGTCGGCATTGTGCCTTTTGAATTAAATTCGGATGCAATTTCTGTGTTTCATCGTCAATAAGAAGGTCAAAGGGATACAGTAAACCTGAAGTGAAGCATCGGAATGTAAAACTGGACTCACAGGAGAGGATCAAATCATAGATAGTGAGAGTGTCAGTCCTCTTGTACTTAAGACAACATTGTGAGTTTTGTATTAATTTCGGATGCAATTTCTGTGTTTCATCGTCAATAAGAAGGTCCGACGGATACAGTAAACCTGAAGTGAAGCATCGGAATGTAAAACTGGACTCACAGGAGAGGTTCAAATCATAGAGAGTGAGAATGTCAGTCCTCTTGTACTTAAGTCGGCATTGTGCCTTTTGAATTTAATTCCGAAGCAATTTCTGTGTTTCATCGTCAATAAGAACGTCCAAGGGATACAGTAAACCTGAAGGGAAGCATCGGAATCTAAAACTGGACTCACAGGAGAGATTCAAATCATACAAAGTGACAGTGTCAGTCCTCTTGTAATTAAGTCGGAATTGTGCCTTTTGAATTTAATTCCGATGCAATTTCTGTTTTTCATCGTCAATAAGAAGGTTCAAGGTATACAGTAAACCTGAAGTGAAGCATCGGAATCTAAATCTGACCTCACAGGAGAAGTTCGAATCATGGAAAGTGAGAGTGTCAGTGCTCTTGTACTTAAGTCGGCATTGTGCCATTTGTATTAAATTCGGATGCAATTTCTGTGTTTCATCGTCAATAAGAAGGTCCAAGGGATACAATAAACCTGAAGTGAAGCATCGGAATCTAAAATTGGACTCACAGGATAGGTTCAAATCATAGAAAGTGAGAGTGTCAGTCCCCTTGTACTTAAGTCGCCATTGTGCCTTTTGTATTAAATTGGAATGCAAACTCTGTGTTTAATCGTCAATAAGAAGGTCCAAGGGAAACAGTAAGCCTGAAATGAAGCATCGGAATCTAAAACTGGACTCACTGGAGAGGTTCAAATCATAGTAAGTTAGAGTGTCAGTCCTCTTGTACTTAAGTCGGCATTATGCATTTTGAATTTAAATACGATGCAATTTCTGTGTTTCATCGTCAATAAGAAGGTCGAAGGGATACAGTAAACCTGAAGTGAAACATCGGAATCTAAAACTGGACTCACAGGAGAGGTTCAAAGCAAAGAAAGTGAGAGTGTCAGTCCTCTTTTACTTAAGTCGGCATTGTACCTTTCGTATTAAATTCCGATGCAAACTCTGTGTTTCATCGTCAATTAGAAGGTCCAAGGGATACAGTAAACCTGAAGTGAAGCATCGGAATCTAAAACTGTACTCACAGGAGAGGTTCAAATCATAGAAAGTGAGAGTGTTAGTCCTCTTCTACTTAGGTCGGCATTGTGCCTTTTGAATTTAATTCCGATGCAATTTCTGTGTTTCATCGTCTATAAGAACGTCCAAGGGATGCAGTAAACCTGAAGTGAAGCATCGGAATCCAAAACTAGACTCACAGGAGTGATTCAAATCATAGAAAGTTAGAGTGTCACTCCTCTTGTACTTAAGTCGGTATTGTGAGTTTTGTATTAAATTCGGATGCAATTTCTGTGTTTCATCGTCAATAAGAAGGCCCAAGGTATACAGTAAACCTGAAGTGAAGCATCGGAATCTAAAACTGGACTCACAGGAGAGGTTCAAATCATAGAAAGTTAGAGTGTCACTCCTCTTGTACTCAAGTCGGTATTGTGCCATTTGTATTAAATTCGGATGCAATTTCTGTGTTTCATCGTCAATAAGAAGGCCCAAGGTATACAGTAAACCTGAAGTGAAACATCGGAATCTAAAACTGGACTCACAGGAGAGGTTCAAAACAAAGAAAGTGAGAGTGTCAGTCCTCTTTTACTTAAGTCGGCATTGTGTGTTTTGAATTTAATTCCGATGCAATTTCTGTGTTTCATCGTCAATAAGAAGGTCCAAGGGATACAGTAAACCTGAAGTGAAGCATCAGAATCTAAAACTGGACTCACAGGAGATGTTCAAATCATAGAAAGTGAGAGTGTCAGTCCTCTTGTACTTAAGTCGCAATTGTGATTTTTGTATAAAATTCGTATGTAATTTCTGTGTTTCATCGTCAATAAGAAGGTCCAAGGTATACAGTAACCTGAAGTGAAGCACAGGAATCTAAAACTGGACTCACAGGAGAGGTTCAAATCATAGAAAGTGAGAGTGTCAGTCCTCTTGTACTTAAGACACCATTGTGACTTTTGTATTAATTTCCGATGCAATTTCTGTGTTTCATCGTCAATAAGAAGGTCCGACGGTTACAGTAAACCTGAAGTGTAGCATCGGAATGTAAAACTGGACTCACAGGAAAGGTTCAAATCATAGAGAGTGAGAATGTCATTACTCTTGTACTTAAGTCGGCATTGTGCCTTTTGAATTTAATTCCGAAGCAATTTCTGTGTTTAATCGTCAATAAGAAGGTGCAAGGTATACAGTGACCCCGAAGTGAAGCATCGGAATCTAAAACTGGACTCACAGGAGTGGTTCAAACCATAGAAAGTGAGAGTGTTAGTCGTCTTCTACTTAGGTCGGCACTGTGCCTTTTGAATGTAATTCCGAAACAATTTTTGTGTTTCATTGTCAATAAGAACGTCCAAGGGATACAGTAAACCTGAAGTGAAGCATCTGAATCTAAAACTGGACTCACAGGAGAGATTCAAATCATAGAAAGTTAGAGTGTCACTCCGCTCCTACTTAAGTCGGTAATGTGCCTTTTGTATTAAATTAGGATGCAATTTCTGTGTTTCATTGTCAATAAGAAGGTCCAAGGGATACAGTAAATCTTAAGTGAAGCATCGGAATCTAAAACTGGATTCGTAGAGGAGGTTCAAATCACAGAATGTTAGAGCGTCAGTCCTCTTTTACTTAAGACGGCATTGAGCTTTTTTTGTATTAATTTCGGATGCGATTTCTGTGTTTTATCGTCAACAAGAAGGTCCAAGGGATACAGTAAACCCGAAGTGAAGCAACGGAATCTAATACTGGACTCACAGCAGAGTTTCAAATCATAGAAAGTGAGAGTGTCAGTCCTCTTGTACTTAAGTCGGCATTGTGCCATTTGTATTAAATTCGGATGCAATTTCCGTGTTTCATCGTCAATAAGAAGGTCCAACAGATACAGTAAACCTGAGGTGAAGCATCGGAATCTAAAACTGGACTCACAGGAGAGGTTCAAATCATAGAAAGTGAGAGTGTCAGTCCTCTTGTAGTTAAGTCACCACTGTGTCTCTTGTATTACTTTCGGATGCAATTTCTGTGTTTCATCGTAATAAGAAGGTCCAAGGGATACAGTAAACCTGAAGTGAAGCATCGGAATCTAAAACTGGACTCACGGGAGAGGTTCAAATCATAGAAAGTTAGAGTGTCAGTCCTCTAGTACTTAAGTCGGCATTGTGCCTTCTGTGTTAAATTCGGGTGCAAACTCTGTGTTTCATCGACAATACAAAGGTCCAAGGGATACAGTAAACCTGAAGTGAAGCATCAGAATCTAAAACTGGACACACAGGAAAGGTTCAAATCATAGAAAGTTAGAGTGTCAGTCCTCTTGTACTTATGTCGGCATCGTGCCTTTTGATTTTAATTCCGATGCAATTTCTGTGTTTCATCGTCAATAAGAAGGTCCAAGGGATACAGTAAACCTGAAGTGAAGCATCGGAAACTAATACTGGACTCACAGCAGAGTTTCAAATCATAGAAAAAGAGAGTGTCAGTCCTCTTTTACTTAAGTCGGCATTGTGCGGTTGGAATTTAATTCCGATGCAATTTCTATGTTTCATCGTCAATAAAAAGGACCAAGGGATACAGGAAACCTGAAGTGAAGCATCGGAATCTAAAACTGGACTCACAGGAGATGTTCGAAACATAGAAAGAGAGAGTGTCAGTCCCCTTGTACTTGAGTCGCCATTGTCATTTTTGTATTAAATTCGGATGCAATTTCTGTGTTTCATCGTCAATACGAAGGTCAAAGGGATACAGTAAACCTGAAGTGAAGCATCGGAATCAAAAACTGGACTCACAGGAGAGGTTCAAATCATAGAAAGTTAGAGTGTCAGTCCTCTTGTACTTAAGTCGGCAATGTACCTTTTGTATTAAATTCGGATGCCAACTCTGTGTTTCATCGACAATTAGAAGGTCCAGGGGATACAGTAAACCTGAAGTGAAGCTTCGGAATCTAAAACTGGACTCACAGGAGAGGTGCAAATCATAGAAAGTGAGAGTGTCAGTCCTCTTGTACTTAAGCCGCCATTGTGATTGTTGTATTAAATTCGGATGCAATTTCTGTGTTTCATCGTCAATAAGAAGGTCCAGGGGATACAGTAAACGTGAGGTGAAGCATCGGAATCTAAAACTGGACTCACAGGAGAGGTTCAAATCATTGAAAGGGAGAGTGTCAGTCCTCTTGTACTTAAGACACCATTGTGAGTTTTGTATTAATTTCGGATGCTATTTCTGTGTTTCATCGTCAATAAGAAGGTCCGACGGATACAGTAAACCTGAAGTGAAGCATCGGAATCTAAAACTGGACTCACAGGAGAGGTTCAAATCATAGAAAGTTAGAGTGTCAGTCCTCTTGTACCTAAGTCGCCATTGTGCCTTTTGTATTAAATTCGGATGCAGTTTCTGTGTTTAATCGTCAATAAGAAGATCCAAGTGATACAGTAAACCTGAAGTGAAGCATCGGAATCTAAAACTGGACTCACAGGAGAGGTTCAAATCATAGAAAGTTAGAGTGTCAGTCCTCTTGTACTTAAGTCGGCATTGTGCCTTTTGAATTAAATTCGGATGCAATTTCTGTGTTTCATCGTCAATAAGAAGGTCAAAGGGATACAGTAAACCTGAAGTGAAGCATCGGAATGTAAAACTGGACTCACAGCAGAGGATCAAATCATAGATAGTGAGAGTGTCAGTCCTCTTGTACTTAAGACAACATTGTGAGTTTTGTATTAATTTCGGATGCAATTTCTGTGTTTCATCGTCAATAAGAAGGTCCGACGGATACAGTAAACCTGAAGTGAAGCATCGGAATGTAAAACTGGACTCACAGGAGAGGTTCAAATCATAGAGAGTGAGAATGTCAGTCCTCTTGTACTTAAGTCGGCATTGTGCCTTTTGAATTTAATTTCGAAGCAATTTCTGTGTTTCATCGTCAATTAGAACGTCCAAGGGATACAGTAAACCTGAAGGGAAGCATCGGAATCTAAAACTGGACTCACAGGAGAGATTCAAATCATACAAAGTGACAGTGTCAGTCCTCTTGTAATTAAGTCGGAATTGTGCCTTTTGAATTTAATTCCGATGCAATTTCTGTTTTTCATCGTCAATAAGAAGGTTCAAGGTATACAGTAAACCTGAAGTGAAGCATCGGAATCTAAATCTGACCTCACAGGAGAAGTTCGAATCATGGAAAGAGAGAGTGTCAGTGCTCTTGTACTTAAGTCGGCATTGTGCCATTTGTATTAAATTCGGATGCAATTTCTGTGTTTCATCGTCAATAAGAAGGTCCAAGGGATACAATAAACCTGAAGTGAAGCATCGGAATCTAAAATTGGACTCACAGGATAGGTTCAAATCATAGAAAGTGAGAGTGTCAGTCCCCTTGTACTTAAGTCGCCATTGTGCCTTTTGTATTAAATTGGAATGCAAACTCTGTGTTTAATCGTCAATAAGAAGGTCCAAGGGAAACAGTAAGCCTGAAATGAAGCATCGGAATCTAAAACTGGACTCACTGGAGAGGTTCAAATCATAGTAAGTTAGAGTGTCAGTCCTCTTGTACTTAAGTCGGCATTATGCATTTTGAATTTAAATACGATGCAATTTCTGTGTTTCATCGTCAATAAGAAGGTCGAAGGGATACAGTAAACCTGAAGTGAAACATCGGAATCTAAAACTGGACTCACAGGAGAGGTTCAAAGCAAAGAAAGTGAGAGTGTCAGTCCTCTTTTACTTAAGTCGGCATTGTACCTTTCGTATTAAATTCCGATGCAAACTCTGTGTTTCATCGTCAATTAGAAGGTCCAAGGGATACAGTAAACCTGAAGTGAAGCATCGGAATCTAAAACTGTACTCACAGGAGAGGTTCAAATCATAGAAAGTGAGAGTGTTAGTCCTCTTCTACTTAGGTCGGCATTGTGCCTTTTGAATTTAATTCCGATGCAATTTCTGTGTTTCATCGTCTATAAGAACGTCCAAGGGATGCAGTAAACCTGAAGTGAAGCATCGGAATCCAAAACTAGACTCACAGGAGTGATTCAAATCATAGAAAGTTAGAGTGTCACTCCTCTTGTACTTAAGTCGGTATTGTGAGTTTTGTATTAAATTCGGATGCAATTTCTGTGTTTCATCGTCAATAAGAAGGCCCAAGGTATACAGTAAACCTGAAGTGAAGCATCGGAATCTAAAACTGGACTCACAGGAGAGGTTCAAATCATAGAAAGTTAGAGTGTCACTCCTCTTGTACTCAAGTCGGTATTGTGCCATTTGTATTAAATTCGGATGCAATTTCTGTGTTTCATCGTCAATAAGAAGGCCCAAGGTATACAGTAAACCTGAAGTGAAACATCGGAATCTAAAACTGGACTCACAGGCGAGGTTCAAAACAAAGAAAGTGAGAGTGTCAGTCCTCTTTTACTTAAGTCGGCATTGTGTGTTTTGAATTTAATTCCGATGCAATTTCTGTGTTTCATCGTCAATAAGAAGGTCCAAGGGATACAGTAAACCTGAAGTGAAGCATCTGAATCTAAAACTGGACTCACAGGAGATGTTCAAATCATAGAAAGTGGGAGTGTCAGTCCTCTTGTACTTAAGTCGCAATTGAGATTTTTGTATAAAATTCGTATGTAATTTCTGTGTTTCATCGTCAATAAGAAGGTCCAAGGTATACAGTAACCTGAAGTGAAGCACAGGAATCTAAAACTGGACTCACAGGAGAGGTTCAAATCATAGAAAGTGAGAGTGTCAGTCCTCTTGTACTTAAGACACCATTGTGACTTTTGTATTAATTTCCGATGCAATTTCTGTGTTTCATCGTCAATAAGAAGGTCCGACGGTTACAGTAAACCTGAAGTGTAGCATCGGAATGTAAAACTGGACTCACAGGAGAGGTTCAAATCATAGAGAGTGAGAATGTCATTACTCTTGTACTTAAGTCGGCATTGTGCCTTTTGAATTTAATTCCGAAGCAATTTCTGTGTTTAATCGTCAATAAGAAGGTGCAAGGTATACAGTGACCCCGAAGTGAAGCATCGGAATCTAAAACTGGACTCACAGGAGTGGTTCAAACCATAGAAAGTGAGAGTGTTAGTCGTCTTCTACTTAGGTCGGCACTGTGCCTTTTGAATGTAATTCCGAAACAATTTTTGTGTTTCATTGTCAATAAGAACGTCCAAGGGATACAGTAAACCTGAAGTGAAGCATCTGAATCTAAAACTGGACTCACAGGAGAGATTCAAATCATAGAAAGTTAGAGTGTCACTCCGCTCCTACTTAAGTCGGTAATGTGCCTTTTGTATTAAATTAGGATGCAATTTCTGTGTTTCATTGTCAATAAGAAGGTCCAAGGGATACAGTCAATCTTAAGTGAAGCATCGGAATCTAAAACTGGATTCGTAGAGGAGGTTCAAATCACAGAATGTTAGAGCGTCAGTCCTCTTTTACTTAAGACGGCATTGAGCTATTTTTGTATTAATTTCGGATGCGATTTCTGTGTTTTATCGTCAACAAGAAGGTCCAAGGGATACAGTAAACCCGAAGTGAAGCAACGGAATCTAATACTGTACTCACAGCAGAGTTTCAAATCATAGAAAGTGAGAGTGTCAGTCCTCTTGTACTTAAGTCGGCATTGTGCCTTCTGTATTAAATTCGGATGCAATTTCCGTGTTTCATCGTCAATAAGAAGGTCCAACAGATACAGTAAACCTGAGGTGAAGCATCGGAATCTAAAACTGGACTCACAGGAGAGGTTCAAATCATAGAAAGTGAGAGTGTCAGTCCTCTTGTAGTTAAGTCACCATTGTGTCTTTTGTATTACTTTCGGATGCAATTTCTGTGTTTCATCGTAATAAGAAGGTCCAAGGGATACAGTAAACCTGAAGTGAAGCATCGGAATCTAAAACTGGACTCACGGGAGAGGTTCAAATCATAGAAAGTTAGAGTGTCAGTCCTCTAGTACTTAAGTCGGCATTGTGCCTTCTGTATTAAATTCGGGTGCAAACTCTGTGTTTCATCGACAATACAAAGGTCCAAGGGATACAGTAAACCTGAAGTGAAGCATCAGAATCTAAAACTGGACACACAGGAAAGGTTCAAATCATAGAAAGTTAGAGTGTCAGTCCTCTTGTACTTACGTCGGCATCGTGCCTTTTGATTTTAATTCCGATGCAATTTCTGTGTTTCATCGTCAATAAGAAGGTCCAAGGGATACAGTAAACCTGAAGTGAAGCATCGGAAACTAATACTGGACTCACAGCAGAGTTTCAAATCATAGAAAGTGAGAGTGTCAGTCCTCTTTTACTTAAGTCGGCATTGTGCGGTTGGAATTTAATTCCGATGCAATTTCTATGTTTCATCGTCAATAAAAAGGTCCAAGGGATACAGGAAACCTGAAGTGAAGCATCGGAATCTAAAACTGGACTCACAGGAGATGTTCGAAACATAGAAAGAGAGAGTGTCAGTCCTCTTGTACTTGAGTCGCCATTGTCATTTTTGTATTAAATTCGGATGCAATTTCTGTGTTTCATCGTCAATACGAAGGTCAAAGGGATACAGTAAACCTGAAGTGAAGCATCGGAATCAAAAACTGGACTCACAGGAGAGGTTCAAATCATAGAAAGTTAGAGTGTCAGTCCTCTTGTACTTAAGTCGGCAATGTACCTTTTGTATTAAATTCGGATGCCAACTCTGTGTTTCATCGACAATTAGAAGGTCCAGGGGATACAGTAAACCGGAAGTGAAGCTTCGGAATCTAAAACTGGACTCACAGGAGAGGTGCAAATCATAGAAAGTGAGAGTGTCAGTCCTCTTGTACTTAAGCTGCCATTGTGATTGTTGTATTAAATTCGGATGCAATTTCTGTGTTTCATCGTCAATAAGAAGGTCCAAGGGATACAGTAAACGTGAGGTGAAGCATCGGAATCTAAAACTGGACTCACAGGAGAGGTTCAAATCATAGAAAGTGAGAGTGTCAGTCCTCTTGTACTTAAGACACCATTGTGAGTTTTGTATTAATTTCGGATGCTATTTCTGTGTTTCATCGTCAATAAGAAGGTCCGACGGATACAGTAAACCTGAAGTGAAGCATCGGAATCTAAAACTGGACTCACAGGAGAGGTTCAAATCATAGAAAGTTAGAGTGTCAGTCCTCTTGTACTTAAGTCGGCATTGTGCCTTTTGAATTAAATTCGGATGCAATTTCTGTGTTTCATCGTCAATAAGAAGGTCAAAGGGATACAGTAAACCTGAAGTGAAGCATCGGAATGTAAAACTGGACTCACAGGAGAGGATCAAATCATAGAAAGTGAGAGTGTCAGTCCTCTTGTACTTAAGACAACATTGTGAGTTTTGTATTAATTTCGGATGCAATTTCTGTGTTTCATCGTCAATAAGAAGGTCCGACGGATACAGTAAACCTGAAGTGAAGCATCGGAATGTAAAACTGGACTCACAGGAGAGGTTCAAATCATAGAGAGTGAGAATGTCAGTCCTCTTGTACTTAAGTCGGCATTGTGCCTTTTGAATTTAATTCCGAAGCAATTTCTGTGTTTCATCGTCAATAAGAACGTCCAAGGGATACAGTAAACCTGAAGGGAAGCATCGGAATCTAAAACTGGACTCACAGGAGAGATTCAAATCATACAAAGTGACAGTGTCAGTCCTCTTGTAATTAAGTCGGAATTGTGCCTTTTGAATTTAATTCCGATGCAATTTCTGTTTTTCATCGTCAATAAGAAGGTTCAAGGTATACAGTAAACCTGAAGTGAAGCATCGGAATCTAAATCTGACCTCACAGGAGAAGTTCGAATCATGGAAAGTGAGAGTGTCAGTGCTCTTGTACTTAAGTCGGCATTGTGCCATTTGTATTAAATTCGGATGCAATTTCTGTGTTTCATCGTCAATAAGAAGGTCCAAGGGATACAATAAACCTGAAGTGAAGCATCGGAATCTAAAATTGGACTCACAGGATAGGTTCAAATCATAGAAAGTGAGAGTGTCAGTCCCCTTGTACTTAAGTCGCCATTGTGCCTTTTGTATTAAATTGGAATGCAAACTCTGTGTTTAATCGTCAATAAGAAGGTCCAAGGGAAACAGTAAACCTGAAATGAAGCATCGGAATCTAAAACTGGACTCACTGGAGAGGTTCAAATCATAGTAAGTTAGAGTGTCAGTCCTCTTGTACTTAAGTCGCCATTATGCATTTTGAATTTAAATACGATGCAATTTCTGTGTTTCATCGTCAATAAGAAGGTCGAAGGGATACAGTAAACCTGAAGTGAAACATCGGAATCTAAAACTGGACTCACAGGAGAGGTTCAAAGCAAAGAAAGTGAGAGTGTCAGTCCTCTTTTACTTAAGTCGGCATTGTACCTTTCGTATTAAATTCCGATGCAAACTCTGTGTTTCATCGTCAATTAGAAGGTCCAATGGATACAGTAAACCTAAAGTGAAGCATCGGAATCTAAAACTGTACTCACAGGAGAGGTACAAATCATAGAAAGTGAGAGTGTTAGTCCTCTTCTACTTAGGTCGGCATTGTGCCTTTTGAATTTAATTCCGATGCAATTTCTGTGTTTCATCGTCTATAAGAACGTCCAAGGGATGCAGTAAACCTGAAGTGAAGCATCGGAATCCAAAACTAGACTCACAGGAGTGATTCAAATCATAGAAAGTTAGAGTGTCACTCCTCTTGTACTTAAGTCGGTATTGTGAGTTTTGTATTAAATTCGGATGCAATTTCTGTGTTTCATCGTCAATAAGAAGGCCCAAGGTATACAGTAAACCTGAAGTGAAGCATCGGAATCTAAAACTGGACTCACAGGAGACGTTCAAATCATAGAAAGTTAGAGTGTCACTCCTCTTGTACTCAAGTCGGTATTGTGCCATTTGTATTAAATTCGGATGCAATTTCTGTGTTTCATCGTCAATAAGAAAGTCCAAGGGGTACAGTAAACCTGAAGTGAAGCATCGGAATCTAAAACTGGACTCACAGGAGAGGTTCAAATCATAGAAAGTTATAATGTAACTCCTCTTGTACTTAATTTGGCAATGTGCCTTTTGTATTAAATTCGGATGCAATTTCTGTGTTTCATCGTCAATAAGAAGGTCCAAGGGATACAGTAAACCTTAAGTTAAGCATCGGAATCTAAAACTGGGCTCGCAGGAGAGGTTCAAATCACAGAATGTTAGAGCGTCAGTCATCTTTTACTTAAGACGGCATTGTGCTATTTGTATTAATTTCGGATGCGATTTCTGTGTTTTATCGTCAACAAGAAGGTCCAAGGGATACAGTAAACCTGAAGTGAAGCATCGGAATCTAAATCTGACCTCACAGGAGAAGTTCGAATCATAGAAAGTGATAGTGTCAGTCCTCTTGTACTTAAGTCGGCATTGTGCCATTTGAATTAAATTCGGATGCAATTTCTGTGTTTCATCGTCATTAAGAAGGTCCAAGAGATACAGTAAACTTGAGGTGAAGCATCGGAATCTAAAACTGGACTCACAGGAGAGTTTCAAATCATAGAAAGTGAGAGTGTCAGTACTCTTGTACTTAAGTCACCATTGTGGTATTTGTATTAATTTCGGATGCAATTTCTGTGTTTCATCGTCAATAAGAAGGTCCAAGGGATAAGGTAAACCTGAAGTGAAGAATCGGAATCTAAAACTGGACTCACAGGAGAGTTTCAAATCATAGAAAGTGAGAGTGTCACTCCTCTTGTACTTAAGTCGGTATTGTGAGTTTTGTATTAAATTCGGATGCAATTTCTGTGTTTCATCGTCAATAAGAAGGCCCAAGGTATACAGTAAACCTGAATTGAAGCATCGGAATCTAAAACTGGACTCACAGGAGAGGTTCAAATCATCGAATGTTAGAGTGTCACTCCTCTTGTACTCAAGTGGGTATTGTGCCATTTGTATTAAATTCGGATGCAATTTCTGTGTTTCATCGTCAATAAGAAAGTCCAAGGGGTACAGTAAACCTGAAGTGAAGCATCGGAATCTAAAACTGGACTCACAGAAGAGGTTCATTTCATAGAAAGTTAGAATGTAAGTCCTCTTGTACTTAAGTCGGCATTGTGCCTTTTGTATTAAATTCGGATGCAATTTCTGTGTTTCATCGTCAATAAGAAGGTCCAAGGGATACAGTAAACCTTCAGTGACGCATCGGAATCTAAAACTGGACTCGCAGGAGAGGTTCAAATCGCAGAATGTTCGAGCGTCAGTCCTCTTTACTTAAGACGGCATTGTGCTATTTGTATTAATTTCGGATGCTATTTCTGTGTTTTATCGTCAACAAGAAGGTCCAAGGGATACAGTAAACCTGAAGTGAAGCATCGGAATCGAAATCTGACCTCACAGGAGAGGTTCGAATCATAGAAAGTGATAGTGTCAGTCCTCTTGTACTTAAGTCGTCATTGTGCCATTTGTATTAAATTCGGATGCAATTTCTGTGTTTCATCATCAATAAGAAGGTCCAAGGGATACAGTAAACCTGAAGTGAAGCATCGGAATCTAAAACTGGACTCACAGCAGAGTTTCCAATCATAGAAAGTGAGAGTGTCAGTCCTCTTTTACTTAAGTCGGCATTGTGCTGTTTGAATTTAATTCCGATGCAATTTCTGTGTTTCATCGTCAATAAGAAGGTCCAAGGGATAAGGAAACCTGACGTGAAGAATCGGAATCTAAAACTGGACTCACAGGAGATGTTCAAATCATTGAAAGTGAGAGTGTCAGTCCTCTTGTAATTAAGTCGCCATTGTGATTTTTGTAAACAATTCGGATGTAATTTCTGTGTTTCATCGTCAATAAGAAGGTCCAAGGTATACAGTAACCTGAAGTGAAGCAAAGGAATCTAAAACTGGACTCACAGGAGAGGTTCAAATCATAGAAAGTGAGAGTGTCAGTCCTCTAGTACTTAAGTCGGCATTGAGCCTTTTGAATTGAATTCCGATGCAATTTCTGTGTTTCATCGTCAATAAGAAAGTGCAAGGTATACAGTAAACCTGAAGTGAAGCATCGGAATCTAAAACTGGAGTTACAGGAGAGGTTCAAATCATAGAATGTGAGAGTGTTAGTCCTCTTCGACTTAGGTCGGCATTGTGCCTTTTGAATTTAATTCCGATGCAATTTCTGTGTTTCATCGTGTATAAGAACGTCCAAGGGATACAGTAAACCTGACGTGAAGCATCGGAATCTAAAACTGGACTCACAGGAGTGATTCAAATCATAGAAAGTAAGAGTGTCACTCCTCTTGTACTTAAGTCGGTATTGTGAGTTTTGTATTAAATTCGGATGCAATTTCTGTGTTTCATCGTCAATAAGAAGGCCCAAGGTATACAGTAAACCTGAAGTGAGCATCGGAATCTAAAACTGGACTCACAGGAAAGGTTCAAATCATCGAATGTTAGAGTGTCACTCCTCTTGTACTCAAGTCGGTATTGTGCCATTTGTATTAAATTCGGATGCAATTTCTGTGTTTCATCGTCAGTAAGATAGGCCAAGGGGTACAGTAAACTTGAAGTGAAGCATCGGAATCTAAAACTGGACTCACAGAAGAGGTTCATTTCATAGAAAGTTAGAATGTATGTCATCTTGTACTTGAGTCGCCATTGTCATTTTTGTATTAAATTCGGATGCAATTTCTGTGTTTCATCGTCAATACGAAGGTCAAAGGGATACAGTAAACCTGAAGTGAAGCATCGGAATCAAAAACTGGACTCACAGGAGAGGTTCAAATCATAGAAAGTTAGAGTGTCAGTCCTCTTGTACTTAAGTCGGCAATGTACCTTTTGTATTAAATTCGGATGCCAACTCTATGTTTCATCGACAATTAGAAGGTCCAGTTGATACAGTAAACCTGAAGTGAAGCTTCGGAATCTAAAACTGGACTTACAGGAGAGGTGCAAATCATAGAAAGTGAGAGTGTCAGTCCTCTTGTACTTAAGCCGCCATTGTGATTGTTGTATTAAATTCGGATGCAATTTCTGTGTTTCATCGTCAATAAGAAGGTCCAAGGGATACAGTAAACGTGAGGTGAAGCATCGGAATCTAAAACTGGACTCACAGGAGAGGTTCAAATCATAGAAAGTGAGAGTGTCAGTCCTCTTGTACTTAAGACACCATTGTGAGTTTTGTATTAATTTCGGATGCAATTTCTGTGTTTCATCGTCAATAAGAAGGTCCGACGGATACAGTAAACCTGAAGTGAAGCATCGGAATCTAAAACTGGACTCACAGGAGAGGTTCAAATCATAGAAAGTTAGAGTGTCAGTCCTCTTGTACCTAAGTCGCCATTGTGCCTTTTGTATTAAATTCGGATGCAGTTTCTGTGTTTCATCGTCAATCAGAAGGTCCAAGGGATACAGTAAACCTGAAGTGAAGCATCGGAATCTAAAACTGGACTCACAGGAGAGGTTCAAATCATAGAAAGTTAGAGTGTCAGTCCTCTTGTACTTAAGTCGGCATTGTGCCTTTTGAATTAAATTCGGATGCAATTTCTGTGTTTCATCGTCAATAAGAAGGTCAAAGGGATACAGTAAACCTGAAGTGAAGCATCGGAATGTAAAACTGGACTCACAGGAGAGGATCAAATCATAGAAAGTGAGAGTGTCAGTCCTCTTGTACTCAAGACAACATTGTGAGTTTTGTATTAATTTCGGATGCAATTTCTGTGTTTCATCGTCAATAAGAAGGTCCAACAGATACAGTAAACCTGAGGTGAAGCATCGGAATCAGAAACTGGACTCACAGGAGGGGTTCAAATCATAGAAAGTTAGAGTGTCACTCCGCTATACTTAAGTCGGTAATGTGCCTTTTGTATTAAATTAGGATGCAATTTCTGTGTTTCATTGTCAATAAGAAGGTCCAAGGGATACAGTAAACCTTAAGTGAAGCATCGGAATTTAAAACTGGATTCGCAGGAGAGGTTCAAATCACAGAATGTTAGAGCGTCAGTCCTCTTTTACTTAAGACGGCATTGTGCTATTTGTATTAATTTCGGATGCGATTTCTGTGTTTTATCGTCAACAAGAAGGTCCAAGGGATACAGTAAACCTGAAGTGAAGCATCGGAATCTAAATCTGACCTCACAGGAGAGGTTCGAATCATAGAAAGTGTGAGTGTCAGTCCTCTTGTACTGAAGTGGCATTGTGCCATTTGTATTGAATTCGGATGCAATTTCTGTGTTTCATCGTTAATAAGAAGGTCCAACAGATACAGTAAACCTGAGGTGAAGCATCGGAATCAGAAACTGGACTCACAGGAGGGGTTCAAATCATAGAAAGTGAGAGTGTCAGTCCTCTTGTAGTTAAGTCACCATTGTGACTTTTGTATTAATTTCGGATGCAATTTCTGTGTTTCATCGTCTATAAGAACGTCCAAGGGATGCAGTAAACCAGAAGTGAAGCATCGGAATCCAAAACTAGACTCACAGGAGTGATTCAAATCATAGAAAGTGAGAGTGTCACTCCTCTTGTACTCAAGTCGGTATTGTGCCATTTGTATTAAATTCGGATGCAATTTCTGTGTTTCATCGTCAATAAGAAAGTCCAAGGGGTACAGTAAACCTGAAGTGAAGCATCGGAATCTAAAACTGGACTCACAGGAGAGGTTCAAATCATAGAAAGTTATAATGTAACTCCTCTTGTACTTAAGTCGGCAATGTGCCTTTTGTATTAAATTCGGATGCAATTTCTGTGTTTCATCGTCAATAAGAAGGTCCAAGGGATACAGTAAACCTTAAGTTAAGCATCGGAATCTAAAACTGGGCTCGCAGGAGAGGTTCAAATCACAGAATGTTAGAGCGTCAGTCATCTTTTACTTAAGACGGCATTGTGCTATTTGTATTAATTTCGGATGCGATTTCTGTGTTTTATCGTCAACAAGAAGGTCCAAGGGATACAGTAAACCTGAAGTGAAGCATCGGAATCCAAATCTGACCTCACAGGAGAGGTTCGAATCATAGAAAGTGATAGTGTCAGTCCTCTTGTACTTAAGTCGGCATTGTGCCATTTGTATTAAATTCGGATGCAATTTCTGTGTTTCATCGTCAGTAAGAAGGTCCAAGAGATACAGTAAACTTAAGGTGAAGCATCGGAATCTAAAACTGGACTCACAGGAGAGGTTCAAATCATAGAAAGTGAGAATGTCAGTACTCTTGTACTTAAGTCGCCATTGTGGTATTTGTATTAATTTCGGATGCAATTTCTGTGTTTCTACGTCAATAAGAAGGTCCAAGGGATACAGTAAACCTGAAGTGAAGCATCAGAATCTAAAACTGGACTCACGGGAGAGGTTCAAATCATAGAAAGTTAGAGTGTCAGTCCTCTAGTACTTAAGTCGGCATTGTGCCTTTTGTATTAAATTCGGGTGCACACTCTGTGTTTCATCGTCAATACAAAGGTCCAAGGGATACAGTAAACCTGTAGTGAAGCATCGGAATCTAAAACTGGACTCACATGAGTGGTTCAAATCATAGAAAGTTAGAGTGTCTGTCCTCTTGTACTTAAGTCGGCATTGTGCTTTTTGAATTTAATTCCGATGCAATTTCTGTGTTTCATCGTCAATAAGAAGGTCCAAGGGATACAGTAAACCTGAAGTGAAGCATCGGAATCTAAAACTGGACTCACAGGAGGGATTCAAATCATAGAAAGTTAGAGTGTCACTCCGCTATACTTAAGTCGGTAATGTGCCTTTTGTATTAAATTAGGATGCAATTTCTGTGTTTCATTGTCAATAAGAAGGTCCAAGGGATACAGTAAACCTTAAGTGAAGCATCGGAATTTAAAACTGGATTCGCAGGAGAGGTTCAAATCACAGAATGTTAGAGCGTCAGTCCTCTTTTACTTAAGACGGCATTGTGCTATTTGTATTAATTTCGGATGCGATTTCTGTGTTTTATCGTCAACAAGAAGGTCCAAGGGATACAGTAAACCTGAAGTGAAGCATCGGAATCTAAATCTGACCTCACAGGAGAGGTTCGAATCATAGAAAGTGTGAGTGTCAGTCCTCTTGTACTGAAGTGGCATTGTGCCATTTGTATTGAATTCGGATGCAATTTCTGTGTTTCATCGTTAATAAGAAGGTCCAACAGATACAGTAAACCTGAGGTGAAGCATCGGAATCAGAAACTGGACTCACAGGAGGGGTTCAAATCATAGAAAGTGAGAGTGTCAGTCCTCTTGTAGTTAAGTCACCATTGTGACTTTTGTATTAATTTCGGATGCAATTTCTGTGTTTCATCGTCTATAAGAACGTCCAAGGGATGCAGTAAACCAGAAGTGAAGCATCGGAATCCAAAACTAGACTCACAGGAGTGATTCAAATCATAGAAAGTGAGAGTGTCACTCCTCTTGTACTCAAGTCGGTATTGTGCCATTTGTATTAAATTCGGATGCAATTTCTGTGTTTCATCGTCAATAAGAAAGTCCAAGGGGTACAGTAAACCTGAAGTGAAGCATCGGAATCTAAAACTGGACTCACAGGAGAGGTTCAAATCATAGAAAGTTATAATGTAACTCCTCTTGTACTTAAGTCGGCAATGTGCCTTTTGTATTAAATTCGGATGCAATTTCTGTGTTTCATCGTCAATAAGAAGGTCCAAGGGATACAGTAAACCTTAAGTTAAGCATCGGAATCTAAAACTGGGCTCGCAGGAGAGGTTCAAATCACAGAATGTTAGAGCGTCAGTCATCTTTTACTTAAGACGGCATTGTGCTATTTGTATTAATTTCGGATGCGATTTCTGTGTTTTATCGTCAACAAGAAGGTCCAAGGGATACAGTAAACCTGAAGTGAAGCATCGGAATCCAAATCTGACCTCACAGGAGAGGTTCGAATCATAGAAAGTGATAGTGTCAGTCCTCTTGTACTTAAGTCGGCATTGTGCCATTTGTATTAAATTCGGATGCAATTTCTGTGTTTCATCGTCAGTAAGAAGGTCCAAGAGATACAGTAAACTTAAGGTGAAGCATCGGAATCTAAAACTGGACTCACAGGAGAGGTTCAAATCATAGAAAGTGAGAGTGTCAGTACTCTTGTACTTAAGTCGCCATTGTGGTATTTGTATTAATTTCGGATGCAATTTCTGTGTTTCTACGTCAATAAGAAGGTCCAAGGGATACAGTAAACCTGAAGTGAAGCATCAGAATCTAAAACTGGACTCACGGGAGAGGTTCAAATCATAGAAAGTTAGAGTGTCAGTCCTCTAGTACTTAAGTCGGCATTGTGCCTTTTGTATTAAATTCGGGTGCACACTCTGTGTTTCATCGTCAATACAAAGGTCCAAGGGATACAGTAAACCTGTAGTGAAGCATCGGAATCTAAAACTGGACTCACATGAGTGGTTCAAATCATAGAAAGTTAGAGTGTCTGTCCTCTTGTACTTAAGTCGGCATTGTGCTTTTTGAATTTAATTCCGATGCAATTTCTGTGTTTCATCGTCAATAAGAAGGTCCAAGGGATAAGGTAAACCTGAAGTGAAGAATCGGAATCTAAAACTGGACTCACAGGAGATGTTCAAATCATGGAAAGTGAGAGTGTCAGTCCTCTTGTACTTAAGTCGCCATTGTGATTTTTGTAAAAAATTCGGATGTAATTTCTGTGTTTCATCTTCAATAAGAAGGTCCAAGGTATACAGTAACCTGAAGTGAAGCAAAGGAATCTAAAACTGGACTCACAGGAGAGGTTCAAATCATAGAAAGTGAGAGTGTCAGTCCTCTAGTACTTAAGTCGGCATTGAGCCTTTTGAATTGAATTCCGATGCAATTTCTGTGTTTCATCGTCAATAAGAAAGTGCAAGGTATACAGTAAACCTGAAGTGAAGCAAAGGAATCGAAAACTGGACTCACAGGAGAGGTTCAAATCATAGAAAGTTAGAGTGTCAGTCCTCTTGCACTTAAGTCGGCATTGTACCTTTTGTATTAAATTCGGATGCAAACTCTGTGTTTCATCGTCAATTAGAAGGTCCAAGGGATACAGTGAACCTGAAGTGAAGCATCGGAATCTAAAACTGGACTCACAGGAGAGGTTCAAATCATAGAAAGTGAGAGTGTTAGTCCTCTTCTACTTAGGTCGGCATTGTGCCTTTTGAATTTAATTCCGAAGCAATTTCTGTATTTCATCGTCTATAAGAACGTCCAAGGGATACAGTAAACCTGAAGTGAAGCATCGGAATCTAAAACTGGACTCACAGGAGTGATTCAAATCATAGAAAGTTAGAGTGTCACTCCTCTTGTACTTAAGTCGGTATTGTGAGTTTTGTATTAAATTCGGATGCAATTTCTGTGTTTCATCGTCAATAAGAAGGCCCAAGGTATACAGTAAACCTGAAGTGAAGCATCGGAATCTAAAACTGGACTCACAGGAGAGGTTCAAATCATAGAAAGTTAGAGTGTCACTCCTCTTGTACTCAAGTCGGTATTGTGCCATTTGTATTAAATTCGGATGCAATTTCTGTGTTTCATCGTCAATAAGAAAGTCCAAGGGGTACAGTAAACCTGGAGTGAAGCATCGGAATCTAAAACTGGACTCACAGGAGAGGTTCAAATCATAGAAAGTTAGAATGTAAGTCCTCTTGTACTTAAGTCGGCAATGTGCCTTTTGTATTAAATTCGGATGCAATTTCTGTGTTTCATCGTCAATAAGAAGGTCCAAGGGATACAGTAAACCTTAAGTGAAGCATCGGAATCTAGAACTGGACTCGCAGGAGAGGTTCAAATCACAGCATGTTAGAGCGTCAGTCATCTTTTACTTAAGACGGCATTGTGCTATTTGTATTAATTTCGGATGCGATTTCTGTGTTTTATCGTCAACAAGAAGGTCCAAAGGATACAGTAAACCTGAAGTGAAGCATCGGAATCTAAATCTGACCTCACAGGAGAGGTTCGAATCATAGAAAGTGAGAGTGTCAGTCCTCTTGTACTTAAGTCGGCATTGTGCCATTTGTATTAAATTCGGATGCAATTTCTGTGTTTCATCGTCAGTAAGAAGGTCCAAGAGATACAGTAAACTTGAGGTGAAGCATCGGAATCTAAAACTGGACTCACAGGAGAGGTTCAAATCATAGAAAGTGAGAGTGTCAGTACTCTTGTACTTAAGTCACCATTGTCATATTTGTATTAATTTCGGATGCAATTTCTGTGCTTCATCGTCAATAAGAAGGTCCAAGGGATACAGTAAACCTGAAGTGAAGCATCAGAATCTAAAACTGGACTCACGGGAGAGGTTTAAATCATAGAAAATTAGAGTGTCAGTCCTCTAGTACTTAAGTCGGCATTGTGCCTTTTGTATTAAATTCGGGTGCAAACTCTGTAATACATCGTCAATACAAAGGTCCAAGGGATACAGTAAACCTGTAGTGAAGCATCGGAATCTAAAACAGGACTCACATGAGTGGTTCAAATCATAGAAAGTTAGAGTGTCTGTCCTCTTGTACTTAAGTCGGCATTGTGCTTTTTGAATTTAATTCCGATGCAATTTCTGTGTTTCATCGTCAATAAGAAGTCCAAGGGATACGGTAAACATGAAGTGAAGCATCGGAATCTAATACTGGACTCACAGCAGAGTTTCCAATCATAGAGAGTGAAAGTGTCAGTCCTCTTTTACTTAAGTCGGCATTGTGCGGTTTGAATTTAATTCCGATGCAATTTCTGTGTTTCATCGTCAATAAGAAGGTCCAAGGGATAAGGTAAACCTGAAGTGAAGAATCGGAATCTAAAACTGGACTCACAGGAGATGTTCAAATCATGGAAAGTGAGAGTGTCAGTCCTCTTGTACTTAAGTCGCCATTGTGATTTTTGTAAAAAATTCGGATGTAATTTCTGTGTTTCATCGTCAATAAGAAGGTCCAAGGTATACAGTAACCTGAAGTGAAGCAAATTAATCTAAAACTGGACTCACAGGAGAGGATCAAATCATAGAAAGTGAGAGTGTCAGTCCTCTAGTACTTAAGTCGGCATTGAGCCTTTTGAATTGAATTCCGATTCAATTTCTGTGTTTCATCGTCAATAAGAAGGTGCAAGGTATACAGTAAACCTGAAGTGAAGCATCGGAATTTAAAACTGAAGTTACAGGAGAGGTTCAAAACATAGAATGTGAGAGTGTTAGTCCTCTTCTACTTAGTTCGGCATTGTGCCTTTTGAATTTAATTCCGATGCAATTTCTGTGTTTCATCGTCAATAAGAAGGTGCAAGGTATACAGTAAACCTGACGTGAAGCATCGGAATCTAAAACTGGACTCACAGGAGTGATTCAAATCATAGAAAGTTAGAGTGTCACTCCTCTTGTACTTAAGTCGGTATTGTGCCTTTTGTATTAAATTCGGATGCAATTTCTGTGTTTCATCGTCAAAAAGAAGGTCCAAGGGATACAGTAAACCTTCAGTGACGCATCGGAATCTAAAACTGGACTCGCAGGAGAGGTTCAAATCGCAGAATGTTCGAGCGTCAGTCCTCTTTACTTAAGACGGCATTGTGCTATTTGTATTAATTTCGGATGCGATTTCTGTGTTTTATCGTCAACAAGAAGGTCCAAGGGATACAGTAAACCTGAAGTGAAGCATCGGAATCGAAATCTGACCTCACAGGAGAGGTTCGAATCATAGAAAGTGATAGTGTCAGTCCTCTTGTACTTAAGTCGTCATTGTGCCATTTGTAATAAATTCGGATGCAATTTCTGTGTTTCATCATCAATAAGAAGGTCCAAGGGATACAGTAAACCTGAAGTGAAGCATCGGAATCTAAAACTGGACTCACAGCAGAGTTTCCAATCATAGAAAGTGAGAGTGTCAGTCCTCTTTTACTTAAGTCGGCATTGTGCGGTTTGAATTTAATTCCGATGCAATTTCTGTGTTTCATCGTCAATAAGAAGGTCCAAGGGATAAGGTAAACCTGACGTGAAGAATCGGAATCTAAAACTGGACTCACAGGAGATGTTCAAATCATGGAAAGTGAGAGTGTCAGTCCTCTTGTAATTAAGTCGCCATTGTGATTTTTGTAAACAATTCGGATGTAATTTCTGTGTTTCATCGTCAATAAGAAGGTCCAAGGTATACAGTAACCTGAAGTGAAGCAAAGGAATCTAAAACTGGAGTTACAGGAGAGGTTCAAATCATAGAATGTGAGAGTGTTAGTCCTCTTCGACTTAGGTCGGCATTGTGCCTTTTGAATTTAATTCCGATGCAATTTCTGTGTTTCATCGTGTATAAGAACGTCCAAGGGAAACAGTAAACCTGACGTGAAGCATCGGAATCTAAAACTGGACTCACAGGAGTGATTCAAATCATAGAAAGTTAGAGTGTCACTCCTCTTGTACTTAAGTCGGTATTGTGAGTTTTGTATTAAATTCGGATGCAATTTCTGTGTTTCATCGTCAATAAGAAGGCCCAAGGTATACAGTAAACCTGAAGTGAAGCATCGGAATCTAAAACTGGACTCACAGGAGAGGTTCAAATCATCGAATGTTAGAGTGTCACTCCTCTTGTACTCAAGTCGGTATTGTGCCATTTGTATTAAATTGGGATGCAATTTCTGTGTTTCATCGTCAGTAAGATAGTCCAAGGGGTACAGTAAACTTGAAGTGAAGCATCGGAATCTAAAACTGGACTCACAGAAGAGGTTCATTTCATAGAAAGTTAGAATGTAAGTCCTCTTGTACTTAAGTCGGCATTGTGCCTTTTGTATTAAATTCGGATGCAATTTCTGTGTTTCATCGTCAATAAGATGGTCCAAGGGATACAGTAAAACCTGAAGTGAAGCATCGGAATCTATAACTGGACTCACAGGAGAGGTTCAAATCATAGAAAGTTAGAGTGTCAGTCCTCTTTTACTTAAGTCATCATTGTGCCATTTGTTTCAAATTCGGATGCAATGTCTGTGTTTCATCGTCAATTAGAAGGTCCAAGGGATACAGTAAAACCTGAAGTGAAGCATCGGAATCTATAACTGGACTCACAGGAGAGGTACCAATCATCGAATGTTAGAGTGACACTCCTCTTGTACTCAAGACGGTATTGTGCCATTTGTAATAAATTCGGATGCAATTTCTGTGTTTCATTGTCAATAAGAAGGTCCAAGGGATACAGTAAACCTTAAGTGACGCATCGGAATCTAAAAGTGGACTCGCAGGAGAGGTTCAAATCACAGAGCGTTAGAGCGTCAGTCCTCTTTTACTTAAGACGGCATTGTGCTATTTGTATTAATTTCGGATGCGATTTCTGTGTTTTATCGTCAACAAGACGGTCCAAGGGATACAGTAAACCTGAACTGAAGCATCGGAATCTAAATCTGACCTCACAGGAGAGGTTCGAATCATAGAAAGTGAGAGTGTCAGTCCTCTTGTACTTAAGTCGTCATTGTGCCATTTGTATTAAATTCGGATGCAATGTCTGTGTTTCATCGTCAGTAAGAAGGTCCAAGAGATACAGTAAACCTGAGGTGAAGCATCGGAATCTAAAACTGGACTCACAGGAGAGGTTCAAATCATAGAATGTGAGAGTGTCAGTCCACTTGTACTTAAGTCACCATTGTGACTTTTGTATTAATTTCGGATGCAATTTCTGTGTTTCATCATCAATAAGATGGTCCAAGGGATACAGTAAACCTGAAGTGAAGCATCGGAATCTAAAACTGGACTCACAGCAGAGTTTCCAATCATAGAAAGTGAGAGTGTCAGTCCTCTTTTACTTAAGTCGGCATTGTGCGGTTTGAATTTAATTCCGATGCAATTTCTGTGTTGCATCGTCAATAAGAAGGTCCAAGGGATAAGGTAAACCTGAAGTGAAGAATCGGAATCTAAAACTGGACTCACAGGAGATGTTCAAATCATGGAAAGTGAGAGTGTCAGTCCTCTTGTAATTAAGTCGCCATTGTGATTTTTGTAAAAAATTCGGATGTAATTTCTGTGTTTCATCGTCAATAAGAAGGTCCAAGGTACACAGTAACCTGAAGTGAAGCAAAGGAATCTAAAACTGGACTCACAGGAGAGGTTCAAATCATAGAAAGTGAGAGTGTCAGTCCTCTATTACTTAAGTCGGCATTGAGCCTTTTGAATTGAATTCCGATGCAATTTCTGTGTTTCATCGTCAATAAGAAGGTGCAAGGTATACAGTAAACCTGAAGTGAAGCATCGGAATCTAAAACTGGAGTTACAGGAGAGGTTCAAATCATAGAATGTGAGAGTGTTAGTCCTCTTCTACTTAGGTCGGCATTGTGCCTTTTGAATTTAATTCCGATGCAATTTCTGTGTTTCATCGTCTATAAGAACGTCCAAGGGATACAGTAAACCTGACGTGAAGCATCGGAATCTAAAACTGGACTCACAGGAGTGATTCAAATCATAGAAAGTTAGAGTGTCACTCCTCTTGTACTTAAGTCGGTATTGTGAGTTTTGTATTAAATTCGGATGCAATTTCTGTGTTTCATCGTCAATAAGAAGGCCCAAGGTATACAGTAAACCTGAAGTGAAGCATCGGAATCTAACACTGGACTCACAGGAGAGGTTCAAATCATCGAATGTTAGAGTGTCACTCCTCTTGTACTCAAGTCGGTATTGTGCAATTTGTATTAAATTCGGATGCAATTTCTGTGTTTCATCGTCAATAAGAAAGTCCAAGGGGTACAGTAAACCTGAAGTGAAGCATCGGAATATATAACTGGACTCACAGAAGAGGTTCATTTCATAGAAAGTTAGAATGTAAGTCCTCTTGTACTTAAGTCGGCATTGTGCCTTTTGTATTAAATTCGGATGCAATTTCTGTGTTTCATCGTCAATAAGAAGGTCCAAGGGATACAGTAAACCTTCAGTGACGCATCGGAATCTAAAACTGGACTCGCAGGAGAGGTTCAAATCGCAGAATGTTAGAGCGTCAGTCCTATTTTACTTAAGACGGCATTGTGCTATTTTCATTAATTTCGGATGCGATTTCTGTGTTTTATCGTCAACAAGAAGGTCCAAGGGATACAGTAAACCTGAAGTGAAGCATCGGAATCGAAATCTGACCTCACAGGAGAGGTTCGAATCATAGAAAGTGATAGTGTCAGTCCTCTTGTACTTAAGTCGTCATTGTGCCATTTGTATTAAATTCGGATGCAATTTCTGTGTTTCATCGTCAGTAAGAAGGTCCAAGAGATACAGTAAACCTGAGGTGAAGCATCGGAATCTAAAACTGGACTCACAGGAGAGGTTCAAATCATAGAATGTGAGAGTGTCAGTCCACTTGTACTTAAGTCACCATTGTGACTTTTGTATTAATTTCGGATGCAATTTCTGTGTTTCATCGTCAATTAGAAGGTCCAAGGGATACAGTAAAACCTGAAGTGAATCATCGGAATCTATAACTGGACTCACAGGAGAGGTTCAAATCATAGAAAGTGAGAGCGTCAGTCCTCTAGTACTTAAGTCGGCATTGAGTCTTTTGAATTTAATTCCGATGCAATTTCTGTGTTTCATCGTCTATAAGAACGTCCAAGGGATACAGTAATCCTGACATGAAGTATCGGAATCTAAAACTGGACTCACAGGAGTGATTCAAATTATAGAAAGTTAGAGTGTCACTCCTCTTGTTCTTAAGTCGGTATTGTGAGTTTTGTGTTAAATTCGGATGCAATTTCTGTGTTTCATCGTAAATAAGAAGGCCCAAGATATACAGTAAACCTGAAGTGAAGCATCGGAATCTAAAACTGGACTCACAGGAGAGGTTCCAATCATCGAATGTTAGAGTGACACTCCTCTTGTACTCAGGACGGTATTGTGCCATTTGTATTAAATTCGGATGCAATTTCTGTGTTTCATCGTCAATAAGAAAGTCCAAGGGATACAGTAAACCTTAAGTGACGCATCTTAATCTAAAAAAGGACTCGCAGGAGAGGTTCAAGTCACAGAACGTTAGAGCGTCAGTCCTCTTTGACTTAAGACGGCATTGTGCTATTTGTATTAATTTCGGATGCGATTTCTGTGTTTTATCGTCAACAAGACGGTCCAAGGGATACAGTAAACCTGAAGTGAAGCATCGGAATCTAAATCTGACCTCACAGGAGGGGTTCGAATCATAGAAAGAGAGAGTGTCAGTCCTCTTGTACTTAAGTCGTCATTGTGCCATTTGTATTAAATTCGGATGCAATTTCTGTGTTTCATCGTCAGTAAGAAGGTCCAAGAGATACAGTAAACCTGATGTGAAGCATCGGAATCTAAAACTGGACTCACAGGAGAGGTTCAAATCATAGAATGTGAGAGTGTCAGTCCAATTGTACTTAAGCCACCATTGTGACTTTTGTATTAATTTCGGATGCAATTTCTGTGTTTCATCGTCAATAAGAAGGTCCAAGGGATACAGTAAACCTGAAGTGAAGCATCGGAATCTAAAACTGGGCTCACGGGAGAGGTTCAAATCATAGAAAGTTAGAGTGTCAGTCCTCTAGTACTTAAGTCGGCATTGTGCCTTTTGTATTAAATTCGGTTGCAAACTCTGTGTTTCATCGTCAATAGAAAGGTCCAAGGGATACAGTAAACCTGAAGTGAAGCATCAGGGTCTAAAACTGGACTCACATGAGTGGTTTAAATCATTGAAAGTTAGAGTGTCAGTCCTCTTGTACTTAAGTCGGCATTGTGCCTTTTGAATTTAATTCCGATGCAATTTCTGTGTTTCATCGTCAATAAGAAGGTCCAAAGCATACAGTAAACCTGAAGTGAAGCATCGGAATCTAATACTGGACTCACAGCAGAGTTTCAAATCATAGAAAGTTACAGTGTCAGTCCGCTTTTACTTAAGTCGGCATTGTGTTGTTTGAATTTAATTTCGATGCAATTTCTATGTTTCATCGTCAATAAGAAGGTCCAAGGGATACAGTAAACCTGAAGTGAAGCATCGGAATCTAAAACTGGACTCACAGGAGATGTTCAAATCATAGAAAGTGAAAGTGTCAGTCATCTTGTGCTTAAGTCGTCATTGTGCCATTTGTATTAAATTCGGATGCAATTTCTGTGTTTCATCGTCAGTAAGAAGGTCCAAGGGATACAGTAAACCTGAAGTGAAGCATCGGAATCTAAAACTGGACACATAGGAAAGGTTCAAATCATAGAAAGTGAGAGTGTCAGTCCTCTAGTACTTAAGTCGGCATTGAGCCTTTTGAATTTAATTCCGATGCAATTTCTGTGTTTCATCGTCAATAACAAGGTGCAAGGTATACAAAAACGTGAAGTGAAGCATCGGAATCTAAAACTGGACTTACAGGAGAAGTTAAAATCATAGAAAGTGAGAGTGTTAGTCCTCTTCTACTTAGGTCGGCATTGTGCCTTTTGAATTTAATTCCGATGCAATATCTGTGTTTCATCGTCTATAAGAACGTCCGAGGGATACAGTAAACCTGAAGTGAAGCATTGGAATCTAAAACTGGACTAACAGGAGAGATTCAAATCATAGAAAGCTAAAGTGTCACTCCTCTTGTACTTAAGTCGGTATTGTGAGTTTTGTATTAAATTCGGATGCAATTCCTGTGTTTCATAGTCAATAAGAAGGTCCAAGGGATACAGTAAACCTGAAGTGAATCATCGGAATCTAAAACTGACTTCACAGGAGAGGTTCATATCATAGAAAGGTAGAGTATCAGTCCTCTTGTACTTAAGTCGGCATTGTGCCATTTGTATTAAGTTCGGATGCAAACTCTGTGTTTCATCGTCAATAAGAAGGTCAAACGGAAACAGTAAACCTGAAGTGAAGCATCGGAATCTAAAACTAACTTCACAGGAGAGGTTCAAATCATAGAAAGTGAGAGTGTCAGTCCTCTTTTACTTAAGTCGGGATTGTGCGTTTTGAATTTAATTCCGATGCAATTTCTGTGTTTCATCGTCAGTAAGAAGGCCCAAGGTATACAGTAACCCTTAAGTGACGCATCGGAATCTAAAACTGGACTCGCAGGAGAGATTCAAATCACAGAATGTTAGAGCGTCAGCCCTCTTTTACTTAAGACGGCATTGTGCTATTTGTATTAATTTCGGATGCGATTTCTGTGTTTTATCGTCAACAAGAAGGTCCAAGGGATACAGTAAACCTGAAGTGAAGCATCGGAATCTAAATCTGACCTCACAGGAGAGGTTCGAATCATAGAAAGTGAGAGTGTCCGTCCTCTTGTACTTAAGTCGTCATTGTGCCATTTGTATTAAATTCGGATGCATTTTCTGTGTTTCATCGTCAGTAAGAATGTCCAAGAGATACAGTAAACCTGAGGTGAAGCATCGGAATCTAAAACTGGACTCACAGGAAAGGTTCAAATCATAGAAAGTTAGAGTGTCACTCCTCTTGTACTCAAGTCGGTATTGTGCCATTTGTATTAAATTCGGATGCAATTTCTGTGTTTCATCGTCAATAAGAAAGTCCAAGAGGTACAGTAAACCTGAAGTGAAGCATCGGAATCTAAAACTGGACTCACAGGAGAGGTCCAAATCATAGAAAGTTAGAATGTAAGTCCTCTTGTACTTAAGTCGGCATTGTGCCTTTTGTATTAAATTCGGATGCAATTTCTGTGTTTCATCGTCAATAAGAAAGTGCAAGGTATACGGTAAATCTGAAGTGAAGCATCGGAATCCAAAACTGGACTCACAGGAGAGGTTCATATCATAGAAAGTGAGAGTGTCAGTCCTCTTGTACTTAAGTCGACATTGTGCCATTTGTATTAAATTCGGATGCAAATTTCTGTGTTTCATCGTCAATAAGAAGGTCCAAGAAATACAGTAAACCTGAAGTGAAGCATCAGAATCTAAAACTGGACTCACAGGAGAGGTTCAAATCATAGAAAGTTAGACTGTCTGTTCTCTTTTACTTAAGTTGGCATTGTGCCTTTTGTATTAAATTCCGTTGCAATTTCTGAGTTTCATCGTCAATCAGAAGGTGCAAGGTATACAGTAAACCCGAAGTGGAGCATCGCAATCTAAAACTGGACTCACAGGAGAGGTTCAAATCATAGAAAGTGAGAGTGTCAGTCCTCTTGTACTTAAGTCGGCATTGTGCCATTTGTATTAAATTCCGATGCAATTTCCATGTTTCATCGTCAATAAGAAGGTGCAAGGTATACAAGAAACCTGAAGTGAAGGATCGGAATTTGAAACTGGACTCACAGGAGAGGTACAAATCATAGAAAGTTAGAGTGTCACTCCTCTTGTACTTAAGTCGGTATTGTGCCTTTTGTATTAAATTCGGATGCAATTTCTGTGTTTTATCGTCAATAAGAAGGTCCAAGGGATACAGTCAACCAGAAGTGAAGCATCGGAATCTAAAACTGACGTCACAGGAGTGGTTCGAATCATAGAAAGTGAGAGTGTCAGCCCTCTTGTACGTAAGTCGGTATTGTGATATTTGTATTAAATTCGGATGCAATTTCTGTGTCTCATCGTAAATAAGAACGTCCAAGGTATATAGTAAACCTGACGTGAAGCATCAGAATCTAAAACTGGACTCATAGGGGAGGTTCAAATCATAGAAAGTGAGAGTGTCAGTCCTCTTCTACTTAGGTCGGAATTGTGCCTTTTGAATTTCATTCCGATGCAATTTCTGTGTTTCATCTTCAATAAGAAGGCCCAAGGGATACAGTAAACCTGAAGTGAAGCATCGATATTTGAAACTGGACACACAGGAGAGGTTCAAATCATAGAAAGTGAGAGTGTCAGTCCTCTTTTACTAAGGCAGGATTGTGCGTTTTGAATTTAATTCCGATGCAATATCTGTGTTTCATCGTCAATAAGAAGGTCCAAGGGATACAGCAAACCGGAAGTGAAGCATCGGAATCTTAAACTGGACTCACAGGAGAGGTTCAAATCATAGAAAGTGAGACTGTCAGTCCTATTGTACTTAAGTCGCCATTGTGATTTTTGTATTAAATTCAGATGCAATTTCTGTGTTTCATCGTCAATAAGAAGGTCCAAGGGATACAGTAAACCTGAAGTGAAGCATCGGAATCTAAAACTGGACTCACAGGAGAGGTTCAAATCATAGAAAGTGAGAGTGTTAGTCCCCGTCTACTTAGGTCGGCATTGTGCCTTTTTAATTTAATTCCGATGCAATTTCTGTGTTTCATCGTCAATCAGAAGGTGCAAGGTATACAGTAAACCCGAAGTGGAGCATCGCAATCTAAAACTGGACTCACAGGAGAGGTTCAAATCATAGAAAGTGAGAGTGTCAGTCCTCTTGTACTTAAGTCGGCATTGTGCCATTTGCATTAAATTCCGATGCAATTTCCATGTTTCATCGTCAATAAGAATGTGCAAGGTATACAAGTAACCTGAAGTGAAGGTTTGGAATTTAAAACTGGACTCACAGGAGAGGTACAAATCATAGAAAGTTAGAGTGTCACTCCTCTTGTACTTAAGTCGGTATTGTGCCTTTTGTATTAAATTCGGATGCAATTTCTGTGTTTTATCGTCAATAAGAAGGTCCAAGGGATACAGTAAACCAGAAGTGAAGCATCGGAATCTAAAACTGACGTCACAGGAGTGGTTCGAATCATAGAAAGTGAGAGTGTCAGTCCTCTTGTACGTAAGTCGGTATTGTGATATTTGTATTAAATTCGGATGCAATTTCTGTGTCTCATCGTAAATAAGAAGGTCCAAGGTATATAGTAAACCTGACGTGAAGCATCAGAATCTAAAACTGGACTCACAGGGGAGGTTCAAATCATAGAAAGTGAGAGTGTCAGTCCTCTTCTACTTAGGTCGGAATTGTGCCTTTTGAATTTCATTCCGATGCAATTTCTGTGTTTCATCTTCAATAAGAAGGCCCAAGGGATACAGTAAACCTGAAGTGAAGCATCGAAATTTGAAACTGGACACACAGGAGAGGTTCAAATCATAGTAAGTGAGAGTGTCAGTCCTCTTTTACTAAGGCAGGATTGTGCGTTTTGAATTTAATTCCGATGCAATATGTGTGTTTCATCGTCAATAAGAAGGTCCAAGGGATACAGCAAACCGGAAGTGAAGCATCGGAATCTTAAACTGGACTCACAGGAGAGGTTCAAATCATAGAAAGTGAGAGTGTCAGTCCTCTTGTACTTAAGTCGCCATTATGATTTTTGTATTACATTCGGATGCAATTTCTGTGTTTCATCGTCAATAAGAAGGTCCAAGGGATACAGTAAACCTGAAGTGAAGCATCGGAATCTAAAACTGGACTCACAGGAGAGGTTCAAATCATAGAAAGTGAGAGTGTTAGTCCCCGTCTACTTAGGTCGGCATTGTGCCTTTTTAATTTAATTCCGATGCAATTTCTGTGTTTAATCGTCAATCAGAAGGTGCAAGGTATACAGTAAACCCGAAGTGGAGCATCGCAATCTAAAACTGGACTCACAGGAGAGGTTCAAATCATAGAAAGTGAGAGTGTCAGTCCTCTTGTACTTAAGTCGGCATTATGCCATTTGTATTAAATTCCGATGCAATTTCCATGTTTCATCGTCAATAAGAAGGTCCAAGGTATACAAGAAACCTGAAGTGAAGGATCGGAATTTAAACCTGGACTCACAGGAGAGGTACAAATCATAGAAAGTTAGAGTGTCACTCCTCTTGTACTTAAGTCGGTATTGTGCCTTTTGTATTAAATTCGGATGCAATTTCTGTGTTTTATCGTCAATAAGAAGGTCCAAGGGATACAGTAAACTAGAAGTGAAGCATCGGAATCTAAAACTGACGTCACAGGAGTGGTTCGAATCATAGAAAGTGAGAGTGTCAGTCCTCTTGTACGTATGTCGGTATTGTGATATTTGTATTAAATTCGGATGCAATTTCTGTGTCACATCGTAAATGAGAAGGTCCAAGGTATATAGTAAACCTGACGTGAAGCATCGGAATCTAAAACTGGACTCACAGGGGAGGTTCAAATCATAGAAAGTGAGAGTGTCAGTCCTCTTCTACTTAGGTCGGAATTGTGCCTTTGGAATTTCATTCCGATGCAATTTCTGTGTTTCATCTTCAATAAGAAGGCCCAAGGGATACAGTAAACCTGAAGTGAAGCATCGGAATTTAAAACTGGACTCACAGGAGTGATTCAAATCATAGAAAGTTATAGTGTCAGTCCTCTTGTACTTAAGTCGGCATTGTGATTTTTGTATTAAATTCGGATGCAAACTCTGTGTTTCATCGTCAATAAGAAGGTCCAAGGGATACAGTAAACCTTAAGTGAAGCATCGGATTCTAAAACTGGACTCACAGGAGAGGTTCAAATCATAGAAAGTGAAAGTGTCAGTCCTCTTGTAATTAAGTCGGAATTGTGCCTTTTGAATTTAATTCCGATGCAATTTCTGTGTTTCATCGTCAATAAGAAGGTGCAAGGTATATAGTATACCTGACGTGAAGCATCAGAATCTAAAACTGGACTCACAGGGGAGGTTCAAATCATAGAAAGTGAGAGTGTCAGTCCTCTTCTACTTAGGTCGGAATTGTGCCTTTTGAATTTCATTCCGATGCAATTTCTGTGTTTCATCTTCAATAAGAAGGCCCAAGGGATACAGTAAACCTGAAGTGAAGCATCGAAATTTGAAACTGGACACACAGGAGAGGTTCAAATCATAGAAAGTGAGAGTGTCAGTCCTCTTTTACTAAGGCAGGATTGTGCGTTTTGAATTTAATTCCGATGCAATATCTGTGTTTCATCGTCAATAAGAAGGTCCAAGGGATACAGCAAACCGGAAGTGAAGCATCGGAATCTTAAACTGGACTCACAGGAGAGGTTCAAATCATAGAAAGTGAGAGTGTCAGTCCTCTTGTACTTAAGTCGCCATTGTGATTTTTGTATTAAATTCGGATGCAATTTCTGTGTTTCATCGTCAATAAGAAGGTCCAAGGGATACAGTAAACCTGAAGTGAAGCATCGGAATCTAAAACTGGACTCACAGGAGAGGTTCAAATCATAGAAAGTGAGAGTGTTAGTCCCCGTCTACTATGGTCGGCATTGTGCCTTTTTAATTTAATTCCGATGCAATTTCTGTGTTTCATCGTCAATCAGAAGGTGCAAGGTATACAGTAAACCCGAAGTGGAGCATTGCAATCTAAAACTGGACTCACAGGAGAGGTTCAAATCATAGAAAGTGAGAGTGTCAGTCCTCTTGTACTTAAGTCGGCATTGTGCCATTTGTATTAAATTCCGATGCAATTTCCATGTTTCATCGTCAATAAGAAGGTGCAAGGTATACAAGAAACCTGAAGTGAAGGATCGGAATTTAAAACTGGACTCACAGGAGAGGTACAAATCATAGAATGTTAGAGTGTCACTCCTCTTGTACTTAAGTCGGTATTGTGCCTTTTGTATTAAATTCGGATGCAATTTCTGTGTTTTATCGTCAATAAGAAGGTCCAAGGGATACAGTAAACCAGAAGTGAAGCATCGGAATCTAAAACTGACGTCACAGGAGTGGTTCGAATCATAGAAAGTGAGAGTGTCAGTCCTCTTGTACGTAAGTCGGTATTGTGATATTTGTATTAAATTCGGATGCAATTTCTGTGTCTCATCGTAAATAAGAAGGTCCAAGGTATATAGTAAACCTGACGTGAAGCATCAGAATCTAAAACTGGACTCACAGGGGAGGTTCAAATCATAGAAAGTGAGAGTGTCAGTCCTCTTCTACTTAGGTCGGAATTATGCCTTTTGAATTTCATTCCGATGCAATTTCTGTGTTTCATCTTCAATAAGAAGGCCCAAGGGATACAGTAAACCTGAAGTGAAGCATCGAAATTTGAAACTGGACACAGGAGAGGTTCAAATCATAGAAAGTGAGAGTGTCAGTCCTCTTTTACTAAGGCAGGATTGTGCGTTTTGAATTTAATTCCGATGCAATATCTGTGTTTCATCGTCAATAAGAAGGTCCAAGGGATACAGCAAGCCGGAAGTGAAGCATCGGAATCTTAAACTGGACTCACAGGAGAGGTTCAAATCATAGAAAGTGAGAGTGTCAGTCCTCTTGTACTTAAGTCGCCATTGTGATTTTTGTATTAAATTCGGATGCAATTTCTGTGTTTCATCGTCAATAAGAAGGTCCAAGGGATACAGTAAACCTGAAGTGAAGCATCGGAATCTAAAACTGGACTCACAGGAGAGGTTCAAATCATAGAAAGTGAGAGTGTTAGTCCCCGTCTACTTAGGTCGGCATTGTGCCTTTTTAATTTAATTCCGATGCAATTTCTGTGTTATATCGTCAATCAGAAGGTGCAAGGTATACAGTAAACCCGAAGTGGAGCATCGCAATCTAAAACTGGACTCACAGGAGAGGTTCAAATCATAGAAAGTGAGAGTGTCAGTCCTCTTGTACTTAAGTCGGCATTGTGCCATTTGTATTAAATTCCGATGCAATTTCCATGTTTCATCGCCAATAAGAAGGTGCAAGGTATACAAGAAACCTGAAGTGAAGGATCGGAATTTAAAACTGGACTCACAGGAGAGGTACAAATCATAGAAAGTTAGAGTGTCACTCCTCTTGTACTTAAGTCGGTATTGTGCCTTTTGTATTACATTCGGATGCAATTTCTGTGTTTTATCGTCAATAAGAAGGTCCAAGGGATACGGTAAACCAGAAGTGAAGCATCGGAATCTAAAACTGACGTCACAGGAGTGGTTCGAATCATAGAAAGTGAGAGTGTCAGTCCTCTTGTACGTATGTCGGTATTGTGATATTTGTATTAAATTCGGATGCAATTTCTGTGTCACATCGTAAATAAGAAGGTCCAAGGTATATAGTAAACCTGACGTGAAGCATCGGAATCTAAAACTGGACTCACAGGGGAGGTTCAAATCATAGAAAGTGAGAGTGTCAGTCCTCTTCTGCTTAGGTCGGAATTGTGCCTTTTGAATTTCATTCCGATGCAATTTCTGTGTTTCATCTTCAATAAGAAGGCCCAAGGGATACAGTAAACCTGAAGTGAAGCATCGGAATTTAAAACTGGACTCACAGGAGAGATTCAAATCATAGAAAGTTATAGTGTCAGTCCTCTTGTACTTAAGTCGGCATTGTGATTTTTGTATTAAATTCGGATGCAAACTCTGTGTTTCATCGTCAATAAGAAGGTCCAAGGGATACAGTAAACCTTAAGTGAAGCATCGGATTCTAAAACTGGACTCACAGGAGAGGTTCAAATCATAGAAAGTGAAAGTGTCAGTCCTCTTGTAATTAAGTCGGAATTGTGCCTTTTGAATTTAATTCCGATGCAATTTCTGTGTTTCATCGTCAATAAGAAGGTGCAAGGTATACAGTAAACCTGAAGTGAAGCATCGGAATTTAAAACTGGACCCACAGGAGAGGTTCAAATCATAGACAGTGAGAGTGTCAGTCCTCTTGTACTTAAGTCGGCATTGTGCAATTTGTATTAAATTCGGATGCAATTCCTGTGTTTCATAGTCAATAAGAAGGTCCAAGGAATACACTAAACCTGAAGTGAAACATCGGAAGCTAAAACTGGACTCACAGGAGAGGTTCAAATCATAGAAAGTTAGAGTGTAACTCCTCTTGTACTTACGTCGGTATTGTGCGTTTTGTATTAAATTCCGATGCAGTTTCTGTGTTTTATCGTCAATAAGAAGGTCAAAGGGATACAGTGAACCTGAAGTGAAGCATCGGAATCTAAAACTGACTTCACAGGAGAGGATCAAATCATAGAAAGTGAGGGTGCCAGTCCTATTGTACTTAAGTCGACATTGTGCCATTTGTATTAAATTCGGATGCAATTTCTGTGTTTCATCGTCAATAAGAAGGTCCAAGGGATACAGTAAACCTGAAGTGAAGCATCGGAATTTAAAACTGGAATCACAGGAGAGGTTCAAATCATAGAAATTGAGAGTGTCAGTCCTCTTTTACTTAAGTCGGGATTGTGCGTTTTGAATTTAATTCCGATGCAATTTCTGTGTTTCATCGTCAATAAGAAGGTCCAAGGGATACAGTAAACCTGAAGTGAAGCATCGGGATCTAAAACTGGACTCACAGGAGAGGTTCAAATCATTGAAAGTGAGAGTGTCAGTCCTCTTGTACTTAAGTCGCCATTGTGATTTTTGTATTAAATTCCGATGCAATTTCTGTGATTAATCATCAATAAGAAGGTCCAAAGGATACAGTAAACCTGAAGTGAAGCATCGGAATCTAAAACTGGACTCACAGGAGAGGTTCAAATCATAGAAAGTGAGAGTGTTAGTCCTCTTCTACTTAGGTCGGCATTGTGCCTTTTTTATTTAATTCCGATGCAATTTCTGTGTTTCATCGTCAATAAGAGCGTCCAAGGGATACAGTAAACCTGATGTGAAGCATCGGAATCTAAAACTGGATCCACAGGAGAGATTCAAATCATAGAAAGTGAGAGTGTCACTCCTCTTGTACTTAAGTCGGTATTGTGAATTTTGGATTAAATTCGGATGCAATTTCTGTGTTTCATCGTCAATAGGAAGGTCCAACGGATACAGTCAACCTGAAGTGAAGCATCGGAATCTAAACATGGACTCACAGGAGAGGTTCAATTCATAGAAAGTTAGGGTGTCAGTCCTCTTTTACTTAAGTCAGCATTGAACCTTTTGTATGAAATTCGGATGCTAACTCTGTGTTTCATCGCCAATTGGAAGGTCCAAGGGATACAGTAAACCTGAAGTGAAGCATTGGATTCTAAAACTGGTCTCACAGGAGAGGTTCAAATCATAGAAAGTGAGACTGTCAGTCCTCTTGTAATTAAGTCGGAATTGTGCCATTAGAATTTAATTCCGATGCAATTTCTGTGTTTCATCGTCAATAAGAAGGTGCAGGGATTACAGTAAACCAGAAGTGAAGCATCGGAATCTAAAACTGGACTCACAGAAGAGGTTCAAATCATGGAAAGTGAGAGTGTTAGTCCTCTTCTACTTAGGTCGGCATTGTGCCTTTTGAATTTAATTCCGATGCAATGTCTGTGTTTCATCGCCAATAAGAACGTTCAACGAATACAGTAAACCTGAAGTGAAGCATCGGAATCTAAAACTGGACTAACATTAGAGATTCAAATCATAGAAAGTTAGAGTGTCACTCCTCTTGTACTTAAGTCGGTATTGTGCCTTTTGTATTAAATTCGGATGCAATTTCGGTGTTTCATCGTCAATAAGAAGGTCCAAGGGATACAGTAAACCTTAAGTGAAGCATCGGTATCTAAAACTGGACTCGCAATACAGGTTCATGTGATAGAAAGTTAGAGTGTCACTCCTCTTGTACTTAAGTCGGTATTGTGCCATTTGTATTAAACTCGGATGCAATTTCTGTGTTTCATCGACAATAAGAAAGTCCAAGGGATACAGTAAACCAGAAGTGAAGCATCAGAATCTAAAACCGGACTCTCAGGAGAGGTTCAAATCATAGAAAGTGAGAGTGTCAGTCCTCTTGTACCTAAGTCGGCATTGTGCCATCTGTATTAAATTCGGATGCAATATCTGTGTTTTATCGTCTATAAGAAGGTCCAAGGGATACAGTAAACCTAAAGTGAAGCATCGGAATCTAAATCTGACCTCACAGGAGAGGTTCAAATCATAGAAAGTTAGAGTGTCAGTCCTCTTGTACTTAAGTCGGCATTGTGCCTTTTGAATTTAATTCCGATGCAATTTCGGTGGTTCATCGTCAACAAGAAAGTCCAAGGGATACAGTAAACCTGAAGTGAAGCATCGGAATCTAAAACTGGACTCTCAAGAGAGGTTCAAATCATAGAAAGTTAGAATGTCAGTCCTCTTGTACTTAAGTCGGCATTGTGCCATTTGCATTAAATTCGGATGCAATTTCCTTGTTTTATCGTCTATAAGAAGGTCCAAGGGATACAGTAAACCTGAAGTGAAGCATCGGAATCTAAATCTGACCACACAGGAGAGGTTCAAATCATAGAAAGTTAGAGTGTCAGTCCTCTTGTACTTAAGTCGGCGTTGTGCCTTTTGTAATTTAATTTCGATGCAATTTCTGTGGTTCATCGTCAATTAGAAGGTCCAAGGTATACAGTAAACCTGAAGTGAAGCATCGGAATCTAAACCTGGACCCACAGGAGAGGTTCAAATCATAGAAAGTGAGAGTGTCAGTCCTATTGTACTTAAGTCGGCATTGTGCCATTTGTATTAAATTCGGATGCAATTTCTGTGTTTCATCGTCAATAAGAAGGTCCAAGGTATACAGTAATACCTGAAGTGAAGCATCGAAATTTAAAACTGAACACACAGGAGAGGTTCAAATCATAGAAAGTGAGAGTGTCAGTCCTCTTTTACTTAAGTCGGGATTGTGCGTTTTGAATTTAATTCCGATGCAATTTCTGTGTTTCTTCGTCAATAAGAAGGCCCAAGGGATACAGCAAACCTGAAGTGAAGCATCGGAATCTAAAACTGGACCCACAGGAGAGATTCAAACCATAGAAAGTTAGAGTGTCACTCCTCTTGTACTTAAGTCGGTATTGTGAATTTTGGATTAAATTCGGATGCAATTTCTGTGTTTCATCGTCAATAAGAAGGTCCAAGGGATACAGTAAACCTCAAGTGAAGCATCAGAATCTAAAACTGGACTCATAGGAGAGGTTCAAATCATAGAAAGTTAGACTGTCTGTCCTCTTTTACTTAAGTTGGCATTGTGCCTTTTGTATTAAATTCCGATGCAATTTCTGTGTTTCATCGTCAATCAGAAGGTGCAAGGTATACAGTAAACCCGAAGTGGAGCATCGCAATCTAAAACTGGACTCACAGGAGAGGTTCGAATCATAGAAAGTGAGAGTGTCAGTCCTCTTGTACTTAAGTCGGCATTGTGCCATTTGTATCAAATTCCGATGCAATTTCTATGTTTCATCGTCAATAACAAGGTGCAAGGTATACAGTAAGCCTGAAGTGAAGGATCGGAATTTAAAACTGGACTCACAGGAGAGGTTCAAATCATAGAAAGTGAGAGTGTCAGTCCTCTTGTACTTAAGTCGGCATTGTGCCATTTGTGTTAAATTCGGAATCAATTCCTGTGTTTCATAGTCAATAAGAAGGTCCAAGGGATACACTAAACCTGAAGTGAAACATCGGAATCTAAAACTGGACTCACAGGAGAGGTTCAAATCATTGAAAGTTATAGTGTAACTCCTCTTGTACTTAAGTCGGTATTGTGCGTTTTGTATTAAATTCCGATGCAGTTTCTGTGTTTTATCGTCAATAAGAATGTCCAAGGGATACAGTGAACCTGAAGTGAAGCATCGGAATCTAAAACTGACTTCACAGGAGAGGTTCAAATCATAGAAAGTGAGAGTGTCAGTTCTATTGTACTTATGTCGGCATTGTGCCATTTGTATTAAATTCGGATGCAATTTCTGTGTTTGATCGTCAATAAGAAGGTCCAAGGGATACAGTAAACCTGAAGTGAAGCATCGAAATTTGAAACTGGACACACAGGAGAGGTTCAAATCATAGAAAGTGAGAGTGTCAGTACTCTTTTACTTAAGTCGGGATTGTGCGTTTTGAATTTAATTCCGATGCAATATCTGTGTTTCATCGTCAATAAGAAGGTCCAAGGGATACAGCAAACCGGAAGTGAAGCATCGGAATCTTAAACTGGACTCACAGGAGAGGTTCAAATCATAGAAAGTGAGAATGTCAGTCCTCTTGTACTTAAGTCGCCATTGTGATTTTTGTATTAAATTCGGATGCAATTTCTGTGTTTCATCGTCAATAAGAAGGTCCAAGGGATACAGTAAACCTGAAGTGAAGCATCGAAATTTGAAACTGGACACACAGGAGAGGTTCAAATCATAGAAAGTGAGAGTGTCAGTCCTCTTGTACTTAAGTCGGCATTGTGCCATTTGTATTAAATTCCGATGCAATTTCCATGTTTCATCGTCAATAAGAATGTGCAAGGTATACAAGAAACCTGAAGTGAAGGATCGGAATTTAAAACTGGACTCACAGGAGAGGTACAAATCATAGAAAGTTAGAGTGTCACTCCTCTTGTACTTAAGTCGGTATTGTGCCTTTTGTATTAAATTCGGATGCAATTTCTGTGTTTTATCGTCAATAAGAAGGTCCAAGGGATACAGTAAACCTGAAGTGAAGCATCATCATCTAAAACTGACGTCACAGGAGTGGTTCGAATCATAGAAAGTGAGAGTGTCAGTCCTCTTGTACGTAAGTCGGTATTGTGATATTTGTATTAAATTCGGATGCAATTTCTGTGTCTCATCGTAAATAAGAAGGTCCAAGGTATATAGTAAAATTGACGTGAAGCATCGGAATCTAAAACTGGACTCACAGGGGAGGTTCAAATCATAGAAAGTGAGAGTGTCAGTCCTCTTCTACTTAGGTAGGAATTGTGCCTTTTGAATTTCATTCCGATGCAATTTCTAAGTTTCATCTTCAATAAGAAGGCCCAAGGGATACAGTAAACCTGAAGTGAAGCATCGGAATTTAAAACTGGACTCACAGGAGAGATTCAAATCATAGAAAGTTATAGTGTAAGTCCTCTTGTACTTAAGTCGGCATTGTGATTTTTGTATTAAATTCGGATGCAAACTCTGTGTTTCATCGTCAATAAGAAGGTCCAAGGGATACAGTAAACCTAAAGTGAAGCATCGGATTCTAAAACTGGACTCACAGGAGAGGTTCAAATCATAGAAAGTGAAAGTGTCAGTCCTCTTGTAATTAAGTCGGAATTGTGCCTTTTTAATTTAATTCCGATGCAATTTCTGTGTTTCATCGTCAATAAGAGCATCCAAGGGATACAGTAAACCTGATGTGAAGCATCGGAATCTAAAACTGGATCTACAGGAGAGATTCAAATCATAGAAAGTGAGAGTGTCACTCCTCTTGTACTTAAGTCGGTATTGTGAATTTTGGATTAAATTCCGATGCAGTTTCTGTGTTTTATCGTCAATAAGAAGGTCCAAGGGATACAGTGAACCTGAAGTGAAGCATCGGAATCTAAAACTGACTTCACAGGAGAGGTTCAAATCACAGAAAGTGAGGGTGTCAGTCCTATTGTACTTAAGTCGACATTGTGCCATTTGTATTAAATTCGGATGCAATTTCTGTGTTTCATCGTCAATAAGAAGGTCCAAGGGATACAGTAAACCTGAAGTGAAGCATCGGAATTTAAAACTGGAATCACAGGAGAGGTTCAAATCATAGAAATTGAGAGTGTCAGTCCTCTTTAACTTAAGTCGGGATTGTGCGTTTTGAAATTAATTCCGACGCAATTTCTGTGTTTCATCGTCAATAAGAAGGTCCAAGGGATACAGTAAACCTTAAGTGAAGCATCAGATTCTAAAACTGGACTCACAGGAGAGGTTCAAATCATAGAAAGTGAAAGTGTCAGTCCTCTTGTAATTAAGTCGGAATTGTGCCTTTTGAATTTAATTCCGATGCAATTTCTCTGTTTCATCGTCAATAAGAAGGTGCAAGGTATACAGTAAACCTGAAGTGAAGCATCGGAATCTAAAACTGGACTCACAGGAGAGGTTCAAATCATAGAAAGTGAGAGTGTTAGTCCTCTTCTACTTAGGTCGGTATTGTGCCTTTTTCATTTAATTCCGATGCAATTTCTGTGTTTCATCGTCAATAAGAGCGTCCAAGGGATACAGTAAACCTGATGTGAAGCATCGGAATCTAAAACTGGATCCACAGGAGAGATTCAAATCATAGAAAGTGAGAGTGTCACTCCTCTTGTACTTAAGTCGGTATTGTGAATTTTGGATTAAATTCGGATGCAATTTCTGTGTTTCATCGTCAATAGGAAGGTGCAAGAGATACAGTCAACCTGAAGTGAAGCATCGGAATCTAAAACTGGACTCACAGGAGAGGTTCATATCATAGAAAGTGAGAGTGTCAGTCCTCTTGTACTTAAATCGCCATTGCCATTTTTGTATTAAATTCGGATGCAATATCTGTGTTTCATCGTCAATAAGAAGGTCCAAGGTATACTGTAAACGTGAAGTGAAGCATCGGAATCTTAACATGGACTCACAGGAGAGGTTCAATTCATAGAAAGTTAGGGTGTCAGTCCTCTTTTACTTAAGTCAGCATTGAACCTTTTGTATGAAATTCGGATGCTAACTCTGTGTTTCATCGTCAATTGGAAGGTCCAAGGGATACAGTAAACCTGAAGTGATGCATTGGATTCTAAAACTGGTCTCACAGAAGAGGTTCAAATCATGGAAAGTGAGAGTGTTAGTCCTCTTCTACTTAGGTCGGCATTGTGCCTTTTGAATTTAATTCCGATGCAATGTCTGTGTTTCATCGCCATGAGAACGTCCAAGGAATACAGTAAACCTTAAGTGAAGCATCGGATTCTAAAACTGGACTCACAGGAGAGGTTCAAATCATAGAAAGTGAAAGTGTCAGTCCTCTTGTAATTAAGTCGGAATTGTGCCTTTTGAATTTAATTCCGATGCAATTTCTGTGTTTCATCGTCAATAAGAAGGTGCAAGGTATACAGTAAACCTGAAGTGAAGCATCGGAATTTAAAACTGGACCCACAGGAGAGGTTCAAATCATAGACAGTGAGAGTGTCAGTCCTCTTGTACTTAAGTCGGCATTGTGCCATTTGTATTAAATTCGGATGCAATTCCTGTGTTTCATAGTCAATAAGAAGGTCCAAGGAATACACTAAACCTGAAGTGAAACATCGGAAGCTAAAACTGGACTCACAGGAGAGGTTCAAATCATAGAAAGTTAGAGTGTAACTCCTCTTGCACTTACGTCGGTATTGTGCGTTTTGTATTAAATTCCGATGCAGTTTCTGTGTTTTATCGTCAATAAGAAGGTCCAAGGGATACAGTGAACCTGAAGTGAAGCATCGGAATCTAAAACTGACTTCACAGGAGAGGTTCAAATCATAGAAAGTGAGGGTGTCAGTCCTATTGTACTTAAGTCGACATTGTGCCATTTGTATTAAATTCGGAATCAATTCCTGTGTTTCATAGTCAATAAGAAGGTCCAAGGGATACACTAAACCTGAAGTGAAACATCGGAATCTAAAACTGGACTCACAGGAGAGGTTCAAATCATTGAAAGTTAGAGTGTAACTCCTCTTGTACTTAAGTCGGTATTGTGCGTTTTGTATTAAATTCCGATGCAGTTTCTGTGTTTTATCGTCAATAAGAATGTCCAAGGGATACAGTGAACCTGAAGTGAAGCATCGGAATCTAAAACTGACTTCACAGGAGAGGTTCAAATCATAGAAAGTGAGAGTGTCAGTCCTATTGTACTTAAGTCGGCATTGTGCCATTTGTATTAAATTCGGATGCAATTTCTGTGTTTCATCGTCAATGAGAAGGTCCAAGGGATACAGTAAACCTGAAGTGAAGCATCGAAATTTGAAACTGGACACACAGGAGAGGTTCAAATCATAGAAAGTGAGAGTGTCAGTACTCTTTTACTTAAGTCGGGATTGTGCGTTTTGAATTTAATTCCGATGCAATATCTGTGTTTCATCGTCAATAAGAAGGTCCAAGGGATACAGCAAACCGGAAGTGAAGCATCGGAATCTTAAACTGGACTCACAGGAGAGGTTCAAATCATAGAAAGTGAGAGTGTCAGTCCTCTTGTACTTAAGTCGCCATTGTGATTTTTGTATTAAATTCGGATGCAATTTCTGTGTTTCATCGTCAATAACAAGGTCCAAGGGATACAGTAAACATGAAGTGAAGCATCGGAATCTAAAACTGGACTCACAGGAGAGGTTCAAATCATAGAAAGTGAGAGTGTTAGTCCCCATCTACTTAGGTCGGCATTGTGCCTTTTTAATTTAATTCCGATGCAATTTCTGTGTTTCATCGTCAATCAGAAGGTGCAAGGTATACAGTAAACCCGAAGTGGAGCATCGCAATCTAAAACTGGACTCACAGGAGAGGTTCAAATCATAGAAAGTGAGAGTGTCAGTCCTCTTGTACTTAAGTCGGCATTGTGCCATTTGTATTAAATTCCGATGCAATTTCCATGTTTCATCGTCAATAAGAAGGTGCAAGGTATACAAGAAACCTGAAGTGAAGGATCGGAATTTAAAACTGGACTCACAGGAGAGGTACAAATCATAGAAAGTTAGAGTGTCACTCCTCTTGTACTTAAGTCGGTATTGTGCCTTTTGTATTAAATTCGGATGCAATTTCTGTGTTTTATCGTCAATAAGAAGGTCCAAGGGATACAGTAAACCTGAAGTGAAGCATCGGCATCTAAAACTGACGTCACAGGAGTGGTTCGAATCATAGAAAGTGAGAGTGTCAGTCCTCTTGTACGTAAGTCGGTATTGTGATATTTGTATTAAATTCGGATGCAATTTCTGTGTCTCATCGTAAATAAGAAGGTCCAAGGTATATAGTAAACCTGACGTGAAGCATCGGAATCTAAAACTGGACTCACAGGGGAGGTTCAAATCATAGAAAGTGAGAGTGTCAGTCCTCTTCTACTTAGGTCGGAATTGTGCCTTTTGAATTTCATTCCGATGCAATTTCTGTGTTTCATCTTCAATAAGAAGGCCCAAGGGATACAGTAAACCTGAAGTGAAGCATCGGAATTTAAAACTGGACTCACAGGAGAGATTCAAATCATAGAAAGTTATAGTGTCAGTCCTCTTGTACTTAAGTCGGCATTGTGATTTTTGTATTAAATTCGGATGCAAACTCTGTGTTTCATCGTCAATAAGAAGGTCCAAGGGATACAGTAAACCTTAAGTGAAGCATCGGATTCTAAAACTGGACTCACAGGAGAGGTTCAAATCATAGGAAGTGAAAGTGTCAGTCCTCTTGTACTTAAGTCGGCATTGTGCCGTTTGTATTAAATTCGGATGCAATTTCTGTGTTTTATCGTCAATAAGAAGGTCCAAGGGATACAGTAAACCTGAAGTGAAGCATCGGAATCTAATTCTGACCACACAGGAGAGGTTCAAATCATAGAAAGTTAGAGTGTCAGTCCTCTTGTACTTAAGTCGGCATTGTGCCTTTTGAATTTAATTCTGATGCAATTTCGGTGGTTCATCGTCAACAAGAAAGTCCAAGGGATACAGTAAACCTGAAGTGAAGCATCGGAATCTAAAACTGGACTCACAGGAGAGGTTCATATCATAGAAAGTGAGAGTGTCAGTCCTCTTGTACTTAAATCGCCATTGTGATTTTTGTATTAAATTCGGATGCAATATCTGTGTTTCATCGTCAATAAGAAGGTCCAAGGTATACAGTAAACGTGAAGTGAAGCATCGGAATCTTAACATGGACTCACAGGAGAGGTTCAATTCATAGAAAGTTAGGGTGTCAGTCCTCTTTTACTTAAGTCAGCATTGAACCTTTTGTATGAAATTCGGATGCTAACTCTGTGTTTCATCGTCAATTGGAAGGTCCAAGGGATACAGTAAACCTGAAGTGAAGCATTGGATTCTAAAACTGGTCTCACAGGAGAGGTTCAAATCATAGAAAGTGAGACTGTCAGTCCTCTTGTAATTAAGTCGGAATTGTGCCATTAGAATTTAATTCCGATGCAATTTCTGTGTTTCATCGTCAATAAGAAGGTGCAGGGATTACAGTAAACCTGAAGTGAAGCATCGGAATCTAAAACTGGACTCACAGAAGAGGTTCAAATCATGGAAAGTGAGAGTGTTAGTCCTCTTCTACTTAGGTCGGCATTGTGCCTTTTGAATTTAATTCCGATGCAATGTCTGTGTTTCATCGCCAATAAGAACGTCCAAGGAATACAGTAAACCTGAAGTGAAGCATCGGAATCTAAAACTGGACTAGCAGGAGAGATTCAAAGCATAGAAAGTTAGAGTGTCACTCCTCTTGTACTTAAGTCGGTATTGTGCCTTTTGTATTAAATTCGGATGCAATTTCGGTGTTTCATCGTCAATAAGAAGGTCCAAGGGATACAGTAAACCTTAAGTGAAGCATCGGTATCTAAAACTGGACTCGCAATACAGGTTCAAATGATAGAAAGTTAGAGTGTCACTCCTCTTGTACTTAAGTCGGTATTGTGCCCTTTGTATTAAACTCGGATGCAATTTCTGTGTTTCATCGACAATAAGAAAGTCCAAGGGATACACTAAACCTGAAGTGAAACATCGGAATCCAAAACTGGACTCACAGGAGAGGTTCAAATCATTGAAAGTTAGAGTGTAACTCCTCTTGTACTTAAGTCGGTATTGTGCGTTTTGTATTAAATTCCGATGCAGTTTCTGTGTTTTATCGTCAATAAGAATGTCCAAGGGATACAGTGAACCTGAAGTGAAGCATCGGAATCTAAAACTGACTTCACAGGAAGGGTTCAAATCATAGAAAGTGAGAGTGTCAGTCCTATTGTACTTAAGTCGGCATTGTGCCATTTGTATTAAATTCGGATGCAATTTCTGTGTTTCATCGTCAATGAGAAGGTCCAAGGGATACAGTAAACCTGAAGTGAAGCATCGAAATTTGAAACTGGACACACAGGAGAGGTTCAAATCATAGATAGTGAGAGTGTCAGTACTCTTTTACTTAAGTCGGGATTGTGCGTTTTGAATTTAATTCCGATGCAATATCTGTGTTTCATCGTCAATAAGAAGGTCCAAGGGATACAGCAAACCGGAAGTGAAGCATCGGAATCTTAAACTGGACTCACAGGAGAGGTTCAAATCATAGAAAGTGAGAGTGTCAGTCCTCTTGTACTTAAGTCGCCATTGTGATTTTTGTATTAAATTCGGATGCAATTTCTGTGTTTCATCGTCAATAAGAAGGTCCAAGGGATACAGTAAACATGAAGTGAAGCATCGGAATCTAAAACTGGACTCACAGGAGAGGTTCAAATCATAGAAAGTGAGAGTGTTAGTCCCCATCTACTTAGGTCGGCATTGTGCCTTTTTAATTTAATTCCGATGCAATTTCTGTGTTTCATCGTCAATCAGAAGGTGCAAGGTATACAGTAAACCCGAAGTGGAGCATCGCAATCTAAAACTGGACTCACAGGAGAGGTTCAAATCATAGAAAGTGAGAGTGTCAGTCCTCTTGTACTTAAGTCGGCATTGTGCCATTTGTATTAAATTCCGATGCAATTTCCATGTTTCATCGTCAATAAGAAGGTGCAAGGTATACAAGAAACCTGAAGTGAAGGATCGGAATTTAAAACTGGACTCACAGGAGAGGTACAAATCATAGAAAGTTAGAGTGTCACTCCTCTTGTACTTAAGTCGGTATTGTGCCTTTTGTATTAAATTCGGATGCAATTTCTGTGTTTTATCGTCAATAAGAAGGTCCAAGGGATACAGTAAACCTGAAGTGAAGCATCGGCATCTAAAACTGACGTCACAGGAGTGGTTCGAATCATAGAAAGTGAGAGTGTCAGTCCTCCTGTACGTAAGTCGGTATTGTGATATTTGTATTAAATTCGGATGCAATTTCTGTGTCTCATCGTAAATAAGAAGGTCCAAGGTATATAGTAAACCTGACGTGAAGCATCGGAATCTAAAACTGGACTCACAGGGGAGGTTCAAATCATAGAAAGTGAGAGTGTCAGTCCTCTTCTACTTAGGTCGGAATTGTGCCTTTTGAATTTCATTCCGATGCAATTTCTGTGTTTCATCTTCAATAAGAAGGCCCAAGGGATACAGTAAACCTGAAGTGAAGCATCGGAATTTAAAACTGGACTCACAGGAGAGATTCAAATCATAGAAAGTTATAGTGTCAGTCCTCTTGTACTTAAGTCGGCATCGTGATTTTTGTATTAAATTCGGATGCAAACTCTGTGTTTCATCGTCAATAAGAAGGTCCAAGGGATACAGTAAACCTTAAGTGAAGCATCGGATTCTAAAACTGGTCTCACAGGAGTGGTTCAGATCATAGAAAGTGAAAGTGTCAGTCCTCTTGTAATTAAGTCGGAATTGTGCCTTTTGAATTTAATTCCGATGCAATTTCTGTGTTTCATCGTCAATAAGAAGGTGCAAGGTATACAGTAAACCTTAAGTGAAGCATCGGATTCTAAAACTGGACTCACAGGAGAGGTTCAAATCATAGAAAGTTAGAGTGTAACTCCTCTTGTACTTACGTCGGTATTGTGCGTTTTGTATTAAATTCCGATGCAGTTTCTGTGTTTTATCGTCAATAAGAAGGTCCAAGGGATACAGTGAACCTGAAGTGAAGCATCGGAATCTAAAACTGACTTCACAGGAGAGGTTCATATCATAGAAAGTGAGGGTGTCAGTCCTATTGTACTTAAGTCGACATTGTGCCATTTGTATTAAATTCGGAATCAATTCCTGTGTTTCATAGTCAACAAGAAGGTCCAAGGGATACACTAAACCTGAAGTGAAACATCGGAATCTAAAACTGGACTCACAGGAGAGGTTCAAATCATTGAAAGTTAGAGTGTAACTCCTCTTGTACTTAAGTCGGTATTGTGCGTTTTGTATTAAATTCCGGTGCAGTTTCTGTGTTTTATCGTCAATAAGAATGTCCAAGGGATACAGTGAACCTGAAGTGAAGCATCGGAATCTAAAACTGACTTCACAGGAGAGGTTCAAATCATAGAAAGTGAGGGTGTCAGTCCTATTGTACTTAAGTCGACATTGTGCCATTTGTATTAAATTCGGATGCAATTTCTGTGTTTCATCGTCAATAAGAAGGTCCAAGGGATACAGTAAACCTGAAGTGAAGCATCGGAATTTAAAACTGGAATCACAGGAGAGGTTCAAATCATAGAAATTGAGAGTGTCAGTCCTCTTTTACTTAAGTCGGGATTGTGCGTTTTGAATTTAATTCCGATGCAATTTCTGTGTTTCATCGTCAATAAGGAGGTCCAATGGATACAGTAAACCTGAAGTGAAGCATCGGAATCTAAAACTGGACTCACAGGAGAGGTTCAAATCATTGAAAGTGAGAGAGTCAGTCCTCTTGTACTTAATTCGCCATTGTGATTTTTGTATTAAATTCGGATGCAATTTCTGTGATTAATCATCAATAAGAAGGTCCAAGGGATACAGTAAACCTGAAGTGAAGCATCGGAATCTAAAACTGGACTCACAGGAGAGGTTCAAATCATAGAAAGTGAGAGTGTTAGTTCTCTTCTACTTAGGTCGGCATTGTGCCTTTTTAATTTAATTCCGATGCAATTTCTGTGTTTCATCGTCAATAAGAGCGTCCAAGGGATACAGTAAACCTGATGTGAAGCATCGGAATCTAAAACTGGATCCACAGGAGAGATTCAAATCATAGAAAGTGAGAGTGTCACTCCTCTTGTACTTAAGTCGGTATTGTGAATTTTGGATTAAATTCGGATGCAATTTCTGTGTTTCATCGTCAATAGGAAGGTGCAAGGGATACAGTCAACCTGAAGTGAAGCATCGGAATCTAAAACTGGACTCACAGGAGAGGTTCAAATCATAGAAAGTGAGAGTGTCAGTCCTCTTGTACTTAAGTCGGCATTGTGCCGTTTGTATTAAATTCGGATGCAATTTCTGTGTTTTATCGTCAATAAGAAGGTCCAACTGATACAGTAAACCTGAAGTGAAGCATCGGAATCTAAATCTGACCACACAGGAGAGGTTCAAATCATAGAAAGTTAGAGTGTCAGTCCTCTTGTACTTAAGTCGGCATTGTGCCTTTTGAATTTAATTCTGATGCAATTTCGGTGGTTCATCGTCAACAAGAAAGTCCAAGGGATACAGTAAACCTGAAGTGAAGCATCGGAATCTAAAACTGGACTCACAGGAGAGGTTCATATCATAGAAAGTGAGAGTGTCAGTCCTCTTGTACTTAAATCGCCATTGTGATTTTTGTATTAAATTCGGATGCAATATCTGTGTTTCATCGTCGATAAGAAGGTCCAAGGTATACAGTAAACGTGAAGTGAAGCATCGGAATCTTAACATGGACTCACAGGAGAGGTTTAATTCATAGAAAGTTAGGGTGTCAGTCCTCTTTTACTTAAGTCAGCATTGAACCTTTTGTATGAAATTCGGATGCTAACTCTGTGTTTCATCGTCAATTGGAAGGTCCAAGGGATACAGTAAACCTGAAGTGAAGCATTGGATTCTAAAACTGGTCTCACAGGAGAGGTTCAAATCATAGAAAGTGAGACTGTCAGTCCTCTTGTAATTAAGTCGGAATTGTGCCATTAGAATTTAATTCCGATGCAATTTCTGTGTTTCATCGTCAATAAGAAGGTGCAGGGATTACAGTAAACCTGAAGTGAAGCATCGGAATCTAAAACTGGACTCACAGAAGAGGTTCAAATAATGGAAAGTGAGAGTGTTAGTCCTCTTCTACTTAGGTCGGCATTGTGCCTTTTGAATTTAATTCCGATGCAATGTCTGTGTTTCATCGCCAATAAGAACGTCCAAGGAATACAGTAAACCTGAAGTGAAGCATCGGAATCTAAAACTGGACTAACAGGAGAGATTCAAATCATAGAAAGTTAGAGTGTCACTCCTCTTGTACTTAAGTCGGTATTGTGCCTTTTGTATTAAATTCGGATGCAATTTCGGTGTTTCATCGTCAATAAGAAGGTCCAAGGGATACAGTAAACCTTAAGTGAAGCATCGGTATCTAAAACTGGACTCGCAATACAGGTTCAAATGATAGAAAGTTAGAGTGTAACTCCTCTTGTACTTAAGTCTGTATTGTGCGTTTTGTACTAAATTCCGATGCAGTTTCTGTGTTTTATCGTCAATAAGAATGTCCAAGGGATACAGTGAACCTAAAGTGAAGCATCGGAATCTAAAACTGACTTCACAGGAAAGGTTCAAATCATAGAAAGTGAGAGTGTCAATCCTATTGTACTTAAGTCGGCATTGTGCCATTTGTATTAAATTCGGATGATATTTCTGTGTTTCATCGTCAATAAGAAGGTCCAAGGGATACAGTAAACCTGAAGTGAAGCATCGAAATTTGAAACTGGACACACAGGAGTGGTTCAAATCATAGAGAGTGAAAGTGTCAGTACTCTTTTACTTAAGTCGGGATTGTGCGTTTTGAATTTAATTCCGATGCAATATCTGTGTTTCATCGTCAATAAGAAGGTTCAAGGGATACAGCAAACCGGAAGTGAAGCATCGGAATCTTATACTGGACTCACAGGAGAGGTCCAATCATAGAAAGTGAGAGTGTCAGTCCTCTTGTACTTAAGTCGCCATTGTGAATTTTGTATTAAATTCGGATGCAATTTCTGTGTTTCATCGTCAATAAGAAGGTCCAAGGGATACAGTAAACCTGAAGTGAAGCGTCGGAATCTAAAACTGGACTCACAGGAGAGGTTCAAATCATAGAAAGTGAGAGTGTTAGTCCCCATCTACTTAGGTCGGCATTGTGCCTTTTTAATTTAATTCCGATGCAATTTCTGTGTTTCATCGTCAATCAGAAGGTGCAAGGTATACAGTAAACCCGAAGTGGAGCATCGCAATCTAAAACTGGACTCACAGGAGAGGTTCAAATCATAGAAAGTGAGAGTGTCAGTCCTCTTGTACTTAAGTCGGCATTGTGCCATTTGTATTAAATTCCGATGCAATTTCCATGTTTCATCGTCAATACGAAGGTGCAAGGTATACAAGAAACCTGAAGTGAAGGATCGGAATTTAAAACTGGACTCACAGGAGAGGTACAAATCATAGAAAGTTAGAGTGTCACTCCTCTTGTACTTAAGTCGGTATTGTGCCTTTTGTATTAAATTCGGATGCAATTTCTGTGTTTTATCGTCAATAAGAAGGTCCAAGGGATACAGTAAACCTGAAGTGAAGCATCGGCATCTAACACTGACGTCACAGGAGTGGTTCGAATCATAGAAAGTGAGAGTGTCAGTCCTCTTGTACGTAAGTCGGTATTGTGATATTTGTATTAAATTCGGATGCAATTTCTGTGTCTCATCGTTAATAAGAAGGTCCAAGGTATATAGTAAACCTGACGTGAAGCATCGGAATCTAAAACTGGACTCACAGGGGAGGTTCAAATCATAGAAAGTGAGAGTGTCAGTCCTCTTCTACTTAGGTCGGAATTGTGCCTTTTGAATTTCATTCCGATGCAATTTCTTTGTTTCACCTTCAATAAGAAGGCCCAAGGGATACAGTAAACCTGAAGTGAAGCATCGGAATTTAAAACTGGACTCACAGGAGAGATTCAAATCATAGAAAGTTATAGTGTCAGTCCTCTTGTACTTAAGTCGGCATTGTGATTTTTGTATTAAATTCGGATGCAAACTCTGTGTTTCATCGTCAATAAGAAGGTCCAAGGGATACAGTAAACCTTAAGTGAAGCATCGCATTCTAAAACTGGACTCACAGGAGAGGTTCAAATCATAGAAAGTGAAAGTGTCAGTCCTCTTGTAATTAAGTCGGAATTGTGCCTTTTGAATTTAATTCCGATGCAATTTCTGTGTTTCATCGTCAATAAGAAGGTGCAAGGTATACAGTAAACCTGAAGTGAAGCATCGGAATTTAAAACTGGACCCACAGGAGAGGTTCAAATCATAGACAGTGAGAGTGTCAGTCCTCTTGTACTTAAGTCGGCATTGTGCCATTTGTATTAAATTCGGATGCAATTCCTGTGTTTCATAGTCAATAAGAAGGTCCAAGGAATACACTAAACCTGAAGTGAAACATCGGAAGCTAAAACTGGACTCACAGGAGAGGTTCAAATCATAGAAAGTGAGAGTGTCAGTCCTCTTGTACTTAAGTCGGCATTGTGCCATTTGTATTAAATTCCGATGCAATTTCCATGTTTCATCGTCAATACGAAGGTGCAAGGTATACAAGAAACCTGAAGTGAAGGATCGGAATTTAAAACTGGACTCACAGGAGAGGTACAAATCATAGAAAGTTAGAGTGTCACTCCTCTTGTACTTAAGTCGGTATTGTGCCTTTTGTATTAAATTCGGATGCAATTTCTGTGTTTTATCGTCAATAAGAAGGTCCAACTGATACAGTGAACCTGAAGTGAAGCATCGGAATCTAAAACTGACTTCACAGGAGAGGTTCAAATCATAGAAAGTGAGGGTGTCAGTCCTATTGTACTTAAGTCGACATTGTGCCATTTGTATTAAATTCGGATGCAATTTGTGTGTTTCATCGTCAATAAGAAGGTCCAAGGGATACAGTAAACCTGAAGTGAAGCATCGGAATCTAAAACTGGACTCACAGGAGAGGTTCAAATCATTGAAAGTGAGAGTGTCAGTCATCTTGTACTTAAGTCGCCATTGTGATTTTTGTATTAAATTCGGATGCAATTTCTGTGATTAATCATCAATAAGAAGGTCCAAGGGATACAGTAAACCTGAAGTTAAGCATCGGAATCTAAAACTGGACTCACAGGAGAGGTTCAAATCATAGAAAGTGAGAGTGTTAGTCCTCTTCTACTTAGGTCGGCATTGTGCCTTTTTAATTTAATTCCGATGCAATTTCTGTGTTTCATCGTCAATAAGAGCGTCCAAGGGATACAGTAAACCTGATGTGAAGCATCGGAATCTAAAACTGGACTCACAGGAGAGGTTCAAATCATAGAAAGTGAGAGTGTCAGTCCTCTTGTACTTAAGTCGGCATTGTGCCGTTTGTATTAAATTCGGATGCAATGTCTGTGTTTTATCGTCAATAAGAAGGTCCAAGGGATACAGTAAACCTGAAGTGAAGCATCGGAATCTAAATCTGACCACACAGGAGAGGATCAAATCATAGAAAGTTAGAGTGTCAGTCCTCTTGTACTTAAGTCAGCATTGTGCCTTTTGAATTTAATTCTGATGCAATATCGGTGGTTCATCGTCAACAAGAAAGTCCAAGGGATACAGTAAACCTGAAGTGAAGCATCGGAATCTAAAACTGGTCTCACAGGAGAGGTTCATATCGTAGAAAGTGAGAGTGTCAGTCCTCTTGTACTTAAATCGCCATTGTGATTTTTGTATTAAATTCGGATGCAATATCTGTGTTTCATCGTCAATAAGAAGGTCCAAGGTATACAGTAAACGTGAAGTGAAGCATCGGAATCTTAACATGGACTCACAGGAGAGGTTCAATTCATAGAAAGTTAGGGTGTCAGTCCTCTTTTACTTAAGTCAGCATTGAACCTTTTGTATGAAATTCGGATGCTAACTCTGTGTTTCGTCGTCAATTGGAATGTCCAAGGGATACAGTAAACCTGAAGTGAAGCATTGGATTCTAAAACTGGTCTCACAGGAGAGGTTCAAATCATAGAAAGTGAGACTGTCAGTCCTCTTGTAATTAAGTCGGAATTGTGCCATTAGAATTTAATTCCGATGCAATTTCTGTGTTTCATCGTCAATAAGAAGGTGCAGGGATTACAGTAAACCTGAAGTGAAGCATCGGAATCTAAAACTGGACTCACAGAAGAGGTTCAAATCATGGAAAGTGAGAGTGTTAGTCCTCTTCTACTTAGGTCGGCATTGTGCCTTTTGAATTTAATTCCGATGCAATGTCTGTGTTTCATCGCCAATAAGAACGTCCAAGGAATACAGTAAACCTGAAGTGAAGCATCGGAATCTAAAACTGGACTCTCAAGAGAGGTTCAAATCATAGAAAGTTAGAATGTAAGTCCTCTTGTACTTAAGTCGGCATTGTGCCATTTGCATTAAATTCGGATGCAATTTCTTTGTTTTATCGTCTATAAGAAGGTCCAAGGGATACAGTAAACCTGAAGTGAAGCATCGGAATCTAAATCTGACCACACAGGAGAGGTTCAAATCATAGAAAGTTAGAGTGTCAGTCCTCTTGTACTTAAGTCGGCATTGTGCCTTTTGTAATTTCATTTCGATGCAATTTCTGTGGTTCATCGTCAATTAGAAGGTCCAAGGTATACAGTAAACCTGAAGTGAAGCATCGGAATCTAAACCTGGACCCACAGGAGAGATTCAAATCATAGAAAGTGAGAGTGTCAGTCCTATTGTACTTAAGTCGGCATTGTGCCATTTGTATTAAATTCGGATGCAATTTCTGTGTTTCATCGTCAATAAGAAGGTCCAAGGTATACAGTAAACCTGAAGTGAAGCATCGAAATTTAAAACTGAACACACAGGAGAGGTTCAAATCATAGAAAGTGAGAGTGTCAGTCCTCTTTTACTTAAGTCGGGATTGTGCCTTTTGAATTTAATTCCGATGCAATTTCTGTGTTTCATCGTCAATAAGAAGGTCCAAGGGATACAGCAAACCTGAAGTGAAGCATCGGAATCGTAAACTGGACTCACAGGGGAGGTTCAAATCATAGAAAGTGAGAGTGTCAGTCCTCTTGTACTTAAGTCGCCATTGTGATTTTTGTACTAAATTCGGATGCAATTTCTGTGTTTCATCGTCAATAAGAAGGTCCAAGGGATACAGTAAACCTGAAGTGAAGCATCGGAATCTAAAACTGGACTCACAGGAGAGGTTCAAATCATAGAAAGTGAGAGTGTTAGTCCCCATCTACTTAGGTCGGCATTGTGCCTTTTTAATTTAATTCCGATGCAATTTCTGTGTTTCATCGTCAATAAGAACGTCCAAGGGATACAGTAAACCTGATGTGAAGCATCGGAATCTAAAACTGGACCCACAGGAGAGATTCAAACCATAGAAAGTTAGAGTGTCACTCCTCTTGTACTTAAGTCGGTATTGTGAATTTTGGATTAAATTCGGATGCAATTTCTGTGTTTCATCGTCAATAAGAAGGTCCAAGTGATACAGTAAACCTTAAGTGAAGCATCGGAATCTAAAACTGGACTCGCAGGAGAGGTTCAAATCATAGAATGTTAGAGTGGCAGTCCTCTTTTACTTAAGACGGCATTGTGCCATTTGTATTAAATTCGGATGCAAATTTCTGTGTTTCATCGTCAATAAGAAGGTCCAAGGGATACAGTAAACCTCAAGTGAAGCATCAGAATCTAAAACTGGACTCATAGGAGAGGTTCAAATCATAGAAAGTTAGACTGTCTGTCCTCTTTCACTTAAGTTGGCATTGTGCCTTTTGTATTAAATTCCGATGCAATTTCTGTGTTTCATCGTCAATCAGAAGGTGCAAGGTATACAGTAAACCCGAAGTGGAGCATCGCAATCTAAAACTGGACTCACAGGAGAGGTTCAAATCATAGAAAGTGAGAGTGTCAGTCCTCTTGTACTTAAGTCGGCATTGTGCCATTTGTATTAAATTCCGATGCAATTTCTATGTTTCATCGTCAATAACAAGGTGCAAGGTATACAGTAAACCTGAAGTGTAGGATCGGAATTTAAAACTGGACTCACAGGAGAGATTCAAATCATAGAAAGTTAAAGTGTCACTCCTCTTGTACTTAAGTCGGTATTGTGCCTTATGTATTAAATTCGGATGCAATTTCGGTGTTTCATCGTCAATAAGAAGGTCAAGGGATACAGTAAAATTTAAGTGAAGCATCGGAATCTAAAACTGGACTCGCAATAGAGGTTCAAATCATAGAATGTTAGAGTGTCAGTCCTCTTTTACTTAAGTCGGCATTGTGCCTTTTGTATTAAATTCCGATGCGATTTCTGTGTTTCATCGTCAATCGGAAGTTGCAAGGTATACAGTAAACCCGAAGTGAAGCATTGGAATCTAAAACTGGACTCACAGGAGGGACTCAAATCACAGAACGTGAGAGTGTCAGTCCTCTTGTACTTAAGTCGGCATTGTGCCATTTGTATTAAATTCGGATGCAATTTCTGTGTTTCATCGTCAATAAGAAGGTCCAAGATATACAGTAAACCTGAAGTGAAGTATCGGAATCTGAAACTGGACTCACAGGAGAGGTTCAAATCATAGAAAGTTAGAGTGTCACTCCTCTTGTACTTAAGTCGGTATTGTGCCATTTCTATTAAACTCGGATGGAATTTCTGTGGTCCATCGTCAATAAGAAAGTCCAAGGGATACAGTAAACCAGAAGTGAAGCATCGGAATCTAAAACTGGACTCTCAGGAGAGGTTCAAATCATAGAAAGTTAGAATGTCAGTCCTCTTGTACTTAAGTCGGCATTGTGCCATTTGTATTAAATTCGGGTGCAATTTCTGTGCTTTATCGTCTATAAGAAGGTCCAAGGGATACACTAAACCTGAAGTGAAGCATCGGAATCTAAAACTGGACTCACAGGAGAGGTTCAAATCATAGAAAGTTAGAGTATCAGTCCTCTTGTGCTTAAGTCGGTATTGTGCCTTTTGAATTTAATTTCGATGCAATCTCTGTGGTTCATCGTCAATAAGAAGGTCCAAGGGATAAAGTAAACCTGAAGTGAAGCATCGGAATCTAAAACTGGGCTCACAGGAGAGGTTCATATCATAGAATGTGAGAGTGTCAGTCCTCTTGTACTTAACTCGCCATTGCGATTTTTGTATTAAATTCGGATGCAATATCTGTGTTTCATCGTCAATATGAAGGTCTAAGGGATACAGTAAACCTGAAGTGAAGCATCGGAATTTAAACCTGGACTCACAGGAGAGGTTCAAATCATAGAAAGTTAGAGTGTTAGTCCTCTTGTACTTAAGTCGGCATTGTACCTTTTGTATTAAATTCGGGTGCAATTTCGGTGCTTCATCGTCAATAAGAAGGTCCAAGATATACAGTAAACCTGAAGTGAAGCATCGGAATCTAAAACTGGACTCGCAATAGAGGTTCAAATCATAGAATGTTAGAGTGTCTGTCCTCATTTACTTAAGTCGGCATTGTGCCTTTTGTATTAAATTTGGATGCAATTTCTGTGTTTCATCGTCAATAAGAAGGTCGAAGGGATACAGTAAACCTGAAGTGAAGCATCAGATTCTAAAACTGGACTCACAGGAGAGGTTCAAATCATAGAAAGTTAGAGGGTCGGTCCTCTTTTACTTAAGTCGGCATTGTGCCTTTTGTATTAAATTCCGATGCAATTTCTGTGTTTCATCGTCAATCAGAAGTTGCAAGGTATTCAGTAAACCCGAAGTGAAGCATCGGAATCTAAAACTGGACTCACAGGAGGGATTCAAATCATAGAAAGTTAGAGTGTCAGTCCTCTTGTACTTAAGTCGGCATTGTGCCATTTGTATTAAATTCGGATGCAATTTCTGTGTTTCATCGTCAGTAAGAAGGTCCAAGATATACAGTAAACCTGAAGTGAAGCATCGGAATCTAAAACTGGACTCACAGGAGAGGTTCAAATCGTAGAAAGTTAGAGGGTCTGTCCTCTTTTACTTAAGTCGTCATTGTGCCTTTTGTATTAAATTCCGATGCAATTTCTGTGTTTCATCGTCAATCAGAAGTTGCAAGGTATACAGTAAACCCGAAGTAAAGCATTGGAATCTAATACTGGACTCACAGGAGGGACACAAATCATAGAACGTGAGAGTGTCAGTCCTCTTGTACTTAAGTCGGCATTGTGCCATTTGCATTAAATTCGGATGCAATTTCTGTGTTTTTCCGTCTATAAGAAGGTCCAAGGGATACAGTAAACCTGAAGTGAAGCATCGGAATCTAAAACTGGACTCTCAGGAGAGGTTCAAATCATAGAAAGTTAGAATGTCAGTCCTCTTGTACTGAAGTCGGCATTGTGCCTTTTGTATTAAATTCGGATACTATTTCTGTGTTTCATCGTCAATAAGAAGGTGCAAGGTATACAGTAAACCTGAAGTGAAGCATTGGAATCTAAAACTGGACTCACAGGAGAGGTGCAAATCATAGAAAGTGAGAGTGACAGTCCTCTTGTACTTAAGTCGACATTGTGCCATTTGTATTAAATTCGGATGCATTTTCTGTGTTTCATGGACAATAAGAAGGTCCAAGGGATACAGTCAACCTGAAGTGAAGCATCGGAATCTAAAACTGGACTCACAGGAGAGGTTCAAATCATACAAAGTGAGAGTGTCAGTCATCTTGTACTTAGGTCGGCATTGTGCCTTTTGAATTTAATTCCGATGCAATTTCTGTGTTTCATCGTCAATAAGATGGTGCCAGGTATACAGTAAACCTGAAGTGAAGCATCGGAATCTAAAACTGGACTCACAGAAGAGGTTCAAATCATAGAAAGTGAGAGTGTTAGTCCTCCTCTACTTAGGTCGGCATTGCGCCTTTTGAGTTTAATTCCGATGCAATGTCTGTGTTTCATCGTCAATAAGAACGTCCAAGGGATACAGTAAACCTGAAGTGAAGCATCGGAATCTAAAACTGGACTCACAGGAGAGATTCAAATCATAGAAAGTTAAAGTGTCACTCCTCTTGTACTTAAGTCGGTATTGTGCCTTATGTATTAAATTCGGATGCAATTTCGGTGTTTCATCGTCAATAAGAAGGTCAAGGGATACAGTAAAATTTAAGTGAAGCATCGGAATCTAAAACTGGACTCGCAATAGAGGTTCAAATCATAGAATGTTAGAGTGTCAGTCCTCTTTTACTTAAGTCGGCATTGTGCCTTTTCTATTAAATTCCGATGCGATTTCTGTGTTTCATCGTCAATCAGAAGTTGCAAGGTATACAGTAAACCCGAAGTGAAGCATCGGAATCTAAAACTGGACTCACAGGAGGGATTCAAATCATAGAAAGTGAGAGTGTCAGTCCTCTTGTACTTAAGTCGGCATTGTGCCATTTGTATTAAATTCGGATGCAATTTATGTGTTTCATCGTCAGTAAGAAGGTCCAAGATATACAGTAAACCTGAAGTGAAGCATCGGAATCTAAAACTGGACTCACAGGAGAGGTTCAAATCATAGAAAGTTAGAGTGTCACTCCTGTTGTACTTAAGTCGGTATTGTGCCATTTGTATTAAACTCGGATGCAATTTCTGTGTTTCATCGACAATAAGAAAGTCCAAAGGATACAGTAAACCAGAAGTGAAGCATCGGAATCTAAAACTGGACTCTCAGGAGAGGTTCAAATCATAGAAAGTTAGAATGTCAGTCCTCTTGTACTTAAGTCGGCATTGTGCCTTTTGTATTAAATTCGGATACTATTTCTGTGTTTCATCGTCAATAAGAAGGTGCAAGGTATACAGTAAACCTGAAGTGAAGCATCGGAATCTAAAACTGGACTCACAGGAGAGGCACAAATCATAGAAAGTGAGAGTGTCAGTCCTCTTGTACTTAAGTCGACATTGTGCCATTTGTATTAAATTCGGATGCAATTTCTGTGTTTTATCGTTAATAAGAAGGTCCAAGGGATACAGTATACCTGAAGTGAAGCATCGGAATCTAAAACTGGACTCACAGGAGAGGTTCTAATCATAGAAAGTGAGAGTGTCAGTCCTCTTCTACTTAGGTCGGCATTGTACATTTTGAATTTAATTCCGATGCGATTTCTGTGTTTTATCGTCAATAGGAAGGTCCAAGGGATACGGTAAACCTGAAGTGAAGCATCGGAAACTAAAACTGATCTCACAGGAGAGGTTCGAATCATAGAAAATGAGAGTTTCAGCCCTCTTGTACTTAAGTCGGCATTGTGCCGTTTGTATTAAATTCGGATGCATTTCCTGTGTTTCATGGTCAATAAGAAGGTCCAAGGGATACAGTCAACCTGAAGTGAAGCATCGGAATCTAAAACTGGACTCACAGGAGAGGTTCAAATCATACAAAGTGAGAGTGTCAGTCATCTTGTACTTAGGTCGGCATTGTGCCTTTTGAATTTAATTCCGATGCAATTTCTGTGTTTCATCGTCAATAAGATGGTGCCAGGTATACAGTAAACCTGAAGTGAAGCATCGGAATCTAAAACTGGACTCACAGAAGAGGTTCAAATCATAGAAAGTGAGAGTGTTAGTACTCCTCTACTTTGGTCAGCATTGCGCCTTTTGAGTTTAATTCCGATGCAATGTCTGTGTTTCATCGCCAATAAGAACGTCCAAGGGATACAGTAAACCTGAAGTGAAGCATCGGAATCTAAAACTGGACTCATAGGAGAGATTCAAATCATAGAAAGTTAGAGTGTCACTCCTCTTGTACTTAAGTCGGTATTGTGCCATTTCTATTAAACTCGGATGGAATTTCTGTGTTCCATCGTCAACAAGAAAGTCCAAGGGATACAGTAAACCAGAAGTGAAGCATCGGAATCTAAAACTGGACTCTCAGGAGAGGTTCAAATCATAGAAAGTTAGATTGTCCGTCCTCTTGTACTTAAGTCGGCATTGTGCCATTTGTATTAAATTCGGATGTAATTTCTGTGTTTTATCGTCTATAAGAAGGTCCAAGGGATACACTAAACCTGAAGTGAAGCATCGGAATCTAAAACTGGACTCACAGGAGGGGGTCAAATCATGGAAAGTTAGAGTATCAGTCCTCTTGTGCTTAAGTCGGCATTGTGCCTTTTGAATTTAATTTCGATGCAATCTCTGTGGTTCATCGTCAATATGAAGGTCTAAGGGATAAAGTAAACCTGAAGTGAAGCATCGGAATCTAAACCTGGACTCACAGGAGAGGTTCAAATCATAGAAAGTTAGAGTGTTAGTCCTCTTGTATTTAAGTCGGCATTGTACCTTTTTTATTAAATTCGGATGCAAACTCTGTGTTTCATCGTCAATTAGAAGGTCCAAGGGATACAGTAAACCTTAAGTGAAGCATCGGAATCTAAAACTGGACTCACAGGAGAGGTTCAAATCATAGAAAGTTAGAGTGTCACTCCTGTTGTACTTAAGTCGGTATTGTGCCATTTGTATTAAACTCGGATGCAATTTCTGTGTTTCATCGACAATAAGAATGTATAAGTGATACAGTAAACCAGAAGTGAGGCATTGGAATCTAAAACTGGATTCTCAGGAGAGGTTCAAATCATAGAAAGTTAGAATGTCAGTCCTCTTGTACTTAAGTCGGCATTGTGCCTTTTGTATTAAATTCGGATACAATTTCTGTGTTTCATCGCCAATAAGAAGGTCCAAGGGATACAGTAAACACGAAGTGAAGCATCGGAATCTAAAACTGGACTCACAGAAGAGGTTCAAATCATAGAAAGTTAGAGTGTCAGTTCCCTTGTACTTACGTCGGCATTGTACCTTTTGTATTAAATTCAGATGCAAACTCTGTGTTTCATCGTCAATTCGAAGGTCCAAGGGATACAGTAAACCTGAGGTGAAGCATCGGATTCTAAAACTGGACTCACAGGAGAGGTTCAAATCATACAAAGTAAGAGTGTCAGTCCTCTTGTACTTAGGTCGGCATTGTGCCCTTTGAATTTAATTCCGATGCAATTTCTGTGTTTCATCGTCAATAAGAAGGTGCCAGGTATACAGTAAACCTGAAGTGAAGCATCGGAATCTAAAACTGGACTCACAGAAGAGGTTCAAATCATAGAAAGTGAGAGTGTTAGTCCTCTTCTACTTAGGTCGGCATTGCGCCATTGAATTTAATTCCGATGCAATGTCTGTGTTTCATCGCCAATAAGAACGTCCAAGGGATACAGTAAAACTGAAGCGAAGCATCGGAATCTAAACGTGGACTCACAGGAGAGATTCAAATCATAGAAAGTTAAATTGCCAGTCCTCTCGTACTTAAGTCGGTATTGTGCCTTTTGTATTAAATTCGGATGCAATTTCGGTGTATCATCGTCAATAAGAGGGTCCAAGGGATACAGTAAAACTTAAGTGAAGCATCGGAATCTAAAACTGGTCTCGCAGTAGAGGTTCAAATCATAGAATGTTAGAGTGACAGTCCTCTATTACTTAAGTCGGCATTGTGCCTTTTGTATTAAATTCGGATGCAATTTCTGTGTTTCATCGTCAATAAGAAGGTCGAAGGGATACAGCAAACCTGAAGTGAAGCATCAGAATCTAAAACTGGACTCACAGGAGAGGTTCAAATCGTAGAAAGTTAGAGGGTCTGTCCTCTTTTACTTAAGTCGGCATTGAGCCTTTTGTATTAATTTACGATGCAATTTCTGTGTTTCATCGTCAATCAGAAGTTGCAAGGTATGCAGTAAACCCGAAGTGAAGCATTGGAATCTAAAACTGGACTCACAGGAGGGACTCAAATCATAGAACGTGAGAGGGTCAGTCCTCTTGTACTTAAGTCGGCATTGTGCCATTTGTATTAAATTCGGATGCAATTTCTGTGTTTCATCGTCAATAAGAAGGTCCAAGATATACAGTAAACCTGAAGTGAAGCATCGGAATCTGAAACTGGACTCACAGGAGAGATTCAAATCATAGAAAGTTAGAGTGTCACTCCTCTTGTACTTAAGTTGGTATTGTGCCTTTTGTATTAAATTCGGATGCAATTTCGGTGCTTCATCGTCAATAAGAATGTCCATGGGATACAGTAAACCTTCAGTGAAGCATCGGAATCTAAAACTGGACTCGCAATAGAGGTTCAAATCATAGAAAGTTAGAGTGTCAGTCCTCTTTTACTTAAGTCGGCATTGTGCCTTTTGAATTAAATTCGGATGCAATTTCTGTGTTTCATCGTCAATAAGAAGGTCGAAGGGATACAGTAAACCTGAATTGAAGCATCAGATTCTAAAACTGGACTCACAGGAGAGGTTCAAATCATAGAAAGTTAGAGGGTCGGTCCTCTTTTACTTAAGTCGGCATTGTGCCTTTTGTATTAAATTCCGATGCAATTTCTGTGTTTCATCGTCAATCAAAAGTTGCAAGGTATACAGTAAACCCAAAGTGAAGCATCGGAATCTTAAACTGGACTCACAGGAGGGATTCAAATCATAGAAAGTGAGAGTGTCAGTCCTCTTGTACTTAAGTCGGCATTGTGCCATTTGTATTAAATTCGGATGCAATTTCTGTGTTTCATCGTCAGTAAGAAGGTCCAAGATATACAGTAAACCTGAAGTGAAGCATCGGAATCTAAAACTGGACTCACAGAAGATGTTCAAATCATAGAAACTTAGAGTGTCACTCCTGTTGTACTTAAGTCGGTAATGTGCCATTTGTATTAAACTCGGATGCAATTTCTGTGTTTCATCGACAATAAGAAATGCCAAGGGATACAGTAAACCAGAAGTGAAGCAATTGAATCTAAAACTGGACTCTCAGGAGAGGTTCAAATCATAGAAAGTTAGAATGTCAGTCCTCTTGTACTTAAGTCGGCATTGTGCCTGTTCTATTACATTCGGATACAATTTCTGTGTTTCATCGTCAATAAGAAGGTGCAAGGTAAACAGTAAACCTGTAGTGAAGCATCGGAATCTAAAAGTGGACTCACAGGAGAGGTACAAATCATAGAAAGTGAGAGTGTCAGTCCTCTTGTACTTAAGTCGACATTGTGCCATTTGTATTAAATTCAGATGCAATTTCTGTGTTTCATCGTTAATAAGAAGGTCCAAGGGATTCAGTATACCTGAAGTGAAGCATCGGAACCTAAAACTGGACTCTCAGGAGAGGTTCAAATCATAGAAAGTTAGAGTGTCAGTCCTCTTGTACTTAAGTCGGCAAAGTGATTTTTGTATTAAATTCGGATGCAAACTCTGTGTTTCATCGTCAATAAGAAGGTCCAAGGGATACAGTAAACATGAAGTGAAGCATCGGAATCTAAAACTGGACTCACAGGAGAGGTTCAAATCATAGAAAGTGAGAGTGTCAGTCCTCTTCTACTTAGGTCGGCATTGTACATTTTGAATTTAATTCCGATGCGATTTCTGTGTTTTATCGTCAATAAGAAGGTCCAAGGGATACGGTAAACCTGAAGTGAAGCATCGGAATCTAAAACTGATCTCACAGGAGAGGTTCAAATCGTAGAAAGGTAGAGGGTCTGTCCTCTTTTACTTAAGTCGGCATTGTGCCTTTTGTATTAAATTCCGATGCAATTTCTGTGTTTCATCGTCAATCAGAAGTTGCAAGGTATACAGTAAACCCGAAGTGAAGCATTGGAATCTAAAACTGGACTCACAGGAGTGACTCAAATCATAGAACGTCAGAGTGTCACTCCTCTTGTACTTAAGTCGGTATTGTGCCATTTCTATTAACCGCGGATGGAATTTCTGTGCTTCATCGTCAATAAGAAAGTCCAAGGGATACAGTAAACCAGAAGTGAAGCATCGGAATCTAGAACCGGACTCTCAGGAGAGGTTCAAATCATAGAAAGTTAGAATGTCAGTCCTCTTGTACTTAAGTCGGCATTGTGAAATTTGTATTAAATTCGGATGCAATTTCTGTGTTTTATTGTCTATAAGAAGGTCCCAGAGATACAGTAAACCTGAAGTGAAGCATCGGAATCTAAAACTGGACTCACAGGAGAGTTTCAAATCATAGAAAGTTAGAGTATCAGTCCTCTTGTACTTAAGTCGGCATTGTGCCTTTTGAATTTAATTTCGATGCAATCTCTGTGGTTTATCGACAATAAGAAGGTCCAAGGGATACAGTAAACCTGAAGTGAAGCATTGGAATCTAAAACTGGACCCACAGGAGAGGTTCATATCATATAAAGTGAGAGTGTCAGTCCTCTTGTACTTAACTCGCCATTGCGATTTTTGTATTAAATTCGGATGCAATATCTGTGTTTCATCGTCAATAAGAAGGTCGAAGGGATACAGTAAACCTGAAGTGAAGCATCAGAATCTCAAACTGGACTCACAGGAGAGGTTCAAATCATAGAAAGTTAGAGGGTCGGTCCTCTTTTACTTAAGTCGGCAATGTGCCTTTTGTATTAAGTTCCGATGCAATTTCTGTGTTTCATCGTCAATCAGAAGTTGAACGGTATACAGTAAACCCGAAGTGAACCATCGGAATCTAAAACTGGACTCACAGGAGGGATTCAAATCATAGAAAGTGAGAGTGTCAGTCCTCTTGTACTTAAGTCGACATTGTGCCATTTGTATTAAATTCGGATGCAATTTCTGTGTTTCATCGTTAATAAGAAGGTCCAAGGGATTCAGTATACCTGAAGTGCAGCATCGGAATCTAAAACTGGACTCACAGGAGAGGTTCAAATCATAGAAAGTTAGAGTGTCAGTCCTCTTGTACTTAAGTCGGCAAAGTAATTTTTGTATTAAATTCGGATGCAAACTCTGTGTTTCATCGCCAATAAGAAGGTCCAAGGGATACAGTAAACATGAAGTGAAGCATCAGAATCTAAAACTGGACTCACAGGAGAGGTTCAAATCATAGAAAGTGAGAGTGTCAGTCCTCTTGGACTTAAGTCGGCATTGTGCCATTTGTATTAAATTTGGATGCAATTTCTGTGTTTCATCGTCAATATGAAGGTCGAAGGGATACAGCAAACCTGAAGTGAAGCATCAGAATCTAAAACTGGACTCACAGGAGCGGTTCAAATCGTAGAAAGTTAGAGGGTCTGTCCTCTTTTACTTAAGTCGGCATTGTGCCTTTTGAATTTAATTTCGATGCAATCTCTGTGGTTTATCGTCAATAAGAAGGTCCAAGGGATACAGTAAACCTGAAGTGAAGCATCGGAATCTAAAACTGGACTCACAGGAGAGGCTCATATCATAGAAAGTGAGAGTGTCAGTCCTCTTGTACTTAACTCGCCATTGCGATTTTTGTATTAAATTCGGATGCAATATCTGTGTTTCATCGTCAATATGAAGGTCTAAGGGATACAGTAAACCTGAAGTGAAGCATCGGAATCTAATCCTGGACTCACAGGAGAGGTTCAAATCATAGAAAGTTAGAGTGTCAGTCCTCTTGTACTTAAGTCGGCATTGTACCTTTTGTATTAAATTCGGATGCAAACTCTGTGTTTCATCGTCAATTAGAAGGTCCAAGGGATACAGTAAACCTGAAGTGAAGCATCGGAATCTAAAACTGGACTCACAGGAGAGGTTCAAATCATAGAAAGTGAGAGTGTCAGTCCTCTTGTACTTAGGTCGGCATTGTGCCTTTTGAATTTAATTCCGATGCAATTTCTGTGTTTCATCGTCAATAAGAAGGTGCAAGGTATACAGTAAACCTGAAGTGAAGCATCGGAATCTGAAACTGGACTCACAGAAGAGGTTCAAATCATAGAAAGTGAGAGTGTTAGTCCTCTTCTACTTAGGTCGGCATTGTGCCTTTTGAATTTAATTCCGATGCAATGTCTGTGTTTCATCGCCAATAAGAACGTCCAAGGGATACAGTAAACCTGAAGTGAAGCATCGGAATCTAAAACTGGACTCACAGGAGAGATTCAAATCATAGAAAGTTAAAGTGTCACTCCTCTTGTACTTAAGTCGGTATTGTGCATTTTGTATTAAATTCGGATGCAATTTCTGTGTTTCATCGTCAATAAGAAGGTCGAAGGGATACATTAAACCTGAAGTGAAGCATCAGAATCTCAAACTGGACTCACAGGAGAGGTTCAAATCATAGAAAGTTAGAGGGTCGGTCCTCTTTTACTTAAGTCGGCAATGTGCCTTTTGTATTAAGTTCGGATGCAATTTCTGTGTTTCATCGTCAATCAGAAGTTGAACGGTATACAGTAAACCCGAAGTGAACCATCGGAATCTAAAACTGGACTCACAGGAGGGATTCAAATCATAGAAAGTGAGAGTGCCAGTCCTCTTGTACTTATGTCGGCATTGTGCCATTTTTATTAAATTCGGATGCAATTTCTGTGTTTCATCGTCAATAAGAAGGTCCAAGATATACAGTAAACCTGAAGTGAAGCATCGGAATCCAAAACTAGACTCACAGGAGAGGTTCAAATCATAGAAAGTTAGAGTGTCACTCCTCTTGTACTTAAGTCGGTATTGTCCCATTTGTATTAAACTCGGATGCCATTTCTGTGTTTCATCGACAATAAGAAAGTCCAAGGGATACAGTAAACCAGAAGTGAAGCATCGGAATCTAAAACTGGAGTCTCAGGAGAGGTTCAAATCATAGAAAGTTAGAATGTCAGTCCTCTTGTACTTAAGTGGGCATTGAGCCTTTTGTATTAAATTCGGAAACAATTTCTGTGTTTCATCGTCAATAAGAAGGTCCAAGATATACAGTAAACCTGAAGTGAAGCTTCGGAATCTGAAACTGGACTCACAGGAGAGGTTCAAATCATAGAAAGTTACAGTATCTGTCCTCTTGTACTTAAGTCGGCATTGTGCCTTTTGAATTTAATTTCGATGCTATCTCTGTGTTTCATCGTCAATAAGAAGGTCCAAGGGATACAGTAAACCTGAAGTGAAACATCGGAATTTAAAACTGGACTCACAGAATAGGTTCAAATAATTGAAAGTGAGAGTGTTAGTCCTCTTCTACTTAGGTCGGCATTGTGCCTTTTGAATTTAATTCCGATGCAATGTCTGTGTTTCATCGCCAATAAGAACGTCCAAGGGATACAGTAAACCTGAAGAGAAGCATCGGAAACTAAAACTGGACTCACAGGAGAGGTTCAAATCATAGAAAGTTAGAGTGTCAGTCCTCTTGTACTTAAGTCGGCATTGTACCTTTTGTATTAAATTCGGATGCAAACTCTGTGTGTCATCGTCAATTAGAAGTCCAAGGGATAAAGTAAACCTGAAGTGAAGCATCGGAATCTAAAACTGGACTCACTGGTGAGGTTCAAATCATAGAATATTAGAGTGTCAGTCTCTTGTACTTAGTTCGGCATTGTGCCTTTTGAATTTAATTCCGATGCAATTTCTGTGTTTCATCGTCAATAAGAAGGTGCAAGGTGTACAGTAAACCTGAAGTGAAGCATCGGAATCTAAAACTGGACTCACAGAAGATGTTGAAATCATAGAAAGTGGAAGTGTCACTCCTCTTGTACTTAAGTCGGTATTGTGCCTTATGAATTTAATTTCGATGCAATCTCTGTGGTTCACCGTCAATAAGAAGGTCTAAGGGATACAGTAAACCTGAAGAGAAGCATCGGAATCTAAAACTGGACTCACAGGAGAGGTTCAATTCATAGAAAGTGAGAGTGTCAGTCCATTTGTACTTAACTCGCCATTGCGATTTTTGTATTAAATTCGGATGCAATATCTGTGTTTCATCGTCAATAAGAAGGTCTAAGGGATACAGTATACCTGAAGTGAAGCATTGAAATCTAAACCTGGACTCACAGGAGAGGTTCAAATCATAGAAAGTTAGAGTGTCAGTCCTCTTGTACTTAAGACGGCATCGTACCTTTTGTATAAGATTCGGATGCAAACTCTGTGTTTCATCGTCAATTAGAAGGTCCAAGGGATACAGTAAACCTGAAGTGAAGCATCGGATTCTGAAAGTGGACTCACAGGAGAGGTTCAAATCATAGAAAGTGAGAGTGTCAGTCCTCTTGTACTTAGGTCGGGATTGTGCCTTTTGAATTTAATTCCAATGCAATTTCTGTGTTTCATCGTCAATAAGAAGGTGCAAGGTATACAGTAAACCTGAAGTGAAGCATCGGAATCTAAAACTGGACTCACAGAAGATGTTCAAATCATAGAAAGTGAGAGTGTTAGTCCTCTTCTACTTTGGTCAGCATTGTGCCTTTTGAATTTAATTCCAATGCAATGTCTGTGTTTCATCGCCAATAAGAACGTCCAAGGGATACAGTAAACCTGAAGTGAAGCATCGGAATCTAAAACTGGACTCACAGGAGATATTCAAATCATAGAAAGTTAGAGTGTCACTCCTCTTGTACTTAAGTCAGTATTGTGCCTTTTGTATTAAATTCGGATGCAATTTCGGTGCTTCATCGTCAATAAGAAGGTCCAAGGGATATAGTAAACCTTCAGTGAAGCATCGGAATCTAAAACTGAACTCGCAATAGAGGTTCAAATCATAGAATGTTAGAATGTCAGTCCTCTTTTACTTAAGTCGGCATTGGGCCTTTTGTATTAAATTCGGATGCAATTTCTGTGTTTCATCGTCAATAAGAAGGTCGAAGGGATACAGTAAACCTGAAGTGAAGCATCAGAATCTAAAACTGGACTCACAGGAGAGGTTCAAATCATAGAAAGTTAGAGGGTCGGTCCTCTTTTACTTAAGTCGGCAATGTGCCTTTTGTATTAAATTCCGATGCAATTTCTGTGTTTCATCGTCAATGAGAAGTTGCAAGGTATACAGTAAACCCGAAGTGAACCATCGGAATCTAAAACTGGACTCACAGGTGGGATTCAAATCATAGAAAGTGAGAGTGTCAGTCCTCTTGTACTTAAGTCGGCATTGTGCCATTTGTATTAAATTCGGATGCAATTTCTGTGTTTCATCGTCAATAAGAAGGTCTAAGATATAAAGTAAACCTGAAGTGAAGCATCGGAATCTAAAACTAGACTCACAGGAGAGGTTCAAATCATAGAAAGTTAGAGTGTCACTCCTCTTGTACTTAAGTCGGTATTGTGCCATTTGTATTAAACTCGGATGCAATTTCTGTGTTTCATCGACAATAAGAAAGTCCAAGGGATACAGTAAACCAGAAGTGAAGCATCGGAACCTAAAACTGGACTCTCAGGAGAGATTCAAATCATACAAAGTTTGAATATCAGTCCTCTTGTACTTAAGTCGGCATTGAGCCTTTTGTATTAAATTCGGATACAATTTCTGTGTTTCATCGTCAATAAGAAGGTCCAAGATATACAGTAAACCTGAAGTGAAGCATCGGAATCTGAAACTGGACTCACAGGAGAGGTTCAAATCATAGAAAGTTAGAGTGTCACTCCTCTTGTACTTAAGTCGATATTGTGCCATTTCTATTAAAATCGGATGGAATTTCTGTGTTTCATCGTCAATAAGAAAGTCCAAGGGATACAGTAAACCAGAAGTGAAGCAGCGGAATCTAAAACTGGACTCTCAGGAGTGGTTCAAATCATAGAAAGTTAGAGTATCAGTTCTCTTGTACTTAAGTCGGCATTATGCCTTTTGAATTTAATTTCGATGCAATCTCTGTGGTTCATCGTCAATAAGAAGGTCCAAGATATACAGTAAACTAGAAGTGAAGCATCGGAATCTAAAACTGGACTCACAGGAGAGGTTCAAATCATAGAAAGTGAGAGTGTCAGTCCTCTTGTACTTAAGTCGCCATTGCGATTTTTGTATTAAATTCGGATGCAATATCTGTGATTCATCGTTAATAAGAAGGTCCAAGGGATACAGTATACCTGAAGTGAAGCATCGGAATCTAAAACTGGACTCACAGGAGAGGTTCAAATCATAGAGAGTTAGAGTGTCAGTCCTCTTGTACTTAAGTCGGCATTGAGCCTTTTGTATTAAATTCGGATACAATTGCTGTGTTTCATCGTCAGTAAGAAGGTCCAAGATATACAGTAGACCTGAAGTGAAGCATCGGAATCTGAAACTGGACTCACAGGAGAGGTTCAAATCATAGAAAGGTAGAGTGTCACTCCTCTTGTACTTAAGTCGGTATTGTGCCTTTTGAATTTAATTTCGATGCAATCTCTGTGGTTCGTCGTCAATAAAAAGGTCTAAGGGATACAGTAAACCTGAAGAGAAGCATCGGAATCTAAAACTGGACTCACAGGAGAGGTTCAATTCATAAAAAGTGAGAGTGTCAGTAAATTTGTACTTAACTCGCCATTGCGATTTTTGTATTAAATTCGGATGCAATATCTGTGTTTCATCGTCAATAAGAAGGTGTAAGGGATACAGTAAACCTGAAGTGAAGCATTGAAATCTAAACCTGGACTCACAGCAGAGGTTCAAATCATAGAAAGTTAGAGTGTCTGTCCTCTTGTACTTAAGACGTCATTGTACCTTTTGTATAAAATTCGGATGCAAACTCTGTGTTTCATCGTCAATTAGAAGGTCCAAGGGATACAGTAAACCTGAAGTGAAGCATCGGAATCTAAAAGTGGACTCACAGGAGAGGTTCAAATCATAGAAAGTGAGAGTGTCAGTCCTCTTGTACTTAGGTCGGGATTGTGCCTTTTGAATTTAATTCCAATGCAATTTCTGTGTTTCATCGTCAATAAGAAGGTGCAAGGTATACAGTAAACCTGAAGTGAAGCATCGGAATCTAAAACTGGACTCACAGAAGATGTTCAAATCATAGAAAGTGAGAGTGTTAGTCCTCTTCTACTTAGGTCAGCATTGTGCCTTTTGAATTTAATTCCAATGCAATGTCTGTGTTTCATCGCCAATAAGAACGTCCAAGGGATACAGTAAACCTGAAGTGAAGCATCGGAATCTAAAACTGGACTCACAGGAGATATTCAAATCATAGAAAGTTAGAGTGTCACTCCTCTTGTACTTAAGTCAGTTTTGTGCCTTTTGTATTAAATTCGGATGCAATTTCGGTGCTTCATCGTCAATAAGAACGTCCAAGGGATATAGTAAACCTTCAGTGAAGCATCGGAATCTAAAACTGGACCCGCAATAGAGGTTCAAATCATAGAATGTTAGAATGTCAGTCCTCTTTTACTTAAGTCGGCATTGTGCCTTTTGTATTAAATTCGGATGCAATTTCTGTGTTTCATCGTCAATAAGAAGGTCGAAGGGGTACAGTAAACCTGAAGTGAAGCATCTGAATCTAAAACTGGACTCACAGGAGAGGTTCAAATCATAGAAAGTTAGAGGGTCGGTCCTCTTTTACTTAAGTCGGCAATGTGCCTTTTGTATTAAATTCCGATGCAATTTCTGTGTTTCATCGTCAATGAGAAGTTGCAAGGTATACAGTAAACCCGAAGTGAACCATCGGAATCTAAAACTGGACTCACAGGAGGGATTCAAATCATAGAAAGTGAGAGTGTCAGTCCTCTTGTACTTAAGTCGGCATTGTGCCATTTGTATTAAATTCTGATGCAATTTCTGTGTTTCATCGTCAATAAGAAGGTCCAAGATATAAAGTAAACCTGAAGTGAAGCATCGGAATCTAAAACTAGACTCACAGGAGAGGTTCAAATCATAGAAAGTTAGAGTGTCACTCCTCTTGTACTTAAGTCGGTATTGTGCCATTTGTATTAAACTCGGATGCAATTTCTGTGTTTCATCGACAATAAGAAAGTCCAAGGGATACAGTAAACCAGAAGTGAAGCATCGGAACCTAAAACTGGACTCTCAGGAGAGATTCAAATCATACAAAGTTTGAATATCAGTCCTCTTGTACATAAGTCGGCATTGAGCCTTTTGTATTAAATTTGGATACAATTTCTGTGTTTCATCGTCAATAAGAAGGTCCAAGATATACAGTAAACCTGAAGTGAAGCATCGGAATCTGAAACTGGACTCACAGGAGAGGTTCAAATCATAGAAAGTTAGAGTGTCACTCCTCTTGTACTTAAGTCGGTATTTTGCCATTTCTATTAAAATCGCATGGAATTTCTGTGTTTCATCGTCAATAAGAAAGTCCAAGGGATACAGTAAACCAGAAGTGAAGCATCGGGATCTAAAACTGGACTCTCAGGAGAGGTTCAAATCATAGAAAGTTAGAGTATCAGTCCTCTTGTACTTAAGTCGGCATTGTGCCTTTTGAATTTAATTTCGATGCAATCTCTGTGGTTCATCGTCAATAAGAAGGTCCAAGATATACAGTAAACTAGAAGTGAAGCATCGGAATCTAAAACTGGACTCACAGGAGAGGTTCAAATCATAGAAAGTGAGAGTGTCAGTCCTCTTGTACTTAAGTCGCCATTGCGATTTTTGTATTAAATTCGGATGCAATATCTGTGATTCATCGTTAATAAGAAGGTCCAAGGGATACAGTATACCTGAAGTGAAGCATCGGAATCTAAAACTGGACTCACAGGAGAGGTTCAAATCATAGAGAGTTAGAGTGTCAGGCCTCTTTTACTTACGTCGGCATTGTGGCTTTTGTATTAAATTCCGATACAATTTCTATGTTTCAATTTTCAATAAGAAGGTGCAAGGTATACAGTAAACCTGAAGTGAAGCATCGGTATTTAAAACTGGACTCACAGGAGAGGTTCAAATCATAGAAAGTTAGAGTGTCAGTCCTCTTGTACTTAAGTCGGCATTGTGCCATTTGTATTGGATTCGGATGAAATTCCTGCGTTTCATAGTCGTTAAGAAGGTCCAAGGGATACACTAAACCTGAAGTGAAACATCGGAATCTAAAACTGGACTCAAAGGAGAGGTTCAAATCATAGAAAGTTAGAGTGTCACTCCTCTTGTACTTAAGTCGGTATTGTGCCTTTTGTATCAAATTAGGATGCAATTTCTGTTTTTCATCGTCAATAAGAAGGTCCAAGGGACACAGTAAACCTAAAGTGAAGCATTGGAATCTAAAACTGGACTCACAGGAGAGGTTCAAATCATAGAAAGTTAGAGTGTCTGTCCTCTTGTACTTACGTCGGCATTGTGCCTTTTGTATTAAATTCGGATGCAAACTCTGTGTTACATCTTCAATAAGAGGTTCCAAGGGATACAGTAAACCTGAAGTGAAGCATCGGAATCTAAAACTGGACCTACAGGAGAGGTTGAAATCATAGGTTAGAGTGTCAGTCCTGTTGTACTTAAGTCGGCATTGTGCCTTTTGAATTTAATTCCGATGCAATTTCTGTGTTTCATCGTCAATAAGAAGGTCCAAGGTATACAGTAAACCTGAAGTGAAGCATCGGAATCTAAAACTGGACTCACAGGAGAGGTTCAAATCATAGAAAGTGAGAGTGTCTGTCCTCTTTTTACTTAAGTAGGCATTGTCCCTTTTGAATTTAATTCCGATGCAATTTCTGTGTTTCATCGTCAATAAGAAGGTGCAAGGTATACAGTAAACCTGAAGTGAAGCATCGGAATCTAAAACTGGACTTACAGGAGAGGTTCAAATCATAGAAAGTGAGAGTGTCAGTCCTCTTGCACTTAAGTCGGCATTGTGCCTTTTGTATTAAATTCGGATGGAATATCTGTGTTTCATAGTCAATAAGAAGGTCCAAGGAATACAGTAAACCTGAAGTGAAGCATCAGAATCTAAAACTGGACTCACAGGAGAGGTTCAAATCATAGAAAGTTAGAATGTCACTCCTCTTGTACTTAAGTCGGTTTTGTGCCATTTGTATTAAACTCGGATGCAATTTCTGTGTTTCATCGACAATAAGAAAGTCCAAAGGATACAGTAAACCAGAAGTGAAGCATCGGAATCTAAAACTAGACTCACAGGAGGGATTCAAATCATAGAAAGTGAGAGTGTCAGTCCTCTTGCACTGAAGTCGGCATTGTGCCATTTGTATTAAATTCGCATGCAATTTCTGTGTTTCATCGTCAATAAGAAGGTCCAAGATATACAGTAAACCTGAAGTGAAGCATCGGATTCTAAAACTGGACTCACAGGAGAGGTTCAAATAATAGAAATTTTGAGTGTCACTCCTCTTGTACTTAAGTCGGTATTGTGCCATTTGTATTAAACTCGGATGCAATTTCTGTGTTTCATCGACAATAAGAAAGTCCAAGGGATACAGTAAACCTGAAGTGAAGCATCGGAATCTAAAACTGGACTCACAGGAGAGGTTCAAATCATAGAAAGTTAGAGTGTCACTCCTCTTGTACTTAAGTCGGTATTGTGCCATTTGTATTAAACTCGGATGCAATTTCTGTGTTTCATCGACAATAAGAAAGTCCAAGGGTACAGTAAACCAGAAGTCAAGCATCGGAATCTAAAACTGGATTCTCAGGAGAGGTTCAAATCATAGAAGTTTGAATGTCAGTCCTCTTGTACTTAAGTCGGCATTGTGCCATTTGTATTAAATTCGGATGCAATTACTTAGTTTTATCGTCTATAAGAAGGTCCAAGGGATACAGTAAACCTCAAGTGAAGCATCGGAATATAAATCTGACTTCACAGGAGAGGTTCAAATCATAGAAAGTTAGAGTGTCAGTCCTCTTGTACTTAAGTCGGCATTGTGCCTTTTCAATTTAATTTCGATGCAATTTCTGTGGTTCATCGTCAATAAGAAGGTCCAAGGGATACAGTAAACCTGAAGTGAAGCATCGGAATCTAAAACTGGACTCACAGGAGAGGTTCAAATCATAGAAAGTGAGAGTGTCAGTCCTCTTGTACTTAAGTCGCCATTGTGATTTTTGTATTAAATTCCGATGCAATATCTGTGTTTCATCGTCAATAAGAAGGTCCAAGGGATAAAGTAAACCTGAAGTGAAGCATCGGAATCTAAACCTGGACTCACAGGAGAGGTTCAAATTATAGAAAGTTTGAGTGTCAGTCCTCTTGTACTTAAGTCGGCATTGTACTTTGTATTAAATTCGGATGCAATTTCGGTGTTTCATCGTCAATAAGACGGTGCAAGGTATACAGTAAACCTGAAGTGAAACATCGGAATCTGAAAGTGGACTCACAGAAGAGGTTCAAATCATAGAAAGTGAGAGTGTTAGTCCTCTTCTACTTAGGTCGGCATTGTGCCTTTTGAATTTAATTCCGATGCAATGTCTGTGTTCCATCGCCAATAAGATCGTCCAAGGGATACAGTAAACCTGAAGTCAAGCATCGGAATCTAAAACTGGACTCACAGGAGATATTTAAATCATAGAAAGTTGGAGTGTCACTCCTCTTGTACTTAAGTCGACATTGTGCCATTTGTATTAAATTCGGATGCAATTTCTGTGTTTCATCGTTAATAAGAATGTCCAAGGGATACGGCATACCTGAAGTGAAGCATCGGAATCTAAAACTGGACTCACAGGAGAGGTTCAAATCATAGAATGTTAGAGTGTCAGTCCTCTTGTACTTAAGTCGGCATTGTGATTTTTGTATTAAATTCGGATGCAAACTCTGTGTTTCATCGTCAATAAGAAGGTCCAAGACATACAGTAAACCTGAAGTGAAGCATCGGAATCTGAAACTGGACTCACAGGAGAGGTTCAAATCATAGAAAGTTAGAGTGTCACTCCTCTTGTACTTAAGTCGGTATTGTGCCTTTTGAATTTAATTTCGATGCAATCTCTGTGGTTCATCGTCAATAAGACGGTCTAAGGGATACAGTAAACCTGAAGTGAAGCATCGGAATCCAAAACTGGACTCACAGGAGATATTCAAATCATAGAAATTTAGAGTGTCACTCCTCTTGTACTTAAGTCGGTATTGTGCCTTTTGTATTAAATTCGGAAGCAATTTCGGTGTTTCATCGTCAATAAGAAGGTCGAAGGGATACAGTATACCTGAAGTGAAGCATCAGAATCTAAAACTGGACTCACAGGAGAGGTTCAAATCATAGAAAGTTAGAGGGTCGGTCCTCCTTTACTTAAGTCGGCAATGTGCCTTTTGTATTAAATTCCGATGCAATTTCTGTGTTTCATCGTCAATGAGAAGTTGCAGGGTATACAGTAAACCCGAAGTGAACCGTCGGAATCTAAAACTGGACTCACAGGAGTGATTCAAATCATAGTAAGTGAGAGTGTCAGTCCTCTTGTACTTAAGTCGGCATTGTGCCATTTGTATTAAATTCGGATGCAATTTCTGTGTTTCATCGTCAATAAGAAGGTCCAAGATATACAGTAAACCTGAAGTGAAGCATCGGAATCTAAAACTAGACTCACAGGAGAGGTTCAAATCATAGAAAGTTAGAGTGTCACTCCACTTGTACTTAAGTCGGTATTGTGCCATTTGTATTAAACTCGGATGCAATTTCTGTGTTTCATCGGCAATAAGAAAGTCCAAGGGATACAGTAAACCAGAAGTGAAGCATCGGAACCTAAAACTGGACTCTCAGGAGAGATTCAAATCATAGAAAGTTTGAATATCAGTCCTCTTGTACTTAAGTCGGCATTGAGCCTTTTGTATTAAATTCGGATACAATTTCTGTGTTTCATCGTCAATAAGAAGGTCCAAGATGTACAGTAAACCTGAAGTGAAGCATCGGAATCTGAAACTGGACTCACAGGAGAGGTTCAAATCATAGAAAGTTAGAGTGTCACTCCTCTTGTACTTAAGTCGGTATTGTGCCATTTCTATTAAAATCGGATACAATTTCTGTGTTTCATCGTCAATAAGAAAGTCCAAGGGATACAGTAAACCAGAAGTGAACCATCGGAATCTAAAACTGGACTCTCAGGAGAGGTTCAAATCATAGAAAGTTAGAGTATCAGTCCTCTTGTACTTAAGTCGGCATTGTGCCTTTTGAATTTAATTTCGATGCAATGTCTGTGGCTCATCGTCAATAAGAAGGTCCAAGATATACAGTAAACCTGAAGTGAAGCATCGGAATCTAAAACTGGACTTACAGGAGAGGTTCAAATCATAGAAAGTGAGAGTGTCAGTCCTCTTGTACTTAAGTCGCCATTGCAATTTTCGTATTAAATTCGGATGCAATATCTGTGATTCATCGTTAATAAGAATGTCCAAGGGATACGGTATACCTGAAGTGAAGCATCGGAATCTAAAACTGGACTCACAGGAGAGGTTCAAATCATAGAGAGTTAGAGTGTCAGGCCTCTTTTACTTACGTCGGCATTGTGGCTTTTGTATTAAATTCCGATGCAATTTCTATGTTTCAATTTTCAATAAGAAGGTGCAAGGTATACAGTAAACCTGAAGTGAAGCATCGGTATTTAAAACTGGACTCACAGGAGAGGTTCAAATCATAGAAAATTAGAGTGTCAGTCCTCTTGTACTTAAGTCGGCATTGTGCCATTTGTATTAAATTCGGATGAAATTCCTGCGTTTCATAGTCGTTAAGAAGGTCCAAGGGATACACTAAACCTGAAGTGAAACATCGGAATCTAAAACTGGACTCAAAGGAGAGGTTCAAATCATAGAAAGTTAGAGTGTCACTCCTCTTGTACTTAAGTCGGTATTGTGCCTTTTGTATCAAATTAGGATGCAATTTCTGTGTTTCATCGTCAATAAGAAGGTCCAAGGGACACAGTAAACCTGAAGTGAAGCATTGGAATCTAAAACTGGACTCACAGGAGAGGTTCAAATCATAGAAAGTTAGAGTGTCTGTCCCCTTGTACTTACGTCGGCATTGTGCCTTTTGTATTAAATTCGGATGCAAACTCTGTGTTTCATCTTCAATAAAAGTTTCCAAGGGATACAGTAAACCTGAAGTGAAGCATTGGAATCTAAAACTGCACCTACAGGAGAGGTTGAAATCATAGAAGGTTAGAGTGTCAGTCCTGTTGTACTTAGGTCGGCATTGTGCCTTTTGAATTTAATTCCGATGCAATTTCTGTGTTTCATCGTCAATAAGAAGGTCCAAGGTATACAGTAAACCTGAAGTGAAGCATCGGAATCTAAAACTGGACTCACAGGAGAGGTTCAAATCATAGAAAGTGAGAGTGTCTGTCCTCTTTTTACTTAAGTAGGCATTGTCCCTTTTGATTTTAATTCCGATGCAATTTCTGTGTTTCATCGTCAATAAGATGGTGCAAGGTATACAGTAACCCTGAAGTGAAGCATCGGAATCTAAAACTGGACTTACAGGAGAGGTTCAAGTCATCGAAAGTGAGAGTGTCAGTCCTCTTGTACTTAAGTCGGCATTGTGCCTTTTGTATTAAATTGGGATGCAATATCTGTGTTTCATAGTCAATAAGAAGGTCCAAGGAATACAGTAAACCTGAAGTGAAGCATCAGAAACTAAAACTGGACTCACAGGAGAGGTTCATATCATAGAAAGTTAGAATGTCACTCCTCTTGTACTTAAGTCGGTATTGTGCCATTTGTATTAAACTCGGATGCAATTTCTGTGTTTCATCGACAATAAGAAAGTCCAAAGGATACAGTAAACCAGAAGTGAAGCATCGGAAGCTAAAACTAGACTCACAGGAGGGATGCAAATCATAGAAAGTGAGAGTGTCAGTCCTCTTGCACTGAAGTCGGCATTGTGCCATTTGTATTAAATTCGCATGCAATTTATGTGTTTCATCGTCAATAAGAAGGTCAAAGATATACAGTAAACCTGAAGTGAAGCATCGGATTCTAAAACTGGACTCACAGGAGAGGTTCAAATAATAGAAATTTTGAGTGTCACTCTTCTTGTACTTAAGTCGGTATTGTGCCATTTGTTTTAAACTCGGATGCAATTTTTGTGTTTCATCGTCAATAAGTAGGTCCAAGATATACAGTAAACCTGAAGTGAAGCATCGGAATCTAAAACTGGACTCACAGGAGAGGTTCAAATCATAGAAAGTTAGAGTGTCACTCCTCTTGTACTTAAGTCGGTATTGTGCCATTTGTATTAAACTCGGATGCAATTTCTGTGTTTCATCGACAATAAGAAAGTCCAAGGGATACAGTAAACCACAAGTGAAGCATCGGAATCTAAAACTGGATTCTCAGGAGAGGTTCAAATCATAGAAAGTTAGAATGTCAGTCCTCTTGTACTTAAGTCGGCATTGTGCCATTTGTATTAAATTCGGATGCAATTTCTTAGTTTTATCGTCTATAAGAAGGTCCAAGGGATACAGTAAACCTCAAGTGAAGCATCGGAATATAAATCGGACCTCACAGGAGAGGTTCAAATCATAGAAAGTTAGAGTGTCAGTCCTCTTGTACTTAAGTCGGCATTGTGCCTTTTCAATTTAATTTCGATGCAATTTCTGTGGTTCATCGTCAATAAGAAGGTCCAAGGGATACAGTAAACCTGAAGTGAAGCATCGGAATCTAAAACTGGACTCACAGGAGAGGTTCGAATCATAGAAAGTGAGAGTGTCAGTCCTCTTGTACTTAAGTCGCCATTGTGATTTTTGTATTAAATTCGGATGCAATATCTGTGTTTCATCGTCAATAAGAAGGTCCAAGGGATAAAGTAAACCTGAAGTGAAGCATCGGAATCTAAACCTGGACTCACAGGAGAGGTTCAAATTGTAGAAAGTTAAAGTGTCAGTCCTCTTGTACTTAAGTCGGCATTGTACTTTGTATTAAATTCGGATGCAATTTCTGTGTTTCATCGTCAATAAGACGGTGCAAGGTATACAGTAAACCTGAAGTGAAGCATCGGAATCTGAAACTGGACTCACAGAAGAGGTTCAAATCATAGAAAGTGAGAGTGTTAGTCCTCTTCTACTTAGGTCGGCATTGTGCCTTTTGAATTTAATTCCGATGCAATGTCTGTGTTCCATCGCCAATAAGAACATCCAAGGGATACAGTAAACCTGAAGTGAAGCATCGGAATCTAAAACTGGACTCACAGGAGATATTTAAATCATAGAAAGTTGGAGTGTCACTCCTCTTGTACTTAAGTCGACATTGTGCCATTTGTATTAAATTCGGATGCAATTTCTGTGTTTCATCGTTAATAAGAATGTCCAAGGGATACAGTATACCTGAAGTGAGGCATCGGAATCTAAAACTAGACTCACAGGAGAGGTTCAAATCATAGAAAGTTAGAGTGTCAGTCCTCTTGTACTTAAGTCGGCATTGTGATTTTTGTATTAAATTCGGATGCAAACTCTGTGTTTCATCGTCAATAAGAAGGTCCAAGGGATACAGTAAACATGAAGTGAAGCATCGGAATCTAAAACTGGACTCACAGGAGAGGTTCAAATCATAGAAAGTGAGAGTGTCAGTCCTCTTGTACTTAAGTCGCCATTGTAATATTTGTATTAAATTCGGATGCAATATCTGTGTTTCATCGTCAATAAGAAGGTCCAAGGGATAAAGTAAACCTGAAGTGAAGCATCGGAATCTAAACATGGACTCACAGGAGAGGTTCAAATTATAGAAAGTTAGAGTGTCAGTCCTCTTCTACTTAAGTCGGCAATGTACTTTTGTATTAAATTCGGATGCAATTTCTGTGTTTCATCGTTAATAAGAATGTCCAAGGGATACAGTATACCTGAAGTGAAGCATCGGAATCTAAAACTGGACTCACAGGAGAGGTTCAAATCATAGAAAGTTAGAGAGTCAGTCCTCTTCTACTTAGGTCGGCATTGTGCCTTTTGAATTTAATTCCGATGCAATGTCTGTGTTTCATCGCCAATAAGAACGTCCAAGGGATACAGTAAACCTGAAGTGAAGCATCGGAATCTAAAACTGGACTCACAGGAGATATTCAAATCATAGAAAGTTGGAGTGTCACTCCTCTTGTACTTAAGTCGACATTGTGCCACTTGTATTAAATTCGGATGCAATTTCTGTGTTTCATCGTTAATAAGAATGTCCAAGGGATACAGTATACCTGAAGTGAAGCATCGGAATCTAAAACTGGACTCACAGGAGAGGTTCAAATCATAGAAAGTTAGAGTGTCAGTCCTCTTGTACTTAAGTCGGCATTGTGCCTTTTGAATTTAATTCCGATGCAATTTCGGTGGTTCATCGTCAACACGAAAGTCCAAGGGATACAGTAAACCAGAAGTGAAGCATCGGAATCAAAAACTGGACTCACAGCAGAGGTTCATATCATAGAAAATGAGAGTGTCAGTCGTCATGTACTTAAGTCGCCATTTTGATCTTTGTATTAAATTCGGATGCAATATCTGTGTTTCATCGTCAATAAGAAGGTCCAAGGGATACAGTAAACGTGAAGTGAAGCATCGGAATCTAAACCTGGACTCACAGTAGAGGTTCAAATCATAGAAAGTTAGAGTGTCGGTTCTCTTGTACTTAAGTCGGCATTGTACCTTTTGTAATAAATTCGGATGGAAACTCTGTGTTTCATCGTCAATTGGAAGGTCCAAGGGATACAGTAAACCTAAGGTGAAACGTCGGATTCTAATACTGGACTCACAGGAGAGGTTCAAATCATGGAAAGTGAGAGTCTTAGTCCTCTTCTACTTAGGTCGGCATTGCGCCTTTTGAATTTAATTCCGATGCAATGTCTGTGTTTCATCGCCAATAAGAACGTCCAAGGGATACAGTAAACCTGAAGTGAAGCATCGGAATCTAAAACTGGACTCACAGGAGAGATTCAAATCATTGAAAGCTAGAGTGTCACTCCTCTTGTACTTAAGTCGGTATAGTGCCTTTTGTATTAAATTCGGATGCAATTTCGGTGTTTCATAGTAAATAAGAAGGTCCAAGGGATACAGTAAAACTTAAGTGAAGCATCGGAATCTAAAACTGGACTCGCAATAGAGGTTCAAATCATAGAATGTTAGAGTGTCAGTCCTCTTCTACTTAAGTCGGCAATGTGCCTTTTGTATTAAATTCGGATGCAATTTCTGTGTTTCATCGTCAATCAGAAGTTGCAAGGTATACAGTAAACCCGAAGTGAAGCATTGGAATCTAAAACTGGACTCACAGGAGGGACTCAAATCATAAAACGTGAGAGTGTCGGTCCTCTTGTACTTAAGTCGGCATTGTGCCATTTGTATTAAATTCGGATGCAATTTCTGTGTTTCTTCGTCAATAAGAAGGTCCAAGATATACAGTAAACCTGAAGTGAAGCATCGGAATCTAAAACTGGACTCACAGGAGAGGTTCATATCATAGAAAGTTAGAGTGTCACTCCTCTTGTACTTAAGTCGGCATTGTGCCATTTGTATTAAATTCGGATGCAATTTCTGTGTTTTATCGTCTATAAGAAGGTCCTAGGGATACAGTAAACCTGAAGTGAAGCTTCGGAATCTAAATCTGACCTCACAGGAGAGGTTCAAATCATAGAAAGTTAGAGTATCAGTCCTCTCGTACTTAAGTCGGCATTGTGCCTTTTGAATTTAATTTCGATGCAATCTCTGTGGTTCATCGTCAATAAGAAGGTCCAAGGGATACAGTAAACCTGACGTGATGCATCGGAATCTGAAACTGGACTCACAGGTGAGGTTCAAATCATAGAAAGTGAGAGTGTCAGTCCTCTTGTACTTAAGTCGGCATTGTACCTCTTGTATTAAATTCGGATGCAAACTCTGTGTTTTATCGTCAATTAGAAGGTCCAAGGGATACAGAAAACCTGAAGTGAAGCATCGGAATCTAAAACTAGACTCACAGAAGAGGTTCAAATCATAGAAAGTGAGAGTGTTAGTCCTCTTCTACTTAGGTCGGCATAGTGCCTTTTGAATTTAATTACGATGCAATGTATGTGTTTCATCGCGAATAAGAACGTCCAAAGGATACAGTAAACCTGAAGTGAAGAATCGGAATCTAAAACTAGACTCACAGGAGAGATTCAAATCATAGAAAGTTAGAGTGTCACTCCTCTTGCACTTAAGTCGGTATAGTGCCTTTTGTATTAAATTCGGATGCAATTTCGGTGTTTCATCGTAAATAATGAGGTCGAAGGGATACAGCAAACCTGAAGTGAAGCATCAGAATCTAAAACTGGACTCACAGGAGAGGTTCAAATCATAGAAAGTTAGAGGGTCGGTCCTCTTTTACTTAAGTCGGCAATGTGCCTTTTGTATTAAATTCCGATGCAATTTCTGTGTTTCATCGTCAATGAGAAGTTGCAAGGTATTCAGTAAACCCGAAGTGAACCATCGGAATCTAAAACTGGACTCACAGGAGGGATTCAAATCATAGAAAGTGAGAGTGTCAGTCCTCTTGTACTTAAGTCGGCATTGTGCCATTTGTATTAAATTCTGATGCAATTTCTGTGTTTCATCGTCAATAAGAAGGTCCAAAATATAAAGTAAACCTGAAGTGAAGCATCGGAATCTAAAACTAGACTCACAGGAGAGGTTCAAATCATAGAAAGTTAGAGTGTCACTCCTCTTGTACTTAAGTCGGTATTGTGCCATTTGTATTAAACTCGGATGCAATTTCTGTGTTTCATCGACAATAAGAAAGTCCAAGGGATACAGTAAACCAGAAGTGAAGCATCGGAACCTAAAACTGGACTCTCAGGAGAGATTCAAATCATACAAAGTTTGAATATCAGTCCTCTTGTACATAAGTCGGCATTGAGCCTTTTGTATTTAATTTGGATACAATTTCTGTGTTTCATCGTCAATAAGAATGTCCAAGATATACAGTAAACCTGAAGTGAAGCATCGGAATCTGAAACTGGACTCACAGGAGAGGTTCAAATCATAGAAAGTTAGAGTGTCACTCCTCTTGTACTTAAGTCGGTATTTTGCCATTTCTATTAAAATCGGATGGAATTTCTGTGTTTCATCGTCAATTAGAAAGTCCAAGGGATACAGTAAACCAGAAGTGAAGCATCGGGATCTAAAACTGGACTCTCAGGAGAGGTTCAAATCATAGAAAGTTAGAGTATCAGTCCTCCTGTACTTAAGTCGGCATTGTGCCTTTTGAATTTAATTTCGATGCAATCTCTGTGGTTCATCGTCAATAAGAAGGTCCAAGATATACAGTAAACTAGAAGTGAAGCATCGGAATCTAAAACTGGACTCACAGGAGAGGTTCAAATCATAGAAAGTGAGAGTGTCAGTCCTCTTGTACTTAAGTCGCCATTGCGATTTTTGTATTAAATTCGGATGCAATATCTGTGATTCATCGTTAATAAGAAGGTCCAAGGGATACAGTATACCTGAAGTGAAGCATCGGAATCTAAAACTGGACTCACAGGAGAGGTTCAAATCATAGAGAGTTAGAGTGTCAGGCCTCTTTTACTTACGTCGGCATTGTGGCTTTTGTATTAAATTCCGATGAAATTTCTATGTTTCAATTTTCAATAAGAAGGTGCAAGGTATACAGTAAACCTGAAGTGAAGCATCGGTATTTAAAACTGGACTCACAGGAGAGGTTCAAATCATAGAAAGTTAGAGTGTCAGTCCTCTTGTACTTAAGTCGGCATTGTGCCATTTGTATTGGATTCGGATGAAATTCCTGCGTTTCATAGTCGTTAAGAAGGTCCAAGGGATACACTAAACCTGAAGTGAAACATCGGAATCTAAAACTGGACTCAAAGGAGAGGTTCAAATCATAGAAAGTTAGAGTGTCACTCCTCTTGTACTTAAGTCGGTATTGTGCCTTTTGTATCAAATTAGGATGCAATTTCTGTTTTTCATCGTCAATAAGAAGGTCCAAGGGACACAGTAAACCTAAAGTGAAGCATTGGAATCTAAAACTGGACTCACAGGAGAGGTTCAAATCATAGAAAGTTAGAGTGTCTGTCCTCTTGTACTTACGTCGGCATTGTGCCTTTTGTATTAAATTCGGATGCAAACTCTGTGTTACATCTTCAATAAGAGGTTCCAAGGGATACAGTAAACCTGAAGTGAAGCATCGGAATCTAAAACTGGACCTACAGGAGAGGTTGAAATCATAGGTTAGAGTGTCAGTCCTGTTGTACTTAAGTCGGCATTGTGCCTTTTGAATTTAATTCCGATGCAATTTCTGTGTTTCATCGTCAATAAGAAGGTCCAAGGTATACAGTAAACCTGAAGTGAAGCATCGGAATCTAAAACTGGACTCACAGGAGAGGTTCAAATCATAGAAAGTGAGAGTGTCTGTCCTCTTGTTACTTAAGTAGGCATTGTCCCTTTTGAATTTAATTCCGATGCAATTTCTGTGTTTCATCGTCAATAAGAAGGTGCAAGGTATACAGTAAACCTGAAGTGAAGCATCGGAATCTAAAACTGGACTTACAGGAGAGGTTCAAATCATAGAAAGTGAGAGTGTCAGTCCTCTTGCACTTAAGTCGGCATTGTGCCTTTTGTATTAAATTCGGATGGAATATCTGTGTTTCATAGTCAATAAGAAGGTCCAAGGAATACAGTAAACCTGAAGTGAAGCATCAGAATCTAAAACTGGACTCACAGGAGAGGTTCAAATCATAGAAAGTTAGAATGTCACTCCTCATGTACTTAAGTCGGTATTGTGCCATTTGTATTAAACTCGGATGCAATTTCTGTGTTTCATCGACAATAAGAAAGTCCAAAGGATACAGTAAACCAGAAGTGAAGCATCGGAATCTAAAACTAGACTCACAGGAGGGATTCAAATCATAGAAAGTGAGAGTGTCAGTCCTCTTGCACTGAAGTCGGCATTGTGCCATTTGTATTAAATTCGCATGCAATTTCTGTGTTTCATCGTCAATAAGAAGGTCCAAGATATACAGTAAACCTGAAGTGAAGCATCGGATTCTAAAACTGGACTCACAGGAGAGGTTCAAATAATAGAAATTTTGAGTGTCACTCCTCTTGTACTTAAGTCGGTATTGTGCCATTTGTATTAAACTCGGATGCAATTTCTGTGTTTCATCGACAATAAGAAAGTCCAAGGGATACAGTAAACCTGAAGTGAAGCATCGGAATCTAAAACTGGACTCACAGGAGAGGTTCAAATCATAGAAAGTTAGAGTGTCACTCCTCTTGTACTTAAGTCGGTATTGTGCCATTTGTATTAAACTCGGATGCAATTTCTGTGTTTCATCGACAATAAGAAAGTCCAAGGGTACAGTAAACCAGAAGTCAAGCATCGGAATCTAAAACTGGATTCTCAGGAGAGGTTCAAATCATAGAAAGTTTGAATGTCAGTCCTCTTGTACTTAAGTCGGCATTGTGCCATTTGTATTAAATTCGGATGCAATTACTTAGTTTTATCGTCTATAAGAAGGTCCAAGGGATACAGTAAACCTCAAGTGAAGCATCGGAATATAAATCTGACTTCACAGGAGAGGTTCAAATCATAGAAAGTTAGAGTGTCAGTCCTCTTGTACTTAAGTCGGCATTGTGCCTTTTCAATTTAATTTCGATGCAATTTCTGTGGTTCATCGTCAATAAGAAGGTCCAAGGGATACAGTAAACCTGAAGTGAAGCATCGGAATCTAAAACTGGACTCACAGGAGAGGTTCAAATCATAGAAAGTGAGAGTGTCAGTCCTCTTGTACTTAAGTCGCCATTGTGATTTTTGTATTAAATTCCGATGCAATATCTGTGTTTCATCGTCAATAAGAAGGTCCAAGGGATAAAGTAAACCTGAAGTGAAGCATCGGAATCTAAACCTGGACTCACAGGAGAGGTTCAAATTATAGAAAGTTTGAGTGTCAGTCCTCTTGTACTTAAGTCGGCATTGTACTTTGTATTAAATTCGGATGCAATTTCTGTGTTTCATCGTCAATAAGACGGTGCAAGGTATACAGTAAACCTGAAGTGAAACATCGGAATCTGAAAGTGGACTCACAGAAGAGGTTCAAATCATAGAAAGTGAGAGTGTTAGTCCTCTTCTACTTAGGTCGGCATTGTGCCTTTTGAATTTAATTCCGATGCAATGTCTGTGTTCCATCGCCAATAAGATCGTCCAAGGGATACAGTAAACCTGAAGTCAAGCATCGGAATCTAAAACTGGACTCACAGGAGATATTTAAATCATAGAAAGTTGGAGTGTCACTCCTCTTGTACTTAAGTCGACATTGTGCCATTTGTATTAAATTCGGATGCAATTTCTGTGTTTCATCGTTAATAAGAATGTCCAAGGGATACGGCATACCTGAAGTGAAGCATCGGAATCTAAAACTGGACTCACAGGAGAGGTTCAAATCATAGAATGTTAGACTGTCAGTCCTCTTGTACTTAAGTCGGCATTGTGATTTTTGTATTAAATTCGGATGCAAACTCTGTGTTTCATCGTCAATAAGAAGGTCCAAGATATACAGTAAACCTGAAGTGAAGCATCGGAATCTGAAACTGGACTCACAGGAGAGGTTCAAATCATAGAAAGTTAGAGTGTCACTCCTCTTGTACTTAAGTCGGTATTGTGCCTTTTGAATTTAATTTCGATGCAATCTCTGTGGTTCATCGTCAATAAGACGGTCTAAGGGATACAGTAAACCTGAAGTGAAGCATCGGAATCCAAAACTGGACTCACAGGAGATATTCAAATCATAGAAAGTTAGAGTGTCACTCCTCTTGTACTTAAGTCTGTATTGTGCGTTTTGTATTAAATTCGGATGCAATTTCGGTGTTTCATCGTCAATAAGAAGGTCGAAGGGATACAGTATACCTGAAGTGAAGCATCAGAATCTAAAACTGGACTCACAGGAGAGGTTCAAATCATAGAAAGTTAGAGGGTCGGTCCTCCTTTACTTAAGTCGGCAATGTGCCTTTTGTATTAAATTCCGATGCAATTTCTGTGTTTCATCGTCAATGAGAAGTTGCAGGGTATACAGTAAACCCGAAGTGAACCGTCGGAATCTAAAACTGGACTCACAGGAGGGATTCAAATCATAGAAAGTGAGAGTGTCAGTCCTCTTGTACTTAAGTCGGCATTGTGCCATTTGTATTAAATTCGGATGCAATTTCTGTGTTTCATCGTCAATAAGAAGGTCCAAGATATACAGTAAACCTGAAGTGAAGCATCGGAATCTAAAACTAGACTCACAGGAGAGGTTCAAATCATAGAAAGTTAGAGTGTCACTCCACTTGTACTTAAGTCGGTATTGTGCCATTTGTATTAAACTCGGATGCAATTTCTGTGTTTCATCGGCAATAAGAAAGTCCAAGGGATACAGTAAACCAGAAGTGAAGCATCGGAACCTAAAACTGGACTCTCAGGAGAGATTCAAATCATAGAAAGTTTGAATATCAGTCCTCTTGTACTTAAGTCGGCATTGAGCCTTTTGTATTAAATTCGGATACAATTTCTGTGTTTCATCGTCAATAAGAAGGTCCAAGATGTACAGTAAACCTGAAGTGAAGCATCGGAATCTGAAACTGGACTCACAGGAGAGGTTCAAATCATAGAAAGTTAGAGTGTCACTCCTCTTGTACTTAAGTCGGTATTGTGCCATTTCTATTAAAATCGGATACAATTTCTGTGTTTCATCGTCAATAAGAAAGTCCAAGGGATACAGTAAACCAGAAGTGAACCATCGGAATCTAAAACTGGACTCTCAGGAGAGGTTCAAATCATAGAAAGTTAGAGTATCAGTCCTCTTGTACTTAAGTCGGCATTGTGCCTTTTGAATTTAATTTCGATGCAATGTCTGTGGTTCATCGTCAATAAGAAGGTCCAAGATATACAGTAAACCTGAAGTGAAGCATCGGAATCTAAAACTGGACTTACAGGAGAGGTTCAAATCATAGAAAGTGAGAGTGTCAGTCCTCTTGTACTTAAGTCGAAATTGCGATTTTCGTATTAAATTCGGATGCAATATCTGTGATTCATCGTTAATAAGAATGTCCAAGGGATACGGTATACCTGAAGTGAAGCATCGGAATCTAAAACTGGACTCACAGGAGAGGTTCAAATCATAGAGAGTTAGAGTGTCAGGCCTCTTTTACTTACGTCGGCATTGTGGCTTTTGTATTAAATTCCGATGCAATTTCTATGTTTCAATTTTCAATAAGAAGGTGCAAGGTATACAGTAAACCTGAAGTGAAGCATCGGTATTTAAAACTGGACTCAGAGGAGAGGTTCAAATCATAGAAAATTAGAGTGTCAGTCCTCTTGTACTTAAGTCGGCATTGTGCCATTTGTATTAAATTCGGATGAAATTCCTGCGTTTCATCGTCAATAAGAAGGTCCAAGGGACACAGTAAACCTGAAGTGAAGCATTGGAATCTAAAACTGGACTCACAGGAGAGGTTCAAATCATAGAAAGTTAGAGTGTCTGTCCCCTTGTACTTACGTCGGCATTGTGCCTTTTGTATTAAATTCGGATGCAAACTCTGTGTTTCATCTTCAATAAAAGTTTCCAAGGGATACAGTAAACCTGAAGTGAAGCATTGGAATCTAAAACTGCACCTACAGGAGAGGTTGAAATCATAGAAGGTTAGAGTGTCAGTCCTGTTGTACTTAGGTCGGCATTGTGCCTTTTGAATTTAATTCCGATGCAATTTCTGTGTTTCATCGTCAATAAGAAGGTCCAAGGTATACAGTAAACCTGAAGTGAAGCATCGGAATCTAAAACTGGACTCACAGGAGAAGTTCAAATCATAGAAAGTGAGAGTGTCTGTCCTCTTTTTACTTAAGTAGGCATTGTCCCTTTTGAATTTAATTCCGATGCAATTTCTGTGTTTCATCGTCAATAAGATGGTGCAAGGTATACAGTAACCCTGAAGTGAAGCATCGGAATCTAAAACTGGACTTACAGGAGAGGTTCAAGTCATAGAAAGTGAGAGTGTCAGTCCTCTTGTACTTAAGTCGGCATTGTGCCTTTTGTATTAAATTCGGATGCAATATCTGTGTTTCATAGTCAATAAGAAGGTCCAAGGAATACAGTAAACCTGAAGTGAAGCATCAGAAACTAAAACTGGACTCACAGGAGAGGTTCATATCATAGAAAGTTAGAATGTCACTCCTCTTGTACTTAAGTCGGTATTGTGCCATTTGTATTAAACTCGGATGCAATTTCTGTGTTTCATCGACAATAAGAAAGTCCAAAGGATACAGTAAACCAGAAGTGAAGCATCGGAAGCTAAAACTAGACTCACAGGAGGGATGCAAATCATAGAAATTGAGAGTGTCAGTCCTCTTGCACTGAAGTCGGCATTGTGCCATTTGTATTAAATTCGCATGCAATTTATGTGTTTCATCGTCAATAAGAAGGTCAAAGATATACAGTAAACCTGAAGTGAAGCATCGGATTCTAAAACTGGACTCACAGGAGAGGTTCAAATAATAGAAATTTTGAGTGTCACTCTTCTTGTACTTAAGTCGGTATTGTGCCATTTGTTTTAAACTCGGATGCAATTTTTGTGTTTCATCGTCAATAAGTAGGTCCAAGATATACAGTAAACCTGAAGTGAAGCATCGGAATCTAAAACTGGACTCACAGGAGAGGTTCAAATCATAGAAAGTTAGAGTGTCACTCCTCTTGTACTTAAGTCGGTATTGTGCCATTTGTATTAAACTCGGATGCAATTTCTGTGTTTCATCGACAATAAGAAAGTCCAAGGGATACAGTAAACCACAAGTGAAGCATCGGAATCTAAAACTGGATTCCCAGGAGAGGTTCAAATCATAGAAAGTTAGAATGTCAGTCCTCTTGTACTTAAGTCGGCATTGTGCCATTTGTATTAAATTCGGATGCAATTTCTTAGTTTTATCGTCTATAAGAAGGTCCAAGGGATACAGTAAACCTCAAGTGAAGCATCGGAATATAAATCTGACCTCACAGGAGAGGTTCAAATCATAGAAAGTTAGAGTGTCAGTCCTCTTGTACTTAAGTCGGCATTGTGCCTTTTCAATTTAATTTCGATGCAATTTCTGTGGTTCATCGTCAATAAGAAGGTCCAAGGGATACAGTAAACCTGAAGTGAAGCATCGGAATCTAAAACTGGACTCACAGGAGAGGTTCGAATCATAGAAAGTGAGAGTGTCAGTCCTCTTGTACTTAAGTCGCCATTGTGATTTTTGTATTAAATTCGGATGCAATATCTGTGTTTCATCGTCAATAAGAAGGTCCAAGGGATAAAGTAAACCTGAAGTGAAGCATCGGAATCTAAACCTGGACTCACAGGAGAGGTTCAAATTGTAGAAAGTTAAAGTGTCAGTCCTCTTGTACTTAAGTCGGCATTGTACTTTGTATTAAATTCGGATGCAATTTCTGTGTTTCATCGTCAATAAGACGGTGCAAGGTATACAGTAAACCTGAAGTGAAGCATCGGAATCTGAAACTGGACTCACAGAAGAGGTTCAAATCATAGAAAGTGAGAGTGTTAGTCCTCTTCTACTTAGGTCGGCATTGTGCCTTTTGAATTTAATTCCGATGCAATGTCTGTGTTCCATCGCCAATAAGAACATCCAAGGGATACAGTAAACCTGAAGTGAAGCATCGGAATCTAAAACTGGACTCACAGGAGATATTTAAATCATAGAAAGTTGGAGTGTCACTCCTCTTGTACTTAAGTCGACATTGTGCCATTTGTATTAAATTCGGATGCAATTTCTGTGTTTCATCGTTAATAAGAATGTCCAAGGGATACAGTATACCTGAAGTGAGGCATCGGAATCTAAAACTAGACTCACAGGAGAGGTTCAAATCATAGAAAGTTAGAGTGTCAGTCCTCTTGTACTTAAGTCGGCATTGTGATTTTTGTATTAAATTCGGATGCAAACTCTGTGTTTCATCGTCAATAAGAAGGTCCAAGGGATACAGTAAACATGAAGTGAAGCATCGGAATCTAAAACTGGACTCACAGGAGAGGTTCAAATCATAGAAAGTGAGAGTGTCAGTCCGCTTGTACTTAAGTCGCCATTGTAATATTTGTATTAAATTCGGATGCAATATCTGTGTTTCATCGTCAATAAGAAGGTCCAAGGGATAAAGTAAACCTGAAGTGAAGCATCGGAATCTAAACATGGACTCACAGGAGAGGTTCCAATTATAGAAAGTTAGAGTGTCAGTCCTCTTCTACTTAAGTCGGCAATGTACTTTTGTATTAAATTCGGATGCAATTTCTGTGTTTCATCGTTAATAAGAATTTCCAAGGGATACAGTATACCTGAAGTGAAGCATCGGAATCTAAAACTGGACTCACAGGAGAGGTTCAAATCATAGAAAGTTAGAGAGTCAGTCCTCTTCTACTTAGGTCGGCATTGTGCCTTTTGAATTTAATTCCGATGCAATGTCTGTGTTTCATCGCCAATAAGAACGTCCAAGGGATACAGTAAACCTGAAGTGAAGCATCGGAATCTAAAACTGGACTCACAGGAGATATTCAAATCATAGAAAGTTGGAGTGTCACTCCTCTTGTACTTAAGTCGACATTGTGCCATTTGTATTAAATTCGGATGCAATTTCTGTGTTTCATCGTTAATAAGAATGTCCAAGGGATACAGTATACCTGAAGTGAAGCATTGGAATCTAAAACTGGACTCACAGGAGGGACTCAAATCATAAAACGTGAGAGTGTCGGTCCTCTTGTACTTAAGTCGGCATTGTGCCATTTGTATTAACTTCGGATGCAATTTCTGTGTTTCTTCGTCAATAAGAAGGTCCAAGATATACAGTAAACCTGAAGTGAAGCATCGGAATCTAAAACTGGACTCACAGGAGAGGTTCATATCATAGAAAGTTAGAGTGTCACTCCTCTTGTACTTAAGTCGGCATTGTGCCATTTGTATTAAATTCGGATGCAATTTCTGTGTTTTATCGTCTATAAGAAGGTCCTAGGGATACAGTAAACCTGAAGTGAAGCTTCGGAATCTAAATCTGACCTCACAGGAGAGGTTCAAATCATAGAAAGTTAGAGTATCAGTCCTCTTGTACTTAAGTCGGCATTGTGCCTTTTGAATTTAATTTCGATGCAATCTCTGTGGTTCATCGTCAATAAGAAGGTCCAAGGGATACAGTAAACCTGAAGTGATGCATCGGAATCTGAAACTGGACTCACAGGTGAGGTTCAAATCATAGAAAGTGAGAGTGTCAGTCCTCTTGTACTTAAGTCGGCATTGTACCTCTTGTATTAAATTCGGATGCAAACTCTGTGTTTTATCGTCAATTAGAAGGTCCAAGGGATACAGAAAACCTGAAGTGAAGCATCGGAATCTAAAACTGGACTCACAGAAGAGGTTCAAATCATAGAAAGTGAGAGTGTTAGTCCTCTTCTACTTAGGTCGGCATAGTGCCTTTTGAATTTAATTACGATGCAATGTCTGTGTTTCATCGCGAATAAGAACGTCCAAAGGATACAGTAAACCTGAAGTGAAGAATCGGAATCTAAAACTAGACTCACAGGAGAGATTCAAATCATAGAAAGTTAGAGTGTCACTCCTCTTGCACTTAAGTCGGTATAGTGCCTTTTGTATTAAATTCGGATGCAATTTCGGTGTTTCATCGTAAATAATGAGGTCGAAGGGATACAGCAAACCTGAAGTGAAGCATCAGAATCTAAAACTGGACTCACAGGAAAGGTTCAAAACATAGAAAGTTAGAGGGTCTGTCCTCTTTTACTTAAGTCGGCATTGTGCCTTTTGTATTAAATTCCGATGCAATTTCTGTGTTTCATCGTCAATCAGAAGTTGCAAGGTATACAGTAAACCCGAAGTGAAGCATTGGAATCTAAAACTGGACTCACAGGAGGGACTCAAATCATAAAACGTGAGAGTGTCGGTCCTCTTGTACTTAAGTCGGCATTGTGCCATTTGTATTAAATTCGGATGCAATTTCTGTGTTTCTTCGTCAATAAGAAGGTCCAAGATATACAGTAAACCTGAAGTGAAGCATCGGAATCTAAAACTGGACTCACAGGAGAGGTTCAAAACATAGAAAGTTAGAGGGTCTGTCCTCTTTTACTTAAGTCGGCATTGTGCCTTTTGTATTAAATTCCGATGCAATTTCTGTGTTTCATCGTCAATCAGAAGTTGCAAGGTATACAGTAAACCCGAAGTGAAGCATTGGAATCTAAAACTGGACTCACAGGAGGGACTCAAATCATAAAACATGAGAGTGTCGGTCCTCTTGTACTTAAGTCGGCATTGTGCCATTTGTATTAAATTCGGATGCAATTTCTGTGTTTCTTCGTCAATAAGAAGGTCCAAGATATACAGTAAACCTGAAGTGAAGCATCGGAATCTAAAACTGGACTCACAGGAGAGGTTCATATCATAGAAAGTTAGAGTGTCACTCCTCTTGTACTTAAGTCGGCATTGTGCCATTTGTATTAAATTCGGATGCAATTTCTGTGTTTTATCGTCTATAAGAAGGTCCTAGGGATACAGTAAACCTGAAGTGAAGCTTCGGAATCTAAATCTGACCTCACAGGAGAGGTTCAAATCATAGAAAGTTAGAGTATCAGTCCTCTTGTACTTAAGTCGGCATTGTGCCTTTTGAATTTAATTTCGATGCAATCTCTGTGGTTCATCGTCAATAAGAAGGTCCAAGGGATACAGTAAACCTGAAGTGATGCATCGGAATCTGAAACTGGACTCACAGGTGAGGTTCAAATCATAGAAAGTGAGAGTGTCAGTCCTCTTGTACTTAAGTCGGCATTGTACCTCTTGTATTAAATTCGGATGCAAACTCTGTGTTTTATCGTCAATTAGAAGGTCCAAGGGATACAGAAAACCTGAAGTGAAGCATCGGAAACTAAAACTGGACTCACAGAAGAGGTTCAAATCATAGAAAGTGAGAGTGTTAGTCCTCTTCTACTTAGGTCGGCATAGTGCCTTTTGAATTTAATTACGATGCAATGTCTGTGTTTCATCGCGAATAAGAACGTCCAAAGGATACAGTAAACCTGAAGTGAAGAATCGGAATCTAAAACTAGACTCACAGGAGAGATTCAAATCATAGAAAGTTAGAGTGTCACTCCTCTTGCACTTAAGTCGGTATAGTGCCTTTTGTATTAAATTCGGATGCAATTTCGGTGTTTCATCGTAAATAAGAAGGTCCAAGGGATACAGTAAAACTTAAGTGAAGCATCGGAATCTAAAACTGGACTCGCAATAGAGGTTCAAATCATAGAATGTTAGAGTGTCAGTCCTCTCCTACTTAAGTCGGCAATGTGCCTTTCGTATTAAATTCGGATGCAATTTCTGTGTTTCATCGTCAATAATGAGGTCGAAGGGATACAGCAAACCTGAAGTGAAGCATCAGAATCTAAAACTGGACTCACAGGAGAGGTTCAAAACATAGAAAGTTAGAGGGTCTGTCCTCTTTTACTTAAGTCGGCATTGTGCCTTTTGTATTAAATTCCGATGCAATTTCTGTGTTTCATCGTCAATCAGAAGTTGCAAGGTATACAGTAAACCCGAAGTGAAGCATTGGAATCTAAAACTGGACTCACAGGAGGGACTCAAATCATAAAACGTGAGAGTGTCGGTCCTCTTGTACTTAAGTCGGCATTGTGCCATTTGTATTAAATTCGGATGCAATTTCTGTGTTTCTTCGTCAATAAGAAGGTCCAAGATATACAGTAAACCTGAAGTGAAGCATCGGAATCTAAAACTGGACTCACAGGAGAGGTTCATATCATAGAAAGTTAGAGTGTCACTCCTCTTGTACTTATGTCGGTATTGTGCCATTTGTATTAAACTCGGATGCAATTTCTGTGTTTCATTGACAATAAGAAAGTCCAAGGGATACAGTAAACCAGAAGTGAAGCATCGGAATCAAAACCTGGACTCTCAGGAGAGGTTCAAATCATAGAAAGATAGAATGTCAGTAGTCTTGTACTTAAGTCGGCATTGAGATTTTGTATTAAATTCGGTTACATTTTCTGTGTTTCATCGTCAATAAGAAGGTGCAAGGTATACAGGAAACCTGAAGTGAACCATCGGAATCTAAAACTGGACTCACAGGAGAGGTACAATTCATAGAAAGTTAGAGTGTCAGTTCCCTTGTACTTAAGTCGGCATTGTACCTTTTGTATTAAATTCGGATGGAAACTCTGTGTTTCATCGTCATTTGGAAGGTCCAAGGGATACAGTAAACCTGAAGTGAAGCATCGGATTCTAAAACTGGACTCACAGGAGAGGATCAAATCATAGAAAGTGTGAGTGTCAGTCCTCTTGTACTTAGGTCGGCATTGCGCCTTTTGAATTTAATTCCGATGCAATTTCTGTGTTTCATCGTCATTAAGAAGGTGCCAGGTATACAGTAAACGTGAAGTGAAGCATCGGAATCTAAAACTGGACTCACAGAAGAGGTTCAAATCATGGAAAGTGAGAGTCTTAGTCCTCTTCTACTTAGGTCGGCATTGCGCCTTTTGAATTTAATTCCGATACAATGTCTGTGTTTCATCGCCAATAAGAACGTCCAAGGGATACAGTAAACCTGAAGTGAAGCATCGGAATCTAAAACTGGACTCACAGAAGAGATTCAAATCATAGAAAGCTAGAGTGTCACTCCTCTTGTACTTAAGTCGGTATTGTGCCTTTTGTATTAAATTCGGATGCAATTTCGGTGTTTCATCGTCAATAAGAAGGTCCAAGGGATACAGTAAAACTTAAGTGAAGCATCGGAATCTAAAACTGGACTCGCAATAGAGGTTCAAATCATAGAATGTTAGAGTGTCAGTCCTCGTTTACTTAAGTCGGCATTGTGATTTTTGTATTAATTTCGGATGCAATATCTGTGTTTCATCGTCAATAAGAAGGTCTAAGGGATACAGTAAACCTGAAGTGAAGCATCGGAATCTAAAACTGGACTCACAGGAGAGGTTCAAATCATAGAAAGTGAGAGTGTCAGTCCTCTTATACTTAGGTCGGCATTGTGCCTTTTGAATTTAATTCCGATGCAATTTCTGGGTTTCATCGTCAATAAGAAGGTGCAAGGTATACTGTAAACCTGAAGTGAAGCATCGGAATCTAAAACTAGACTCACATAAGAGGTTCAAATCATAGAAAGTGAGAGTGTTAGTCCTCTTCTACTTAGGTCGGCATAGTGCCGTTTGAATTTAATTACGATGCAATGTATGTGTTTCATCGCCAATAAGAACGTCCAAAGGATACAGTAAACCTGAAGTGAAGAATCGGAATCTAAAACTAGACTCACAGGAGAGATTCAAATCATAGAAAGTTAGAGTGTCACTCCTCTTGCACTTAAGTCGGCATTGTGCCATTTGTATTAAATTCGGATGCAATTTCTGTGTTTCATCGTCAATAAGAAGGTCCAAGATATACAGAAAACCTGAAGTGAAGCATCGGAATCTAAAACTGGACTCACAGGAGAGGTTCAAATCATAGAAAGTTAGAGTGTCACTCCTCTTGTACTTATGTCGGTATTGTGCTATTTGTATTAAACTCGGATGCAATTTCTGTGTTTCATCGACAGTAAGAAAGTCCAAGGGATCCAGTAAACCAGAAGTGAAGCATCGGAATCTAAAACTGGACTCTCAGGTGAGGTTCAAATCATAGAAAGTTAGAATGTCAGTAGTCTTGTACTTAAGTCGGCATTGAGCCTTTTGTATTAAATTCGGATACAATTTCTGTGCTTCATCGTCAATAAGAAGGTGCAAGGTATACAGGAAACCTGAAGCGAAGCATCGGAATCTAAAACTGGACTCACAGGAGAGGTACAATTCATAGAAAGCGAGAGTGTCAGTCCTCTTGTACTTTAGTCAACATTTTGCCATTTGTATTAAATTCGGATGCAATTTCTGTGTTACATCGTCAATCAGAAGGTGCAAGTTATACAGAAATCCCGAAGTGAAGCTTCGGAATCTAAAACTGGACTCACAGGAGGGATTCAAATCATAGAAAGTGAGAGTGTCAGTCCTCTTGTACTTAAGTCGGCATTGTGCCATTTGTATTAAATTCGGATGCAATTTCTGTGTTTCATCGTCAATAAGAAGGTCCAAGATATACAGTAAACGTGAAGTGAAGCATCGGAATCTAAAACTGGACTCACAGGAGAGGTTCCAATAATAGAAAGGTTGAGTGTCACTCCTCTTGTACTTAAGTCGGTATTGTGCCATTTGTATTAAACTCGGATGCAATTTTTGTGTTTCATCGTCAATAAGAAGGTCCAAGATATACAGTAAACCTGAAGTAAAGCATCGGAATCTAAAACTGGACTCACAGGTTCAAATCATAGAAAGTTAGAGTGTCACTCCTCTTGTACTTAAGTCGGTATTGTGCCATTTGTATTAAACTCGGATGCAATTTCTGTGTTTCATCGACAATAAGAAAGTACAAGGGATACAGTAAACCAGAAGTGAAGCATCGGAATCTAAAACTGGACTTTCAGGAGAGGTTCGAATCATAGATAGTTAGAATGTCAGTCCTCTTGTACTTAAGACGGCATTGCGCCTTTTGTATTAAATTCGGAAACAATTTCTGTGTTTCATCGTCAATAAGAAGGTGCAAGGTATACAGGAAACCTGAAGTGAAGCATCGGAATCTAAAACTTGACTCCCAGGAGAGGTACAAATCATAGAAAGTGAGAGTGTCAGTCCTCTTTTACTTAAGTCGACATTGTGCCATTTGTATTAAATTCGGATGCAATTTCTGTGTTTCATCGTTAATAAGAAGGTCCAAGGGATACAGTATACCCGAAGTGAAGCATCGGAATCTAAAACTGGACTCACAGGAGAGGTTCAAATCATAGAATGTTAGAGTGTCAGGCCTCTTTTACTTACGTCGGCATTGTGGCTTTTGTATTAAATTCCGATGCAATTTCCATGTTTCATCGTGAATAAGGAGGTGCAAGGGATACAGCAAACCTGAAGTGAAGCATCGGTATTTAAAACTGGACTCACAGGAGGGGTACAAATCATAGAGTGTTAGAGTGTCAGTCCTCTTGTACTTAAGTCGGCATTGTGCCATTTGTATTAAATTCGGATGCAATTCCTGTGTTTCATAGTCAATAAGACGGTCCAAGGGATACACTAAACCTGAAGTGAAACATCGGAATCTAATACTGGACTCACAGGAGAGGGTCAAGTCATAGAAAGTTAGTGTGTCACTCCTCTTGTACTTAAGTCGGTATTGTGCCATTTTTATTAAACTTGATTGCAATTTCTGTGTTTCATCGACAATAAGAGAGTCCATGGTATACAGAAAACCAGAAGTGAAGCATCGGAATCTAAAACTGGACTCTCAGGAGATGTTCAAATCATAGAGACATAGATTGTCAGTCCTCTTGTACTTAAGTCGGCATTGAGCATTTTGTATTAAATTCGGATACAATTTCTATGTTTCATCGTCAATAAGAAGGTGCAAGGTATACAGGAAACCTGAAGTGAAGCATCGGAATCTGAAACTGGCCTCACAGGAGAGGTACGAATCATAGAAAGCTAGAGTGTCAGCCCTCTTGTACTTAAGTCGACATTGTGAGATTTGTATTAAATTCGGATGCAATTTCTGTGTTTCATCGTTAATAAGAAGGTCCAAGGGATACAGTATATCTGAAGTGAAGCATCGGAATCTAAAACTGGACTCACAGGAGAGATTCAAATCATAGAAAGTTAGAGTGTCAGGCCTCTTTTACTTACGTCGGCATTGTGGCTTTTGTATTAAATTCCGATGCAATTTCTATGTTTCATCGTCAACAAGAAGGTGCAAGGTATACAGTAAACATGAAGTGAAGCATCGGTATTTAAAACTGGACTCACAGGAGAGGTTCAAATCATAGAAAGTTAGAGTGTCAGTCCACTTGTACTTAAGTCGGCATTGTGAAATTTGTATTCAATTCGGATGCAATTCCTGTGTTTCATAGACGTTAAGAAGGTCCAAGGGATACACTAAAACTGAAGTGAAACATCGGAATCTAAAACTGGACTCACAGGAGAGGTTCAAATCATAGAAAGTTAGAGTGTCACTCCTCTGGTACTTAAGTCTGTATTGTGCCTTTTGTATTAAATTCGGATGCAATTTCTGTGTTTCATCGTCAATAAGAAGGTCCACGGGACACAGTAAACCTGAAGTGAAGCATCGGAATCTAAAACTGGACTCACAGGAGAGGTTCAAATCAGAGAAAGTTAGAGTGTCTGTCCTCTTGTACTTACGTCTGTATTGTGCCTTTTGTATTAAATTCGGATGCAAACTCTGTGTTTCATCGTCAATAAGAAGGTCCAAGGGATACAGTAAACTTGAAGTGAAGCATTGGAATCTAAAACTGGACCTACAGGAGAGGTTGAAATCATAGAAGGTTAGAGTGTCAAAATTGTTGTACTGAAGTCGGCATTGTGCCTTTTGAATTTAATTCCGATGCAATATCTTTCATCGTCAATAAGAGGGTCCAAGGGATACAGTAAACCTGAAGTGAAGCATCGGAATCTAAAACTGGACTCACAGGAGAGGTTCTAATCATAGAAAGTGAGAGTGTCTGTCCTCTTTTACTTAAGTAGGCACTGTGCCTTTTGAATTTAATTCCGATTGAATTTCTGTGTTTCATCGTCAATAAGAAGGTGCAAGGTATACAGTAACCCTGAGGTGAAGCATCGGAATCTAAAACTGGACTTACAGGAGAGGTTCAAATCATAGAAAGTGAGAGTGTCAGTCCTCTTGTACATAAGTCGGCATTGTGCCTTTTGAATTTAATTACGATGCAATGTCTGTGTTTCATCGCCAATAAGAACGTCCAAAGGATACAGTAAACCTTAAGTGAAGAATCGGAATCTAAAACTAGACTCACAGGAGAGATTAAAATCATAGAAAGTTTGAGTGTCACTCCTCTTGCACTTAAGTCGGTATTGTGCCTTTTGTATTAAATTCGGATGCAATTTCGGTGCTTCATCGTCAATAAGAAGGTCCAAGTGATACAGTAAACCTTCAGTGAAGCATCCGAATCTAAAACTGGACTCGCAATAGAGGTTCAAATCATAGAATGTTAGAGTGTCAGTCCTCTTTTACTTAAGTCGGCATTGTGCCTTTTGTATTAAATGCGGAAGCAATTTCTGTGTTTCATCGTCAACAACAAGGTCGAAGGGATACAGTAAACCTGAAGTGAAGCATCAGAATCTAAAACTGGACTCACAGGAGAGGTTCAAATCATAGAAAGTTAGAGGGTCGGTCCTTTTTTACTTAAGCCGGCATTGTGCCTTTTGTATTAAATTCCGATGCAAATTCTGTGTTTCATCGTCAATCAGATGTTGCAAGGTATACAGTAAACCCGAAGTGAACTATCGGAATCTAAAACTGGACTCACAGGAGGGATTCAAATCATAGAAAGTGAGAGTGTCAGTCCACTTGTACTTAAGTCGGCATTGTGCCATTTGTATTAAATTCGGATGCAATTTCTGTGTTTCATCGTCAATAAGAAGGTCCAAGATATACAGTAAACCTGAAGTGAAGCATCGGAATCTAAAACTGGACTCACAGGAGAGGTTCAAATCATAGAAAGTTAGAGTGTCACTCCTCCTGTACTTATGTCGACATTGTGCCATTTGTATTAAATTCGGATGCAATTTCTGTGTTTCATCGTTAATAAGAAGGTCCAAGGGATACAGTATACCTGAAGTGAAGCATCGGAATCTAAAACTGGACTCACAGGAGAGGTTCAAATAATAGAATGTTAGAGTGTCAGGCCTCTTTTACTTACGTCGGCATTGTGGCTTTTGTATTAAATTCCGATGCAATTTCCATGTTTCATCGTCAATAAGAAGGTGCAAGGTATACAGTAATCCTGAAGTGAAGCATCGGTATTTAAAACTGGACTCACTGGAGAGGTACAAATCATAGAAAGTTAGAGTGTCAGTCCTCTTGTACTTAAGTCGGCATTGTGCCATTTGTATTAAATTCGGATGCAATTCCTGTGTTTCATAGTCAGTAAGACGGTCCAAGGGATACACTAAACCTGAAGTGAAACATCGGAATCTAATACTGGACTCACAGGAGAGGTTCAAGTCATAGAAAGTTAGAGTGTCACTCCTCTTGTACTTAAGTCGGTATTGTGCCATTTGTATTAAACTCGGATGCAATTTCTCTGTTTCATCGACAATAAGAGAGTCCAAGGTATACAGTAAACCAGAAGTGAAGCATCGGAATCTAAAACTGGACTCTCAGGAGATGTTCAAAACATAGAGACTTAGATTGTCAGTCCTCTTGTACTTAAGTCGGCATTGAGCCTTTTGTATTAAATTCGGATGAAATTTCTGTGTTTCATCGTCAATAAGCAGGTCCAAGGGACACAGTAAACCTGACGTGAAGCATCGGAATCTAAAACTGGACTCACAGGAGAGGTTCGTATCATAGAAAGTTAGAGTGTCTGTCCTCTTGTACTTACGTCTGCATTGTGCCTTTTGTATTAAATTCGGATGCAAACTCTGTGTTTCATCGTCAATAAGAAGGTCCAAGGGATACAGTAAACGTGAAGTGAAGCATCAGAATCTAAAACTGGACCTACAGGATAAGTTGAAATCATAGTAGGTTAGAGTGTCAGTACTGTTGTACTTAAGTCGGCATTGTGCCTTTTGAATTTAATTCCGATGCAATATCTGTGTTTCATCGTCAATAAGAGGGTACAAGGGATACAGTATACCTGAAGTGAAGCATCGGAATCTAAAACTGGACTCACAGGAGAGGTTCAAATCATAGAAAGTGAGAGTGTCTGTCCTCTTTTACTTAAGTAGGCATTGTGCCTTTTGAATTTAATTCCGATTGAATTTCTGTGTTTCATCGTCAATAAGAAGGTGCAAGGTATACAGTAATTCTGAAGTGACGCATCGGAATCTAAAACTGGACTTACAGGAGCGGTTCAAATCATAGAAAGTGAGAGTGTCAGTCCTCTTGTACATAAGTCGGCATTGTGCCTTTTGTATTAAATTCGGATACAATTTCGGTGCTTCATCGTCAATAAGAAGGTCCAAGGGATAAAGTAAACCTTCAGTGAACCATCGGAATCTAAAACTGGACTCGCAATAGAGGTTCAAATCATAGAATGTTAGAGTGTCAGTCCACTTTTACTTAAGTCGGCATTGTGCCTTTTGTATTAAATGCGGATGCATTTCTGTGTTTCATCGTCAATAAGAAGGTCGAAGGGATACAGTAAACCTGAAGTGAAGCTTCAGAATCTAAAACTGGACTCACAGGAGTGGTTCAAATCATAGAAAGTTAGAGGGTCTGTCGTCTTTTACTTAAGTCGACATTGTGCCTTTTGTATTAAATTCCGATGCAATTTCTGTGTTACATCGTCAATCAGAAGGTGCAAGTTATACAGAAAACACGAAGTGAAGGTTCGGAATCTAAAACTGGACTCACAGGAGGGATTCAAATCATAGAAAGTGAGAGTGTCAGTCCACTTGTACTTAAGTCGGCATTGTGCCATTTGTATTAAATTCGGATGCAATTTCTGTGTTTCATCGTCAATAAGAAGGTCCAAGATATACAGTAAACCTGAAGTGAAGCATCGGAATCTAAAACTGGACTCACAGGAGAGGTTCAAATCATAGAAAGTTAGAGGGTCTGTCCTCTTTTACTTAAGTCGACATTGTGCCTTTTGTATTAAATTCCGATGCAATTTCTGTGTTACATCGTCAATCAGAAGGTGCAAGTTATACAGAAAACACGAAGTGAAGGTTCGGAATCTAAAACTGGACTCACAGGAGGGATTCAAATCATAGAAAGTGAGAGTGTCAGTCCACTTGTACTTAAGTCGGCATTGAGCCATTTGTATTAAATTCGGATGCAATTTCTGTGTTTCATCGTCAATAAGAAGGTCCAAGATATACAGTAAACCTGAAGTGAAGCATCGGAATCTAAAACTGGACTCACAGGAGAGGTTCAAATCATTGAAAGTTAGAGTGTCACTCCTCTTGTACTTAAGTCGGTATTGTGCCATTTGTATTATACTCGGATGCAATTTCTATGTTTCATCGACAATAAGAAAGTCCAAGGGATACAGTAAACCAGAAGTGAAGCATCGGAATCTAAAACAGGACTCTCAGGAGAGGTTCAAATCATAGAAAGTTAGAATGTCAGTCCTCTTGTACTTAAGTCGGCATTGTGCTTTTGTATTAAATTCGCATACAATTTCTGTGTTTCGTCGTCAATAAGAGGGTGCAAGGTATACAGGAAACCTGAAGTGAAGACTCGGAATCTAAAACTGGACTCACGGGAGAGGTACAAATCATAGAAAGTGAGAGTGTCAGTCCTCTTGTACTTAAGTCGGCATTGTGACATTTGTATTATATTCGGATGCAATTTCTGTGTTTCATCGTCAATAAGAAGGTCCAAGGGATACAGTAAACCTAAAGTGAAGCATCGGAATCTAAAACTGGACTCACAGGAGATGTTCAAATCATAGAAAGTTAGAGTGTCTGTCCTCTTGTACTTACGTCGGCATTGTGCCTTTTGTATTAAATTCGGATGTAAACTCTGTGTTTCATCGTCAATAAGAAGCTCCAAGGGATACAGTAATCCTGAAGTGAAGCATCGGAATTTAAAACTGGACCTATAGGAGAGGTTGAAATCATAGAAGGTTAGAGTGTCAGTCCTGTTGTACTTAAGTCGGCATTGTGCCTTTTGAATTTAATTCCGATGCTATTTCTGTGTTTCATCGTCAATAAGAAGGTGCAAGGTATACAGTAACCCTGAAGTGAAGCATCGGAATCTAAAACCGGACTTACAGGAGAGGTTCAAATCATAGAAAGTGAGAGTGTCTGTCCTCTTTTACTTAAGTAGGCATTGTGCCTTTTGAATTTAATTCCGATGCAATTTCTGTGTTTCATCGTCAATAAGAAGGTGCAAGGTATACAGTAACCCTGAAGAGAAGCATCAGAATCTAAAACTGGACTTACAGGAGAGGTTCAAATCATAGAAAGTGAGAGTGTCAGTCCTCTTGTACTTAAGTCGGCATTGTGCCTTTTGTATTAAATTCGGATGCAATTTCTGTGTTTCATCGTCAATAAGAAGGTCCAAGGGATACAGAAAACACGAAGTGAAGCTTCGGAATCTAAAACTGGACTCACAGGAGGGATTCAACTCATAGAAAGTGAGAGTGTCAGTCAACTTGTACATAAGTCGGCATTGTGCCATTTGTATTAAATTCGGATGCAATTTCTGTGTTTCATCGTCAATAAGAAGGTCCAAGACATACAGTAAACCTGAAGTGAAGCGTCGGAATCTAAAACTGGACTCACAGGAGAGGTTCAAATCATAGAAAGTTAGAGGGTCTGTCCTCTTTTACTTAAGTCGACATTGTGCCTTGTGTATTAAATTAAGATGCAATTTCTGTGTTACATCGTCAATCAGAAGGTGCAAGTTATACAGAAAACACGAAGTGAAGGTTCGGAATCTAAAACTGGACTCACAGGAGGGATTCAAATCATAGAAAGTGAGAGTGTCAGTCCACTTGTACTTAAGTCGGCATTGAGCCATTTGTATTAAATTCGGATGCAATTTCTGTGTTTCATCGTCAATAAGAAGGTCCAAGATATACAGTAAACCTGAAGTGAAGCGTCGGAATCTAAAACTGGACTCACAGGAGAGGTTCAAATCATTGAAAGTTAGAGTGTCACTCCTCTTGTACTTAAGTCGGTATTGTGCCATTTGTATTAAACTCGGATGCAATTTCAATGTTTCATCGACAATAAGAAAGTCCAAGGGATACAGTAAACCAGAAGTGAAGCATCGGAATCTAAAACTGGACTCTCAGGAGAGGTTCAAATCATAGAAAGTTAGAATGTCAGTCCTCTTGTACTTAAGTCGGCATTGTGCCTTTTGTATTAAATTCGCATACAATTTCTGTGTTTCGTCGTTAATAAGAGGGTGCAAGGTATACAGGAAACCTGAAGTGAAGCATCGGAATCTAAAACTGGACTCACGGGAGAGGTACAAATCATAGAAAGTGAGAGTGTCAGTCCTCTTGTACTTAAGTCGGCATTGTGACATTTGTATTATATTCGGATGCAATTTCTGTGTTTCATCGTCAATAAGAAGGTCCAAGGGATACAGTAAACCTAAAGTGAAGCATCGGAATCTAAAACTGGACTCACAGGAGAGGTTCAAATCATAGAAAGTTAGAGTGTCTGTCCTCTTGTACTTACGACGGCATTGTGCCTTTTGTATTAAATTCGGATGCAAACTCTGTGTTTCATCGTCAATAAGAAGCTCCAAGGGATACAGTAATACTGAAGTGAAGCATCGGAATTTAAAACTGGACCTATAGGAGAGGTTGAAATCATAGAAGGTTAGAGTGTCAGTCCTGTTGTACTTAAGTCGGCATTGTGCCTTTTGAATTTAATTCCGATGCTATTTCTGTGTTTCATCGTCAATAAGAAGGTCCAAGGGATACAGTAAACCTGAAGTGAAGCATCGGAATCTAAAACTGGACTCACAGGAGAGGTTCAAATCATAGAAAGTTAGAGGGTCTGTCCTCTTTTACTTAAGTCGACATTGTGCCTTTTGTATTAAATTCCGATGCAATTTCTGTGTTACATCGTCAATCAGAAGGTGCAAGTTATACAGAAAACACGAAGTGAAGGTTCGGAATCTAAAACTGGACTCACAGGAGGGATTCAAATCATAGAAAGTGAGAGTGTCAGTCCACTTGTACTTAAGTCGGCATTGAGCCATTTGTATTAAATTCGGATGCAATTTCTGTGTTTCATCGTCAATAAGAAGGTCCAAGATATACAGTAAACCTGAAGTGAAGCATCGGAATCTAAAACTGGACTCACAGGAGAGGTTCAAATCATTGAAAGTTAGAGTGTCACTCCTCTTGTACTTAAGTCGGTATTGTGCCATTTGTATTAAACTAAGATGCAATTTCAATGTTTCATCGACAATAAGAAAGTCCAAGGGATACAGTAAACCAGAAGTGAAGCATCGGAATCTAAAACTGGACTCTCAGGAGAGGTTCAAATCATAGAAAGTTAGAATGTCAGTCCTCTTGTACTTAAGTCGGCATTGTGCCTTTTGTATTAAATTCGCATACAATTTCTGTGTTTCGTCGTTAATAAGAGGGTGCAAGGTATACAGGAAACCTGAAGTGAAGCATCGGAACCTAAAACTGGACTCACGGGAGAGGTACAAATCATAGAAAGTGAGAGTGTCAGTCCTCTTGTACTTAAGTCGGCATTGTGACATTTGTATTATATTCGGATGCAATTTCTGTGTTTCATCGTCAATAAGAAGGTCCAAGGGATACAGTAAACCTAAAGTGAAGCATCGGAATCTAAAACTGAACTCACAGGAGAGGTTCAAATCATAGAAAGTTAGAGTGTCTGTCCTCTTGTACTTACGTCGGCATTGTGCCTTTTGTATTAAATTCGGATGCAAACTCTGTGTTTCATCGTCAATAAGAAGCTCCAAGGGATACAGTAATACTGAAGTGAAGCATCGGAATTTAAAACTGGACCTATAGGAGAGGTTGAAATCATAGAAGGTTAGAGTGTCAGTCCTGTTGTACTTAAGTCGGCATTGTGCCTTTTGAATTTAATTCCGATGCTATTTCTGTGTTTCATCGTCAATAAGAAGGTCCAAGGGATACAGTAAACCTGAAGTGAAGCATCGGAATCTAAAACTGGACTCACAGGAGAGGTTCAAATCATAGAAAGTGAGAGTGTCTGTCCTCTTTTACTTAAGTAGGCATTGTGCCTTTTGAATTTAATTCCGATGCAATTTCTGTGTTTCATCGTCAATAAGAAGGTGCAAGGTATACAGTAAGCCTGAAGTGAAGCATCGGAATCTAAAACCGGACTTACAGGAGATGTTCAAATCATAGAAAGTGAGAGTGTCTGTCCTCTTTTACTTAAGTAGGCATTGTGCCTTTTGAATTTAATTCCGATGCAATATCTGTGTTTCATCGTCAATAAGAAGGTGCAAGGTATACAGTAAACCTGAAGAGAAGCATCAGAATCTAAAACTGGACTTACAGGAGAGGTTCAAATCATAGAAAGTGAGAGTGTCAGTCCTCTTGTACTTAAGTCGGCATTGTGCCTTTTGTATTAAATTCGGATGCAATTTCTGTGTTTCATCGTCAATAAGAAGGTCCAAGGGATACAGTAAACCTGAAGTGAAGCATCAGAATCTAAAACTGGACTCACAGGAGAGGTTCAAATCATAGAAAGTTAGAGGGTCTGTCCTCCTTTACTTATGTCGACATTGTGCCTTTTGTATTAAATTCCGATGCAATTTCTGTGTTACATCGTCAATCAGAAAGTGCAAGTTATACAGAAAACACGAAGTGAAGCTTCGGAATCTAAAACTGGACTCACAGGAGGGATTCAAATCATAGAAAGTGAGAGTGTCAGTCCACTTGTACTTAAGTCGGCATTGTGCCATTTGTATTAAATTCGGATGCAATTTCTGTGTTTCATCGTCAATAAGAAGGTCCAAGATATACAGTAAACCTGAAGTGAAGCATCGGAATCTAAAACTGGACTCACAGGAGAGGTTCAAATCATAGAAAGTTAGAGTGTCACTCCTCTTGTACTTAAGTCTGTATTGTGCCATTTGTATTAAACTCGGATGCAATTTCTATGTTTCATCGACAATAAGAAAGTCCAAGGGATACAGTAAACCAGTAGTGAAGCATCGGAATCTAAAACTGGACTCTCAGGAGAGGTTCAAATCATAGAATGTTAGAATGTGAGTCCTCTTGTACTTAAGTCGGCATTGTGCCTTTTGTAGTAAATTCGCATACAATTTCTGTGTTTCGTCGTCAATAAGAAGGTGCAAGGTATACAGGAAACCTGAAGTGAAGCATCGGAATCTAAAACTGGACTTAGGGAGAGGTACAAATCATAGAAAGTGAGAGTGTCAGTCCTCTTGTACGTATGTCGGCATTGTGACATTTGTATCAAATTCGGATGCAATTTCTGTGTTTCATCGTTAATAAGAATGTCCAAGGGATACAGTATACCTGAAGTGAAGCATCGGAATCTAAAACTGCACTCACAGGAGAGGTTCAAATCATAGATAGTTAGAGTGTCATTCCTCTTTTACTTACGTCGGCACTGTGGCTTTTGTATTAAATTCCGATGCAATTTCTATGTTTCATCGTCAATAAGAAGGTGCAAGGTATACAGTAAACCTGAAGTGAAGCATCCGTATTTAAAACTGGACTCACAGGAGACGTTCAAATCATAGAAAGTTAGAGTGTCAGTCCTCTTGTACTTAAGTCGGCATTGTGCCATTTGTATTAAATTCGGATGCAATTCCTGTGTTTCATAGTCAATAAGAAGGTACAAGGGATGCACTAAACCTGAAGTGAAACATCGGTATCTAAAACTGGACTCACAGGAGAGGTTCAAATCATAGAAAGTTAGAGTGTCACTCCTCTTGTACTTAAGTCGGTATTGTGCCTTTTGTATCAAATTCGGATGCAATTTCTGTGTTTTATCGTCAATAAGAAGGACCAAATGATAGAGTGAACCTGAAGTGAAGCATCGGAATCTAAAACTGACCCCACAGGAGAGTTTCGAATCATAGAACGTGAGAGTGTCAGTCCTCTTGTACTTAAGTCGGCATTGTGCGATTTGTATTAAATTCGGAAGCAATTTCTGTGTTTCAACCTCAATAAGAGTGTCCAAGGGGTAAAGTAAACCTGAAGTAAAACATCGGAATCTAAAACTGGACACACAGGAGAGGTTCAAATCATAGAAAGTGAGAGTGTCAGTCCTCTTGTACTTAAGTCGGCATTGTGCCATTTGTATTATATTCGGATGCAATTTCTGTGTTTCATCGTCAATAAGGAGGTCCAAGGGATACAGTAAACCTAAAGTGAAGCATCGGAATCTAAAACTGGACTCACAGGAGAGGTTCAAATCATAGAAAGTTAGAATGTCAGTCCTCTTGTACTTAAGTCGGCATTGAGCCTTTTGTATTAAATTCGGATACAATTTCTGTGTTTCATCGTAAGTAAGAAGGTGCATGGTATACAGGAAACCTGAAGTGAAGCTTCGGAATATAAAACTGGACTCACAGGAGAGGTACAAATCATAGAAAGTGAGAGTGTCGGTCCTCTTGTACTTAAGTCGGCATTGTGCCTTTTGAATTTAATTCCGATGCAATTTCTGTGTTTCATCGTCAATAAGAAGGTCCAAGGGATACAGTAAACCTGAAGTGAAGCATCGGAATCTAAAACTGGACTCACAGGAGAGGTTCAAATCATAGAGAGTGAGAGTGTCTGTCCTCTTTTACTTAAGTATGCAATGTGCCTTTTGAATTTTATTAAGATGCAATTTCTGTGTTTCATCGTCAATAAGAAGGTGCAAGGTATACAGTAAGCCTGAAGTGAGGCACCGGAATCTAAAACTGGACTCACAGGAGAGGTTCAAATCATAGAAAGTTAGAGTGTCACTCCTCTTGTACTTAAGTCCGTATTGTGCCATTTGTATTAAACCCGGATGCAATTTCTGTGTTTCATCATCAATAAGAAGGTCCAAGATATACAGTAAACCTGAAGTGAAACATCGGAATCTAAAACTGGACTCACAGGAGAGGTACAAATCATAGAAAGTGAGAGTGTCAGTCCTCTTGTACTTATGTCGGCATTGTGGCATTTGTATCAAATTCGGATGCAATTTCTGTGTTTCATCGTTAATAAGAAGGTGCAAGGTATACAGTAAACCTGAAGTGAAGCATCGGTATTTAAAACTGGACTCACAGGAGACGTTCAAATCATAGAAAGTTAGAGTGTCAGTCCTCTTGTACTTAAGTCGGCATTGTGCCATTAGTATTTAATTCGGATGCAATTCCTGTGTTTCATTGTCAATAAGAAGGTACAAGGGATGCACTAAACCTGAAGTGAAACATCGGAATCTAAAACTGGACTCACAGGAGAGGTTCAAATCATAGAAAGTGAGAGTGTCTCTCCTCTTTTACTTAAGCAGGCATTGTGCTTTTTGAATTTAATTCCGATGCAATTTCTGTGTTTCAGCGTCAATAAGAAGGTGCAAGGTATACAGTAACCCTGAAGTGAAGCATCGGAATCTAAAACCGGACTTACAGGAGAGGTTCAAATCATAGAAAGTGAGAGTGTCAGTCCTCTTGTACTTAAGTCGGCATTGTGCCTTTTGTATTCAATTCGGATGCTATTTCTGTGTTTCATCGTCAATAAGAAGGTCCAAGAGATACAGTAATCCTGAAGTGAAGCATCAGAATCTAAAACTGGACTCACAGGAGAGGTTCAAATCATAGAAAGTTAGAGGGTCTGTCCTCTTTTACTTAGATCGGCATTGTGCCTTTTGTATTAAATTCCGATGCAATTTCTGTGTTTCATCGTCAATCAGAAGGTGCAAGTTATACTGAAAACCCAAAGTGAAGCATTGGAATCTAAAACTAGACTCACAGGAGGGATTCAAATCATAGAAAGTGAGAGTGTCAGTCCTCTTGTACTTAAGTCGGCATTGTGCCATTTGTATCAAATTCGGATGCAATTTCTGTGTTTCATCGTTAATAAGAAGGTCCAAGGGATACAGTTTACCTGAAGTGAAGCATCGGAATCTAAAACTGCACTCACAGGAGAGGTTCAAATCATAGAAAGTTAGAGTGTCAGGCCTCTTTTACTTACGTCGTCATTGTGGCTTTTGTATTAAATTCCGATGCAATGTCTATGTTTCATCGTCAATAAGAAGGTGCAAGGTATACAGTAAACCTGAAGTGAAGCATCCGTATTTAAAACTGGACTCACAGGAGACGTTCAAATCATAGAAAGTTAGAGTGTCAGTCCTCTTGTACTTAAGTCGGCATTGTGCCATTTGTATTATATTCGGATGCAATTTCTGTGTTTCATCGTCAATAAGGAGGTCCAAGGGATACAGTAAACCTAAAGTGAAGCATCGGAATCTAAAACTGGACTCACAGGAGAGGTACAAATCATAGAAAGTGAGAGTGTCGGTCCTCTTGTACTTTAGTCGACATTGTGCCATTTGTATTAAATTCGGATGCAATTTCTGTGTTTCGTCGTTAATAAGAAGGTCCAAGGAATACAGTATACCTGAAGTGAAGCATCGGAATCTAAAACTGGACTCACGGGAGAGGTTTAAATCATAGAAAGTTAGAGTGTCACTCCTCTTGTACTTAAGTCGGTATTGTGCCTTTTGTATTAAATTCGGATGCAATTTCTGTGTTTCATCGTCAATAAGAAGGTGCAAGGGACGCAGTAAACCTGAAGTGAAGCATCGGAATCTAAAACTGGACTCACAGGAGAGGTTCAAATCATAGAAAGTTAGAGTGTCAGTCCTCTTGTACTTAAGTCGGCATTGTGCCATTTGTATTAAATTCGGATGCAATTCCTGTGTTTCATAGTCGTTAAGAAGATCCAAGGGATAAACTAAACCTGAAGTGAAACATTGGAATCTAAAACTGGACTCACAGGAGAGGTTCAAATCATAGAAAGTTAGAGTGTCACTCCTCTTGTACTTAAGTCGGTATTGTGCCTTTTGTATTAAATTCGGATGCAATTTCTGTGTTTCATCGTCAATAAGAAGGTCCAAGGGACGCAGTAAACCTGATGTGAAGCATCGGAATCTAAAACTGGACTCACAGGAGAGGTTCATATCATAGAAAGTTAGAGTGTCTGTCCTCTTGTACTTACGTCTGCATTGTGCCTTTTGTATTAAATTCGGATGCAAACTCTGTGTTTCATCGTCAATAAGAAGGTCCAAGCGATACAGTAAACCTGAAGTGAAGCATCGGAATCTAAAACTGGACCTACAGGAGAGGTTGAAATCATAGAAGGTTAGAGTGTCAGTCCTGTTGTACTTAAGTCGGCATTGTGCCTTTTGAATTTAATTCCGAAGCAATTTCTGTGTTTCATCGTCAATAAGAAGGTCCAAGGGATACAGTAAACCTGAAGTGAAGCATCGGAATCTAAAACTGGACTCACAGGAGAGGTTCAAATCATAGAAAGTGAGAGTGTCTGTCTTCATTTACTTAAGTAGGCAATGTGCCTCTTGAATTTAATTCCGATGCAATTTCTGTGTTTCATCGTCAATAAGAAGGTGCAAGGTATACAGTAACCCTGAAGTGAGGCGTCGGAATCTAAAACTGGACTTACAGGAGAGGTTCAAATCATAGAAAGTGAGAGTGTCAGTCCTCTTGTACTTAAGTCGGCATTGTGCCTTTTGTATTAAATTCGGATGCAATTTCTGTGTCTCATCGTCAATAAGAAGGTCCAAGGGATACAGTAAACCAGAAGTGAAGCATCAGAATCTAAAACTGGACTCACAGGAGAGGTTCAAATCATAGAAATTTAGAGGGTCTGTCCTCTTTTACTTAAGTCGACATTGTGCCTTTTGTATTAAATTCCGATGCAATTTCTGTGTTACATCGTCAATCAGAAGGTGCAAGTTATACAGAAAACAGGAAGTGAAGCTTCGGAATCTAAAACTGGACTCACAGGAGGGATTCAAATCATAGAAAGTGAGAGTGTCAGTCCACTTGTACTTAAGTCGGCATTGAGCCATTTGTATTAAATTCGGATGCAATTTCTGTGTTTCATCGTCAATAAGAAGGTCCAAGATATACAGTAAACCTGAAGTGAAGCATCGGAATCTAAAACTGGACTCACAGGAGAGGTTCAAATCATAGAAAGTTAGAATGTCAGTCCTCTTGTACTTAAGTCGGCATTGTGCCTTTTGTATTAAATTCGCATACAATTTCTGTGTTTCGTCGTCAATAAGAGGGTGCAAGGTATACAGGAAACCTCAAGTGAAGCATCGGAATCTAAAACTGGACTCACGGGAGAGGTACAAATCATAGAAAGTGAGAGTGTCAGTCCTCTTGTACTTATGTCGGCATTGTGGCATTTGTATCAAATTCGGATGCAATTTCTGTGTTTCATCGTTAATAAGAAGGTGCAAGGTATACAGTAAACCTGAAGTGAAGCATCGGTATTTAAAACTGGACTCACAGGACACGTTCAAATCATAGAAAGTTAGAGTGTCAGTCCTCTTGTACTTAAGTCGGCATTGTGCCATTAGTATTAAATTCGGATGCAATTCCTGTGTTTCATAGTCAATAAGAAGGTACAAGGGATGCACTAAACCTGAAGTGAAACATCGGAATCTAAAACTGGACTCACAGGAGAGGTTCAAATCATAGAAAGTGAGAGTGTCTCTCCTCTTTTACTTAAACAGGCATTGTGCCTTTTGAATTTAATTCCGATGCAATTTCTGTGTTTCATCGTCAATAAGAAGGTGCAAGGTATACAGTAACCCTGAAGTGAAGCATCGGAATCTAAAACCGGACTTACAGGAGAGGTTCAAATCATAGAAAGTGAGAGTGTCAGTCCTCTTGTACTTAAGTCGGCATTGTGCCTTTTGTATTCAATTCGGATGCTATTTCTGTGTTTCATCGTCAATAAGAAGGTCCAAGGGATACAGTAATCCTGAAGTGAAGCATCAGAATCTAAAACTGGACTCACAGGAGAGGTTCAAATCATAGAAAGTTAGAGGGTCTGTCCTCTTTTACTTAAATCGGCATTGTGCCTTTTGTATTAAATTCCGATGCAATTTCTGTGTTTCATCGTCAATCAGAAGGTGCAAGTTACACTGAAAACCCAAAGTGAAGCATCGGAATCTAAAACTGGACTCACAGGAGGGATTCAAATCATAGAAAGTGAGAGTGTCAGTCCTCTTGTACTTAAGTTGGCATTGTGCCATTTGTATTAAATTCGGATGCAATTTCTGTGTTTCATCGTAAATAAGAAGGTCCAAGATATACAGTAAACCCGAAGTGAAGCATCGAAATCTAAAACTGGACTCACAGGAGAGGTTCAAATCATAGAAAGTTAGTGTGTCACTCCTCTTGTACTTAAGTCGGTATTGTGCAATTTGTATTAAACTCGGATGCAATTTCTGTGTTTCATCGTCAATAAGAAAGTCCAAGGGATACAGTAAACCAGAAGTGAAGCATCGGAATCTATAACTGGACTCTCTGGAGAGGTTCAAATCATAGATAGTTAGAATGTCAGTCCTCTTGTACTTAAGTCGACATTGTACCATTTGTATTAAATTCGGATGCAATTGCTGTGTCTCATCGTCAATAAGATGGTCCAAGGGATACAGTAAACCTGAAGTGAAGGATCAGAATCTAATACTGGACTCACAGGAGAGGTTCAAATCATGGAGAGTTAGAGTGTCACTCCTCTTGTACTTAAGTCGGTGTTGTGCCTTTTGTAATTAATTCGAGTGCCACTTTGTGTTTCATCGTTAATAAGAAGGTCCAAGGGATACAGTATACCTTAAGTGAAGCATCGAAATCTAAAACTGGACTCACAGGAGAGGTTCAAATCATTGAAAGTTAGAGTGTCAGGCCTCTTTTACTTACGTCGGAATTGTGCCTTTTGTATTAAATTCCGATGCAATTTCTATGTTTCATCGTGAATAAGAAGGTGAAAAGTATACAGTAAACCTGAAGTGAAGCATCGGAATTTAAAACTGGACTCACAGGAGAGATTCAAATCATAGAAAGTGAGTGTGTCTGTCTTCTTGTACTTAAGTCGGCATTGTGCCATTTGTATTAAATTCGGAAACAATTCCTGTGTTTCATAGTCAATAAGAAGGTCCGAGGGATACACTAAACCTGAAGTGAAACATCGGAATGTAAAACTGGACTCACAGGAGAGGTTCAAATCATAGAAAGTTAGAGTGTCACTCCTCTTGTAATTAAGTCGGTATTGTGCCTTTTGTATTAAATTCGGATGCAATTTCTGTGTTTCATCGTCAATAAGAAGGTCCATGGGATACAGTAAACCTTACGTGAAGCATCGGAATCTAAAACTGGACTCACAGGAGAGGTTCAAATCATAGAAAGTGAGAGTGTCAGTCCTCTTGTACATAAGTCGGCATTGTGCCACTTGTATTAAATTCCGATGCAATTTCTGTGTCTCATCGTCAATAAGATGGTCCAAGGGATACAGTAAACCTGAAGTGAAGGATCAGAATCTAATACTGGACTCACAGGAGAGGTTCAAATCATGCAGAGTTAGAGTGTCACTCCTCTTGTACTTAAGTCGGTATTGTGCCTTTTGTAATTAATTCGGATGCAATTTCTGTGTTTCATCGTCAATAAGAAGGTCCAAGGGATACAGTAAACCTGAAGTGAAGCATCGGAATCTGAAACTGGACTCACAGGAGAGGTACAAATCATAGAAAGTTAGAGTGTCAGTCCTCTTGTACTTAAGTCGGCATTGTGCCTTTTTAATTTAATTCCGATGCAATTCCTGTGTTTCATCGTCAATAAGAAGGTGCAAGGTATACAGTAAACCTGAAGTGAAGCATCGGAATCTGAAACTGGATCCACAGGAGAGGTTCAAATCATAGAAAGAGAGAGTGTCAGTCCTCTGTACTTAAGTCGCCATTGTGCCTTTTGTATTAAATTCGTGTGCAATTTCTGTGTTTTATCGTCAGTAAGAAGGTCCAAGGGATACAGTAAAAGTGAAGTGAAGCATCGGAATTTAAAACTGGACTCACAGGAGAGGTTCAAATCACTGAAAGTTAAGGAGTCAGTCCTCTTGTACTTAAGTCGGCATTGTGCCTTTTGAATTTAATTCCGATGCAATTTCTGTGATTCATCGTCAGTAAGAAGGTCCAAGGGATACAGTAAACCCGAAGTGAAGCGTCGGAATCCAAAATTGGACTCACAGGAGAGGTTCAAATCATAAAAAGTGAGAGTGTCAGTCCTCTTTTACTTAAGTCGGCATTGTGCCTTTTGAATTTAGTTCCGATGCAATGTCTGTGTTTCATCGTCAATAAGATGGTCCAAGGGATACAGTAAACATAAAGTGAAGCATCGGAATCTAAAACTGGACTCACTGGAGAGGTTCAAATCATAGACAGTGAGAATGTCAGTCCTCTTGTACTTAAGTCGGCATTGTGCCTTTTGAATTTAATTCCGATGCAATTTCTGTGTTTCATCGGCAATAAAAAGGTGCAAGGTATACAGTAAACCTGAAGTGAAGCATCGGAATCTAAAACTGGACTCACAGGAGAGGTTCAAATCATAGAAAGTGAGAGTGTCAGTCCTCTTGTTCTTAAGTCGCCTTTGTGCCCTTTGTATTAATGACGGATGCAATTTATGTGTTTCATCGTCAACAAGAAGGACCAAGGGATACAGTAAACCTGAAGTGAAGCATCGGAATCTTAAACTGGACTCACAGGGGAGGTTCAAATCATTGAAAGTTAGAGTGTCAGTCCTCTTGTACTTAAGTCGGCATTGTGCCTTTTGTATTAAATTCGCATGCAAACTCTGTGTTTCATCGTCAATAAGAATGTCCAAGGGATACAGTAAACATGAAGTGAAGCATCGGAATCTAAAACTCGACTCACAGGAGAGGTTCAAATCATAGACAGTGAGAATGTCAGTCCTCTTGTACTTAAGTCGGCATTATGGCATTTGTATTAAATTCGGATGCAATTTCTGTGTTTCATCGTCAATAAGAAAGTCCAAGGGATACAGTAAACCTTAAGTGAAACATCGGAATCTAAAACTGCACTCACAGGAGAGGTTCAAATCATAGAAAGTTAGAGTGTCACTCCTCTTGTACTTAAGTCGGCATTGTGCCATTTGTATTAAATTCGGATTCAATTTCTGTGTTTCATCGTCAATAAGATGGTCCAAGGGATACAGTAAACATGAAGTGAAGCATCGGAATCTAAAACTGGACTCACAGGAGAGGTTCAAATCATAGACTGTGAGAATGTCAGTCCTCTTGTACTTATGTCGGCATTGTGCCTTTTCAATTTAATTCCGATGCAATTTCTGTGTTTCATCGGCAATAAAATGTGCAAGGTATACAGTAAACCTGAAGTGAAGCATCGGAATCTAAAACTGGACTCACAGGAGAGGTTCAAATCATAGAAAGTGAGAGTGTCAGTCCTCTTGTTCTTAAGTCGCCTTTGTGCCCTTTGTATTAATTTCGGATGCAATTTCTGTGTTTCATCGTCAACAAGAAGGACCAAGGGATACAGTAAACCTGAAGTGAAGCATCGGAATCTAAAACTGGACTCACAGGAGAGGTTCAAATCATAGAGAGTTAGACTGTCACTCCTCTTGTACTTAAGTCGGTATTGTGCCATTTGTATTCAATTCGGATGGAATTTCTGTGTTTCATCGTCAATAAGAAGGTCCACGGGATACAGTAAACCTGAAGTTAAGCATCGGAATCTAAAAGTGGACCACAGGAGAGGTTCAAATCATTGAAAGTTAGAGTGTCAGTCCTCTTGTACTTAAGTCGGCATTGTGCCTTTTAATTTTAATTCCGATGCAATTTCTGTGTTTCATCGTCAATAAGAAGGTGCAAGGTATACAGTAAACCTGAAGTGAAGCATCGGAATCTAAAACTGGACCCACAGGAGAGGTTCAAATCATAGAAAGTGAGAGTGTCAGTCCTCTTTACTTAAGTCGGTATTGTGCCATTTGTATTAAATTCGGTTGCAATGTCTGTGTTTCGTCGTCTATAAGAAGGTCCAAGGGATACAGTAAATCTGTAGTGAAGCATCGGAATCTAAAACTGGACTTACAGGAGAGATTCAAGTCATAGATAGTTACAGTGTCAGTCATCTTGTACTTATGTCGCCATTGTGCCTTTTGTATTTAATTCGGATGCAATTTCTGTGTTTCATCGTCAACAAGAAGGTCCAAGGGATACAGTAAACCTGAAGGGAAGCATCGGAATATGAAACTGGAGTCACAGGAGAGGTTCAAATCATAGAAAGTTAGAGTGTCAGTCCTCTTTGACTTAAGTCGGTATTGTGCCTTTTGTATTAATTTCGAATGCAAACTCTGTGTATCATCGTCAATAAGAAGGTCCAAGGGATACAGTAAACCTGAAGTGAAGCATAGAAATCTAAAAATGGACTCACAGGAGAGGTTCAAATCATAGAAATTTAGAGTGTCACTCCGCTTGTACTTAAGTCGGTATTGTGCCTTTTGTATTAAAATCGGATACAATTTCTGTGTTTCATCGTCAATAAGAAGGTCCAAGGGATACAGTAAACCTTAAGTGAAGCATCGGAATCTAAAACTGTACTCACACGGGAGGTTCAAATTATAGAAAGTGAGAGTGTCAGTCATCTTGAAATTAAGTCGGCATTAATCCATTTGTATTAAATTCGGATGCTATTTCTGTGTTTCATCGTCAAGAAGAAGGTCCAAGGGATACAGTAAACCTGAAGTGAAGCATCGGAATTTAAAACTGGACTCACAATAAAGGTTCAAATCATAGAAAGTGAGAATGTCAGTCCTCTTGTACTTAAGTCGGCATTGTGCCATTTGTATTAAATTCGGATGCAGTTTCTGTGTTTCATCACAAATAAGAAGGTCCAAGGGATACAGTAAACCTGAAGTGAAGCATCGGAATCTAAAACTGGACTCACAGGAGAGGTTCAAATCATAGAAAGTGTGAGTGTCAGTCATCTTGTAATTAAGTCGGCATTGTGCCTTTTGAATTTAATTCCGACGCAATTTCTGTGTTTCATCGTCAATAAGAGGGTGCAAGGTATACAGTAAACCTGTAGTGAAGCATCGGAATCTAAATCTGGACTTGAAGGAGAGGTTGCAATCATAGAAAGGTAGAGTGTCAGTCCTCTTGTACTTATGTCGGCATTGTGCCTTTTGAATTTAATTCCGATGCAATTTCTGTGTTTCATCGTCAATAAGAAGGTGCAAGGTATACAGTAAACCTGAAGTGAAGCATCGGAATCTAAAACTGGACTCACAGGAGAGGTTAAAATCATAGAATGTGAGAGTGTCAGTCCACTTGTACTTAAGTCGCCATTGTGCCTTTTGTATTAAATTCGGGTGCAATTTCTGTCTTTCATCGTCAACAAGAAGGACCAAGCGATACAGTAAACCTGAAGTGAAGCATCGGAATCTAAAACTGGACTCAAAGGAGAGGTTGAAATCATAGAAAGTTAGAGTGTCACTCCGCTTGTACTTAAGTCGGTATTGTGCCTTTTGTACTAATTCGGATGGAATTTGTGTGTTTCATCGTCAATAAGAAGGTCCAAGGGATACAGTAAACCTTAAGTGAAACATCGGAATCTAAAAACTGGACTCACCGGAGAGGTTCAAATCATAAAGAGTGAGAGTGTCAGTCCTCTTGTACTTAAGTCGCCATTGTGATTTTTGTATTAAATTCTGATGCAATTTCTGTGTTTCATCGTCAATAAGACGGTAAAAGGGATACAGTAAACCTGAATTGAAGCATCGGAATCTAAAACTGGACTCACAGGAGAGGTTCAAATCATAGAAAGTTACAGTGTCAGTCCTCTTGTACTTAAGTCGGCATTGTGCCTTATGAATTTAGTTCCGATGGAATGTCTGTGTTTCATCGTCAATAAGAAGGTCTAAGGGATACAGTAAACCTGAAGTGAAGCATCGGAATCTAAAACTGGACTCACAGGAGAGGTTCAAATCGTAGAAAGTGAGAGTGTCAGTCCGCTTGTACTTAAGTCGGTATTGTGCCATTTGTATTAAATTCGGTTGCAATGTCTGTGTTTCGTCGTCTATAAGAAGGTCCAAGGGATACAGTAAATCTGTAGTGAAGCATCGGAACCTAAAACTGGACTCACAGGAGAGATTCAAATCATAGATAGTTACAGTGTCAGTCCTCTTGTACTTAAGTCGCCATTGTGCCTTTTGTATTTAATTCGGATGCAATTTCTGTGTTTCATCGTCAACAAGAAGGTCCAAGGGATACAGTAAACCTTATGTGAAGCCTCGGAATCTAAAACTGGAATCACAGGAGAGGTTCAAAACATAGAATATTAGAGTGTCAATCCTCTTTTACTTAAGACGGCATTGTGCATTTTGTATTAAATTCGGATACATTTTCTGTTTCATCGTCAATAAGAATGTCCAAGGGATACAGTATACCTTAAGTGAAGCATCGGAATCTAAAACTGGACTCACAGGATAGGTTCAAATCATAGAATGTTAGAGTGTCAGTCCTCTTTTACTTAAGTTGGCATTGTGCATTTTGTATTAAATTCGGAAGCAATTTCTGTGTTTCATCGTCAATAGGAAGGTCCTAGGGATACAGTTAACCTGAAGTGAAACATCGGAATCTAAAACTGTACTCACAGGAGAGGTTCAAATCATAGAAAGTGAGAGTCTCAGTCATCTTGTAATTAAGTCGGCATTAAGCCATTTGTATTAAATTCGGATGCAATTTCCGTGTTTCATCGTCAAGAAGAAGGTCCAAGGGATACAGTAAACCTGAAGTGAAGCATCGGAATCTAAAACTGGACTCACAATAAAGGTTCAAATCATAGAAAGTGAGAGTGTCAGTCCTCTTGTACTTAAGTCGGCATTGTGCCATTTGTATTAAATTCGGATGCAATTTCTGTGTTTCATCGCCAATAAGAAGGTCCAAGTGATACAGTAAACCTGAAGTGAAGTATCGGAATCTAAAACTGGACTCACAGAAGAGGTTTAAATCATAGAAAGTGAGAGTGTCAGTCATCTTGTAATTAAGTCGGCATTGTGCCTTTTGGATTTAATTCCGATGCAATTTCTGTGTTTCATCGTCAATAAGAAGGTGCAAGGTATACAGTAAACCTGAAGTGAAGCATCGGAATCTAAAACTGGACTCACAGGAGAGGTTCAAATCATAGAATGTGAGAGTGTCAGTCCACTTGTACTTAAGTCGCCATTGTGCCTTTTGTATTAAATTCGGATGCAATATCTGTGTTTCATCGTCAATAAGAAGGTCCAAGGGATATAGTAAACCTTAAGTGAAACATTGGAATCTAAAACTGGACTCACAGGATAGGTTCAAATCATAGAAAATGAGAGTGTCAGTCATCTTGTAATTAAGTCGGCATGATGCCATTTGTATTAGATTCGAATGCAATTTCTGTATTTCATCGCCAATAAGAAGGTCCAATAGATACAGTAAACCTGAAGTGAAGCATCTGAATCTAAAACTGGACTCACAGGAAAGGTTCAAATCATAGGAAGTTAGAGTGTCAGTCCTCTTGTACTTAAGTCGGCATTGTGCCATTTGTATTAAATTCGGATGCAATTTCTGAGTTTCATCGTCAATAAGAAGGTCCAAGGGATACAGTAAACCTGAAGTGAAACATCGGAATCTAAAACTGGACTCACAGGAGAGGTCAAATCATAGAAAGTTAGAGTGTCACTCCTCTTGTACTTGAGTCGGTATTGTGCCTTTTGTATTAAATTCTTCTGCAAACTCTGTGGTTCATCGTCAATAAGAAGGTCCAAAAGATAGATAAACCTGAAGTGAAGCATCGGAATCTAAAACTGGGCTCACAGGAGAGGTTCAAATCATACAAAGTTAGAATGTCAGTCCTCTTGTACTTAAGTCGATATTGTGCCTTTTGTATTAAATTCGGATTCAATTTCTGTGTTTCATCGTCAATAAGAAGGTGCAAAGTATACAGTACACCTGAAGAATCGGAACCTAAAACTGGACTCACAGGAGAGGTTCAAATCATAGAAAGTGAGAGTGTCAGTCCTCTTGTACTTAAGTCGGCATTGTGCATTTTGTATTAAATTCGGAAGCAATTTCTGTGTTTCATCGTCAATAAGAAGGTCCAAGGAATACAGTTAACCTGAAGTGAAGCATCGGAATCTAAAACTGTACTCACAGGAGAGGTTCAAATCATAGAAAGTGAGAGTGTCAGTCATCTTGTAATTAAGTCGGCATTAAGCCATTTGTATTAAATTCGGATGCAATTTCTGTGTTTCATCGCCAATAAGAAGGTCCAACGGATACAGTAAACCTGAAGTGAAGTATCGGAATCTAAAACTGGACTCACAGAAGAGGTTTAAATCATAGAAAGTGAGAGTGTCAGTCATCTTGTAATTAAGTCGGCATTGTGCCTTTTGAATTTGATTCCGATGCAATTTCTGTGTTTCACCGTCAATAAGAGGGTGCAAGGTATACAGTAAACCTGAAATGAAGCATCGGAATCTAAAACTGGACTCACAGGAGATTTTCAAATTATAGAAAGTGAGAGTGTCTGTCCTCTTGTACTTAAGTCGGCATTGTGCCTTTTGTATTAAATTCGGGTGCAATTTCTGTGTTTCATCGTCAATAAGAAGGTCCAAGGGATACAGTAAACCTGTAGTGAAGCAGCGGAATCTAAATCTGGACTCTCAGGAGAGGTTCCAATTATAGAAAGTTAGAGTGTCAGTACTCTTGTACTTAAGTCGGCATTGTGCCTTTTGAATTTAATTCCGATGCAATTTCTGTGTTTCATCGTCAATAAGAAGGTGCAAGGTATACAGTAAACCTGAAGTGAAGCAATGGGATCTAAAACTGGAATCACAGGAGAGGTTCAAATCATTGAATGTGAGAGTGTCAGTCCACTTGTACTTAAGTCGCCATTGTGCCTTTTGTATTAAATTCGGATGCAATTTCTGTCTTTCATCGTCAACAAGAAAGGACCAAGCAAGACAGTAAACCTGAAGTGAAGCATCGGAATCTAAAACTGGACTCACAGGAGAGGTTCAAATCATAGAAAGTTAGATTGTCACTCCGCTTGTACTTAAGTCGGTATTGTGCCTTTTGTATTAAATTCGGATGCAATTTCTGTGTTTCATCGTCAATAAGAAGGTCCAAGGGATACAGTAAACCTTAAGTGAAACATTGGAATCTAAAACTGGACTCACAGGATAGGTTCAAATCATAGAAAATGAGAGTGTCAGTCATCTTGTAATTAAGTCGGCATTATGCCATTTGTATTAGATTCGGATGCAATTTCTGTATTTCATCGTCAATAAGAAGGTCCAAGAGATACAGTAAACCTGAAGTGAAGCATCTGAATGTAAAACTGGACTCACAGGAAAGGTTCAAATCATAGAAAGTTAGAGTGTCAGTCCTCTTGTACTTAAGTCGGCATTGTGCCATTTGTATTAAATTCGGATGCAATTTCTGTGTTTCATCGTCAATAAGAAGGTCCAAGGGATAGAGTAAACCTGAAGTGAAGCATCGGAATCTAAAACTGGGCTCACAGGAGAGGTTCAAATCATACAAAGTTAGAATGTCATTCCTCTTGTACTTAAGTCGATATTGTGCCTCTTGTATTAAATTCGGATTCAATTTCTGTGTTTCATCGTCAATAAGAAGGTGCAAAGTATACAGTACACCTGAAGAATCGGAATCTAAAACTGGACTCACAGGAGAGGTTCAAATCATAGAAAGTGAGAGTGTTAGTCCTCTTGCACTTAAGTCGCCATTGTGATTTTTGTATTAAATTCGGATGCAATTTCTGTGTTTCATCGTCAATAAGACGGTCCAAGGGATACAGTAAACCTGAAGTGAAGCATCGGAATCTAAAACTGGACTCACAGGAGAGGATCAAATCATAGAAAGTTAGAGTGTCAGTCGTCTTGTACTTAAGTCGGCATTGTGCATTTTGTATTAAATTCGGATGCAAACTCTGTGTTTCATCGTCAATAAGAAGGTGCAAGGTATACAGTAAACCTAAAGTGAAAAATCGGAATCTAAAACCGAACTCACAGGAGAGGTTCAAATCATAGAAAGTGAGAGTGTCAGTGCTCTTGTACTTAATTGGCAATGTGCCATTAGTATTAAATGCGGATGCAACTTCTGTGTTTCATCGCCGATAAGAAGGTCTCAAGGGATACAGTAAACATGAAGTGAAGCATCGGAATCTAAAACTGGACTCACAGCAGAGGTTCAAATCATAGAACGGGAGAGTGTCAGTCCTCTTCCACTTATGTCGGCATTGTGCCATTTGTATGAAATTCGGTTGCAATTTCTGTGTTTCATCGTCAATAAGAAGGTCCAAGGGATACAGTAAACCTGAAGTGAGGCATCGGAATCTAAAACTGGACCCACAGGAGAGATTCAAATCATAGAAAGTTAGAGTGTCACTCCGCTTGTACTTAAGTCGGTATTGTGCCTTTTGTATTAAATTCGGATACAATTTCTGTGTTTCATCGTCAATAAGAAGGTCCAAGGAATACAGTAAACCTTATGTGAAGCCTCGGAATCTAAAACTGGACTCACAGGAGAGGTTCAAATCATAGAAAGTGAGAGGGTCAGTCCTCTTGTACTTAAGTCGGCATTGTCCCTTTTGTATTTAATTCGGATGCAATTTCTGTGTTTCATCGTCAATAAGAAGGTGCAAGGTATACAGTATACCTGAAGTGAAGCATCGGAATCTAAAACTATACTCACAGGAGAGGTTCAAATCATAGAAAGTTTGAGTGTCAGTCCTCTTGTACTTAACACGGCATTGTGCCTTTTGTATTAAATTCGGATGCAATTTCTGTGTTTCATCGTCAATAAGATAGTCCAAGGGATATAGTAAACCTGCAGTGAAACATCGGAATGTAAAACTGGACTCACAGGAGAGGTTCAAATAATAGAAAATTAGAGTGTCGGTCCTCTTTTACTTAAGTCAGCATTGTGCCCATTTGTATTATATTCCGATGCAATTTCTATGTTTCATCGTCAATAAGAAGGTGCAAGGTATATAGTAAACCCGAAGTGAAGCATCGGAATCTAAAACTGGACTCACAGGAGAGGTTCAAATCATAGAAAGTGAGAGTGTCAGTCCTCTTGTTCTTAAGTCGCCTTTGTGCCCTTTGTATTAATTTCTGATGCAATTGCTGTGTTTCATCGTCAACAAAAAGGACCAAGGGATACAGTAAACCTGAAGTGAAGCATCGGAATCTAAAACTGGACTCACAGGAGAGGTTCAAATCATAGAGAGTTAGACTGTCACACCTCTTGTACTTAAGTCGGTATTGTGCCATTTGTATTCAATTCGGATGGAATTTCTGTGTTTCATCGTCAATAAGAAGGTCCACGGGATACAGTAAACCTGAAGTTAAGCATCGGAATCTAAAAGTGGACCACAGGAGAGGTTCAAATCATTGAAAGTTAGAGTGTCAGTCCTCTTGTACTTAAGTCGGCATTGTGCCTTTTAATTTTAATTCTGATGCAATTTCTGTGTTTCATCGTCAATAAGAAGGTGCAAGGTATACAGTAAACCTGAAGTGAAGCATCGGAATCTAAAACTGGACCCACAGGAGAGGTTCAAATCATAGAAAGTGAGAGTGTCAGTCCTCTTTACTTAAGTCGGTATTGTGCCATTTGTATTAAATTCGGTTGCAATGTCTGTGTTTCGTCGTCTATAAGAAGGTCCAAGGGATACAGTAAATCTGTAGTGAAGCATCGGAATCTAAAACTGGACTTACAGGAGAGATTCAAGTCATAGATAGTTACAGTGTCAGTCATCTTGTACTTATGTCGCCATTGTGCCTTTTGTATTTAATTCGGATGCAATTTCTGTGTTTCATCGTCAACAAGAAGGTCCAAGGGATACAGTAAACCTGAAGGGAAGCATCGGAATATGAAACTGGAGTCACAGGAGAGGTTCAAATCATAGAAAGTTAGAGTGTCAGTCCTCTTTGACTTAAGTCGGCATTGTGCCTTTTGTATTAATTTCGAATGCAAACTCTGTGTATCATCGTCAATAAGGAGGTCCAAGGGATACAGTAAACCTGAAGTGAAGCATAGAAATCTAAAAATGGACTCACAGGAGAGGTTCAAATCATAGAAATTTAGAGTGTCACTCCGCTTGTACTTAAGTCGGTATTGTGCCTTTTGTATTAAAATCGGATACAATTTCTGTGTTTCATCGTCAATAAGAACTTCCAAGGGATACAGTAAACCTTAAGTGAAGCATCGGAATCTAAAACTGTACTCACACGGGAGGTTCAAATTATAGAAAGTGAGAGTGTCAGTCATCTTGAAATTAAGTCGGCATTAATCCATTTGTATTAAATTCGGATGCTATTTCTGTGTTTCATCGTCAAGAAGAAGGTCCAAGGGATACAGTAAACCTGAAGTGAAGCATCGGAATTTAAAACTGGACTCACAATAAAGGTTCAAATCATAGAAAGTGAGAATGTCAGTCCTCTTGTACTTAAGTCGGCATTGTGCCATTTGTATTAAATTCTGATGCAGTTTCTGTGTTTCATCACAAATAAGAAGGTCCAGGGGATACAGTAAACTGAAGTGAAGCATCGGAATCTAAAACTGGACTCACAGGAGAGGTTCAAATCATAGAAAGTGAGAGTGTCAGTCATCTTGTAATTAAGTCGGCATTGTGCCTTTTGAATTTAATTCCGACGCAATTTCTGTGTTTCATCGTCAATAAGAGGGTGCAAGGTATACAGTAAACCTGTAGTGAAGCATCGGAATCTAAATCTGGACTTGAAGGAGAGGTTGCAATCATAGAAAGGTAGAGTGTCAGTCCTCTTGTACTTATGTCGGCATTGTGCCTTTTGAATTTAATTCCGATGCAATTTCTGTGTTTCATCGTCAATAAGAAGGTGCAAGGTATACAGTAAACCTGAAGTGAAGCATCGGAATCTAAAACTGGACTCACAGGAGAGGTTAAAATCATAGAATGAGAGAGTGTCAGTCCACTTGTACTTAAGTCGCCATTGTGCCTTTTGTATTAAATTCGGGTGCAATTTCTGTCTTTCATCGTCAACAAGAAGGACCAAGCGATACAGTAAACCTGAAGTGAAGCATCGGAATCTAAAACTGGACTCAAAGGAGAGGTTGAAATCATAGAAAGTTAGAGTGTCACTCCGCTTGTACTTAAGTCGGTATTGTGCCTTTTGTACTAATTCGGATGGAATTTGTGTGTTTCATCGTCAATAAGAAGGTCCAAGGGATACAGTAAACCTTAAGTGAAACATCGGAATCTAAAAACTGGACTCACCGGAGAGGTTCAAATCATAAAGAGTGAGAGTGTCAGTCCTCTTGTACTTAAGTCGCCATTGTGATTTTTGTATTAAATTCTGATGCAATTTCTGTGTTTCATCGTCAATAAGACGGTCCAAGGGATACAGTAAACCTGAATTGAAGCATCGGAATCTAAAACTGGACTCACAGGAGAGGTTCAAATCATAGAAAGTTACAGTGTCAGTCCTCTTGTACTTAAGTCGGCATTGTGCCTTATGAATTTAGTTCCGATGGAATGTCTGTGTTTCATCGTCAATAAGAAGGTCTAAGGGATACAGTAAACCTGAAGTGAAGCATCGGAATCTAAAACTGGACTCACAGGAGAGGTTCAAATCGTAGAAAGTGAGAGTGTCAGTCCGCTTGTACTTAAGTCGGTATTGTGCCATTTGTATTAAATTCGGTTGCAATGTCTGTGTTTCGTCGTCTATAAGAAGGTCCAAGGGATACAGTAAATCTGTAGTGAAGCATCGGAACCTAAAACTGGACTCACAGGAGAGATTCAAATCATAGATAGTTACAGTGTCAGTCCTCTTGTACTTAAGTCGCCATTGTGCCTTTTGTATTTAATTCGGATGCAATTTCTGTGTTTCATCGTCAACAAGAAGGTCCAAGGGATACAGTAAACCTTATGTGAAGCCTCGGAATCTAAAACTGGAATCACAGGAGAGGTTCAAAACATAGAATATTAGAGTGTCAATCCTCTTTTACTTAAGACGGCATTGTGCATTTTGTATTAAATTCGGATACATTTTCTGTTTCATCGTCAATAAGAATGTCCAAGGGATACAGTAAACCTTAAGTGAAGCATCGGAATCTAAAACTGGACTCACAGGATAGGTTCAAATCATAGAATGTTAGAGTGTCAGTCCTCTTTTACTTAAGTTGGCATTGTGCATTTTGTATTAAATTCGGAAGCAATTTCTGTGTTTCATCGTCAATAGGAAGGTCCTAGGGATACAGTTAACCTGAAGTGAAACATCGGAATCTAAAACTGTACTCACAGGAGAGGTTCAAATCATAGAAAGTGAGAGTCTCAGTCATCTTGTAATTAAGTCGGCATTAAGCCATTTGTATTAAATTCGGATGCAATTTCCGTGTTTCATCGTCAAGAAGAAGGTCCAAGGGATACAGTAAACCTGAAGTGAAGCATCGGAATCTAAAACTGGACTCACAATAAAGGTTCAAATCATAGAAAGTGAGAGTGTCAGTCCTCTTGTACTTAAGTCGGCATTGTGCCATTTGTATTAAATTCGGATGCAATTTCTGTGTTTCATCGCCAATAAGAAGGTCCAAGTGATACAGTAAACCTGAAGTGAAGTATCGGAATCTAAAACTGGACTCACAGAAGAGGTTTAAATCATAGAAAGTGAGAGTGTCAGTCATCTTGTAATTAAGTCGGCATTGTGCCTTTTGGATTTAATTCCGATGCAATTTCTGTGTTTCATCGTCAATAAGAAGGTGCAAGGTATACAGTAAACCTGAAGTGAAGCATCGGAATCTAAAACTGGACTCACAGGAGAGGTTCAAATCATAGAATGTGAGAGTGTCAGTCCACTTGTACTTAAGTCGCCATTGTGCCTTTTGTATTAAATTCGGATGCAATATCTGTGTTTCATCGTCAATAAGAAGGTCCAAGGGATACAGTAAACCTTAAGTGAAACATTGGAATCTAAAACTGGACTCACAGGATAGGTTCAAATCATAGAAAATGAGAGTGTCAGTCATCTTGTAATTAAGTCGGCATTATGCCATTTGTATTAGATTCGAATGCAATTTCTGTATTTCATCGCCAATAAGAAGGTCCAATAGATACAGTAAACCTGAAGTGAAGCATCTGAATCTAAAACTGGACTCACAGGAAAGGTTCAAATCATAGGAAGTTAGAGTGTCAGTCCTCTTGTACTTAAGTCGGCATTGTGCCATTTGTATTAAATTCGGATGCAATTTCTGAGTTTCATCGTCAATAAGAAGGTCCAAGGGATACAGTAAACCTGAAGTGAAACATCGGAATCTAAAACTGGACTCACAGGAGAAGTCAAATCATAGAAAGTTAGAGTGTCACTCCTCTTGTACTTGAGTCGGTATTGTGCCTTTTGTATTAAATTCTTCTGCAAACTCTGTGTTTCATCGTCAATAAGAAGGTCCAAAAGATAGATAAACCTGAAGTGAAGCATCGGAATCTAAAACTGGGCTCACAGGAGAGGTTCAAATCATACAAAGTTAGAATGTCAGTCCTCTTGTACTTAAGTCGATATTGTGCCTTTTGTATTAAATTCGGATTCAATTTCTGTGTTTCATCGTCAATAAGAAGGTGCAAAGTATACAGTACACCTGAAGAATCGGAACCTAAAACTGGACTCACAGGAGAGGTTCAAATCATAGAAAGTGAGAGTGTCAGTCCTCTTGTACTTAAGTCGGCATTGTGCATTTTGTATTAAATTCGGAAGCAATTTCTGTGTTTCATCGTCAACAAGAAGGTCCAAGGAATACAGTTAACCTGAAGTGAAGCATCGGAATCTAAAACTGTACTCACAGGAGAGGTTCAAATCATAGAAAGTGAGAGTGTCAGTCATCTTGTAATTAAGTCGGCATTAAGCCATTTGTATTAAATTCGGATGCAATTTCTGTGTTTCATCGCCAATAAGAAGGTCCAACGGATACAGTAAACCTGAAGTGAAGTATCGGAATCTAAAACTGGACTCACAGAAGAGGTTTAAATCATAGAAAGTGAGAGTGTCAGTCATCTTGTAATTAAGTCGGCATTGTGCCTTTTGAATTTGATTCCGATGCAATTTCTGTGTTTCACCGTCAATAAGAGGGTGCAAGGTATACAGTAAACCTGAAATGAAGCATCGGAATCTAAAACTGGACTCACAGGAGATTTTCAAATTATAGAAAGTGAGAGTGTCTGTCCTCTTGTACTTAAGTCGGCATTGTGCCTTTTGTATTAAATTCGGGTGCAATTTCTGTGTTTCATCGTCAATAAGAAGGTCCAAGGGATACAGTAAACCTGTAGTGAAGCAGCGGAATCTAAATCTGGACTCTCAGGAGAGGTTCCAATTATAGAAAGTTAGAGTGTCAGTACTCTTGTACTTAAGTCGGCATTGTGCCTTTTGAATTTAATTCCGATGCAATTTCTGTGTTTCATCGTCAATAAGAAGGTGCAAGGTATACAGTAAACCTGAAGTGAAGCATCGGGATCTAAAACTGGAATCACAGGAGAGGTTCAAATCATTGAATGTGAGAGTGTCAGTCCACTTGTACTTAAGTCGCCATTGTGCCTTTTGTATTAAATTCGGATGCAATTTCTGTCTTTCATCGTCAACAAGAAAGGACCAAACAAGACAGTAAACCTGAAGTGAAGCATCGGAATCTAAAACTGGACTCACAGGAGAGGTTCAAATCATAGAAAGTTAGAGTGTCACTCCGCTTGTACTTAAGTCGGTATTGTGCCTTTTGTATTAAATTCGGATGCAATTTCTGTGTTTCATCGTCAATAAGAAGGTCCAAGGGATACAGTAAACCTTAAGTGAAACATTGGAATCTAAAACTGGACTCACAGGATAGGTTCAAATCATAGAAAATGAGAGTGTCAGTCATCTTGTAATTAAGTCGGCATTATGCCATTTGTATTAGATTCGGATGCAATTTCTGTATTTCATCGTCAATAAGAAGGTCCAAGAGATACAGTAAACCTGAAGTGAAGCATCTGAATGTAAAACTGGACTCACAGGAAAGGTTCAAATCATAGAAAGTTAGAGTGTCAGTCCTCTTGTACTTAAGTCGGCATTGTGCCATTTGTATTAAATTCGGATGCAATTTCTGAGTTTCATCGTCAATAAGAAGGTCCGAGGGATACAGTAAACCTGAAGTGAAGCATCGGAATCTAAAACTGGACTCACAGGAGAGGTCAAATCAAAGAAAGTTAGAGTGTCACTCCTCTTGTACTTGAGTCGGTATTGTGCCTCTTGTATTAAATTCTTATGCAAACTCTGTGTTTCATCGTCAATAAGAAGGTCCAAGGGATAGAGTAAACCTGAAGTGAAGCATCGGAATCTAAAACTGGGCTCACAGGAGAGGTTCAAATCATACAAAGTTAGAATGTCATTCCTCTTGTACTTAAGTCGATATTGTGCCTCTTGTATTAAATTCGGATTCAATTTCTGTGTTTCATCGTCAATAAGAAGGTGCAAAGTATACAGTACACCTGAAGAATCGGAATCTAAAACTGGACTCACAGGAGAGGTTCAAATCATAGAAAGTGAGAGTGTTAGTCCTCTTGCACTTAAGTCGCCATTGTGATTTTTGTATTAAATTCGGATGCAATTTCTGTGTTTCATCGTCAATAAGACGGTCCAAGGGATACAGTAAACCTGAAGTGAAGCATCGGAATCTAAAACTGGACTCACAGGAGAGGATCAAATCATAGAAAGTTAGAGTGTCAGTCGTCTTGTACTTAAGTCGGCATTGTGCATTTTGTATTAAATTCGGATGCAAACTCTGTGTTTCATCGTCAATAAGAAGGTGCAAGGTATACAGTAAACCTAAAGTGAAAAATCGGAATCTAAAACCGAACTCACAGGAGAGGTTCAAATCATAGAAAGTGAGAGTGTCAGTGCTCTTGTACTTAATTGGCAATGTGCCATTAGTATTAAATGCGGATGCAACTTCTGTGTTTCATCGCCGATAAGAAGGTCTCAAGGGATACAGTAAACATGAAGTGAAGCATCGGAATCTAAAACTGGACTCACAGCAGAGGTTCAAATCATAGAACGGGAGAGTGTCAGTCCTCTTCCACTTATGTCGGCATTGTGCCATTTGTATGAAATTCGGTTGCAATTTCTGTGTTTCATCGTCAATAAGAAGGTCCAAGGGATACAGTAAACCTGAAGTGAGGCATCGGAATCTAAAACTGGACCCACAGGAGAGATTCAAATCATAGAAAGTTAGAGTGTCACTCCGCTTGTACTTAAGTCGGTATTGTGCCTTTTGTATTAAATTCGGATACAATTTCTGTGTTTCATCGTCAATAAGAAGGTCCAAGGAATACAGTAAACCTTATGTGAAGCCTCGGAATCTAAAACTGGACTCACAGGAGAGGTTCAAATCATAGAAAGTGAGAGGGTCAGTCCTCTTGTACTTAAGTCGGCATTGTCCCTTTTGTATTTAATTCGGATGCAATTTCTGTGTTTCACCGTCAATAAGAAGGTGCAAGGTATACAGTAAACCTGAAGTGAACATCGGAATCTAAAAGTAGGCTCACAGGAGAGGTTCAAATCATAGAAAATTAGAGTGTCAGTCCTCTTGCACTTAAGTCGGCATTGTCCCTTTTGTATTAAATTCGGATGCAAACCCTGTGTTTCTTCGTTAATACGAAGGTCCAAGGGATACAGTAAACCTGAATTGAAGCATCGGAATCTAAACGGAACTCACAGTAGAGGTTCAAATCATAGAAAGTGAGAGTGTCAGTCCTCTTGTACTTAAGTCGGCATTGTGCCTTTTGTATTGAATTCATTTTCAATTTCTGTGTTTCATCGTCAATAAGAAGGTCCAAGGGGTACAGTAAACCTGAAGTGAAGCATCAGAATCTAAAACTGGACTCACAAGAGAGGTTCAAACCATAGAAAGTGTGAGTGTCAGTCCTCTTGTACTTAAGTCGACATTGTGCGTTTTGTATTAAATTCGGATGCAATTTCTGTGTTTTATCGTCAATAAGAAGGTCCAAGGGATACAGTAAACCTGAAGTGATGCATCAGAATCTAAAACTGGACTCACAGGAGAGGTTCAGATCATAGAAAGTGAGAGTGTCAGTCCTCTTGTACTTAAGTCGGCATTGTGCCTTTCGTATTTAATTCGGATGCAATTTCTGTGTTTCATCGTCAATAAGAAGGTGCAAGGTATACAATAAACCTGAAGTGAAGCATCGGAATCTAAAACTATACTCACAGGAGAGGTTCAAATCATAGAAAGTTTGAGTGTCAGTCCTCTTGTACTTGACACGGCATTGTGCCTTATGTATTAAATTCGGATGCTATTTCTGTGTTTCATAGTCAATAAGATAGTCCACGGGATATAGTAAACCTGAAGTGAAGCATCGGAATGTAAAACTGGACTCACAGGACAGGTTCAAATAATAGAAAATTACAGAGTCGGTCCTCTTTTACTTAAGTCAGCATTGTGCCCATTTGTATTAAATTCCGATGCAATTTCTATGTTTCATCGTCAATAAGAAGGTGCAAGGTATATAGTAAACCTGAAGTGAAGCATCGGAATCTAAAACTGGACTCACAGGAGAGGTTCAATTCTTAGAAAGTTAGAGTGTCAGTCGTCTTGTACTTAAGTCGGCATTGCGCCTTTTATGTTACATTCGGATGCAAAATCTGTGTTTCATCGTCAATACGAAGGTTCAAGGGATATAGTAAACCTGCAGTGAAGCATTGGAATCTAAAACTAGACTAACTGGAGAGGTTCAAATCATAGAAAGTGAGAGTGTCAGTCCTCTTGTACTAAAGTCGGCATGGTGCGTTTTGTATTAAATTCGGATGCAATTTCTGTATTTGATCGTCAATAAGAAGGTGCAAGGTATATAGTAAACCTGAAGTGAAGCATCGGATCTAAAACTGGACTCACAGGAGAGGTCCAACTCATAGAATGTGTGAGTGTCAGTCCTCTTGTACTTGATTCGGCATTGTGCCTTTTGTATTAAATTCAGATGCAATTTCTGTGTTTCATCGTCAATAAGAAGGTCCAAGGAATACAGTAAACCTGAACTGAAGCATCGGAATCTTAAACGGAACTCACAGGAGAGGTTCAAATCATAGAAAGTGAGAGTGTCAGTCCTCTTGTACTTAAGTCGCCATTGTGCCATTTATATTAAATTCGGATGCAATTTCTGTGTTTCATCGTCAATAAGTAGGTCCAAGGTATACAGTAAACCTGAAGTGAACATCGGAATCTAAAAGTAGACTCACAGGAGAGGTTCAAATCATAGAAAATTAGAGTGTCAGTCCTCTTGCACTTAAGTCGGCATTGTCCCTTTTGTATTAAATTCGGATGCAAACTCTGTGTTTCTTCGTTAATACGAAGGTCCAAGGGATACAGTAAACCTGAATTGAAGCAGCGGAATCTAAACGGAACTCACAGTAGAGGTTCAAATCATAGAAAGTGAGAGTGTCAGTCCTCTTGTACTTAAGTCGACATTGTGCGTTTTGTATTAAATTCGGATGCAATTTCTGTGTTTTATCGTCAATAAGAAGGTCCAAGGGATACAGTAAACCTGAAGTGATGCATCAGAATCTAAAACTGGACTCACACGAGAGGTTCAGATCATAGAGAGTGTTACACTCCACTTGTACTTAAGTCGGTATTGTGCATTTTGTATTAAATTCGGATGCAATTTCTGTGTTTCGTCGTCAATAAGAAGGTGCCAGGGATACAGTAAACCTGAAGTGAAGCATCGGAATGTAAAACTGGACTCACAGGGGAGGTTCAAATAATAGAAAATTAGAGTGTCGGTCTTCTTTTACTTAAGTCAGCATTGTGCCCATTTGTATTAAATTCCGATGCAATTTTTATGTTTCATCGTCAATAAGGAGGTGCAAGGTATACAGTAAACCTGAAGTAAAGCATCGGAATCTAAAACCGGACTCACAGGAGAGGTTCAAATCATAGAAAGTGAGAGTGTCAGTCCTCTTGTACTTAAGTCGGCATTGTGCCTTTTGTATTTAATTCGGATGCAATTTCTGTGTTTCATCGTCAATAAGAAGGAGCAAGGTATACCGTAAACCTGAAGTGAAGCATCGGAATCTAAAACTGGACTCAAAGGAGATGTTCAAATCATAGAAAGTGAGAGTGTCAGTCCTCTTACACTTTAGTCGGCATTGTGCCTTTTCAATTTAATTCCGATTCAATTTCTGTGTTTCATCGTCAATTAGAAATCCCAAGGGATACAGTAAACCTGAAGTGAAGCATCATAATCTAAAACTGGACTCACAGGAGAGGTTCAAATCATAGAAAGTGAGAGTGTCAGTCCTCTTGTACTTAAGTCGGCGTTGTGATATTTGTATTAATTTCGGATGCAATTTCTGTGTTTCTTCGTCAATAAGGAGGTCCAAGGGATACAGTAAACCTGAAGTGAAGCATCGGAATCTAAAACTGGACTCACAGGAGAGGTTCAAATCATAGAAAGTGAGAGTGTCAGTCCTCTTGTACTTAAGTCGGCATTGTGCCTTTCGTATTTAATTCGGATGCAATTTTGTGTTTCATCGTCAATAAGAAGGTGCAAGGTATACAGTAAACCTGAAGTGAAGCATCGGAATCTAAAACTATACTCGCAGGAGAGGATCAAATCATAGAAAGTTTGAGTGTCAGTCCTCTTGTACTTAACACGGCATTGTGCCTTTTGTATTAAATTCGGATGCAATTTCTGTGTTTCATAGTCAATAAGATAGTCCATGGGATATAGTAAACCTGAAGTGAAGCATCGGAATGTAAAACTGGACTCACAGGACAGGTTCAAATAATAGAAAATTAGAGGGTCGGTCCTCTTTTACTTAAGTCATCATTGTGCCCATTTGTATTAAATTCCGATGCAATTTCTATGTTTCATCGCCAATAAGAAGGTGCAAGGTATATAGTAAACCTGAAGTGAAGCATCGGAATCTAAAACTGGACTCACAGGAGAGGTTCAATTCTTAGAAAGTTAGAGTGTCAGTCGTCTTGTACTTAAGTCGGCATTGCGCCTTTTATGTTACATTCGGATGCAAAATCTGTGTTTCATCGTCAATACGAAGGTTCAAGGGATATAGTAAACCTGAAGTGAAGCATTGGAATCTAAAACTAGACTAACTGGAGAGGTTCAAATCATAGAAAGAGAGAGTGTCAGTCCTCTTGTACTAAAGTCGGCATGGTGCGTTTTGTATTAAATTCGGATGCAATTTCTGTGTTTGATCGTCAATAAGAAGGTGCAAGGTATATAGTAAACCTGAAGTGAAGCATCGGAATCTAAAACTGGACTCACAGGAGAGGTTCCAATCATAGAAAATTAGAGTGTCAGTCATCTTGTAATTAAGTCGGCATTGTGCCTTTTGAATTTAATTCCGATGCAATTTCTGTGTTTCATCGCCTATAAGAGGGAGCAAGGTATACAGTAAACCTGAAATGAAGCATCGGAATCTAAAACTTGTCTCACAGGAGATGTTCAAATTATAGAAAGTGAGAGTGTCAGTCCTCTTGTACTTAAATCGGCATTGTGCCATTTGTATTAAATTCGGATGCAATTTCTGTGTTTCATCGTCAATAAGAAGGTCCAAGGGATACAATAAACCTGAAGTGAAGCATCGGAATCTAAAACTATACTCACAGGAGAGGTTCAAATCATAGAAAGTTTGAGTGTCAGTCCTCTTGTACTTAACACGGCATTGTGCCTTATGTATTAAATTCGGATGCAATTTCTGTGTTTCATAGTCAATAAGATAGTCCACGGGATATAGTAAACCTGAAGTGAAGCATCGGAATGTAAAACTGGACTCACAGGACAGGTTCAAATAATAGAAAATTACAGTGTCGGTCCTCTTTTACTTAAGTCAGCATTGTGCCCATTTGTATTAAATTCCGATGCAATTTCTATGTTTCATCGTCAATAAGAAGGTGCAAGGTATATAGTAAACCTGAAGTGAAGCATCGGAATCTAAAACTGGACTCACAGGAGAGGTTCAATTCTTAGAAAGTTAGAGTGTCAGTCGTCTTGTACTTAAGTCGGCATTGCGCCTTTTATGTTACATTCGGATGCAAAATCTGTGTTTCATCGTCAATACGAAGGTTCAAGGGATATAGTAAACCTGCAGTGAAGCATTGGAATCTAAAACTAGACTAACTGGAGAGGTTCAAATCATAGAAAGTGAGAGTGTCAGTCCTCTTGTACTAAAGTCGGCATGGTGCGTTTTGTATTAAATTCGGATGCAATTTCTGTATTTGATCGTCAATAAGAAGGTGCAAGGTATATAGTAAACCTGAAGTGAAGCATCGGATCTAAAACTGGACTCACAGGAGAGGTCCAACTCATAGAATGTGTGAGTGTCAGTCCTCTTGTACTTGATTCGGCATTGTGCCTTTTGTATTAAATTCAGATGCAATTTCTGTGTTTCATCGTCAATAAGAAGGTCCAAGGAATACAGTAAACCTGAACTGAAGCATCGGAATCTTAAACGGAACTCACAGGAGAGGTTCAAATCATAGAAAGTGAGAGTGTCAGTCCTCTTGTACTTAAGTCGCCATTGTGCCATTTATATTAAATTCGGATGCAATTTCTGTGTTTCATCGTCAATAAGTAGGTCCAAGGTATACAGTAAACCTGAAGTGAACATCGGAATCTAAAAGTAGACTCACAGGAGAGGTTCAAATCATAGAAAATTAGAGTGTCAGTCCTCTTGCACTTAAGTCGGCATTGTCCCTTTTGTATTAAATTCGGATGCAAACTCTGTGTTTCTTCGTTAATACGAAGGTCCAAGGGATACAGTAAACCTGAATTGAAGCAGCGGAATCTAAACGGAACTCACAGTAGAGGTTCAAATCATAGAAAGTGAGAGTGTCAGTCCTCTTGTACTTAAGTCGGCATTGTGCCTTTTGTATTGAATTCATTTGCAATTTCTGTGTTTCATCGTCAATAAGAAGGTCCAAGGGGTACAGTAAACCTGAAGTGAAACATCAGAATCTAAAACTGGACTCACAAGAGAGGTTTAAACCATAGAAGTGTGAGTGTCAGTCCTCTTGTACTTAAGTCGGCATTGTGCGTTTTGTATTAAATTCGGATGCAATTTCTGTATTTTATCGTCAATAAGAAGGTCCAATGGATACAGTAAACCTGAAGTGATGCATCAGAATCTAAAACTGGACTCACACGAGAGGTTCAGATCATAGAGAGTGTGTCACTCCACTTGTACTTAAGTCGGTATTGTGCATTTTGTATTAAATTCGGATGCAATTTCTGTGTTTCTTCGTCAATAAGGAGGTCCAAGGGATACAGTAAACCTGAAGTGAAGCATCGGAATCTAAAACTGGACTCACAGGAGAGGTTCAAATCATAGAAAGTGAGAGTGTCAGTCCTCTTGTACTTAAGTCGGCATTGTGCCTTTCGTATTTAATTCGGATGCAATTTTGTGTTTCATCGTCAATAAGAAGGTGCAAGGTATACAGTAAACCTGAAGTGAAGCATCGGAATCTAAAACTATACTCGCAGGAGAGGATCAAATCATAGAAAGTTTGAGTGTCAGTCCTCTTGTACTTAACACGGCATTGTGCCTTTTGTATTAAATTCGGATGCAATTTCTGTGTTTCATAGTCAATAAGATAGTCCATGGGATATAGTAAACCTGAAGTGAAGCATCGGAATGTAAAACTGGACTCACAGGACAGGTTCAAATAATAGAAAATTAGAGGGTCGGTCCTCTTTTACTTAAGTCAGCATTGTGCCCATTTGTATTAAATTCCGATGCAATTTCTATGTTTCATCGCCAATAAGAAGGTGCAAGGTATATAGTAAACCTGAAGTGAAGCATCGGAATCTAAAACTGGACTCACAGGAGAGGTTCAATTCTTAGAAAGTTAGAGTGTCAGTCGTCTTGTACTTAAGTCGGCATTGCGCCTTTTATGTTACATTCGGATGCAAAATCGTGTTTCATCGTCAATACGAAGGTTCAAGGGATATAGTAAACCTGAAGTGAAGCATTGGAATCTAAAACTAGACTAACTGGAGAGGTTCAAATCATAGAAAGAGAGAGTGTCAGTCCTCTTGTACTAAAGTCGGCATGGTGCGTTTTGTATTAAATTCGGATGCAATTTCTGTGTTTGATCGTCAATAAGAAGGTGCAAGGTATATAGTAAACCTGAAGTGAAGCATCGGAATCTAAAACTGGACTCACAGGAGAGGTTCCAATCATAGAAAATTAGAGTGTCAGTCATCTTGTAATTAAGTCGGCGTTGTGCCTTTTGAATTTAATTCCGATGCAATTTCTGTGTTTCATCGCCAATAAGAGGGAGCAAGGTATACAGTAAACCTGAAATGAAGCATCGGAATCTAAAACTTGTCTCACAGGAGATGTTCAAATTATAGAAAGTGAGAGTGTCAGTCCTCTTGTACTTAAGTCGGCATTGTGCCATTTGTATTAAATTCGGATGCAATTTCTGTGTTTCATCGTCAATAAGAAGGTCCAAGGGATACAGTAAACCTAATGTGAAGCATCGGAATCTAAAACTGGACTCACAGGAGAGGTTCAAATCGTAGAATATTAGAGTGTCAGTCCTCTTTTACTTAAGACGGCATTGTGCATTTTGTATTAAATTCGGATGCAATTTCTGTGTTTCATCGTCAATAAGAAGGTCCAAGGGATACAGTAAACCTGAAGTGAAGCATCGGAATCTAAAACTGGACTCACAGGAGAGGTTCAAATCATAGAAAGTGAGTGTGTCAGTCATCTTGTAATTAAGTCGGCATTGTGCCTTTTGAATTTAATTCCGATGCAATTTCTGTGTTTCATCGCCAATAAGAGTGAGCAAGGTATACAATAAACCTGAAATGAAGCAGCGGAATCTAAAACTTGTCTCACAGGAGATGTTCAAATTACAGAAAGTGAGAGTGTCAGTCCTCTTGTACTTAAGTCGGCATTGTGCCTTTTGTATTAAATTCCGATGCAATTTCTGTGTTTCATCGTCAATAAAAAGGTCCAAGGGATACAGTAAACCTGTAGTGAAGCATCGGAACATAAATCTGGACTCACAGGAGAGGTTCCAATCATAGAAAGTTAGAGTGTCAGTCCTCTTGTACTTAAGTCGTCATTGTGCCTTTTGAATGTAGTTCCGCTGCAATTACTGTGTTTCATCGTCAATAAGAAGGTGCGAGGTATACAGTAAACCTGAAGTGAAGCATCGGAATCTAAAACTGGACTCAAAGGAGAGGTTCAAATCATAGAATGTGAGAGTGTCAATCCACTTGTACTTAAGTCGCCATTGTGCCTTTTCTATTAAATTCGGATGCAATTTCTGCCTTTCATCGTCAACAAGAAGGACCAAGCGATACAGAAAACCTGAAGTGAAGCATCGGAATCTAAAACTGGACTAACAGGAGTGGTTCAAATCAAAGAAATCTAGAGTGTGACTCCGCTTGTACTTATGTCGGTATTGTGCCTTTTGTGATAAATTCGGATGCAATTTCTGTGTTTGATCGTCAATCAGAAGGTCCAAGGGATACAGTAAACCTTAAGTGAAACATCGGAATCTAAAACTGGACTCACAGGATAGGTTCAAATCATAGAAAGTGACAGTGTCAATCATCTTGTAATTAAGTCGGCATTGTACCATTTGTATTATATTCGGATGCAAATTCTGTGTTTCATCGTCAATAAGAAGGTCCAAGGGATACAGTAAACCTTAAGTGAAACATCTGAATCCAAAACTGGACTCACAGGATAGGTTGAAATCATAGAAAGTGAGAGTGTCAGTCATCTTGTAATTAAGTCGGCATTATGCCATTTGTATTAAATTCGGATGTAATTTCTGTGTTTCATCGTCAATAAGAAGGTCAAAGAGATACAGTAAACCAGAAGTGAAGCATCTGAAACTGAAACTGGACTCACAGGAAAGGTTCATATCATAGAAAGTGTGAGTGTCACTCCTCTTGTACTTAAGTCGGCATTGTGCAATTTGTATTAAATTCGGATGTAATTTCTGTGTTTCATCGTCAATAAGAAGGTCCAAGGGATACAGTAAACGTGAAGTGAAGCATCGGAATCTAAAACTGGCCTCAAAGGAGAGGTCAAATCATCGAAGGTTAGAGTGTCACTCCTCTTGCACTTGAGTCGGTATTGTGCCTTTTAAATTAAATTCGGATGCAATTTCTGTGTTTCATCGTCAATAAGAAGGTGCAAAGTATACAGTATACCTGAAGTGAAGCATCGGAATCTAAAACTGGACTCACAGGAGAGATTCAAATCATAGAAAGTGAGAGTGTCAGTCATCTTGTACTGAAGTCAGCATTGTGCCCATTTGTATTAAATTCCGATGCAATTTCTGTGTTTCATCGTCAATAAGAAGGTCCAAGGGATACAGTAAACCTGAAGTAAAGCATCGGAATCTAAAACCGGACTCACAGGAGAGGTTCAAATCATAGAAAGTGAGAGTGTCAGTCCTCTTGTACCTAAGTCGGTATTGTGCCATTTGTATTAAATTCGGATGCAGTTCCTGTGGTTAATAGTCAATAACAAGGTCCAAGGGATACAGTAAACCTGAAGTGAAGCATCGGAATCTACAACTAGACTCACAGGAGAGGTTCAAATCAAAGAAATTTACAGTGGCAGTCCTCTTGCACTTAAGTCGGCATTGTGCCTTTTGTATTAAATTCGGATGCAATTTCTGTGTTTCATCGTCAATAAGAAGGTGCAAGGTATACAGTAAACCTGAAGTGAAGCATCGGAATCTAAAACTGGACTCACAGGAGACGTTCAAATCATAGAAACTTTGAAAGTCAGTCCTCTTGTACTAATGTCGGCATTGTGCCTTTTGTAATAAATTCGGATGCAAACTCTGTGTTTCATCGTCAATACGAAGAACCAAGGGATACAGTAAACCTGAAGTGAAGCATCGGAATCTAAAACTGGACTCACAGGAGAGGTTCAAATCATAGAAAGTGAGAGTGTCAGTCCTCTTGTTCTTAAGTTGGCATTGTGCCTTTTGTATTAAATTCGGATGCAATTTCTGTGTTTCATCGTCAATAAGAAGGTCCAAGGAATGCAGTAAACCTGAAGCGAAGCATCGGAATCTAAAACTGGACTCACAGGAGAGGTTCAAATCATAGAAAGTGAGAGTGTCAGTCCGCTTGAACTTAAGTCGGCATTGTGCCATTTGTATTAAATGCGGATGCAATTTCTGTGTTTCATCGCCAATAAGAAGGTCCAAGGGATACAGTAAACGTGAAGTGAAGCATCGGAATCTAAAACTGGACTCACAGGAGAGGTTCCAATCACAGAAAGTTAGAGTGTCAGTCATCTTGTAATTAAGTCGGCATTGTGCCTTTTGAATTTAATTCCGATGCAATTTCTGTGTTTCATCGCCAATAAGAGGGAGCAAGGTATACAGTAAACCTGAAATGAAGCATCGGAATCTAAAACTTGTCTCACAGGAGATGTTCAAATTATAGAAAGTGAGAGTGTCAGTCCTCTTGTACTTAAGTCGGCATTGTGCCATTTGTATTAAATTCGGATGCAATTTCTGTGTTTCATCGTCAATAAGAAGGTCCAAGGGATACAGTAAACCTGAAGTGAAGCATCGGAATCCAAAACTGGACTCACAGGAGTGGTTCAAATCATAGAAAGTGAGTGTGTCAGTCATCTTGTAATTAAGTCGGCATTGTGCCTTTTGAATTTAATTCCGATGCAATTTCCGTGTTTCATCGCCAATAAGAGGGAGCAAGGTATACAGTAAACCTGAAGTGAAGCATCGGAATCTAAAACTGGACTCACAGGAGAGGTCCAACTCATAGAAAGTGAGAGTGTCAGTCCATTTGTACTTAACTCGCCATTGCGATTTTTGTATTAAATTCGGATGCAACATCTGTGTTTCATCGTCAATAAGAAGGTCCAAGGGATACAGTAAACCTTATGTGAAGCATCGGAATCTAAAACTGGACTCACAGGAGAGGTTCAAATCATAGAATATTAGAGTGTCAGTCCTCTTTTACTTAAGACGGCATTGTGCATTTTGTATTAAATTCGGATGCAATTTCTGTGTTTCATCGTCAATAAGAAGGTCCAAGGGATACAGTAAACCTTAAGTGAAACATCTGAATCCAAAACTGGACTCACAGGATAGGTTGAAATCATAGAAAGTGAGAGTGTCAGTCATCTTGTAATTAAGTCGGCATTATGCCATTTGTATTAAATTCGGATGCAATTTCTGTGTTTCATCGTCAATAAGAAGGACAAAGAGATACAGTAAACCAGAAGTGAAGCATCTGAAACTGAAACTGGACTCACAGGAAAGGTTCAAATCATAGAATGTGTGAGTGTCACTCCTCTTGTACTTAAGTCGGCATTGTGCAATTTGTATTAAATTCGGATGTAATTTCTGTGTTTCATCGTCAATAAGAAGGTCCAAGGGATACAGTAAACCTGAAGTGAAGCATCGGAATCTAAAACTGGCCTCACAGGAGAGGTCAAATCATAGAAGGTTAGAGTGTCGCTCCTCTTGTACTTGAGTCGGTATTGTGCCTTTTAAAATAAAAATTCGGATGCAATTTCTGTGTTTCATCGTCAATAAGAAGGTGCAAAGTATACAGTATACCTGAAGTGAAGCATCGGAATCTAAAACTGGACTCACAGGAGAGATTCAAATCATAGTAAGTGAGAGTGTCAGTCATCTTGTACTGAAGACAGCATTGTGCCCATTTGTATTAAATTCCGATGCAATTTCTGTGTTTCATCGTCAATAAGAAGGTCCAAGGGATACAGTAAACCTGAAGTAAAGCATCGGAATCTAAAACGGGACTCACAGGAGAGGTTCAAATCATAGAATGTGAGAGTGTCAGTCCTCTTGTACCTAAGTCGGTATTGTGCCATTTGTATTAAATTCGGATGCAATTTCTGTGGTTAATAGTCAATAACAAGGTCCAAGGGATACAGTAAACCTGAAGTGAAGCATCGGAATATACAACTAGACTCACAGGAGAGGTTCAAATCAAAGAAATTTACAGTGTCAGTCCTCTTGCACTTAAGTCGGCATTGTGCCTTTTGTATTAAATTCGGATGCAAAATCTGTGTTTCATCGTCAATAAGAAGGTCCAAGGGATACAGTAAACCTGAAGTGAAGGATCGGATTCTAAACTGAACTCATAGTAGAGGTTCAAATCATAGAAAGTGAGAGTGTCAGTCCTCTTGTACTTAAGTCGGCATTGTGCCTTTTGTATTAAATTCGGATGCAATTTCTGTGTTTCATCGTCAATAAGAAGGTGCAAGGTATACAGTAAACCTGAACTGAAGCATCGGAATCTAAAACTGGACTCACAGGAGAGGTTCAAATCTTAGAAAGTGAGAGTGTCAGTCCTCTTGTTCTTAAGTTGGCATTGTGCCTTTTGTATTAAATTCGGATGCAATTTCTGTGTTTCATCGTCAATAAGAAGGTCCAAGGAATGCAGTAAACCTGAAGCGAAGCATCGGAATCTAAAACTGGACTCACAGGAGAGGTTCACATCATAGAATGTGAGAGTGTCAGTCCGCTTGAACTTAAGTCGGCATTGTGCCATTTGTATTAAATGCGGATGCAATTTCTGTGTTTCATCGCCAATAAGAAGGTCCAAGGGATACAGTAAACGTGAAGTGAAGCATCGGAATCTAAAACTGGACTCACAGGAGAGGTTCCAATCATAGAAAGTTAGAGTGTCAGTCATCTTGTAATTAAGTCGGCATTGTGCCTTTGAATTTAATTCCGATGCAATTTCTGTGTTTCATCGCCAATAAGAGGGAGCAAGGTACACAGTAAACCTGAAATGAAGCATCGGAATCTAAAACTTGTCTCACAGGAGATGTTCAAATTATAGAAAGTGAGAGTGTCAGTCCTCTTGTACTTAAGTCGACATTGTGCCTTTTGAATTTAATTCCGATGCAATTTCTGTGTTTCATCGCCAATAAGAGGGAGCAAGGTATACAGTAAACCTGAAGTGAAGCATCGGAATCTAAAACTGGACTCACAGGAGTGGTTCAAATCAAAGAAATCTAGAGTGTGACTCCGCTTGTACTTAAGTCGGTATTGTGCCTCTTGTGATAAATTCGGATGCAATTTCTGTGTTTCATCTTCAATAAGAAGGTCCAAGGGATACAGTAAACCTTAAGTGAAACATCGGAATCTAAATCTGGACTCACAGGATAGGTTCAAATCATGGAAAGTGACAGTGTCAGTCATCTTGTAATTAAGTCGGCATTGTGCCATTTGTATTATATTCGGATGCAAATTCTGTGTTTCATCGTCAATAAGAAGGTCCAAGAGATACAGTAAACATGAAGTGAAGCATCTGAATCTAAAACTGGACTCACAGGAACCGTTCAAATCATAGAAAGTGTGAGTGTCAGTCCTCTTGAACTTAAGCCGGCATTGTGCCATTTGTATTAAATTCGGATGTAATTTCTGTGTTTCATCGTCAATAAGAAGGTCTAAGGGATACAGTAAACCTGAAGTGAAGCATCGGAATCTAAAACTGGACTCACAGGAGAGGTCCAACTCATAGAAAGTGTGAGTGTCACTCCTCTTGTACTTAAGTCGCATTGTGCAATTTGTATTAAATTCGGAATTAATTTCTGTGTTTCATCGTCAATAAGAAGGTCCAAGGGATACAGTAAACCTGAAGTGAAGCATCGGAATCTAAAACTGGCCTCACAGGAGAGGTCAAATCATAGAAGGTTAGAGTGTCAGTCCTCTTTTACTTAAGACGGCATTGTGCATTTTGTATTAAATTCGGATGCAATTTCTGTGTTTCATCGTCAATAAGAAGGTCCAAGGGATACAGTAAACCTTAAGTGAAACATCTGAATCCAAAACTGGACTCACAGGATAGGTTCAAATCATAGAAAGTGAGAGTGTCAGTCATCTTGTAATTAAGTCGGCATTATGCCATTTGTATTAAATTCGGATGCAATTTCTGTGTTTCATCGTCAATAAGAAGGTCAAAGAGATACAGTAAACCAGAAGTGAAGCATCTGAATCTGAAACTGGACTCACAGGAAAGGTTCAAATCATAGAAAGTGTGAGTGTCACTCCTCTTGTACTTAAGTCGGCATTGTGCAATTTGTATTAAATTCGGAATTAATTTCTGTGTTTCATCGTCAATAAGAAGGTCCAAGGGATACAGTAAACCTGAAGTGAAGCATCGGAATCTAAAACTGGCCTCACAGGAGAGGTCAAATCATAGAAGGTTAGAGTGTCACTCCTCTTGTACTTGAGTCGGTATTGTGCCTTTTAAATTAAATTCGGATGCAATTTCTGTGTTTCATCGTCAATAAGAAGGTGCAAAGTATACAGTGTACCTGAAGTGAAGCATCGGAATCCAAAACTGGACTCACAGGAGAGATTCAAATCATAGAAAGTGAGAGTGTCAGTCATCTTGTACTGAAGTCAGCATTGTGCCCATTTGTATTAAATTCCGATGCAATTTCTGTGTTTCATCGTCAATAAGAAGGTCCAAGGGATACAGTAAACCTGAAGTAAAGCATCGGAATCTAAAACCGGACTCACAGGAGAGGTTCAAATCATAGAAAGTGAGAGTGTCAGTCCTCTTGTACCTAAGTCGGTATTGTGCCATTTGTATTAAATTCGGATGCAATTCCTGTGGTTAATAGTCAATAACAAGGTCCAAGGGATACAGTAAACCTGAAGTGAAGCATCGGAATCTACAACTAGACTCACAGGAGAGGTTCAAATCAAAGAAATTTACAGTGTCAGTCCTCTTGCACTTAAGTCGGCATTGTGCCTTTTGTATTAAATTCGGATGCAAAATCTGTGTTTCATCGTCAATATGAAGGTCCAAGGGATACAGTAAACCTGAAGTGGAGCATCGGAATCTAAAACTAGACTCACAGTAGAGGTACAAATCATAGAAAGTGAGAGTGTCAGTCTTCTTGTACTTAAGTCGGCATTGTGCCATTTGTATTAAATTCGGATGCAATTTCTGTGTTTCATCGTCAATAAGAAGGTCCAAGGGATACAGTAAACCTTATGTGAAGCATCGGAATCTAAAACTGGACTCACAGGAGAGGTTCAAATCATAGAATATTGGAGTGTCAGTCCTCTTTTACTTAAGACGGCATTGTGCATTTTGTATTAAATTCGTGCTATTTCTGTGTTTCATCGTCAATAAGAAGGTCCAAGGGATACAGTAAACCTGAAGTGAAGCATCGGAATCTAAAACTGGACTCACAGGAGAGGTTCAAATCATAGAAAGTGAGTGTGTCAGTCATCTTGTAATTAAGTCGGCATTGTGCCTTTTGAATTTAATTCCGATGCAATTTCTGTGTTTCATCGCCAATAAGAGGGAGCAAGGTATACAGTAAACCTGAAATGAAGCATCGGAATCTAAAACTTGTCTCACAGGAGATGTTCAAATTATAGAAAGTGAGAGTGTCAGTCCTCTTGTACTTAAGTCGGCATTGTGCCTTTTGTATTAAATTCGGATGCAATTTCTGTGTTTCATCGTCAATAAAAAGGTACAAGGAATACAGTAAACCAGTAGTGAAGCATCGGAACATAAATCTGGACTCACAGGAGAGGTTCCAATCATACAAAGTTAGAGTGTCAGTCCTCTTGTACTTAAGTCGGCATTGTGCCTTTTGAATTTAATTCCGATGCAATTTCTGTGTTTCATCGTCAATAAGAAGGTGCGAGGTATACAGTAAACCTGAAGTGAAGCATCGGAATCTAAAACTGGACTCAAAGGAGAGGTTCAAATCATAGAATGTGAGAGTGTCAATCCACTTGTACTTAAGTCGCCATTGTACCTTTTCTATTAAATTCGGATGCAATTTCTGCCTTTCATCGTCAACAAGAAGACCAAGCGATACAGTAAACCTGAAGTGAAGCATCGGAATCTAAAACTGGACTCACAGGAGTGGTTCAAATCAAAGAAATCGAGAGTGTGACTCCGCTTGTACTTAAGTCGGTATTGTGCCTTTTGTGATGAATTCGGATGCAATTTCTGTGTTTCATCGTCAATAAGAAGGTCCAAGGGATACAGTAAATGTTAAGTGAAACATCGGAATCTAAAACTGGACTCACAGGATAGGTTCAAATCATAGAAAGTGACAGTGTCAGTCATCTTGTAATTAAGTCGGCATTGTGCCATTTGTATTATATTCGGATGCAAATTCTGTGTTTCATCGTCAATAAGAAGGTCCAAGAGATACAGTAAACCTGAAGTGAAGCATCTGAATCTAAAACTGGACTCACAGGAAACGTTCAAATCATAGAAAGTGTGAGTGCCACTCCTCTTGTACTTAAGTCGGCATTGTGCAATTTGTATTAAATTCTGGTGTTCTTTCTGTGTTTCATCGTCAATGAGAAGGTCCAAGGGATACAGTAAACCTGAAGTGAAGCATCGGAATCTAAAACTGGCCTAACAGGAGAGGTCAAATCATAGAAGGTTAGAGTGTCACTCCTCTTGTACTTGAGTCGGTATTGTGCCTTTTGTATTAAAGTCGGACGCAATTTCTGTGTTTCATCGTCAATAAGAAGGTGCAAAGTATACATTATACCTGAAGTGAAGCATCGGAATCTAAAACTGGACTCACAGGAGAGATTCAAATCATAGAAAGTGAGAGTGTCAGTCATCTTGTAGTTAAGTCTGCATTGTGCCATTTGTATTAAATTCGGATGCAATTTCTGTGTTTCATCGTCAATAAGAAGGTCCAAGGGATACAGTAAACCTTATGTAAGCATCGGAATCTAAAACTGGACTCACAGGAGAGGTTCAAATCACAGAATATTAGAGTGTCAGTCCTCTTTTACTTAAGACGGCATTGTGCATTTTGTATTAAATTCGGATGCAATTTCTGTGTTTCATCGTCGATAAGAAGGTGCAAGGTATACAGTACACCTGAAGTGAAGCATCGGAATCTAAAACAGGACTCACAGGAGAGGTTCAAATTATAGAAAGTGAGAGTGTCAGTCCTCTTGTTCTTAAGTTGGAATTGTTCCTTTTGTATTAAATTCGGATGCAATTTCTGTGTTCCGTCGTCAATAAGAAGGTCCAAGGAATGCAGTAAACATGAAGTGAAGCATCGGAATCTAAAACTGGACTCACAGGAGAGGTTCAAATCATAAAAAGTTAGTGTGTCAGTCCTCTTGTACTTAAGTCGGCATTGTGCCTTTTGTATTACATTCGGATGCAAACTCTGTGTTTCATCGTCAATAAGAAGGTGCAAGGTATACAGTAAACCTGAAGTGAAGCATGGGAATCTAAAACAGAACTCACAGGAGAGGTTCAAATCATAGAAAGTGAGAGTGTCTGTCCTCTTGTACTTAAGTCGGCATTGTGCCTTTTGCATTTAATTCCGATGCAATTTCTGTGTTTCATCGCCAATAAGAGGGAGCAAGGTATACAGTAAACCTGAAATGAAGCATCGGAATCTAAAACTTGTCTCACAGGAGATGTTCAAATTATAGAAAGTGAGAGTGTCAGTCCTCTTGTACTTAAGTCGGCATTGTGCCTTTTGTATTAAATTCGGATGCAATTTCTGTGTTTCATCGTCAATAAGAGGGTGCGAGGTATACAGTAAACCTGAAGTGAAGCATCGGAATCTAAAACTGGACTCAAAGGAGAGGTTCAAATCATAGAATGTGAGAGTGTCAATCCACTTGTACTTAAGTCGCCATTGTACCTTTTCTATTAAATTCGGATGCAATTTCTGAGTTTCATCGTCAACAAGAAGTACCAAGCGATACAGTAAACCTGAAGTGAAGCATCGGAATCTAAAACTGGACTCACAGGAGTGGTTCAAATCAAAGAAATCGAGAGTGTGACTCCGCTTGTACTTAAGTCGGTATTGTGCCTTTTGTGATAAATTCGGATGCAATTTCTGTGTTTCATCGTCAATAAGAAGGTCCAAGGGATACAGTAAACCTTATGTGAAGCACCGGAATCTAAAACTGGATTCACAGGAGAGGTAAAAATCAAAGAATGTTAGAGTGTCAGTCCTCTTTTACTTAAGACGGCATTGCGCATTTTGTATTAAATTCGGATGCAATTTCTGTGTTTCATCGTCGATAAGAAGGTCCAAGGGATACAGTAAACCTTAAGTGAAACATCTGAATCTAAAACTTGACTCACAGGATAGGTTCGAATCATAGAAAGTGAGAGTGTCAGTCATCTTGTAATTAAGTCGGCATTATGCCATTTGTATTAAATTCGGATGCAATTTCTGTGTTTCATCGTCAATAAGAAGGTCAAAGAGATACAGTAAACCTGAAGTGAAGCATCTGAATATGAAACTGGACTCACAGGAAAGGTTCAAATCATAGAAAGTGTGAGTGCCACTCCTCTTGTACTTAAGTCGGCATTGTGCAATTTGTATTAAATTCGGATGTAATTTCTGTGTTTCATCGTCAATAAGAAGGTCCAAGGGATACAGTAAACCTGAAGTGAAGCATCGGAATCTAAAACTGGCCTCACAGGAGAGGTCAAATCATAGAAGGTTAGAGTGTCACTCCTCTTGTACTTGAGTCGGTATTGTGCCTTTTGTATTAAATTCGGACGCAATTTCTGTGTTTCATCGTCAATAAGAAGGTGCAAAGTATACAGTATACCTGAAGTGAAGCATCGGAATCTAAAACTGGACTCACAGGAGAGATTCAAATCATAGAAAGTGAGAGTGTCAGTCATCTTGTACTTAAGTCTGCATTGTGCCATTTGTATTAAATTCGGATGCAATTTCTGTGTTTCATCGTCAATAAGAAGGTCCAAGGGATACAGTAAACCTTATGTGAGCATCGGAATCTAAAACTGGACTCACAGGAGAGGTTCAAATCATAGAATATTAGAGTGTCAGTCCTCTTTTACTTAAGACGGCATTGTGCATTTTGTATTAAATTCGGATGCAATTTCTGTGTTTCATCGTCAATAAGAGGGTGCAAGGTATACAGTAAACCTGAAGTGAAGCATCAAAATCTAAAACAGGACTCACAGGAGAGGTTCAAATTATAGAAAGTGAGAGTGTCAGTCCTCGTGTTCTTGAGTTGGAATTGTTCCTTTTGTATTAAATTCGGATGCAATTTCTGTGTTTCGTCGTCAATAAGAAGGTCCAAGGAATGCAGTAAACATGAAGTGAAGCATCGGAATCTAAAACTGGACTCACAGGAGAGGTTCAAATCATAAAAAGTAAGTGTGTCAGTCCTCTTGTACTTAAGTCGGCATTGTGCCTTTTGTATTACATTCGGATGCAAACTCTGTGTTTCATCGTCAATAAGAATGTGCAAGGTATACAGTAAACCTGAAGTGAAGCATGGGAATCTAAAACAGAACTCACAGGAGAGGTTCAAATCATAGAAAGTGAGAGTGTCAGTCCTCTTGTACTTAAGTCGGCATTGTGCCATTTGTATTAAATGCGGATGCAATTTCTGTGTTTCATCGCCAATAAGAAGGTCCAAGGGATACAGTAAACGTGAAGTGAAGCATCGGAATATAAAACTGGACCCACAGGAGAGGTTCCAATCATAGAAAGTTAGAGTGTCAGTGCTCTTGTACTTAAGTGGGAATTGTGCCTTTTGAATTTAATTCCGATGCAGTATCTGTGTTTCATCGTCAATAAGAAGGTGCAAGGTATACAGTATACCTGAAGTGAAGCATCGGAATCTAAAACTGGACTCTCAGGAGAGATTCAAATCATAGAAAGTGAGAGTGTCAGTCTTCTTGTACTTAAGTCGGCATTGTGCCATTTGTATTAAATTCGGATGCAATTTCTGTGTTTCATCGTCAATGAGAAGGTCCAAGGGATACAGTAAACCTTATGTGAAGCATCGGAAACTAAAACTGGACTCACAGGAGAGGTTCAAATCATAGAATATTAGAGTGTCAGTCCTCTTTTACTTAAGACGGCATTGTGCATTTTGTATTAAATTGGGATGCAATTTCTGTGTTTCATCGTCAATAAGAAGGTCCAAGGGATACAGTAAACCTTATGTGAAGCATCGGAAACTAAAACTGGACTCACAGGATAGGTTCAAATCATAGAAAGTGAGAGTGTCAGTCATCTTCTAATTAAGTCGGCATTATGCCATTTGTATTAAATTCGGATGCAATTTCTGTGTTTCATCGTCAATAAGAAGGTCCAAGAGATACAGTAAACCTAAAGTGAAGCATCTGAATCTGAAACTGGACTCACGGGAAAGGTTCAAATCATAGAAAGTGTGAGTGTCACTCCTCTTGTACTTAAGTCGGCATTGTGCCATTTGTATTTAATTCGGATGTAATTTCTGTGTTTCGCCGTCAGTAAGAAGGTCCATGGGACACAGTAAACCTGAAGTGAACCATCGCAATCTAAAACTGGCCCCACAGGAGAGGTCAAATCATAGAACGTTAGAGTGTCACTCCTCTTGTACTTGAGTCGGTATTGTGCCTTTTGTATTAAATTCGGATGCAATTTCTGTGTTTCATCGTCAATAAGAAGGTGCAAAGTATACAGTATACCTGAAGTGAAGCATCGGAATCTAAAACTGGACTCACAGGAGAGATTCAAATCATAGATAGTGAGAGTGTCAGTCATCTTGTACTTAAGTCGGCATTGTGCCATTTGTATTAAATTCGGATGCAATTCTGTGTTTCATCGTCAATAAGAAGGTCCAAGGGATACAGTAAACCTTATGTGAAACATCGGAATCTAAAACTGGACTCACAGGAGAGGTTCAAATCATAGAATATTAGAGTGTCAGTCCTCTTTTACTTAAGACGGCATTGTGAATTTTGTATTAAATTCGGATGCAATTTCTGTGTTTCATCGTCAATAAGAAGGTGCAAGGTATACAGTAAACCTGAAGTGAAGCATCGGAATCTAAAACAGGACTCACAGGAGAGGTTCAAATCATAGAAAGTGAGAGTGTCAGTCCTCTTGTTCTTAAGTTGGAATTCTTCCTTTTGTATTAAATATCGGATGCAATTTCTGTGTTTCATCTTCAATAAGAAGGTCCAAGGAATGCAGCAAACATGAAGTGAAGCATCGGAATCTAAAACTGGACTCACCGGAGTGGTTCAAATCATAAAAAGTTAGAGTGTCAGCCCTCTTGAACTTAAGTCGGCATTGTGCCTTTTGTATTACATTCGGATGCAAACTCTGTGTTTCATCGTCAATAAGAAGGTGCAAGGGATACAGTAAACCTTATGTGAAGCATCGGAATCTCAAACTGGACTCACAGGAGAGGTTCAAATCATAGAATATTAGAGTGTCAGTCCTCTTTTACTTAAGACGGCATTGTGCATTTTGTATTAAATTCGGATGCAATTTCTGTGTTTCATCGTCAATAAGAAGGTCCAAGGGATACAGTAAACCTGAAGTGAAGCATCGGAATCTAAAACTGGACTCACACGAGAGGTTCAAATCATAGAAAGTGACAGTGTCAGTCATCTTGTAATTAAGTCGGCATTGTGCTTTTGAATTTAATTCCGATGCAATTTCTGTGTTTCATCGTCAATAAGGGGGAGCAAGGTATACAGTAAACCTGAAATGAAGCATCGGAATCTAAAACTGGACTCACAGGAGATGTTCAAATTATAGAAAGTGATAGTGTCAGTCCTCGTGTACTTAAGTCGGTATTGTGCCTTTTGTATTAAATTCGGATGCAATTTCTGTGTTTCATCGTCAATAAGAAGGTCCAAGGGATACAGTAAACCTTAAGTGAAACAACTGAATCTAAAACTGGACTCACAGGATAGGTTCAAATCATAGAAAGTGAGAGTGTCAGTCATCTTCTAATTAAGTCGGCATTATGCCATTTGTATTAAATTCGGATGCAATTTCTGTGATCATCGTCAATAAGAAGGTCCAAGAGATACAGTAAACCTGAAGTGAAGCATCTGAATCTGAAACTGGACTCACAGGAAACGTTCAAATCATAGAAAGTGTGTGTGTCACTCATCTTGTACTTAAGTCAGCATTGTGCCATTTGTATTAAATTCGGATGTAATTTCTGTGTTTCATCGTCAATAAGAAGGTATAAGGTATACAGTAAACCTGAAGAATCGGAATCTAAAACTGGACTCAAAGGAGAGGTTCAAATCATAGAAAGTGAGAGTGTCCGTCCTCTTGTACTTAAGTCGGCATTGTGCCATTTGTATTAAATTCGGATGCAATTTCTGTGTTTCATCGTCAATAAGAAGGCCCAAGAGATACAGTAAACCTGAAGTGAAGCATCGGAATCTAAAACTGGACACACGGGAGAGGTCAAATCATAGAAAGTTTGAGTGTCACTCCTTTTGTACTTAAGTCTGTATTGTGCCATTTGTATTAAATGCGGATGCTATTTCTGTGTTTCATCGCCGATAAGAAGGTCTCAAGGGATACAGTAAACATGAAGTGAAGCATCGGAATCTAAAACTGGCCTCACGGGAGAGGTTCAAATCATAGAAAGTTAGAGTGGCAGTCGTCTCGTACTTAAGTCGGCATTGTGCCTTTTGAATTTAATTCCGGTGCAATTTCTGTGTTTCATCGTCAATAAGAAGGTGCAAGGTATACAGTAAACCTTAAGTCAAGCATCGGAATCTAAAACTGGACTCACAGGAGAGGTTCAAATCATAGGGAGTGAGAAGTCAGTCCTCTTGCACTTAAGTCGCCATTGTGATTTTGGTATTAAATTCGGATGCAATTTCTGTGTTTCATCGTCAATAAGACCGTCCAAGGGATACAGTAAACCTGAAGTGAAGCATCGGAATCTAAAACTGGACTCACAGGAGAGGTTCAAATCATAGAAAGTTAGTGTGTCAGTCCTCTTGTACTTAAGTCGGCATTGTGCCTTTTTGTATTAAATTCAGATGCGAACTCTGTGTTTCATCGTCAATACGAAGGTGCAAGGTATACAGTAAACCTGAAGTGAAGCACCGGAATCTAAAACTGAACTCACAGGAGAGGTTCAAATCATAGAAAGTGAAAGTGTCAGTGCTCTTGTACTTAAGTCGGCATTGTGCCATTTGTATTAAATGCGGATGCTATTTCTGTGTTTCATCGCCGATAAGAAGGTCTCAAGGGATACAGTAAACATGAAGTGAAGCATCGGACTCTAAAACTGGACTCACAGGAGATGTTCAAATTATAGAAAGTGAGAGTGTCAGTCCTCTTGTACTTAAGTCGGCATTGTGCCTTTTGTATTAAATTCGGATGCAATTTCTGTGTTTCATCGTCAAAAAAAGGTCCTAGGGATACAGTAAACCTGTAGTGAAGCATCGGAATATAAATCTGGACTCACAGGTGAGGTTCCAATCATAGAGAGTTAGAGAGTCAGTCCTCTTGTACTTAAGTCGGCATTGTGCCTTTTGAATTTAATTCCGATGCAATTTCTGTGTTTCATCTTCAATAAGAAGGTGCAAGGTATACAGTAAACCTGAAGTGAAGCATCGGAATCTAAAACTGGACTCACAGGAGATGTTCAAATCATAGAATGTGAGAGGGTCAGTCCACTTTTACTTAAGTCGCCATTGTGCCTTTTGTATTAAATTCGGATGCAATTTCTGTCTTTCATCGTCAACAAGAAGGACCAAGCGATACAGTAAACCGGAAGTGAAACATCGGAATCTAAAACTGGACTCACAGGAGAGGTTCAAATCATAGAAAGTTAGAGTGTCACTCCGCTTGTAATTAAGTCGACTTTATGCCATTTGTATTGAATTCGGATGCAATTTCTGTGTTTCGTCGTCAAGAAGAAGGTCCAAAAAATACTGTAAACATGAAGTGAAGCATCGGAATCTAAAACTGGCCTCACAGGAGAGGTTCAAATCATAGAAAGTTAGAGTGTCAGTCGTGTGGTACTTAAGTCGGCATTGTGCCTTTTGAATTTAATTCCGGTGCAATTTCTGTGTTTCATCGTCAATAAGAAGGTGCAAGGTATACAGTAAACCTGAAGTGAAGCATCGGAATCTAAAACTGGACTCACAGGAGAGGTTCAAATCATAGGGAGTGAGAGTGTCAGTCCTCTTGCACTTAAGTCGCCATTGTGATTTTTGTATTAAATTCGGATGCAATTTCAGTGTTTCATCGTCAATAAGACGGTCCAAGGGATACAGTAAACCTGAAGTGAGGCATCGGAATTTAAAACTGGACTCAGAGGAGAGATTCCAATCATAGAAAGTGAGAGTGTCAGTCCTCTTGTACTTAAGCCAGCCTTGTGCCATTTGTATTAAATTCGGATGCAATTTCTGTGTTTCATCGTCAATAAGAAGGTCCAAGGGATACAGTAAACCTGAAGTGAAGCATCGGAATCTAAAACTGGACCCACAGGAGAGATTCAAATCATAGAAAGTTAGAGTGTCACTCCGCTTGTACTTAAGTCGTTATTGTGCCTTTTGTATTAAATTCGGATGCAATTTCTGAGTTTCATCGTCAATAAGAAAGTCCAAGGGATACAGTAAACCTGATGTGAGTCATCGGAATCTAAAACTGGACTCACAGGAGAGGTTCAAAACATAGATTATTAGAGTGTCAGTCCTCTTTCACTTAAGTCGGCATTGTGCCTTTTCAATTTAATTCCGGTGCAATTTCTGTGTTTCATCGTCAATTAGAAGGCCCAAGGGATACAGTAAACCTGAAGTGTAGCCTCGGAATCTAAAACTGGACTCACAGGAGAGGTTCAAATCATAGAAAGTGAGAGTGTCAGTCCTCTTGTACTTAAGTCGGCAATGTAATATTTGTATTAATTTCGGATGCAATTTCTGTGTTTCATCGTCAATAAGAAGGTCCAAGGGATACAGTAAACCTGAAGTGAAGCATCGGAATCTAAAACTGGGCTCACAGGGTAGGTTCAAATCATAGAAAGTGAGAGTGTCAGTCCTCTTGTACTTAAGTCGGCATTGTGCCTTTTGTATTTAATTCGGTAGCAATTTCTGTGTTTCATCGTCAATAAGAAGGTGCAAGGTATACAGTAAACCTGAAGTGAAGCATCGGAATCTAAAACTGGACTCACAGGAGATGTTCAAATTATAGAAAGTGAGAGTGTCAGTCCTCTTGTACTTAAGTCGGCATTGTGCCTTTTGTATTAAATTCGGATGCAATTTCTGTGTTTCATCGTCAAAATAAGGTCCTAGGGATACAGTAAACCTGTAGTGAAGCATCGGAATATAAAGCTGGACTCACAGGAGTGGTTCCAATCATAGAGAGTTAGAGTGTCAGTCCTCTTGTACTTAAGCCAGCCTTGTGCCATTTGTATTAAATTCGGATGCAATTTCTGTGTTTCATCGTCAATAAGATGTTCCAAGGGATACAGTAAACCTGAAGTGAAGCATCGGAGTCTAAAACTGGACCCACAGGAGAGATTCAAATCATAGAAAGTTAGAGTGTCACTCCGCTTGTACTTAAGTCGGTATTGTGCCTTTTATATTAAATTCGGATGCAATTTCTGTGTTTCATCGTCAATAAGAAGGTCCAAGGGATACAGTAAACCTGATGTGAGGCATCGGAATCCAAAACTGGACTCACAGGAGAGGTTCAAAACATAGAATATTAGAGTGTCAGTCCTCTTTCACTTAAGTCGGCATTGTGCCTTTTCAATTTAATTGCGATTCAATTTCTGTGTTTCATCGTCAATTAGAAGGCCCAAGGGAACCAGTAAACCTGAAGTGTAGCCTCGGAATCTAAAACTGGACTCACAGGAGAGGTTCAAATCATAGAAAGTGAGAGTGTCAGTCCTCTTGTACTTAAGTCGGCATTGTGATATTTGTATTAATTTCGGATGCAATTTCTGTGTTTCATCGTCAATAAGAAGGTCCAAGGGATACAGTAAACCTGAAGTGAAGCATCGGAATCTAAAACTGGACTCACAGGAGAGGTTCAAATCATAGAAAGTGAGAGTGTCAGTCCTCTTGTACATAAGTCGGCATTGTGCGTTTTGTATTTAATTCGGAAGCAATTTCTGTGTTTCATCGTCAATAAGAAGGTGCAAGGTATACAGTAAACCTGTAGTGAAGCATCGGAATATAAATCTGGACTCACAGGAGTGGTTCCAATCATAGAGAGTTAGAGTGTCAGTCCTCTTGTACTTAAGTCGGCATTGTGCCTTTTGAATTTAATTCCGATGCAATTTCTGTGTTTCATCTTCAATAAGAAGGTGCAAGGTATACAGTAAACCTGAAGTGAAGCATCGGAATCTAAAACTGGACTCACAGGAGAGGTTCAAATCATAGAATGTGAGAGGGTCAGTCCACTTGTACTTAAGTCGCCATTGTGCCTTTTGTATTAAATTCATATGCACTTTCTGTCTTTCATCGTCAACAAGAAGGACCAAGCGATACAGTAAACCTGAAGTGAAGCATCGGAATCTAAAACTGGACTCACAGGAGAGGTTCAAATCATAGGGAGTGAGAGTGTCAGTCCTCTTGCACTTAAGTCGCCATTGTGATTTTTGTATTAAATTCGGATGCGATTTCAGTGTTTCATCGTCAATAAGACGGTCCAAGGGATACAGTAAACCTGAAGTGAGGCATCGGAATTTAAAACTGGACTCAGAGGAGAGGTTCCAATCATAGAAAGTGAGAGTGTCAGTCCTCTTGTACTTAAGCCAGCCTTGTGCCATTTGTATTCAATTCGGATGCAATTTCTGTGTTTCATCGTCAATAAGAAGGTCCAAGGGATACAGTAAACCTGAAGTGAAGCATCGGAATCTAAAACTGGACCCACAGGAGAGATTCAAATCATAGAATGTTAGAGTTTCACTCCGCTTGTACTTAAGTCGGTATTGTGCCTTTTGTATTAAATTCGGATGCAATTTCTGTGTTTCATCGTCAATAAGAAGGTCCAAGGGATACAGTAAACCTGATGTGAGGCATCGGAATCCAAAACTGGACTCACAGGAGAGGTTCAAAACATAGAATATTAGAGTGTCAGTCCTCTTTCACTTAAGTCGGCATTGTGCCTTTTCAATTTAATTGCGATTCAATTTCTGTGTTTCATCGTCAATTAGAAGACCCAAGGGATACAGTAAACCTGAAGTGTAGCCTCGGAATCTAAAACTGGACTCACAGGAGAGGTTCAAATCATAGAAAGAGAGAGTGTCAGTCCTCTTGTACTTAAGTCGGCATTGTGCCATTTGTATTAAATTCGGATGCAATTTCTGTGTTTCATCGTCAATAAGAAGGTCCAAGAGATACAGTAAACATGAAGTGAAGCATCGGAATCTAAAACTGGCCTCACAGGAGAGGTTCAAATCATAGAAAGTTAGAGTGTCAGTCGTCTTGTACTTAAGTCGGCATTGTGCCTTTTGAATTTAATTCCGGTGCAATTTCTGTGTTTCATCGTCAATTAGAAGGCCCAAGGGATACAGTAAACCTGAAGTGTAGCCTCGGAATCTAAAACTGGACTCACAGGAGAGGTTCAAATCATAGAAAGTGAGAGTGTCAGTCCTCTTGTACTTAAGTCGGCATTGTGCCTTTTGTATTTAATTCGGAAGCAATTTCTGTGTTTCATCGTCAATAAGAAGGTGCAAGGAATACAGTAAACCTGAAGTGAAGAATCGGAATCTAAAACTATACTCACAAGAGACGTTCAAATCATAGAAAGTTGGTGTGTCAGTCCTCTTGTACTTAAGTCGGCATTGTGTCTTTTGTATTAAATTTGGATGCAATTTCTGTGTTTCATCGTCAATAAGATAGTCCAAGGGATATAGTAAACCTGAAGTGAAGCATGGGAGTCTAAAACTGGACTCACAGGAGAGGTTCAATTCTCAGAAAGTTACAGTGTCAGTCCTCTTGTACTTAAGTCGGCATTGGCCCTTTATTGTTACATTCGGATGCAAAATCTGTGTTTCATCGTCAATACGAAGGTTCAAGGAATATAGTAAACCTGAAGTGAAGCATTGGAATCTAAAACTGTACTCACTGGAGAGGTTCAAATCATAGAAAGTGAGAGTGTCAGTCCTCTTGTACCTAAGTCGGCATTGTGCCATTCGTATTAAATTCGGATGAAATTCCTGTGGTTCATAGTCAATAACAAGTTCCAAGGGATACAGTAAACCTGAAGTGAAGCATGGGAATCTAAAACTAGACTCACAGGAGAGGTTCAAATAATAGGAAATTACAGTGTCAGTCCACTTGCACTAAAGTCGGCATTGTGCCTTTTGTATTAAAGTCGGATGCAAACTCTGTGTTTCATCGACAATAAGAAGGACCAAGGGATACAGTAAACCTGAAGTGAAGCATCAGATTCTAAACTGAACTCACAGTAGAGGTTCAAATCATAGAATGTGAGAGTGTCAGTCCTCTTGTACTTAAGTCGGCATTGTGCCTTTTGTATTAAAATCGGATGCAATTTCTGTGTTGCATCGTCAATAAGAAGGTGCAAGGTATACAGTAAACCTGAAGTGAAGCATCGGAATCTAAAACGGGACTCACAGGAGAGGTTCAAGTCATAGAAACTTAGAGTGTCAGTCTTCTTGTACTTAAGTCGGCATTGTGCCTTTTGTATTAAATTCCGGTGCAATTTCTGTGTTTCATCGTCAATAAGAAGGTGCAAGGTATACAGTAAACCTGAAGTGAAGCATCGGAATCTACAACTGGACTCACAGGAGAGGTTCAAATCATAGGGAGTGAGAGTGTCACTCCGCTTGTACTTAAGTCGTTATTGTGCCTTTTGTATTAAATTCGGATGCAATTTCTGAGTTTCATCGTCAATAAGAAAGTCCAAGCGATACAGTAAACCTGATGTGAGTCATCGGAATCTAAAACTGGACTCACAGGAGAGGTTCAAAACATAGATTATTAGAGTGTCAGTCCTCTTTCACTTAAGTCGGCATTGTGCCTTTTCAATTTAATTGCGATTCAATTTCTGTGTTTCATCGTCAATTAGAAGGCCCAAGGGATACAGTAAACCTGAAGTGTAGCCTCGGAATCTAAAACTGGACTCACAGGAGAGGTTCAAATCATAGAAAGTGAGAGTGTCAGTCCTCTTGTACTTAAGTCGGCAATGTAATATTTGTATTAATTTCGGATGCAATTTCTGTGTTTCATCGTCAATAAGAAGGTCCAAGGGATACAGTAAACCTGAAGTGAAGCATCGGAATCTAAAACTGGGCTCACAGGGTAGGTTCAAATCATAGAAAGTGAGAGTGTCAGTCCTCTTGTACTTAAGTCGGCATTGTGCCTTTTGTATTTAATTCGGTAGCAATTTCTGTGTTTCATCGTCAATAAGAAGGTGCAAGGTATACAGTAAACCTGAAGTGAAGCATCGGAATCTAAAACTGGACTCACAGGAGATGTTCAAATTATAGAAAGTGAGAGTGTCAGTCCTCTTGTACTTAAGTCGGCATTGTGCCTTTTGTATTAAATTCGGATGCAATTTCTGTGTTTCATCGTCAAAATAAGGTCCTAGGGATACAGTAAACCTGTAGTGAAGCATCGGAATATAAAGCTGGACTCACAGGAGTGGTTCCAATCATAGAGAGTTATAGTGTCAGTCCTCTTGTACTTAAGTCGGCATTGTGCCTTTTGAATTTAATTCCGATGCAATTTCTGTGTTTCATCTTCAATAAGAAGGTGCAAGGTATACAGTAAACCTGAAGTGAAGCATCGGAATCTAAAACTGGACTCACAGGAGAGGTTCAAATCATAGAATGTGAGAGGGTCAGTCCACTTGTACTTAAGTCGCCATTGTGCCTTTTGTATTAAATTCGGATGCACTTTCTGTCTTTCATCGTCAACAAGAAGGACCAAGCGATACAGTAAACCTGAAGTGAAACATCGGAATCTAAAACTGGACTCACAGGAGAGGTTCAAATCACAGAAAGTTAGAGTGTCACTCCGCTTGTAATTAAGTCGGCTTTATGCCATTTGTATTAAGTTCGGATGCAATTTCTGTGTTTCATCGTCAATAAGAAGGTCCAAGGGATACAGTAAACCTGAAGTGAAGCATCTGAATCTAAAACTGGACTCACAGGAAAGGTTCAAACCATAGGAAGTGTGAGTGTCAGTCCTCTTGTACATAAGTCGGCATTGTGCCATTTGTATTAAATTCGGAAGCAATTTCTGTGTTTCATCGTCAATAAGAAGGTCCAAGGGATACAGTAAATGAGAAGTGAGGCATCGGAATCTAAAACTGGCTCACAGGAGATGTTCAAATCATAGAAAGTTAGAATGTCAGTCCTCTTGTACTTAAGTCGGCATAGTGCCTTTTGTATTAAATTCGGATGCAATTTCTTTGATTCATCGTCAATAAGAAGGTGCAAGGTATACAGTAAACCTGAAGAATCGGAATCTAAAACTGGACTCACAGGAGAGGTTCAAATCATAGAAAGTGAGAGTGTCAGTCCTCTTGTACTTAAGTCGGCACTGTGCCATTTGTATTAAATTCGGATGCAATTTCTGTGTTTCATCGTCAATAAGAAGGTCCAAAAAATACAGTAAACATGAAGTGAAGCATCGGAATCTAAAACTGGCCTCACAGGAGTGGTTCAAATCATGGAAAGTTAGAGTGTCAGTCGTCATGTACTTAAGTCGGCATTGTGCCTTTTGAATTTAATTCCGGTGCAATTTCTGTGTTTCATCGTCAATAAGAAGGTGCAAGGTATACAGTAAACCTGAAGTGAAGCATCGGAATCTAAAACTGGACTCACAGGAGAGGTTCAAATCATAGGGAGTGAGAGTGTCAGTCCTCTTGCACTTAAGTCGCCATTGTGATTTTTGTATTAAATTCGGATGCAATTTCAGTGTTTCATCGTCAATAAGACGGTCCAAGGGATACAGTAAACCTGAAGTGAGGCATCGGAATTTAAAACTGGACTCAGAGGAGAGGTTCCAATCATAGAAAGTGAGAGTGTCAGTCCTCTTGTACTTAAGCCAGCCTTGTGCCATTTGTATTAAATTCGGATGCAATTTCTGTGTTTCATCGTCAATAAGATGTTCCAAGGGATACAGTAAACCTGAAGTGAAGCATCGGAGTCTAAAACTGGACCCACAGGAGAGATTCAAATCATAGAAAGTTAGAGTGCCACTCCGCTTGTACTTAAGTCGGTATTTTGCCTGTTATATTAAATTCGGATGCAATTTCTGTGTTTCAATCGTCAATAAGAAGGTCCAAGGGATACAGTAAACCTGATGTGAGGCATCGGAATCCAAAACTGGACTCACAGGAGAGGTTCAAAACATAGAATATTAGAGTGTCAGTCCTCTTTCACTTAAGTAGCCATTGTGCCTTTTCAATTTAATTGCGATTCAATTTCTGTGTTTCATCGTCAATTAGAAGGCCCAAGGGAACCAGTAAACCTGAAGTGTAGCCTCGGAATCTAAAACTGGACTCACAGGAGAGGTTCAAATCATAGAAAGTGAGAGTGTCAGTCCTCTTGTACTTAAGTCGGCATTGTGATATTTGTATTAATTTCGGATGCAATTTCTGTGTTTCATCGTCAATAAGAAGGTCCAAGGGATACAGTAAACCTGAAGTGAAGCATCGGAATCTAAAACTGGACTCACAGGAGAGGTTCAAATCATAGAAAGTGAGAGTGTCAGTCCTCTTGTACATAAGTCGGCATTGTGCGTTTTGTATTTAATTCGGAAGCAATTTCTGTGTTTCATAGTCAATAAGAAGGTGCAAGGTATACAGTAAACCTGTAGTGAAGCATCGGAATATAAATCTGGACTCACAGGAGTGGTTCCAATCATAGAGAGTTAGAGTGTCAGTCCTCTTGTACTTAAGTCGGCATTGTGCCTTTTGAATTTAATTCCGATGCAATTTCTGTGTTTCATCTTCAATAAGAAGGTGCAAGGTATACAGTAAACCTGAAGTTAAGCATCGGAATCTAAAACTGGACTCACAGGAGAGGTTCAAATCATAGAATGTGAGAGGGTCAGTCCACTTGTACTTAAGTCGCCATTGTGCCTTTTGTATTAAATTCGGATGCACTTTCTGTCTTTCATCGTCAACAAGAAGGACCAAGCGATACAGTAAACCTGAAGTGAAGCATCGGAATCTAAAACTGGACTCACAGGAGAGGTTCAAATCATAGGGAGTGAGAGTGTCAGTCCTCTTGCACTTAAGTCGCCATTGTGATTTTTGTATTAAATTCGGATGCGATTTCAGTGTTTCATCGTCAATAAGACGGTCCAAGGGATACAGTAAACCTGAAGTGAGGCATCGGAATTTAAAACTGGACTCAGAGGAGAGGTTCCAATCATAGAAAGTGAGAGTGTCAGTCCTCTTGTACTTAAGCCAGCCTTGTGCCATTTGTATTCAATTCGGATGCAATTTCTGTGTTTCATCGTCAATAAGAAGGTCCAAGGGATACAGTAAACCTGAAGTGAAGCATCGGAATCTAAAACTGGACCCACAGGGGAGATTCAAATCATAGAATGTTAGAGTGTCACTCCGCTTGTACTTAAGTCGGTATTGTGCCTTTTGTATTAAATTCGGATGCAATTTCTGTGTTTCATCGTCAATAAGAAGGTCCAAGGGATACAGTAAACCTGATGTGAGGCATCGGAATCCAAAACTGGACTCACAGGAGAGGTTCAAAACATAGAATATTAGAGTGTCAGTCCTCTTTCACTTAAGTCGGCATTGTGCCTTTTCAATTTAATTGCGATTCAATTTCTGTGTTTCATCGTCAATTAGAAGACCCAAGGGATACAGTAAACCTGAAGTGTAGCCTCGGAATCTAAAACTGGACTCACAGGAGAGGTTCAAATCATAGAAAGTGAGAGTGTCAGTCCTCTTGTACTTAAGTCGGCATTGTGATATTTGTATTAATTTCGGATGCAATTTCTGTGTTTCATCGTCAATAAGAAGGTCCAAGGGATACAGTAAACCTGAAGTGAAGCATCGGAATCTAAAACTGGACTCACAGGAGAGGTTCAAATCATAGAAAGTGAGAGTGTCAGTCCTCTTGTACTTAAGTCGGCATTGTGATATTTGTATTAATTTCGGATGCAATTTCTGTGTTTCATCGTCAATAAGAAGGTCCAAGGGATACAGTAAACCTGAAGTGAAGCATCGGAATCTAAAACTGTACTCACTGGAGAGGTTCAAATCATAGAAAGTGAGAGTGTCAGTCCTCTTGCACTTAAGTCGGCATTGTGCCTTTTGTATTAAAGTCGGATGCAAACTCTGTGTTTCATCGACAATAAGAAGGTGCAAGGTATACAGTAAACCTGAAGTGAAGCATCGGAATCGAAAACTGGACGCACAGGAGAGGTTCAAATCATAGAATGTGAGAGTGTCCAGTCCACTTGTACTTAAGTCGCCATTGTGCCTTTTGTATTAAATTCGAATGCAATTTCTATCTTTCATCGTCAACAAGGAGGACCAAGAGATACAGTAAACCTGAAGTGAAGCATCGGACTCTAAAACTGGACTCACAGGAGAGGTTCAAATCATAGAAAGTTAGAGTGTCACTCCGCTTGTACTTAAGTCGGCATTGTGCCATTTGTATTAAATTCGGATGGAATTTCTGTGTTTCATCGTCAATAAGAAGGTGCAAGGTATACAGTAAACCTGAAGAATTGGAATCTAAAACTGGACTCACAGGAGAGATTCAAATCATAGAAAGTGAGAGTGTCGGTCCTCTTGTACTTAAGTCGGCATTGTGCCATTTGTATTAAATTCGGATGCAATTTCTGTGTTTCATCGTCAATAAGACGGTCCAAGAGATACAGTAAACATGAAGTGAAGCATCGGAATCTAAAACTGGCCTCACAGGAGAGGTTCAAATCATAGAAAGTTAGAGTGTCAGTCGTCTTGTCTTAAGTCCGCATTGTGCCTTTTGAATTTAATTCCGGTGCAATTTCTGTGTTTCATCGTCAATAAGAAGGTGCAAGGTATACAGTAAACCTGAAGTGAAGCATCGGAATCTACAACTGGACTCACAGGAGAGGTTCAAATCATAGGGAGTGAGAGTGTCAGTCCTCTTGCACTTAAGTCGCCATTGTGATTTTTGTATTAAATTCGGATGCAATTTCTGTGTTTCATCGTCAATAAGAAGGTCCTAGGGATACAGTAAACCTGAAGTGAAGCATCGGAATCTAAAACTGGACTCACAGGAGAGGTCAAACCATAGAAAGTTAGAGTGTCACTCCTTTTGTACTTAAGTCGGTATTGTGCCTATGGTATTAAATTCGGATGCAATTTCTGCGTTTCATCGTCTATAAGAAGGTCCAAGACGTACAGTAAACATGAAGTGAAGCATCGGAATCTAAAACTGGCCTCACAGGAGAGGTTCAAATCATATAAAGTTAGAGTGTCAGTCGTCTTGTACTTAAGTCGGCATTGTGCCTTTTGAATTTAATTCCGGTGCAATTTCTGTGTTTCATCGTCAATAAGAAGGTGCAAGGTATACAGTAAACCTGAAGTGAAGCATCGGAATCTAAAACTGGACTCACAGGAGAGGTTCAATTCTCAGAAAGTTAGAGTGTCAGTCCTCTTGTACTTAAGTCGGCATTGGCCCTTTATTGTTACATTCGGATGCAAAATCTGTGTTTCATCGTCAATACGAAGGTTCAAGGAATATAGTAAACCTGAAGTGAAGCATTGGAATCTAAAACTGTACTCACTGGAGAGGTTCAAATCATAGAAAGTGAGAGTGTCAGTCCTCTTGTACCTAAGTCGGCATTGTGCCATTCGTATTAAATTCGGATGAAATTCCTGTGGTTCATAGTCAATAACAAGTTCCAAGGGATACAGTAAACCTGAAGTGAAGCATGGGAATCTAAAACTAGACTCACAGGAGAGGTTCAAATAATAGGAAATTACAGTGTCAGTCCACTTGCACTAAAGTCGGCATTGTGCCTTTTGTATTAAAGTCGGATGCAAACTCTGTGTTTCATCGACAATAAGAAGGACCAAGGGATACAGTAAACCTGAAGTGAAGCATCAGATTCTAAACTGAACTCACAGTAGAGGTTCAAATCATAGAATGTGAGAGTGTCAGTCCTCTTGTACTTAAGTCGGCATTGTGCCTTTTGTATTAAAATCGGATGCAATTTCTGTGTTGCATCGTCAATAAGAAGGTGCAAGGTATACAGTAAACCTGGAAGTGAAGCATCGGAATCTAAAACGGGACTCACAGGAGAGGTTCAAATCATAGAAACTTAGAGTGTCAGTCTTCTTGTACTTAAGTCGGCATTGTGCCTTTTGTATTAAATTCAGATGCAAACTCTGTGTTTCATCGTCAATAAGAAGAACCAAGGGATACAGTAAACCTGAAGTGAAGCATCGGAATCTAAAACTAGAGTCACAGTAGAGGTTCAAATCAAAGAAAGTGAGAGTCTCAGTCCTCTTGTACTTAAGTCGCCATTGTGCCATTTGTATTAAATTCGGATCCAATTTCTGTGTTTCATCGTCTATAAGAAGGTCCAAGGGATACAGTAAACCTGAAGTGAAGCATCGGAATCTAAAACTGGACTCACAGGAGAGGTCAAATCATAGAAGGTTAGAGTGTCACTCCTCTTGTACTTGAGTCGGTATTGTGCCTTTTGTATTAAATTCGGATGCAAACTCTGTGTTTCATCTTCAATAAGAAGGTCCAAGGGATACAGTAAACTTGAAGTGAAGCATCGGAATCTAAAACTGGGCTCACAGGAGAGGTTCAAATCATAGAAAGTTAGAATGTCAGTCCTCTTGTACTTAAGTCGGCATTGTGCCTCTTGTATTAAATTCGGATGCAATTTCTGTGTTTCATCGTCAATAAGAAGGTGTAAGGTATACAGTAAACCTGAAGAATCGGAATCTAAAACTGGACTCAAAGGAGAGGTTCAAATCATAGAAAGTGAGAGTGTCAGTCCTCTTGTACTTAAGTCGGCATTGTGCCATTTGTATTAAATTCGGATGCAATTTCTGTGTTTCATCGTCAATAAGAAGGTCCTAGGGATACAGTAAACCTGAAGTGAAGCATCGGAATCTAAAACTGGACTCACAGGAGAGGTCAAATCATAGAAAGTTAGAGTGTCACTCCTTTTGTACTTAAGTCGGTATTGTGCCTATGGTATTAAATTCGGATGCAATTTCTGCGTTTCATCGTCAATAAGAAGGTCCAAGAGGTACAGTAAACATGAAGTGAAGCATCGGAATCTAAAACTGGCCTCACAGGAGAGGTTCAAATCATATAAAGTTAGAGTGTCAGTCGTCTTGTACTTAAGTCGGCATTGTGCCTTTTGAATTTAATTCCGGTGCAATTTCTGTGTTTCATCGTCAATAAGAAGGTGCAAGGTATACAGTAAACCTGAAGTGAAGCATCGGAATCTAAAACTGGACCCACAGGAGAGGTTCAAATCATAGGGTGTGAGAGTGTCAGTCCTCTTGCACTTAAGTCGCCATTGTGATTTTTGTATTAAATTCGGATGCAATTTCTGTGTTTCATCGCCGATAAGACGGTCTCAAGGGATACAGTAAACATGAAGTGAAGCATCGGAATCTAAAACTGGGACTCACAGGAGATGTTCAAATTATAGAAAGTGAGAGTGTCAGTCCTCTTGTACTTAAGTCGGCATTGTGCCATTTGTATTAAATTCGGATGCAATTTCTGTGTTTCATCGTCAATAAGAAGGTCCAAAGAGATACAGTAAACCTGAAATGAAGCATCAGAATCTAAAACTGGACCCACAGGAGAGATAAAAATCATAGAAAGTTAGAGTGTCACTCCGCCTGTACTTAAGTCGGTATTGTGCCTTTTGTATTAATTCGGATGCAATTTCTGTGTTTCATCGTCAATAAGAAGGTCCAAGGGATACAGTAAACCTTATGTGAAGCATCGGAATCTAAAACTTTACTCACAGGAGAGGTTCAAATCATAGAAAGTGAGAGTGTCAGTCCTCTTGTGCTTAAGTCGGCATTGTGCCTTTTGTATTTAATTCGGAAGCAATTTCTGTGTTTCATCGTCAATAAGAAGGTGCAAGGTATACAGTAAACCTGAAGTGAAGCATCGGAATCTAAAACTATACTCACAAGAGACGTTCAAATCATAGAAAGTTGGTGTGTCAGTCCTCTTGTACTTAAGTCGGCATTGTGTCTTTTGTATTAAATTTGGATGCAATTTCTGTGTTTCATCGTCAATAAGATAGTCCAAGGGATATAGTAAACCTGAAGTGAAGCATGGGAGACTAAAACTGGACTCACAGGAGAGGTTCAATTCTCAGAAAGTTAGAGTGTCAGTCCTCTTGTACTTAAGTCGGCATTGGCCCTTTATTGCTACATTCGGATGCAAAATCTGTGTTTCATCGTCAATACGAAGGTTCAAGGAATTTAGTAAACCTGAAGTGAAGCATTGGAATCTAAAACTGTACTCACTGGAGAGGTTCAAATCATAGAAAGTGAGAGTGTCAGTCCTCTTGTACCTAAGTCGGCATTGTGCCATTTGTATTAAATTCGGATGAAATTCCTGTGGTTCATAGTCAATAACAAGTTCCAAGGGATACAGTAAACCTGAAGTGAAGCATGGGAATCTAAAACTAGACTCACAGGAGAGGTTCAAATAATAGTAAATTACAGTGTCAGTCCACTTGCACTAAAGTCGGCATTGTGCCTTTTGTATTAAAGTCGGATGCAAACTCTGTGTTTCATCGACAATAAGAAGGACCAAGGGATACAGTAAACCTGAAGTGAAGCATCAGATTCTAAACTGAACTCACAGTAGAGGTTCAAATCATAGAATGTGAGAGTGTCAGTCCTCTTGTACTTAAGTCGGCATTGTGCCTTTTGTATTAAATTCGGATGCAATTTCTGTGTTTCATCGTCAATAAGAAGGTGCAAGGTATACAGTAAACCTGAAGTGAAGCATCGGAATCTAAAACGGGACTCACAGGAGAGGTTCAAATCATAGAAACTTAGAGTGTCAGTCCTCTTGTACTTAAGTCGGCATTGTGCCTTTTGTATTAAATTCAGGTGCAAACTCTGTGTTTCATCGTCAATAAGAAGAACCAAGGGATACAGTAAACCTGAAGTGAAGCGTCGGAATCTAAAACTAGAGTCACAGTAGAGGTTCAAATCAAAGAAAGTGAGAGTCTCAGTCCTCTTGTACTTAAGTCGCCATTGTGCCATTTGTATTAAATTCGGATCCAATTTCTGCGTTTCATCGTCAATAAGAAGGTCCAAGGGATACAGTAAACCTGAAGTGAAGCATCGGAATCTAAAACTGGACTCACAGGAGAGGTCAAATCATAGAAGGTTAGAGTGTCACTCCTCTTGTACTTGAGTCGGTATTGTGCCTTTTGTATTAAATTCGGATGCAAACTCTGTGTTTCATCTTCAATAAGAAGGTCCAAGGGATACAGTAAACTTGAAGTGAAGCATCGGAATCTAAAACTGGGCTCACAGGAGAGGTTCAAATCATTGAAAGTTAGAATGTCAGTCCTCTTGTACGTAAGTCGGCATTGTGCCTTTTGTATTAAATTCGGATGCAATTTCTGTGCTTCATCGTCAATAAGAAGGTGTAAGGTATACAGTAAACCTGAAGAATCGGAATCTAAAACTGGACTCAAAGGAGAGGTTCAAATCATAGAAAGTGAGAGTGTCAGTCCTCTTGTACTTAAGTCGGCATTGTGCCATTTGTATTAAAAACGGATGCAATTTCTGTGTATCATCGTCAATAAGAAGGTCCTAGGGATACAGTAAACCTGAAGTGAAGCATCGGAATCTAAAACTGGACTCACAGGAGAGGTCAAATCATAGAAAGTTAGAGTGTCACTCCTTTTGTACTTAAGTCGGTATTGTGCCTATGGTATTAAATTCGGATGCAATTTCTGCGTTTCATCGTCAATAAGAAGGTCCATGAGGTACAGTAAACATGAAGTGAAGCATCGGAATCTAAAATTGGCCTCACAGGAGAGGTTCCAGTCATAGAAAGTTAGAGTGTCAGTCGTCTTGTACTTAAGTCGGCATTGTGCCTTTTGAATTTAATTGCGGTGCAATTTCTGGGTTTCATCGTCAATAAGAAGGTGCAAGGTATACAGTAAACCTGAAGTGAAGCATCGGAATCTAAAACTGAACTCACAGGAGAGGTTAAAGTCATAGGAAGTGAGAGTGTCTGTGTTCTTGTACTTAAGTCGGCAATGTGCCATTTGTATTAAATGCGGATGCAATTTCTGTGTTTCATCGCCGATAAGAACGTCTCAAGGGATACAGTAAACCTGAAGTGAAGCAACGGAATCTAAAACTGGACTCACAGAAGAGGTTCAAATCATAGAAAGTGAGAGTGTCAGTCCTCTTGTACTTAAGTCGGCATTGTGTCATTTGTATTAAATTCGGTTACAATTTCTGTGTTTCATTGTCAATAAGAAGGTCCAAGGGATACAGTAAACCTGAAGTGAGGCATCGAAATCTAAAACTGGACTCACAGGAGAGGTTCCAATCATAGAAAGTTAGAGTGTCAGTCCTCTTGTACTTAAGCCGGCATTGTGCCATTTGTATTAAATTCGGATGCAATTTCTGTGATTCATCGTCAATAAGAAGGTCTAAGGGATACAGTAAACCTGTAGTGAAGCATCGGAATCTAAAGCTGGACCCACAGGAGAGATTCAAATAATAGAAAGTTAAAGTGTCACTCCGCTTGTACTTAAGTCGGTATTGTGCCTTTTGTATTAAATTCCGATGCAATTTCTGTGTTTCATCGTCAATAAGAAGGTCCAAGGGATACAGTAAGCCTTATGTGAAGCATCGGAATCTAAAACTGGACTCACGGGAGAGGTTCAAATCATAGAATATTAGAGTGTCAGATCTCTTTTACTTAAGACGGCATTGTGCATTTTGTATTAAATTCGGATGCAATTTCTGTGTTTCATCGTCAATAAGAAGGTGCAAGGTATACAGTAAACCTGACGTGAAGCATCGGAATCTAAAACTGGACTCACAGGAGAGATTCAAATCATAGAACGTGAGAGTGTCAGTCCACTTGTACTTAAGTCGCCATTGTGCCTTTTGTGTTATATTCGGATGCAATTTCTGTCTTTCATCGTCAACAAGAAGGACCAAGCGATACAGTAAACCTGAAGTGAAGCATCGGAATCTAAAACTGGACTCACAGGAGAGGTTCAAATCATACAAAGTGAGAGTGACAGTCATCTTGTGATTAAGTCGGCATTGTGCCTTTTGAATTTAATTCCGATGCAATTTCTGTGTTTCATCGTCAATAAGAGGGAGCAAGGTATACAGTAAACCTGAAATGAAGCATCGGAATCTAAAACTGGACTCACAGGAGATGTTCAAATTATAGAAAGTGAGAGTGTCAGTCGTCTTGTACTTAAGTCGTAATTGTGCCTTTTGCATTAAATTCGGATGCAATTTCTGTGTTTCATCGTCAATAAGAAGGTCCAAAAGATACAGTAAACCTTAAGTGAAACATCGGAATCCAAAACTGGACTCACAGGATAGGTTCAAATCATAGAAAGTGAGAGTGTCAGTCATCTTGTAATTAAGTCGGCATTATGCCATTTGTATTAAATTCGGATGCAATTTCTGTGTTTCATCGTCAATAAGAAGGTCCAAGAGATACAGTAACCTGAAGTGAAGCATCTGTATCTAAAACTGGACTCACAGGAAAGGTTCAAAATATAGAAAGTGTGAGTGTCAGTCCTCTTGTACTTAAGTCGGCATTGTGCCATTTGTATTAAATTCGGATGCAATTACTGTGATTCATCGTCAATAAGAAGGTCTAAGGGATACAGTAAACCTGTAGTGAAGCATCGGAATCTAAAGCTGGACCCACAGGAGAGATTCAAATAATAGAAAGTTAAAGTGTCACTCCGCTTGTACTTAAGTCGGTATTGTGCCTTTTGTATTAAATTCCGATGCAATTTCTGTGTTTCATCGTCAATAAGAAGGTCCAAGGGATACAGTAAGCCTTATGTGAAGCATCGGAATCTAAAACTGGACTCACGGGAGAGGTTCAAATCATAGAATATTAGAGTGTCAGATCTCTTTTACTTAAGACGGCATTGTGCATTTTGTATTAAATTCGGATGCAATTTCTGTGTTTCATCGTCACTAAGAAGGTCCAAGGGATACAGTAAACCTGAAGTGAAGCATCGGAAACTAAAACTGGACTCACAGGAGAGGTTCAAATCATAGAAAGTGAGAGTGTCAGTCATCTTGTAATTAAGTCGGCATTGTGCGTTTTGAATTTAATTCCGATGCAATTTCTGTGGTTCATCGTCAATAAGAAGGTGCAAGGTATACAGTATACCTGAAGTGAAGCATCGGAATCTAAAACGGGACTCACCGGAGAGGTTCAAATCATAGAAACTTAGAGTGTCAGTCCTCTTGTACTTAAGTCGGCATTGTGCCTTTTGTATTAAATTCAGATGCAAACTCTGTGTTTCATCGTCAATAAGAAGAACCAAGGGATACAGTAAACCTGAAGTGAAGCATCGGAATCTAAAACTAGACTCACAGTAGAGGTTCAAATCAAAGAAAGTGAGAGTCTCAGTCCTCTTGTACTTAAGTCGCCATTGTGCCATTTGTATTAAATTCGGATCCAATTTCTGTGTTTCATCGTCAATAAGAAGGTCCAAGGGATACAGTAAACCTGAAGTGAAGCATCGGAATCTAAAACTGGACTCACAGGAGAGGTCAAATCATAGAAGGTTAGAGTGTCACTCCTCTTGTACTTGAGTCGGTATTGTGCCTTTTGTATTAAATTCGGATGCAAACTCTGTGTTTCATCTTCAATAAGAAGGTCCAAGGGATACAGTACACTTGAAGTGAAGCATCGGAATCTAAAACTGGGCTCACAGGAGAGGTTCAAATCATAGAAAGTTAGAATGTCAGTCCTCTTGTACTTAAGTCGGCATTGTGCCTTTTGTATTAAATTCGGATGCAATTTCTGTGTTTCATCGTCAATAAGAAGGTGTAAGGTATACAGTAAACCTGAAGAATCGGAATCTAAAACTGGACTCAAAGGAGAGGTTCAAATCATAGAAAGTGAGAGTGTCAGTCCTCTTGTACTTAAGTCGGCATTGTGCCATTTGTATTAAATTCGGATGCAATTTCTGTGTTTCATCGTCAATAAGAAGGTCCTAGGGATACAGTAAACCTGAAGTGAAGCATCGGAATCTAAAACTGGACTCACAGGAGAGGTCAAATCATAGAAAGTTAGAGTGTCACTCCTTTTGTACTTAAGTCGGTATTGTGCCTATGGTATTAAATTCGGATGCAATTTCTGCGTTTCATCGTCAATAAGAAGGTCCAAGAGGTACAGTAAACATGAAGTGAAGCATCGGAATCTAAATTTGGCCTCACAGGAGAGGTTCCAGTCATAGAAAGTTAGAGTGTCAGTCGTCTTGTACTTAAGTCGGCATTGTGCCTTTTGAATTTAATTGCGGTGCAATTTCTGGGTTTCATCGTCAATAAGAAGGTGCAAGGTATACAGTAAACCTGAAGTGAAGCATCGGAATCTAAAACTGAACTCACAGGAGAGGTTCAAATCATAGGAAGTGAGAGTGTCTGTGTTCTTGTACTTAAGTCGGCAATGTGCCATTTGTATTAAATGCGGATGCAATTTCTGTGTTTCATCGCCGATAAGAACGTCTCAAGGGATACAGTAAACATGAAGTGAAGCAACGGAATCTAAAACTGGACTCACAGAAGAGGTTCAAATCATAGAAAGTGAGAGTGTCAGTCCTCTTGTACTTAAGTCGGCATTGTGTCATTTGTATTAAATTCGGTTACAATTTCTGTGTTTCATTGTCAATAAGAAGGTCCAAGGGATACAGTAAACCTGAAGTGAGGCATCGAAATCTAAAACTGGACTCACAGGAGAGGTTCCAATCATAGAAAGTTAGAGTGTCAGTCCTCTTGTACTTAAGCCGGCATTGTGCCATTTGTATTAAATTCGGATGCAATTTCTGTGATTCATCGTCAATAAGAAGGGCTAAGGGATACAGTAAACCTGTAGTGAAGCATCGGAAACTAAAACTGGACTCACAGGAGAGGTTCAAATCATACAAAGTGAGAGTGTCAGTCATCTTGTAATTAAGTCGGCATTGTGCGTTTTGAATTTAATTCCGATGCAATTTCTGTGTTTCATCGTCAATAAGAAGGTGCAAGGTATACAGTAAACCTGACGTGAAGCATCGGAATCTAAAACTGGACTCACAGGAGAGGTTCAAATCATAGAACGTGAGAGTGTCAGTCCACTTGTACTTAAGTCGCCATTGTGCCTTTTGTATTATATTCGGGTGCAATTTCTGTCTTTCATCGTCAACAAGAAGGACCAAGCGATACAGTAAACCTGAAGTGAAGCATCGGAATCTAAAACTGGACTCACAGGAGAGGTTCAAATCATACAAAGTGAGAGTGACAGTCATCTTGTGATTAAGTCGGCATTGTGCCTTTTGAATTTAATTCCGATGCAATTTCTGTGTTTCATCGTCAATAAGAGGGAGCAAGGTATACAGTAAACCTGAAATGAAGCATCGGAATCTAAAACTGGACTCACAGGAGATGTTCAAATTATAGAAAGTGAGAGTGTCAGTCGTCTTGTACTTAAGTCGTAATTGTGCCTTTTGCATTAAATTCGGATGCAATTTCTGTGTTTCATCGTCAATAAGAAGGTCCAAAAGATACAGTAAACCTTAAGTGAAACATCGGAATCCAAAACTGGACTCACAGGATAGGTTCAAATCATATAAAGTGAGAGTGTCAGTCATCTTGTAATTAAGTCGGCATTATGCCATTTGTACTAAATTCGGATGCAATTTCTGTGTTTCATCGTCAATAAGAAGGTCCAAGAGATACAGTAACCTGAAGTGAAGCATCTGAATCTAAAACTGGACTCACAGGAAAGGTTCAAACCATAGAAAGTGTGAGTGTCAGTCCTCTTGTACTTAAGTCGGCATTGTGCCAATTGTATTAAATTCGGATGCAATATCTGTGTTTCATCGTCAATAAGAAGGTCCAAGGGATACAGTAAACCTGAAGTGAATCATCGGAATCTAAAATTGGACTCACAGGAGAGGTCAAATCATAGAAAGTTAGAGTGTCACTCCTCTTGTACTTGAATCGGTATTGTGCCTTTTGTATTAAATTCGGATGCAAACTCTGTGTTTCATCGTTAATAAGAAGGTCAAAGGGATACAGTAAACCTGAAGTGAAGCATCTGAATGTAAAACTGGGCTCACAGGAGAGGTTCAAATCATAGAAGTTAGAATGTCAGTCCTCTTGTACTTAAGTCGGCATTGTGCCTTTTGTATTAAATTCGGATGCAATTTCTGTGTTTCATCGTCAATAAGAAGGTGCAAGGTATACAGTAAACCTGAAGAATCGGAATCTAAAACTGGACTCACAGGAGAGGTTCAAATCACAGAAAGTGAGAGTGTCACTCCTCTTGTACTTGAGTCGGTATTGTGCCTTTTGTATTAAATTCGGATGCAATTTCTGTGTTCCATCGTCAATAAGAAGGTGCAAGGTATACAGTAAACCTGAAGTGAAGCATCGGAATCTAAAACTGGACTCACAGGAGAGGTTCAAATCATAGGGCGTGAGAGTGTCAGTCCTCTTCCACTTAAGTCGAAATTGTGATTTTTGTATTAAATTCGGATGCAATTTCTGTGTTTCATCGTCAATAAGACGGTCCAAGGGATACAGTAAACCTGAAGTGAAGCATCGGAATCTAAAACTCGACTCACAGGAGAGGTTCAAATCGTAGAAAGTTAGAGTGTCAGTCCTCTTGTACTTAAGTCGGCATTGTGCCTTTTGTATTAAATTCAGATGCAAACTCTGTGTTTCATCGTCAATAAGAAGGTGCAAGGTATACAGTAAACCTGAAGTGAAGCATCGGAATCTAAAACTGGACTCACAGGACAGGTTCCAATCATAGAAATTTAGAGTGTCAGTCCTCTTGTACTTAAGTCGGCATTGTGCCTTTTAAATTTAATTCCGATGCAATTTCTGTGTTTAATCGTCAATACGGAGGTGCAAGGTATACAGTAAACCTAAAGTGAAGCATCGGAATCTAATACTGGACTCACAGGAGAGGTTCAAGTCATAGAAATTGGGAGTGTCAGTCCTCTTGTACTTAAATCGGCATTGTGCCATTTGTATTAAATTCGGATGCAATTCCTGTGATTCATAGTCAATAACAAGGTCCAAGGGATACAGTAAACCTGAAGTGAAACATCGGAATCTAAAACTGGACTCACAGGAAAGGCTCAAATCATAGAAAGTTAGAGTGTCACTCCTCCTGTACTTAAGTCGCTATTGTGCCACTTGTATTAAATACGGATGCAATTTCTGTGTTTTTTCGTCAATAAGAAGGTCCAAGGGATACAGTTAACCTGAAGTGAAGCATCCGAATCTAAAACTGACCTCACAGGAGAGGCTCGAATCATAGAAAGTAAGAGTGTCAGTCCTCTTGTACTTAAGTCGGCGTGGTGCCTTTTGAATTTAATTCCGATGCAACTTCTGTGTTTCATCGTCAATAAGAAGGTGCAAGGTATACAGTAAACCTGAAGTGAAGCACCGGAATCTAAATCTGGGCTCACAGGAGAGGTTCAAATCATAGAAAGTAAGAGTGTCAGTCCTCTTGTACTTTAGTCGCCATTGTGCCGTTTGTATTAAATTCGGATGCAATTTCTGTGTTTCATCGTCAATAAGAAGGTCCAAGAGATACAGTAAACTAGAAGTATAGCATCGGAATCTAAAACTGGACTCACAGGAGAGGTTCAAATCATAGAAAGTTAGATTGTCAGTCCTCTTGTGCTTAAGTCGGAATTGTGCCTTTTGTATTAAATTCGGATGCAAACTCTGTGGTTCATCGTCAACAAGAAGGTCCAAGGGATACAGTAAACCTGAAGTGAAGCATCGGAATCTAAAACTGGAATCACAGGAGAGGTTCAAATCATAGAAAATTTGAGTGTCAGTCCTCCTGTACTTAAGTCGGCATTGTGCCTTTTGAATTTAATTCCGATGCAATTTCTGTGTTTCATCGTCAATAAGATGGTCCAAGGGATACAGTAAACCTTAAGCGAAGCATTGGAATCTAAAACTGGACTCACAGGAGAGGTTCAAATCATAGAGAGAGAGAGAGTGTCAGTCCTCTTTTACTTAAGTCGGCATTGTGCCTTTTGAATTTAATTCCGATGCAATTTCTGTGTTTCATCGTCAATAAGAAGGTCCAAGGGATACAGTAAACCTGAAGTGAAGTATCGGAATCTAAAACTGTACACACAGGAGAGGTTCAAATCATAGAAAGTGAGAGTGTCGGTCCTCTTGTACTTAAGTCCGCATTGTGCCATCTGTAATAAATTCGGATGCAATTTCTGTGTTTCATCTTCAATAAGAAGGTCCAAGGGATACAGTAAACCTGAAGTGAAGCATCGTTATCTAAAACTGGACTCACAGGAGAGATTCAAATCATAGATATAGTGTCACTCCTCTTGTAGTTAAGTCGGTATTCTGCCTTTTGTATTAAATTCGGATGCAATTTCTGTGTTTCATCGTCAATAAGAAGGTCCAAGGGATACAGTAAACCTGAAGTGAAGCATCGGAATCTAAAACTGGACTCACAGGAGAGGTTCAAATCATAGAAAGTGAGAGTGTCAGTCCTCTTGTACTTTAGTCGGCATTGTGCCATTTGTATTAAATTCGGATGCAATTTCTGTGTTCCATCGTCAATAAGAAGGTGCAAGGTATACAGTAAACCTGAAGTGAAGCATCGTTATATAAAACTCTACTCACAGGAGAGATTCAAATCATAGATATAGTGTCACTCCTCTTGTACTTAAGTCGGTATTCTGCCATTTGTATTAAATTCGGATGCGATTTCTGTGTTTCATCGTCAATAAGACGGTCGAAGGGATACAGTAAACCTGAAGTGAAGCATCGGAATCTAAAACTGGACTCACAGGAGAGGTTCAAATCGTAGAAAGTTAGAGTGTCAGTTCTCTTGTACTTAATTCGGCATTGTGCCTTTTGTATTAAATTCAGATGCAAACTCTGTGTTTCATCGTCAATAAGAAGGTGCAAGGTACACAGTAAACCTGAAGTGAAGCATCGGAATCTAAAACTGGACTCACAGGAGAGGTTCAAATCATAGGGAGTGAGAGTGTCATTCCTCTTGCACTTAAGTCGCCATTTTGATTTTTTATTAAATTCGGATGCAATTTCTGTGTTTAATCGTCAGTCAGACGGTCCAAGGGATACAGTAAAGCTGAAGTGAAGCATCGGAATCTATAACTGGACTCACAGGAGAGGTTCAAATCATAGAAAGTTAGAGTGTCAGTCCTCCTGTACTTAAGTGGGAATTGTGCCTTTTGAATTTCATTCCGATGCAATATCTGTGTTTCATAGTCAATAAGAAGGTGCAAGGTATACAGTATACCTGAAGTGAAGCATCGGAATCTAAAACTGGACTCACAGGAGAGGTTCAAATCATAAAATGTTAGAGTGTCAGTCCTCTTGTACTTAAGTCGGCATTGTGTCTTTTGTATTACATTCGGATGCAAACTCTGTGTTTCATCGTCAATAAGAAGGTGCAAGGTATATAGTACACCTGAAGTGAATCATGGGAATCTAAAACTGAACTCACAGGAGAGGTTCAAATCATAGGGAGTGAGAGTGTCATTCCTCTTGCACTTAAGCCGCCATTTTGATTTTTTATTAAATTCGGATGCAATTTCTGTGTTTAATCGTCAGTAAGACGGTCCAAGGGATACAGTAAAGCTGAAGTGAAGCATCGGAATCTATAACTGGACTCACAGGAGAGGTTCCAATCATAGAAAGTTAGAGTGTCAGTCCTCCTGTACTTATGTGGGAATTGTGCCTTTTGAATTTCATTCCGATGCAATATCTGTGTTTCATAGTCAATAAGAAGGTGCAAGGTATACAGTATACCTGAAGTGAAGCATCGGAATCTAAAACTGGACTCACAGGAGAGATTCAAATCATAGAAAGTGAGAGTGTCAGTCTTCTTGTACTTAAGTCGGCATTGTGCCATTTGTTTTAAACTCGGATGCAATTTCTGTGTTTCATCGTCAATAAGAAGGTCCAAGGGATACAGTAAACCTTATGTGAAGCATCGGAATCTAAAACTGGACTCACAGGAGAGGTTCAAATCATAGAATGTGAGAGTGTCAGTCCACTTGTACTTAAGTCGCCATTGTGCCTTTTGTATTAAATTCGGATGCAATTTCTGCCTTTCATCGTCAACAAGAAGGACCAAGCGATACAGTAAACCTGAAGTGAAGCATCGGAATCTAAAACTGGACCCACAGGAGAGGTTCCAATCATAAAAAAGTTAGAGTGTCACTCCGCTTGTACTTAAGTCGGTATTGTGCTTTTGTATTAAATTCGGATGCAATTTCTGTGTTTCATCGTCAATAAGAATGTCCAAGGGATACAGTAAACCTTAAGTGAAACATCGGAATCTAAAACTGGACTCACAGGATAGGTTCAAATCATAGAAAGTGAGAGTGTCAGTCATCTGGTAATTAAGTCGGCATTATGCCATTTGTATTAAATTCGAATGCAATTTCTGTGTTTCATCGTCAATAAGAAGAACCAAGGGATACAGTAAACCTGAAGTGAAGCATCGGAATCTAAAACTAGACTCACAGTAGAGGTTCAAATCATAGAATATTAGAGTGTCAGTCCGCTTTTACTTAAGACGGCATTGTGCATTTTGTATTAAATTCGGATGCAATTTCTGTGTTTCATCGTCAATAAGAAGGTCCAAGGGATACAGTAAACCTGAAGTGAAGCATCGTAATCTGAAACTGGACCCACAGGAAAGGTTCAAATCATAGAAAGTGTGAGTGTCACTCCTCTTGTACTTAAGTTGGCATTCTGCCATCTGTATTAAATTCGGATGTAATTTCTGTGTTTCATCGTCAATAAGAAGGTCCAAGGGATACAGTAAACCTGAAGTGAAGCATCGGAATCTAAAACTGGCCTAACAGGAGAGGTCAAATCATAGAAGGTTAGAGTGTCACTCCTCTTGTACTTGAGTCGGTATTGTGCCTTTTGTATTAAATTCGGATGCAATTTCTGTGTTTCATCGTCAATAAGAAGGTGCAAAGTATACAGTATACCTGAAGTGAAGCACCGGAATCTAAAACTGGACTCACAGGAAAGATTCAAATCATAGAAAGTGAGAGTGTCAGTCATCTTGTACTTAAGTCGGCATTGTGCCATTTGTATTATATTCGGATGCAATTTCTGTGTTTCATCGTCAATAAGAAGGTCCAAGGGATACAGTAAATATTAGGTGAAGCATCGGAATCTAAAACTGGACTCACAGGAGAGGTTCAAATCATAGAATATTAGAGTGTCAGTCCTCTTTTACTTAAGACGGCATTGTGCATTTTGTATTAAATTCGGATCCAATTTCTGTGTTTCATCGTCAATAAGAAGGTCCAAGGGATACAGTAAACCTGAAGTAAAGCATCGGAATCTAAAACTGGACTCACAGGAGAGGTTCAAATCATAGAAAGTGAGAGTGTCAGTCATCTTGTAATTTAGTCGGCATTGTGCCTTTTGAATTTAATTCCGATGCAATTTCTGTGTTTTATCGTCAGTAAGAGGGAGCAAGGTATACAGTAAACCTGAAATGAAGCATCGGAATCTAAAACTGGACTCACAGGAGAGGTTCAAATCATAGAATATTAGAGTGTCAGTCTTCTTTTACTTAAGACGGCATTGTGCATTTTGTATTAAATTCGGATGCAATTTCTGTGTTTCATCGTCAATAAGAAAGTGCAAGGTATACAGTAAACCTGAAGTGAAGCTTCGGAATCTAAAACAGAACACACAGGAGAGATTCAAATCATAGAAAGTGAGAGTGTCAGTCCTCTTGTTCTTAAGTTGGAATTGTTCCTTTCGTATTAAATTCGGATGCAATTTCTGTGTTTCAAGGTCAATAAGAAGGTCCAAGGAATGCAGTAAACATGAAGTGAAGCTTCGGAATCTAAAACTGGACTCACAGGTGAGGTTCAAATCATAAAAAGTTAGAGTGTCAGTCCTCTTGTACTTAAGTCGGCATTGTGCCTTTTGTATTACATTCGGATGCAAACTCTGTGTTTCATCGTCAATAAGAAGGTGCAAGGTATACAGTACACCTGAAGTGAATCATGGGAATCTAAAACTGAACTCACAGAAGAGGTTCAAATTATAGAAAGTGAGAGTGTCAGTCCTCTTGTACTTAAGTCGGCATTGTGCCATTTGTATTAAATGCGGATGCAATTTCTGTGTTTCATCGCCAATAAGAAGGTCCAAGGGATACAGTAAACGTGAAGTGAAGCATCGGAATCTAAAACTGGACTCACAGGAGAGGTTCCAATCATAGAAAGTTAGAGTGTCAGTCCTCTTGTACTTAAGTCGGCATTGTGCCTTTTAAATTTAATTCCGATGCAATTTCTGTGTTTAATCGTCAATACGGAGGTGCAAGGTATACAGTAAACCTAAAGTGAAGCATCGGAATCTAATACTGGACTCACAGGAGGGGTTCAAATCATAGAAAGTGGGAGTGTCAGTCCTCTTGTACTTAAATCGGCATTGTGCCATTTGTATTAAATTCGGATGCAATTCCTGTGATTCATAGTCAATTACAAGGTCCAAGGGATACAGTAAACCTGAAGTGAAACATCGGAATCTAAAACTGGACTCACAGGAAAGGCTCAAATCATAGAAAGTTAGAGTGTCACTCCTCCTGTACTTAAGTCGCTATTGTGCCACTTGTATTAAATACGGATGCAATTTCTGTGTTTTTTCGTCAATAAGAAGGTCCAAGGGATACAGTTAACCTGAAGTGAAGCATCCGAATCTAAAACTGACCTCACAGGAGAGGCTCGAATCATAGAAAGTAAGAGTGTCAGTCCTCTTGTACTTAAGTCGGCGTGGTGCCTTTTGAATTTAATTCCGATGCAACTTCTGTGTTTCATCGTCAATAAGAAGGTGCAAGGTATACAGTAAACCTGAAGTGAAGCACCGGAATCTAAATCTGGGCTCACAGGAGAGGTTCAAATCATAGAAAGTAAGAGTGTCAGTCCTCTTGTACTTTAGTCGCCATTGTGCCGTTTGTATTAAATTCGGATGCAATTTCTGTGTTTCATCGTCAATAAGAAGGTCCAAGAGATACAGTAAACTAGAAGTATAGCATCGGAATCTAAAACTGGACTCACAGGAGAGGTTCAAATCATAGAAAGTTAGATTGTCAGTCCTCTTGTACTTAAGTCGGAATTGTGCCTTTTGTATTAAATTCGGATGCAAACTCTGCGGTTCATCGTCAACAAGAAGGTCCAAGGGATACAGTAAACCTGAAGTGAAGCATCGGAATCTAAAACTGGAATCACAGGAGAGGTTCAAATCATAGAAAGTTTGAGTGTCAGTCCTCCTGTACTTAAGTCGGCATTGTGCCTTTTGAATTTAATTCCGATGCAATTTCTGTGTTTCATCGTCAATAAGATGGTCCAAGGGATACAGTAAACCTTAAGCGAAGCATCGGAATCTAAAACTGGACTCACAGGAGAGGTTCAAATCATAGAGAGTGAGAGTGTCAGTCCTCTTTTACTTAAGTCGGCATTGTGCCTTTTGAATTTAATTCCGATGCAATTTCTGTGTTTCATCGTCAATACGAAGGTCCAAGGGATACAGTTAACCTGAAGTGAAGTATCGGAATCTAAAACTGTACACACAGGAGAGGTTCAAATCATAGAAAGTGAGAGTGTCGGTCCTCTTGTACTTAAGTCCGCATTGTGCCATCTGTAATAAATTCGGATGCAATTTCTGTGTTTCATCTTCAATAAGAAGGTCCAAGGGATACAGTAAACCTGAAGTGAAGCGTCGTTATCTAAAACTGGACTCACAGGAGAGATTCAAATCATAGATATAGTGTCACTCCTCTTGTACTTAAGTCGGTATTCTGCCTTTTGTATTAAATTCGGATGCAATTTCTGTGTTTCATCGTCAATAAGAAGGTCCAAGGGATACAGTAAACCTGAAGTGAAGCATCGGAATCTAAAACTGGACTCACAGGAGAGGTTCAAATCATAGGGAGTGAGAGTGTCATTCCTCTTGCACTTAAGTCGCCATTTTGATTTTTTATTAAATTCGGATGCAATTTCTGTGTTTAATCGTCAGTAAGACGGTCCAAGGGATACAGTAAAGCTGAATTGAAGCATCGGAATCTATAACTGGACTCACAGGAGAGGTTCAAATCATAGAAAGTTAGAGTGTCAGTGCTCTTGCACTTAAGTCGGCAATGTGCCATTTGTATTAAATGCGGATGCAATTTCTGTGTTTCATCGCCGATAAGAAGGTCTCAAGGGATACAGTAAGCATGAAGTGAAGCATCGGAATCTAAAACTGGACTCACAGGAGACGTTCAAATCATAAAATGTTAGAGTGTCAGTCCTCTTGTACTTAAGTCGGCATTGTGTCTTTTGTATTACATTCGGATGCAAACTCTGTGTTTCATCGTCAATAAGAAGGTGCAAGGTATATAGTACACCTGAAGTGAATCATGGGAATCTAAAACTGAACTCACAGGAGAGGTTCAAATCATAGGGAGTGAGAGTGTCATTCCTCTTGCACTTAAGTCGCCATTTTGATTTTTTATTAAATTCGGATGCAATTTCTGTGTTTAATCGTCAGTAAGACGGTCCAAGGGATACAGTAAAGCTGAAGTGAAGGATCGGAATCTATAACTGGACTCACAGGAGAGGTTCCAATCATAGAAAGTTAGAGTGTCAGTCCACCTGTACTTAAGTGGGAATTGTGCCTTTTGAATTTCATTCCGATGCAATATCTGTGTTTCATCGTCAATAAGAAGGTGCAAGGTATACAGTATACCTGAAGTGAAGCATCGGAATCTAAAACTGGACTCACAGGAGAGATTCAAATCATAGAAAGTGAGAGTGTCAGTCTTCTTGTACTTAAGTCGGCTTTGTGCCATTTGTTTTAAACTCGGATGCAATTTCTGTGTTTCATCGTCAATAAGAAGGTCCAAGGGATACAGTAAACCTTATGTGAAGCTTTGGATTCTAAAACTGGACTCACAGGAGAGGTTCAAATCATAGAATGTGAGAGTGTCAGTCCACTTGTACTTAAGTCGCCATTGTGCCTTTTGTATTAAATTCGGATGCAATTTCTGCCTTTCATCGTCAACAAGAAGGACCAAGCGATACAGTAAACCTGAAGTGAACCATCGGAATCTAAAACTGGACCCACAGGAGAGGTTCCAATCATAAAAAAGTTAGAGTGTCACTCCGCTTGTACTTAAGTCGGCATTGTGCTTTTGTATTAAATTCGGATGCAATTTCTGTGTTTCATCGTCAATAAGAATGTCCAAGGGATACAGTAAACCTTAAGTGAAACATCGGAATCTAAAACTGGACTCACAGGATAGGTTCAAATCATAGAAAGTGAGAGTGTCAGTCACCTGGTAATTAAGTCGGCATTATGCCATTTGTATTAAATTCGAATGCAATTTCTGTGTTTCATCGTCAATAAGAAGAACCAAGGGATACAGTAAACCGGAAGTGAAGCATCGGAATCTAAAACTAGACTCACAGTAGAGGTTCAAATCATAGAAAGTTAGAGTGTTAGTATTCTTGTACTTAAGTCGGCATTGTGCCATTTGCATTAAATTCGGATGCAATTTTTGTGTTTCATCGTCAATAAGAAGGTCCAAGGGATACAGTAAACCTTATGTGAAGCACCGGAATGTAAAACTGGACTAACAGGAGAGGTTCAAATCATAGAATATTAGAGTGTCAGTCCGCTTTTACTTAAGACGGCATTGTGCATTTTGTATTAAATTCGGATGCAATTTCTGTGTTTCATCGTCAATAAGAAGGTCCAAGGGATACAGTAAACCTGAAGTGAAGCATCGTAATCTGAAACTGGACCCACAGGAAAGGTTCAAATCATAGAAAGTGTGAGTGTCACTCCTCTTGTACTTAAGTCGGCATTGTGCCATTTGTATTAAATTCGGATGTAATTTCTGTGTTTCATCGTCAATAAGAAGGTCCAAGGGATACAGTAAACCTGAAGTGAAGCATCGGAATCTAAAACTGGCGTAACAGGAGAGGTCAAATCATAGAAGGTTAGAGTGTCACTCCTCTTGTACTTGAGTCGGTATTGTGCCTTTTGTATTAAAATCGGATGCAATTTCTGTGTTTCATCGTCAATAAGAAGGTGCAAAGTATACAGTATACCTGAAGTGAAGCATCGGAATCTAAAACTGGACTCACAGGAGAGATTCAAATCATAGAAAGTGAGAGTGTCAGTCATCTTGTACTTATGTCGGCATTGTGCCATTTGTATTATATTCGGATGCAATTTCTGTGTTTCATCGTCAATAAGAAGGTCCAAGGGATACAGTAAATATTAGGTGAAGCATCGGAATCTAAAACTGGACTCACAGGAGAGGTTCAAATCATAGAAAGTGAGAGTGTCAGTCATCTTGTAATTAGGTCGGCATTGTGCCTTTTGATTTTAATTCCGATGCAATTTCTGTGTTTCATCGTCAATAAGAGGGAGCAAGGTATACAGTAAACCTGAAATGAAGCATCGGAATTTAAAACTGGACTCACAGGAGAGGTTCAAATCATAGAAAGTGAGAGTGTCAGTCCTCATGTACTTAAGCCGGCATTGTGCCATTTGTATTAAATTCGGATGCAATTTCTGTGTTTCATCGTCAATAAGAAGGTCCAAGGGATACAGTAAACCTTATGTGAAACGCCGGAATCTAAAACTGGACTCACAGGAGAGGTTCAAATCATAGAATATTAGAGTGTCAGTCCTCTTTTACTTCAGACGGCATTGTGCATTTTGTATTAAATTCGGATCCAATTTCTGTGTTTCATCGTCAATAAGAAGGTCCAAGGGATACAGTAAACCTGAAGTGAAGCATCGGAATCTAAAACTGGACTCACAGGAGAGGTTCAAATCATAGAAAGTGAGAGTGTCAGTCATCTTGTAATTAAGTCGGCATTGTGCCTTTTGAATTTAATTCCGATGCAATTTCTGTGTTTTATCGTCAGTAAGTGGGAGCAAGGTATACAGTAAACCTGAAGTGAAGCATCGGAATCTAAAACTGGACTCACCGGAGAGGTTCAAATCATAGGGAGTTAGAGTGACAGTCCTCTTGCACTTAAGTCGCCATTTTGATTTTTGTATAAAATTCGGATGCAATTTCTGTGTTTCATCGTCAATAAGACGGTCCAAGGGATACAGTAAACCTGAAGTGAAGCATCGGAATCTAAAACTGGACTCACAGGAGAGGTTCAAATCATAGAAAGTTAGTGTGTCAGTCCTCTTGTACTTAAGTCGGCATTGTGCCTTTTTGTATTAAATTCAGATGCAAACTCTGTGTTTCATCGTCATTAAGAAGGTGCAAGGTATACAGTAAACCTGAAGTGAAGCATCGGAATCTAAAACTGAACTCACAGGAGAGGTTCAAATCATAGAAAGTGAAAGTGTCAGTGCTCTTGTACTTTAGTCGGCAATGTGCCATTTGTATTAAATGCGGATGCAATTTCTGTGTTTCATCGCCGATAAGAAGGTCTCAAGGGATACAGTAAACATGAAGTGAAGCATCGGAATCTAAAACTGGACTCACAGGAGATGTTCAAATTATAGAAAGTGAGAGTGTCAGTCCTCTTGTACTTAAGTCGGCATTGTGCCTTTTGTATTAAATTCGGATGCAATTTCTGTGTTTCATCGTCAAAAAAAGGTCCAAGGGATACAGTAAACCTGAAGTGAAGCATCGGAATCTAAAACTGGCCTAACAGGAGAGGTCAAATCATAGAAGGTTAGAGTGTCACTCATCTTGTACTTGAGTCGGTATTGTGCCTTTTGTATTAAAATCGGATGCAATTTCTGTGTTTCATCGTCAATAAGAAGGTGCAAAGTATACAGTATACCTGAAGTGAAGCATCGGAATCTAAAACTGGACTCACAGGAGAGATTCAAATCATAGAAAGTGAGAGTGTCAGTCAGCTTGTACTTAAGTCGGCATTGTGCCATTTGTATTATATTCGGATGCAATTTCTGTGTTTCATCGTCAATAAGAAGGTCCAAGGGATACAGTAAATATTAGGTGAAGCATCGGAATCTAAAACTGGACTCACAGGAGAGGTTCAAATCATAGAAAGTGAGAGTGTCAGTCATCTTGTAATTAAGTCGGCATTGTGCCTTTTGAATTTAATTCCGATGCAATTTCTGTGTTTCATCGTCAATAAGAGGGAGCAAGGTATACAGTAAACCTGAAATGAAGCATCGGAATTTAAAACTGGACTCACAGGAGAGGTTCAAATCATAGAAAGTGAGAGTGTCAGTCCTCTTGTACTTAAGCCGGCATTGTGCCATTTGTATTAAATTCGGATGCAATTTCTGTGTTTCATCGTCAATAAGAAGGTCCAAGGGATACAGTAAACCTTATGTGAAACGCCGGAATCTAAAACTGGACTCACAGGAGAGGTTCAAATCATAGAATATTAGAGTGTCAGTCCTCTTTTACTTCAGACGGCATTGTGCATTTTGTATTAAATTCGGATCCAATTTCTGTGTTTCATCGTCAATAAGAAGGTCCAAGGGATACAGTAAACCTGAAGTGAAGCATCGGAATCTAAAACTGGACTCACAGGAGAGGTTCAAATCATAGAAAGTGAGAGTGTCAGTCATCTTGTAATTAAGTCGGCATTGTGCCTTTTGAATTTAATTCCGATGCAATTTCTGTGTTTTATCGTCAGTAAGTGGGAGCAAGGTATACAGTAAACCTGAAATGAAGCATCGGAATCTAAAACTGGACTCACAGGAGAGGTTCAAATCATAGAATATTAGAGTGTCAGTCTTCTTTTACTTAAGACGGCATTGTGCATTTTGTATTAAATTCGGATGCAATTTCTGTGTTTCATCGTCAATAAGAAGGTGCAAGGTATACAGTAAACCTGAAGTGAAGCATCGGAATCTAAAACAGAACTCACAGGAGAGATTCAAATCATAGAAAGTGAGAGTGTCAGTCCTCTTGTTCTTAAGTTGGAATTGTTCCTTTTGTATTAAATTCGGATGCAATTTCTGTGTTTCATCGTCACTAAGAAGGTCCAAGGGATTCAGTAAACCTGAAGTGAAGCATCGGAATCTAAAACTGGACTCACAGGAGAGTTTCAAATCATAGAAAGTGAGAGTGTCAGTCCTCTTGTACTTAAGTCGGCATTGTGCCTTTTGAATTTAATTCCGATGCAATCTCTGTGTTTCATCGTCAATAAGAAGGTGCAAGGTATACAGTAAACCTGAAGTGAAGCATCGGAATCTAAAACTGGACTCTCAGGAGAGGTTCAAATCATAGAATGTGAGAGTGTCAGTCCACTTGTACTTAAGTCGCCATTGTGCCTTTTGTATTAAATTCGAATGCAATTTCTGTCTTTCATAGTCAACAAGGAGGACCAAGCGATATAGTAAACCTGAAGTGAAGCATCGGAATCTAAAACTAGACTCACAGGAGAGGTTGAAATCATAGAAATTTAGAGTGTCAGTCCTCTTGTACTTAAGTCGGCATTGTGCCTTTTGAATTTAGTTCCGATGCAATTTCTGTGTTCCATCGTCAATAAGGAGGTGCAAGGTATACAGTAAACCTGAAGTGAAACATCGGAATCTAAAACAGGACTCACAGGAATGGTTCAAACCATAGAAAGTGTGAGTGTCAGTCCTCTTGTACTTAAGTCGGCATTGTGCCATTTGTATTAAATTCGGATGCAATTTCTTTGTTTCATCGTCAATAAGAAAGTCCAAGGGATACAGTAAACCTGAAGTGAATCATCGGAATCTAAAACTGGACTCACAGGAGAGGTCAAATCATAGAAAGTTTGAGTGTCACTCCTCTTGTTCTTGGTTCGGTATTGTGCCTTTTGTATTAAATTCGGATGCAAACTCTGTGTTTCATCGTATATAAGAAGGTCCAAGGGATACAGTAAACCTGAAGTGAAGCATCGGAATCTAAAACTGAGCTCACAGGAGAGGTTCAAATCATAGAAAGTTAGAATGTCAGTCCTCTTGTACTTAAGTCGGCATTGTGCCTTTTGTATTAAATACGGATGCAATTTCTGTGTTTCATCGTCAATAAGAAGGTGCAAGGTATACAGTAATCCTGAAGAATTGGAATCTAAAACTGGACTCACAGGAGAGGTTCAAATCATAGAAAGTTAGAGTGTCAGTCGTCTTGTACTTAAGTCGGCATTGTGCCTTTTGAATTTAATTCCGGTGCAATTTCTGTGTTTCATCGTCAATAAGAAAGTGCAAGGTATACAGTAAACCTGAAGTGAAGCATCGGAATCTAAAACTGGACTCACAGGAGAGGTTCAAATCATAGGGAGTTAGAGTGTCAGTCCTCTTGCACTTAAGTCGCCATTTTGATTTTTGTATAAAATTCGGATGCAATTTCTGTGTTTCATCGTCAATAAGACGGTCCAAGGGATACAGTAAACCTGAAGTGAAGCATCGGAATCTAAAACTGGACTCACAGGAGAGGTTCAAATCATAGAAAGTTAGTGTGTCAGTCCTCTTGTACTTAAGTCGGCATTGTGCCTTTTTGTATTAAATTCAGATGCAAACTCTGTGTTTCATCGTCATTAAGAAGGTGCAAGGTATACAGTAAACCTGAAGTGAAGCATCGGAATCTAAAACTGAACTCACAGGAGAGGTTCAAATCATAGAAAGTGAAAGTGTCAGTGCTCTTGTACTTTAGTCGGCAATGTGCCACTTGTATTAAATGCGGATGCAATTTCTGTGTTTCATCGCCGATAAGAAGGTCTCAAGGGATACAGTAAACATGAAGTGAAGCATCGGAATCTAAAACTGGACTCACAGGAGATGTTCAAATTATAGAAAGTGAGAGTGTCAGTCCTCTTGTACTTAAGTCGGCATTGTGCCTTTTGTATTAAATTCGGATGCAATTTCTGTGTTTCATCGTTAAAAAAAGGTCCAAGGGATACAGTAAACCTGTAGTGAAGCATCGGAATATAAATCTGGACTCACAGGAGAGGTTCCAATCATAGAGAGTTAGAGTGTCAGTCCTCTTGTACTTAAGTCGGCATTGTGCCTTTTGAATTTAATTCCGATGCAATTTCTGTGTTTCATCGTCAATAAGAAGGTGCAAGGTATACAGTAAACCTTAAGTGAAACATCGGAATCTAAAACTGGACTCACAGGATAGGTTCAAATCATAGAAAGTGAGAGTGTCAGTCATCTTGTAATTTAGGCGGCATTATGCCATTTGCATTAAATTCGGATGCAATTTCTGTGTTTCATCGTCAATAAGAAGGTCCAAGAGATACAGTAAACTTGAAGTGAAGCATCTGAATCTAAAACTGGACTCACAGGAAAGGTTCAAACCATAGAAAGTGTGAGTGTCAGTCCTCTTGTACATAAGTCGGCATTGTGCCATTTGTATAAAATTCGGATGCAATTTCTGTGTTTCATCGTCAATAAGAAGGTCCAAGGGATACAGTAAACCTGAAGTGAAACATCGGAATGTAAAACTGGACTCACAGGATAGGTTCAAATCATAGAAAGTGAGAGTGTCAGTCATCTTGTAATTAAGGCGGCATTATGCCATTTGTATTAAATTCGGATGCAATTTCTGTGTTTCATCGTCAATAAGAAGGTCCAAGAGATACAGTAAACCTGAAGTGAAGCATCTGAATCTAAAACTGGACTCACAGGAAAGGTTCAAACCATAGAAAGTGTGAGGGTCAGTCCTCTTGTACTTTAGTCGGTATTGTGCCTTTTGTATTAAATTCGGATGCAATTTCTGTGTTTCATCGTCAATAAGAAGGTCCAAGGGATACAGTAAACCTTAAGTGAAGCATCGGAATCTATAACTGGACTCACAGGAGAGGTCAATTCATAGAAAGTTAGAGTGTCACTCCTTTTGTACTTAAGTCGGTATTGTGCCTTTTGTATTAAATTCGGATGCATTTTCTGCGTTTCATCGTCAATAACAAGGCCCAAAAGATACAATAAACATGAAGTGAAGCATCGTAATCTAAAACTGGCCTCACAGGAGAGGTTCAAATCATAGAAAGTTAGAGTGTCAGTCGTCTTGTACTTAAGTCGGCATTGTGCCTTTGGAATTTAATTCCGGTGCATTTTCTGTGTTTCATCGTCAACAAGAAGGTGCAAGGTATACAGTAAACCTGAAGTGAAGCATCGGAATCTAAAACTGGACTCACAGGAGAGGTTCAAATCATAGGGAGTGAGAGTGTCAGTCCTCTTGCACTTAAGTCGCCAATGTGAATTTTGTATTAAATTCGGATGCAATTTCAGTGTTTCATCGTCAATAAGAAGGTTCAAGGGATACAGTAAACCTTATGTGAAGCATCGGAATCTAAAACTGGACTCACAGGAGAGGTTCAAAACATAGAATATTAGAGTGTCAGTCCTCTTTCACTTAAGTCGGCATTGTGGCTCTTCAATTTAATTGCGATTCAATTTCTGTGGTTCATAGTCAATAACAAATTCCAAGGGATACAGTAAACGTGAAGTGAAGCATCGGAATCTAAAACTAGACTCACAGGAGAGGTTCAAATCATAGAAATTTACAGTGTCATCCCTCTTGCACTTAAGTCGGCATTGTGCCTTTTATATTAAATTCGGATGCAAACTCTGTGTTTCATCGTCAATAAGAAGAACCAAGGGATACAGTAAACCTGAAGTGAAACATCGGAATCTAAAACTAGACTCACAGTAGAGGTTCAAATCATAGAAAGTGAGAGTGTCAGTCCTCTTGTACTTAAGTCGGCATTGTGATGTTTGTATTATATTCAGATGCAATTTCTGTGTTTCATTGTCAATAAGACGGTGCAAGATATACAGTAAACCTGAAGTGAAGCATCGGAATCTAAAACTGGACTCACAGGAGAGATTCAAATCATACAAAGTGAGAGTGTCAGTCCTCTTGTTCTTAAGTTGGCATTGTGCCTTTTGTATTAAATTCAGATGCAATTTCTGTGTTTCATCGTCAATAAGAAGGTCCGAGGAATGCAGTAAACCTGAAGTGAAGCATCAGAATCTAAAACTGGACTCACAAGACAGGTTCAAATCATAGAGAGTTAGAGTGTCACTCCTCTTGTACTTAAGTCGGTATTGTGCCTTTTGTATTAAATTCGGATGCAATTTCTGTGTTTCATCGTCAATAAAAAGGTCCAAGGGATACAGTAAACCTGAAGCGAAGCATCGGAATCTAAAACTGAACTCTCAGGAGAGGTTCAAGTCATAGAAAGTTAGAGTGTCAGTCCTCTTGTACTTATGGCGGCGTGTTGCGTTTTGAATTTAATTCTGATGCAACTTCTGTGTTTCATCGTCAATAAGAAGGTGCAAGGTATACAGTAAACCTGAAGTGAAGCATCGGAATCTGAAACTGGACTCACAGGAGAGGTTCAAATCATAGAAAGTGAGAGTCTCAGTCCTCTTGTACTTAACTCGCCATTGTGCCATTTGTATTAATTTCGGATGCAATTTCTGTGTTTCATCGTCCATAAGAAGGTCCAAGGGATACAGTAAACCTGAAGTGAAGCATCGGAATCTAAAACGGGACTCACGGGAGAGGTCAAATCATAGAGGGTTAGAGTGTCACTCCTCTTGTACTTGAGTCGGTATTGTGCCTTTTGTATTAAATTCGGATGCAAACTCTGCGTTTCATCTTCAATAAGAAGGTCCAAGGGATACAGTAAACCTGAAGTGAAGCATCGGAATCTAAAACTGGGCTCACAGGAGAGGTTCAAATCATAGAAAGTTAGAATGTCAGTCCTCTTGTACTTAAGTCGGCATTGTGCCTTTTGTATTAAATTCGGATGCAATTTCTGTGTTTCATCGTCATTAAGAAGGTGTAAGGTATACAGTAAACCTGAAGAATCGGAATCTAAAACAGGACTCAAAGGAGAGTTTCAAATCATAGACAGTGAGAGTGGCAGTCCTCTTGTACTTAAGTCGGCATTGTGCCTTTTGTATTAAATTCGGATGCAATTTCTGTGTTTCATCGTCAATAAGAAGGTCCTAGGGATACAGTAAACCTGAAGTGAAGCATCGGAATCTAAAACTGGACTCACAGGAGAGGTCAAATCATGGAAAGTTAGAGTGTCACTCCTTTTGTACTTAAGTCGGTATTGTGCCTATGTTATTAAATTCGGATGCAATTTCTGCGATTCATCGTCAATAAGAAGGTCCAAGAGGTACAGTAAACATGAAGTGAAGCATCGGAATCTAAAATTGGCCTCACAGGAGAGGTTCAAATCATAGAAAGTTAGAGTGTCAGTCGTCTTGTACTTAAGTCGGCATTGTGCCTTTTGAATTTAATTGCGGTGCAATTTCTGTGTTTCATCGTCAATAAGAAGGTGCAAGGTATACAGTAAACGTGAAGTGAAGCATCGGAATCTACAACTGAACTCACAGGAGAGGTTCAAATCATAGGAAGTGAGAGTGTCAGTGCCCTTGTACATAAGTCGGCAATGTGCCATTTGTATTAAATGCGGATGCAATTTCTGTGTTTCATCGAAGATAAGAAGGTCTCAAGGGATACAGTAAACATGAAGTGATGCATCGGAATCTAAAACTGGACTCACAGGACAGGTTCAAATCATAGAAAGTGAGAGTGTCAGTACTCTTGTACTTAAGTCGGCATTGTGCCATTTGTATTAAATTCGGTTGCAATTTCTGTGTTTCATCGTCAATAAGAAGGTCCAAGGGATACAGTAAACCTAAAGTGAGGCATCGGAATCCAAAACTGGACTCACAGGAGAGGTTCCAATCATAGAAAGTAAGAGTGTCAGTCCTCTTGTACTTAAGTCGGCATTGTGCCTTTTGAATTTAATTCCGATGCAATTTCTGTGTTTCATCATCAATAAGGAGGTGCGAGGTATACAGTATACCTGAAGTGAAGCATCGGAATCTAAAACTGGACTCACAGGAGAGGTTCAAATCATAGAAAGTGAGAGTGTCAGTCCTCTTGTCCTTAATCCGTCATTGTGCCATTTGTATTAAATTTGGATGCAATTTCTGTGTTTCATCGTCAATAAGAAGGTCTAAGGGATACAGTAAACCTGAAGTGAAGCATCGGAATCTAAAACTGGACCCACAGGAGAGATTCAAATAATAGAAAATTAAAGTGTCACTCCGCTTGTACTTAAGTCGGTATTGTGCCTTTTGTATTAAATTCGGATGCAATTTCTGTGTTTCATCGTCAATAAGAAGGTCCAAGGGATACAGTAAGCCTTATGTGAAGCATCGGAATCTAAAACTGGACTCACAGGAGAGGTTCAAATCATAGAATATTAGAGTGTCAGTGCTCTTTTACTTAAGTCGGCATTGTGCATTTTGTATTAAATTCGGATGCAATTTCTGTGTTTCATCGTCACTAAGAAGGTCCAATGGATACAGTAAATCTGAAGTGAAGCATCGGAATCTAAAACTGGACTCACAGGAGAGGTTCAAATCATAGAAAGTGAGAGTGTCAGTCATCTTGTAATTAAGTCGGCATTGTGCCTTTTGAATTTAGTTCCGATGCAATTTCTGTGTTTCATCGTCAATAAGAGGGAGCAAGGTATACAGTAAACCTGAAATGAAGCATCGGAATCTAAAACTGGCCTCACAGGAGATGTTCAAATATTAGAAAGTGAGAGTGTCAGTCCACTTGTACTTAAGTTGCCATTGTGCCTTTTGTATTAAATTCGGATGCAATTTCTGTCTTTCATCGTCAACAAAAAGGACCAAGCGATACAGTAAACCTGAAGTGAAGCATCGGAATCTAAAACTGGACTCACAGGAGAGGTTCAAATCATATAAAGTTAGAGTGTCACTCCGCTAGTACTTAAGTCGGTATTGTGCCTTTTGTATTAAATTCGGATGCAATTTCTGTGTTACATCGTCAATAAGAAGGTCCAAGGGATACAGTAAACCTTAAGTGAAATATCGGAATCTAAAACTGGACTCACAGGAGAGGTTCAAATCATAGAAAGTTAGAGTGTCACTCCGCTTGTACTTAAGTCGGCATTGTGCCAATTGTATTAAATTCGGATGCAATATTTGTGTTTCATCGGCAATAAGAAGGTCCAAGGGTTACAGTAAACCTGAAGTGAATCATCGGAATCTAAAACTGGACTCACAGGAGAGGTCAAATCATAGAAAGTTAGAGTGTCACTCCTCTTGTACTTGAGTCGGTATTGTGCCTTTTGTTTTAAATTCGGATGCAAACTCTGTGTTTCATCGTCAATAAGAAGGTCCCAGGGATACAGTAAACCTGAAGTGAAGCATCGGATTCTAAATCTGGGCTCATAGGAGGGGTTCAAATCATAGAAGTTAGAATGTCAGTCCTCTTGTACTTAAGTCGGCATTGTGCCTTTTGTATTAAATTCGGATGCAATTTCTGTGTTTCATCGTCAATAAGAAGGTGCAAGGTATACAGTAAACCTGAAGAATCGGAATCTAAAACTGGACTCACAGGAGAGGTTCAAATCACAGAAAGTGAGAGTGTCACTCCTCATGTACTTGAGTCGGTATTGTTCCTTTTGTATTAAATTCGGATGCAATTTCTGTGTTTCATCGTCAATAAGAAGGTGCAAGGTATACAGTAAACCTGAAGAATCGGAATCTAAAACTGGCCTCACAGGAGAGGTTCAAATCATAGAAAGTTAGAGTGTCAGTCGTCTTGTACTTAAGTCGGCATTGAGCCTTTTGAATTTAATTCCGGTGCAATTTCTGTGTTTCATCGTCAATAAGAAGGTGCAAGGTATACAGTAAACCTGAAGTGAAGCATCTGAATCTAAAACTGAACTCACAGGAGAGGTTCAAATCATAGAAAGTGTAAGTGTCAGTGCTCTTGTACCTAAGTCGGCAATGTGCCATTTGTATTAAATGCGGATGCAATTTCTGTGTTTCATCGCCAATAAGAAGCTCTCAAGGGATATAGTAAACATGAAGTGAAGCATCGGAATCTAAAACTGGACTTACAGGAGAGGTTCAAATCATAGAAAGTGAGAGTGTCAGTCCTCTTGTAGTTAAGTCGGCATTGTGCCATTTGTATTAAATTCGGTTGCAATTTCTGTGTTTCATCGTCAATAAGAAGGTCCAAGGGATACAGTAAACCTGAAGTGAGGCATCGGAATCTAAAACTGGACTGACAGGAGAGGTTCCAATCACAGTAAGTTAGAGTGTCAGGCCTCTAGTACTTAAGTCGGCATTGTGCCTTTTAAACTTAATTCCGATGCAATTTCTGTGTTTAATCGACAATAAGGAGGTGCAAGGTATACAGTAAACCTGAAGTGAAGCATCGGAATCTAAAACTGGACTCACAGGAGAGGTTCAAATCATAGAAAGTGAGAGTGTCAGTCCTCTTGTACTTAAATCGGCATTGTACCATTTGTATTAAATTCGGATGCAATTCCTGTGATTCATAGTCAATAAGAAGGTCCAAGGGATACAGTAAACCTGAAGTGAAACATCGGAATCTAAAACTGAACTCCCAGGAGAGGTTCAAGTCATAGAAAGTTAGAGTGTCAGTCCTCTTGTACTTATGTCGGCGTGTTGCGTTTTGAATTTAATTCCGATGCAACTTCTGTGTTTCATCGTCAATAAGAAGGTGCAAGGTATACAGTAAACCTGAAGTGAAGCATCGGAATCTGAAACTGGACTCACAGGAGAGATTCAAATCATAGAAAGTGAGAGTCTCAGCCCTCTTGTAGTTAAGTCGGCATTGTGCCATTTGTATTAAATTCGGTTGCAATTACTGTGTTTCATCGTCAATAAGAAGGTCCAAGGGATACAGTAAACCTGAAGTGAAGCATCGGAATCTAAAACTGGAATCACAGGAGAGGTTCAAATCATAGAAAGTTTGAGTGTCAGTCCTCTTGTACTTAAGTCGGCATTGTGCCTTTTGAATTTAATTCCGATGCAATTTCTGTGTTTCATCGTCAATAAGATGGTCCAAGGGATACAGTAAACCTTAAGCGAAGCATCGGAATCTTAAACTGGACTCACAGGAGAGGTTCAAATCATAGAGAGTGAGAGTGTCAGTCCTCTTTTACTTAAGTCGGCATTGTGCCGTTTGAATTTAATTCCGATGCAATTCTGTGTTTCATCGTCAATAAGAAGGTCCAAGGGACACAGTAAACCTGAAGTGAAGTATCGGAATCTAAAACTGTACACACAGGAGAGGTTCAAATCATAGAAAGTGAGAGTGTCGGTCCTCTTGTACTTAAGTCGGCATTGTGCCATCTGTAATAAATTCGGATGCAATTTCTGTGTTTCATCGTCAATAAGAAGGTCCAAGGGATACAGTAAACCTGAAGTGAAGCATCGGAATCTAATACTGGACTCACAGGAGAGGTCAAATCATAGAAAGTTAGAGTGTCACTCCTTTTGTACTTAAGTCGGTATTGTGCCTATGGTATTAAATTCTGATGCAATTTCTGCGTTTCATCGTCAATATGAAGTTCCAAGAGGTACAGTAAACATGAAGTGAAGCATCGGAATCTAAAATTGGCCTCACAGTAGAGGTTCAAATCATAGGAAGTTAGAGTGTCAGTCGTTTTGTACTTAAGTCGGCATAGTGCCTTTTGAATTTAATTGCGGTGCAATTTCTGTGTTTCATCGTCAATAAGGAGGTGCAAAGTATACAGTAAACCTGAAGTGAAGCATCGGAATCTAAAACTGGACTCACAGGAGAGGTTCAAATCACAGAAAGTGAGAGTGTCAGTCCTCTTGTACTTAAGTCGGCAATGTGCCATTTGTATTAAATGCGGATGCAATTTCTGTGTTTCATCGCCGATAAGAAGGTCTCAAGGGATACAGTAAACATTAAGTGAAGCATCGGAATCTAAAGCTGGACTCACAGGAGAGGTTCAAATCATAGAAAGTGAGAGTGTCAGTCCTCTTGTACTTAAGTCGGCATTGTGCCATTTGTATTAAATTCGGTTGGAATTTCTGTGTTTCATCGTCAATAAGAAGGTCCAAGGGATACAGTAAACCCAAAGTGAGGCATCGGAATCTAAAACTGGACTCACAGGAGGGGTTCCAATCACAGAAAGTTAGAGTGTCAGTCCTCTTGTACTTAAGTCGGCATTGTGCCTTTTGAATTTAATTCCGATGCAATTTCTGTGTTTCATCGTCAATAAGGAGGTGCAAGGTATACAGTAAACCTGAAGTGAAGCATCGGAATCTAAAACTGGACTCACAGGAGAGGTTCAAATCACAGAAAGTGAGAGTGTCAGTCCTCTTGTACTTAAGCCAGCATTGTGCCATTTGTATTAAATTCGGATGCAATTTCTGTGTTTCATCGTCAATAAGAAGGTCTAAGGGATACAATAAACCTGAAGTGAAGCATCGGAATCTAAAACTGGACCCACAGGAGAGATTCAAATAATAGAAAGTTAAAGTGTCACTCCGCTTGTACTTAAGTCGGTATTGTGCCTTTTGTATTAAATTCGGATGCAATTTCTGTGTTTCATCGTCAATAAGAAGGTGCAAGGTATACAGTAAACCTGAAGAATCGGAATCTAAAACTGGACTCACAGGAGAGGTTCAGATCACAGAAAGTGAGAGTGTCACTCCTCTCGTACTTGAGTCGGTATTGTGCCTATTGTATTATAATTCGGATGCAATTTCTGTGTTTCATCGTCAATAAGAAGGTGCAAGGTATACAGTAAACCTGAAGAAACGGAATCTAAAACTGGGCTCATAGGAGAGGTTCAAATCATAAAAGTTAGAATGTCAGTCCTCATGTACTTAAGTCGGCATTGTGCCTTTTGTGTTAAATTCGGATGCAATTTCTGTGTTTCATCGTCAATAAGAAGGTCCAAGGGATACAGTAAACCTTAAGTGAAACATCGGAATCTAAAACTGGACTCACAGGAGAGGTTCAAATCATAGAAAGTTAGAGTGTCACTCCGCTTGTGCTTAAGTCGGCATTGTGCCAATTGTATTAAATTCGGATGCAATATTTGTGTTTCATCGGCAATAAGAAGGTCCAAGGGATACAGTAGACCTGAAGTGAATCATCGGAATCTAAAACTGGACTCACAGGAGAGGTCAAATCATAGAAAGTTAGAGTGTCACTCCTCTTGTACTTGAGTCGGTATTGTGCCTCTTGTTTTATATTCGGATGCAAACTCTGTGTTTCATCGTCAATAACAAGGTCCCAGGGATACAGTAAACCTGAAGTGAAGCATCGGAATCTAAAACTGGGCTCACAGGAGGGGTTCAAATCATAGAAGTTAGATTGTCAGTCCTCTTGTACTTAAGTCGGCATTGTGCCTTTTGTATTAAATTCGGATGCAATTTCTGTGTTTCATCGTCAATAAGAAGGTGCAAGGTATACAGTAAACGTGAAGAATCGGAATCTAAAACTGGACTCACAGGAGAGGTTCAAATCAAAGAAAGTGAGAGTGTCACTCCTCTTGTACTTGAGTCGGTATTGTTCCTTTTGTATTAAATTCGGATGCAATTTCTGTGATTCATCGTCAATAAGAAGGTGCAAGGTATACAGTAAACCTGAAGTATCGGAATCTAAAACTGGCCTCATAGGAGAGGTTCAAATCATAGAAAGTTAGAGTGTCAGTCGTCTTGTACTTAAGTCGGCATTGTGCCTTTTGAATTTAATTCCGATGCAATTTCTGTGTTTCATCGTCAATAAGGAGGTGCAAAGTATACAGTAAACCTGAAGTGAAGCGTCGGAATCTAATACTGGACTCACAGGAGAGGTCAAATCATAGAAAGTTAGAGTGTCACTCCTTTTGTACTTAAGTCGGTATTGTGCCTATGGTATTAAATTCTGATGCAATTTCTGCGTTTCATCGTCAATATGAAGTTCCAAGAGGTACAGTAAACATGAAGTGAAGCATCGGAATCTAAAATTGGCCTCACAGTAGAGGTTCAAATCATAGAAAGTTAGAGTGTCAGTCGTTTTGTACTTAAGTCGGCATTGTGCCTTTTGAATTTAATTGCGGTGCAATTTCTGTGTTTCATCGTCAATAAGGAGGTGCAAAGTATACAGTAAACCTGAAGTGAAGCATCGGAATCTAGAACTGGACTCACAGGAGAGGTTCAAATCATAGAAAGTGAGAGAGTCAGTCCTCTTGTACTTAAGTCGGCATTGTGCCATTTGTATTAAATTCGGTTGGAATTTCTGTGTTTCATCGTCAATAAGAAGGTCCAAGGGATACAGTAAGCCCAAAGTGAGGCATCGGAATCTAAAACTGGACTCACAGGAGGGGTTCCAATCACAGAAAGTTAGAGTGTCAGTCCTCTTGTACTTAAGTCGGCATTGTGCCTTTTGAATTTAATTCCGATGCAATTTCTGTGTTTCATCGTCAATAAGGAGGTGCAAGGTATACAGTAAACCTGAAGTGAAGCATCGGAATCTAAAACTGGAGTCACAGGAGAGGTTCAAATCACAGAAAGTGAGAGTGTCAGTCCTCTTGTACTTAAGCCGGCATTGTGCCATTTGTATTAAATTCGGATGCAATTTCTGTAATTCATCGTCAATAAGAAGGTCTAAGGGATACAATAAACCTGAAGTGAGGCATCGGAATCTAAAACTGGACCCACAAGAGAGATTCAAATAATAGAAAGTTAAAGTGTCACTCCGCTTGTACTTAAGTCGGTATTGTGCCTTTTGTATTAAATTCGGATGCAATGTCTGTGTTTCATCGTCAATAAGAAGGTCCAAGGGATACAGTAAGCCTTAAGTGAAGCATCGGAATCTAAAACTGGAATCACAGGAGAGGTCAAATCATAGAAAGTTAGAGTGTCACTCCTCTTGTACTTGAGTCGGTATTGGGCCTTTTGTATTAAATTCGGATGCAAACTCTGTGTTTCATCGTCAATAAGAAGATCCAAGGGATACAGTAAACCTGAAGTGAAGCATTGGAATCTAAAACTGGGCTCACAGGAGAGGTTCAAATCATAGAAGTTAGAATGTCAGTCCTCATGTACTTAAGTCGGCATTGTGCCTTTTGTATTAAATTCGGATGCAATTTCTGTGTTTCATCGTCAATAAGAAGGTGCAAGGTATACAGTAAACCTGAAGAATCGGAATCTAAAACTGGACTCACAGGAGAGGTTCAGATCACAGAAAGTGAGAGTGTCACTCCTCTCGTACTTGAGTCGGTATTGTGCCTTTTGTATTATAATTCGGATGCAATTTCTGTGTTTCATCGTCAATAAGAAGGTGCAAGGTATACAGTAAACCTGAAGAATCGGAATCTAAAACTGGGCTCACAGGGGAGGTTCAAATCATAGAAGTTAGAATGTCAGTCCTCATGTACTTAAGTCGGCATTGTGCCTTTTGTATTAAATTCGGATGCAATTTCTGTGTTTCATCGTCAATAAGAAGGTCCAAGGGATACAGTAAACCTTAAGTGAAACATCGGAATCTAAAACTGGACTCACAGGAGAGGTTCAAAACATAGAAAGTTAGAGTGTCACTCCGCTTGTACTTAAGTCGGCATTGTGCCAATTGTATTAAATTCGGATGCAATTTCTGTGTTTCATCGTCAATAAGAAGGTGCAAGGTATACAGTAAACCTGAAGAATCGGAATCTAAAACTGGCCTCATATAAGAGGTTCAAATCATAGAAAGTTAGAGTGTCACTCCTCTTGTACTTGAGTCGGTATTGTTCCTTTTTTATTAAATTCGGATGCAATTTCTGTGTTTCATCGTCAATAAGAAGGTGCAAGGTATACAGTAAACCTGAAGAATCGGAATCTAAAACTGGGCTCACAGGGGAGGTTCAAATCATAGAAGTTAGAATGTCAGTCCTCATGTACTTAAGTCGGTATTGTGCCTTTTGTTTTAAATTCGGATGCAAACTCTGTGTTTCATCGTCAATAAGAAGGTCCCAGGGATACAGTAAACCTGAAGTGAAGCATCGTAATCTAAAACTGGGCTCACAGGAGGGGTTCAAAGCATAGAAGTTAGAATGTCAGTCCTCTTGTACTTAAGTCGGCATTGTGCCTTTTGTATTAAATTCGGATGCAATTTCTGTGTTTCATCGTCAATAAGAAGGTGCAAGGTATACAGTAAACCTGAAGAATCGGAATCTAAAACTGGACTCACAGGAGTGGTTCAAATCACAGAAAGTGAGAGTGTCACTCCTCTTGTACTTAAGTCGGCAATGTGCCATTTGTATTAAATGCGGAAGCAATTTCTATGTTTCATCGCCGATAAGAAGGTCTCAAGGGATACAGTAAAAATTAAGTGAAGCATCGGAATCTAAAGCTGGACTCACAGGAGAGGTTCAAATCATAGAAAGTGAGAGTGTCAGTCCTCTTGTACTTAAGTCGGCATTGTGCCATTTGTATTAAATTCGGTTGGAATTTCTGTGTTTCATCGTCAATAAGAAGGTCCAAGGGATACAGTAAACCCAAAGTGAGGCATCGGAATCTAAAACTGGACTCACAGGAGGGGTTCCAATCACAGAAAGTTAGAGTGTCAGTCCTCTTGTACTTAAGTCGGCATTGTGCCTTTTGAATTTAATTCCGATGCAATTTCTGTGTTTCATCGTCAATAAGGAGGTGCAAGGTATACAGTAAACCTGAAGTGAATCATCGGAATCTAAAACTGGACTCACAGGAGAGGTTCAAATCACAGAAAGTGAGAGTGTCAGTCCTCTTGTACTTAAGCCGGCATTGTGCCATTTGTATTAAATTCGGATGCAATTTCTGTGTTTCATCGTCAATAAGAAGGTCTAAGGGATACAATAAACCTAAAGTGAAGCATCGGAATCTAAAACTAGACCCACAGGAGAGATTCAAATAATAGAAAGTTGAAGTGTCACTCCGCTTGTACTTAAGTCGGTATTGTGCCTTTTGTATTAAATTCGGATGCAATTTCTGTGTTTCATCGTCAATAAGAAGGTCCATGGGATACAGTAAGCCTTATGTGAAGCATCGGAATCTAAAACTGGACTCACAGGAGAGGTCAAATCATAGAAAGTTAGAGTGTCACTCCTCTTGTACTTGAGTCGGCATTGGGCCTTTTGTATTAAATTCGGATGCAAACTCTGTGTTTCATCGTCAATAAGAAGTTCCAAGGGATACAGTAAACCTGAAGTGAAGCATTGGAATCTAAAACTGGGCTCACAGGAGAGGTTCAAATCATAGAAATTAGAATGTCAGTCCTCATGTACTTAAGTCGGCATTGTGCCTTTTGTATTAAATTCGGATGCAATTTCTGTGTTTCATCGTCAATAAGAAGGTGCAAGGTATACAGTAAACCTGAAGAATCGGAATCTAAAACTGGACTCACAGGAGAGGCTCAGATCACAGAAAGTGAGAGTGTCACTCCTCTCGTACTTGAGTCGGTATTGTGCCTTTTGTATTATAATTCGGATGCAATTTCTGTGTTTCATCGTCAATAAGAAGGTGCAAGGTATACAGTAAACCTGAAGAATCGGAATCTAAAACTGGGCTCACAGGAGAGGTTCAAATCATAGAAGTCAGAATGTCAGTCCTCATGTACTTAAGTCGGCATTGTGCTTTTGTATTAAATTCGGATGCAATTTCTGTGTTTCATCGTCAATAAGAAGGTCCAAGGGATACAGTAAACCTTAAGTGAAACATCGGAATCTAAAACTGGACTCACAGGAGGGGTTCAAATCATAGAAAGTTAGAGTGTCACTCCGCTTGTACTTAAGTCGGCATTGTGCCAATTGTATTAAATTCGGATGCAATATTTGTGTTTCATCGGCAATAAGAAGGTGCAAGGTATACAGTAAACCTGAAGAATCGGAATCTAAAACTGGCCTCATAGGAGAGGTTCAAATAATAGAAAGTGAGAGTGTCAGTCCTCTTGTACTTAAGTCGGCATTGTGCCATTTGTATTAAATTCGGTTGGAATTTCTGTGTTTCATCGTCAATAAGAAGGTCCAAGGGATACAGTAAACCTGAAGTGAAGCATCGGAATCTAAAACTGGACTCACGGGAGAGGTTCAAATCATAGAAAGTTAGAGTGTCAGTCCTCTTGTACTTAAGTCGGCATTGTGATTTTTGAATTTAATTCCGATGCAATTTCTGTGTTTCATCGTCAATAAGAAGGTCCAAGGGATACAGTAAACCTGAAGTTAAGCATCGGAATCTAAAACTGGACTCACAGTAGAAGTTCAAATCATAGAAAGTGAGAGTGTCAGTCCACTTTTACTTAAGTCGGCATTGCGCCTTTTGTTTTAAATTCGGATGCAAACTCTGTGTTTCATCGTCAATAAGAAGGTCCCAGGGATACAGTAAACCTGAAGTGAAGCATCGTAATCTAAAACTGGGCTCACAGGAGGGGTTCAAAGCATAGAAGTTAGAATGTCAGTCCTCTTGTACTTAAGTCGGCATTGTGCCTTTTGTATTAAATTCGGATGCAATTTCTGTGTTTCATCGTCAATAAGAAGGTGCAAGGTATACAGTAAACCTGAAGAATCGGAATCTAAAACTGGACTCACAGGAGAGGTTCAAATCACAGAAAGTGAGAGTGTCAGTCCTCTTGTACTTAAGTCGGCAATGTGCCATTTGTATTAAATGCAGAAGCAATTTCTGGTTTCATCGCCGATAAGAAGGTTCAAGGGATACAGTAAACATTAAGTGAAGCATCGGAATCTAAAGCTGGACTCACAGGAGAGGTCAAATCATAGAAAGTTAGAGTGTCACTCCTTTTGTACTTAAGTCGGTATTGTGCCTATGGTATTAAATTGTGATGCAATTTCTGCGTTTCATCGTCAATATGAAGTTCCAAGAGGTACAGTAAACATGAAGTGAAGCATCGGAATCTAAAATTGGCCTCACAGTAGAGGTTCAAATCATAGAAAGTTAGAGTGTCAGTCGTTTTGTACTTAAGTCGGCATTGTGCCTTTTGAATTTAATTGCGGTGCAATTTCTGTGTTTCATCGTCAATAAGGAGGTGCAAAGTATACAGTATACCTGAAGTGAAGCATCGGAATCTAAAACTGGACTCACAGGAGAGGTTCAAATCACAGAAAGTGAGAGTGTCAGTCCTCTTGTACTTAAGTCGGCAATGTGCCATTTGTATTAAATGCAGAAGCAATTTCTGTGTTTCATCGCCGATAAGAAGGTCTCAAGGGATACAGTAAACATTAAGTGAAGCATCGGAATCTAAAGCTGGACTCACAGGAGAGGTTCAAATCATAGAAAGTGAGAGTGTCAGTCCTCTTGTACTTAAGTCGGCATTGTGCCATTTGTATTAAATTCGGTTGGAATTTCTGTGTTTCATGGTCAATAAGAAGGTCCAAGGGATACAGTAAACCCAAACTGAGGCATCGGAATCTAAAACTGGACTCACAGGAGGGGTTCCAATCACAGAAAGTTAGAGTGTCAGTCCTCTTGTACTTAAGTCGGCATTGTGCCTTTTGAATTTAATTCCGATGCAATTTCTGTGTTTCATCGTCAATAAGGAGGTGCAAGGTATACAGTAAACCTGAAGTGAAGCATCGGAATCTAAAATTGGACTCACAGGAGAGGTTCAAATCGCAGAAAGTGAGAGTGTCAGTCCTCTTGTGCTTAAGCCGGCATTGTGCCATTTGTATTAAATTCGGATGCAATTTCTGTGTTTCATCGTCAATAAGAAGGTCTAAGGGATACAATAAACCTGAAGTGAAGCATCGGAATCTAAAACTGGACCCACAGGAGAGATTCAAATAATAGAAAGTTGAAGTGTCACTCCGCTTGTACTTATGTCGGTATTGTGCTTTTTGTATTAAATTCCGATGCAATTTCTGTGTTTCATCGTCAATAAGAAGGTCCAAGGGATACAGTAAGCCTTATGTGAAGCATCGGAATCTAAAACTGGACTCACAGGAGAGGTCAAATCATAGAAAGTTAGAGTGTCACTCCTCTTGTACATGAGTCGGTATTGGGCCTTTTGTATTAAATTCGGATGCAAACTCTGTGTTTCATCGTCAATAAGAAGATCCAAGGGATACAGTAAACCTGTAGTGAAGCATTGGAATCTAAAACTGGGCTCACAGGAGAGGTTCAAATCATAGAAGTTAGAATGTCAGTCCTCATGTACTTAAGTCGGCATTGTGCCTTTTGTATTAAATTCGGATGCAAATTCTGTGTTTCATCGTCAATAAGAAGGTGCAAGGTATACAGTAAACCTGAAGAATCGGAATCTAAAACTGGACTCACATTAGAGGTTCAGATCACAGAAAGTGAGTGTGTCACTCCTCTCGTACTTGAGTCGGTATTGTGCCTTTTGTATTATAATTCGGATGCAATTTCTGTGTTTCATCGTCAATAAGAAGGTGCAAGGTATACAGTAAACCTGAAGAATCGGAATCTAAAACTGGGCTCACAGGAGAGGTTCAAATAATAGAAGTTAGAATGTCAGTCCTCATGTACTTAAGTCGGCATTGTGCCTTTTGTATTAAATTCGGATGCAATTTCTGCGTTTCATCATCAATAAGAAGGTCCAAGGGATACAGTAAACCTTAAGTGAAACATCGGAATCTAAAACTGGACTCACAGGAGAGGTTCAAATCATAGAAAGTTAGAGTGTCACTCCGCTTGTACTTAAGTCGGCATTGTGCCAATTGTATTAAATTCGGATGCAATATTTGTGCTTCATCGGCAATAAGAAGGTCCAAGGGTACAGTAAGCCTGAAGTGAATCATCAGAATCTAAAACTGGACTCACAGGAGAGGTCAAATCATAGAAAGTTGGAGTGTCACTCCTCTTGTACTTGAGTCGGTATTGTGCCTTTTGTTTTAAATTCGGATGCAAACTCTGTGTTTCATCGTCAATAAGAAGGTCCCAGGGATACAGTAAACCTGAAGTGAAGCATCGGAATCTAAAACTGGGCTCACAGGAGGGGTTCAAATCATAGAAGTTAGAATGTCAGTCCTCTTGTACTTAAGCCGGCTTTGTGCCTTTTGTATTAAATTCTGATGCAATTTCTGTGTTTCATCGTCAATAAGAAGGTGCAAGGTATACAGTAAACCTGAAGAATCGGAAACTAAAACTGGACTCACAGGAGAGGTTCAAATCACAGAAAGTGAGAGTGTCACTCCTCTTGTACTTGGGTCGGTATTGTTCCTTTTGTATTAAATTCGGATGCAATTTCTGTGTTTCATCGTCAATAAGAAGGTGCAAGGTATACAGTAAACCTGAAGAATCGGAATCTAAAACTGGCCTCATAGGAGAGGTTCAAATCAAAGAAAGTTAGAGTGTCAGTCGTCTTGTACTTAAGTCGGCATTGTGCCTTTTGAATTTAATTCCGGTGCAATTTCTGTGTTTCATCGTCAATAAGAAGGTGCAAGGTATACAGTAAACCTGAAGTGAAGCATCGGAGTCTATAACTGGACTCACAGGAGAGGTTCAAATCATTGGGAGTGAGAGTGTCAGTCCTCTTGCACTTAAGTCGCCATTGTGATTTTTGTATTAAATTCGGATGCAATTTCTGTGTTTCATCGTCAATAAGACGGTCCAAGGGGTACAGTAAACTGAAGTGAAGCATCGGAATCTAAAACTGGACTCACAGGAGAGGTTCAAATCATAGAAAGCTAGAGTGTCAGTCCTCTTGTACTTAAGTCGGCATTGTGCCTTTTGTATTAAATTCGGATGCAATTTCTGTGGTTCATCGTCAATAAGAAGGTGCAAGGTATACAGTAAACCTGAAGAATCGGAATCTAAAACTGGACTCACAGGAGAGGTTCAAATCATAGAAAGTGAGAGTCTCAGTCCTCTTGTAGTTAAGTCGGCATTGTGCCATTTGTATTAAATGCCGATGCAATTTCTGTGTTTCATCGCCGATAAGGTCTCAAGGGATACAGTAAACATTAAGTGAAGCATCGGAATGTAAAGCTGGACTCACAGGAGAGGTTCAAATCATAGAAAGTGAGAGTGTCAGTCCTCTTGTACTTAAGTCGGCATTGTGCCATTTGTATTAAATTCGGTTGGAATTTCTGTGTTTCATCGTCAATAAGAAGGTCCAAGGGATACAGTAAACCCAAAGTGAAGCATCGGAATCTAAAACTGGACCCACAGGAGAGATTCAAATAATAGAAAGTTAAAGTGTCACTCCGCTTGTACTTAAGTCGGTATTGTGCCTTTTGTATTAAATTCGGATGCAATTTCTGTGTATCATCGTCAATAAGAAGGTCCAAGGGATACAGTAAGCCTTATGTGAAGCATCGGAATCTAAAACTGGACTCACTGGAGAGGTCAAATCATAGAAAGTTAGAGTGTCACTCCTCTTGTACTTGAGTCGGTATTGGGCCTTTTGTATTAAATTCAGATGCAAACTCTGTGTTTCATCGTCAATAAGAAGATCCAAGGGATACAGTAAACCTGAAGTGAAGCATTGGAATGTAAAACTGGGCTCACAGAAGAGGTTCAAATCATAGAAGTTAGAATGTCAGTCCTCGTGTACTTAAGTCGGCATTGTGCCTTTTGTATTAAATTCGGATGCAATTTCTGTGTTTCATCGTCAATAAGAAGGTGCAAGGTATACAGTAAACCTGAAGAATCGGAATCTAAAACTGGACTCACAGGAGAGGTTCAGATCACAGAAAGTGAGAGTGTCACTCCTCTCGTACTTGAGTCGGTATTGTGCCTTTTGTATTATAATTCGGATGCAATTTCTGTGTTTCATCGTCAATAAGAAGGTGCAAGGTATACAGTAAACCTGAAGAATCGGAATCTAAAACTGGCCTCACAGGAGAGGTTCAAATCATAGGGAGTGAGAGTGTCAGTCCTCTTGCACTTAAGTCGCCATTGTGATTTTTGTATTAAATTCGGATGCAATTTCTGTGTTTCATCGTCAATAAGACGGTCCAAGGGATACAGTAAATCTGAAGTGAAGCATCGGAATCTAAAACTGGACTCACAGGAGAAGTTCAAATCATAGAAAGTGAAAGTGTCAGTGCTCTTGTACTTAAGTCGGCAATGTGCCATTTGTATTAAATGCGGATGCAATTTCTGTGTTTCATCGCCGATAAGAAGGTCTCAAGGGATACAGTAAACATGAAGTGAAGCATCGGAATCTAAAACTGGACTCACAGGAGAGGTTCAAATCATAGAAAGTGAGAGTGTCAGTCCTCTTGTACATAAGTCGGCATTGTGCCATTTGTATAAAATTCGGTTGCAATTTCTGTGTTTCATCGTCAATAAGAAGGCCCAAGGGATACAGTAAACCTGAAGTCAGGCATCGGAATCTAAAACTGTACTCACAGGAGAGGTTCCAATCATAGAAAGTTAGAGTGTCAGTCCTCTTGTACTTAAGTCGGCATTGTGCCTTTTAAATTTATTCCGATGCAATTTCTGTGTTTAATCGTCAATAAGGAGGTGCAAGGTATACAGTAAACCTGAAGTGAAGCATCAGAATCTAAAACTGGATTCACAGGAGAGGTTCAAATCATAGAAAGTGAGAGTGTCAGTCCTCTTGTACTTAAATCGGCATTGTGCCATTTGTATTAAATTCGGATGGAATTCCTGAGTTTCATAGTCAATAAGAAGGTCCAAGGGATACAGTAAACCTGAAGTGAAACATCGGAATCTAAAACTGGACTCACAGGAAAGGTTCAAATCATAGAAAGTTAGAGTTGCACTCCTTTTGTACTTAAGTCGCTATTGTGCCACTTGTATTATATACGGATGCAATTTCTGTGTTTTTTCGTCAATAAGAAGGTCCAAGGGATACAGTTAACCTAAAGTGAAGCATCCGAATCTAAAACTGACCTCACAGGAGAGGCTCGAATCATAGAAAGTAAGAGTTTTTTAGTCCTCTTGTACTTATGTCGGCGTGGTGCCTTTTGAATTTAATTCCGATGCAACTTCTGTGTTTCATCGTCAATAAGAAGGTGCAAGGTATTCAGTAAACCTGAAGTGAAGCACAGGAATCTAAAACTGGGCTCACAGGAGAGGTTCAAATCATAGAAAGTAAGAGTGTCAGTCCTCTTGTTCTTTAGTCGCCATTGTGAAGTTAGTATTAATTTCGGATGCAATTTCTGTGTTTCATCGTCAATAAGGAGGACCAAGGGATACAGTAAACCTGAAGTATACCATCGGAATCTAAAACTGGACTCACAGGAGAGGTTCAAATCATAGAAAGTTAGAGTGTCAGTCCTCTTGTACTTAAGTCGGAATTGTGCCTTTTGTATTATATTCGGATGCAAACTCTGTGTTTCTTCGTCAATAAGAAGGTCCAAGGGATACAGTAAACCTGAAGTGAAGCATCGGAATGTAAAACTGGAATCACAGGAGAGGTTCAAATCATAGAGAGTTTGACTGTCAGTCCTCTTGTACTTAAGTCGGCATTGTGTCTTTTGTATTAAATTTGAATGCAATTTCTGTGTTTCATCGTCAATAAGACGGTGCAAGGTATACAGTAAACCTGAAGTGAAGCATCGGAATCTAAAACTGGACTCACAGGAGAGGTTCAAATCATACAAAGTGAGAGTGTCAGTCCTGTTGTTCTTAAGTTGGCATTGTGCCTTTTGTATTAAATTCGGATGCAATTTCTGTGTTTCATCGTCAATAAGAACGTCCAAGGAATGCAGTAAACCTGAAGTGAAGCATCGGAATCTAAAACTGGACTCACAGGAGAGGTTCAAATCATACAAAGTGAGAGTGTCAGTCCTCTTGTCCTTAAGTTGGCATTGTGCCTTTTGTATTATATTCGGATGCAATTTCTGTGTTTCGTCGTCAATAAAAAGGTCCAAGGGATACAGTAAACCTGAAGTGAAGCATCGGAATCTAAAACTAGTGTCACAGGAATGGTTAAAACATAGACAGTATGAAGAGCCAGTCTTCTTGTACTTGAGTCGGCATTGTGCCTTTTGTATTTAATTCCAATGCAATTTCTGTGTTTCATCGTAAATAAGAAGGTCAGAGGTATACAATACACCTGATGTGAAGCATCGGAATCTATAAGTAGTGTCACAGAAATGGTTCAAAACATAGACATTAAGAAGAGTCAATCTTCTAGTACTTAAGTCGGCATTGTGCCTTTTGTATTCAATACCGATGCAATTTCTGTGTTTCATCGTCAATAAGAAGGTCAGAGGGATACAGCAAACCTGAAGTGCAGCATCGGAATCTATAACTAGTGTCACAGAAATGGTTCAAAACATAGACAGTATGAAGAGCCAGTCTTCTTGTACTTGAGCCGGCATTGTGCCATTTGTATTTAATTCCGATGCAATTTCTGTGTTTCATCGTAAACAAGAAGGTCAGAGGGATACAATAAACCTGAAGTGAAGCATCGGAATCAATAAGTAGTGTCACAGAAATGGTTCAAAACATAGACAGTAAGAAGAGTCAATCTTCTAGTACTTAAGTCGGTATTGTGCTTTTGTATTCAATACCGATGCAATTTCTGTGTTTCATCGTCAATAAGAACGTCCAAGGAATGCAGTAAACCTGAAGTGAAGCATCGGAATCTAAAACTGGACTCACAGGAGAGGTTCAAATCATACAAAGTGAGAGTGTCAGTCCTCTTGTCCTTAAGTTGGCATTGTGCCTTTTGTATTATATTCGGATGCAATTTCTGTGTTTCGTCGTCAATAAAAAGGTCCAAGGGATACAGTAAACCTGAAGTGAAGCATCGGAATCTAAAACTAGTGTCACAGGAATGGTTAAAACATAGGCAGTATGAAGAGCCAGTCTTCTTGTACTTGAGTCGGCATTGTGCCTTTTGTATTTAATTCGAATGCAATTGCTTTGTTTCATCGTCAATAAGACGGTCAGAGGGATTCAGTAAACCGAAGTGAAGTATCTGAATCTACAACTAGTGTCACAGGAATGGTTTAAAACATAGACATTAAGAAAAGTCAGTTTTCTTGTACTTAAGTCGGCATTGTGCCTTTTGTATTTAAATCTGATGCAATTTCTGTGCTTCATCGTCAATAAGAAGGTCAGAGGGATACAGGAAACCTGAAGTGAAGCATCGGAATCTATAACTAGTGTCTAAGAAATGGTTCAAAACATCGAGAGTAAGAAGAGTCACTCTTTTTGTACTTAAGTCGGCATTGTGTCTTTTGTAATAATTCCGATGCAATTTCTGTGTTTCATCGTCCATTAGAAGGTCAGAGGGATACAGTAAACCTGAAGTGAAGCATCGGAATCTATAACTAGTGTCACAGAAATGGTTGAAAACATAGACAGTAGGAAAAATCAGTCTTCTTGTACCTAAGTCGGCATTGTCCCTTTTGTATTTAATTCCGATGCAATTTCTGTGTTTCATCGTGAATTAGAAGGTCAGAGGGATACAGTAAACCTGAAGTGAAGCATCGGAATCCATAACTAGTGTCTCACGAATGGTTCAAAACATAGACAGAGAGACGAGTCAGTCTTCTTGTACATAAGTCGTCATTGTGCCTTTTGTATTTAATTCCGATGCAACTTCTGTGTTTCATCGCCAATAAGAAGGTCAGAGGGATACAGTAAACCTGAAGTGAAGCATCGGAATTTTTAACTATTGTCACAGGAATGGTTCAAAACATAGACAGTAAGAAGAGCCAGTCTTCTTGTACTTGAGTCGGCATTGTGCCTTTTGTATTTAATTCGAATGCCATTTCTGTGTTTCATCGTCTATAAGACGGTCAGAGGGATTCAATAAACCTGAAGTGAAGCATCTGAATCTATAACTAGTGTCACAGGAATGGTTTAAAACATAGACGTTAAGAAAAGTCAGTTTTCTTGTACTTAAGTTGGCATTGTGCCTTTTGTATTTAAATCCGACGCAATTTCTGTGCTTCATCGTCAATAAGAAGGTCAGAGGAATACAGGAAACCTGAAGTGAAGCATCTGAATCTATAACTAGTGTCACAGGAATGGTTCAAAACATCGAGAGTAAGAAGAGTCACTCTTTTTGTACTTAAGTCGGCATTGTGCCTTTTGTATTTAATTCCGATGCAATTTCTGTGTTTCATCGTCCATTAGAAGGTCAGAGGGATACAGTAAACCTGAAGTGAAGCATCGGAATCTATAACTAGTGTCACAGAAATGGTTCAAAACATAGACAGTAGGAAGAGTCAGTCTTCTTGTACTTAAGTCGGCATTGTGCCTTTTGTATTTAATTCCGATGCAATTTCTGTGTGTCATCGACAATACGAAGGTCAGAGGATTACAGTAAACCTGAAGTGAAGCATCGGAATCTATAACTAGTGTCACAGGAATGGTTCAAATCATACATAGTATGAAGAGTCAGTTTACTTGTACTTAAGTCGGCATTGTGCATTTTGTATTTAATTACGATGCAATTTCTGTGTTTCATCGTCAATAAGAAGGTCAGAGTGATACAGTAAACCTGAAGTGAAGCATCGGAATCTATAACTAGTGTCACAGGAATAGTTCAAACATAGACAGTAAGAAGAGTCGGTTTTCTTGTACGTAAGTCAGCATTGTGCCTTTTGTATTTAATGCCGATGAAATTTCTGTGTTTCATCGTCAATAAGAAGGTCAGAGGGATACAATAAACTTGAAGTGAAGCATCTGAATCTATAACTAGTGTCACAGGAATGGTTCAAGACATAGACAGTAAGAAGAGTCAGTTTTCTTGTACATAAGTGGGCATTGTGACTTCTGTATTTCATTCCGATGCAATTTCCGTGTTTCATCGTCAATAAGAAGGTCAGAGGGATATAGTAAACCTGAAGTGAAGCATCGGAATCTATAACTAGTGTCCCTGGAATAGTTCATAAGATAGACAGTACGAAGAGTCAGTTTACTTGTACTTAATTCGGCATTGTGCATTTTGTATTTAATTCCGATGCAATTTCTGTGTTTTATCGTCAATAGGAAGGTCAGAGGGATACAGTAAACCTGATGTGAAGCATCGGAATCAATAACTAGTGTCACAGGAATGGTTCAAATCATAGACAGTAAGAAGAGTCAGTTTACTTGCACTTAAGTTGGCATTGTGCGTTTTGTATTTCATTCCGATGCAAATTCTGTGTTTCATCGTCAATAAGAAGGCCAGAGGGATACAGTAAACCTGAAGTGAAGCATCGGAATCTATAACTAGTGTCACAGGAATGGTTCAAAACATAGACAGTAAGAAGAGTCAATTCTCTTGTACTTAAGTCGGCCTTGTGCCTTTTGTATTTAATTCCGATGCAACTTCTGTGTTTGATCGTCAATAAGAAGGTCAGAGGGATACAGTAAACCTGTAGTGAAGCACCGGAATCTGTAACTATTATCACAGGAATGGTTCAAATCATAGACAGTAAGAAGAGTCAGTTTTCTTGTACTTAAGTCGGCATTGTGCCTTTTGCATTTAATTCCGATGCAATTTCTGTGTTTCACCGTCAATATGAAGGTCAGAGGGATACAGTAAACTTGAAGTGAAGCATCGCAAACTATAACTAATTTAACAGGAATGGTTCAAGGCATATACAGTAAGAAGAGTCAGTTTTCTTGTACTTAAGTCAGCATTGTGCCTTTTGTATTTAATTCCGATGTAATTTCTGTGTTTCATCGTCAACAAGAAGGTCAGAGGGAGACAGTAAACCTGAAGTGAAGTATCGGAATCTATAACTAGTGTCACAGGAATGGTTCAAAACATAAACAGTAAGAAGCGTCAGTTTACTTGTACTTAAGTCGGCATTGTGCCTTTTGTAATTAATTCCGATGCAACTTCTGTGTTTCATTGTCAATAAGAAGGTCAGAGGGATACAGTAAACCTGAAGTGAAGCATCGGAATTTGTAACTATTGTCACAGGAATGGTTCAAAATATAGACAGTAAGAAGAGACAGTTTTCTTGTACTTAAGTCGGCATTGTGCCTTTTGTATTTAATTCCGATGCAATTTCTGTGTTTCATCGTCAATATGAAGGTCAGAGGGATACAGTAAACCTGAAGTGAAGCATCGCAATCTATAACTAGTGTAACAGGAATGGTTCAAGGCATATACAATATGAAGCGTCAGTTTTCTTGTACTTCAGTCGGCATTGAGCCTTTTGTATTTAATTCCGATGCAATTTCTGTGTTACTTCGTCAATAAGACGGTCAGAGGGTTACAGTAAACCTGAAGTGAAGCATCGGAATCTATAACTAGTGCCACAGGAATGGTTCAAATTATAGACAGCAAGAAGAGTCAGTTTTCTTGTACTTAAGTCGACATTGTGCCTTTATTATTTAATTCCGATGCAATTTCTGTGTTTCATCGTCAATTAGACGGTCACAGGGATACAGTAAACCTGAAGTGAAGCATCGGAATCTATAACTAGTGTCACAGGAATGGTTCAAAACATAAAGAGTAAGAAGCGTCAGTTTTCTTGCACTTAAGTCGGCATTGTGCCTTTTGTATGTAATTCCGATGCAACTTCTGTGTTTCATCGCCAATAAGAAGGTCAGAGGGATACAGTAAACCTGAAGTGAAGCATCGGAATTTGTAACTATTGTCACAGGAATGGTTCAAAACATAGACAGTAAGAAGAGCCAGTCTTCTTGTACTTGAGTCGGCATTGTGCCTTTTGTATTTAATTTGAATGCCATTTCTGTGTTTCATCGTCTATAAGACGGTCAGAGGGATTCAGTAAACCTGAAGTGAAGGATCTGAATCTATAACTAGTGTCACAGGAATGGTTTAAAACATAGACGTTAAGAAAAGTCAGTTTTCTTGTACTTAAGTTGGCATTGTGCCTTTTGTATTTAAATCCGACGCAATTTCTGTGCTTCATCGTCAATAAGAAGGTCAGAGGAATACAGGAAACCTGAAGTGAAGCATCGGAATCTATAACTAGTGCCACAGGAATGGTTCAAAACATCGAGAGTAAGAAGAGTCACTCTTTTTGTACTTAAGTCGGCATTGTGCCTTTTGTATTTAATTCCGATGCAATTTCTGTTGTTTCATCGTCCATTAGAAGGTCAGAGGGATACAGTAAACCTGAAGTGAAGCATCGGAATCTATAACTAGTGTCACAGAAATGGTTCAAACAATAGACAGTAGGAAGAGTCAGTCTTCTTGTACTTAAGTCGGCATTGTGCCTTTTGTATTTAATTCCGATGCAATTTCTGTGTGTCATCGACAATACGAAGGTCAGAGGATTACAGTAAACCTGAAGTGAAGCATCGGAATCTATAACTAGTGTCACAGGAATGGTTCAAATCATAGACAGTATGAAGAGTCAGTTTACTTGAACTTAAGTCGGCATTGTGCATTTTGTATTTAATTACGATGCAATTTCTGTGTTTCATCGTCAATAAGAAGGTCAGAGTGATACAGTTAACCTGAAGTGAAGCATCGGAATCTATAACTAGTGTCACAGGAATAGTTCAAAACATAGACAGTAAGAAGAGTCAGTTTTCTTGTACGTAAGTCAGCATTGTGCCTTTTGTATTTAATGCCGATGAAATTTCTGTGTTTCATCGTCAATAAGAAGGTCAAAGGGATACAATAAACTTGAAGTGAAGCATCTGAATCTATAACTAGTGTCACAGGAATGGTTCAAGACATAGACAGTAAGAAGAGTCAGTTTTCTTGTACTTAAGTGGGCATTGTGACTTCTGTATTTAATTCCGATGCAATTTCTGTGTTTCATCGTCAATAAGAAGGTCAGAGGGATATAGTAAACCTGAAGTGAAGCATCGGAATCTGTAACTAGTGTCCCTGGAATAGTTCATAAGATAGACAGTACGAAGAGTCAGTTTACTTGTACTTAATTCGGCATTGTGCATTTTGTATTTAATTCCGATGCAATTTCTGTGTTTTATCGTCAATAGGAAGGTCAGAGGGATACAGTAAACCTGATGTGAAGCATCGGAATCAATAACTAGTGTCACAGGAATGGTTCAAATCATAGACAGTAAGAAGAGTCAGTTTACTTGCACTTAAGTTGGCATTGTGCGTTTTGTATTTCATTCCGATGCAAATTCTGTGTTTCATCGTCAATAAGAAGGTCAGAGGGATACAGTAAACCTGAAGTGAAGCATCGGAATCTATAACTAGTGTCACAGGAATGGTTCAAAACATAGACAGTAAGAAGAGTCAATTCTCTTGTACTTAAGTCGGCCTTGTGCCTTTTGTATTTAATTCCGATGCAACTTCTGTGTTTGATCGTCAATAAGAAGGTCAGAGGGATACAGTAAACCTGTAGTGAAGCATCGGAATCTGTAACTATTATCACAGGAATGGTTCAAATCATAGACAGTAAGATGAGTCAGTTTTCTTGTACTTAAGTCGGCATTGTGACTTCTGTATTTAATTCCGATGCAATTTCTGTGTTTCATCGTCAATAAGAAGGTCAGAGGGATACAGTAAACCTGAAGTGAATCATCGGAATCTATAACTAGTGTCACAGGAATAGTTCATAACATAGACAGTAAGAAGAGTCAGTTTACTTGTACTTAATTCGGCATTGTGTTTTTTGTATTTAATTCCGATGCAATTTCTGTGTTTTATCGTCAATAGGAAGGTCAGAGGGATACAGTAAACCTGAAGTGAAGCATCGGAATCTATAACTAGTGTCACAGGAATGGTTCAAATCATAGACAGTAAGAAGAGTCAGTTTACTTGCACTTAAGTTGGCATTGTGCGTTTCGTATTTCATTCCGATGCAATTTCTGTGTTTCATCGTCAATAAGAAGGTCAGAGGGATACAGTAAACCGGAAGTGAAGCATCGGAATCTAGAACAAGTGTCACAGGAATGGTTCAAAGCATAGACAGTAAGAAGAGTCAGTCTCCTTGTACTTAAGTCAGCATTGTGCCTCTTGTTTTTAATTCCGATGCAATTTCTGTGTTACTTCGTCAATAAGACGGTCAGAGGGTTACAGTAAACCTGAAGTGAAGCATCGGAATCTATAATTAGTACCACAGGAATGGTTCAAAACATAAACAGTAAGAAGCGTCAGTTTACTTGTACTTAAGTCGGCATTGTGCCTTTTGTAATTAATTCCGATGCAACTTCTGTGTTTCATTGTCAATAAGAAGGTCAGAGGGATACAGTAAACCTGAAGTGAAGCATCGGAATTTGTAACTATTGTCACATGAATGGTTCAAAATATAGACAGTAAGAAGAGACAGTTTTCTTGTACTTAAGTCGGCAATGTGCCTTTTGTATTTAATTCCGATGCAATTTCTGTGTTTCATCGTCAATATGAAGGTCAGAGGGATACAGTAAACCTGAAGTGAAGCATCGCAATCTATAACTAGTGTAACAGGAATGGTTCAAGGCATATACAACATGAAGCGTCAGTTTTCTTGTACTTCAGTCGGCATTGTGCCTTTTGTATTTAATTCCGATGCAATTTCTGTGTTACTTCGTCAATAAGACGGTCAGAGGGTTACAGTAAACCTGAAGTGAAGCATCGGAATCTATAACTAGTGCCACAGGAATGGTTCAAATTATAGACAGCAAGAAGAGTCAGTTTTCTTGTACTTAAGTCGGCATTGTGCCTTTATTATTTAATTCCGATGCAATTTCTGTGTTTCATCGTCAATTAGACGGTCACAGGGATACAGTAAACCTGAAGTGAAGCATCGGAATCTATAACTAGTGTCACTGGAATGGTTCAAAGCATAAACAGTAAGAAGCGTCAGTTTTCTTGTACTTAACTCGGCATTGTGAATTTTGTATTCATTTCCGATGCAACTTCTGTGTTTCATCGTCTATAAGAAGGCCAGAGTGATACAGTAAACCTGAAGTGAAGCATCGGAATCTATAACTAGTGTCACAGGAATAGTTCATAACATAGACAGTAAGAAGAGTCAGTTTACTTATACTTAATTCGGCATTGTGTATTTTGTATTTAATTCCGATGCAATTTCTGTGTTTTATCGTCAATAGGAAGGTCAGAGGGATACAGTAAACCTGAAGTGAAGCATCGGAATCTATAACTAGTGTCACAGGAATGGTTCAAATCGTAGTTAGTAAGAAGAGTCAGTTTACTTGCACTTAAGTTGGCATTGTGCGTTTCGTATTTCATTCCGATGCAATTTCTGTGTTTCATCGTCAATAAGGAGGTCAGAGGGATACAGTAAACCTGAAGTGAAGCATCGGAATCTATAACTAGTGTCACAGGAATGGTTCAAAACACAGACAGTATGAAGAGTCAATTTTCTTGTACTTAAGTCGGCATTGTGCCTTTTGTATTTAATTCCGATGCAATTTCTGTGTTTCATCGTCAATAAGAAGGTCAGAGGGATACAGTAAACCGGAAGTGAAGCATCGGAATCTATAACTAGTACCACAGGAATGGTTCAAAACATAGACAGTAAGAAGAGTCAGTTTTCTTGTACTTAAGTCGGCATTGTGCCTTTAGTATTTAATTCCGATGCAATTTCTGTGTTACTTCGTCAATAAGACGGTCAAAGTGTTACAGTAAACCTGAAGTGAAGCATCGGAATCTATAACTAGTACCACAGGAATGGTTCAAAACATAGACAGTAAGAAGAGTCAGTTTTCTTGTACTTAAGTCGGCATTGTGCCTTTAGTATTTAATTCCGATGCAATTTCTGTGTTTCATCGTCGATTAGACGGTCACAGGGATACAGTAAACCTGAAGTGAAGCATCGGAATCTATAACCAGTGTCACGGGAATGGTTCAAAGCATAAACAGTAAGAAGCGTCAGTTTTCTTGTACTTAACTCGGCATTGTGCCTTTGGTATTTAATTCCGATGCAACATCTGTGTTTCATCGTCAATAAGAAGGTCAGAGGGATACAGTAAACCTGAAGTGAAACATCTGAATCTGTAACTATTGTCACAGGATTGGTTCAAATCATAGACAGTAAGAAGAATCAGTTTTCTTGTACTTAAGTCGGCATTATGCCTTTTGTATTTAATTCCGATGCAATTTCTGTGTTTCATCGTCAACATGAAGGTCAGTGGGATACAGTAAACTTGAAGTGAAGCATCGCAATCTATAACTAGTGTAACAGGAATGGTTCAAATCATAGACAGTAAGAAGAGTCAGTTTACTTGCACTTAAGTTGGCATTGTGCGTTTTGTATTTAATTCCGATGCAATTTCTGTGTTTCATCGTCAATAAGAAGGTCAGACGGATACAGTAAACCCGAAGTGAAGCATCGGAATCTATAACTAGTGTCACAGAAATGGTTCAAAACATAGACAGTAGGAAGAGTCAGTCTTCTAGTACTTAAGTCGGCATTGTGCCTCTTGTATTTAATTCCGATGCAATTTCTATGTTTCTTCGTAAATAAGAAGGTCAGAGGGATACAGTACACCTGAAGTGAAGCATCTGAATCTGTAACTATTTTCACAGGAGTAGTTCAAACATAGACAGTAAGAAGTGTCAGTTTTCTTGTACGTAAGTCAGCATTGTGCCTTTTGTATTTAATGCCGATGAAATTTCTGTGTTTCATCGTCAATAAGAAGGTCAGAGGGATACAGTAAACTTGAAGTGAAGCATCGGAATCTATAACTAGTGTCACAGGAATGGTTCAAGACATAGACAGTAAGAAGAGTCAGTTTTCTTGTACTTAAGTGGGCATTGTGACTTCTGTATTTAATTCCGATGCAATTTCTGTGTTTCATCGTCAATAAGAAGGTCAGAGGGATACAGTAAACCTGAAGTGAATCATCGGAATCTATAACTAGTGTCACAGGAATAGTTCATAACATAGACAGTAAGAAGAGTCAGTTTACTTGTACTTAATTCGGCATTGTGTTTTTTGTATTTAATTCCGATGCAATTTCTGTGTTTTATCGTCAATAGGAAGGTCAGAGGGATACAGTAAACCTGAAGTGAAGCATCGGAATCTATAACTAGTGTCACAGGAATGGTTCAAATCATAGACATTAAGAAGAGTCAGTTTACTTGCACTTAAGTTGGCATTGTGCGATTCGTATTTCATTCCGATGCAATTTCTGTGTTTCATCGTCAATAAGAAGGTCAGAGGGATACAGTAAACCTGAAGTGAAGCATCGGAATCTATAACTAGTGTCACAGGAATGGTTCAAAACACAGACAGTAAGAAGAGTCAATTTTTTTGTACTTAAGTCGGCATTGTGCCTTTTGTATTTAATTCCGATGCAATTTCTGTGTTTCATCGTCAATAAGAAGGTCAGAGGGATACAGTAAACCGGAAGTGAAGCATCGGAATCTAGAACAAGTGTCACAGGAATGGTTCAAAGCATAGACAGTAAGAAGAGTCAGTCTTCTTGTACTTAAGTCAGCATTGTGCCTTTTGTATTTAATTCCGATGCAATTTCTGTGTTACTTCGTCAATAAGACGGTCAGAGGGTTACAGTAAACCTGAAGTGAAGCATCGGAATCTATAATTAGAACCACAGGAATGGTTCAAAACATAGACAGTAAGAAGAGTCAGTTTTCTTGTACTTAAGTCGGCATTGTGCCTTTAGTATTTAATTCCGATGCAATTTCTGTGTTTCATCGTCCATTAGACGGTCACAGGGATACAGTAAACCTGAAGTGAAGCATCGGAATCTGTAACCAGTGTCACTGGAATGGTTCAAAGCATAAACAGTAAGAAGCGTCAGTTTTCTTGTACTTAACTCGGCATTGTGCCTTTGGTATTTAATTCCGACGCAATTTCTGTGTTTCATCGCCAATAAGAAGGTCAGAGGGATACAGTAAACTGGAAGTGAAGCATCGGAATCTATACCTAGTGTCACAGAAATGGTTCAAAACATAGACTGTAAGAAGATTCAGTCTTCCTGTACTTAAGTCGGCATTGTGCGTTTTGTATTTAATTCCGATGCAATATCTGTGTTTCATCGTCAATAAGATGAGCAGAGGGATATAGTAAACATGACGTGAATCATCGGAAACTATAACTAGTCTCACAGGAATGGTTCAAAACATAGACAGTAATAAGAGCCAGTCTTCTTGTACTTGAGTCGGCATTGAGCCTTTTGTATTTAATTCCAATGCAATTTCTGTGTTTCATCGTCAATAAGAAGGTCAGAGGGATACAGTAAACCTGAAGTGCAGCATCGGAATCTATAACTAGTGTCACAGAAATGGTTCAAAGCATAGACAGTAGGAAGAGTCAGTCATCTAGTACTTAAGTCGGCATTGTGCCTTTTGTATTCAATTCCGATGCAATTTCTGTGTTTCATCGTCAACAATAAGGTCACAGGTATACAGTAAACCTGAAGTGAAGCATTGGAATCGATAACTAGTGTCACCGGAATGGTTCAATGCATAGATAGTAAGAAGAGTCAGTTTTCTTATACTTAAGTCGGCATTGTGCCTTTCGTATTTAATTCCGATGCAATTTCTGTGTTTCATCGTCAATATGAAGGTCAGAGGGATACAGTAAACCTGAGTGAAGTATCGCAATCTATAACTAGTGTAACAGGATTGGTTCAAGTCATATACAGTAAGAAGAGTCAGTTTTCTTGTACTTAAGTCGGCATTGTGCCTTTTGTATTTAATTCGGATGCAATTTCTGTGTATCATCGTCAATAAGAAGGACAGTGGGATACAGTGAACCTGAAGTGAAGAATCGGAATCTATAACTAGTGTCACAAGAATGGTTCAATACATAGAGAGTAAGAAGAGTCAGTTTTCTTGTACTTAAGTCGGCATTGTGCCATTTGTATTTAATTACGCTACAATTTCAGTGTTTCATCGTCAATAAGAAGAGCAGAGGGATACAGTAAACCTGAAGTGAAGCATCGGAATCTGTAACTAGTGTCACAGGAATAGTTCAAAACATAGACAGTAAGAAGAGCCAGTCTTCTTGTACTTGAGTCGGCATTGAGCCTTTTGTATTTAATTCCGATGCAATTTCTGTGCTACTTCGTCAATTAGACGGTCAGAGGGTTACAGTAAAGTTGAAGTGAAGCATCGGAATCTATAACTAGTGTCACACGAATGGTTCAAAACATAGACAGTAAGAAGAGTCAGTTTACTTGTACTTAAGTCGGCATTGTGCCTTTTGTTTGCATTCCGATGCAATTTCTGTGTTTCATCGTCAATAAGAAGGTCAGAGGGATACAGTAACCTGAAGTGAAGCATCGGAATCTATAACTAGTGTCACAGGAATGGTTCAAAACATAGACAGTAAGAAGAGACCGTTTTTCTTGCACTTAAGTTGGCATTGTGCGTTTTGTATTTCATTCCGATGCAATTTCTGTGTTTCTCCGTCAATAAGAAGGTCAGAGGGATACAGTAAACCTGAAGTAAAGCATCGGAATCTATAACTAGTGTCACAGGAATGGTTCAAAACATAGACAGTAAGAAGAGTCAATTTTCTTGTACTTAAGTCGGCGTTGTGCCGTTTGTATTTAATTCCGATGCAATTTCTGTGTTTCATCGTCAACAAGAAGGTTAGAGGGATACAGTCAACCTGAAGTGAAGCATCGGAATCTATAACTAGTGTCACAGGAATGGTTCAAAACATAGACAGTAAGAAGAGCCAGTCTTCTTGTACTTGAGTCGGCATTGAGCCTTTTGTATTTAATTCCGATGCAATTTCTGTGTTTCATCGTCAATAAGAAGCTCAGAGGGATACAGTAAACCTGAAGTGAAGCATCGGAATCTATAACTAGTGTCACAGAAATGGTTCAAAGCATAGACAGTAGGAAGAGTCAGTCATCTAGTACTTATGTCGGCATTGTGCCTTTTGTATTTAATTCCGATGCAATTTCCGTGTTTCATCGTCAATAAGAAGGTCAGAGGGATACAGTAAACCTGAAGTGAAGCATCGGAATCTATAACTAGTGTCACAGGAATGGTTCAAAACATAGATAGTAAGAAGAGTCAGTTTTCTTGTACTTATGTCGGCATTGTGCCTTTTGTATTCAATTCCGATGCAATTTCTGTGTTTCATCGTCAACAAGAAGGTCACAGGTATACAGAAAACCTGAAGTGAAGCATTGGAATCGATAACTAGTGTCACCGAAACGGTTCAATGCGTAGACAGTAAGAAGAGTCAGTTTTCTTATACTTAAGTCGGCAATGTGCCTTTCGTATATAATTCCGATGCAATTTCTGTGTTTCATCGTCAATATGAAGGTCAGAGGGATACAGTAAAGCTGAAGAGAAGTATCGCAATCTATAACTAGTGTAACAGGAATGGTTCAAGTCATATACAGTAAGAAGAGTCAGTTTTCTTGTACTTAAGTCGGCATTGTGCCTTTTGTATTTAATTCCGATGCAATTTCTGTGTTTCATCGTCAATACGAAGGACAGTGGGATGCAGTGAACCTGAAGTGAAGAATCGGAGTCTATAACTAGTGTCACAAGAATGGTTCAATACATAGAGAGTAAGAAGAGTCAGTTTTCTTGTACTTAAGTCGGCATTGTGCCATTTGTATTTAATTACGCTGCAATTTCAGTGTTTCATGGTCAATAAGAAGGTCAGAGGGATAAAATAACCTGAAGTAAAGCATCGGAATCTATAACTAGTGTCACAGGAATGGTTCAAAACATTGACAGTAAGAAGAGTCAGTTTTCTTGTACTTAAGTCGGCATTGTGCTTTTTGTATTTAATTCCTATGCAATTTCTCTGTGTCATCGTCAATACGAAGGACAGAGAGATACAGTAAACCTGAAGTGTAACATCGGAATCTATAACTAGTGTAACAGGAATGGTTCAAATCATAGACAGTAAGATGAGTCAGTTTACTTGTACTTATGTCGGCATTGTGCCTTTTGTATTCAATTCCGATGCAATTTCTGTGTTTCATCGACAACAAGAAGGTCACAGGTATACAGAAAACCTGAAGTGAAGCAGTGGAATCGATAACTAGTGTCACCGAAACGGTTCAATGCATAGACAGTAAGAAGAGTCAGTTTTCTTATACTTAAGTCGGCATTGTGCCTTTCGTATATAATTCCGATGCAATTTCTGTGTTTCATCGTCAATATGAAGGTCAGAGGGGTACAGTAAAGCTGAAGTGAAGTATCGCAATCTATAACTAGTGTAACAGGAATGGTTCAAGTCATATACAGTAAGAAGTGTCAGTTATCTTGTACTTAAGTCGGCATTGTGCCTTTTGTATTTAATTCCGATGCAATTTCTGTGTTTCATCGTCAATAAGAAGGACAGTGGGATGCAGTGAACCTGAAGTGAAGAATCGGAATCTATAACTAGTGTCACAAGAATGGTTCAATACATAGAGAGTAAGAAGAGTCAGTTTTCTTGTACTTAAGTCGGCATTGTGCCATTTGTATTTAATTACGCTGCAATTTCAGTGTTTCATCGTCAATAAGAAGGTCAGAGGGATAAAATAACCTGAAGTAAAGCATCGGAATCTTCAACTAGTGTCACAGGAATGTTTCAAACATAGACATTAAGATGAGTCAATTTTTTTGTACTTAAGTCGGCATTGTGCCTATTGTATTTAATTCCGAAGCAATTTCTGTGTTTCATCGTCAATAAGAAGGTCAGAGGGATACAGTAAACCGGAAGTGAAGCATCGGAATCTGTAACTATTGTCACAGGAATGGTTCAAAACATAGACAGTAAGAAGAGTCAGTTTTCTTGTGCTTAAGTCGGCATTGTGTCTTTTGTATTTAATTCCGATGCAATTTCTGTGTTTCATCGTCAATAAGAAGGACAGAGGGATACATTAAACTGAAGTGAAGTATCGGAATCAATAACTAGTATCCCAGAAATGGATCAAAACATAGACAGTAAGAAGAGTCAGTTTTCTTGTACTTAAGTCGGCATTGTGCCATTTGTATTAAATTCGGATGCAATTTCTGTGTTTCATCTTCAATAAGAAGTTCCAAGGGATACAGTAAACCTGAAGTGAAGCATCAGAATCTAAAACTAGACTCACAGGAGACGTTCAAATCATAGAAAGTTAGAGTGTCAGTCCTCTTGCACGTAAGTTGGCATTGTGCCTTTTGTATTACATTCGGATGCAAACTCTATGTTTCATCGTCAATAATAAGGTCCAAGGGATACAGTAAACCTGAAGTGAAGCATCGGAATCTAAAACTGGACTCACAGGAGAGGTTCAAAACATAGAAAGTTAGAGTGTCAGTCCTCTTCCACTTATGTCGGCGTGGTGCGTTTTGAATTTAATTCCGATGCAACTTCTGTGTTTCATCGTCAATAAGAAGGTGCAAGGTATACAGTTACCTGAAGTGTAGCATCGGAATCTGAAACTGGACTCACAGGAGAGGTTCAAATCATAGAAAGTGAGAGACTCAGTCCTCTTGTACTTAAGTCGCCATTGTGCCATTTGTATAAAATTCGGATGCAATTTCTGTGTTTCATCGTCAATAAGAAGGTCCAAGGGATACAGTAAACCTGAAGTGAATCATCGGAACCTAAAACTGGACTCACAGGAGAGATTCAAATCATAGATAGTTAGAGTGTCAGTCCTCTTGTACTTAAGTCGCCATTGTGCCATTTGTATTAAATTCAGATGCAATTTCTGTGTTTCATCGTCAATAAGAAGGTCCAAGGGATACAGTAAACCTGAAGTGAAGCATCAGAACCTAAAACTGGACTCACAGGAGAGATTCAAATCATAGATAGTTAGAGTGTCAGTCCTCTTGTACTTAAGTCGGTATTGTGCCTTTTGTATTAAATTCGGATGCAATTTCTGTGTTTCATCGTCAATAAGAAGGTCCAAGGGATACAGTAAACCTGAAGTACAGCATCGGAATCGAAAACTGGACTCACAGGAGAGGTTCAAATCATAGAAAGATAGAGTGTCAGTCCTCTCGAACTTAAGTCGGAATTGCGCCTTTTGTATTATATTCGGATGCAAACTCTGTGTTTCATCGTCAATAAGATGGTCCAAGGGATACAGTAAACCTGAAGTGAAGCATTGGATTCTAAAACTGGAATCACAGGAGAGGTTCAAATTATAGAAAGTTTGAGTGTCAGTCCTCTTGTACTTAAGTCGGCATTGTGCCTTTTGAATTTAATTCCGATGCAATTGCTGTGTTTCATCGTCAATAAGATGGTCCCAGGGATACAGTAAACCTTAAGCGAAGCATCGGAATCTGAAACTGGACTCACAGGAGAGGTTCAAATCATAGAAATTGAGAGTGTCGGTCCTCTTGTACTTAAATCGGCATTGTGCCATCTGTATTAAATTCGGATGCAATTTCTGTGTTTCATCGTCAATAAGAAGGTCCAAGGGATACAGTAAACCTGAAGTGAAGCATCGGAATCTAAAACTGGACTCACAGGAGAGGTTCAAATCATAGAAAGTTAGAGTGTCAGTCCTCTTTTACTTAAGTCATCATTGTGCCTTTTTTATTAACTTCCGATGCAATTTCTATGTTTCATCGTCAATAAGAAGGTGCAAGATATACAGTAAACCTGAAGTGAAGCATCGGAATCTAAAACCGGACTCATAGGAGAGGTTCAAATCATGGAAAGTGAGAGTGTCAGTCCTCTTGTACTTAAGTCGGCATTGTGCTATTTGTATAAAATTCGGATGCACTTTCTGTGTTTCATCTTCAATAAGAAGGTCCAAGGGATACAGTAAACCTGAAGTGAAGCATCGGATTCTAAAACTGGACTCACAGGAGAGGTTCCAATCATAGAAAGTGAGAGTGTCAGTCCTCTTGTACTTAAGGCGGCATTGTGACTATTGTATTAAAATCGGATGCAATTTCTGTGATTCATCGTCAATAAGAAGGTCCAAGGGATACAGTAAACCTGAAGTGAAGCATCAGAATCAAAAACTGGACTCACAGGAGAGGTTCAATCATAGAGAGTTAGAGTGTCTCTCCTCTTGTACTTAAGTCGGTATTGTGCCTTTTGTATTAAATTCGGATGTGATTTCTGTGTTTCCTCGTTAATAAGAAGGTCCAAGGGATACAGTAAACCTGAAGTGAAGCATCGGAACCTAAAACTGGACTCACAGGAGGGGTTCAAATCATAGAAAGTTAGAGTATCAGTCCTCTTGTACTTTGGTCGGCATTGTGCCATTTGTATTAAATTCGGATACAATTTCTGTCTTTCATCTTCAATAAGAAAGTCCAAGGGATACAGTAAACCTGAAGTGAAGCATCGGAAACTAAAACTGGACTAACAGGAGAGGTTCAAGTCATAGAAAGTGAGAGTGTCAGTCCTCTTGTACTTAAGTCGGCATTGTGCCATTTGTATTAAATTCGGGTGCAATTTCTGTGTTTCATCGTCAATACGAAGGTCCAGGGGATACAGTAAACCTGAAGTGAAGCATCGGAATCTAAAACTGGACTCACAGGAAAGATTCAAATCATAGAAAGTGAGATTGTCAGTCCTCTTGTACTAAAGTCGGTATTGTGCCTTTTGGATTAAATTCGGATGCATTTTCTGTGTTTCATCGTCAATAAAAAGGTCCAAGGCATACAGTAAACCTGAAGTGAATCATCGGAATCTAAAACTGGACTCACAGGAGAGGTTCTAATCATAGAAAGTTAGAGTGTCAGTCCTCTTGTACTTATGTAGGCGTGGTGCCTTTTGAATTTAAATCCGATGCAACTTCTGTGTTTCATCGTCAATAAGAAGGTGCAAGGTATACAGTAAACCTGAAGTGAAGCATAGGAATTTGAAACTGGACTCACAGGCGAGGTTCAAATCATAGAAAGTGAGAGTCTCAGTACTCTTGTACTTAAGTCGCTATTGTGCCTTTTGTATTAAATTCGGATGCAATATCTGTGTTTCATCGTCAATAAGAAGGTCCAAGGGATACAGTAAACCTGAAGTGAAGCATCGGAATCTAAGAGTGGACTCACAGGAGAGGTTCAAATCATAGAAAGTTAGAGTGTCAGTCCTCTTGTACTTAAGTCCTTATTGTGCCTTTTGGATTAAATTCGGATGCAATTTCTGTGTTTCATCGTCAATACGAAGGTCCAAGGGATACAGTAAACCTGAAGTGAAGCATCGGAATCTAAAACTGGACTGAATGGAGATGTTCAAATCATAGAAATTGAGAGTGTCAGTCCTCTTGCACTTAGGTCGGCATTGTGCCTTTTGTATTAAATGCGGATGCATACCCTGTGTTTCATCGTCAATAAGAAGGACCAAGGGATACAGTAAACCTGAAGTGAAGCATCGCAATCCAAAACTGGACTCACAGGATAGGTTCAAATCATAGAAAGTTAGAGTGTCAGTCCTCTTGTACTTAATTCGGCGTGGTTCCTTTTGAATATAATTCCCATGCAACTTCTGTGTTTCATCGTCGATAAGAAGGTGCAAGGTATACAGTAAACCTGAAGTGAAGCATCGGAATCTAAAACTGGACTCACAGGAGAGGTTCAAATCATAGAAAGTGAGAGTGTCAGTCCTCTTGTACTTAAGTCACCATTGTGCCTTTTGTATTAAATTCGGATGCAAATTCTGTGTTTCATCGTCAATAAGATGGTCCAAGGGACACAGTAAACCTGAAGTAAAGCATCGGAATCTAAAACTGGACTCACAGGAGAGGTTCAAATCATAGAAAGTTAGAGTGTCACTCCTCTTGTACTTAAGTCGGTATTGTGCCTTTTGGATTAAATTCGGATGCATTTTCTGTGTTTCATCGTCAATCAAAAGGTCCAAGGCATACAGTAAACCTGAAGTGAAGCATCGGAATCTAAAACTGGACTCACAGGAGAGGTTCAAATCATAGAATGTTAGAGTGTCAGTCCTCTTGTACTTATGTCGTCGTGGTGCCTTTTGAATTTATTTCCGATGCAACTTCTGTGTTTCCATCGTCAATAAGAAGGTGCAAGGTATACAGTAAACTGAAGTGAAGCATCGGAATCTGAAACTGGACTCACAGGAGAGGTTGAAATCATAGAAAGTGAAAGTCTCAGTACTCTTGTACTTAAGTCGCCATTGTGCCTTTTGTATTAAATTCGGATGCAAACTCTGTGTTTCATCGTCAATAAGAAGGTCCAAGGGATACAGTAAACTTGAAGTGAAGCATCGGAATCGAAAACTGGACCCACAGGAGAGGTTCAAATCATAGAAATTTTGAGTGTCAGTCCTCTTGTACTTAAGTCGGCATTGTGCCTTTTGAATTTAATTCCGATGCAATAACTGTGTTACATCGTCAATAAGAAGGTCCAAGGGATACAGCAAACCTGAAGTGAAGCATCGGCATCTAAAACTGGACTCGCAGGAGATGTTCAAATCATAGAAAGTGAGAGTGTCGGTCCTCTTGTTCTTAAGTCGGCATTGGGTCATTTGTATTAAATTCGGATGCAATTTCTGTGTTTCATCGTTAATAAGAAAGTCCAAGGTATACAGCAAACCTGAACTGAAGCATCGGAATCGAAAACTGGAAAAAACAGGAGTGGTTCAAATCATAGAAAGTTTGAGTGTCAGTCCTCTTGTACTTAATTCGGTATTGTGCCTTTTGGATTAAATTCAGATGCAATTTCTGTGTTTCATCGTCAATAAGAAGGTCCAAGGGATACAGTAAACCTGAAGTGAAGCATCGGAATCTAAAACTGGACTGACAGGAGAGGTTCAAATCATAGAAAGTGAGAGTGTCAGTCCTCTTGCACTTAAGTCGGCATTGTGACTTTTGTATTAAATTCGGATGCAAACCCTGTGTTTCATCGTGAATAAGAAGGTCCAAGGGATACAGTAAATCTGAAGTGAAGCATCGGAATCTAAAACTGGACTCACAGGAGAGGTTCAAATCAAAGAAAGTTAGAGTGTCAGTCCTCTTGTACTTAAATCGGCGTGGTGCCATTTGAATTTAATTCCCATGCAACTTCTGTGTTTCATCGTCAATAAGAAGATGCAAGGTATACAGTAAACCTGAAGTGAAGCATCGGAATCTAAAACTGGACTCACAGGAGAGGTTCAAATCATAGAAAGTGAGAGTGTCAGTCCTCTTGTACTTAAGTCGCCATTGTGCCTTTTGTATTAAATTCGGATGCAATTTCTGTGTTTCATCGTCAATAAGAAGGTCCAAGGGACACAGTAAACCTGAAGTGAAGCATCGGAATCTAAAACTAGACTCACAAGAGAGGTACAAATCATAGAAAGTTAGAGTGTCAGTCCTCTTGCACGTAAGTCGGCATTGTGCCTTTTGTATTAAATTCGGATGCAAACTCTGTGTTTCATCGTCAATAAGAACGTGCAAAGGATACAGCAAACCTGAAGTGAAGCATCGGAATCTAAAAATGGACTCACAGGAGAGGTTCAAAACATAGAAAGTTAGAGTGTCAGTCCTCTTGTACTTATCTCAGCGTGGTGCCTTTTGAATTTATTTCCGATGCAACTTCTGTGTTTCGTCGTCAATAAGAAGGTCCAAGGGATACAGTAAACCTGAAGTGAAGCATTGGAATCTAAAACTGGACTCACAGGAGAGGTTCAAATCATAGAAAGTGAGAGTGTCAGTCCTCTTGTACTTAAGTTGGCATAGTGCCATTTGTATTAAATTCGGATGCAATTTCTGTGTTTCATCTTCAATAAGAAGGTCCAAGGGATACAATAAACCTGAAGTGAAGCATCGGAATCTAAAACGAGACCCACAGGAGAGGTTCAAATCATAGAAATTTAGAGTGTCAGTCCTCATGCACGTAATTCGGCATTGTGCCTTTTGTATTAAATTCGGATGCAAACTCTGTGTTTCATCGTCAATAAGAAGGTCCAAGGGATACAGTAAACCTGAAGTGAAGCATCGGAATCTAAAACTGGAATCACAGGAGAGGCTCAAATCATAGAAAGTTAGAGTGGTAGTCCTCTTGTACTTAAGTCGGCATTGTGCCTTTTGTATTAAATTCGGATGCAGACTCTGTGTTTCATCGTCAATAAGAAGGTCCAAGGCATACAGTAAACCTGAAGTGAAGCATCGGAATCTAAAAGTGGACTCTCAGGAGAGATTCATATCATAGATATAGTGTCACTCCTTTTGTACTTAAGTCGGTATTGTGCCTTTTGTATTAAATTCGGATGCAATTTCTGTGTTTTATCGTCAATAAGAAGGTCCAAGGGATACAGTAAATCTGAAGTGAAGCATCGGAATCTAAAACTGGACTCACGGGAGAAGTTCAAATCATAGAAAGTGAGAGTGTCAGTCCTCTTGTACTTAAGTCGCCATTGTGCCTTTTGTATTAAATTCGGATGCAATTTCTGTGTTTCATCGTAAATAAGAAGGTCCAAGGGATACAGTAAACCTGAAGTAAAGCATCGGAATCTAAAACTGGACTCACAGGAGAGGTTCAAATCATAGAAAGTTAGAGTGTCAGTCCTCTTGCACGTAAATCGGCATTGTGCCTTTTGTATTAAATTCGGATGCAAACTCTGTGTTTCATCGTCAATAAGAAGGTCCAAGGGATACAATAAACCTGAAGTGAAGCATCGGAATCTAAAACGAGACCCACAGGAGAGGTTCAAATCATAGAAATTTAGAGTGTCAGTCCTCTTGCACGTAAGTCGGCATTGTGCCTTTTGTATTAAATTCGGATGCAAACTCTGTGTTTCATCGTCAATAAGAAGGCCCAAGGGATACAGTAAACCTGAAGTGAAGCATCGGAATCTAAAACTGGAATCACAGGAGAGGTTCAAATCATAGAAAGTTAGAGTATCAGTCCTCTTGTACTTTGGTCGGCATTGTGCCATTTGTATTAAATTCGGATACAATTTCTGTCTTTCATCTTCAATAAGAAAGTCCAAGGGATACAGTAAACCTGAAGTGAAGCATCGGAAACTAAAACTGGACTAACAGGAGAGGTTCAAGTCATAGAAAGTGAGAGTGTCAGTCCTCTTGTACTTAAGTCGGCATTGTGCCATTTGTATTAAATTCGGGTGCAATTTCTGTGTTTCATCGTCAATACGAAGGTCCAGGGGATACAGTAAACCTGAAGTGAAGCATCGGAATCTAAAACTGGACTCACAGGAAAGATTCAAATCATAGAAAGTGAGATTGTCAGTCCTCTTGTACTAAAGTCGGTATTGTGCCTTTTGGATTAAATTCGGATGCATTTTCTGTGTTTCATCGTCAATAAAAAGGTCCAAGGCATACAGTAAACCTGAAGTGAATCATCGGAATCTAAAACTGGACTCACAGGAGAGGTTCTAATCATAGAAAGTTAGAGTGTCAGTCCTCTTGTACTTATGTAGGCGTGGTGCCTTTTGAATTTAAATCCGATGCAACTTCTGTGTTTCATCGTCAATAAGAAGGTGCAAGGTATACAGTAAACCTGAAGTGAAGCATAGGAATTTGAAACTGGACTCACAGGCGAGGTTCAAATCATAGAAAGTGAGAGTCTCAGTACTCTTGTACTTAAGTCGCTATTGTGCCTTTTGTATTAAATTCGGATGCAATATCTGTGTTTCATCGTCAATAAGAAGGTCCAAGGGATACAGTTAACCTGAAGTGAAGCATCGGAATCTAAGAGTGGACTCACAGGAGAGGTTCAAATCATAGAAAGTTAGAGTGTCAGTCCTCTTGTACTTAAGTCCTTATTGTGCCTTTTGGATTAAATTCGGATGCAATTTCTGTGTTTCATCGTCAATACGAAGGTCCAAGGGATACAGTAAACCTGAAGTGAAGCATCGGAATCTAAAACTGGACTGAATGGAGATGTTCAAATCATAGAAATTGAGAGTGTCAGTCCTCTTGCACTTAGGTCGGCATTGTGCCTTTTGTATTAAATGCGGATGCATACCCTGTGTTTCATCGTCAATAAGAAGGACCAAGGGATACAGTAAACCTGAAGTGAAGCATCGCAATCCAAAACTGGACTCACAGGATAGGTTCAAATCATAGAAAGTTAGAGTGTCAGTCCTCTTGTACTTAATTCGGCGTGGTTCCTTTTGAATATAATTCCCATGCAACTTCTGTGTTTCATCGTCGATAAGAAGGTGCAAGGTATACAGTAAACCTGAAGTGAAGCATCGGAATCTAAAACTGGACTCACAGGAGAGGTTCAAATCATAGAAAGTGAGAGTGTCAGTCCTCTTGTACTTAAGTCACCATTGTGCCTTTTGTATTAAATTCGGATGCAAATTCTGTGTTTCATCGTCAATAAGATGGTCCAAGGGACACAGTAAACCTGAAGTAAAGCATCGGAATCTAAAACTGGACTCACAGGAGAGGTTCAAATCATAGAAAGTTAGAGTGTCACTCCTCTTGTACTTAAGTCGGTATTGTGCCTTTTGGATTAAATTCGGATGCATTTTCTGTGTTTCATCGTCAATCAAAAGGTCCAAGGCATACAGTAAACCTGAAGTGAAGCATCGGAATCTAAAACTGGACTCACAGGAGAGGTTCAAATCATAGAATGTTAGAGTGTCAGTCCTCTTGTACTTATGTCGTCGTGGTGCCTTTTGAATTTATTTCCGATGCAACTTCTGTGTTTCCATCGTCAATAAGAAGGTGCAAGGTATACAGTAAACTGAAGTGAAGCATCGGAATCTGAAACTGGACTCACAGGAGAGGTTGAAATCATAGAAAGTGAAAGTCTCAGTACTCTTGTACTTAAGTCGCCATTGTGCCTTTTGTATTAAATTCGGATGCAAACTCTGTGTTTCATCGTCAATAAGAAGGTCCAAGGGATACAGTAAACTTGAAGTGAAGCATCGGAATCGAAAACTGGACCCACAGGAGAGGTTCAAATCATAGAAATTTTGAGTGTCAGTCCTCTTGTACTTAAGTCGGCATTGTGCCTTTTGAATTTAATTCCGATGCAATAACTGTGTTACATCGTCAATAAGAAGGTCCAAGGGATACAGCAAACCTGAAGTGAAGCATCGGCATCTAAAACTGGACTCGCAGGAGATGTTCAAATCATAGAAAGTGAGAGTGTCGGTCCTCTTGTTCTTAAGTCGGCATTGGGTCATTTGTATTAAATTCGGATGCAATTTCTGTGTTTCATCGTTAATAAGAAAGTCCAAGGTATACAGCAAACCTGAACTGAAGCATCGGAATCGAAAACTGGAAAAAACAGGAGTGGTTCAAATCATAGAAAGTTTGAGTGTCAGTCCTCTTGTACTTAATTCGGTATTGTGCCTTTTGGATTAAATTCAGATGCAATTTCTGTGTTTCATCGTCAATAAGAAGGTCCAAGGGATACAGTAAACCTGAAGTGAAGCATCGGAATCTAAAACTGGACTGACAGGAGAGGTTCAAATCATAGAAAGTGAGAGTGTCAGTCCTCTTGCACTTAAGTCGGCATTGTGACTTTTGTATTAAATTCGGATGCAAACCCTGTGTTTCATCGTGAATAAGAAGGTCCAAGGGATACAGTAAATCTGAAGTGAAGCATCGGAATCTAAAACTGGACTCACAGGAGAGGTTCAAATCAAAGAAAGTTAGAGTGTCAGTCCTCTTGTACTTAAATCGGCGTGGTGCCATTTGAATTTAATTCCCATGCAACTTCTGTGTTTCATCGTCAATAAGAAGATGCAAGGTATACAGTAAACCTGAAGTGAAGCATCGGAATCTAAAACTGGACTCACAGGAGAGGTTCAAATCATAGAAAGTGAGAGTGTCAGTCCTCTTGTACTTAAGTCGCCATTGTGCCTTTTGTATTAAATTCGGATGCAATTTCTGTGTTTCATCGTCAATAAGAAGGTCCAAGGGACACAGTAAACCTGAAGTGAAGCATCGGAATCTAAAACTAGACTCACAAGAGAGGTACAAATCATAGAAAGTTAGAGTGTCAGTCCTCTTGCACGTAAGTCGGCATTGTGCCTTTTGTATTAAATTCGGATGCAAACTCTGTGTTTCATCGTCAATAAGAACGTGCAAAGGATACAGCAAACCTGAAGTGAAGCATCGGAATCTAAAAATGGACTCACAGGAGAGGTTCAAAACATAGAAAGTTAGAGTGTCAGTCCTCTTGTACTTATCTCAGCGTGGTGCCTTTTGAATTTATTTCCGATGCAACTTCTGTGTTTCGTCGTCAATAAGAAGGTCCAAGGGATACAGTAAACCTGAAGTGAAGCATTGGAATCTAAAACTGGACTCACAGGAGAGGTTCAAATCATAGAAAGTGAGAGTGTCAGTCCTCTTGTACTTAAGTTGGCATAGTGCCATTTGTATTAAATTCGGATGCAATTTCTGTGTTTCATCTTCAATAAGAAGGTCCAAGGGATACAATAAACCTGAAGTGAAGCATCGGAATCTAAAACGAGACCCACAGGAGAGGTTCAAATCATAGAAATTTAGAGTGTCAGTCCTCATGCACGTAATTCGGCATTGTGCCTTTTGTATTAAATTCGGATGCAAACTCTGTGTTTCATCGTCAATAAGAAGGTCCAAGGGATACAGTAAACCTGAAGTGAAGCATCGGAATCTAAAACTGGAATCACAGGAGAGGCTCAAATCATAGAAAGTTAGAGTGGTAGTCCTCTTGTACTTAAGTCGGCATTGTGCCTTTTGTATTAAATTCGGATGCAGACTCTGTGTTTCATCGTCAATAAGAAGGTCCAAGGCATACAGTAAACCTGAAGTGAAGCATCGGAATCTAAAAGTGGACTCTCAGGAGAGATTCATATCATAGATATAGTGTCACTCCTTTTGTACTTAAGTCGGTATTGTGCCTTTTGTATTAAATTCGGATGCAATTTCTGTGTTTTATCGTCAATAAGAAGGTCCAAGGGATACAGTAAATCTGAAGTGAAGCATCGGAATCTAAAACTGGACTCACGGGAGAAGTTCAAATCATAGAAAGTGAGAGTGTCAGTCCTCTTGTACTTAAGTCGCCATTGTGCCTTTTGTATTAAATTCGGATGCAATTTCTGTGTTTCATCGTAAATAAGAAGGTCCAAGGGATACAGTAAACCTGAAGTAAAGCATCGGAATCTAAAACTGGACTCACAGGAGAGGTTCAAATCATAGAAAGTTAGAGTGTCAGTCCTCTTGCACGTAAATCGGCATTGTGCCTTTTGTATTAAATTCGGATGCAAACTCTGTGTTTCATCGTCAATAAGAAGGTCCAAGGGATACAATAAACCTGAAGTGAAGCATCGGAATCTAAAACGAGACCCACAGGAGAGGTTCAAATCATAGAAATTTAGAGTGTCAGTCCTCTTGCACGTAAGTCGGCATTGTGCCTTTTGTATTAAATTCGGATGCAAACTCTGTGTTTCATCGTCAATAAGAAGGCCCAAGGGATACAGTAAACCTGAAGTGAAGCATCGGAATCTAAAACTGGAATCACAGGAGAGGTTCAAATCATAGAAAGTTAGAGTGGTAGTCCTCTTGTACTTAAGTCGGCATTGTGCCTTTTGTATTAAATTCGGATGCAAACTCTGTGTTTCATCGTCAATAAGAAGGTCCAAGGCATACAGTAAACCTGAAGTGAAGCATCGGAATCTAAATGTGGACTCACAGGAGAGATTCAAATCATAGATATAGTGTCACTCCTCTTGTACTTAAGTCGGTATTGTGGCTTTTGTATTAAATTCGGATGCAATTTCTGTGTTTTATCGTCAATAAGAAGGTCCAAGGGATACAGTAAATCTGAAGTGAAGCATCGGAATCTAAAACTGGACGCACGGGAGAAGTTCAAATCATAGAAAGTGAGAGTGTCAGTCCTCTTGTACTTAAGTCGCCATTGTGCCTTTTGTATTAAATTCGGATGCAATTTCTGTGTTTCATCGTAAATAAGAAGGTCCAAGGGATACAGTAAACCTGAAGTAAAGCATCGGAATCTAAAACTGGACTCACAGGAGAGGTTCAAATCATAGAAAGTTTGAGTGTCAGTCCTCTTGCACGTAAATCGGCATTGTGCCTTTTGTATTAAATTCGGATGCAAACTCTGTGTTTCATCGTCAATAAGAAGGTCCAAGGGATACAGTAAACCTGAAGTGAAGCATCGGAATCTAAAAATGGACTCACAGGAGAGGTTCAAAACATAGATAGTTGGAGTGTCAGTCCTCTTGTACTTAAGTCGGCGTGGTGCCTTTTGAATTTAATTCCGATGCAACTTCTGTGTTTCATCGTCAATAAGAAGGTGCAAGGTATACAGTAAACCTGAAGTGAAGCACCGGAATCTAAAACTGGACTCACAGGAGAGGTTCAAATCATAGAAAGTTAGAGTGGGAGTCCTCTTGTACTTAAGTCGGCATTGTGCCTTTTGTATTAAATTCGGATGCAAACTCTGTGTTTCATCGTCAATAAGAAGGTCCAAGGCATACAGTAAACCTGAAGTGAAGCATCGGAATCGAAAACTGGACCCACAGGAGAGGTTCAAATCATAGAAATGTTGAGTGTCAGTCCTCTTGTACTTAAGTCGGCATTGTGCCTTTCGAATTTAATTCCGATGCAATAACTGTGTTTCATCGTCAATAAGAAGGTCCAAGGGATACAGCAAACCTGAAGTGAAGCATCGGCATCTAAAACTGGACTCGCAGGAGATGTTCAAATCATAGAAAGTGAGAGTGTCGGTCCTCTTGTACTTAAGTCGGCATTGGGTCATTTGTATTAAATTTGGATGCAATTTCTGTGTTTCATCGTTAATATGAAAGTCCAAGGTATACAGCAAACCTGAAGTGAAGCATCGGAATCGAAAACTGGACCCACAGGAGAGGTTCAAATCATAGAAAGTTTGAGTGTCAGTCCTCTTGTACTTAATTCGGTATTGTGCCTCTTGGATTAAATTCGGATGCAATTTCTGTGTTTCATCGTCAATAAGAAGGTCCAAGGGATACAGTAAACCTGAAGTGAAGCAACGGAATCTAAAACTGGACTGACAGGAGAGGTTCAAATCATAGAAAGTTAGAGTGGTAGTCCTCTTGTACTTAAGTCGGCATTGTGCCTTTTGTATTAAATTCGGATGCAAACTCTGTGCTTCATCGTCAATAAGAAGGTCCAAGGCATACAGTAAACCTGAAGTGAAGCATCGGAATCGAAAACTGGACCCACAGGAGAGGTTCAAATCATAGAAAGTTAGAGTGTCAGTCCTCTTGCACGTTAGTCGGCATTGTGCCTTTTCTATTAAATTCGGATGCAAACTCTGTGTTTCATCGTCAATAAGAAGGTCCAAGGGATACAGTAAACCTGAAGTGAAGCATCGGAATCTAAAAATGGACTCACAGGAGAGGTTCCAAACATAGAAAGTTGGAGTGTCAGTCCTCTTGTACTTAAGTCGGCGTGGTGCCTTTTGAATTTAATTCCGATGCAATTTCTGTGTTACATTGTCAATAAGAAGGTTCAAGGGATACAGTAAACCTGAAGTTAAGCATCAGAATCTAAAACTGGACTCAAAGGAGAGGTTCAAATCATAGAAAGTGAGAGAGTCAGTCCACTTTTACTTAAGCAGCATTGTGCGTTTTGAATTTAATTCCGATGCAATTTCTGTGTTTCATCGTCAATAAGAAGGTCCAAGGGATACAGTAATCCTGGAGTGAAACATCGGAATCTAAAACTGGACTCACAGGAGAGATTCAAATCATAGATATAGTGTCACTCCTCTTGTACTTAAGTCGGTATTGTGCCTTTTGAATTAAATTCGGATGCAATTTCTGTGTTAAATCGTCAATAAGAAGGGCCAAGGGATACAGTGAATATGAAGTGAAGCATCGGAATCTAAAACTGGACTCACGGGAGAGGTTCAAATCATAGAAAGATAGAGCGTCAGTCCTCTTGTACTTAAGACGGCACTGTGATTTTTGAATTTAATTCCGATGCAATTTCTGTGTTTCATCGTCAATAAGAAGGTCCAAGGGATACAGTAAACCTGAAGTTAAGCATCAGAATCTAAAACTGGAGTCACAGGAGAGGTTCAAATCATAGAAAGTGAGAGAGTCAGTCCACTTTTACTTAAGCAGCATTGTGCGTTTTGAATTTAATTCCGATGTAATTTCTGTGTTTCATCGTCAATAAGAAGGTCCAAGGATACAGTAAACCTGAAGTGAAGCATCGGAATCTAAAACTGGACTAAGAGGATAGGTTCAAATCATAGAAAGTGAGAGTGTCAGTCCTCTTGCACTTAAGTCGGCATTGTGCCTTTTGTATTAGATTCGAATGCAATTCCTGTGATTCATAGTCAATAAGAAGGTCCAAGGGATACAGTAAACCTGAAGTGAAACATCGGAACCTAAAACTGGACTCACAGGAGAGGTTCAAATCGTAGAAAGTTAGAGTGTCATTCCTCTTGTACTTAAGTCGGTATTTTGCCATTTGTATTAAATACGGATACAATTTCTGTGTTTTTTCGTCAATAAGAAGCTCAAAGGGATACAGTTAACCTGAAGTGAAGCATCCGAATCTAAAACTGACCTCACAGGATAGGATCGAATCATAGAGAGTAAGAGAGTCAGTCCTCTTGTACTTAAGTCGGCATTGTGCCTTTTGTATTAAATTCGGATGCAATTTCTGTGTTCCATCGTCAATAAGAAGGTCCAAGGGATACAGTAAACATGAAGTGAAGCATCGGAATCTAAAACTGGACTCACAGGAGACGTTCAAATCATAGAAAATTAGAGTGTCAGTCCTCTTGTACTTATGTCGACGTGGTGCCTTTTGAATTTAATTCCGATGCAACTTCTGTGTTTCATCGTCAATAAGAAGGTGCAAGGTATACAGTAAACCTGAAGTGAAGCATCGGAATCTCAAACTGGACTCACAGGAGAGGTTCAAATCATAGAAAGTGAGAGTCTCAGTCCTCTTGTACATATGTCGCCATTGTGCCTTTTGTATTAAATTCGGATGCAATTTCTGTGTTTCATCGTCATTAAGAAGGTCCAAGGGATACAGTAAACCTGAGGTATAGCATCGGAATCTAAAACTGGACTCACAGGAGAGGTTCAAATCATAGAAAGTGAGAGTAACAGACCTCTTGTACTTAAGTCGATATTGTGCCATTTGTATTAAATTCTGATGCAATTCCTGTGATCCAGAGTCAATAAGAAGGTCCAAGGGATACAGTAAACCTGAAGTGAAACATCGGAATCTATAACTGGACTCACAGGAGAGGTTCAAATCATAGAAAGTGAGAGTGTCAGTCCTCTTGTACTTAAGTCGGCATTGTGCCATTTGTATTAAATTCGGATACAATTTCTGTCTTTCATCTTCAATAAGAAGGTCCAAGGGATACAGTAAACCTGAAGTGAAGCATCGGAATCTAAAACTAGACTCACAGGAGAGGTTCAAATCATAGAAAGTTAGAGTGTCAGTCCTCTTGCACGTAATCGGCATTGTGCCTTTTGTATTAAATTCGGATGCAAACTCTGTGTTTCATCGTCAATAAGAAGGTCCAAGGGATACAGTAAACCTGAAGTAAAGCATCGGAATCTAAAACTGGACTCACAGGAGAGGTTCAAAGCATAGAAAGTTAGAGTGTCAGTCCTCTTGTACTTAAGTCGGCGTGGTGCCTTTTGAATTTAATTCCGATGCATCTTCTGTGTTTCATCGTCAATAAGAAGGTGCAAGGTATACAGTAAACCTGAAGTGAAGCACCAGAATCTAAAACTGTGCTCACAGGTGAGGTTCAAATCATAGAAAGTGAGAGTGTCAGTCCTCTTGTACTTTAGTCGCCATTGTGCCGTTTGTATTAAATTCGGATGCAATTTCTGTGTTTCATCGTCATTAAGAAGGTCCAAGGGATACAGTAAACCTGAAGTATAGCATCGGAATCTAAAACTGGACTCACAGCAGAGGTTCAAATCATAGAAAGTTAGAGTGTCAGTCTTCTTGTACTTAAGTCGGAATTGTGCCTTTGGTATTAAATTCGGATGCAAACTCTGTGTTTCATCGTCAATAAGAAGGTCCAAGGGATACAGTAAACCTGAAGTGAAGCATCGGAATCTAAAACTGGAATCACAGGAGAGGTTCAAATCATAGAAAGTTTGAGTGTGAGTCCTCTTGTACTTAAGTCGGCATTGTGCCTTTTGAATTTAATTCCGATGCAATTTCTGTGTTTCATCGTCAATAAGATGGTCCAAGGGATACAGTAAACCTTACGCGAAGCATCGGAAACTAAAACTGGACTCACAGGAGAGGTTCAAATCATAGAAAGTGAGAGTGTCAGTTCTCTTGTACTTAAGTCGGCATTGTGCCATTTGTATTCAATTCGGGTGCAATTTCTGTGTTTCATCGTCAATAAGAAGGTCCAAGGGATACAGTAAACCTGAAGTGAAGCATCGGAATCTAAAACTGGACTCACAGGAAAGGTTCAAATCATAGAAAGTGAAAGTGTCAGTCCTCTTGTACTTAAGCCGCCATTGTGCCTTTAGTATTAATTTCGGATGCAATTTCTGTGTTTCATCGTCAATAAGAAGGTCCAAGGGATACAGTAAACCTGAAGTGAAGCATCGGAATCTAAAACTGGACTCACACGAGAGGTTCAAATCATAGAAAGTTAGAGTGTCAGTCCTCTTGTACTTAAGTCGGCATTGTGCCCTTTGTATTAAATTCGAATGCAAACTCTGTGTTTCATCGTCAATAAGAAGGTCCAAGGGATACAGTAAACCTTAAGTGAAGCATCGGAATCTAAAACTGGTCTCTTAGGAGAGGTTCAAATCATAGAAAGTTAGGATGTCAGTCCTCTTGTACTTAAGTCGGCATTGTGCCTTTTGAATTTAATTCCCGATGCTTTTTCTGTGTTTCATTGTCAATAAGAAGGTCCAAGGGATACAGTAAACCTGAAGTGAAGCATCGGAATCTAAAACTGGACTCACAGGAGAGATTCTAATCATAGATAGTTAGAGTGTCACTCCTCTTGTACTTAAGTCGGTATTGTGCCTTTTGTATTAAATTCCGATGCAATTTCTATGTTTCATCGTCGATAAGAAGGTGCAAGGTATACAGTAAACCTGAAGTGAAGCATCGGAATCTAAAACCGGACTCACAGGAGAGGTTCAAATCATAGTAAGTGAGAGTGTCAGTCCTCTTGTACTTAAGTCGGCATTGTGCCATTTGTATTAAATTCGGATGCAATTCCTGTGATTCAAAGTCAATACGCAGGTCCAAGGGATACAGTAAACCTGAAGTGAAACATCCGAATCTAAAACTGGACTCACAGGAGAGATTCAAATCATAGAAAGTGAGAGTGTCAGTCCTCTTGTACTTAAGTCGCCTTTGTACCTTTTGTATTAGATTCGGGAGCAATTTCTGTGTTTCATCGTCAATAAGAAGGTCCAAGGGATACAGTAAACCTGAAGTAAAGCATCGGAATCTAAAACAGGACTCACAGGAGAGGTTCAGATCATAGAAAGTGAGAGTGTCAGTCGTCTTGTACTTTAGTCGCCATTGTGCCGTTTGTATTAAATTCGGATGCAATTTCTGTGTTTGATCGTCTATAAGATGGTCCAAGGGATACAGTAAACCTGAAGTATAGCATCGGAATCTAAAACTGGACTCACAGGAGAGGTTCAAATCATAGAAAGTTAGAGTGTCAGCCCTCTTGTACTTAAGTCGGAATTGTGCCTTTGGTATTAAATTCGAATGCAATTTCTGTGTTTCATCGTCAATAAGAAGGACCAAGGGATACAGTAAACCTGAAGTGAAGCATCGGAATCTAAAACTGGAATCACAGGAGAGGTTCAAATCATAGAAAGTGAGAGTGCCAGTCCTCTTGTACTTAAGTCGGCATTGTGCCTTTTGAATTTAATTCCGATGCAATTTCTGTGTTTCATCTTCAATAAGATGGTCCAAGGGATACAGTAAACCTTAAGCGAAGCATCGGAATCTAAAACTGGACTCACAGGTGAGGTTCAAATCATAGAGAGTGAGAGTGTCAGTCCACTTTTACTTAAGTCGGCATTGTGCCTTTTGAATTAAATTCTGATGCAATTTCTGTGTTTCATAGTCAATAAGAAGGTCCAAGGGATACAGTAAACCTGAAGTGAAGTATCGGAATCTAAAACTGTACTCACAGGAGAGGTTCAATTCATGGAAAGTGAGAGTGTCGGCCCTCTTGTACTTAATTCGGCATTGTGCCATCTGTATGAAATTCGGATGCAATTTCTGGGTTCCATCGCCAATAAGAAGGTCCAAGGGATACAGTAAACCTGAAGTGAAGCATCGGAATCTAAAAATGGACTCACAGGAGAGATTCAAATCATAGATATAGTGTCACTCCTCTTGTACTTAGGTCGGTATTGTGCCTTTTGTATTAAATTCGGATGCAATTTCTGTGTTTCATCGTCAATAAGAAGGTCCAAGGGATACAGTAAACCTGAAGTGAAGCATCGGAATCTAAAACTGGACTCACAGGAGAGGTTCCAATCATAGAAAGTGAGAGTGTCAGTCCTCTTGTACTTAAGTCGGCATTGTGACTTTTGTATTAAAATCGGATGCTATTTCTGTGTTTCATTGTCAATAAGAAGGTGCAAGGTATACAGTAAACCTGAAGTGAAGCATCGGAATCTGAAACTGACCTCACAGGAGGGGTTCAAATCATAGAAAGTTAGAGTCTCAGTCCTCTTGTACTTAAGTCGGAATTGTGCCTTTGGTATTAAATTCGGATGCAAACTCTGTGTTTCATCGTCAATCAGAAGGGCCAAGGGATACAGTTAACCTGAAGTGAAACATCGGAATCTAAAACTGGAATCACACGAGAGGTTCAAATCATAGAAAGTTTGAGTGTCAGTCCTCTTGTACTTAAGTCGGCATTGTGCCTTTTGAATTTAATTCCGATGCAATTTCTGTGTTTCATCGTCAATAAGATGGTCCAAGGGATACAGTAAACCTTAAGCGAAGCATCGGAATGTAAAACTTGACTCACAGGAGATGTTCAAATCATAGAGAGTGAGAGTGTCAGTCCACTTTTACTGAAGTCGGCATTGTCCCTTTTGAATTTAATTCTGATGCAATTTCTGTGTTTCGTCGTCAATAAGAAGGTCCAAGGGATACAGTAAACCTGAAGTGAAGTATCGGAATCTAAAACTGTAATCACAGGAGAGGTTCAAATGATAGAAAGTGAGAGTGTCGGTCCTCTTGTACTTATGTCGGCATTGTGCCATCTGCTTTGAATTCGGATGCAATTTCTGTGTTTCATCGTCAATAAGAAGGTCCACGGGATACAGTAAACCTGAAGCATCGGAATCTAAGACTGGACTCACAGGAGAGATTCAAATCATAGATATAGTGTCACTCCTCTTGTACTTAAGTCGGTATTGTGCCTTTTGTATTAAATTCGGGTGCAATTTCTGTGTTTCATCGTCAATAAGAAGGTCCAAGGGATACAGTAAACCTGAAGTGAAGCATCGGAATCTAAAACTGGACTCACAGGAGAGGTTCAAATCATAGAAAGTAAAAGTATCAGTCCTCTTGTACTTAAGTCGGCATTGTGATTCTTGTATTAAAATCGGATGCAATTTCTGTGATTCTTCGTCAATAAGAAGGTCCAAGGGATACAGTATACCTGAAGTGAAACATCGGAATCTAAAACTGGACTCACAGGAGAGGTTTAAATAATAGAAAGTTAGAGTGTCACTCCGCTTGTACTTAAGTCGGTATTGTGCCATTTGTATTAAATACGGATACAATTTCTGTGTTTTTTCGTCAATAAGAAGGTCCAAGGGATACAGTTAACCTGAAGTGAAGCATCCGAATCTAAAACTGACCTCACAGGAGAGGTTCGAATCATAGAGAGTAAGAGTGTCAGTCCTCTTGTACTTAAGTCGGCATTGTGCCATTTGTATTAAATTCGGATGCAATTTCTGTGTTTCATCGTCATTAAGAAGGTCCAAGGGATACAGTAAACCTGAAGTGAAGCATCGGAATCTAAAACTGGACTCAGAAGAGACGTTCAAATCATAGAAAGTTACAGTGTCAGTCCTCTTGTACTTATGTCGGCGTGGTGCTTTTTGAATTTAATTCCGATGCAACTTCTGTGTTTCATCGTCAATAAGAAGGTGCAAGGTATACAGTAAACCTGAAGTGAAGCATCGGAATCTGAGACTGGACTCACAGGAGAGGGTCAAATCATAGAAAGTGAGAGTGTCAGTCCTCTTGCACGTAAGTCGGCATTGTGCCTTTTGTACTAAATTCGGATGCAAACTCTGTGTTTCATCGTCACTAAGAAGGTCCAAGGGATACAGTGAACCTGAAGTGAAGCATCAGAATCTAAAACTGGACTCACAGGAGAGGTTCAAAACATAGAAAGTTAGAGTGTCAGTCCTCTTGTACTTAAGTCGGCGTGGTGCCTTTTGAATTTAATTCCGATGCAACTTCTGTGTTTCATCGTCAATAAGAAGGTGCAAGGCATACGGTAAACCTGAAGTGAAGCACCAGAATCTAAAACTGGGCTCACAGGAGAGATTCAAATCATAGAAAGTGAGAGTGTCAGTCCTCTTGTACTTTATTCGCCATTGTGCCGTTTGTATTAAACTCGGATGCAATTTCTGTGTTTCATCGTCAATAAGAAGGTCCAAGGAATACAGTAAACCTGAAGTGAAGCATCGGAATCGAAAACTGGACTCACAGGAGAGATTCAAATCATGGATATAGTGTCACTCCTCTTGTACTTAAGTCGGTATTGTGCCTTTTGTATTAAATTCGGATGCAATTTCTGTGTTTCTTCGTCAATAAGAAGGTCCAAGGGATACAGTAAACCTGAAGTGAAGCATCGGAATCTAAAACTGGACTCGCAGGAGAGATTCAAATCATAGAAAGCTAGAGTGTCAGTCCTCTTGTACTTAAAGCGGCATAGTGCCATTTGCATTAAATTCGGATGCCCTTTCTGTGTTTCATCTTCAATAAGAAGGTCCAAGGGATACAGTAAACCTGACGTGAAGCATCGGAATCTAAAACTGGCCTCACAGGAGAGGTTCCAATCATAGAAAGTGAGAGTGTCAGTCCTCTTGTACTTAATTCGGCATTGTGCCATCTGTATTAAATTCGGATGCAATTTCTGTGTTCCATCGTCAATAAGAAGGTCCAAGCGATACAGTAAACCTGAAGTGAAGCATCGGAATCTAAAAATGGACTCACAGGAGAGATTCAAATCATAGATATAGTGTCACTCCTCTTGTACTTAAGTCGGTATTGTGCCTTTTGTATTAAATTCGGATGCAATTTCTGTGTTTCATCGTCAATAAGAAGGACCAAGGGATACACTAAACCTGAAGTGAAGCATCGGAATCTAAAACTGGACTCACAGGAGAGGTTCCAATCATAGAAAGTGAGAGTGTCAGTCCTCTTGTACTTAAGTCGGAATTGTGCCTTTGGAATTAAATTCGGATGCAAACTCTGTGTTTCATCGTCAATCAGAAGGTCCAAGGGATACAGTTAACCTGAAGTGAAACAACGGAATCTGAAACTGGAATCACAGGAGAGGTTCAAATCATAGAAAGTTTGAGTGTCAGTCCTCTTGTACTTAAGTCGGCATTGTGCTTTTTGAATTTAATTCCGATGCAATTTCTGTGTTTCATCGTCAATAAGTTGGTCCAAGGGATACAGTAAACCTTAAGCGAAGCATCGGAATCTAAAACTGGACTCACAGGAGAGGTTCAAATCATAGAGAGTGAGAGTGTCAGTCCACTTTTACTGAAGTCGGCATTGTCCCTTTTGAATTTATTTCTGATGCAATTTCTGTGTTTCGTCGTCAATAAGAAGGTCCAAGGGATACAGTAAACCTGAAGTGAAGTATCGGAATCTAAAACTGTAATCACAGGAGAGGTTCAAATCATAGAAAGTGAGAGTGTCGGTCCTCTTGTACTTATGTCGGCATTGTGCCATCTGTATTAAATTCGGATGCAATTTCTGTGTTTCATCGTCAATAAGAAGGTCCAAGGGATACAGTTAACCTGAAGTGAAGCATCGGAATCTAAAACTGGACTCACAGGGGAGATTCAAATCATAGATATAGTGTCACTCCTCTTGTACTTAAGTCGGTATTGTGCCTTTTGTATTAAATTCGGATGCAATTTCTGTGTTTCATCGTCAATAAGAAGGTCCAAGGGATACAGTAAACCTGAAGTGAAGCATCGGAATCTAAAACTGGACTCACGGGAGAGGTTCAAATCATAGAAAGTAAAAGTATCAGTCCTCTTGTACTTAAGTCGGCATTGTGATTCTTGTATTAAAATCGGATGCAATTTCTGTGATTCTTCGTCAATAAGAAGGTCCAAGGGATACAGTAAACCTGAAGTGAAACATCGGAATCGAAAACTGGACTCACAGGAGAGGTTCAAATCATAGAAAGTGAGAGTCTCAGTCCTCTTGTACTTAAGTCGCCATTGTGCCTTTTGTATTAAATTCGGATGCAATTTCTGTGTTTCATCGTCAATAAGAAGGTCCAAGGGATACAGTAAACCTGAAGTGAAGCATCGGAATCTGAGACTGGACTCACAGGAGAGGTTCAAATCATGGAAAGTGAGAGTCTCAGTGCTCTTGTACGTAAGTCGCCATTGTGCCTTTTGTATTAAATTCGGATGCAATTTCTGTGTTTCATCGTCATTAAGAAAGTCCAAGGGATACAGTAAACCTGAAGTATAGCATCGGAATCTAAAACTGGACTCACAGGAGAGGTTCAAAAAATAGAAAGTGAGAGTGTCAGACCTCTTGTACTTATGTCGGCATTGTGCCATTTGTATTAAATTCGGATGCGATTTCTCTGTTTCATCGTCAATAAGATGGTCCAAGGGATACAGTAAACCTGAAGTGGAGGATCGGAATCTAAAACTGGACTCAGAGGAGAGGTTCAAATCATAGAAAGTTAGAGTGTCAGTCCTCTTGCACGTAAGTCGGCTTTGTGCCATTTGTATTAAATTCGGATCCAATTTCTGTGTTTCATCTCCAATAAGAAGGTCCACGGAATACAGTAAACCTGAATTGAAGCATCGAAATCTAAAACTAGACTCACAGGAGAGGTTCAAATCATAGAAAGTTAGAGTGTCAGTCCTCTTGCACGTAAGTCGGCATTGTGCCCTTTGTATTAAATTCGGATGCAAACTCTGTGTTTCATCGTCAATAAGTAGGTCCAAGGGATACAGTAAACCTGAAGTGAAGCATCAGAATCTACAACTGGACTAACAGGAGAGGTTCAAAACATAGAAAGTTAGAGTGTCAGTCCTCTTGTACTTAAGTCGGCGTGGTGCCTTTTGAATTTAATTCCGATGCATCTTCTGTGTTTCATCGTCAATAAGAAGGTGCAAGGCATACAGTAAACCTGAAGTGAAGCACCAGAATCTAAAACTGGGCTCACAGGAGAGATTCAAATCATAGAAAGTGAGAGTGTCAGTCCTCTTGTACTTTAGTCGCCATTGTGCCGTTTGTATTAAATTCGGATGCAATTTCTGTGTTTCATCGTCAATAAGAAGGTCCAACGGATACAGTAAACCTGAAGTGAAGCATCGGAATCTAAAACTGGACTCACAGGAGAGATTCAAATCATAGATATAGTGTCACTCCACTTGTACTTAAGTCGGTATTCTGCCTTTTGTATTAAATTCGGATGCAATTTCTGTGTTTCATCGTCAATAAGAAGGTCCAAGGGATACAGTAAACCTGATGTGAAGCATCAGAATCTAAAACTGGACTCACAGGGGAGGTTCAAATCATAGAGAGTTAGAGTGTCTCTCCTCTTGTACTTAAGTCGGTATTGTGCCTTTTGTATTACATTCGGATGCTATTTCTGTGTTTCCTCGTCAATAAGCAGGTCCAAGGGATACAGTAAACCTGAAGTGAAGCATCGGAATCTAAAACTGGACTTGCAGGAGAGATTCAAATCATAGAAAGCTAGAGTGTCAGTCCTGTTGTACTTAAAGCGGCATTGTGCCATTTGCATTAAATTCGGATGCACTTTCCGTGTTTCATCTTCAATAAGAAGGTCCAAGGGATACAGTAAACCTGACGTGAAGCATCGGAATCTAAAACTGGACTCACAGGAGAGGTTCCAATCATAGAAAGTGAGAGTGTCAGTCCTCTTGTACTTAAGTCGGCATTGTGACTTTTGTATTAAAATCGTATGCAATTTCTGTGATTCTTCGTCAACAAGAAGGTCCAAGGGATACAGTAAACCTGATGTGAAGCATCAGAATCTAAAACTGGACTCTCAGGGGAGGTTCAAATCATAGAGAGTTAGAGTGTCTCTCCTCTTGTACTTAAGTCGGTATTGTGCCTTTTGTATTACATTCGAATGCTATTTCTGTGTTTCCTCGTCAATAAGCAGGTCCAAGGGATACAGTAAACCTGAAGTGAAGCATCGGAATCTAACACTGGACTCACAGGAGAGGTTCAAATCATAGAAAGTTAGAGTATCAGTCCTCTTGTGCTTAAGTCGGCATTGTGATTTTTGTATTAAAATCGGATGCAATTTCTGTGATTCTTCGTCAATAAGAATGTCCAAGGGATACAGTAAACCTGAAGTGAAGCATCAGAAGTTAAAACTAGACTCACAGGAGAGGTTAAAATCATTGAAAGTGAGAGTGTTAGTCCTCTTTTACTTATGTCGGCATTGTGCGTTTTGAATTTAATTCCGATGCAATATCTGTGTTTCATCTTCAATAAGAAGGTCCAAGGGATACAGTAAACCTGAAGTGAAGCATCGGAATTTAAAACTGGACTAACAGGAAAGGTTCAAATCATAGAAAGTGAGAGTGTCAGTCCTCTTGTACTTAAGTCGGCATTGTGCCATTTGTATTAAATTCGGGTGCAATTTCTGTGATTCATCGTCAATAAGAAGGTCCAAGGGATACAGTAAACCTGAAGTGATGCATCGGAATCTAAAACTGGACTCACAGGAAATCTTCAAATCATAGAAAGTGAAAGTGTCAGTCCTCTTGTACTTAAGTCGCCATTGTGCCTTTTGTATTAAATTCGGATGCAATTTCTGTGTTTCATCGTCAATAAGAAGGTCCAAGGGATACAGTAAACCTGAAGTGAAGCATCGGAATCTAAAACTGGACTCACAGGAGAGGTTCAAATCATAGAAAGTTAGAGTGTCAGTCCTCTTGTACTTAAGTCGTCATTGTGCCCATTGTATTAAATTCGAATGCAAACTCTGTGTTTCATCGTCAATAAGAAGGTCCAAGGGATACAGTAAACTTTAAGTGAAGCATCGGAATTTAAAACTGGACTCTTAGGAGAGGTTCAAATCATAGAAAGTTAGAATGTCAGTCCTCTTGTACTTAAGTCGGCATTGAGCCTTTTGAATTTAATTCCCGATGCTTTTTCTGTGTTTCATTGTCAATAAGAAGGTCCAAGGGATACAGTAAACCTGAAGTGAAGCATCGGAATCTAAAACTGGACTCACAGGAGAGGTTCAAACCATAGATAGTTAGAGTGTCACTCCTCTTGTACTTAAGTCGGTATTGTGCCTTTTGTATTAAATTCGGATGCAATTTCTGTGCTTCATCGTCAGTTAGAAGGTCCAAGGGATACAGTGAACCTGAAGAGAAGCATCGGAATCTAAAACTGGACTCACAGGAGAGGTTCAAACATAGAGAGTTAGAGTGCCGGTCCTCTTTTACTTAAGTCAGCATTGTGCCTTTTGTATTAAATTCCGATGCAATTTCTATGTTTCATCGTCAATAAGAAGGTGCAAGGTAAACAGTAAACCTGAAGTGAAGCATCGGAATCTAAAACCGGACTCACAGGAGAGGTTCAAATCATAGAAAGTGAGAGTGTCAGTCCTCTTGCACTTAAGTCGGCATTGTGCCATTTGTATTAAATTCGGATGCAATTCCTGTGATTCAAAGTCAATAAGAAGGACCAAGGGATACAGTAAACCTGAAGTGAAGCATCGGAATCTAAAACTGGAATCACAGGAGAGGTTCAAATCATAGAAAGTGAGAGTGCCAGTCCTCTTGTACTTAAGTCGGCATTGTGCCTTTTGAATTTAATTCCGATGCAATTTCTGTGTTTCATCTTCAATAAGATGGTCCAAGGGATACAGTAAACCTTAAGCGAAGCATCGGAATCTAAAACTGGACTCACAGGAGAGGTTCAAATCATAGAGAGTGAGAGTGTCAGTCCACTTTTACTTAAGTCGGCATTGTGCCTTTTGAATTAAATTCTGATGCAATTTCTGTGTTTCATAGTCAATAAGAAGGTCCAAGGGATACAGTAAACCTGAAGTGAAGTATCGGAATCTAAAACTGTACTCACAGGAGAGGTTCAATTCATGGAAAGTGAGAGTGTCGGCCCTCTTGTACTTAATTCGGCATTGTGCCATCTGTATGAAATTCGGATGCAATTTCTGGGTTCCATCGCCAATAAGAAGGTCCAAGGGATACAGTAAACCTGAAGTGAAGCATCGGAATCTAAAAATGGACTCACAGGAGAGATTCAAATCACAGATATAGTGTCACTCCTCTTGTACTTAGGTCGGTATTGTGCCTTTTGTATTAAATTCGGATGCAATTTCTGTGTTTCATCGTCAATAAGAAGGTCCAAGGGATACAGTAAACCTGAAGTGAAGCATCGGAATCTAAAACTGGACTCACAGGAGAGGTTCCAATCATAGAAAGTGAGAGTGTCAGTCCTCTTGTACTTAAGTCGGCATTGTGACTTTTGTATTAAAATCGGATGCTATTTCTGTGTTTCATTGTCAATAAGAAGGTGCAAGGTATACAGTAAACCTGAAGTGAAGCATCGGAATCTGAAACTGACCTCACAGGAGGGGTTCAAATCATAGAAAGTTAGAGTGTCAGTCCTCTTGTACTTAAGTCGGAATTGTGCCTTTGGTATTAAATTCGGATGCAAACTCTGTGTTTCATCGTCAATCAGAAGGGCCAAGGGATACAGTTAACCTGAAGTGAAACATCGGAATCTAAAACTGGAATCACAGGAGAGGTTCAAATCATAGAAAGTTTGAGTGTCAGTCCTCTTGTACTTAAGTCGGCATTGTGCCTTTTGAATTTAATTCCGATGCAATTTCTGTGTTTCATCGTCAATAAGATGGTCCAAGGGATACAGTAAACCTTAAGCGAAGCATCGGAATGTAAAACTTGACTCACAGGAGATATTAAAATCATAGAGAGTGAGAGTGTCAGTCCACTTTTACTGAAGTCGGCATTGTCCCTTTTGAATTTAATTCTGATGCAATTTCTGTGTTTCGTCGTCAATAAGAAGGTCCAAGGGATACAGTAAACCTGAAGTGAAGTATCGGAATCTAAAACTGTAATCACAGGAGAGGTTCAAATGATAGAAAGTGAGAGTGTCGGTCCTCTTGTACTTATGTCGGCATTGTGCCATCTGCTTTGAATTCGGATGCAATTTCTGTGTTTCATCGTCAATAAGAAGGTCCACGGGATACAGTAAACCTGAAGTGAAGCATCGGAATCTAAGACTGGACTCACAGGAGAGATTCAATTCATAGATATAGTGTCACTCCTCTTGTACTTAAGTCGGTATTGTGCCTTTTGTATTAAATTCGGGTGCAATTTCTGTGTTTCATCGTCAATAAGAAGGTCCAAGGGATACAGTAAACCTGAAGTGAAGCATCGGAATCTAAAACTGGACTCACAGGAGAGGTTCAAATCATAGAAAGTAAAAGTATCAGTCCTCTTGTACTTAAGTCGGCATTGTGATTCTTGTATTAAAATCGGTTGCAATTTCTGTGATTCTTCGTCAATAAGAAGGTCCAAGGGATACAGTATACCTGAAGTGAAACATCGGAATCTAAAACTGGACTCACAGGAGAGGTTTAAATAATAGAAAGTTAGAGTGTCACTCCGCTTGTACTTAAGTCGGTATTGTGCCATTTGTATTAAATACGGATACAATTTCTGTGTTTTTTCGTCAATAAGAAGGTCCAAGGGATACAGTTAACCTGAAGTGAAGCATCCGAATCTAAAACTGACCTCACAGGAGAGGTTCGAATCATAGAGAGTAAGAGTGTCAGTCCTCTTGTACTTAAGTCGGCATTGTGCCATTTGTATTAAATTCGGATGCAATTTCTGTGTTTCATCGTCATTAAGAAGGTCCAAGGGATACAGTAAACCTGAAGTGAAGCATCGGAATCTAAAACTGGACTCAGAAGAGACGTTCAAATCATAGAAAGTTACAGTGTCAGTCCTCTTGTACTTATGTCGGCGTGGTGCTTTTTGAATTTAATTCCGATGCAACTTCTGTGTTTCATCGTCAATAAGAAGGTGCAAGGTATACAGTAAACCTGAAGTGAAGCATCGGAATCTGAGACTGGACTCACAGGAGAGGGTCAAATCATAGAAAGTGAGAGTGTCAGTCCTCTTGCACGTAAGTCGGCATTGTGCCTTTTGTACTAAATTCGGATGCAAACTCTGTGTTTCATCGTCACTAAGAAGGTCCAAGGGATACAGTGAACCTGAAGTGAAGCATCAGAATCTAAAACTGGACTCACAGGAGAGGTTCAAAACATAGAAAGTTAGAGTGTCAGTCCTCTTGTACTTAAGTCGGCGTGGTGCCTTTTGAATTTAATTCCGATGCAACTTCTGTGTTTCATCGTCAATAAGAAGGTGCAAGGCATACGGTAAACCTGAAGTGAAGCACCAGAATCTAAAACTGGGCTCACAGGAGAGATTCAAATCATAGAAAGTGAGAGTGTCAGTCCTCTTGTACTTTATTCGCCATTGTGCCGTTTGTATTAAACTCGGATGCAATTTCTGTGTTTCATCGTCAATAAGAAGGTCCAAGGAATACAGTAAACCTGAAGTGAAGCATCGGAATCGAAAACTGGACTCACAGGAGAGATTCAAATCATGGATATAGTGTCACTTCTCTTATACTTAAGTCGGTATTGTGCCTTTTGTATTAAATTCGGATGCAATTTCTGTGTTTCTTCGTCAATAAGAAGGTCCAAGGGATACAGTAAACCTGAAGTGAAGCATCGGAATCTAAAACTGGACTCGCAGGAGAGATTCAAATCATAGAAAGCTAGAGTGTCAGTCCTCTTGTACTTAAAGCGGCATTGTGCCATTTGCATTAAATTCGGATGCCCTTTCTGTGTTTCATCTTCAATAAGAAGGTCCAAGGGATACAGTAAACCTGACGTGAAGCATCGGAATCTAAAACTGGACTCACAGGAGAGGTTCCAATCATAGAAAGTGAGAGTGTCAGTCCTCTTGTACTTAATTCGGCATTGTGCCATCTGTATTAAATTCGGATGCAATTTCTGTGTTCCATCGTCAATAAGAAGGTCCAAGCGATACAGTAAACCTGAAGTGAAGCATCGGAATCTAAAAATGGACTCACAGGAGAGATTCAAATCATAGATATAGTGTCACTCCTCTTGTACTTAAGTCGGTATTGTGAATTTTTGTATTAAATTCGGATGCAATTTCTGTGTTTCATCGTCAATAAGAAGGACCAAGGGATACACTAAACCTGAAGTGAAGCATCGGAATCTAAAACTGGACTCACAGGAGAGGTTCCAATCATAGAAAGTGAGAGTGTCAGTCCTCTTGTACTTAAGTCGGAATTGTGCCTTTGGAATTAAATTCGGATGCAAACTCTGTGTTTCATCGTCAATCAGAAGGTCCAAGGGATACAGTTAACCTGAAGTGAAACAACGGAATCTGAAACTGGAATCACAGGAGAGGTTCAAATCATAGAAAGTTTGAGTGTCAGTCCTCTTGTACTTAAGTCGGCATTGTGCTTTTTGAATTTAATTCCGATGCAATTTCTGTGTTTCATCGTCAATAAGTTGGTCCAAGGGATACAGTAAACCTTAAGCGAAGCATCGGAATCTAAAACTGGACTCACAGGAGAGGTTCAAATCATAGAGAGTGAGAGTGTCAGTCCACTTTTACTGAAGTCGGCATTGTCCCTTTTGAATTTATTTCTGATGCAATTTCTGTGTTTCGTCGTCAATAAGAAGGTCCAAGGGATACAGTAAACCTGAAGTGAAGTATCGGAATCTAAAACTGTAATCACAGGAGAGGTTCAAATCATAGAAAGTGAGAGTGTCGGTCCTCTTGTACTTATGTCGGCATTGTGCCATCTGTATTAAATTCGGATGCAATTTCTGTGTTTCATCGTCAATAAGAAGGTCCAAGGGATACAGTTAACCTGAAGTGAAGCATCGGAATCTAAAACTGGACTCACAGGGGAGATTCAAATCATAGATATAGTGTCACTCCTCTTGTACTTAAGTCGGTATTGTGCCTTTTGTATTAAATTCGGATGCAATTTCTGTGTTTCATCGTCAATAAGAAGGTCCAAGGGATACAGTAAACCTGAAGTGAAGCATCGGAATCTAAAACTGGACTCACGGGAGAGGTTCAAATCATAGAAAGTAAAAGTATCAGTCCTCTTGTACTTAAGTCGGCATTGTGATTCTTGTATTAAAATCGGATGCAATTTCTGTGATTCTTCGTCAATAAGAAGGTCCAAGGGATACAGTAAACCTGAAGTGAAACATCGGAATCGAAAACTGGACTCACAGGAGAGGTTCAAATCATAGAAAGTGAGAGTCTCAGTCCTCTTGTACTTAAGTCGCCATTGTGCCTTTTGTATTAAATTCGGATGCAATTTCTGTGTTTCATCGTCAATAAGAAGGTCCAAGGGATACAGTAAACCTGAAGTGAAGCATCGGAATCTGAGACTGGACTCACAGGAGAGGTTCAAATCATGGAAAGTGAGAGTCTCAGTGCTCTTGTACTTAAGTCGCCATTGTGCCTTTTGTATTAAATTCGGATGCAATTTCTGTGTTTCATCGTCATTAAGAAAGTCCAAGGGATACAGTAAACCTGAAGTATAGCATCGGAATCTAAAACTGGACTCACAGGAGAGGTTCAAAAAATAGAAAGTGAGAGTGTCAGACCTCTTGTACTTATGTCGGCATTGTGCCATTTGTATTAAATTCGGACGCGATTTCTCTGTTTCATCGTCAATAAGATGGTCCAAGGGATACAGTAAACCTGAAGTGAAGGATCGGAATCTAAAACTGGACTCAGAGGAGAGGTTCAAATCATAGAAAGTTAGAGTGTCAGTCCTCTTGCACGTAAGTCGGCTTTGTGCCATTTGTATTAAATTCGGATCCAATTTCTGTGTTTCATCTCCAATAAGAAGGTCCACGGAATACAGTAAACCTGAATTGAAGCATCGAAATCTAAAACTAGACTCACAGGAGAGGTTCAAATCATAGAAAGTTAGAGTGTCAGTCCTCTTGCACGTAAGTCGGCATTGTGCCCTTTGTATTAAATTCGGATGCAAACTCTGTGTTTCATCGTCAATAAGTAGGTCCAAGGGATACAGTAAACCTGAAGTGAAGCATCAGAATCTACAACTGGACTAACAGGAGAGGTTCAAAACATAGAAAGTTAGAGTGTCAGTCCTCTTGTACTTAAGTCGGCGTGGTGCCTTTTGAATTTAATTCCGATGCATCTTCTGTGTTTCATCGTCAATAAGAAGGTGCAAGGCATACAGTAAACCTGAAGTGAAGCACCAGAATCTAAAACTGGGCTCACAGGAGAGATTCAAATCATAGAAAGTGAGAGTGTCAGTCCTCTTGTACTTTAGTCGCCATTGTGCCGTTTGTTTTAAATTCGGATGCAATTTCTGTGTTTCATCGTCAATAAGAAGGTCCAACGGATACAGTAAACCTGAAGTGAAGCATCGGAATCTAAAACTGGACTCACAGGAGAGATTCAAATCATAGATATAGTGTCACTCCACTTGTACTTAAGTCGGTATTGTGCCTTTTGTATTACATTCGGATGCTATTTCTGTGTTTCCTCGTCAATAAGCAGGTCCAAGGGATACAGTAAACCTGAAGTGAAGCATCGGAATCTAAAACTGGACTTGCAGGAGAGATTCAAATCATAGAAAGCTAGAGTGTCAGTCCTGTTGTACTTAAAGCGGCATTGTGCCATTTGCATTAAATTCGGATGCACTTTCCGTGTTTCATCTTCAATAAGAAGGTCCAAGGGATACAGTAAACCTGACGTGAAGCATCGGAATCTAAAACTGGACTCACAGGAGAGGTTCCAATCATAGAAAGTGAGAGTGTCAGTCCTCTTGTACTTAAGTCGGCATTGTGACTTTTGTATTAAAATCGTATGCAATTTCTGTGATTCTTCGTCAACAAGAAGGTCCAAGGGATACAGTAAACCTGATGTGAAGCATCAGAATCTAAAACTGGACTCACAGGGGAGGTTCAAATCATAGAGAGTTAGATTGTCTCTCCTCTTGTACTTAAGTCGGTATTGTGCCTTTTGTATTACATTCGAATGCTATTTCTGTGTTTCCTCGTCAATAAGCAGGTCCAAGGGATACAGTAAACCTGAAGTGAAGCATCGGAATCTAACACTGGACTCACAGGAGAGGTTCAAATCATAGAAAGTTAGAGTATCAGTCCTCTTGTGCTTAAGTCGGCATTGTGATTTTTGTATTAAAATCGGATGCAATTTCTGTGATTCTTCGTCAATAAGAATGTCCAAGGGATACAGTAAACCGGAAGTGAAGCATCAGAAGTTAAAACTAGACTCACAGGAGAGGTTAAAATCATTGAAAGTGAGAGTGTTAGTCCTCTTTTACTTATGTCGGCATTGTGCGTTTTGAATTTAATTCCGATGCAATATCTGTGTTTCATCTTCAATAAGAAGGTCCAAGGGATACAGTAAACCTGAAGTGAAGCATCGGAATTTAAAACTGGACTAACAGGAAAGGTTCGAATCATAGAAAGTGAGAGTGTCAGTCCTCTTGTACTTAAGTCGGCATTGTGCCATTTGTATTAAATTCGGGTGCAATTTCTGTGATTCATCGTCAATAAGAAGGTCCAAGGGATACAGTAAACCTGAAGTGATGCATCGGAATCTAAAACTGGACTCACAGGAAATCTTCAAATCATAGAAAGTGAAAGTGTCAGTCCTCTTGTACTTAAGTCGCCATTGTGCCTTTTGTATTAAATTCGGATGCAATTTCTGTGTTTCATCGTCAATAAGAAGGTCCAAGGGATACAGTAAACCTGAAGTGAAGCATCGGAATCTAAAACTGGACTCACAGGAGAGGTTCAAATCATAGAAAGTTAGAGTGTCAGTCCTCTTGTACTTAAGTCGTCATTGTGCCCATTGTATTAAATTCGAATGCAAACTCTGTGTTTCATCGTCAATAAGAAGGTCCAAGGGATACAGTAAACTTTAAGTGAAGCATCGGAATTTAAAACTGGACTCTTAGGAGAGGTTCAAATCATAGAAAGTTAGAATGTCAGTCCTCTTGTACTTAAGTCGGCATTGTGCCTTTTGAATTTAATTCCCGATGCTTTTTCTGTGTTTCATTGTCAATAAGAAGGTCCAAGGGATACAGTAAACCTGAAGTGAAGCATCGGAATCTAAAACTGGACTCACAGGAGAGGTTCAAACCATAGATAGTTAGAGTGTCACTCCTCTTGTACTTAAGTCGGTATTGTGCCTTTTGTATTAAATTCGGATGCAATTTCTGTGCTTCATCGTCAGTTAGAAGGTCCAAGGGATACAGTGAACCTGAAGAGAAGCATCGGAATCTAAAACTGGACTCACAGGAGAGGTTCAAACATAGAGAGTTAGAGTGCCGGTCCTCTTTTACTTAAGTCAGCATTGTGCCTTTTGTATTAAATTCCGATGCAATTTCTATGTTTCATCGTCAATAAGAAGGTGCAAGGTAAACAGTAAACCTGAAGTGAAGCATCGGAATCTAAAACCGGACTCACAGGAGAGGTTCAAATCATAGAAAGTGAGAGTGTCAGTCCTCTTGCACTTAAGTCGGCATTGTGCCATTTGTATTAAATTCGGATGCAATTCCTGTGATTCAAAGTCAATACGAAGGTCCAAGGGATACAGTAAACCTGAAGTGAAACATCCGAATCTAAAACTGGACTCACAGGAGAGGTTCAAATCATAGAAAGTTAGAGTGTCGGTCCTCTTGTACTTAAGTCTGCATTGTGCATTGTGAACTTAATTCCGATGCAATCTCTGTGTTTCATCGTCAATAAGAAGGTGCAAGGTATACAGTAAACCTGAAGTGAAGCATCGGAATCTGAAACTGGACTCACAGGAGAGGTTCAAATCATAGCAAGTGAGAGTGTCAGTCCTCTTGTACTTAAGTCGCCATTGTGCCTTTATATTAAATTCGGATGCAATATCTGTGTTTAATCGTCAATAAGAAGGTCCAAGGGATACAGTAAACCTGAAGTGAAGCATCGGATTCTAATACTGGACTCACGGGAGAGGTTCAAATCATAGAAAAGTAGAGTGTCAGTCCTCTTGTACTTAAGTCGGCACTGTGATTTTTGAATTTATTTCCGATGCAATTTGGTTGTTTCATCGTCAATAAGAGGGTCCAGGTTCAAATCATAGAAAGTGAGAGTGTCAGTCCTCTTGTACTTAAGTCTGCATTGTGCCATTTGTATTAAATTTGGGTGCAATTTCTGTGTTTCATCGTCAATAAGATGGTCCAAGGGATACAGTTAACATGAAGTGAAGCATCGGAATCTAAAACTGGACTCACAGGAGAGATTCAAATCATAGATATAGTGTCACTCCTCTTGTACTTAAGTCGGTATTGTGCCTTTTGTATTAAATTCGGATGCAATTTCTGTGTTTCATCGTCAATAAGAAGGTCCAAGGGATACAGTAAACCTGAAGTGAAGCATCGGATTCTTAAACTGGACTCACAGGAGAGATTCAAATCATAGAAAGTTAGAGTGTCAGTCCTCTTGTACTTAAAGCGGCATTGTGCCATTTGCATTAAATTCGGATGCACTTTCTGTGTTTCATCTTCAATAAGAAGGTCCAAGGGATACAGTAAACCTGACGTGAAGCATCGGAATCTAAAACTGGACTCACAGGAGAGGCTCCAATCATAGAAAGTGACAGTGTCAGTCCTCTTGTACTTAAGTCGGCATTGTGACTTTTGTATTAAAATCGTATGCAATTTCTGTGATTCTTCGTCAATAAGAAGGTCGAAGGGATAGAGTAAACCTGGAGTGAAGCATCAGAATCTAAAACTGGACTCACAGGGGAGGTTCAAATCATAGATTGTGCCTTTTGAATTACATTCGGATGCTATTTCTGTGTTTCCTCGTCAATAAGAAGGTCCAAGGGATACAGTAAACCTGAAGTGAAGCATCGGAATCTAACACTGGACTCACAGGAGAGGTTCAAATCATAGAAAGTTAGAGTATCAGTCCTCTTGTACTAAAGTCGGCATGTGATTTTTGTATTAAAATCGGATGCAATTTCTGTGATTCTGCGTCAATAAGAAGGTCCAAGGGATACAGTAAACCTGAAGTTAAGCATCAGAAGTTAAAACTAGACTCACAGGAGAGGTTAAAATCATAGAAAGTGAGAGTGTTAGTCCTCTTTTACTTAAGTCGGCATTGTGCGTTTTGAATTTAATTCCGATGCAATATCTGTGTTTCATCTTGAATAAGAAGGTCCAAGGGATACAGTAATCCTGACGTGATGCATCGGAATCTAAAACTGGACTCACAGGAGAGGTTCAAATCATAGAAAGTTAGAGTGTCAGTCCTCTTGTACTTAAGTCGGCATTGTGCATTTTGAACTTAATTCCGATGTAATCTCTGTGTTTCATCGTCAATAAGAAGGTGCAAGGTATACAGTAAACCTGAAGTGAAACATCGGAATCTGAAACTGGACTCACAGGAAAGGTTCAAATCATAGAAAGTTAGAGTGTCAGTCCTCTTGTACTTAAGTCGGCATTGTGCCCTTCGTATTAAATTCGGGTGCAATTTCTGTGTTTCATCGTCAATAAGAAGGTCCAAGGGATACAGTAAACCTGAAGTGAAGCATCGGAATCTAAAACTGGGCTGACAGGAAATCTTCAAATCATAGAAAGTGAAAGTGTCAGTCCTCTTGTACTTAAGTCGCCATTGTGCCTTTTGTATTAAATTCGGAAGCAATTTCTGTGTTTCATCGTCAATAAGTAGGTCCAAGGGATACAGTAAACCTGAAGTGAAGCATCGGAATCTAAAACTGGACTCACAGGAGAGGTTCAATTCATAGAAAGTTAGAGTGTCAGTCCTCTTGTACTTAAGTCGTCATTGTGCCCATTGTATTAAATTCGAATGCAAACTCTGTGTTTCATCGTCAATAAGAAGGTCCAAGGGATACAGTAAACTTTAAGTGAAGCATCGGAATTTGAAACTGGACTCTTAGGAGAGGTCCTGAATGTCAGTCCTCTTGTACTTAAGTCTGCATTGTGCCTTTTGAATTTAATTCCCGATGCTTTTTCTGTGTTTCATTGTCAATAAGAAGGTTCAAGGGATACAGTAAACCTGAAGTGAAGCATCGGAATCTAAAACTGGACTCACAGGAGAGGTTCAAATCATAGATAGTTAGAGTGTCACTCCTCTTGTACTTAAGTCGGTATTGTGCCTTTTGTATTAAATTCGGATGCAATTTCTATGCTTCATCGTCAGTTAGAAGGTCCCAGGGATACAGTGAACCTGAAGAGAAGCATCGGAATCTAAAACTGGACTCACAGGAGAGGTTCAAACATAGAAAGTTAGAGTGCCGGTCCTCTTTTACTTAAGTCAGCATTGTGCCTTTTGTATTAAATTCCGATGCAATTTCTATGTTTCATCGTCAATAAGAAGGTGCAAGGTAAACAGTAAACCTGAAGTGAAGCATCGGAATCTAAAACCGGACTCACAGGAGTGGTTCAAATCATAGAAAGTGAGAGTGTCAGTCCTCTTGCACTTAAGTCGGCATAGTGCCATTTGTATTTAATTCGGATGCAATTCCTGTGATTCAAAGTCAATACGAAGGTCCAAGGTATACAGTAAACCTGAAGTGAAACATCCGAATCTAAAACTGGACTCACAGGAGAGGTTCAAATCATAGAAAGTTAGAGTGTCGGTCCTCTTGTACTTAAGTCTGCATTGTGCATTGTGAACTTAATTCCGATGCAATCTCTGTGTTTCATCGTCAATAAGAAGGTGCAAGGTATACAGTAAACCTGAAGTGAAGCATCGGAATCTGAAACTGGACTCACAGGAGAGGTTCAAATCATAGCAAGTGAGAGTGTCAGTCCTCTTGTACTTAAGTCGCCATTGTGCCTTTATATTAAATTCGGATGCAATATCTGTGTTTAATCGTCAATAAGAAGGTCCAAGGGATACAGTAAACCTGAAGTGAAGCATCGGATTCTAATACTGGACTCACGGGAGAGGTTCAAATCATAGAAAATTAGAGTGTCAGTCCTCTTGTACTTAAGTCGGCACTGTGATTTTTGAATTTATTTCCGATGCAATTTCTGTGTTTCATCGTCAATCAGAAGGTCCAAGGGATATAGTAAACCTGAAGTTAAGCATCGGAATCTAAAACTGGACTCACAGGAGAAGTTCAAATCATAGAAAGTGAGAGTGTCAGTCCACTTTTACTTAAGAAGCATTGTGCGTTTTGAATTCAATTCCGATGCAATTTCTGTGTTTCATCGTCAATAAGAAGGTCCAAGGGATACAGTTAACCTGAAGTGAAGCATCGGAATCTAAAACTGGACTGACAGGTCAGGTTCAAATCATAGAAAGTGAGAGTGTCAGTCCTCTTGTACTTAAGTCTGCATTGTGCCATTTGTATTAAATTTGGGTGCAATTTCTGTGTTTCATCGTCAATAAGATGGTCCAAGGGATACAGTTAACATGAAGTGAAGCATCGGAATCTAAAACTGGACTCACAGGAGAGATTCAAATCATAGATATAGTGTCACTCCTCTTGTACTTAAGTCGGTATTGTGCCTTTTGTATTATATTCGGATGCACTTTCTGTGTTTCATCTTCAATAAGAAGGTCCAAGGGATACAGTAAACCTGACGTGAAGCATCGGAATCTAAAACTGGACTCACAGGAGAGGTTCCAATCATAGAAAGTGAGAGTATCAGTCCTTTTGTACTTAAGTCGGCATTGTGACTTTTGTATTAAAATCGTATGCAATTTCTGTGATTCTTCGTCAATAAGAAGGTCGAAGGGATACAGTAAACCTGGAGTGAAGCATCAGAATCTAAAACTGGACTCACAGGGGAGGTTCAAATCATAGAGAGTTAGAGTGTCTCTCCTCTTGTACTTAAGTCGGTATTGTGCCTTTTGTATTACATTCGGATGCTATTTCTGTGTTTCCTCGTCAATAAGAAGGTCCAAGGGATACAGTAAACCTGAAGTGAAGCATCGGAATCTAACACTGGACTCACAGGAGAGGTTCAAATCATAGAAAGTTAGAGTATCAGTCCTCTTGTACTAAAGTCGGCATGTGATTTTTGTATTAAAATCGGATGCAATTTCTGTGATTCTGCGTCAATAAGAAGGTCCAAGGGATACAGTAAACCTGAAGTGAAGCATCAGAAGTTAAAACTAGACTCACAGGAGAGGTTAAAATCATAGAAAGTGAGAGTGTTAGTCCTCTTTTACTTAAGTCGGCATTGTGCGTTTTGAATTTAATTCCGATGCAATATCTGTGTTTCATCTTCAATAAGAAGGTCCAAGGGATACAGTAAACCTGACGTGATGCATCGGAATCTAAAACTGGACTCACAGGAGAGGTTCAAATCATAGAAAGTTAGAGTGTCAGTCCTCTTGTACTTAAGTCGGCATTTTGCATTTTGAACTTAATTCCGATGCAATCTCTGTGTTTCATCGTCAATAAGAAGGTGCAAGGTATACAGTAATTCTGAAGTGAAACATCGGAATCTGAAACTGGACTCACAGGAGAGGTTCAAATCATAGAAAGTTAGAGTGTCAGTCCTCTTGTACTTAGGTCGGCATTGTGCTCTTTGTATTAAATTCGGGTGCAATTTCTGTGTTTCATCGTCAATAAGAAGGTCCAAGGGATACAGTAAACCTGAAGTGAAGACATCGGAATCTAAAACTGGGCTCACAGGAAATCTTCAAATCATAGAAAGTGAAAGTGTCAGTCCTCTTGTACTTAAGCCGCCATTGTGCCTTTCGTATTAAATTCGGATGCAATTTCTGTGTGTCATCGTCAATAAGAAGGTCCAAGGGATACAGTAAACCTGAAGTGAAGCATAGGAATCTAAAACTGGACTCACAGGAGAGGTTCAAATCATAGAAAGTTAGAGTGTCAGTACTCTTGTACTTAAGTCGGCATTGTGCCCTTTGTATGAAATTCGAATGCAAACTCTGTGTTTCATCGTCAATAAGAAGGTCCAAGGGATACAGTAAACCTGGAGTGAAGCATCAGAATCTAAAACTGGACTCACAGGGGAGTTTCAAATCATAGAGAGTTAGAGTGTCTCTCCTCTTGTACTTAAGTCGGTATTGTGCCTTTTGTATTACATTCGGATGCTATTTCTGTGTTTCCTCGTCAATAAGAAGGTCCAAGGGATTCAGTAAACCTGAAGTGAAGCATCGGAATCTAACACTGGACTCACAGGAGAGGTTCAAATCATAGAAAGTTAGAGTATCAGTCCTCTTGTACTTAAGTCGGCACTGTGATTTTTGTATTAAAATCGGATGCAATTTCTGTGATTCTGCGTCAATAAGAAGGTCCAAGGGATACAGTAAACCTGAAGTGAAGCATCAGAAGTTAAAACTAGACTCACAGGACAGGTTAAAATCATAGAAAGTGAGAGTGTTAGTCCTCTTTTACTTAAGTCGGCATTGTGCGTTTTGAATTTAATTCCGATGCAATATCTGTGTTTCATCTTCAATAAGAAGGTCCAAGGGATACAGTAAACCTGACGTGAAGCATCGGAATCTAAAAGTGGACTCACAGGAGAGGTTCAAATCATAGAAAGTTTGAGTGTCAGTCCTCTTGTACTTAAGTCAGCATTGTGCGTTTTGAACTTAATTCCGATGCAATCTCTGTGTTTCAACGTCAATAAGAAGGTGCAAGGTATACAGTAAACCTGAAGTGAAACATCGGAATCTGAAACTGGACTCACAGGAGAGGTTCAAATCATAGAAAATTAGAGTGTCAGTCCTCTTGTACTTAAGTCGGCATTGTGCCCTTTGTATTAAATACGGGTGCAATTTCTGTGTTTCATCGTCAATAAGAAGGTCCAAGGGATACAGTAAACCTGAAGTGAAGCATCGGAATCTAAAACTTTACTCACAGGAAATCTTCAAATCATAGAAAGTGAAAGTGTCAGTCCTCTTGTACTTAAGCCGCCATTGTGCCTTTTGTATTAAATTCGGATGCAATTTCTGTGTGTCATCGTCAATAAGAAGGTCCAAGGGATACAGTAAACCTGAAGTGAGGCATCGGAATCTAAAACTGGACTCACAGGAGAGGTTCAAATCATAGAAAGTTAGAGTGTCAGTCCTCTTGTACTTAAGTCCGCATTGTGCCCTTTGTATTAAATTCGAATGCAAACTCTGTGTTTCATCGTCAATAAGAAGGTCCAAGGGATACAGTAAACCTTAAGTGAAGCATCGGAATCTAAAACTGGACTCTTAAGAGAGGTTCAAATCATAGAAAGTTAGAATGTCAGTCCTCTTGTACTTAAGTCGGCATTGTGCCTTTTGAATTTAATTCCCGATGCTTTTTCTGTGTTTCATTGTCAATAAGAAGGTCCAAGGGATACAGTAAACCTGAAGTGAAGCATCGGAATCTAAAACTGGACTCACAGGAGAGGTTCAAATCATAGATATTTAGAGTGTCACTCCTCTTGTACTTAAGTCGGTATTGTGCCTTTTGTATTAAATTCGGATGCAATTTCTGTGCTTCATCGTCAGTTAGAAGGTCCAAGGGATACAGTAAACCTGAAGAGAAGCATTGGAATCTAAAACTGGACTCACAGGAGAGGTTCAAACATAGAAAGTTAGAGTGCCGATCCTCTTTTACTTAAGTGAGCATTGTGCCTTTTGTATTAAATTCCGATGCAATTTCTATGTTTCATCGTCAATAAGAAGGTGCAAGGTAAACAGTAAACCTGAAGTGAAGCATCGGAATCTAAAACCTGACTCACAGGAGAGGTTCAAAACATAGAAAGTTAGAGTGTCAGTCCTCTTGTACTTAAGTCGGCGTGGTGCCTTTTGAATTAAATTCCGACGCAACTTCTTTGTTTCATCGTCAATAAGAAGGTGCAAGGGATACAGTAAACCTGAAGTGAAGCACCAGAATCTAAAACTGGGCTCACAGGAGAGATTCAAATCATTGAAAGTGAGAGTGTCAGTCCTCTTGTACATTAGTCGCCATTGTGCCGTTTGTATTAAATTCGGATGCAATTTCTGTGTTTCATCGTCAATAAGAAGGTCCAAGGGTTACAGGAAACCTGAAGTGAAGCATCGGAATCTAAAACTGGACTCACAGGAGAGGAGCAATTCATAGATATAGTGTCACTCCTCTTGTACTTAAGTCGGTATTGTGCCTTTTGTATTAAATTCGGATGCAATTTCTGTGTTTCATCGTCAATAAGAAGGTCCAAGAGATACAGTAAACCTGAAGTGAAGCATCGGAATCTAAAACTGGACTCACTGGAGAGATTCAAATCATAGAATGTTAGAGTGTCAGTCCTCTTGTACTTAAAGCGGCATTGTGCCATTTGCATTTAATTCGCATACACTTTCTGTGTTTCATCTTCAATAAGAAGGTCCAAGGGATACAGTAAACCTGACGTGAAGCATCGGAATCTAAAACTGGACTCACAGGAGAGGTTCCAATCATAGAAAGTGAGAGTGTCAGTCCTCTTGTACTTAAGTCGGTATTGTGCATTTTGAACTTAATTCCGATGCAATCTCTGTGTTTCATCGTCAATAAGAAGGTGCAAGGTATACAGTAAACCTGAAGTGAAACATCGGAATCTACAACTGGACTCACAGGAGAAGTTCAAATCATAGAAAGTTAGAGTGTCAGTCCTCTTGTACTTAAGTCGGCATTGTGCCATTTGTATTAAATTCGGATGCAATTCCTGTGATTCAAAGTCAATACGAAGGTCCAAGGGATACAGTAAACCTGAAGTGAAACATCCGAATCTAAAACTGGACTCACAGGAGAGGTTCAAATCATAGAAAGTTAGAGTGTCACTCCTCTTGTGCTTAAGTCGGCATTGTGCATTTTGAACTTAATTCCGATGCAATATCTGTGTTTCATCGTCAATAAGAAGGTGCAAGGTATACAGTAAACCTGAAGTGAAACATCGGAATCTGATACTGGATTCACAGGAGAGGTTCAAATCATAGAAAGTGAGAGTGTCAGTCCTCTTGTACTTAAGTCGCCATTGTGCCTCAGTGTTAAATTCGGATGCAATATCTGTGTTTCTTCGTCAATAAGAAGGTCCAAGGGATACAGTAAACCTGAAGTGAAGCATCGGAATCTAAAACTGGACTCACAGGAAAGGTTCAAATCATAGAAAGTGAGAGTGTCAGTCCTCTGGTACTTAAGTCAGCATTGTGCATTTTGAATTTAATTCCGATGCAATTTCTGTGTTTCATCGTCAATAAGAATATCCAAGGGATACAGCAAACCTGAAGTGAAGCATCGAAATCTAAAACTGGACTCATACGAGAGGTTCAAATCATAGAAATTTAGAGTGTCAGTCTTCTTTTAGTTATGGCGGCATTGTGCCATTTGTATTAAATTCGGATGCAATTTCTATGTTTCATCGTCAATAAGAAGGTCCAAGGGATGCAGTAAACATAAAGTGAAGCATCGGAATCTAAGACTGGACTCACAGGAGAGGTTCAAATCATAGAAAGTTAGAGTGTCAGTCCTCTTGTACTTAAGTCGGCATTGTGCATTTTGAACTTAATTCCGATGCAATCTCTGTGTTTCATCGTCAATAAGAAGGTCCAAGGGATACAGTAAACCTGAAGTGAAGCATCGGAATCTAAAACTGGACTCACAGGAGAGGTTCAAATCTTAAAAATTTAGAGTGTCAGTCTTCTTTTACTTATGTCGGCATTGTGCCATTTGTATTAAATTCGGATGCAATTTCTATGCTTCATCGTCAATAAGAAGGTCCAAGGGCTACAGTAAACATAAAGTGAAGCATCGGAATCTAAAACTGGACTCACAGGAGAGGTTCAAATCATAGGAAGTTAGAGTGTCAGTCCTCCTGTACTTAAGTCGGCATTGTGCATTTTGAACTTAATTCCGATGCAATCTCTGTGTTTCATCGTCAATAAGAAGGTGCAAGGTATACAGTAAACCTGAAGTGAAACATCGGAATCTGATACTGGACTCACAGGAGAGGTTCAAATCATAGAAAGTGAGAGTGTCAGTCCTCTTGTACTTAAGTCGCCATTGTGCCTCTGTATTAAATTCGGATGCAATATCTGTGTTTCATCGTCAATAAGAAGGTCCAAGGGATACAGTAAACCTGAAGTGAAGCATCGGAATCTAAAACTGGACTCACGGGAGAGGTTCAAATCATAGAAAGTTAGAGTGTCAGTCCTCTTGTACTTAAGTCGGCATTGTGATTTTTGAATTTAATTCCGATGCAATTACTGTGTTTCATCGTCAATACGAAGGTCCAAGGGATACAGTAAACCTGAAGTTAAGCATCGGAATCTAAAACTGGACTCACAGGAGAAGTTCAAATCATAGAAAGTGAGAGTGTCAGTCCACTTTTACTTAAGCAGCATTGTGCGTTTTGAATTTAATTCCGATGCAATTTCTGTGTTTCATCGTCAATAAGAAGGTCCAAGGGATACAGTTAACCTGAAGTGAAGCATCGGAGTCTAAAACCGGATCACAGGAGAGGTTCAAATAATAGAAAGTGAGAGTATCAGTCCTCTTGTACTTAAGTCGGCATTGTGCTATTTGTATTAAATTCGGATGCAATTCCTGTGATTCAAAGTCAAGACGAAGGTCCAAGGGATACAGTAAACCTGAAGTGAAACATCCGAATCTAAAACTGGCCTCACAGGAGAGGTTCAAATCATAGAAAGTTAGAGTGTCACTCCTCTTGTACTTAAGTCGGTATTGTGCCTTTTGTATTAAATTCGGATGCAATTTCTGTGTTTCATCGTCAATATGAAGGTCCAAGGGATACAGTAAACCTGAAGTGAAGCATCGGAATCTAAAACTCGACTTATAGGAGAGGTTCAAATCATAGAAAGTTAGAGTGTCAGTCCTCTTGTACTTAAGTCGGCATTGTGATTTTTGAATTTAATTCCGATGCAATTTCTGTGTTTCATCGTCAATACGAAGGTCCAAGGGATACAGTAAACCTGAAGTTAAGCATCGGAATCTAAAACTGGACTCACAGGAGAAGTTCAAATCATAGAAAGTGAGAGTGTCAGTCCACTTTTACTTAAGAATCATTGTGCGTTTTGAATTTAATTGCGATGCAATTTCTGTGTTTCATCGTCAATAAGAAGGTCCAAGGGATACAGTTAACCCGAAGTGAAGCATCGGAATCTAAAACTGGACTGACAGGACAGGTTCAAATCATAGAAAGTGAGAGTGTCAGTCCTCTTGTACTTAAGTCGGAATTGTGCCATTTGTATTAAATTCGGGTGCAATTTCTGTGTTTCATCGTCAATAAGAAGGTCCAAGGGATACAGCAAACCTGAAGTGAAGCATCGGAATCTAAAACTGTACTCGCAGGAGAGGTTAAAATCAGAGAAACTGAGAGTGTCAGTCCTCTTGTACTTAAGTTGGCATTGTGACATTTGTATTAAATTCGGATGCAATTTCTGTGTTTTATCGTCAATAAGTAGGTCGAAGGGATACAGTAAACCTGAAGTGAAGCATCGGAATCTAAAACTGGACTCATAGGAGAGGTTCAAATCATAGAAATTTAGAGTGTTAGTCTTCTTTTACTTATGTCGGCATTGTGCCATTTGTATTGAATTCGGATACAATTTCTATGTTTCATCGTCAATAAGAAGGTCCAAGGGATACAGTAAACACAAAGTGAAGCATCGGAATCTAAGACTGGACTCACAGGAGAGGTTCAAATCATAGAAAGTTAGAGTGTCAGTTCTCTTGTACTTAAGTCGGCATAGTGCATTTTGAACTTAATTCCGATGCAATCTCTGTGTTTCATCGTCAATAAGAAGGTGCAAGGTATACAGTAAACCTGAAGTGAAGCATCGGAATCTGAAACTGGACTCACAGGAGAGGTTCAAATCATAGAAAGTGAGAGTGTCAGTCCTCTTGTACTTAAGTCGCCATTGTGCCTTTGTATTAAATTCGGATGCAATATCTGTGTTTCATCGTCAATAAGAAGGTCCAAGGGATACAGTAAACCTGAAGTGAAGCATCGGAATCTAAAACTGGACTCACGGGAGAGGTTCAAATCATAGAAAGTTAGAGTGTCAGTCCTCTTGTACTAAAGTCGGCATTGTGACATTTGTATTAAATTCGGATGCAATTTCTGTGTTTCATCGTCAATAAGTAGGTCGAAGGGATACAGTAAACCTGAAGTTAAGCATCGGAATCTAAAACTGGACTCACAGGAGAAGTACAAATCATAGAAAGTGAGTGTGTCAGTCCACTTTTACTTAAGCAGCATTGTGCGTTTTGAATTTAATTCCGATGCAATTTCTGTGTTTCATCGTCAATAAGAAGGTCCAAGGGATACAGTTAACCTGAAGTGAAGCATCGGAATCTAAAACCGGATCACAGGAGAGGTTCAAATCATAGAAAGTGAGAGTATCAGTCCTCTTGTACTTAAGTCGGCATTGTGCCATTTGTATTAAATTCGGATGCAATTCCTGTGATTCAAAGTCAAGACGAAGGTCCAAGTGATACAGTAAACCTGAAGTGAAACATCCGAATCTAAAACTGGTCTCACAGGAGAGGTTCAAATCATAGAAAGTTTGAGTGTCACTCCTCTTGTACTTAAGTTGGTATTGTGCCTTTTGTATTAAATTCGGATGCAATTTCTGTGTTTCATCGTCAATATGGAGGTCCAAGGGATACAGTAAACCTGAAGTGAAGCATCGGAATCTAAAACTGGACTTATAGGAGAGATTCAAATCATAGAAAGTGAGAGTGTCAGTCCTCTTGTACATTAGTCGACATTGTGCCGTTTGTATTAAATTCGGATGTAATTTCTGTGTTTCATCGTCAACAAGAAGGTCCAAGGGATACAGGAAACCTGAAGTGAAGCATCGGAATCTAAAACTGGACTCACAGGAGAGATTCAAATCATAGATATAGTGTCACTCCTCTTGTACTTAAGTCGGTATTGTGCCTTTTGTATTAAATTCGGATGCAATTTCTGTGTTTCATCGTCAATAAGAAGGTCCAAGAGATACAGTAAACCTGAAGTGAAGCATCGGAATCTAAAACTGGACTCACAGGAGAGATTCAAATCATAGAATGTTAGAGTGTCAGTCCTCTTGTACTTAAAGCGGCATTGTGCCATTTGCATTAAATTCGGATACACTTTCTGCGTTTCATCTTCAATAAGAAGGTCCAAGGGATACAGTAAACCTGAAGTGAAACATCCGAATCTAAAACTGGACTCACAGGAGAGGTTCAAATCATAGAAAGTTAGAGTGTCACTCCTCTTGTACTTAAGTCGGCATTGTGCATTTTGAACTTAATTCCGATGCAATATCTGTGTTTCATCGTCAATAAGAAGGTGCAAGGTATACAGTAAACCTGAAGTGAAACATCGGAATCTGATACTGGAATCACAGGAGAGGTTCAAATCATAGAAAGTGAGAGTGTCAGTCCTCTTGTACTTAAGTCGCCATTGTGCCTCAGTGTTAAATTCGGATGCAATATCTGTGTTTCATCGTCAATAAGAAGGTCCAAGGGATACAGTAAACCTGAAGTGAAGCATCGGAATCTAAAACTGGACTCACAGGAAAGGTTCAAATCATAGAAAGTGAGAGTGTCAGTCCTCTGGTACTTAAGTCAGCATTGTGGCATTTGTGTTAAATTCGGATGCAATTTCTGTGTTTCATCGTCTATAAGAAGGTCCAAGGGATACAGTAAACCTGAAGTGAAGCATCAGAATCTAAAACTGGACTCACAGGAGAGATTTAAATCATAGAAAGTGAGAGTGTCAGTCCTCCTTCACTTAAGTCGGCATTGTGCATTTTGAATTTAATTCCGATGCAATTTCTGTGTTTCATCGTCAATAAGAATATCCAAGGGATACAGCAAACCTGAAGTGAAGCATCGAAATCTAAAACTGGACTCATACGAGAGGATCAAATCATAGAAATTTAGAGTGTCAGTCTTCTTTTAGTTATGGCGGCATTGTGCCATTTGTATTAAATTCGGATGCAATTTCTATGTTTCATCGTCAATAAGAAGGTCCAAGGGATACAGTAAACATAAAGTGAAGCATCGGAATCTAAGACTGGACTCACAGGAGAGGTTCAAATCATAGAAAGTTAGAGTGTCAGTCCTCTTGTACTTAAGTCGGCATTGTGCATTTTGAACTTAATTCCGATGCAATCTCTGTGTTTCATCGTAAATAAGAAGGTGCAAGGTATACAGTAAACCTGAAGTGAAGCATCGGAATCTGAAACTGGACTCACAGGAGAGGTTAAAATCATAGAGAGTGTCAGTCCTCTTGTACTTAAGTCGCCATTGTGCCTTTGTATTAAATTCGGATGCAATATCTGTGTTTCATCGTCAATAAGAAGGTCCAAGGGATACAGTAAACCTGAAGTGAAGCATCGGAATCTAAAACTGGACTCACAGGAGAGGTTCAAATCATAAAAATTTAGAGTGTCAGTCTTCTTTTACTTATGTCGGCATTGTGCCATTTGTATTAAATTCGGATGCAATTTCTATGCTTCATCGTCAATAAGAAGGTCCAAGGACTACAGTAAACATAAAGTGAAGCATCGGAATCTAAAACTGGACTCACAGGAGAGGTTCAAATCATAGGAAGTTAGAGTGTCAGTCCTCCTGTACTTAAGTCGGCATTGTGCATTTTGAACTTAATTCCGATGCAATATCTGTGTTTCATCGTCAATAAGAAGGTGCAAGGTATACAGTAAACCTGAAGTGAAACATCGGAATCTGATACTGGACTCACAGGAGAGGTTCAAATCATAGAAAGTGAGAGTGTCAGTCCTCTTGTACTTAAGTCGCCATTGTGCCTCTGTATTAAATTCGGATGCAATATCTGTGTTTCATCGTCAATAAGAAGGTCCAAGGGATACAGTAAACCTGAAGTGAAGCATCGGAATCTAAAACTGGACTCACGGGAGAGGTTCAAATCATAGAAAGTTAGAGTGTCAGTCCTCTTGTACTTAAGTCGGCATTGTGATTTTGGAATTTAATTCCGATGCAATTACTGTGTTTCATCGTCAATACGAAGGTCCAAGGGATACAGTAAACCTGAAGTTAAGCATCGGAATCTAAAACTGGACTCACAGGAGAAGTTCAAATCAAAGAAAGTGAGAGTGTCAGTCCACTTTTACTTAAGCAGCATTGTGCGTTTTGAATTTAATTCCGATGCAATTTCTGTGTTTCATCGTCAATAAGAAGGTCCAAGGGATACAGTTAACCTGAAGTGAAGCATCGGAATCTAAAACCGGATCACAGGAGAGGTTCAAATAATAGAAAGTGAGAGTATCAGTCCTCTTGTACTTAAGTCGGCATTGTGCCATTTGTATTAAATTCGGATGCAATTCCTGTGATTCAAAGTCAAGACGAAGGTCCAAGGGATACAGTAAACCTGAAGTGAAACATCCGAATCTAAAACTGGTCTCACAGGAGAGGTTCAAATCATACAAAGTTAGAGTGTCACTCCTCTTGTACTTAAGTCGGTATTGTGCCTTTTGTATTAAATTCGGATGCAATTTCTGTGTTTCATCGTCAATATGAAGGTCCAAGGGATACAGTAAACCTGAAGTGAAGCATCGGAATCTAAAACTGGACTTATAGGAGAGGTTCAAATCATAGAAAGTTAGAGTGTCAGTCCTCTTGTACTTAAGTCGGCATTGTGATTTTTGAATTTAATTCCGATGCAATTTCTGTGTTTCATCGTCAATACGAAGGTCCAAGGGATACAGTAAACCTGAAGTTAAGCATCGGAATCTAAAACTGGACTCACAGGAGAAGTTCAAATCATAGAAAGTGAGAGTGTCAGTCCACTTTTACTTAAGAATCATTGTGCGTTTTGAATTTAATTGCGATGCAATTTCTGTGTTTCATCGTCAATAAGAAGGTCCAAGGGATACAGTTAACCCGAAGTGAAGCATCGGAATCTAAAACTGGACTGACAGGACAGGTTCAAATCATAGAAAGTGAGAGTGTCAGTCCTCTTGTACTTAAGTCGGAATTGTGCCATTTGTATTAAATTCGGGTGCAATTTCTGTGTTTCATCGTCAATAAGAGGGTCCAAGGGATACAGCAAACCTGAAGTGAAGCATCGGAATCTAAAACTGTACTCGCAGGAGAGGTTAAAATCAGAGAAACTGAGAGTGTCAGTCCTCTTGTACTTAAGTCGGCATTGTGACATTTGTATTAAATTCGGATGCAATTTCTGTGTTTTATCGTCAATAAGTAGGTCGAAGGGATACAGTAAACCTGAAGTGAAGCATCGGAATCTAAAACTGGACTCATAGGAGAGGTTCAAATCATAGAAATTTAGAGTGTTAGTCTTCTTTTACTTATGTCGGCATTGTGCCATTTGTATTGAATTCGGATACAATTTCTATGTTTCATCGTCAATAAGAAGGTCCAAGGGATACAGTAAACACAAAGTGAAGCATCGGAATCTAAGACTGGACTCACAGGAGAGGTTCAAATCATAGAAAGTTAGAGTGTCAGTTCTCTTGTACTTAAGTCGGCATAGTGCATTTTGAACTTAATTCCGATGCAATCTCTGTGTTTCATCGTCAATAAGAAGGTGCAAGGTATACAGTAAACCTGAAGTGAAGCATCGGAATCTGAAACTGGACTCACAGGAGAGGTTCAAATCATAGAAAGTGAGAGTGTCAGTCCTCTTGTACTTAAGTCGCCATTGTGCCTTTGTATTAAATTCGGATGCAATATCTGTGTTTCATCGTCAATAAGAAGGTCCAAGGGATACAGTAAACCTGAAGTGAAGCATCGGAATCTAAAACTGGACTCACGGGAGAGGTTCAAATCATAGAAAGTTAGAGTGTCAGTCCTCTTGTACTAAAGTCGGCATTGTGACATTTGTATTAAATTCGGATGCAATTTCTGTGTTTCATCGTCAATAAGTAGGTCGAAGGGATACAGTAAACCTGAAGTTAAGCATCGGAATCTAAAACTGGACTCACAGGAGAAGTTCAAATCATAGAAAGTGAGTGTGTCAGTCCACTTTTACTTAAGCAGCATTGTGCGTTTTGAATTTAATTCCGATGCAATTTCTGTGTTTCATCGTCAATAAGAAGGTCCAAGGGACACAGTTAACCTGAACTGAAGCATCGGAATCTAAAACCGGATCACAGGAGAGGTTCAAATCATAGAAAGTGAGAGTATCAGTCCTCTTGTACTTAAGTCGGCATTGTGCCATTTGTATTAAATTCGGATGCAATTCCTGTGATTCAAAGTCAAGACGAAGGTCCAAGGGATACAGTAAACCTGAAGTGAAACATCCGAATCTAAAACTGGTCTCACAGGAGAGGTTCAAATCATAGAAAGTTAGAGTGTCACTCCTCTTGTACTTAAGTTGGTATTGTGCCTTTTGTATTAAATTCGGATGCAATTTCTGTGTTTCATCGTCAATATGAAGGTCCAAGGGATACAGTAAACCTGAAGTGAAGCATCGGAATCTAAAACTGGACTTATAGGAGAGGTTCAAATCATAGAAATTTAGAGTGTCAGTCTTCTTTTACTTATGTCGGCATTGTGCCATTTGTATTAAAGTCGGATGCAATTTCTATGTTTCATCGTCAATAAGAAGGTCCAAGGGATACAGTAAACATAAAGTGAAGCATCGGAGTCTAAAACTGGACTCACAGGAGAGGTTCAAATCATAGAAAGTTAGAGTGTCAGTCCTCTTGTACTTAAGTCGGCATTGTGCATTTTGAACTTAATTCCGATGCAATCTCTGTGTTTCATCGTCAATAAGAAGGTGCAAGGTATACAGTAAACCTGAAGTGGTTCATCGGAATCTGAAACTGGACTCACAGGAGAGGTTCAAATCATAGAAGGTGAGAGTGTCAGTCCTCTTGTACTTAAGTCGCCATTGTGCCTTTGTATTAAATTCGGATGCAATATCTGTGTTTCATCGTCAATAAGAAGGTCCAAGGGATACAGTAAACCTGAAGTGAAGCATCGGAATCTAAAACTGGACACACGGGAGAGTTTCAAATCGTAGAAAGTTAGAGTGTCAGTCCTCTTGTACTTAAGTCGGCATTGTGATTTTTGAATTTAATTCCGATGCTATTTCTGTGTTTCATCGTCAATAAGAAGGTCCAAGGGATACAGTAAACCTGAAGTTAAGCATCGGAATCTAAAACTGGACTCAAAGGAGAAGTTCAAATCATAGAAAGTGAGAGTGTCAGTCCACTTCTACTTAAGAAGCATTGTGCGTTTTGAATTTAATTGCGATGCAATTTCTGTGTTTCATCGTCAATAAGAAGGTCCAAGGGATACAGTTAACCCGAAGTGAAGCATCGGAATCTAAAACTGGACTGACAGGACAGGTTCAAATCATAGAAAGTGAGAGTGTCAGTCCTCTTGTACTTAAGTCGGAATTGTGCCATTTGTATTAAATTCGGGTGCAATTTCTGTGTTTCATCGTCAATAAGAAGGTCCAAGGGATACAGTAAACCTGAAGTGAAGCATCGGAATCTAAAACTGGACTCACAGGAAAGGTTCAAATCATAGAAAGTGAGAGTGTCAGTCCTCTGGTACTTAAGTCAGCATTGTGGCATTTGTATTCAATTCGGATGCAATTTCTGTGTTTCATCGTCAATAAGAAGGTCCAAGGGATACAGTAAACCTGAAGTGAAGCATCAGAATCTAAAACTGGACTCACAGGAGAGATTTAAATCATAGAAAGTGAGAGTGTCAGTCCTCCTTTACTTAAGTCGGCATTGTGCATTTTGAATTTAATTCCGATGCATTTTCTGTGTTTCATCGTCAATAAGATGGTCCAAGGGATACAGCAAACCTGAAGTGAAGCATCGGAATCTAAAACTGTACTCGCAGGAGAGGTTGAAATCAGAGAAACTGAGAGTGTCAGTCCTCTTGTACTTAAGTCGGCATTGTGACATTTGTATTAAATTCGGATGCAATTTCTGTGTTTTATCGTCAATAAGTAGGTCGAAGGGATACAGTAAACCTCAAGTGAAGCATCGGAATCTAAAACTGGACTCATAGGAGAGGTTCAAATCATAGAAATTTAGAGTGTCAGTCTTCTTTTACTTATGTCGGCATTGTGCCATTTCTATTGAATTCGGATACAATTTCTATGTTTCATCGTCAATAAGAAGGTCCAAGGGATACAGTAAACATAAAGTGAAGCATCGGAATCTAAGACTGGACTCACAGGAGAGGTTCAAATCATAGAAAGTTAGAGTGTCAGTTCTCTTGTACTTAAGTCGGCATAGTGCATTTTGAACTTAATTCCGATGCAATCTCTGTGTTTCATCGTCAATAAGAAGGTGCAAGGTATACAGTAAACCTGAAGTGAAGCATCGGAATCTGAAACTGGACTCACAGGAGAGGTTCAAATCATAGAAAGTGAGAGTGTCAGTCCTCTTGTACTTAAGTCGCCATTGTGCCTTTGTATTAAATTCGGATGCAATATCTGTGTTTCATCGTCAATAAGAAGGTCCAAGGGATACAGTAAACCTGAAGTGAAGCATCGGAATCTAAAACTGGACTCACGGGAGAGGTTCAAATCATAGAAAGTTAGAGTGTCAGTCCTCTTGTACTTAAGTCGGCATTGTGATTTTTGAATTTAATTCCGATGCATTTTCTGTGTTTCATCGTCAATAAGAAGGTCCAAGGGATACAGCAAACCTGAAGTGAAGCATCGGAATCTAAAACTGTACTCGCAGGAGAGGTTAAAATCAGAGAAACTGAGAGTGTCAGTCCTCTTGTACTTAAGTCGGCATTGTGACATTTGTATTAAATTCGGATGCAATTTCTGTGTTTCATCGTCAATAAGTAGGTCGAAGGGATACAGTAAACCTGAAGTGAAGCATCGGAATCTAAAACTGGACTCATAGGAGAGGTTCAAATCATAGAAATTTAGAGTGTCAGTCTTCTTTTACTTATGTCGGCATTGTGCCATTTGTATTAAATTCGGATGCAATTTCTATGTTTCATCGTCAATAAGAAGGTCCAGGGGATACAGTAAACATAAAGTGAAGCATGGGAATCTAAGACTGGACTCACAGGAGAGGTTCAAATCATAGAAAGTTAGAGTGTCAGTTCTCTTGTACTTAAGTCGGCATAGTGCATTTAAAACTTAATTCCGATGCAATCTCTGTGTTTCATCGTCAATAAGAAGGTGCAAGGTATACAGTAAACCTGAAGTGGTTCATCGGAATCTGAAACTGGACTCACAGGAGAGGTTCAAATCATAGAAGGTGAGAGTGTCAGTCCTCTTGTACTTAAGTCGCCATTGTGCCTTTGTATTAAATTCGGATGCAATATCTGTGTTTCATCGTCAATAAGAAGGTCCAAGGGATACAGTAAACCTGAAGTGAAGCATCGGAATCTAAAACTGGACACACGGGAGAGTTTCAAATCGTAGAAAGTTAGAGTGTCAGTCCTCTTGTACTTAAGTCGGCATTGTGATTTTTGAATTTAATTCCGATGCAATTTCTGTGTTTCATCGTCAATAAGAAGGTCCAAGGGATACAGTAAACCTGAAGTTAAGCATCGGAATCTAAAACTGGACTCAAAGGAGAAGTTCAAATCATAGAAAGTGAGAGTGTCAGTCCACTTCTACTTAAGAAGCATTGTGCGTTTTGAATTTAATTGCGATGCAATTTCTGTGTTTCATCGTCAATAAGAAGGTCCAAGGGATACAGTTAACCCGAAGTGAAGCATCGGAATCTAAAACTGGACTGACAGGACAGGTTCAAATCATAGAAAGTGAGAGTGTCAGTCCTCTTGTACTTAAGTCGGAATTGTGCCATTTGTATTAAATTCGGGTGCAATTTCTGTGTTTCATCGTCAATAAGAAGGTCCAAGGGATACAGTAAACCTGAAGTGAAGCATCGGAATCTAAAACTGGACTCACAGGAAAGGTTCAAATCATAGAAAGTGAGAGTGTCAGTCCTCTGGTACTTAAGTCAGCATTGTGGCATTTGTATTCAATTCGGATGCAATTTCTGTGTTTCATCGTCAATAAGAAGGTCCAAGGGATACAGTAAACCTGAAGTGAAGCATCAGAATCTAAAACTGGACTCACAGGAGAGATTTAAATCATAGAAAGTGAGAGTGTCAGTCCTCCTTTACTTAAGTCGGCATTGTGCATTTTGAATTTAATTCCGATGCATTTTCTGTGTTTCATCGTCAATAAGATGGTCCAAGGGATACAGCAAACCTGAAGTGAAGCATCGGAATCTAAAACTGTACTCGCAGGAGAGGTTGAAATCAGAGAAACTGAGAGTGTCAGTCCTCTTGTACTTAAGTCGGCATTGTGACATTTGTATTAAATTCGGATGCAATTTCTGTGTTTTATCGTCAATAAGTAGGTCGAAGGGATACAGTAAACCTCAAGTGAAGCATCGGAATCTAAAACTGGACTCATAGGAGAGGTTCAAATCATAGAAATTTAGAGTGTCAGTCTTCTTTTACTTATGTCGGCATTGTGCCATTTGTATTGAATTCGGATACAATTTCTATGTTTCATCGTCAATAAGAAGGTCCAAGGGATACAGTAAACATAAAGTGAAGCATCGGAATCTAAGACTGGACTCACAGGAGAGGTTCAAATCATAGAAAGTTAGAGTGTCAGTTCTCTTGTACTTAAGTCGGCATAGTGCATTTTGAACTTAATTCCGATGCAATCTCTGTGTTTCATCGTCAATAAGAAGGTGCAAGGTATACAGTAAACCTGAAGTGAAGCATCGGAATCTGAAACTGGACTCACAGGAGAGGTTCAAATCATAGAAAGTGAGAGTGTCAGTCCTCTTGTACTTAAGTCGCCATTGTGCCTTTGTATTAAATTCGGATGCAATATCTGTGTTTCATCGTCAATAAGCAGGTCCAAGGGATACAGTAAACCTGAAGTGAAGCATCGGAATCTAAAACTGGACTCACGGGAGAGGTTCAAATCATAGAAAGTTAGAGTGTCAGTCCTCTTGTACTTAAGTCGGCATTGTGATTTTTGAATTTAATTCCGATGCATTTTCTGTGTTTCATCGTCAATAAGAAGGTCCAAGGGATACAGCAAACCTGAAGTGAAGCATCGGAATCTAAAACTGTACTCGCAGGAGAGGTTAAAATCAGAGAAACTGAGAGTGTCAGTCCTCTTGTACTTAAGTCGGCATTGTGACATTTGTATTAAATTCGGATGCAATTTCTGTGTTTCATCGTCAATAAGTAGGTCGAAGGGATACAGTAAACCTGAAGTGAAGCATCGGAATCTAAAACTGGACTCATAGGAGAGGTTCAAATCATAGAAATTTAGAGTGTCAGTCTTCTTTTACTTATGTCGGCATTGTGCCATTTGTATTAAATTCGGATGCAATTTCTATGTTTCATCGTCAATAAGAAGGTCCAGGGGATACAGTAAACATAAAGTGAAGCATGGGAATCTAAGACTGGACTCACAGGAGAGGTTCAAATCATAGAAAGTTAGAGTGTCAGTTCTCTTGTACTTAAGTCGGCATAGTGCATTTAAAACTTAATTCCGATGCAATCTCTGTGTTTCATCGTCAATAAGAAGGTGCAAGGTATACAGTAAACCTGAAGTGAAGCATCGGAATCTGAAACTGGACTCACAGGAGAGGTTCAAATCATAGAAAGTTAGAGTGTCAGTCCTCTTGTACTTAAGTCGTCATTGTGCCTTTGTATTAAATTCGGATGCAATATCTGTGTTTCATCGTCAATAAGAAGGTCCAAGGGATACAGTAAACCTGAAGTGAAGCATCGGAATCTAAAACTGGACACACGGGAGAGGTTCAAATCATAGAAAGTTAGAGTGTCAGTCCTCTTGTACTTAAGTCGGCATTGTGATTTTTGAATTTTATCCGATGCAATTTCTGTGTTTCATCGTCAACAAGAAGGTCCAAGGGATACAGTGAACCTGAAGTTAAGCATCGGAATCTAAAACTGGACTCACAGGAGAAGTTCAAATCATAGAAAGTTAGAGTGTCAGTCCACTTTTACTTAAGCAGCATTGTGCGTTTTGAATTTAATTCCGATGCAATTTCTGTGTTTCATCGTCAATAAGAAGGTCCAAGGGATACAGTTAACCTGAAGTGAAGCATCGGAATCTAAAACCGGATCACAGGAGAGGTTCAAATCATAGAAAGTGAGAGTATCAGTCCTCTTGTACTTAAGTCGGCATTGTGCCATTTGTATTAAATTCTGATGCAATTCCTGTGATTCAAAGTCAAGACGAAGGTCCAAGGGATACAGTAAACCTGAAGTGAAACATCCGAATCTAAAACTGGTCTCACAGGAGAGGTTCAAATCATAGAAATTTAGGGTGTCACTCCTCTTGTACTTAAGTCGGTATTGTGCCTTTTGTATTAAATTCGGATGCAATTTCTGTGTTTCATCGTCATTAAGAAGGTCCAAGGGATACAGTAAACCTGAAGTGAAGCATCGGAATCTAAAACTGGACTTATAGGAGAGGTTCAAATCATAGAAATTTAGAGTGTCAGTCTTCTTTTACTTATGTCGGCATTGTGCCATTTGTATTAAATTCGGATGCAATTTCTATGTTTCATCGTCAATAAGCAGGTCCAAGGGATACAGTAAACATAAAGTGAAGCATCGGAGTCTAAAACTGGACTCACAGGAGAGGTTCAAATCATAGAAAGTGAGAGTGTCAGTCCTCTGGTACTTAAGTCTGCATTGTGGCATTTGTATTAAATTCGGATGCAATTTCTGTGTTTCATCGTCAATAAGAAGGTCCAAGGGATACAGTAAATCTGAAGTGAAGCATCAGAATCTAAAACTGGACTCACAGGAGAGATTTAAATCATAGAAAGTGAGAGTGTCAGTCCTCTTTTACTTAAGTCGGCATTGTGCATTTTGAATTTAATTCCGATGCAATCTCTGTGTTTCATCGTTAGTTAGAAGGTCCAAGGGATACAGCAGACCTGAAGTGAAGCATCGGAATCTAAAACTGTACTCGCAGGAGAGGTTAAAATCAGAGAAAGTGAGAGTGTCAGTCCTCTTGTACTTAAGTCGGCATTGTGACATTTGTATTAAATTCGGATGCAATTTCTGTGTTTCATCGTCAATATGAAGGACCAACAGATACAGTAAACCTGAGGTGAAGCATCGGAATCTAAAACTGGACTCACAGGAGAGGTTCAAATCATAGAAAGTTAGAGTGTCAGTCCTCTTTTACTTAAGTCGGCATTGTGCGTTTTGAATTTAATTGCGATGCAATTTCTGTGTTTCATCTTCAATAAGAAGGTCCAAGGGATACAGCAAACCTGAAGTGAAGCATCGGAATCTAAAACTGGACTCGCAGGAGAGGTTCAAATCAGAGAAAGGGAGAGTGTCGGTCCTCTTGTACTTAAGTCGGCATTGTGCCATTTGTATTAAGTGCGGAAGCAATTTCTGTGTTTCATCGTCAATAAGAAGGTCCAAGGGATACAGTGAACCTGAAGTGAAGCATCGGAATCTAAAACTGGACTCACAGGAGAGGTTCAAATCATAGAAAGTGACAGTGTCAGTCCTCTTGTTCTTAAGCCGCCATTGTGCTTTTTGTATTACATTCGGATGCAATTTCTGTGTTTCATCGTCTATATGAAGGTCCAAGGGATACAGTAAACCTGAAGTGAAGCATGGGAATCTAAAACTGGACTCACAGGAGAGGTTCAAATCATAGAAAGTTAGAGTGTCAGTCCTCTTGTACTTAAGTCGGCATTGTGCCTTTTGTATTAAATTCGGATGCAAACTCTGTGTTTCATCGTCAATAAAAAGGTCGAAGGGATACAGTAAACCTGAAGTGAAGAATCGGAATCTAAAACCGGACTCAGAGGAGAAGTTCAAATCATAGAAAGTTTGAGTGTCAGTCATGTTGTACTTAAGTCGGCATTGTGCCTTATGAATTTAATTCCGATGCAATTTCTGTGTTTCATCGTAAATAAGATGGTCCAAGGGATACAGTAAACCTGAAGCGAAGCATCGGAATCTAAAAGTGGACTCACAGGAGAGGTTCAAATCATAGAAAATGAGAGTGTCAGTCCTCTTTTACTTAAGTCGGCATTGTGCCTTTTCAATTTAATTCCGATGTAATTTCTGTGATTCATCCTCACTAAGAAGGTCCAAGGGATACAGTAAACCTGAAGTTAAGCATCGGAATCTAAAACTGGACTCACAGGAGAGGTTCAAATCATAGAAAGTGAGAGTGTCAGTCCTCTTGCACTTAAGTCGCCATTGTGCCTTTGTATTAGATTCGGATGCAATTTCTGTGTTTCATCGTCAATAAGAAGGTGCAAGGGATACAGTAAACCTGAAGTGAAGCATCGGAATCTAAAACTGGACACACGGGAGAGGTTCAAATCATAGAAAGTTAGAGTGTCAGTCCTCTTGTACTTAAGTCGGCATTGTGCCATTTGTATTAAATTCGGGTGCAATTTGTGTGTTTCATCGTCAATAAGAAGGTCCAAGGGATACAGTAAACCTGAAGTGAAGCATCGGAATCTAAAACTGGACTCACAGGAAAGGTTCAAATCATAGAAAGTGAGAGTGTCAGTCCTCTGGTACTTAAGTCAGCATTGTGGCATTTGTATTAAATTCGGATGCAATTTCTGTGTTTCATCGTCAATAAGAAGGTCCAAGGGATACAGTAAACCTGAAGTGAAGCATCAGAATCTAAAACTGGACTCACAGGAGAGATTTAAATCATAGAAAGTGAGAGTGTCATTCCTCCTTTACTTAAGTCGGCATTGTGCATTTTGAATTTAATTCCGATGCATTTTCTGTGTTTCATCGTCAATAAGAAGGTCCAAGGGATACAGCAAACCTGAAGTGAAGCATCGGAATCTAAAACTGTACTCGCAGGAGAGGTTAAAATCAGAGAAACTGAGAGTGTCAGTCCTCTTGTACTTAAGTCGGCATTGTGACATTTGTATTAAATTCGGATGCAATTTCTGTGTTTCATCGTCAATAAGTAGTCGAAGGGATACAGTAAACCTGAAGTGAAGCATCGGAATCTAAAACTGGACTCATAGGAGAGGTTCAAATCATAGAAATTTAGAGTGTCAGTCTTCTTTTACTTATGTCGGCATTGTGCCATTTGTATTAAATTCGGATGCAATTTCTATGTTTCATCGTCAATAAGAAGGTCCAAGGGATACAGTAAACATAAAGTGAAGCATCGGAATCTAAGACTGGACTCACAGGAGAGGTTCAAATCATAGAAAGTTAGAGTGTCAGTCCTCTTGTACTTAAGTCGGCATAGTGCATTTTGAACTTAATTCCGATGCAATCTCTGTGTTTCATCGTCAATAAGAAGGTGCAAGGTATACAGTAAACATGAAGTGAAGCATCGGAATCTGAAACTGGACTCACAGGAGAGGTTCAAATCATAGAAAGTGAGAGTGTCAGTCCTCTTGTACTTAAGTCGCCATTGTGCCTTTGTATTAAATTCGGATGCAATATCTGTGTTTCATCGTCAATAAGAAGGTCCAAGGGATACAGTAAACCTGAAGTGAAGCATCGGAATCTAAAACTGGACTCACGGGAGAGGTTCAAATCATAGAAAGTTAGAGTGTCAGTCCTCTTGTACTTAAGTCGGCATTGTGATTTTTGAATTTAATTCCGATGCAATTTCTGTGTTTCATCGTCAATAAGAAGGTCCAAGGGATACAGTAAACCTGAAGTTAAGCATCGGAATCTAAAACTGGACTCACAGTAGAAGTTCAAATCATAGAAAGTGAGAGTGTCAGTCCACTTTTACTTAAGAAGCATTGTGCGTTTTGAATTTAATTCCGATGCAATTTCTGTGTTTCATCGTCAATAAGAAGGTCCAAGGGATACAGTTAACCTGAAGTGAAGCATCGGAATCTAAAACTGGACTGACAGGACAGGTTCAAATCATAGAAAGTGGGAGTGTCAGTCCTCTTGCACTTAAGTCGGCATTGTGCCATTTGTATTAACCCTGCTGTTCTGTTCGGGTCTATATGACCCGAAACGAATATGAACGTTATTTTACATTATGTAAATACCAATATATATTTATGAAACTTTGTGACTTTGTCTGAAAATGGATGAGCAGCATGTGTTTTAAAAGGTTTTAAAAAAGTTTAAGAAGTTTGGGCTTCAACTGTAATAGTTGCATATGTAATGTTCGGGTCATAATGACCCGACACAAATATGTTTAGTGTAACTCGTATTTATTTCTAAAATCTGGAAATGGCGAAAATTATTTTTGTTGTGTTGTGTGGGAATAGTGACTGCATCATTCCAACTTACTCTCAACAATCACCTAAAGCTCCATGCGTTCACAACAATGGGCTTGTTTGTTGCTTTCCCCAGGAAATAATAATTGGCAGTTCTCAATAATTGGAATGCTTTGTTTCTGCCCAGTTTGACTTGTGACACCATGGCGATGAGACCATTGAATGATCGTGAGTTGGAAGAAATAGTAAATGCCTCACCAGATGAAGGATCACTTTCTGAGTTTGAAGATCACATCAGCAATGCATCTGAAAGCGAGTGTTCCGATGACAGTTACGACAGTCCACAGCCCATACAAAATAGTGTAGAGACTTTTCTTTCTAAAAATGGGAATATAGAATGGCAGTTGCATCCACCAGCACAACATGGTCGCCTACCAGCTTCGAACATCATCAAGAGTACCCCAGGAGTTACCAGGTATGCAGTCAGCAGAATATCTGATGTAAAATGTTCATTTGAAGCAGTATTTCACACAGCGCTTCAAAATGAAATAATAGAGATGACAAATATTGAAGGGCAGCGAGTTTATGGTGAACAGTGGACAGATATTGATGGTTCTGTTTTCCATGCATACTTAGGACTCTTACTCCTAGCGGGTGTATATCGATCTCATGGGGAGTCTACAAAAAGTTTGTGGGATAAAGATACTGGGCGAAACATATTTCGAGCAACCATGTCTCATGAAACATTCTGTAAGATATCACGTGTCCTGCGATTTGACAAGAAATCTACTAGAGAGGAAAGACGACGTACTGACAAACTTGCCGCAATTCGTAGTATTTGGGAGAAGTGGGTAGAGGTCCTTCCTAAACTGTATAATCCAGGAGAAAATGTTACTGTTGACGAGCAGTTAGTAGCATTTAGAGGTCGCTGTCCATTCAAGCAGTATATCCCAAGTAAACCGGCAAAATATGGGATCAAAATATGGACCATGTGTGACAGCAAAACTTCATACGTACTGAAAGCCCAAATTTATACAGGAAAGGTGAGTGGAGCGGCACCAGAAAGAAATCAGGGAATGAGGGTGGTATCTGATCTCACTTCTGAGTTACGTGGTCAGAATATCACGTGTGACAACTTTTTTACGTCGTACAATTTGGGGCAGCTGCTTCTGAAAAGGAAATTGACTATGTTGGGAACTATACGGAAAAATAAGCCGGAGCTTCCACACAAAATGACCAACAAGGAGGTACACAGCTCTTCATTTTACTTCACAAATGACACTACTGTGGTTAATTATATTCCTAAGAGACACAAGAATGTTGTACTTATGAGCACTCTCCACCATGATGCGGAAATCAGTGACAGGGCTGATAAGAAGCCAAAAATGATTTTGGACTATAATTCAACCAAAGGTGCTGTAGACACGCTTGATCAGTTATTAGGTACATATACATGCAAACGAAAAAGTAATAGGTGGCCAATGATAGTTTTCTACAATATTCTTGATGTTTCTGCTTATAATGCATACGTTTTGTGGATTTCGGTTGACCCTAATTGGAATGCAAGCAAATTGACTAGAAGGAGAATATTCTTGGAGGAACTTGGAAAGTCACTGATAAAAGAACATATTGCATCAAGAACGCATTTCCCAAGAACAGAAGATTCTTTGAGAATGGTCACAAGCATCCAAAACCCGAATGATGTGGGTGGTGTGTCAGAATCGGTAACAACAAGAAAATCTACAAAACGTGCACGCTGTAAGTTCTGTCCATCAAGTAATGACAATAAAACAAACATGGTGTGTGGAAAATGTAGTAAACATATTTGCAAGAAACATGTAACCTACTTGTGTCCACAGTGCAAGCAGTAAGAAAAGAACTGTAGTATTTTATAAGATGATTGTATTGAAAATTCTGTTGTTTCAAATTTATGTGAATACTTGTGCCTAAACTACAATCAGTAAGAAGAGAGGATTCTAAAGTTGTAGTGCTTTCTATGTTGGAATGTAATAAAAAAACTGTAGTGTGTTCTGTACTGTAGTGTGCTCTAAGATGAATATCTGTAATGACAACTGTCTGTTGTTAGAAAATGTCAATACTTACGTCTAAACTGTCAACAATAAGAATAGAAGTATGGAAAAACTGTAGTGCTTTCTAAGTTGAATGCCTGTAATGGAAACTGTCTGTTGTTTCAAATTTATGTGCATATTTAAATGAAAAATATCCCTCAATAAAGTTGTATGCATTGTTATTATTATTATTATTACCATTATTATTATTATTATTATTATTATTATTATTACTAACAAGGTACTGGAATAGAACAACAATGTCGATAGCTAAAACTGTACCAAAATTTATGTTTCTAAAGCATTTTGATATGTCGGGTCATATTGACCCGAACAGTATATATGTCAAGTAAAAGTGAACAGAACAGCAGGGTTAAATTCGGGTGCAATTTCTGTGTTTCATCGTCAATAAGAAGGTCCAAGGGATACAGTAAACCTGAAGTGAAGCATCGGAATCTAAAACTGGAGTCAGAGGAAAGGTTCAAATCATGGAAAGTGAGAGTGTCAGTCCTCTTGTACTTAAGTCGGCATTGTGACATTTGTATTAAATTCGGATGCAATTTCTGTGTTTCATCGTCAATAAGAAGGACCAACAGATACAGTAAACCTGAGGTGAAGCATCGGAATCTAAAACTGGACTCACAGGAGTGGTTCAAATCATAGAAAGTGAGAGTGTCAGTCCTCTTATACTTAAGTCGGCATTGTGCGTTTTGAATTTAATTGCGATGCAATTTCTGTGTTTCATCTTCAATAAGAAGGTCCAAGGGATACAGCAAACCTGAAGTGAAGCATCGGAATCTAAAACTGGACTCGCAGGAGAGGTTCAAATCAGAGAAAGTGAGAGTGTCGGTCCTCTTGTACTTAAGTCGGCATTGTGCCATTTGTATTAAGTGCGGAAGCAATTTCTGTGTTTCATCGTCAATAAGAAGGTCCAAGGGATCCAGTGAACCTGAAGTGAAGCATCGGAATCTAAAACTGGACTCACAGGAGAGGTTCAAATCATAGAAAGTGACAGTGTCAGTCCTCTTGTTCTTAAGCCGCCATTGTGCTTTTTGTATTACATTCTGATGCAATTTCTGTGTTTCATCGTCTATATGAAGGTCCATGGGATACAGTAAACCTGAAGTGAAGCATCGGAATCTAAAACCGGACTCAGAGGAGAAGTTCAAATCATAGAAAGTTTGAGTGTCAGTCATGTTGTACTTAAGTCGGCATTGTGCCTTATGAATTTAATTCCGATGCAATTTCTGTGTTTCATCGTAAATAAGATGGTCCAAGGGATACAGTAAACCTGAAGCGAAGCATCGGAATCTAAAACTGGACTCACAGGAGAGGTTCAAATCATAGAAAATGAGAGTGTCAGTCCTCTTTTACTTAAGTCGGCATTGTGCCTTTTCAATTTAATTCCGATGTAATTTCTGTGATTCATCCTCACTAAGAAGGTCCAAGGGATACAGTAAACCTGAAGTTAAGCATCGGAATCTAAAACTGGACTCACAGGAGAGGTTCAAATCATAGAAAGTGAGAGTATCAGTCCTCTTGCACTTAAGTCGCCATTGCGCCTTTGTATTAAATTCGGATGCAATTTCTGTGTTTCATCGTCAATAAGAAGGTCCAAGGGATACAGTAAACCTGAAGTGAAGCATCGGAATCTAAAACTGGACACACGGGAGAGGTTCAAATCATAGAAAATTAGAGTGTCAGTCCTCTTGTACTTAAGTCGGCATTGTGATTTTTGAATTTAATTCCGATGCAATTTCTGTGTTTCATCGTCAATAAGAAGGTCCAAGGGATACAGTAAACCTGAAGTTAAGCATCGGAATCTAAAACTGGACTCACAGGAGAAGTTCAAATCATAGAAAGTGAGAGTGTCAGTCCACTTTTACTTAAGAAGCATTGTGCGTTTTGAATTTAATTGCGATGCAATTTCTGTGTTTCATCGTCAATAAGAAGGTCCAAGGGATACAGTTAACCTGAAGTGAAGCATCGGACTCTAAAACTGGACTGACAGGACAGGTTCAAATCATAGAAAGTGAGAGTGTCAGTCCTCTTGTACTTAAGTCGGCATTGTGCCATTTGTATTACATTCGGGTGCAATTTCTGTGTTTCATCTTCAATAAGAAGGTCCAAGGGATACAGTAAACCTGAAGTGAAGCATCGGAATCTAAAACTTGACTCACAGGAAAGGTTCAAATCATAGAAAGTGAGAGTGTCAGTCCTCTGGTACTTAAGTCTGCATTGTGCATTTGTATTAAATTCGGATGCAATTTCTGTGTTTCATCGTCAATAAGAAGGTCCAAGGGATACAGTAAACCTGAAGTGAAGCATCAGAATCAAAAACTGGACTCACAGGAGAGATTTAATTCATAGAAACTGAGAGTGTCAGTCCTCCTTTACTTAAATCGGCATTGTGCATTTTGAATTTAATTCCGATGCAATTTCTGTGTTTCATCGTCATTAAGAAGGTCCAAGGGATACAGCAAACCTGAAGTGAAGCATCGGAATCTAAAACTGTACTCGCAGGAGAGGTTAAAATCAGAGAAAGTGAGAGTGTCAGTCCTCTTGTACTTAAGTCGGCATTGTGACATTTGTATTAAATTCGGATGCAATTTCTGTGTTTCATCGTCAATAAGAAGGTCGAAGGGTTACAGTAAACCTGAAGTGAAGCATCGGAATCTAAAACTGGACTCATAGGAGAGGTTCAAATCATAGAAATTTAGAGTGTCAGTCTTCTTTTACTTATGTCGGCATTGTGCCATTTGTATTAGATTCGGATGCAATTTCTATGTTTCATCGTCAATAAGAAGGTCCAAGGGATACAGTAAACATAAAGTGAAGCATCGGAATCTAAAACTGGACTCACAGGAGAGGTTCAAATCATAGAAAGTTAGAGTGTCAGTCCTCTTGTACTTAAGTCGTCATTATGCCTTTTGTATTACATTCGGATGCAATTTCTGTGTTACATCGTCTATATGAAGGTCCAAGGGATACAGTAAACCTGAAGTGAAGCATCGGAATCTAAAACTGGACTCACAGGAGAGATTTAAATCATAGAAAGTGAGAGTGTCAGTCCTCTTTTACTTAAGTCGGCATTGTGCATTTTGAATTTAATTCCGATGCAATTTCTGTGTTTCATCGTCAGTTAGAAGGTCCAAGGGATACAGCAGACCTGAAGTGAAGCATCGGAATCTAAAACTGTACTCGCAGGAGAGGTTAAAATCAGAGAAAGTGAGAGTGTCAGTCCTCTTGTACTTAAGTCGGCATTGTGACATTTGTATTAAATTCGGATGCAATTTCTGTGTTTCATCGTCAATAAGAAGGACCAACAGATACAGTAAACCTGAGGTGAAGCATCGGAATCTAAAACTGGACTCACAGGAGAGGTTCAAATCATAGGAAGTGAGAGTGTCAGTCCTCTATTACTTAAGTCGGCATTGTGCGTTTTGAATTTAATTGCGATGCAATTTCTGTGTTTCATCTACAATAAGAAGGTCCAAGGGATACAGCAAACCTGAAGTGAAGCTTCGGAATCTAAAACTGGACTCGCAGGAGAGGTTCAAATCAAAGAAAGTGAGAGTGTCGGTCCTCTTGTACTTAAGTCGGCATTGTGCCATTTGTATTAAGTGCAGAAGCAATTTCTGTGTTTCATCGTCAATAAGAAGGTCCAAGGGATCCAGTGAACCTGAAGTGAAGCATCGGAATCTAAAACTGGACTCACAGGAGTGGTTCAAATCATAGAAAGTGACAGTGTCAGTCCTCTTGTTCTTAAGCCGCCATTGTGCTTTTTGTATTACATTCGGATGCAATTTCTGTGTTTCATCGTCTATATGAAGGTCCAAGGGATACAGTAAACCTGAAGTGAAGCATCGGAATCTAAAACTGGACTCACAGGAGAGGTTCAAATCATAGAAAGTTAGAGTGTCAGTCCTCTTGTACTTAAGTCGGCATTGTGCCTTTTGTATTAAATTCGGATGCAAACTCTGTGTTTCATCGTCAATAAAAAGGTCGAAGGGATACAGTAAACCTGAAGTGAAGCATCGGAATCTAAAACGGGACTCAGAGGAGAAGTTCAAATCATAGAAAGTTTGAGTGTCAGTCATGTTGTACTTAAGTCGGCATTGTGCCTTATGAATTTAATTCCGATGCAATTTCTGTGTTTCATCGTAAATAAGATGGTCCAAGGGATACAGTAAACCTGAAGCGAAGCATCGGAATCTAAAACTGGACTCACAGGAGAGGTTCAAATCATAGAAAATGAGAGTGTCAGTCCTCTTTTACTTAAGTCGGCATTGTGCCTTTTCAATTTAATTCCGATGTAATTTCTGTGATCCATCCTCACTAAGATGGTTCAAGGGATACAGTAAACCTGAAGTTAAGCATCGGAATCTAAAACTGGACTCACAGGAGAGGTTCAAATCATGGAAAGTGAGAGTGTCAGTCCTCTTGCACTTAAGTCGCCATTGTGCCTTTGTATTAAATTCGGATGCAATTTCTGTGTTTCATCGTCAATAAGAAGGTCCAAGGGATACAATAAACCTGAAGTGAAGCATCGGAATCTAAAACTGGACTCACAGGACAGGTTCAAATCATAGAAAGTGAGAGTGTCAGTCCTCTTGTACTTATGTCGGCATTGTGCCATTTGTATTAAATTCGGGTGCAATTTCTGTGTTTCATCTTCAATAAGAAGGTCCAAGGGATACAGTAAACCTGAAGTGAAGCATCGGAATCTAAAACTGGACTCACAGGAAAGGTTCAAATCATAGAAAGTGAGAGTGTCAGTCCTCTGGTACTTAAGTCTGCATTGTGCATTTGTATTAAATTCGGATGCAATTTCTGTGTTTCATCGTCAATAAGAAGGTCCAAGGGATACAGTAAACCTGAAGTGAAGCATCAGAATCAAAAACTGGACTCACAGGAGAGATTTAAATCATAGAAACTGAGAGTGTCAGTCCTCCTTTACTTAAGTCGGCATTGTGCATTTTGAATTTAATTCCGATGCAATTTCTGTGTTTCATCGTCAATAAGAAGGTCCAAGGGATACAGCAAACCTGAAGTGAAGCATCGGAATCTAAAACTGTACTCGCAGGAGAGGTTAAAATCAGAGAAAGTGAGAGTGTCAGTCCTCTTGTACTTAAGTCGGCATTGTGACATTTGTATTAAATTCGGATGCAATTTCTGTGTTTCATCGTCAATAAGAAGGTCGAAGGGTTACAGTAAACCTGAAGTGAAGCATCGGAATCTAAAACTGGACTCATAGGAGAGGTTCAAATCATAGAAATTTAGAGTGTCAGTCTTCTCTTACTTATGTCGGCATTGTGCCATTTGTATTAGATTCGGATGCAATTTCTATGTTTCATCGTCAATAAGAAGGTCCAAGGGATACAGTAAACATAAAGTGAAGCATCGGAATCTAAAACTGGACTCACAGGAGAGGTTCAAATCATAGAAAGTTAGAGTGTCAGTCCTCTTGTACTTAAGTCGGCATTGTGCATTTTGAACTTAATTCCGATGCAATCTCTGTGTTTCATCGTCAATAAGAAGGTGCAAGGTATACAGTAAACCTGGAGTGAAGCATCGGAATCTGAAACTGGACTCACAGGAGAGGTTCAAATCATAGAAAGTGAGAGTGTCAGTCCGCTTGTACTTAAGTCACCTTTTTGCCTTTGTATTAAATTCGGATGCAATATCTGTGTTTCATCGTCAATAAGAAGGTCCAAGGGATACAGTAAACCTGAAGTGAAGCATCGGAATCTAAAACTGGACTCACGGGAGAGGTTCAAATCATAGAAAGTTAGAGTGTCACTCCTGTTGTACTTAAGTCGGCATTGTGATTTTTGAATTTAATTCCGATGCAATTTCTGTGTTTCATCGTCAATAACAAGGTCCAAGGGATACAGTAAACCTGAAGTTAAGCATCGGAATCTAAAACTGGACTCACAGGAGAAGTTCAAATCATAGAAAGTGAGAGTGTCAGACCACTTTTACTTAAGAAGCATTGTGCGTTCTGAATGTAATTCCGATGCAATTTCTGTGTTTCATCGTCAATAAGAAGGTCCAAGGGATACAGTTAACCTGTAGCATCGGAATCTAAAACTGGACTGACAGGTTAGGTTCAAATCATAGAAAGTGGGAGTGTCAGTCCTCTTGTACTTAGGTCGGCATTGTGCCATTTGTATTAAATTCGGGTGCAATTTCTGTGTTTCATCGTCAATAAGAAGGTCCATGGGATACAGTAAACTTGAAGTGAAGCATCGGAATCTAAAACTGGACTCACAGGAAAAGTTCAAATCATAGAAAGTGAGAGTGTCAGTCCTCTGGTACTTAAGTCTGCATTATGGCATTTGTATTAAATTCGGATGCAATATCTGTGTTTCATCGTCAATAAGAAGGTCCAAGGGATACAGTAAACCTGAAGTGAAGCATCGGAATCTAAAACTGGACTCGCAGGAGAGGTTCAAATCAGAGAAAGTGAGAGTGTCGGTCCTCTTTTACTTAAGTCGGCATTGTGCCATTTGTATTAAGTTCGGATGCAATTTCTGTGTTTCATCGTCAATAAGAAGGTCCAAGGGATACAGTGAACCTGAAGTGAAGCATCGGAATCTAAAACTGGACTCACAGGAGAGGTTCAAATCATAGAAAGTTAAGGTGTCAGTCTTCTTGTACTTAAGTCGGCATTGTGCCTTTTGTATTAAATTCTGATGCAAACTCTGTGTTTCATCGTCAATAAGAAGGTCGAAGGGATACACTAAACCTAAAGTGAAGCATCGGAATCTAAAACTGGACTCGCAGGAGAGGTTCAAATCATAGGAAGTTAGAGTGTCAGTCCTCTTGTACTTAAGTCGGCGTGGTGCCTTTTGAATTTAATTCCGATGCAACTTGTGTGTATCATCGACAATAAGAAGATGCAAGGTATACAGTAAACCTGAAGTTAAGCATCGGAATCTAAAACTGGACTCACAGTAGACGATCAAATCATAGAAAGTGAGAGTGTCAGTCCTCTTGTACTTATGCCGCCATTGTGCTTTTTGTATTACATTCGGATGAAAGTTCTGTGTTTCATCGCCACTATGAAGGTCCAAGGGATACAGTAAACCTGAAGTGAAGCATCGGAATCTAAAACTGGCCTCACAGGAGAGGTTCAAATCATAGAACGTTAGAGTGTCCGTCCTCTTGTACTTAAGTCGGCATTGTGCCTTTTGTATTAAATTCGGATGCAAACTCTGTGTTTCATCGTCAATAAGACGGTCGAAGGGATACAGTAAACCTGAAGTGAAGCATCGGAATCTAAAATCGGACTCAGAGGAGAAGTTCAAATCATAGAAAGTTTGAGTGTCAGTCATGTTGTACTTAAGTCGGCATTGTGCCTTATGAATTTAATTCCGATGCAATTTCTGTGTTTCATCGTCAATAAGATGGTCCAAGGGATACAGTAATCCTGAAGCGAAGCGTCGAAATCTAAAACTGGACTCACAGGAGAGGTTGAAATCATAGAAACTGAGAGTGTCAGTCCTCTTTTACTTAAGTCGGCATTGTGCCGTTTCAATTTAATTCCGATGTAATTTCTGTGATTCATCCTCACTAAGAAGGTCCAAGGGATACAGTAAACCTGAACTGAAGCATCGGAATCCAAAACTGGACTCACAGGAGTGGTTCAAAACATAGAAAGTGAGAGTGTCGGTCCTCTTTTACTTAAGTCGGCATTGTGCCATTTGTATAAAATTCGGATGCAAACTCTGTGTTTCATCTTCAATAAGAAGGTCCAAGGGATACAGCAAACCTGAAGTGAAGCATCGGAATCTAAAACTAGACTCACAGGAGAGGTTCAAATCATAGAAAGTTAGAGTGTCAGTCTTCTTGTACTTAAGTCGGCATTGTGCCTTTTGTATTAAATTCTGATGCAAACTCTGTGTTTCATCGTCAATAAGAAGGTCGAAAGGATACACTAAATCTGAAGTGAAGCATCGGAATCTAAAACTGGACTCGCAGGAGAGGTTCAAATCATAGGAAGTTAGAGTGTCAGTCCTCTTGTACTTAAGTCGGCGTGGTGCCTTTTGAATTTAATTCCGATGCAACTTCTGTGTATCATCGACAATAAGAAGGTGCAAGGTATACAGTAAACCTGAAGTTAAGCATCGGAATCTAAAACTGGACACACAGGAGAGGATCAAATCATAGAAAGTGAGAGTGTCAGTCCTCTTGTACTTAAGCCGCCATTGTGCCTTTTGTATTACATTCGGATGCAATTTCTGTGTTTCATCGTCAATATGAAGGTCCAATGGATACAGTAAACCTGAAGTGAAGCATCGGAATCTAAAACTGGACTCACAGGAGAGGTTAAAATCATAGAAAGTTAGAGTGTCAGTCCTCTTGTACTTAAGTCGGCATTGTGCCATTTGTATTAAACTCGGATGCAAACTCTGTGTTTCATCGTCAATAAGAAGGTCGAAGGGATACAGTAAACCTGAAGTGAAGCATCGGAATCTAATTCCGGACTCAGAGGGGAAGTTCAAATCATAGAAAGTTTGAGTGTCAGTCATGTTGTACTTAAGTCGGCATTGTGATTTTTGAATTTAATTCAGATGCAATTTCTGTGTTTCATCGTCAATAAGAAGGTCGAAGGGATACAGTAAACCTGAAGTTAAGCATCGGAATCTAGAACTCGACTCACAGGAGAGGTTCAAATCACAGAAAGTTAGAGTGTCAGTCCTCTTTTACTTAAGTCGGCATTGTGCGTTTTGAATTTAATTCCGATGCAATTTCTGTGTTTCATCGTCAATAAGAAGGTCCAAGGGATACAGTAAACCTAAAGTGAAGCATCGGAATCTAAAACTGGACTCACAGGAGAGGTTAAATCATAGAAAGTGAGAGTGTCAGTCCTCTTGTACTTAAGTCGGCATTGTGCCATTTGTATTAAATTCGGGTGCAATTTCTGTGTTTCATCATCAATAAGAAGGTCCAAGGAATACAGTAAACCTGAAGTGAAGCATCGGAATCAAAAACTGTACTCACAGGAGAGATTCAAATCATAGAAAGTTAGAGTGTCACTCCTCTTGTACTTGAGTCGGTATTGTGCCTTTTGTATTAAATTCGGGTGCAATTTCTGTGTTTCATCGTCAATAAGAAGGTCCAAGGGATACAGTGAACCTAAAGTGAAGCATCGGAATCTAAAACTGGACTCAAAGAAGAGTTTCAAATCATAGAAAGTTAGAATGTCAGTCCTCTTGTACTTAAGTCGGCATTGTGCCTTTTGTATTAAATTCGGATTCAATTTCTGTGTTTCATCGTCAATAAGAAGGTGCAAGGTATACAGTAAACCAGAAGTGAAGCATCGGAAACTAAAATTCGACTCACAGGAGAGGTTCAAATCATAGAATGTGAGAGTGTCAGTACTATTGTACTTGAGTCGGCATTGTAGCATTTGTATTAAATTCGGATGCAATTTCTGTATTTCATCGTTAATAAGAATGTCCAAGCGATGCAGTAAACCTGAAGTAAAGCATCGGAATCTTAAACTTGACTCACAGGAGAGGTTCAAATTATAGGAAGTGAGAGTGTCAGTACTCTTGTACTCTAGTCGCCATTGTGATTTTTATATTAAATTCGGATGCAATTTCTGTGTTTCATCGTCAATAAGAGGGTCCAAGGGATACAGTAAACCTGAAGTGAAGCATCGGAATCTAAAACTGGACTCACAGGAGAGGTTCAAATCATAGAAAGTTTAAGTGTCAGTCCTCTTGTCCTTAAGTCGGCATTGTGCATTTTATATTAAATTCTGATGCAAACTCTGTGTTTCATTGTCAATAAGACGGTCCAAGGGATACAGGAAACCTGAAGTGAAGCATCGGAATCTAAAACAGGACTCTCAGGAGAGGTTCAAATCATAGAAAGTCAGAGTGTCAGTCCTCTTGTACTTAAGTCGGCATTGTGTCATTTGTATTAAATTCGGGTGCAATTTCTGTGTTTCATCGTCAATAAGAAGGTCCAAGGGATACAGTAAACCTGAAATGAAGCATCGGAATCTAAAACTGGATTCACAGGAGAGGTTCAAATCATAGAAAGTTTGAATGTCAGTCCTCTTGTACTTAAGTCGGCATTGTGCCTTTTGTATTAAATTCGGATACAATTTCTGTGTCTCATCGTCAATAAGAAGGAGCAAGGTATACAGTAAACGTGAAGTGAAGCATCGGAATCTAAAACTGGACTCACAGGAGAGGTTCAAATCATAGAAAATGAGAGTGTCAGTCCTCTTGTACTTAAGTCGGCATTGTGGCATTTGTATTTAATTAGGATGGAATTTCTGTGTTTCATCGTCAATAAGAACGTCCATGGGATACAGTAAACCTGAAGTGAAGCATCGGAATCTAAAACTGGACTCACAGGAGAGGTTCAAATCATAGAAAATTAGAGTGTCACTCCTCTTGTACTTGAGTCGGTATTGTGCTTTTGTATTTAATTGGGGAGCAATTTCTGTGTTTCATCGTCAATAAGAAGGTAAAAGGGATACAGTAAACCTGAAGTTAAGCATCGGAATCTACAACTGGACTCACAGGAGAAGTTCAAATCATAGAAAGTGAGAGTGTCAGTCCACTTTTACTTAAGCAGCATTGTGCGTTTTGAATTTAATTCCGATGCTATTTCTGTTTTTCATCGTCAATAAGAAAGTCCAAGGGATACAGTAAACCTGAAGTGAAGCATGGAATCTAAAACTGGACTGACAGGAGAGGTTCAAATCATAGAAAGTGAGAGTGTCAGTCCTCTTGTACTTAAGTCGGCATTGTGCCATTTGTATTAAATTCGGGTGCAATTTCTGTGTTTCATCGTCAATAAGAGGGTCCAAGGGATACAGTAAACCTGACGTGAAGCATCGGAATCTAAAACTGCACTCACAGGAAGGGTACAAATCATAGAAAGTGAGAGTGTCAGTCCTCTTGTACTTAAGTCTGCATTGTGGCATTTGTATTAAATTCGGATGCAATTTCTGGGTTTCATCGTCAATAAGAAGGTCCGAGGGATACAGTAAACCTGAAGTGAAGCATCGGAATCTAAAACTGGACTCACAGGAGAGATTTAAATCATAGAAAGTGGGAGTGTCAGTCCTCTTTTACTTAAGTCGGCATTGTGCATTTTGAATTTAATTCCGATGCAATATCTGTTTTTCATCGTCAATAAGAAGGTCCAAGGGATACAGCAAACCTGAAGTGAAGCATCGGAATCTAAAACTGGATTCGCTGGAGAGGTTCAAATCAGAGAAAGTGAGAGTGTCAGTCCTCTTTTACTTAAGTCGGCATTGTGCAATTTGTATTAAATTCGGATGTATTTCTGTGTTTCATCGTCAATAAGAAGGGCCAAGGGATACAGTAAACCTGAAGTGAGGCATCGGAATCTAAAACTGGACTCACAGGAGATATCTAAATCATAGAAAGTGAGAGTCCTCTTTTACTTAAGTCGGCATTGTGCCTTTTGAATTTAATTCCGATGCAATTTCTGTGTTTCATCGTCAATAAGAAGGTCCAAGGGATACAGTAGACCTGAAGCGAAGCATCGGAATCTAAAACTGGACTCACAATAGAGGTTTAAATCATAGAAAATGAGAGTGTCAGTCCTCTTTTACTTAAGTCGGCATTGTGCCTTTTCAATCTAATTCCGATGCAATTTCTGTGATTCATCGTCATTAAGAAGGTCCAAGGGATACAGTAAACCTGATGTGAAGTATCGGAATCAAAAACTGGACTCACAGCAGAGGTTCAAATCATATAAAGTGAGAGTGTCAGTCCTCTTTCACTTAAGTCGCCATTGTGCGTTTTGAATTTAATTGCGATGCAATTTCTGTGTTTCATCTTCAATAAGAAGGTCCAAGGGATACAGTAAACCTGAAGTGAAGCATCGGAATCTAAAACAGGACTCTCAGGAGAGGTTCAAATCATAGAAAGTCAGAGTGTCAGTCCTCTTGTACTTAAGTCGGCATTGTGTCATTTGTATTAAATTCTGGTGCAATTTCTGTGTTTCATCGTCAATAAGAAGGTCCAAGGGATACAGTAAACCTGAAGTGAAGCATCGGAATCTAAAACTGGATTCACAGGAGAGGTTCAAATCATAGAAAGTTTGAATGTCAGTCCTCTTGTACTTAAGTCGGCATTGTGCCTTTTGTATTAAATTCGGATGCAATTTCTGTGTCTCATCGTCAATAAGAAGGTGCAAGGTATACAGTAAACGTGAAGTGAAGTATCGGAATCTAAAACTGGACTCACAGGAGAGGTTCAAAACATCTAAAGTGGGAGTGTCAGTCCTCTTGTACTTAAGTCGGCATTGTGCCATTTGTACTAAATTCGGATGCAATTTCTGTGTTTCATCGCCAATAAGAACGTCCAAGGGATACAGTAAACCTAAAGTGAAGCATCGGAATCTAAAACTGGACTCACAGGAGAGATTCAAATCATAGATACTTAGAGTGTCACTCCTCTTGTACTTAAGTCGGTATTGTGCCTTTTTTATTAAATTCGGATGCAATTTATGTGTTTCATCGTCAATAAGAAGGTCCAAGGGATACAGTAAACTGGAAGTGAAGCATCGGAAACTAAAACTGGACTCACAGGAGAGGATCAAATCATAGAATGTTAGAGTGTCAGTCCTCTTGTACTTAAGTCGGCATTGTGATTTTTGAATTTAATTCAGATCAATTTCTGTGTTTCATCGTCAATAAGAAGGTCCAAGGGATACAGTAAACCTGAAGTTAAGCATCGGAATCTAAAACTGGACTCACAGGAGAGGTTCAAATCATAGAAAGTGAGAGTGTCAGTCCTCTTGTACTTAAGTCGGCATTGTGCCATTTGTATTAAATTCGGGTGCAATTTCTGTGTTTAATCATCAATAAGAAGGTCCAAGGGATACAGTAAACCTGAAGTGAAGCATCGGAATCTAAAACTGTACTCACAGGAGAGATTCAAATCATAGAAAGTTAGAGTGTCACTCCTCTTGCACTTGAGTCGGTATTGTGCCTTTTGTATTAAATTCGGGTGCAATTTCTGTGTTTCATCGTCAATAAGAAGGTCCAAGGGATACAGTGAACCTAAAGTGAAGCTTCGGAATCTAAAACTGGACTCACAGGAGAGTTTCAAATCATAGAAAGTTAGAATGTCAGTCCTCCTGTACTTAAGTTGGCATTGTGCCTTTTGTATTAAATTCGGATTCAACTTCTGTGTTTCATCGTCAATAAGAGGGTCCAAGCTATACACTAAACCTGAAGTAAAGCATCGGAATCTTAAACTGGACTCACAGGAGAGGTTCAAATCATAGAAAGTGAGAGTGTCAGCCTTCTTTTACTTAAGCCGGCATTGTGCGTTTTGAATTTAATTCCGATGCAATTTCTGTGTTTCATCGTCAATAAGAATGTCCAAGGGATACAGTAAGCCTGAAGTGAAGCATCGGAATCTAAAACTGGACTCACAGGAGAGGTTCAAATCATAGAAAGTGAGAGTGTCAGTCCTCTTGTACTTAAGTCGGCATTGTGCCTTTTGTATTAAATTCGGGTGCAATTTCTGTGTTTCATCGTCAATAAGAAGGTCCAAGGGATACAGTGAACCTAAAGTGAAGCTTCGGAATCTAAAACTGGACTCACAGGAGAGGTTCGAATCAAAGAAAGTGAGAGTGTCAGTCTTCTTGTATTAAGTCGGCATTGTGTCATTTGTATTAAATTCGGGTGCAATTTCTGTGTTTCATCGTCAATAAGAAGGTACAAGGGATACAGTAAACCTGAAGTGAAGCTTCGGAATCTAAAACTGGACTCACAGGAAAGGTTCAAATCATAGAAAGTGAGAGTGTCACTCCTCTTGTACTTGAGTCGGTATTGTACTTTTGTATTAAAGTGGGGAGCAATTTCTGTGTTTCATCGTCAATAAGAATGTCCAAGGGGTACAGTAAACCTGAAGTGAAGCATCGGAATCTAAAACTGGATTCACAGGAAAGGTTCAAATCATAGAAAGTTAGAATGTCAGTCCTCTTGTACTTAAGCCGGCATTGTGCCCTTTGTATTAAATTCGGATGCAATTGCTGTGTTTCATCGTCAATAAGAAGGAGCAAGGTATTCAGTAAACCTGAAGTGAAGCATCGGAATCTAAAACTGGACTCACAGGAGAGGTTCAAATCATAGAAAGTTAGAATGTCAGTCCTCTTGTACTTAAGCCGGCATTGTGCCCTTTGTATTATATTCGGATGCAATTTCTGTGTTTCATCGTCAATAAGAAGGCCCAAGGTATACAGTAAACCTGAAGTGAAGCATCGGAATCTAACACTGGACTCACAGGAGGGGTTCAAATCATCGATTGTTAGAGTGTCACTCCTCTTGTACTCAAGTCGGTATTGTGCCATTTGTATTAAATTCGGGTGCAATTTCTGTGTTTCATCGTCAATTAGAAGGTCCAAGGGATACAGTAAACCTGAAGTGAAGCATCGGAATCTAAAAGTGGACCCACAGGAGAGATTCAAATCATAGATAGTTAGAGTGTCACTCCTCTTGTACTTAAGTCGGTATTGTGCCTTTTTTATTAAATTCGGATGCAATTTATGTGTTTCATCGTCAATAAGAAGGTCCAAGGGATACAGTAAACCTGAAGTGAAGCATCGGAATCTAAAACTGGACTCACAGGAGAGGTTCAAATCACAGAAAGTTAGAGTGTCAGTCCTCTTTTACTTAAGTCAGCATTGTGCCTTTTGTATTAAATTTGGATGCAAACTCTGTGTTTCATCTTCAATACGAAGGTCCAAGGGATACAGTAAACTTGAAGTGAAGCATCGGAATCTAAAACTGGACTCACAGGAGATGATCAAATCATAGAATGTTAGAGTGTCAGTCCTCTTGTACTTAAGTCGGCATTATGATTTTTGAATTTAATTCAGATGCAATTTCTGTGTTTCGTCGTTAATAAGAAGGTCCAAGGGATACAGTAAACCTGAAGTTAAGCATCGGAATCTAAAACGGGACTCACAGGAGAGGTTTAGATCATAGAAAGTTAGAGTGTCAGTCCCCCTTTTACTTAAGTCGGCATTGTGCGTTTTGAATTTAATTCCGATGCAATTTCTGTGTTTCATCTTCAATAAGAGGGTCCAAGGGATACAGTAAACCTGAAGTGAAGCATCGGAATCTAAATCTGGACTCTCAGGAGAGGTTCAAATCATAGAAAGTGAGACTGTCAGTCCTCTTGTACTTAAGACGGCATTGTGCCGTTTTATTTAATTCGGATGCAATTTCTGTGTTTCATCGTCAATAAGAACGTCCAAGGGATACAGTAAACCTGACGTGAAGCATCGGAATCTAAAACTGGACTCACAGGAGACATTCAAATCATAGATAGTTACAGTGTCACTCCTCTTGTACTTAAGTCGGTATTGTGCCTTTTTTATTAAATTCGGATGCAATTTATGTGTTTCATCGTCAATAAGAAGGTCCAAGGGATACAGTAAACCTGAAGTGAAGCATCGGAATCTAAAACTGGACTCACAGGAGAGGTTCAAATCGTAGAAAGTTAGAGTGTCAGTCCTCTTTTACTTAAGTCAGCATTGTGCGTTTTGTATTAAATTTCGATGCAAACTCTGTGTTTCTTCTTCAATAAGAAGGTCCAAGGGATACAGTAAACTTGAAGTGAAGCATCGGAATCTAAAACTGGACTCACAGGAGGGGATCAAATCATAGAATGTTAGAGTGTCAGTCCTCTTGTACTTAAGTCGGCATCGTGATTCTTGAATTTAATTCAGATGCAATTTCTGTGTTTCATCGTCAATAAAAAGGTCCAAGGGATACAGTAAACCTGAAGTTAAGCATCGGAATCTTAAACTGGACTCACAGGAGAGGTTCAGATCATAGAAAGTTAGAGTGTCAGTACTCTTTTACTTAAGTCAGCATTGTGCGTTTTGAATTTAATTCCGATGCAATTTCTGTGTTTCATCGTCAATAAGAAGGTCCAAGGGATACAGTAAACCTGAAGTGAAGCATCGGAATCTAAAACTGGACTCACAGGAGAGGTTCAAATCATAGAAAGTAGAGTGTCAGTCCTCTTGTACTTAAGTCGGCATTGTGCCATTTGTATTAAATTCGGGTGCAATTTCTGTGTTTCATCATCAATAAGAAGGTCCAAGGGATACAGTAAACCTGAAGTGAAGCATCGGAATCAAAAACTGTACTCACAGGAGAGATTCAAATTATAGAAAGTTAGAGTGTCACTCCTCTTGTACTTGAGTCGGTATTGTGCCTTTTGTATTAAATTCGGTTGCAAGTTCTGTGTTTCGTCGTCAATAAGAAGGTCCAAGGGATACAGTGAACCTAAAATGAAGCATCGGAATCTAAAACTGGACTCACAGGAGTGTTTCAAATCATAGAAAGTTAGAACGTCAGTCCTCTTGTACTTAAGTCGGCATTGTGCCTTTTGTATTAAATTCGGATTCAATTTCTGTGTTTCATCGTCAATAAGAAGGTGCAAGGTATACAGTAAACCTGAAGTAAAGCATCGGAAAGTAAAACTAGACTCACAGGAGAGGATCAAATCATACAAAGTGAGAGTGTCAGTGCTCTTGTACTTAAGTCGGCATTGTGTCATTTGTGTTAAATTCGGGTGCAATTTCTGTGTTTCATCGTCAATAAGAAGGTACAAGGGATACAGTAAACCTGAAGTGAAGCATCGGAATCTGAAACTGGACTCACAGGAAAGGTTCAAATCATAGAAAGTGAGAGTGTCACTCCTCTTGTACTTGAGTCGGTATTGTGCTTTTGTATTAAATTGGGGAGCAATTTCTGTGTTTCATCGTCAATAAGAATGTCCAAGGGGTATAGTAATCCTGAAGTGAAGCATCGGAATCTAAAACTGGATTCACAGGAGAGGTTCAAATCATAGAAAGTTTGAATGTCAGTCCTCTTGTACTTAAGTCGGCATTGTGCCCTTTGTATTAAATTCGGATGCAATTGCTGTGTTTCATCGTCAATTAGAAGGAGCAAGGTATTCAGTAAACCTGAAGTGAAGCATCCGACTCTAAAACTGGACTCACAGGAGAGGTTCAAATCATAGAAAGTGAGAGTGTCAATCCTCTTGTACTTAAGTCGGCATTGTGTCATTTGTATTAAATTCGGGTGCAATTTCTGTGTTTCATCGACAATAAGAAGGTCCAAGGGATACAGTAAACCTGAAGTGAAGCATCGGAATCTAAAAGTGGACTCACAGGAGAGATTCAAATCATAGATAGTTAGAGTGTCACTCCTCTTGTACTTAAGTCGGTATTGTGCCTTTTTTATTAAATTCGGATGCAATTTATGTGTTTCATCGTCAATAAGAAGGTCCAAGGGATACAGTAAACCTGAAGTGAGGCATCGGAATGTAAAACGGGAGTCACAGGAGAGGTTCAAATCATAGAAAGTTAGAGTGTCAGTCCTCTTTTACTTAAGTCAGCATTGTGCTTTTTGTATTAAATTTGGATGCAAACTCAGTGTTTCATCTTCAATACGAAGGTCCAAGGGATACAGTAAACTTGAAGTGAGGCATCGGAATCTAAAACTGGACTCACAGGAGAGGATCAAATCATAGAATGTTAGAGTGTCAGTCCTCTTGTCCTTAAGTCGGCATTATGATTTTTGAATTTAATTCAGAAGCAATTTCTGTGTTTCATCGTCAATAAGAAGGTCCAAGGGATACAGTAAACCTGAAGTGAAGCATCGGAATCTAAAACTGGACTCACAGGAGAGGTTCAAATCACAGAAAGTGAGAGTGTCAGTCCTCTTGTACTTAAGTCGGCATTGTGCCATTTGTATTAAATTCGGGTGCAATTTCTGTGTTTCATCATCAATAAGAAGGTCCAAGGGATACAGTAAACCTGAAGTGAAGCATCGGAATCAAAAACTGTACTCACAGGAGAGATTCACATCATAGAAAGTTAGAGTGTCACTCCTCTTGTACTTGAGTCGGTATTGTGCCTTTTGTAATAAATTCGGGTACAATTTCTGTGTTTCATCGTCAATAAAAAGGTCCAAGGGATACAGTGAACCTAAAGTGAAGCATCGGAATCTAACACTGGACTCACAGGAGAGTTTCAAATCATAGAAAGTTAGAATGGCAGTCCTCTTGTACTTAAGTCGGCATTGTGCCTTATGTACTAAATTCGGATTCAATTTCTGTGTTTCATCGTCAATAAGAAGGTTTAAGGGATACAGTAGACCTGAAGTGAAGCATCAGAATCTAAATCTGGACTCACAAGAGAGGTTCAAATCATAGAGAGTTAGAGTGTCACTCCTCTTGTACCAAGTTCGTATTGTTCCATTTGTATTAAATTCGGATGCAATTTCTGTGTTTCATCGTCAATAAGAAGGAGCAAGGTATTCAGTAAACCTGAAGTGAAGCATCGGAATCTAAAACTGGACTAACAGGAGAGGTTCAAATCATAGAAAATGAGAGTGTCAGTCCTCTTGTACTTTAGTCGCCATTGTGATTTTTGTATTAAATTCGGATGCAATTACTGTGTTTCATCGTCAATAAGAGGGTCCAAGGGATACAGTAAACCTGAAGTGAAGCATCGGAATCTAAAACTGGACTCACAGGAGAGATTTAAATCATAGAAAGTGGGAGTGTCCGTCCTCTTTTACTTAAGTCGGCATTGTGCATTTTGGATTTAATTCCGATGCAATATCTGTGTTTCATCGTCAATAAGAAGGTCCAAGGGATACAGCAAACCTGAAGTGAAGCATCGGAATCTAAAACTGAATTCGCAGGAGTGGTTCAAATCAGAGAAAGTGAGAGTGTCAGTCCTCTTTTACTTAAGTCGGCATTGTGCCATTTGTATTAAATTCGGATGCATTTCTGTGTTTCATCGTCAATAAGAAGGTCCAAGGGATACAGTAAACCTGAAGTGAGGCATCGGAATCTAAAACTGGACTCACAGGAGATATCTAAATCATAGAAAGTGAGAGTCCTCTTTTACTTATGTCGGCATTGTGCCTTTTGAATTTAATTCCGATGCAATTTCTGTGTTTCATCGTCAATAAGAAGGTCCAAGGGATACAGTAAACCTGAAGTGAAGCATCGGAATCTAAAACTGGACTCGCAGGAGAGGTTCAAATCAGAGAAAGTGAGCGTGTCGGTCATCTTGTACTTAAGTCGGCATTGTGCCATTTGTATTAAGTTCGGAAGCAATTTCTGTGTTTCATCGTCAATAAGAAGGTCCAAGGGATACAGTGAACCTGAAGTGAAGCATCGGAATCTAAAACTGGACTCACAGGAGAGGTTCAAATCATAGAAAGTTAGAGTGTCAGTCCTCTTGTACTTAAGTCGGCATTGTGCCTTTTGTATTAAATTCTGATGCAAACTCTGTGTTTCATCGTCAATAAGAATGTCGAAGGGATACAGTAAACCTGAAGTGAAGCATCGGAATCTAAAACTGGACTCACAGGAGATGTTCAAATCATAGAAAGTGAGAGTGTCAGTCCTCTTGTACTTAAGCCGCCATTGTGCTTTTTGTATTAAATTCGGATGCAATTTCTGTGTTTCATCGTCAATATGAAGGTCCAAGCGATACAGTAAACCTGAAAAGAAGCATCGGAATCTAAAACTGGACTCACAGGAGAGGTTCAGATCATAGACAGTTAGAGTGTCAGTCCTCTTTTACTTAAGTCGGCATTGTGCGTTTTGAATTTAATACCGATGCAATTTCTGTGTTTCATCGTCAATAAGAAGGTCCAAGGGATACAGTAAACCTGAAGTGAAGCATCGGAATCTAAAACTGGACTCACAGGAGATGTTCAAATCATAGAAAGTGCGAGTGTCAGTCCTCTTGTATTAAGTCGGCATTGTGTCATTTGTATTAAATTCGGATGCAAACTCTGTGTTTCATCGTCAATAAGAAGGTCGAAGGGATACAGTAAACCTGAAGTGAAGCATCAGAATCTAAAACCGGACTCACAGGAGAAGTTCAAATCATAGAAAGTTTGAGTGACTGTCCCGTTGTACTTAAGTCGGCATTGTGCCTTATAAATTTAAATCCGATGCAATTTCTGTCTTTCATCGTCAATAAGATGCTCCAAGGAATACAGTAAACCTGAAGCGAAGCATCGGAATCTAAAACTGGACTCACAATAGAGGTTCAAATCATAGAAAATGAGAGTGTCAGTCCTCTTTTACTTAAGTCGGCATTGTGCCTTTTCAATTTAATTCCGATGCAATTTCTCTGATTCATCGTCATTAAGAAGGTCCAAGGGATACAGTAAACCTGAAGTGAAGCATCGGAATCTAAAACTGGACTCACAGGAGAGGTTCAAAACATAGAAAGTGGGAAGGTCGGTCCTCTTGTACTTAAGTCGGTATTGTGCCATTTGTATTAAATTCGGATACAATTTCTGTGTTTCATCGCCAATAAGAACGTCCAAGGGATACAGTAAACCTGAAGTGAAGCATCGGAATCTAAAACTGGACTCACAGGAGAGGTTCAAATCATAGAAAGTGAGAGTGTCAGTCCTCTTGTATTAAGTCGGCATTGTGTCATTTGTATTAAATTCGGGTGCAATTTCTGTGTTTCATCGTCAATAAGAAGGTACAAGGGATACAGTAAACCTGAAGTGAAGCATCGGAATCTAAAACTGGACTCACAGGAAAGGTTCAAATCATAGAAAGTGAGAGTGTCACTCCTCTTGTACTTAAGTCGGTATTGTGCCTTTTTTATTAAATTCGGATGCAATTTATGTGTTTCATCGTCAATAAGAAGGTCCAAGGGATACAGTAAACCTGAAGTGAAGCATTGGAATCTAAAACTGGACTCACAGGAGAGGTTCAAATCATAGAAAGTTAGAGTGTCAGTCCTCTTTTACTTAAGTCAGCATTGTGCCTTTTGTATTAAATTTGGATGCAAACTCTGTGTTTCATCTTCAATAACAAGGTCCAAGGGATACAGTAAACTTGAAGTTAAGCATCGGAATCTAAAACTGGACTCACAGGACAGGTTCAGATCATAGAAAGTTAGAGTGTCAGTCCTCTTTTACTTAAGTCGGCATTGTGCGTTTTGAATTTAATTCCGATGCAATTTCTGTGTTTCATCGTCAATAAGAATGTCCAAGGGATACAGTAAACCTGAAGTGAAGCATCGGAATCTAAAACTAGACTCACAGGAGAGGTTCAAATCATGGAAAGTGAGAGTGTCAGTCCTCTTGTAGTAAGTCGGCATTGTGTCATTTGTATTAAATTCGGGTGCAATTTCTGTGTTTCATCGTCAATAAGAAGGTACAAGGGATACAGTAAACCTGAAGTGAAGCATCGGAATCTAAAACTGGACTCACAGGAAAGGTTCAAATCATAGAAAGTGAGAGTGTCACTCCTCTTGTACTTGAGTCGGTATTGTGCTTTTGTATTAATGTGGGGAGCAATTTCTGTGTTTCATCGTCAATAAGAATGTCCAAGGGGTACAGTAAACCTAAAGTGAAGCATCGGAATCTAAAACTGGATTCACAGGAGAGGTTCAAATCATAGAAAGTTAGAATGTCAGTCCTCTTGTACTTAAGTCGGCATTGTGCCCTTTGTATTAAATTCGGATGCAATTGCTGTGTTTCATCGTCAATAACAAGGAGCAAGGTATTCAGTAAACCTGAAGTGAAGCATCGGAATCTAAAACTGGGCTCACAGGAGAGGTTCAAATCATAGAAAATGAGAGTGTCAGTCCTCTTGTACTTAAGTCGGCATTGTGGCAATTGTATTTAATTAGGATGAAATATCTGAGTTTCATCGTCAATAAGAAGGTCCAAGGGATACAGTAAACCTGAAGTGAAGCATCGGATTCTAAAACTGGACTCACAGGAGAGGTTCAAATCACAGAAAGTGAGAGTGTCAGTACTCTTGTACTTTAGTCGCCATTGTGATTTTTGTGTTAAATTCGGCTGCAATTTCTGTGTTTCATCGTCAATAAGAAGGTCCAAAGGATACAATAAGCCTGAAGTGAAGCATCGGAATCTAAAACTGGACTCACAGGAGAGGTTCAAATCATAGAGAGTTAGAGTGTCAGTCCTCTTGTACTTAAGTCGGCATTGTGCCTTTTATATTAAATTCGGATGCAAACTCTGTGTTTCATCGTCAATAAGAAGGTCCAAGGGATACAGTAAACCTGAAGTGAAGAATCGGAATCTAAAACTGGACTCACAGGAGAGGTTCAGATCATAGAAAGTTAGAGTGTCAGTCCTCTTGTACTTAAGTCGGCATTGTGATTTTTGAATTTAATTCAGATCAATTTCTGTGTTTCATCGTCAATAAGAAGGTCCAAGGGATACAGTAAACCTGAAGTTAAGCATCGGAATCTAAAACTGGACTCACAGGAGAGGTTCAAATCATAGAAAGTGAGAGTGTCAGTCCTCTTGTACTTAAGTCGGCATTGTGCCATTTGTATTAAATTCGGGTGCAATTTCTGTGTTTCATCGTCAATAAGAAGGTCCAAGGGATACAGTAAACCTGAAGTGAAGCATCGGAAGCTAAAACAGGACTCACAGGAGAGGTTCAAATCATAGAAAGTTAGAGTGTCAGTCCTCTTTTACTTAAGTCAGCATTGTGCCTTTTGTACTAAATTTCGATGCAAACTCTGTGTTTCATCTTCAATAAGAAGGTCCAAGGGATACAGTAAACTTGAAGTGAAGCATCGGAATCTAAAACAGGACTCACAGGAGAGGATCAAATCATAGAATGTTAGAGTGTCAGTCTTCTTGTACTTAAGTCGGCATTATGATTTTTGAATTTAATTCAGATGCAATTTCTGTGTTTGATCGTCAATAAGAAGGTCCAAGGGATACAGTAAACCTGAAGTTAAGCATCGGAATCTAAAACTGGACTCACAGGAGAGGTTCAGATCATAGAAAGTTAGAGTGTCAGTCCTCTTTTACTTAAGTCGGCATTGTGCCATTTGTATTACATTCGGGTGCAATTTCTGTGTTTCATCATCAATAAGAAGGTCCAAGGGATACAGTAAACCTGAAGTGAAGCATCGGAATCAAAAACTGTACTCACAGGAGAGATTCAAATCATAGAAAGTTAGAGTGTCACTCCTCTTGTACTTGAGTCGGTATTGTGCCTTTTGTATTAAAGTCGGTTGCAATATCTGTGTTTCATCGTCAATAAGAAGGTGCAAGGTATACAGTAAACCTGAAGTGAAGTATCGGAAAGTAAAACTAGACTCACAGGAGAGGTTCAAATCACAGAAAGTAAGAGTGGCAGTACTCTTGTACTTGAGTCGGCATTGTAGCATTTGTATTAAATTCGGATGCAATTTCTGTGTTTCATCGTCAATAAGAAGGTCCAAGCTATACAGTAAACCTGAAGTAAAGCATCGGAATCTTAAACTGGACTCACAGGAGAGGTTCAAATCATAGAAAGTGAGAGTGTCAGCCTTCTTTTACTTAAGTCGGCATTGTGCGTTTTGAATTTAATTCCGATGCAATTTCTGTGTTTCACCTTCAATAACAAGGTCCAAAGGATACAGTAAACCTGAAGTGAAGCATCGGAATCTAAAACTGGACTCTTAGGAGAGGTTCAAATCATAGAAAGTGAGAGTGTCAGTCCTCTTGTACTTAAGTCGGCATTGTGTCATTTGCATTAAACTCGGGTGCAATTTCTGTGTTTCATCGTCAATAAGAAGGTACAAGGGATACAGTAAACCTGAAGTGAAGCATCGGAATCTAAAACTGGACTCACAGGAAAGGTTCAAATCATAGAAAGTGAGAGTGTCACTCCTCTTGTACTTGAGTCGATATTGTGCTTTTGTATTAAATTGGGGAGCAATTTCTGTGTTTCATCGTCAATAAGAATGTCCAAGGGGTACAGTAAACCTGAAGTGAAGCATCGGAATCTAAAACTGGATTCACAGGTGAGGTTCAAATCATAGAAAGTTAGAATGTCAGTCCTCTTATACTTAAGTCGGCATTGTGCCCTTTGTATTAAATTCGGATGCAATTGCTGTGTTTCATCGTCAATAAGAAGGAGCAAGGTATTCAGTAAACCTGATGTGAAGCATCGGACTCTAAAACTGGACTCACAGGAGAGGTTCAAATCATAGAAAGTGAGAGTGTCAATCCTCTTGTACTTAAGTCGGCATTGTGTCATTTGTATTAAATTCGGGTGCAATTTCTGTGTTTCATCGTCAATAAGAAGGTCCAAGGGATACAGTAAACCTGAAGTGAAGCATCGGATTCTAAAAGTGGACTCACAGGAGAGATTCAAATCATAGATAGTTAGAGTGTCACTCCTCTTGTACTTAAGTCGGTATTGTGCCTTTTTTATTAAATTCGGATACAATTTATGTGTTTCATCGTCAATAAGAAGGTCCAAGGGATACAGTAAACCTGAAGTGAAGCATCGGAATCAAATACTGTACTCATAGGAGAGATTCACATCATAGAAAGTTAGAGTGTCACTCCTCTTGTACTTGAGTCGGTATTGTGCCTTTTGTATTAAATTCGGGTGCAATTTCTGTGTTTCATCGTCAATAAGAAGGTCCAAGGGATACAGTGAACCTAAAGTGAAGCATCGGAATCTAAAGCTGGACTCACAGGAGAGTTTCAAATCATAGAAAGTTAGAATGTCAGTCCTCTTGTACTTAAGTCGGCATTGTGCCTTTAGTACTAAATTCGGATTCAATTTCTGTGTTTCATCGTCAATAAGAAGGTTTAAGGGATACAGTAGACCTGAAGTGAAGCATCAGAATCTAAAACTGGACTCACAAGAGAGGTTCAAATCATAGAGAGTTAGTGTGTCACTCCTCTTGTACCAAAATTGTATTGTGCCATTTGTATTAAATTCGGATGCAATTTCTGTGTTTCATCGTCAGTAAGAAGGAGCAAGGTATTCAGTAAACCGGAAGTGAAGCATCGGAATCTAAAACTGGACTCACAGGAGAGGTTCAAATCATAGAAAATGAGAGTGTCAGTCCTCTTGTACTTAAGTCGGCATTGTGGCATTTGTATTTAATTAGGATGAAATATCTGTGTTTCATCGTCAATAAGAAGGTCCAAGGGATACAGTAAACCTGAAGTGAAGCATCGGAATCTAAAACTGGACTCACAGGAGAGGTTCAAATCATAGAAAGTGAGAGTGTCAGTACTCTTGTACTTTAGTCGCCATTGTGATTTTTGTATTAAATTCGGATGCAATTTCTGTGTTTCATCGTCAATAAGAAGGTGCAAGGGATACAGTAAACCCGAAGTGAAGCATCGGAATCTAAAACTGGACTCACAGGAGAGGTTCAAATCATAGAAAGTGAGAGTGTCAGTCCTCTTTTACTTAAGTCGGCATTGTGCGTTATGAATTTAATTCCGATGCAATTTCTGTGTTTCATCTTCAATAAGAGTGTCCAAGGGATACAGTAAACCTGAAGTGAAGCATCGGAATCTAAAACTGGACTCTCAGGAGAGGTTCAAATCATAGAAAGTGAGAGTGTCAGTCCTCTTGTACTTAAGTCGGCATTGTGCCGTTTGTATTAAATTCGGATGCAATTTCTGTGTTTCATAGTCAATAAGAACGTCCAAGGGATACAGTAAACCTGAAGTGAAGCATCGGAATCTAAAACTGGACTCACAGGAGGCATTCAAATCAAAGATAGTTAGAGTGTCACTCCTCTTGTACTTAAGTCGGTATTGTTCCTTTTTTATTAATTTCGGATGCAATTTATGTGTTTCATCGTCAATAAGAAGGTCCAAGGGATACAGTAAACCTGAAGTGAAGCATCGGAATCTAAAACTGGACTCACAGGAGAGGTTCAAATCATAGAAAGATAGAGTGTCAGTCCTCTTTTACTTAAGTCAGCATTGTGCCTTTTGTATTAAATTTCGATGCAAACTCTGTGTTTCATCTTCAATAAGAAGGTCCAAGGGATACAGTAAACTTGAAGTGAAGCATCGGAATCTAAAACTGGACTCACAGGAGAGGATTAAATCATAGAATGTTAGAGTGTCAGTCCTCATGTACTTAAGTCGGCATTATGATTTTTGAATTTAATTCAAATGCAATTTCTGTGTTTGATCGTCAATAAGAAGGTCCAAGGGATACAGTAAACCTGAAGTTAAGCATCGGAATCTAAAACTGGACTCACAGGAGAGGTTCAGATCATAGAAAGTTAGAGTGTCAGTCCTCTTTTACTTAAGTCGGCATTGTGCCATTTGTATTAAATTCGGGTGCAATTTCTGTGTTTCATCATCAATAAGAAGGTCCAAGGGATACAGTAAACCTGAAGTGAAGCATCGGAATCAAAAACTGTACTCACAGGAGAGATTCAAATCATAGAAAGTTAGAGTGTCACTCCTCTTGTACTTGAGTCGGTATTGTGCCTTTTGTATTAAAGTCGGTTGCAATTTGTGTGTTTCATCGTCAATAAGAAGGTCCAAGGGATACAAAAAACCTAAAGTGAAGCATCGGAATCAAAAACTGGACTCACAGGAGAGTTTCAAATCATAGAAAGTTATAATGTCAGTCCTCTTGTACTTAAGTCGGCATTGTGCCTTTTGTATTAAATTCGGATTCAATTTCAGTGTTTCATCGTCAATAAGAAGGTGCAAGGTATACAGTAAACCTGAAGTGAAGTATCGGAAAGTAAAACTAGACTCACAGGAGAGGTTCAAATCACAGAAAGTGAGAGTGTCAGTACTCTTGTACTTGGGTCGGCATTGTAGCATTTGTATTAAATTCGGATGCAATTTCTGTGTTTCATCGTCAATAAGAAGGTCCAAGCGATACAGTAAACCTGAAGTAAAGCATCGGAATCTTAAACTGGACTCACAGGAGAGGTTCAAATCATAGAAAGTGAGAGTGTCAGCCTTCTTTTACTTAAGTCGGCATTGTGCGTTTTGAATTTAATTCCGATGCAATTTCTGTGTTTCACCTTCAATAAGAAGGTCCAAAGGATACAGTAAACCTGAAGTGAAGCATCGGAATCTAAAACTGGACCCTTAGGAGAGGTTCAAATCATAGAAAGTGAGAGTGTCAGTCCTCTTGTACTTAAGTCGGCATTGTGTCATTTGCATTAAATTCGGGTGCAATTTCTGTGTTCCATCGTCAATAAGAAGGTGCAAGGGATACAGTAAACCTGAAGTGAAGCATCGGAATCTAAAACTGGACTCACAGGAAAGGTTCAAATCATAGAAAGTGAGAGTGTCACTCCTCTTGTACTTGAGTCGATATTGTGCTTTTGTATTAAATTGGGGAGCAATTTCTGTGTTTCATCGTCAATAAGAATGTCCAAGGGTTACAGTAAACCTGAAGTGAAGCAACGGAATCTAAAACTGGATTCACAGGAGAGGTTCAAATCATAGAAAGTTAGAATGTCAGTCCTCTTGTACTTAAGTCGGCATTGTGCCCTTTGTATTAAATTCGGATGCAATTGCTGTGTTTCATCGTCAATAAGAAGGAGCAAGGTATTCAGTAAACCTGAAGTGAAGCATCGGACTCTAAAACTGGACTCACAGGAGAGTTTCAAATCATAGAAAGTGAGAGTGTCAATCCTCTTGTACTTAAGTCGGCATTGTGTCATTTGTATTAAATTCTGGTGCAATTTCTGTGTTTCATCGTCAATAAGAAGGACCAAGGGATACAGTAAACCTGAAGTGAAGCATCGGGTTCTAAAAGTGGACTCACAGGAGAGATTCAAATCATAGATAGTTAGAGTGTCACTCCTCTTGTACTTACGTCGGTATTGTGCCTTTTTTATTAAATTCGGATGCAATTTATGTGTTTCATCGTCAATAAGAAGGTCCAAGGGATACAGTAAACCTGAAGTGAAGCATCGGAATCAAATACTGTACTCACAGGAGAGATTCACATCATAGAAAGTTAGAGTGTCACTCCTCTTGTGCTTGAGTCGCTATTGTGCCTTTTGTATTAAATTCGGGTGCAATTTCTGTGTTTCATCGTCAATAAGAAGGTCCAAGGGATACAGTGAACCTAAAGTGAAGCATCGGAATCTAAAGCTGGACTCACAGGAGAGTTTCAAATCATAGAAAGTTAGAATGTCAGTCCTCTTGTACTTAAGTCGGCATTGTGCCTTTTGTACTAAATTCGGATTCAATTTCTGTGTTTCATCGTCAATAAGAAGGATTAAGGGATACAGTAGACCTGAAGTGAAGCATCAGAATCTAAAACTGGACTCACAAGAGAGGTTCAAATCATAGAGAGTTAGAGTGTCACTCCTCTTGTACCAAGTTGGTATTGTGCCATTCGTATTAAATTCGGATGCAATTTCTGTGTTTCATCGTCAGTAAGAAGGAGCAAGGTATTCAGTAAACCTGAAGTGAAGCATCGGAATCTAAAACTGGACTCACAGGAGAGGTTCAAATCATAGAAAATGAGAGTGTCAGTCCTCTTGTACTTAAGTTGGCATTGTGGCATTTGTATTTAATTTGGATGAAATATCTGTGTTTCATCGTCAATAAGAAGGTCCAAGGGATACAGTAAACCTGAAGTGAAGCATCGGAATCTAAAACTGGACTCACAGGAGAGGTTCAAATCATAGAAAGTGAGAGTGTCAGTACTCTTGTACTTTAGTCGCCATTGTGATTTTTGTATTAAATTCGGATGCAATTTCTGTGTTTCATCGTCAATAAGAAGGTGCAAGGGATACAGTAAACCTGAAGTGAAGCATCAGAATCTAAAACTGGACTCACAGGAGAGGTTCAAATCATAGAAAGTTAGAGTGTCAGTCCTCTTTTACTTAAGTCGGCATTGTGCCTTTTATATTAAATTTGGATGCAAACTCTGTGTTTCATCGTCAATAAGAAGGTCCAAGGGATACAGTAAACCTGAAGTGAAGCATCGGAATCTAAAACTGGACTCACAGGAGAGGTTCAAATGATAGAAAGTGAGAGTGTCAGTACTCTTGTACTTTAGTCGCCATTGTGATTTTTGTATTAAATTCGGAATCAATTTCTGTGTTTCATCGTCAATAAGAAGGTGCAAGGTATACAGTAAACCTGAAGTGAAGCAACGGAAAGTAAAACTAGACTCACAGGAGAGGTTCAAATCATAGAAAGTGAGAGTGTCAGTACTCTTGTAGTTGAGTCGGCATTGTAGCATTTGTATTAAATTCGGATGCAATTTCTGTGTTTCATCGTCAATAAGAAGGTCCAAGCGATACAGTAAACCTGAAGTAAAGCATCGGAATCTTAAACTGGACTCACAGGAGAGGTTCAAATCATAGAAAGTGAGAGTGTCAGCCTTCTTTTACTTAGTTCGGCATTGTGCGTTTTGAATTTAATTCCGATGCAATTTCTGTGTTTCATCTTCAATAAGAAGGTCCAAGGGATACAGTGAACCTGAAGTGAAGCATCGGAATCTAAAACTCGACTCTTAGGAGAGGTTCAAATCATAGAAAGTGAGAGTGTCAGTCCTCTTGTACTTAAGTCGGCATTGTGTCATTTGTATTAAATTCGGGTGCAATTTCTGTGTTTCATCGTCAATAAGAAGGTACAAGGGATACAGTAAACCTGAAGTGAAGCATCGGAATCTAAAACTGGACTCAAGGGAAAGGTTCAAATCATACAAAGTGAGAGTTTCACTCCTGTTGTACTTGAGTCGGTATTGTGCTTTTGCATTATATTGGGGAGCAATTTCTGTGTTTCATCGTCAATAAGAAGGTCCAAGGGATACAGTGAACCTAAAGTGAAGCATCGGAATCTAAAACTGGACTCACAGGAGAGTTTCAAATCATAGAAAGTTAGAATGTCAGTCCTCTTGTACTTAAGTCGGCATTGTGCCTTTTGTACTAAATTCAGATTCAATTTCTGTGTTTCATCGTCAATAAGAATGTTTAAGGGATACAGTAGACCTTAAGTGAAGCATCAGAATCTAAAACTGGACTCACAAGAGAGGTTCAAATCATAGAGAGTTAGAGTGTCACTCCTCTTGTACCAAGTTGGTATTGTGCCATTTGTATTAAATTTGGATGCAATTTCTGCGTTTCATCGTCAATAAGAAGGAGCAAGGTATTCAGGAAACCTGAAGTGAAGCATCGGAATCTAAAACTGGACTCACAGGAGAGGTTCAAATCATAGAAAATGAGAGTGTTAGTCCTCTTGTACTTAAGTCGGCATTGTGGCATTTGTATTTAATTAGGATGAAATATCTGTGTTTCATCGTCAATAAGAAGGTCCAGGGGCTACAGTAAACCTGAAGTGAAGCATCGGAATCTAAAACTGGACTCACAGGAGAGGTTCAAATCATAGAAAGTGAGAGTGTCATTACTCTTGTACTTTAGTCGCCATTGTGATTTTTGTATTAAATTCGGATGCAATTTCTGTGTTTCATCGTCAATACGAAGGTGCAAGGGATACAGTAAACCTGAACTGAAGCATCGGCATCTGAAACTGAACTCACAGGAGAGGTTCAAATCATAGAAAGTTAGAGTGTCAGTCCTCTTGTACTTAAGTCGGCATTGTGCCTTTTATATTAAATTTGGATGCAAACTCTGTGTTTCATAGTCAATAAGAAGGTCCAAGGGATACAGTAAACCTGAGGTGAAGCATCGGAATCTAAAGCTGGACTCACAGGAGAGGTTCAAATCATAGAAAGTTAGAGTGTCAGTCCTCTTGTACTTAAGTCGGCGTTGTGATTTTTGAATTTAATTCCGATGCAATTTCTGTGTTTCAACGTCAATAAGAAGGTCCAAGGGATACAGTAAACCTGGAGTGAAGCATCGGAATCTGAAACTGGACTCACAGGAGAGATTCAAATCATAGAAAGTGAGAGTGTCAGTCATCTTTTACTTAAGTGGGCATTGTGCGTTTTGAATTTAATTCCGATGCAATTTCTGTGTTTCACCTTCAATAAGAAGGTCCAAAGGATTCAGTAAACCTGAAGTGAAGCATCGGAATCTAAAACTGGACTCTTAGGAGAGGTTCAAATCATAGAAAGTGAGAGTGTCAGTCCTCTTGTACTTAAGTCGGCATTGTGTCATTTGCATTACATTCGGGTGCAATTTCTGTGTTTCATCGTCAATAAGAAGGTGCAAGGGATACAGTAAACCTGAAGTGAAGCACCGGAATCTAAAACTGGACTCACAGGAAAGGTTCAAATCATAGAAAGTGAGAGTGTCACTCCTCTTGTACTTGGGTGGATATTGTGCTTTTGTATTAAATTGGGGAGCAATTTCTGTGTTTCATCGTCAATAAGAATGTCCAAGGGGTACAGTAAACCTGAAGTGAAGCATCGGAATCTAAAACTGGATTCACAGGAGAGGTTCAAATCATAGAAAGTTAGAATGTCAGTCCTCTTGTACTTAAGTCGGCATTGTGCCCTTTGTATTAAATTCGGATGCAATTGCTGTGTTTCATCGACAATAAAAAGGAGCAAGGTATTCAGTAAACCTGAAGTGAAGCATCGGACTCTAAAACTGGACTCACAGGAGAGGTTCAAATCATAGAAAGTGAGAGTGTCAATCCTCTTGTACTTAAGTCGGCATTGTGTCATTTGTATTAAATTCTGGTGCAATTTCTGTGTTTCATCGTCAATAAGAAGGTCCAAGGGATACAGTAAACCTGAAGTGAAGCATCGGATTCTAAAAGTGGACTCACAGGAGAGATTCAAATCATAGATAGTTAGAGTGTCACTCCTCTTGTACTTAAGTCGGTATTGTGCCTTTTTTATTAAATTCGGATTCAATTTATGTGTTTCATCGTCAATAAGAAGGTCCAAGGGATACAGTAAACCTGAAGTGAAGCATCGGAATCAAATACTGTACTCACAGGAGAGATTCACATCATAGAAAGTTAGAGTGTCACTCCTCTTGTACTTGAGTCGGTATTGTGCCTTTTGTATTAAATTCGGGTGCAATTTCTGTGTTTCATCGTCAATAAGAAGGTCCAAGGGATACAGTGAACCTAAAGTGAAGCATCGGAATCTAAAACTGGACTCACAGGAGAGTTTCAAATCATAGAAAGTTAGAATGTCAGTCCTCTTGTACTTAAGTCGGCATTGTGCCTTTTGTACTAAATTCAGATTCAATTTCTGTGTTTCATCGTCAATAAGAATGTTTAAGGGATACAGTAGACCTTAAGTGAAGCATCAGAATCTAAAACTGGACTCACAAGAGAGGTTCAAATCATAGAGAGTTAGAGTGTCACTCCTCTTGTACCAAGTTGGTATTGTGCCATTTGTATTAAATTTGGATGCAATTTCTGCGTTTCATCGTCAATAAGAAGGAGCAAGGTATTCAGGAAACCTGAAGTGAAGCATCGGAATCTAAAACTGGACTCACAGGAGAGGTTCAAATCATAGAAAATGAGAGTGTCAGTCCTCTTGTACTTAAGTCGGCATTGTGGCATTTGTATTTAATTAGGATGAAATATCTGTGTTTCATCGTCAATAAGAAGGTCCAGGGGCTACAGTAAACCTGAAGTGAAGCATCGGAATCTAAAACTGGACTCACAGGAGAGGTTCAAATCATAGAAAGTGAGAGTGTCATTACTCTTGTACTTTAGTCGCCATTGTGATTTTTGTATTAAATTCGGATGCAATTTCTGTGTTTCATCGTCAATACGAAGGTGCAAGGGATACAGTAAACCTGAACTGAAGCATCGGCATCTAAAACTGAACTCACAGGAGAGGTTCAAATCATAGAAAGTTAGAGTGTCAGTCCTCTTGTACTTAAGTCGGCATTGTGCCTTTTATATTAAATTTGGATGCAAACTCTGTGTTTCATCGTCAATAAGAAGGTCCAAGGGATACAGTAAACCTGAGGTGAAGCATCGGAATCTAAAGCTGGACTCACAGGAGAGGTTCAAATCATAGAAAGTTAGAGTGTCAGTCCTCTTGTACTTAAGTCGGCGTTGTGATTTTTGAATTTAATTCCGATGCAATTTCTGTGTTTCAACGTCAATAAGAAGGTCCAAGGGATACAGTAAACCTGGAGTGAAGCATCGGAATCTGAAACTGGACTCACAGGAGAGATTCAAATCATAGAAAGTGAGAGTGTCAGTCATCTTTTACTTAAGTGGGCATTGTGCGTTTTGAATTTAATTCCGATGCAATTTCTGTGTTTCACCTTCAATATGAAGGTCCAAAGGATTCAGTAAACCTGAAGTGAAGCATCGGAATCTAAAACTGGACTCTTAGGAGAGGTTCAAATCATAGAAAGTGAGAGTGTCAGTCCTCTTGTACTTAAGTCGGCATTGTGTCATTTGCATTAAATTCGGGTGCAATTTCTGTGTTTCATCGTCAATAAGAAGGTGCAAGGGATACAGTAAACCTGAAGTGAAGCATCGGAATCTAAAACTGGACTCACAGGAAAGGTTCAAATCATAGAAAGTGAGAGTGTCACTCCTCTTGTACTTGGGTGGATATTGTGCTTTTGTATTAAATTGGGGAGCAATTTCTGTGTTTCATCGTCAATAAGAATGTCCAAGGGGTACAGTAAACCTGAAGTGAAGCATCGGAATCTAAAACTGGATTCACAGGAGAGGTTCAAATCATAGAAAGTTAGAATGTCAGTCCTCTTGTACTTAAGTCGGCATTGTGCCCTTTGTATTAAATTCGGATGCAATTGCTGTGTTTCATCGACAATAAAAAGGAGCAAGGTATTCAGTAAACCTGAAGTGAAGCATCGGACTCTAAAACTGGACTCACAGGAGAGGTTCAAATCATAGAAAGTGAGAGTGTCAATCCTCTTGTACTTAAGTCGGCATTGTGTCATTTGTATTAAATTCTGGTGCAATTTCTGTGTTTCATCGTCAATAAGATGGTCCAAGGGATACAGTAAACCTGAAGTGAAGCATCGGATTCTAAAAGTGGACTCACAGGAGAGATTCAAATCATAGATAGTTAGAGTGTCACTCCTCTTGTACTTAAGTCGGTATTGTGCCTTTTTTATTAAATTCGGATTCAATTTATGTGTTTCATCGTCAATAAGAAGGTCCAAGGGATACAGTAAACCTGAAGTGAAGCATCGGAATCAAATACTGTACTCACAGGAGAGATTCACATCATAGAAAGTTAGAGTGTCACTCCTCTTGTACTTGAGTCGGTATTGTGCCTTTTGTATTAAATTCGGGTGCAATTTCTGTGTTTCATCGTCAATAAGAAGGTCCAAGGGATACAGTGAACCTAAAGTGAAGCATCGGAATCTAAAGCTGGACTCACAGGAGAGTTTCAAATCATAGAAAGTTAGAATGTCAGTCCTCTTGTACTTAAGTCATCATTGTGCCTTTTGTACTAAATTCGGATTCAATTTCTGTGTTTCATCGTCAATAAGAAGGTTTAAGGGATACAGTAGACCTGAAGTGAAGCATCAGAATCTAAAACTGGACTCACAAGAGAGGTTCAAATCATAGAGAGTTAGAGTGTCACTCCTCTTGTACCAAGTTGGTATTGTGCCATTTGTATTAAATTCGGATGCAATTTCTGTGTTTCATCGTCAGTAAGAAGGAGCAAGGTATTCAGTAAACCTGAAGTGAAGCATCGGAATCTAAAACTGGACTCACAGGAGAGGTTCAAATCATAGAAAATGAGAGTGTCAGTCCTCTTGTACTTAAGTCGGCATTGTGGCTTTGTATTTAATTTGGATGAAATATCTGTGTTTCATCGTCAATAAGAAGGTCCAAGGGATACAGGAAACCTGAAGTGAAGCATCGGAATCTAAAACTGGACTCACAGGAGAGGTTCAAATCATAGAAAGTTAGAGTGTCAGTCCTCTTTTACTTAAGTCGGCATTGTGCCTTTTATATTAAATTTGGATGCAAACTCTGTGTTTCATCGTCAATAAGAAGGTCCAAGGGATACAGTAAACCTGAAGTGAAGCATCGGAATCTAAAACTGGACTCACAGGAGAGGTTCAAATGATAGAAAGTGAGAGTGTCAGTACTCTTGTACTTTAGTCGCCATTGTGATTTCTGTATTAAATTCGGAATCAATTTCTGTGTTTCATCGTCAATAAGAAGGTGCAAGGTATACAGTAAACCTGAAATGAAGCATCGGAAAGTAAAACTAGACTCACAGGAGAGGTTCAAATCATAGAAAGTGAGAGTGTCAGTACTCTTGTAGTTGAGTCGGCATTGTAGCATTTGAATTAAATTCGGATGCAATTTCTGTGTTTCATCGTCAATAAGAAGGTCCAAGCGATACAGTAAACCTGAAGTAAAGCATCGGAATCTTAAACTGGACTCACAGGAGAGGTTCAAATCATTGAAAGTGAGAGTGTCAGCCTTCTTTTACTTAGTTCCGCATTGTGCGTTTTGAATTTAATTCCGATGCAATTTCTGTGTTTCATCTTCAATAAGAAGGTCCAAGGGATACAGTAAACCTGAAGTGAAGCATCGGAATCTAAAACTCGACTCTTAGGAGAGGTTCAAATCATAGAAAGTGAGAGTGTCAGTCCTCTTGTACTTAAGTCGGCATTGTGTCATTTGTATTAACTTCGGGTGCAATTTCTGTGTTTCATCGTCAATAAGAAGGTACAAGGGATACAGTAAACCTGAAGTGAAGCATCGGAATCTAAAACTGGACTCACAGGAAAGGTTCAAATCATAGAAAGTGAGAGTGTCACTCCTCTTGTGCTTGAGTCGGTGTTGTGCTTTTGCATTAAATTGGGGAGCAATTTCTGTGTTTCATCGTCAATAAGAATGTCCAAGGGGTACAGTAATCCTGAAGTGAAGCATCGGAATCTAAAACTGGATTCACAGGAGAGGTTCAAATCATAGAACGTTACAATGACAGTCCTCTTGTACTTAAGTCGGCATTGTGCCCTTTGTATTAATTTCGGATGCAATTGCTGTGTTTCATCGTCAATAAGAAGGAGAAAGGTATTCAGTCAACCTGAAGTGAAGCATCGGACTCTAAAACTGGGCCCACAGGAGAGGTTCAAATCATAGAAAGTGAGAGTGTCAATGCTCTTGTACTTAAGTCGGCAATGTGTCATTTGTATTAAATTCGGGAGCAATTTCTGTGTTTCATCGTCAATAAGAAGGTCCAAGGGATACAGTAAACCTGAAGTGAAGCATCGGAATCTAAAAGTGGACTCACAGGAGAGATTCAAATCATAGATAGTTAGAGTGTCACTCCTCTTGTACTTAAGTCGGTATTGTGCCTTTTTTATTAAATTCGGATGCAATTTATGTGTTTCATCGTCAATAAGAAGGTCCAAGGGATACAGTAAACCTGAAGTGAAGCATCGGAATCTAAAACGGGACTCACAGGAGAGGTTCAAATCATAGAAAGTTAGAGTGTCAGTCCTCTTTTACTTAAGTCAGCATTGTGCCTTTTGTATTAAATTTGGATGCAAACTCTGTGTTTCATCTTCAATACGAAGGTCCAAGGGATACAGTAAACTTGAAGTGAAGCATCGGAATCTAAAACTGGACTCACAGGAGAGGATCAAATCATAGAATGTTAGAGTGTCAGTCCTCTTGTACTTAAGTCGGCATTATGATTTTTGAATTTAATTCAGATGCAATTTCTGTGTTTGATCGTCAATAAGAAGGTCCAAGGGATACAGTAAACCTGAAGTTAAGCATCGGAATCTAAAACTGGACTCACAGGAGAGGTTTAGATCATAGAAAGTTAGAGTGTCAGTCCTCTTTTACTTAAGTCGGCATTGTGCGTTTTGAATTTAATTCCAATGCAATTTCTGCGTTTCATCGTCAATAAGAAGGTCCAAGGGATACAGTAAACCTGAAGTGAAGCATCGGAATCTAAAACTGGACTCACAGGAGAGGATCAAATCATAGAAAGTGAGAGTGTCAGTCCTCTTGTACTTAAGTCGGCATTGTGCCATTTGTATTAAATTCGGGTGCAATTTCTGTGTTTCATCATCAATAAGAAGGTCCTAGGGATGCAGTAAACCTGAAGTGAAGCATCGGAATCAAAAACTGTACTCACAGGAGAGATTCAAATCATAGAAAGTTAGAGTGGCACTCCTCTTGTACTTGAGTCGGTATTGTGCCTTTTGTATTTAATTCGGGTGCAATTTCTGTGTTTCATCGTCAAAATGAGGTCCAAGGGATACAGTGAACCTAAAGTGAAGCATCGGAATCTAAAACTGGACTCACAGGAGAGTTTCAAATCATAGAAAGTTAGAATGTCAGTCCTCTTGTACTTAAGTCGGCATTGTGCCTTTTGTACTAAATTCAGATTCAATTTCTGTGTTTCATCGTCAATAAGAATGTTTAAGGGATACAGTAGACCTTAAGTGAAGCATCAGAATCTAAAACTGGACTCACAAGAGAGGTTCAAATCATAGAGAGTTAGAGTGTCACTCCTCTTGTACCAAGTTGGTATTGTGCCATTTGTATTAAATTTGGATGCATTTTCTGTGTTTCATCGTCAATAAGAAGGAGCAAGGTATTCAGGAAACCTGAAGTGAAGCATCGGAATCTAAAACTGGACTCACAGGAGAGGTTCAAATCATAGAAAATGAGAGTGTCAGTCCTCTTGTACTTAAGTCGGCATTGTGGCATTTGTATTTAATTAGGATGAAATATCTGTGTTTCATCGTCAATAAGAAGGTCCAGGGGCTACAGTAAACCTGAAGTGAAGCATCGGAATCTAAAACTGGACTCACAGGAGAGGTTCAAATCATAGAAAGTGAGAGTGTCATTACTCTTGTACTTTAGTCGCCATTGTGATTTTTGTATTAAATTCGGATGCAATTTCTGTGTTTCATCGTCAATAAGAAGGTGCAAGGGATACAGTAAACCTGAAGTGAAGCATCGGAATCTAAAACTGGACTCACAGGAGAGGTTCAAATCATAGAAAGTTAGAGTGTCAGTCCTCTTGTACTTAAGTCGGCATTGTGCCTTTTATATTAAATTTGGATGCAAACTCTGTGTTTCATCGTCAATAAGAAGGTCCAAGGGATACAGTAAACCTGAGGTGAAGCATCGGAATCTAAAGCTGGACTCACAGGGGAGGTTCAAATCATAGAAAGTTAGAGTGTCAGTCCTCTTGTACTTAAGTCGGCATTGTGATTTTTGAATTTAATTCCGATGCAATTTCTGTGTTTCAACGTCAATAAGAAGGTCCAAGGGATACAGTAAACCTGGAGTGAAGCATCGGAATCTGAAACTGTACTCACAGGAGAGATTCAAATCATAGATAGTTAGAGTGTCACTCCTCTTGTACTTAAGTCGGTATTGTGCCTTTTTTATTAAATTCGGATGCAATTTATGTGTTTCATCGTCAATAAGAAGGACCAAGGGATACAGTAAACCTGAAGTGACGCATCGGAATCTAAAACTGGACTCACAGGAGAGGTTCAAATCATAGAAAGTTAGAGTGTCAGTCCTCTTTTACTTAAGTCAGCATTGTGCTTTTTGTATTGAATTTCGATGCAAACTCTGTGTTTCATCTTCAATAAGAACGTCCAAGGGATACAGTAAACTTGAAGTGAAGCATCGGAATCTAAAACTGGACTCACAGGAGAGGATCAAATCATAGAATGTTAGAGTGTCAGTCCTCTTGTACTTAAGTCGGCATTGTGATTTTTGAAATTAATTCAGATGCAATTTCTGTGTTTCATCGTCAATAAGAAGGTCCAAGGGATACAGTAAACCTGAACTGAAGCATCGGAATCTAAAACTGGACTCACAGGAGAGGATCAAATCATAGAAAGTGAGAGTGTCAGTCCTCTTGTACTTAAGTCGGCATTGTGCCATTTGTATTAAATTCGGGTGCAATTTCTGTGTTTCATCATCAATAAGAAGGTCCTAGGGATGCAGTAACCCTGAAGTGAAGCATCGGAATCAAAAACTGTACTCACAGGAGAGATTCAAATCATAGAAAGTTAGAGTGGCACTCCTCTTGTACTTGAGTCGGTATTGTGCCTTTTGTATTTAATTCGGGTGCAATTTCTGTGTTTCATCGTCAAAATGAGGTCCAAGGGATACAGTGAACCTAAAGTGAAGCATCGGAATCTAAAACTGGACTCACAGGAGAGTTTCAAATCATAGAAAGTTAGAATGTCAGTCCTCTTGTACTTAAGTCGGCATTGTGCCTTTTGTACTAAATTCAGATTCAATTTCTGTGTTTCATCGTCAATAAGAATGTTTAAGGGATACAGTAGACCTTAAGTGAAGCATCAGAATCTAAAACTGGACTCACAAGAGAGGTTCAAATCATAGAGAGTTAGAGTGTCACTCCTCTTGTACCAAGTTGGTATTGTGCCATTTGTATTAAATTTGGATGCAATTTCTGTGTTTCATCGTCAATAAGAAGGAGCAAGGTATTCAGGAAACCTGAAGTGAAGCATCGGAATCTAAAACTGGACTCACAGGAGAGGTTCAAATCATAGAAAATGAGAGTGTCAGTCCTCTTGTACTTAAGTCGGCATTGTGGCATTTGTATTTAATAAGGATGAAATATCTGTGTTTCATCGTCAATAAGAAGGTCCAAGGGATACAGTAAACTTGAAGTGAAGCATCGGAATCTAAAACTGGACTCACAGGAGAGGATCAAATCATAGAATGTTAGAGTGTCAGTCCTCTTGTACTTAAGTCGGCATTATGATTTTTGAATTTAATTCAGATGCAATTTCTGTGTTTGATCGTCAATAAGAAGGTCCAAGGGATACAGTAAACCTGAAGTTAAGCATCGGAATCTAAAACTGGACTCACAGGAGAGGTTTAGATCATAGAAAGTTAGAGTGTCAGTCCTCTTTTACTTAAGTCGGCATTGTGCGTTTTGAATTTAATTCCAATGCAATTTCTGTGTTTCATCGTCAATAAGAAGGTCCAAGGGATACAGTAAACCTGAAGTGAAGCATCGGAATCTAAAACTGGACTCACAGGAGAGGATCAAATCATAGAAAGTGAGAGTGTCAGTCCTCTTGTACTTAAGTCGGCATTGTGCCATTTGTATTAAATTCGGGTGCAATTTCTGTGTTTCATCATCAATAAGAAGGTCCTAGGGATGCAGTAAACCTGAAGTGAAGCATCGGAATCAAAAACTGTACTCACAGGAGAGATTCAAATCATAGAAAGTTAGAGTGGCACTCCTCTTGTACTTGAGTCGGTATTGTGCCTTTTGTATTTAATTCGGGTGCAATTTCTGTGTTTCATCGTCAAAATGAGGTCCAAGGGATACAGTGAACCTAAAGTGAAGCATCGGAATCTAAAACTGGACTCACAGGAGAGTTTCAAATCATAGAAAGTTAGAATGTCAGTCCTCTTGTACTTAAGTCGGCATTGTGCCTTTTGTACTAAATTCAGATTCAATTTCTGTGTTTCATCGTCAATAAGAATGTTTAAGGGATACAGTAGACCTTAAGTGAAGCATCAGAATCTGAAACTGGACTCACAAGAGAGGTTCAAATCATAGAGAGTTAGAGTGTCACTCCTCTTGTACCAAGTTGGTATTGTGCCATTTGTATTAAATTTGGATGCAATTTCTGTGTTTCATCGTCAATAAGAAGGAGCAAGGTATTCAGGAAACCTGAAGTGAAGCATCGGAATCTAAAACTGGACTCACAGGAGAGGTTCAAATCATAGAAAATGAGAGTGTCAGTCCTCTTGTACTTAAGTCGGCATTGTGGCATTTATATTTAATTAGGATGAAATATCTGTGTTTCATCGTCAATAAGAAGGTCCAGGGGCTACAGTAAACCTGAAGTGAAGCATCGGAATCTAAAACTGGACTCACAGGAGAGGTTCAAATCATAGAAAGTGAGAGTGTCATTACTCTTGTACTTTAGTCGCCATTGTGATTTTTGTATTAAATTCGGATGCAATTTCTGTGTTTCATCGTCAATAAGAAGGTGCAAGGGATACAGTAAACCTGAAGTGAAGCATCGGAATCTAAAACTGAACTCACAGGAGAGGTTCAAATCATAGAAAGTTAGAGTGTCAGTCCTCTTGTACTTAAGTCGGCATTGTGCCATTTGTATTAAATTCGGGTGCAATTTCTGTGTTTCATCATCAATAAGAAGGTCCTAGGGATGCAGTAAACCTGAAGTGAAGCATCGGAATCAAAAACTGTACTCACAGGAGAGATTCAAATCATAGAAAGTTAGAGTGGCACTCCTCTTGTACTTGAGTCGGTATTGTGCCTTTTGTATTTAATTCGGGTGCAATTTCTGTGTTTCATCGTCAAAATGAGGTCCAAGGGATACAGTGAACCTAAAGTGAAGCATCGGAATCTAAAACTGGACTCACAGGAGAGTTTCAAATCATAGAAAGTTAGAATGTCAGTCCTCTTGTACTTAAGTCGGCATTGTGCCTTTTGTACTAAATTCAGATTCAATTTCTGTGTTTCATCGTCAATAAGAATGTTTAAGGGATACAGTAGACCTTAAGTGAAGCATCAGAATCTAAAACTGGACTCACAAGAGAGGTTCAAATCATAGAGAGTTAGAGTGTCACTCCTCTTGTACCAAGTTGGTATTGTGCCATTTGTATTAAATTTGGATGCAATTTCTGTGTTTCATCGTCAATAAGAAGGAGCAAGGTATTCAGGAAACCTGAAGTGAAGCATCGGAATCTAAAACTGGACTCACAGGAGAGGTTCAAATCATAGAAAATGAGAGTGTCAGTCCTCTTGTACTTAAGTCGGCATTGTGGCATTTGTATTTAATTAGGATGAAATATCTGTATTTCATCGTCAATAAGAAGGTCCAGGGGCTACAGTAAACCTGAAGTGAAGCATCGGAATCTAAAACTGGACTCACAGGAGAGGTTCAAATCATAGAAAGTGAGAGTGTCATTACTCTTGTACTTTAGTCGCCATTGTGATTTTTGTATTAAATTCGGATGCAATATCTGTGTTTCATCGTCAATAAGAAGGTGCAAGGGATACAGTAAACCTGAAGTGAAGCATCGGAATCTAAAACTGAACTCACAGGAGAGGTTCAAATCATAGAAAGTTAGAGTGTCAGTCCTCTTGTACTTAAGTCGGCATTGTGCCTTTTATATTAAATTTGGATGCAAACTCTGTGTTTCATCGTCAATAAGAAGGTCCAAGGGATACAGTAAACCTGAGGTGAAGCATCGGAATCTAAAGCTGGACTCACAGGGGAGGTTCAAATCATAGAAAGTTAGAGTGTCAGTCCTCTTGTACTTAAGTCGGCATTGTGATTTTTGAATTTAATTCCGATGCAATTTCTGTGTTTCAACGTCAATAAGAAGGTCCAAGGGATACAGTAAACCTGGAGTGAAGCATCGGAATCTGAAACTGTACTCACAGGAGAGATTCAAATCATAGATAGTTAGAGTGTCACTCCTCTTGTACTTAAGTCGGTATTGTGCCTTTTTTATTAAATTCGGATGCAATTTATGTGTTTCATCGTCAATAAGAAGGACCATGGGATACAGTAAACCTGAAGTGAAGCATCGGAATCTAAAACTGGACTCACAGGAGAGGTTCAAATCATAGAAAGTTAGAGTGTCAGTCCTCTTTTACTTAAGTCAGCATTGTGCTTTTTGTATTGAATTTCGATGCAAACTCTGTGTTTCATCTTCAATAAGAACGTCCAAGGGATACAGTAAACTTGAAGTGAAGCATCGGAATCTAAAACTGGACTCACAGGAGAGGATCAAATCATAGAATGTTAGAGTGTCAGTCCTCTTGTACTTAAGTCGGCATTGTGATTTTTAAAATGAATTCAGATGCAATTTCTGTGTTTCATCGTCAATAAGAAGGTCCAAGGGATACAGTAAACCTGAACTGAAGCATCGGAATCTAAGACTGGACTCACAGGAGAGATTCAAATCATAGATAGTTAGAGTGTCACTCCTCTTGTACTTAAGTCGGTATTGTGCCTTTTTTATTAAATTCGGATGCAATTTATGTGTTTCATCGTCAATAAGAAGGACCAAGGGATACAGTAAACCTGAAGTGAAGCATCGGAATCTAAAACTGGACTCACAAGAGAGGTTCAAATCATAGAGAGTTAGAGTGTCAATCCTCTTGTACCAAGTTGGTAATGTGCCATTTGTTTTAAATTCGGACGCAATTTCTGTGTTTCGTCGTCAATAAGAAGGTCCAAGGGATACAGTAAACCTGAAGTGAAGCATCGGAATCTAAAACTGGACTCACAGGAGAGGTTCAAATCATAGAAAGTTAGAATGTCAGTCCTCTTGTACTTAAGTCGGCATTGTGCCCCTTTGTATTAAATTCGGATGCAATTTCTGTGTTTCATCGTCAATAAGAAGGAGCAAGGTATTCAGTAAACCTGAAGTGAAGCATCGGAATCTAAAACTGGACTCACAGGAGTGGTTCAAATCATAGAAAATGAGAGTGTCAGTCCTCTTGTACCTAAGTCGGCATTGTGGCATTTGTATTTAATTAGGATGAAATATCTGTGTTTCACCGTCACTATTAAGGTCCAAGGGATACAATAAACCTGAAGTGAAGCATAGGAATCTAAAACTGGACTCACAGCAGAGGTTCAAAACATAGAAAGTTAGAGTGTCACTCCTCTTGTACATGAGTCGGTATTGTGCTTTTGTATTAAATTGGGGAGCAATTTCTGTGTTTCATCGTCAATAAGAATGTCCAAGGGATACAGTAAACCTGAAGTGAAGCATCGGAATCTAAAACTGGATTCACAGGAGAGGTTCAAATCATAGAAAGTTAGAATGTCAGTCCTCTTGTACTTAAGTCGGCATTGTGCCCTTTGTATTAAATTCGGATGCAATTTCTGTGTTTCATCGTCAATAAGAAGGAGCAAGGTATTCAGTAAACCTGAAGTGAAGCATCGGAATCTAAAACTGGACTCACAGGAGTGGTTCAAATCATAGAAAATGAGAGTGTCAGTCCTCTTGTACCTAAGTCGGCATTGTGGCATTTGTATTTAATTAGGATGAAATATCTGTGTTTCACCGTCAATATTAAGGTCCAAGGGATACAATAAACCTGAAGTGAAGCATAGGAATCTAAAACTGGACTCACAGGAAAGGTTCAAATCATAGAAAGTGAGAGTGTCACTCCTCTTGTACTTGAGTCGGTATTGTGCTTTTGCATTAAATTGGGGAGCAATTTCTGTGTTTCATCGTCAATAAGAATGTCCAAGGGGTACAGTAATCCTGAAGTGAAGCATCGGAATCTAAAGCTGGACTCACAGGGGAGGTTCAAATCATAGAACGTTACAATGTCAGTCCTCTTGTACTTAAGTCGGCATTGTGCCCTTTGTATTAATTTCGGATGCAATTGCTGTGTTTCATCGTCAATAAGAAGGAGCAAGGTATTCAGTAAACCTGAAGTGAAGCATCGGACTCTAAAACTGGGCCCACAGGAGAGGTTCAAATCATAGAAAGTGAGAGTGTCAATGCTCTTGTACTTAAGTCGGCAATGTGTCATTTGTATTAAATTCGGGAGCAATTTCTGTGGTTCATCGTCAATAAGAAGGTCCAAGGGATACAGTAAACCTGAAGTGAAGCATCGGAATCTAAAAGTGGACTCACAGGAGAGATTCAAATCATAGATAGTTAGAGTGTCACTCCTCTTGTACTTAAGTCGGTATTGTGCCTTTTTTATTAAATTCGGATGCAATTTATGTGAATCATCGTCAATAAGAAGGTCCAAGGGATACAGTAAACCTGAAGTTAAGCATCGGAATCTAAAACTGGACTCACAGGAGAGGATCAAATCATAGAAAGTGAGAGTGTCAGTCCTCTTGTACTTAAGTCGGCATTGTGCCATTTGTATTAAATTCGGGTGCAATGTCTGTGTTTCATCATCAATAAGAAGGTGCTAGGGATACAGTAAACCTGAAGTGAAGCATCGGAATCAAAAACTGTACTCACAGGAGAGATTCAAATCATAGAAAGTTAGAGTGGCACTCCTCTTGTACTTGAGTCGGTATTGTGCCTTTTGTATTTAATTCGGGTGCAATTTCTGTGTTTCATCGTCAAAAAGAAGGTCCAAGGGATACAGTGAACCTAAAGTGAAGCATCGGAATCTAAAACTGGACTCACAGGAGAGTTTCAAATCATAGAAAGTTAGAATGTCAGTCCTCTTGTACTTAAGTCGGCATTGTGCCTTTTGTACTAAATTCAGATTCAATTTCTGTGTTTCATCGTCAATAAGAATGTTTAAGGGATACAGTAGACCTTAAGTGAAGCATCAGAATCTAAAACTGGACTCACAAGAGAGGTTCAAATCATAGAGAGTTAGAGTGTCACTCCTCTTGTACCAAGTTGGTATTGTGCCATTTGTATTAAATTTGGATGCAATTTCTGTGTTTCATCGTCAATAAGAAGGAGCAAGGTATTCAGGAAACCTGAAGTGAAGCATCGGAATCTAAAACTGGACTCACAGGAGAGGTTCAAATCATAGAAAATGAGAGTGTCAGTCCTCTTGTACTTAAGTCGGCATTGTGGCATTTGTATTTAATTAGGATGAAATATCTGTGTTTCATCGTCAATAAGAAGGTCCAGGGGCTACAGTAAACCTGAAGTGAAGCATCGGAATCTAAAACTGGACTCACAGGAGAGGTTCAAATCATAGAAAGTGAGAGTGTCATTACTGTTGTACTTTAGTCGCCATTGTGATTTTTGTATTAAATTCGGATGCAATTTCTGTGTTTCATCGTCAATAAGAAGGTGCAAGGGATACAGTAAACCTGAAGTGAAGCATCGGAATCTAAAACTGGACTCACAGGAGAGGTTCAAATCATAGAAAGTTAGAGTGTCAGTCCTCTTGTACTTAAGTCGGCATTGTGCCTTTTATATTAAATTTGGATGCAAACTCTGTGTTTCATCGTCAATAAGAAGGTCCAAGGGATACAGTAAACCTGAGGTGAAGCATCGGAATCTAAAGCTGGACTCACAGGGGAGGTTCAAATCATAGAAAGTTAGAGTGTCAGTCCTCTTGTACTTAAGTCGGCATTGTGATTTTTGAATTTAATTCCGATGCAATTTCTCTGTTTCAACGTCAATAAGAAGGTCCAAGGGATACAGTAAACCTGGAGTGAAGCATCGGAATCTGAAACTGGACTCACAGGAGAGATTCAAATCATAGAAAGTGAGAGTGTCAGTCATCTTTTACTTAAGTGGGCATTGTGCGTTATGAATTTAATTCCGATGCAATTTCTGTGTTTCATCTTCAATAAGAGGGTCCAAGGGATACAGTAAACCTGACGTGAAGCATCGCAATCTAAAACTGGACTCTCAGGAGAAGTTCAAATCACAGAAAGTGAGAGTGTCAGTCCTCTTGTACTTAAGTCGGCGTTGTGCCATTTGTATTAATTTCGGATGCAATTTCTGTGTTTCATCGTCAATAAGAACGTCCAAGGGATACAGTAAACCTGAACTGAAGCATCGGAATCTAAGACTGGACTCACAGGAGCGATTCAAATCATAGATAGTTAGAGTGTCACTCCTCTTGTACTTAAGTCGGTATTGTGCCTTTTTTATTAAATTCGGATGCAATTTATGTGTTTCATCGTCAATAAGAAGGACCAAGGGATACAGTAAACCTGAAGTGAAGCATCGGAATCTAAAACTGGACTCACAAGAGAGGTTCAAATCATAGAGAGTTAGAGTGTGACACCTCTTGTACCAAGTTGGTAATGTGCCATTTGTATTAAATTCGGATGCAATTTCTGTGTTTCGTCGTCAATAAGAAGGTCCAAGGGATACAGTAAACCTGAAGTGAAGCATCGGAATCTAAAACTGGACTCACAGGAGAGGTTCAAGTCATAGAAAGTGAGAGTGTCAGTCCTCTTTTACTTAAGTCGGCATTGTGCGTTTTGAATTTAATTCCGATGCAATTTCTGTGTTTCATCTTCAATAAGAAGGTCCAAGGGATATAGTAATCCTGAAGTGAAGCATCGGAATCTAAAACTGGACTCTTAGGAGAGGTTCAAATCATAGAAAGTGAGAGTGTCAGTCCTCTTGTACTTAAGTCGGCATTGTGTCATTTGTAATAAATTCGGGTGCAATTTCTGTGTTTCATCGTCAATAAGAAGGTCCAAGGGATACAGTAAACCTGAAGTGAAGCATCGGAATCTAAAACTGGACTCACAGGAAAGGTTCAAATCATAGAAAGTGAGAGTGTCACTCCTCTTGTACTTGAGTCGGTATTGTGCTTTTGTATTAAATTGGGGAGCAATTTCTGTGTTTCATCGTCAATAAGAAAGTCGAAGGGGTACAGTAAACCTGAAGTGAAGCATCGGAATCTAAAACTGGATTCACAGGAGAGGTTCAAATCATAGAAAGTTAGAATGTCAGTCCTCTTGTACTTAAGTCGGCATTGTGCCCTTTGTATTAAATTCGGATGCAATTTCTGTGTTTCATCGTCAATAAGAAGGAGCAAGGTATTCAGTAAACCTGAAGTGAAGCATCGGAATCTAAAACTGGACTCACAGGAGTGGTTCAAATCATAGAAAATGAGAGTGTCAGTCCTCTTGTACCTAAGTCGGCATTGTGGCATTTGTATTTAATTAGGATGAAATATCTGTGTTTCACCGTCAATATTAAGATCCAAGGGATACAATAAACCTGAAGTGAAGCATAGGAATCTAAAACTGGACTCACAGCAGAGGTTCAAAGCATAGAAAGTTAGAGTGTCACTCCTCTTGTACATGAGTCGGTATTGTGCTTTTGTATTAAATTGGGGAGCAATTTCTGTGTTTCATCGTCAATAAGAAGGTCCAAGGGATACAGTAAACCTGAAGTGAAGCATCGGAATCTAAAACTGGACTCACAGGAAAGGTTCAAATCATAGAAAGTGAGAGTGTCACTCCTCTTGTACTTAAGTCGGCATTGTGCCTTTTATATTAAATTTGGATGCAAACTCTGTGTTTCATCGTCAATAAGAAGGTCCAAGGGATACAGTAAACCTGAGGTGAAGCATCGGAATCTAAAGCTGGACTCACAGGGGAGGTTCAAATCATAGAAAGTTACAATGTCAGTCCTCTTGACCTTAAGTCGGCATTGTGCCCTTTGTATTAATTTCGGATGCAATTGCTGTGTTTCATCGTCAATAAGAAGGAGCAAGGTATTCAGTAAACCTGAAGTGAAGCATCGGACTCTAAAACTGGGCCCACAGGAGAGGTTCAAATCATAGAAAGTGAGAGTGTCAATGCTCTTGTACTTAAGTCGGCAATGTGTCATTTGTATTAAATTCGGGAGCAATTTCTGTGTTTCATCGTCAATAAGAAGGTCCAAGGGATACAGTAAACCTGAAGTGAAGCATCGGAATCTAAAAGTGGACTCACAGGAGAGATTCAAATCATAGATAGTTAGAGTGTCACTCCTCTTGTACTTAAGTCGGTATTGTGCCTTTTTTATTAAATTCGGATGCAATTTATGTGTATCATCGTCAATAAGAAGGTCCAAGGGATACAGTAAACCTGAAGTTAAGCATCGGAATCTAAAACTGGACTCACAGGAGAGGATCAAATCATAGAAAGTGAGAGTGTCAGTCCTCTTGTACTTAAGTCGGCATTGTGCCATTTGTATTAAATTCGGGTGCAATGTCTGTGTTTCATCATCAATAAGAAGGTCCTAGGGATACAGTAAACCTGAAGTGAAGCATCGGAATCAAAAACTGTACTCACAGGAGAGATTCAAATCGTAGAAAGTTAGAGTGGCACTCCTCTTGTACTTGAGTCGGTATTGTGCCTTTTGTATTTAATTCGGGTGCAATTTCTGTGTTTCATCGTCAAAAAGAAGGTCCAAGGGATACAGTGAACCTAAAGTGAAGCATCGGAATCTAAAACTGGACTCACAGGAGAGTTTCAAATCATAGAAAGTTAGAATGTCAGTCCTCTTGTACTTAAGTCGGCATTGTGCCTTTTATATTAAATTTGGATGCAAACTCTGTGTTTCATCGTCAATAAGAAGGTCCAAGGGATACAGTAAACCTGAGGTGAAGCATCGGAATCTAAAGCTGGACTCACAGGGGAGGTTCAAATCATAGAAAGTTAGAGTGTCAGTCCTCTTGTACTTAAGTCGGCATTGTGATTTTTGAATTTAATTCCGATGCAATTTCTCTGTTTCAACGTCAATAAGAAGGTCCAAGGGATACAGTAAACCTGGAGTGAAGCATCGGAATCTGAAACTGGACTCACAGGAGAGATTCAAATCATAGAAAGTGAGAGTGTCAGTCATCTTTTACTTAAGTGGGCATTGTGCGTTATGAATTTAATTCCGATGCAATTTCTGTGTTTCATCTTCAATAAGAGGGTCCAAGGGATACAGTAAACCTGACGTGAAGCATCGCAATCTAAAACTGGACTCTCAGGAGAAGTTCAAATCACAGAAAGTGAGAGTGTCAGTCCTCTTGTACTTAAGTCGGCGTTGTGCCATTTGTATTAATTTCGGATGCAATTTCTGTGTTTCATCGTCAATAAGAACGTCCATGGGATACAGTAAACCTGAACTGAAGCATCGGAATCTAAGACTGGACTCACAGGAGAGATTCAAATCATAGATAGTTAGAGTGTCACTCCTCTTGCACTTAAGTCGGTATTGTGCCTTTTTTATTAAATTCGGATGCAATTTATGTGTTTCATCGTCAATAAGAAGGTCCAAGGGATACAGTAAACCTGAACTGAAGCATCGGAATCTAAGACTGGACTCACAGGAGCGATTCAAATCATAGATAGTTAGAGTGTCACTCCTCTTGTACTTAAGTCGGTATTGTGCCTTTTTTATTAAATTCGGATGCAATTTATGTGTTTCATCGTCAATAAGAAGGACCAAGGGATACAGTAAACCTGAAGTGAAGCATCGGAATCTAAAACTGGACTCACAAGAGAGGTTCAAATCATAGAGAGTTAGAGTGTGACTCCTCTTGTACCAAGTTGGTAATGTGCCATTTGTATTAAATTCGGATGCAATTTCTGTGTTTCGTCGTCAATAAGAAGGTCCAAGGGATACAGTAAACCTGAAGTGAAGCATCGGAATCTAAAACTGGACTCACAGGAGAGGTTCAAGTCATAGAAAGTGAGAGTGTCAGTCCTCTTTTACTTAAGTCGGCATTGTGCGTTTTGAATTTAATTCCGATGCAATTTCTGTGTTTCATCTTCAATAAGAAGGTCCAAGGGAAATAGTAAACCTGAAGTGAAGCATCGGAATCTAAAACTGGACTCTTAGGAGAGGTTCAAATCATAGAAAGTGAGAGTGTCAGTCCTCTTGTACTTAAGTCGGCATTGTGTCATTTGTAATAAATTCGGGTGCAATTTCTGTGTTTCATCGTCAATAAGAAGGTCCAAGGGATACAGTAAACCTGAAGTGAAGCATCGGAATCTAAAACTGGACTCACAGGAAAGGTTCAAATCATAGAAAGTGAGAGTGTCACTCCTCTTGTACTTGAGTCGGTATTGTGCTTTTGTATTAAATTGGGGAGCAATTTCTGTGTTTCATCTTCAATAAGAATGTCGAAGGGGTACAGTAAACCTGAAGTGAAGCATCGGAATCTAAAACTGGATTCACAGGAGAGGTTCAAATCATAGAAAGTTAGAATGTCAGTCCTCTTGTACTTAAGTCGGCATTGTGCCCTTTGTATTAAATTCGGATGCAATTTCTGTGTTTCATCGTCAATAAGAAGGAGCAAGGTATTCAGTAAACCTGAAGTGAAGCATCGGAATCTAAAACTGGACTCACAGGAGTGGTTCAAATCACAGAAAATGAGAGTGTCAGTCCTCTTGTACCTAAGTCGGCATTGTGGCATTTGTATTTAATTAGGATGAAATATCTGTGTTTCACCGTCAATATTAAGATCCAAGGGATACAATTAACCTGAAGTGAAGCATAGGAATCTAAAACTGGACTCACAGCAGAGGTTCAAAGCATAGAAAGTTAGAGTGTCACTCCTCTTGTACATGAGTCGGTATTGTGCTTTTGTATTAAATTGGGGAGCAATTTCTGTGTTTCATCGTCAATAAGAATGTCCAAGGGATACAGTAAACCTGAAGTGAAGCATCGGAATCTAAAACTGGATTCGCTGGAGAGGTTCAAATCATAGAAAGTTAGAAAGTCAGTCCTGTTGTACTTAAGTCGGCATTGTGCCTTTTGTATAAAATTCGGATGCAATTTCTGTGTCTCATCGTCAATAAGAAGGAGCAAGGTATACAGTAAACCTGAAGTTAAGCATCGGAATCTAAAACTGGAGTCACTGGAGAGGTTCAAATCACAGAAAATGAGAGTGTCAGTCCTCTTGTACTTAAGCCAGCATTGTGGCATTTGTATTTAATTTGGATGGAATTTCTGTGTTTAATCGTCAATAAGAAGGTCCATGGGATACAGTAAACCTGAAGTGAAGCATCAGAATCTAAAACTGGACTCACAGTAGAGGTTCAATTCATAGAAAGAGAGAGTGTCAGTACTCTTGTACTTTAGTCGCCATTGTGATTTTTGTATTAAATTCGGATGCAATTTCTGTGTTTCATCGTCAATAAGAAGGTCCAAGGGATACAGTATACCTGAAGTGATGCATCGGAAGCTTAAACTGGACACACAGGAGAGGTTCAAATCATAGAAAGTTAGAGTGTCAGTCCTCTTGTACTTAAGTCGGCATTGTACATTTTGTATTAAATTCGGATGCAAACTCTGTGTTTCATCGTCAATAAGCAGGTCCAAGGGATACAGTAAACCTGAAGTGAAGCATCGGAACCTAAAACTGGACTCACAGGAGAGGTTCACATCATAGAAACTGAGAGTGTCAGTCCTCTTGTACCTAAGTCGGCATTGTGTCTTTTGAATTTATTTCCGATGCAATTTCTGTGTTTCATCGTCAATAAGAAGGTGCAAGGTATACAGTAAACCTGATGTGAAGCATCGGAATCTAAAACTGGACTCACAGGAGAGGTTCAAATCATAGAAAATGAGAGTAATAGTCCACTTCTACTTAGGTCGGCATTGTGCCTTTTGTATTTAATTCCGATGCATTTTCTGTGTTTCATCGTCAATAAGAAGGTGCAAAGGATACAGTAAACCTGAAGTGAAGCATCGGAATCTGAAACTGGACTCACAGGTGAGATTCAAATCATAGAATGTTAGAGTGTCACTCCTCTTGTACTTAAGTCGGTATTGTGCCTTTTGTATTAAATTCGGATGCAACTTCTGTTTTTCATCGTCAATAAGAAGGTCCAAGGGATACAGTAAACCTGAAGTGAAGCATCGGAATCTAAAACTGGACTCACAGGAGAGGTTCAAATCATAGAAAGTTAGAGTGTCAGTCCTCTTGTACTTCAGTCGGCATTGTGCTTTTATATTAAATTCGGATGCAAACTCTGTGTTTCATCGTCAATAAGAAGGTCCAAGGGATACAGTAAACCTGAAGGGAAGCATCGGAATCTAAAACTGGACTTACACGAGAGGTTCAAATCATAGAAAGTTAGAGTGTCAGTCCTCTTGTACTTAATTCGTCATTGTGATTTTTGAATTTAATTCCGATGCAATTTCTGTGTTTCATCGTCAATAAGAACGTCCAAGGGATACAGTAAACCTGAAGTGAAGCATCGGAATCTAAAACTGGACTCACAGGAGAGGTTCAAATTATAGAAAGTGAGAGTGTCAGTCCTCTTTTACTTAAGTCGGCATTGTGCGTTTTGAATTTAATTCCGATGCAATTTCTTTGTTTCATCTTCAATAAGAAGGTCCAAGGGATATAGTAAACCTGAAGTGAAGCATCGGAATCTAAAACTGGACTCTTAGGAGAGGTTCAAATCATAGAAAGTGAGAGTGTCAGTCCTCTTGTACTTAAGTCGGCATTGTGCTTTTGTATTAAATTGGGGAGCAATTTCTGTGTTTCAGCGTCAATAAGAATGTCGAATTGGTACAGTAAACCTGAAGTGAAGCATCGGAATCTGAAACTGGACTCACAGGAGAGGTTCAAATCATAGAAAGTTAGAGTGTCAGTCCTCTTGTACTTAAGTCGGCATTGTGTCATTTGTATTAAATTCGGGTGCAATTTCTGTGTTTCATCGTCAATAAGCAGGTACAAGGGATACAGTAAACCTGAAGTGAAGCATCGGAATCTAAAACTGGACTCACAGGAGTGGTTCAAATCATAGAAAATGAGAGTGTCAGTCCTCTTGTACTTAAGTCGGCATTGTGGCATTTGTATTTAATTAGGTTTAAATATCTGTGTTTCATCGTCAATAAGAAGGGCCAAGGGATACAGTAAACCTGAAGTGAAGCATCGGAATCTAAAACTGGACTCACAGGAGAGGTTCAAAACATAGAAAGTTAGAGTGTCAGTCCTCTTGTACTTAAGTCGGCATTGTGAATTTTGAATTTAATTCGGATGCAATTTCTGTGTTTCATCGTCAATATGGAGGTCCCAGGGATACAGTAAACCTGGAGTGAAGCATCGGAATCTGAGACTGGACTCACAGGAGAGGTTCAAATCATGGAAAGTTAGAGTGCCAATCCTCTTGTACTTAAGTCGGCATTGTCTCATTTGTATTAAATTCGGATAACATTTCTGTGTTTCTTCGTCAATAAGAAGGTCCAAGGGATACAGTAAAACTGAAGTGAAGCATCGGAATCTAAAACTGGACTCACAGGAGAGGTTCAAATCATAGAAAAAGAGAGTGTGAGTCCTCTTGTACTTAAGTCGCCATTGTGACTTTTGTATTAAATTCAGATGCAATTTCTGTGTTTCATCGTCAATAAGATGATTCAATGGATACAGTAAACCTGAAGTGAAGCATCGGAATCTTAAACTGGACTCACAGGAGAGGTTCAAATCATAGAAAGTTAGAGTGCCAGTCCTCTTGTACTTAAGTCGGCATTGTTCCTTTTGTATTAAATTCGGATGTAAACTCTGTGTTTCATCGTCAATAAGAAGGTCCAAGGGATTCAGTAAACCTGAAGTGAAGCATCGGAATCTAAAACTGGACTCACAGGAGAGGTTCAAATCAAAGAAAGTGAGAGTGTCAGTCCTCTTTTACTTAAGTCGGCATTGTGCCTTTTGTATTAAATTCGGATGCAATTTCTGTGTTTCATCGTCAATAAGAAGGTCCAAGGGATACAGTAAACCAGAAGTGAAGCATCGGAAACTAAAACTGGACTCACAGGAGAGGTTCAAATCATAGAAAGTTAGAATGTCAGTCCTCTTGTACTTAAGTCGGCATTGTGCCTTTTGTATTAAATTCGGATGCAATTTCTGTGTTTCATCGTCAATAAGAACTTGCAAGGTATACTGTAAAAATGAAGTGAAGCATCGGAATCTAAAACTAGACTCACAGGAGAGGTTCAAATCATAGAAAGTGAGAGTGTCAGTCCTCTTGTACGTAAGTCGACATTGTGCCATTTGTATTAAATTCGGATGCAATTCCTGTGTTTCATAGTCAATAAGAAGGTCCAAGGAATACAGTAAACCTGAAGTGAAACATCGGAATCTAAAACCGGACTCACAGGAAAGCTTCAAATCATAGAAAGTAAGAGTGTCATTCCTGTTGTACTTAAGTCATCATTGTACCTTTTGTATTATATATGGATGCAAACTCTGTGTTTCATCGTCAATTAGAAGGTCCAAGGGATACAGTAAACCTGAAGTGATGCATCGGAATCTGAAACTGGACTCACAGGAGAGGTTCAAATCATAGAAAGTTAGAATGTCAGTCCTCTTGTACTTAAGTCGGCATTGTTGCATTTGTATTAAATTCGGATGAAATTTCTGTGTTTCATCGTCAATAAGAAGGTCCAAGGGATACAGTAAAACTGAAGTGAAGCATCGGAATCTAAAACTGGACTCACGGGAGACGTTCAAATCGTAGAAAGTGAGAGTGTCAGTCCTCTTGTACTTAAGTCGCCATTGTGATTTTTGTATTAAATTCGGATGGAATTTCTGTGTTTCATCGTCAATAAGAAGGTCCAAGGGATACAGTAAACCTGAAGTGAAGCATCGGAATCTAAAACTGGACTCACAGGAGAGGTTCAAATCATAGAAAGTGAGAGTGTCAGTCCTCTTCTACTTACGTCGGCATTGTGCCTTTTGAATTTAATCCCGATGCAATTTCTGTGTTTCATCGTCATTAAGAAGGTCCAAGGGATACAGTAACCCTGAAGTGAAGCATCAGAGTCTAAAACTGGACTCACAGGAGAGATTCAAATCATTGAAAGTTATAGTGTCACTCCTCTTGTACTTTAGTCGGTATTGTGCCTTTTGTATTAAATTCGGATGCAATTTCTGTGTTTCATCGGCAATAAGAAGGTCCAAGGAATAAAGTAAACCTTAAGTGAAGCATCGGAATCTAAAACTGCACTCGCAGGAGAGGTTCAAATCATAGAATGTTAGAGTGTCAGTCCTCTTTTACTTAAGTCGGCATTGTGCCTTTTGTATTAAATTCGGATGCAATTTATGTGTTTCATCGTCAATAAGAAGGTCCAAGGGATACAGTAAACCTGAAGTGAAGCATCGGAATTTAAAACTGGGCTCACTGCAGAGGTTCAAATCATAGAATGTTAGAGTGTCAGTCCTCTTTTACTTAAGTCGGCATTGTGCCTTTTGTATTAAATTCGGATGCAATTTCTGTGTTTCATCGTCAATAAGAAGGTGAAAGGTATACTGTAAATCTGAAGTGAAGCATCGGAATCTAAAACTGGACTCACAGGAGAGGTTCAAATCATAGAAAGTGAGAGTGTTAGTCCTCTTGTACTTACGTCGACATTGTGACATTTGTATTAAATTCGTATGCAATTTCTGTGTTTCATCGTCAATTGGAAGGTCCAAGGGATACAATAAACCTGAAGAGAAGCATTGGAATCTAAAACTGGACTCACAGGAGAGGTTCAAATCATAGAGAGTTAGTGTGTTAGTCCTCTTTTATTTAAGTCGGCATTGTGGCTTTTGCATTAAATTCCGATGCAATTTCTATGTTTCATTGTCAATAAGAAGTTGCAAGGTATACAGTAAACCTGAAGTGAAGCATCGGAATTTAAAACCGGACTCACAGGAGAGGTTCAAATCATAGAAAGAGAGAGTGTCAGTCCTCTGGTACTTAAGTTGGCATTGTGCCATTTGTATTAAATTCGGATGCAATTCCTGTGTTTCATAGTCAATAAGAAGGTCCAAGGAATACAGTAAACCTGAATTGAAACATCGGAATCTAAAACTGGACTCACAGGAGAGGTTCAATTCATAGAAAGTAAGAGTGTCAGTCCTCTTGTACTTAAGTCGGCATTGTACCTTTTGTATTAAATTCGGATGCAAACTCTGTGTTTCATCGTCAATAAATAGGTCCAAGGGATACAGTAAACCTGAAGTGAAGCATCGGGATCTAAAACTGGACTCATAGGAGAGGTTCAAATCATAGAAAGTGAGAGTGGCAGTCCTCTTGTAGTTAAGTCGGTATTGTTCATTTCGAATTTAATTCCGATGCAATTTCTGTGTTTCATAGTCAATAAGAAGGTGCAAGGTATGCAGTAAACCTGAAGTGAAGTATCGGAATCTGAAACTGGACTCACAGGAGAGGTTCACATCATAGAAAGTGAGAGTGTCACTAGTCTTGTACTTAAGTCGCCATTGTGCCTTTTGTATTAAATTCGGATGGAATTTCTGTGTTTCATCGTCAATAAGAAGGTCCAAGGGATACAGTAAACCTGAAGTGAAGCTTCGGAATCTCAAACTGGACTCACAGGAGGGGTTCAAATCATAGAAAGTTAGAGTGTCAGTCCTTTTGTACTTAAGTCGGCATTGTGACTTTTGTATTAAATTCGGATGCCAACTCTGTGTTTCATCGTCAATTAGAAGGTCCAAGGGATACAGTAAACCGGAAGTGAAGCATCGGAATCTGAAACTGGACTCACAGGAGAGGTTCAAATCCTAGAAAGTGAGAGTGTCAGTCCTCATCTACATAGGTCGGCATTGTGCCTTTTGAATTTAATTCCGATGCAATTTCTGTGTTTCATCGTCAATAAGAAGGTCCAAAGAATACAGTAAACCTGAAGTGAAGCATCGGAATCTAAAACTGAACTCACAGGAGAGATTCAAATCATAGATACATAGAGTGTCACTCTTCTTGTACTTAAGTCGGTATTGTGCCTTTTGTATTAAATTCGGATGCAATTTCTGTGTTTCATCGTCAATAAGAAGGTCCAAGGGATACAGTAAACCTGAAGTGAAGCTTCGGAATCTCAAACTGGACTCACAGGAGAGGTTCAAATCATAGAAAGTTAGAGTGTCAGTCCTTTTGTACTTAAGTCGGCATTGTGACTTTTGTATTAAATTCGGATGCCAACTCTGTGTTTCATCGTCAATTAGAAGGTCCAAGGGATACAGTAAACGTGAAGTGAAGCATCGGAATCTAAAACTGGACTCACAGGAGAGTTTCAAATCATAGAAAGTTAGAATCTCAGTCCTCTTGTACTTAAGTCGGCATTGTGCCTTTTGTATTAAATTCGGATGCAATTTCTGTGTTTCATCGTCAATAAGAGGGTGCAAGGTATACTGTAAACCTGAAGTGAAGCATCGGAATCTAAAACTGGACTCACAGGAGAGGTTCAAATCATAGAAAGTGAGAGTGTCAGTCCTCTTGTACTTAAGTCGACATTGTGCCATTTGTATTAAATTCGGATGCAATTTGTGTGTTTCATCGTCAATAAGAAGGTCCAAGGGATACAGTAAACCTGAAATAAAGCATCTAAATCTAAAACTGGACTCACACGAGAGGTTCAAATCGTAGAAAGTTAGAGTGTTAGTCCTCTTTTATTTAAGTCGCCATTGTGGCTTTTGCATTAAATTCCGATGCAATTTCTATGTTTCATCGTCAATAAGAAGGTGCAAGCTATACTGTAAACCTGAAGTGAAGCATCGGAATTTAAAACCGGACTCACAGGAGAGGTTCAAATCATAGAAAGAGAGAGTGTCAGTCCTCTTGTACATAAGTTGGCATTGTGCCATTTGTATTTAATTCGGATGTAATTCCTGTGTTTCATAGTCAATAAGAAGGTCCAAGGAATATAGTAAACCTGAAGTGAAACATTGGAATCTAAAACTGGACTCACAGGAGAGGTTCAAATCATAGAAAGTAAGAGTGTCAGTCCTCTTGTACTTAAGTCGGCATTGTATCTTTTGTATTAAATTTGGATGCAAACTCTGTGTTTCATCGTCAATAAAAAGGTCCAAGGGATACAGTAAACCTGAAGTGAAGCATCGGGATCTAAAACTGGACTCATAGGAGAGGTTCAAATCATAGAAAGTGAGATTGTCAGTCCTCTTGTAGTTACGACGGTACTGTGCTCTTTGAATTTAATTCCCATGCAATTTCTGTGTTTCATCGTCAATAAGAAGGTACAAGGTATGCAGTAAACCTGAAGTGAAGCATCGGAATCTGAAACTGGACTCACAGGAGAGGTTCACATCATAGAAAGTGAGAGTGTCAGTAGTCTTGTACTTAAGTCGCCATTGTGCCTTTTGTATTAAATTCGGATGCAATTTCTGTGTTTCATCGTCAATAAGAAGGTCCAAGGGATACAGTAAACCTGAAGTGAAGCTTCGGAACCTAAAACTGGACTCACAGGAGAGGTTCAAATCGTAGGAAGTTAGAGTGTCAGTCCTTTTAGACTTAAGTCGGCATTGTGACTTTTGTATTAAATTCGGATGCAAACTCTGTGTTTCATCGTCAATTAGAATGTCCAAGGGATACAGTAAACCTGAAGTGATGCATCGGAATCTGAAACTGGACTCACAGGAGAGGTTCAAATCATAGAAAGTGAGAGTGTCAGTCCTCTTGTACTTAAGTCGGCATTGTGCCATTTGTATTAAATTCGGGTGCAATTTCTGTGTTTCATCGTCAATAAGAAGGTCCAAGGGATACAGTAAACCTGAAGTGAAACATCGGAATCTAAAACCGGACTCACAGGAGAGATTCAAATCATTGAAAGTTATAGTGTCACTCCTCTTGTACTTTAGTCGGTATTGTGCCTTTTGTATTAAATTCGGATGCAATTTCTGTGTTTCATCGGCAATAAGAAGGTCCAAGGGATACAGTAAACCTTAAGTGAAGCATCGGAATCTAAAACTGCACTCGCAGGAGAGGTTCAAATCATAGAATGTTAGAGTGTCAGTCCTCTTTTACTTAAGTCGGCATTGTGCCTTTTGTATTAAATTCTGATGCAATTTCTGTGTTTCATCGTCAATAAGAAGGTCCAAGGGATACAGTAAACCTGAAGTGTAGCATCGGAATTTAAAACTGGGCTCACTGCAGAGGTTCAAATCATAGAAAGTTAGAATGTCAGTCCTCTTGTACTTAAATCGGCATTGTGCCTTTTGTATTAAATTCGGATGCAATTTCTGTGTTTCATCGTCAATAAGAAGGTGCAAGGTATACTGTAAATCTGAAGTGAAGCATCGGAATCTAAAACTGGACTCACAGGAGAGGTTCAAATCATAGAAAGTGAGAGTGTTAGTCCTCTTGTACTTACGTCGACATTGTGGCATTTGTATTAAATTCGGATGCAATTTCTGTGTTTCATCGTCAATAGGAAGGTCCAAGGGATACAATAAACCTGAAGTGAAGCATTGGAATCTAAAACTGGACTCACAGGAGAGGTTCAAATCATAGAAAGTAGTGTGTTAGTCCTCTATTATTTAAGTCGGCATTGTGGCTTTTGCATTAAATTCCGATGCAATTTCTATGTTTCATTGTCAATAAGAAGGTGCAAGGTATACAGTAAACCTGAAGTGAAGCATCGGAATTTAAAACCGGACTCACAGGAGAGGTTCAAATCATAGAAAGAGAGAGTGTCAGTCCTCTTACACTTAAGTTGGCATTGTGCCATTTGTATTAAATTCGGATGCAATTCCTGTGTTTCATAGTCAATAAGAAGGTCCAAGGAATACAGTAAACCTAAATTGAAACATCGGAATCTAAAACTGGACTCACAGGAGAGGTTCAATTCATAGAAAGTAAGAGTGTCAGTCCTCTTGTACTTAAGTCGGCATTGTACCTTTTGTATTAAATTCGGATGCAAACTCTGTGTTTCATCGTCAATAAATAGGTCCAAGGGATAGAGTAAACCTGAAGTGAAGCATCGGGATCTAAAACTGGACTCATAGGAGGGGTTCAAATCATAGAAAGTGAGAGTGGCAGTCCTCTTGTACTTAAGTTGGCATTGTGCCATTTGTATCAAATTCGGATGCATTTTCTGTGTTTCTTCGTCAATAAGAAGGTCCAAGTAATACATTAAACCTGAAGTGAAGCATCGGAATCTGAAACTGGACTCACAGGAGAGGTTCACATCATAGAAAGTGAGAGTGTCACTAGTCTTGTACTTAAGTCGCCATTGTGCCTTTTGTATTAAATTCGGATGGAATTTCTGTGTTTCATCGTCAATAAGAAGGTCCAAGGGATACAGTAAACCTGAAGTGAAGCTTCGGAATCTCAAACTGGACTCACAGGAGAGGTTCAAATCATAGAAATTTAGAGTGTCAGTCCTTTTGTACTTAAGTCGGCATTGTGACTTTTGTATTAAATTCGGATGCCAACTCTGTGTTTCATCGTCAATTAGAAGGTCCAAGGGATACAGTAAACCTGAAGTGATGCATCGGAATCTGAAACTGGACTCACAGGAGAGGTTCAAATCATAGAAAGTGAGAGTGTCAGTCCTCTTGTACTTAAGTCGGCATTGTGCCATTTGTATTAAATTCGGGTGCAATTTCTGTGTTTCATCATCAATAAGAAGGTCCAAGGGATACAGTAAACCTGAAGTGAAGCATCGGAATCTGAAACTGGACTCACAGGAGAGGTTCAAATCCTAGAAAGTGAGAGTGTCAGTCCTCATCTACTTAGGTCGGCATTGTGCCCTTTGAATTTAATTCCGATGCAATTTCTGTGTTTCATCGTCAATAAGAAGGTCCAAAGAATACAGTAAACCTGAAGTGAAGCATCGGAATCTAAAACTGAACTCACAGGAGAGATTCAAATCATAGATACATAGAGTGTCACTCCTCTTGTACTTAAGTCGGTATTGTGCCTTTTGTATTAAATTCGGATACAATTTCTGTGTTTCATCGTCAATAAGAAGGTCCAAGGGATACAGTAAACCTGAAGTGAAGCATCGGAATCTAAAACTGGACTCACAGGAGAGTTTCAAATCATAGAAAGTTAGAATCTCAGTCCTCTTGTACTTAAGCTGGCATTGTGCTTTTGTATTAAATTCGGATGCAATTTCTGTGTGTCATCGTCAATAAGAGGGTGCAAGGTATACTGTAAACCTGAAGTGAAGCATCGGAATCTAAAACTGGACTCACAGGAGAGGTTCAAATCATAGAAAGTGCGAGTGTCAGTCCTCTTGTACTTAAGTCGACATTGTGCCATTTGTATTAAATTCGGATGCAATTTGTGTGTTTCATCGTCAATAAGAAGGTCCAAGGGATACAGTAAACCTGAAATAAAGCATCTAAATCTAAAACTTTACTCACAGGAGAGGTTCAAATCATAGAAAGTTAGAGTGTTAGTCCTCTTTTATTTAAGTCGGCATTGTGGCTTTTGCATTAAATTCCGATGCAATTTCTATGTTTCATCGTCAATAAGAAGGTGCAAGCTATACTGTAAACCTGAAGTGAAGCATCGGAATTTAAAACCGGACTCACAGGAGAGGTTCAAATCATAGAAAGAGAGAGTGTCAGTCCTCTTGTACATAAGTTGGCATTGTGCCATTTGTATTTAATTCGGATGTAATTCCTGTGTTTCATAGTCAATAAGAAGGTCCAAGGAATATAGTAAACCTGAAGTGAAACATTGGAATCTAAAACTGGACTCACAGGAGAGGTTCAAATCATAGAAAGTGAGAGTGTCAGTCCTCTTGTAGTTACGTCGGTATTGTGCACTTTGAATTTAATTCCGATGCAATTTCTGTGTTTCATCGTCAATAAGAAGGTACAAGGTATGCAGTAAACCTAAAGTGAAGCATCGGAATGTGAAACTGGACTCACAGGAGAGGTTCACATCATAGAAAGTGAGAGTGTCAGTAATCTTGTACTTAAGTCGCCATTGTGCCTTTTGTATTAAATTCGGATGCAATTTCTGTGTTTCATCTTCAATAAGAAGGTCCAAGGGATACAGTAAACCAGAAGTGAAGCTTCGGAACCTAAAACTGGACTCACAGGAGAGGTTCAAATCGTAGAAAGTTAGAGTGTCAGTCCTTTTAGACTTAAGTCGGCATTGTGACTTTTGTATTAAATTCGGATTCAAACTCTGTGTTTCATCGGCAATTAGAATGTCCAAGGGATACAGTAAACCTGAAGTGATGCATCGGAATCTGAAACTGGACTCACAGGAGAGGTTCAAATCATAGAAAGTGAGAGTGTCAGTCCTATTGTACTTAAGTCGGCATTGTGCTATTTGTATTAAATTCGGGTGCAATTTCTGTGTTTCATCGTCAATAAGAAGGTCCAAGGGATACAGTAAAAATGAAGTGAAGCATCGGAATCCAATACTGGACTCACAGGAGAGGTTCAAATCATAGAAAGTGAGAGTGTCAGTCCTCCTCTACTTAGGTCGGCTTTGTGCCTTTTGAATTTAATTTCCGATGCAATTTCTGTGTTTCATCGTCAATAAGAAGGTCCAAAGGATACAGTAAACCTGAAGTGAAGCATCGGAATCTAAAACTGAACTCACAGGAGAGATTCAAATCATAGAAAGCTAGAATGTCACTCCTCTTGTACTTAAGTCGGTATTGTGGCTTTTGTATTAAATTCGGATGCAATTTCTGTGTTTCATCATCAATAAGAAGGTCCGAGGGATACAGTAAACCTTAAGTAAAGCATCGGAATCTAAAACTGGACTCACAGGAGAGGTTCAACTCATAGAAAGTTAAAGTGTCAGTCCTCTTGTACTTAAGTCGGCATTGTGCCTTTTGTATTAATTTCGGATGCTACTCTGTGTTTCATCGTCAATAAGAGGGTCCAAGGGATACAGTAAGCCTGAATTGAAGCATTGGAATCTAAAACTGGACACACAGGAGAGGTTCAAATCATAGAAAGTTAGAGTGTCATTCCTCTTGTACTTAACTCTGCATTGTGATTTTTGAATTTAATTCCGATGCAATTTCTGTGTTTCATCGTTAATAAGAAGGTCCAAGGGATACAGTAAACCTGGAATGAAGCATTGGAATCTAAGACTGGACTCACAGGAGAGGTTCAATTCATAGAAAGTTAGTGTGTCAGTCCTCATTTACTTAAGTCGGCATTGTGCCTTTTGTATTAAATTCCGATGCAATTTCTGTGTTTCATCGTCAATAAGAAGGTGCAAGGTATACAGTAAACCAGAAGTGAAGCATCGGAATCTAAAACTGGACTCACAGGAGAGGTTCAAATCATAGAAAGTGAGAGTGTCAGTCCTCTTGTACGTAAGTCGACATTGTGCCATTTGTATTAAATTCTGATGCAATTTCTATGTTTCATCGTCAATAAGAAAGCGCAAGGTATACAGTAAACCTGAATTGAAGCATCAGAATTTAAAACCGGTCTCACAGGAGAGGTTCAAATCATAGAAAGTGAGAGTGTCAGCCCTCTTGTACTTAAGTCGGCATTGTGCCATTTGTATTAAATTCGGATGCAACTTCTGTGTTTCATCGTCAATAATAAGGTCCAAGGGATGCAGTAAACCTGAGGGAAAGCATCGGAATCTAAAACTGGACTCACAGGAGAGGTTCAAATCTTAGAAAGTGAGTGTGGCAGTCCTCTCGTACTTAAGTCACCATTGGGCCTTTTGTATTAAATTCGGATGCAAACTCTGTGTTTCATCCTCAATAAGAAGGTCCAAGGGATACAGTAACCCTGAAGTGAAGCATCGGAATCTAAAACCGGACTCACAGGACAGGTTCAAATCATAGAAAGTTAGATTGTCAGTCCTCTTGTACTTAAGTCGGCATTGTGCCTTTTAAATTTAATTCCGATGCAATTTGTGTGTTTCATCGTCAATAAGAAGGTCAAGGGATACAGTAAACCTGAAGTGAAGCATCGGTATCTAAAACTGGACTCACAGGAGAGGTTCAAATCATAAAAGTGAGAGTGTCACTCCTCTTGTACTTAAGTCGGTATTGTGCCTTTTGTATTAAATTCGGATGCAATTTCTGTGTTTCATCGTCAATAAGAAGGTCCAAGGGCTACAGTAAACCTGAAGTGAAGCATCGGAATCAAAAACTGGACCCACAGGAAAGGTTCAAATCATAGAATGTGAGAGTGTCTGTCCTCTTGTACTTAAGTCGGCATTGTGGCATTTGTATTAAATTCGGATGCAATTTCTTTGTTTCATCGTCAATAAGAAAGTCCAAGGGATACAGTAAACCTGAAGTGAAGCATCGGAATCAAAAACTGGACTCACAGGAGAGGTTCAAATCATAGAAAGTTAGTGTGTCAGTCCTCATTTACTTAAGTCGGCATTGTGCCTTTTGTATTAAATTCCGATGCAATTTCTGTGTTTCATCGTCAATAAGAAGGTGCAAGGTATACAGTAAACCTGAATTGAAGCATCAGAATTTAAAACCGGTCTCACAGGAGAGGTTCAAATCATAGAAAGTGAGAGTGTCAGCCCTCTTGTACTTAAGTCGGCATTGTGCCATTTGTATTAAATTCGGATGCAATTTCTGTGTTTCATCGTCAATAATAAGGTCCAAGTGATGCAGTAAACCTGAGGGGAAGCATCGGAATCTAAAACTGGACTCACAGGAGAGGTTCAAATCTTAGAAAGTGAGTGTGGCAGTCCTCTCGTACTTAAGTCGCCATTGGGCCTTTTGTATTAAATTCGGATGCAAACTCTGTGTTTCATCGTCAATAAGAAGGTCCAAGGGATACAGTAAACCTGAAGTGAAGCATCGGAATCTAAAACTGGACTCACTGGAGAGGTTCAAATCATAAAAATGAGAGTGTCACTCCTCTTGTACTTAAGTCGGTATTGTGCCTTTTGTATTAAATTCGGATGCAATTTCTGTGTTTCATCGTCAATAAGAAGGTCCAAGGGATACAGTAAACCTGAAGTGAAGCATCGGAATCAAAAACTGGACTCACAGGAAAGGTTCAAATCATAGAATGTGAGAGTGTCAGTCCTCTTGTACTTAAGTCGGCATTGTGGCATTTGTATTAAATTCGGATGCAATTTCTTTGTTTCATCGTCAGTAAGAATGTCCAAGGGATACAATAAACCTGAAGTGATGCATCGGAATCTAAAACTGGACTCACAGGAGAGGTTCAAATCATAGAAAGTTAGAATGTCAGTCCTCTTGTACTTAAGTCGGCATTGTGCTTTTGTATTAAATTCGGATGCAATTTCTGTGTTTCATCGTCAATAAGAAGGTGCAAGGTATACAGTAAACCTGAAGTGAAGCATCGGAATCTAAAACTGGACTCACAGGAGAGGTTCACATCATAGAAAGTGAGAGTGTCACTAGTCTTGTACTTAAGTCGCCATTGTGCCTTTTGTATTAAATTCGGATGGAATTTCTGTGTTTCATCGTCAATAAGAAGGTCCAAGGGATACAGTAAACCTGAAGTGAAGCTTCGGAATCTCAAACTGGACTCACAGGAGAGGTTCAAATCATAGAAAGTTAGAGTGTCAGTCCTTTTGTACTTAAGTCGGCATTGTGACTTTTGTATTAAATTCGGATGCCAACTCTGTGTTTCATCGTCAATTAGAAGGTCCAAGGGATACAGTAAACCGGAAGTGAAGCATCGGAATCTGAAACTGGACTCACAGGAGAGGTTCAAATCCTAGAAAGTGAGAGTGTCAGTCCTCATCTACATAGGTCGGCATTGTGCCTTTTGAATTTAATTCCGATGCAATTTCTGTGTTTCATCGTCAATAAGAAGGTCCAAAGAATACAGTAAACCTGAAGTGAAGCATCGGAATCTAAAACTGGACTCACAGGAGAGATTCAAATCATAGATACATAGAGTGTCACTCTTCTTGTACTTAAGTCGGTATTGTGCCTTTTGTATTAAATTCGGATGCAATTTCTGTGTTTCATCGTCAATAAGAAGGTCCAAGGGATACAGTAAACCTGAAGTGAAGCTTCGGAGTCTCAAACTGGACTCACAGGAGAGGTTCAAATCATAGAAAGTTAGAGTGTCAGTCCTTTTGTACTTAAGTCGGCATTGTGACTTTTGTATTAAATTCGGATGCCAACTCTGTGTTTCATCGTCAATTAGAAGGTCCAAGGGATACAGTAAACCTGAAGTGAAGCATCGGAATCTAAAACTGGACTCACAGGAGAGTTTCAAATCATAGAAAGTTAGAATCTCAGTCCTCTTGTACTTAAGTCGGCATTGTGCCTTTTGTATTAAATTCGGATGCAATTTCTGTGTTTCATCGTCAATAAGAGGGTGCAAGGTATACTGTAAACCTGAAGTGAAGCATCGGAATCTAAAACTGGACTCACACTAGAGGTTCAAATCATAGAAAGTGAGAGTGTCAGTCCTCTTGTACTTAAGTCGACATTGTGCCATTTGTATTAAATTCGGATGCAATTTGTGTGTTTCATCGTCAATAAGAAGGTCCAAGGGATACAGTAAACCTGAAATAAAGCATCTAAATCTAAAACTGGACTCACACGAGAGGTTCAAATCGTAGAAAGTTAGAGTGTTAGTCCTCTTTTATTTAAGTCGCCATTGTGGCTTTTGCATTAAATTCCGATGCAATTTCTATGTTTCATCGTCAATAAGAAGGTGCAAGCTATACTGTAAACCTGAAGTGAAGCATCGGAATTTAAAACCGGACTCACAGGAGAGGTTCAAATCATAGAAAGAGAGAGTGTCAGTCCTCTTGTACATAAGTTGGCATTGTGCCATTTGTATTTAATTCGGATGTAATTCCTGTGTTTCATAGTCAATAAGAAGGTCCAAGGAATATAGTAAACCTGAAGTGAAACATTGGAACCTAAAACTGGACTCACAGGAGAGGTTCAAATCATAGAAAGTAAGAGTGTCAGTCCTCTTGTACTTAAGTCGGCATTGTATCTTTTGTATTAAATTTGGATGCAAACTCTGTGTTTCATCGTCAATAAAAAGGTCCAAGGGATACAGTAAACCTGAAGTGAAGCATCGGGATCTAAAACTGGACTCATAGGAGAGGTTCAAATCGTAGAAAGTGAGATTGTCAGTCCTCTTGTAGTTACGACGGTACTGTGCTCTTTGAATTTAATTCCGATGCAATTTCTGTGTTTCATCGTCAATAAGAAGGTACAAGGTATGCAGTAAACCTGAAGTGAAGCATCGGAATCTGAAACTGGACTCACAGGAGAGGTTCACATCATAGAAAGTGAGAGTGTCAGTAGTCTTGTACTTAAGTCGCCATTGTGCCTTTTGTATTAAATTCGGATGCAATTTCTGTGTTTCATCGTCAATAAGAAGGTCCAAGGGATACAGTAAACCTGAAGTGAAGCTTCGGAACCTAAAACTGGACTCACAGGAGAGGTTCAAATCGTAGGAAGTTAGAGTGTCAGTCCTTTTAGACTTAAGTCGGCATTGTGACTTTTGTATTAAATTCGGATGCAAACTCTGTGTTTCATCGTCAATTAGAATGTCCAAGGGATACAGTAAACCTGAAGTGATGCATCGGAATCTGAAACTGGACTCACAGGAGAGGTTCAAATCATAGAAAGTGAGAGTGTCAGTCCTCTTGTACTTAAGTCGGCATTGTGCCATTTGTATTAAATTCGGGTGCAATTTCTGTGTTTCATCGTCAATAAGAAGGTCCAAGGGATACAGTAAACCTGAAGTGAAACATCGGAATCTAAAACCGGACTCACAGGAGAGCTTCAAACCATAGAAAGTAAGAGTGTCATTCCTCTTGTACTTAAGTCAGCATTGTACCTTTTGTATTATATATGGATGCAAACTCTGTGTTTCATCGTCAATTAGAAGGTCCAAGGGGTACAGTAAACCTGAAGTGATGCATCGGAATCTGAAACTGGACTCACAGGAGAGGTTCAAATCATAGAAAGTTAGAACGTCAGTCCTCTTGTACTTAAGTCGGCATTGTTTCATTTGTATTAAATTCGGATGAAATTTCTGTGTTTCATCGTCAATAAGAAGGTCCAAGGGATACAGTAAAACTGAAGTGAAGCATCGGAATCTAAAACTGGACTCACAGGAGAGGTTCAAATCGTAGAAAGTGAGAGTGTCAGTCCTCTTGTACTTAAGTCGCCATTGTGATTTTTGTATTAAATTCGGATGGAATTTCTGTGTTTCATCGTCAATAAGAAGATCCAAGGGATACAGTAAACCTGAAGTGAAGCATCGGAATCTTAAACTGGACTCACAGGAGACGTTCATATCATAGAATGTTAGAGTGTCAGTCCTTTTGTACTTAAGTCGGTATTGTACCTTTTGTATTAAATTCGGATGCAAACTCTGTGTTTCATCGTCAATAAGAAGGTCCAAGGGATGCAGTAAACCTGAAGTGAAGCATCGGAATCTAAAACTGGACTCACAGGAGAGGTTCAAATCATAGAAAGTGAGAGTGTCAGTCCTCTTCTACTTACGTCGGCATTGTGCCTTTTGAATTTAATCCCGATGCAATTTCTGTGTTTCATCGTCATTAAGAAGGTCCAAGGGATACAGTAACCCTGAAGTGAAGCATCGGAGTCTAAAACTGGACTCACAGGAGAGATTCAAATCATTGAAAGTTATAGTGTCACTCCTCTTGTACTTTAGTCGGTATTGTGCCTTTTGTATTAAATTCGGATGCAATTTCTGTGTTTCATCGGCAATAAGAAGGTCCAAGGGATACAGTAAACCTTAAGTGAAGCATCGGAATCTAAAACTGCACTCGCAGGAGAGGTTCAAATCATAGAATGTTAGAGTGTCAGTCCTCTTTTACTTAAGTCGGCATTGTGCCTTTTGTATTAAATTCTGATGCAATTTCTGTGTTTCATCGTCAATAAGAAGGTCCAAGGGATACAGTAAACCTGAAGTGTAGCATCGGAATTTAAAACTGGGCTCACTGCAGAGGTTCAAATCATAGAAAGTTAGAATGTCAGTCCTCTTGTACTTAAATCGGCATTGTGCCTTTTGTATTAAATTCGGATGCAATTTCTGTGTTTCATCGTCAATAAGAAGGTGCAAGGTATACTGTAAATCTGAAGTGAAGCATCGGAATCTAAAACTGGACTCACAGGAGAGGTTCAAATCATAGAAAGTGAGAGTGTTAGTCCTCTTGTACTTACGTCGACATTGTGGCATTTGTATTAAATTCGGATGCAATTTCTGTGTTTCATCGTCAATAGGAAGGTCCAAGGGATACAATAAACCTGAAGTGAAGCATTGGAATCTAAAACTGGACTCACAGGAGAGGTTCAAATCATAGAAAGTAGTGTGTTAGTCCTCTATTATTTAAGTCGGCATTGTGGCTTTTGCATTAAATTCCGATGCAATTTCTATGTTTCATTGTCAATAAGAAGGTGCAAGGTATACAGTAAACCTGAAGTGAAGCATCGGAATTTAAAACCGGACTCACAGGAGAGGTTCAAATCATAGAAAGAGAGAGTGTCAGTCCTCTTACACTTAAGTTGGCATTGTGCCATTTGTATTAAATTCGGATGCAATTCCTGTGTTTCATAGTCAATAAGAAGGTCCAAGGAATACAGTAAACCTAAATTGAAACATCGGAATCTAAAACTGGACTCACAGGAGAGGTTCAATTCATAGAAAGTAAGAGTGTCAGTCCTCTTGTACTTAAGTCGGCATTGTACCTTTTGTATTAAATTCGGATGCAAACTCTGTGTTTCTTCGTCAATAAGAAGGTCCAAGTAATACATTAAACCTGAAGTGAAGCATCGGAATCTGAAACTGGACTCACAGGAGAGGTTCACATCATAGAAAGTGAGAGTGTCACTAGTCTTGTACTTAAGTCGCCATTGTGCCTTTTGTATTAAATTCGGATGGAATTTCTGTGTTTCATCGTCAATAAGAAGGTCCAAGGGATACAGTAAACCTGAAGTGAAGCTTCGGAATCTCAAACTGGACTCACAGGAGAGGTTCAAATCATAGAAATTTAGAGTGTCAGTCCTTTTGTACTTAAGTCGGCATTGTGACTTTTGTATTAAATTCGGATGCCAACTCTGTGTTTCATCGTCAATTAGAAGGTCCAAGGGATACAGTAAACCTGAAGTGATGCATCGGAATCTGAAACTGGACTCACAGGAGAGGTTCAATCATAGAAAGTGAGAGTGTCAGTCCTCTTGTACTTAAGTCGGCATTGTGCCATTTGTATTAAATTCGGGTGCAATTTCTGTGTTTCATCATCAATAAGAAGGTCCAAGGGATACAGTAAACCTGAAGTGAAGCATCGGAATCTAAAACTGGACTCACAGGAGAGGTTCAAATCCTAGAAAGTGAGAGTGTCAGTCCTCATCTACTTAGGTCGGCATTGTGCCTTTTGAATTTAATTCCGATGCAATTTCTGTGTTTCATCGTCAATAAGAAGGTCCAAAGAATACAGTAAACCTGAAGTGAAGCATCGGAATCTAAAACTGAACTCACAGGAGAGATTCAAATCATAGATACATAGAGTGTCACTCCTCTTGTACTTAAGTCGGTATTGTGCCTTTTGTATTAAATTCGGATGCAATTTCTGTGTTTCATCGTCAATAAGAAGGTCCGAGGGATACAGTAAACCTGAAGTGAAGCATCGGAATCTAAAACTGGACTCACAGGAGAGTTTCAAATCATAGAAAGTTAGAATCTCAGTCCTCTTGTACTTAAGCCGGCATTGTGCTTTTGTATTAAATTCGGATGCAATTTCTGTGTTTCATCGTCAATAAGAGGGTGCAAGGTATACTGTAAACCTGAAGTGAAGCATCGGAATCTAAAACTGGACTCACAGGAGAGGTTCAAATCATAGAAAGTGCGAGTGTCAGTCCTCTTGTACTTAAGTCGACATTGTGCCATTTGTATTAAATTCGGATGCAATTTGTGTGTTTCATCGTCAATAAGAAGGTCCAAGGGATACAGTAAACCTGAAATAAAGCATCTAAATCTAAAACTGGACTCACAGGAGAGGTTCAAATCATAGAAAGTTAGAGTGTTAGTCCTCTTTTATTTAAGTCGGCATTGTGGCTTTTGCATTAAATTCCGATGCAATTTCTATGTTTCATCGTCAATAAGAAGGTGCAAGCTATACTGTAAACCTGAAGTGAAGCATCGGAATTTAAAACCGGACTCACAGGAGAGGTTCAAATCATAGAAAGAGAGAGTGTCAGTCCTCTTGTACATAAGTTGGCATTGTGCCATTTGTATTTAATTCGGATGTAATTCCTGTGTTTCATAGTCAATAAGAAGGTCCAAGGAATATAGTAAACCTGAAGTGAAACATTGGAATCTAAAACTGGACTCACAGGAGAGGTTCAAATCATAGAAAGTGAGAGTGTCAGTCCTCTTGTAGTTACGTCGGTATTGTGCACTTTGAATTTAATTCCGATGCAATTTCTGTGTCTCATCGTCAATAAGAAGGTACAAGGTATGCAGTAAACCTGAAGTGAAGCATCGGAATCTGAAACTGGACTCACAGGAGAGGTTCACATCATAGAAAGTGAGAGTGTCAGTAGTCTTGTACTTAAGTCGCCATTGTGCCTTTTGTATTAAATTCGGATGCAATTTCTGTGTTTCATCATCAATAAGAAGGTCCAAGGGATACAGTAAACCAGAAGTGAAGCTTCGGAACCTAAAACTGGACTCACAGGAGAGGTTCAAATCGTAGAAAGTTAGAGTGTCAGTCCTTTTAGACTTAAGTCGGCATTGTGACTTTTGTATTAAATTCGGATGCAAACTCTGTGTTTCATCGTCAATTAGAATGTCCAAGGGATACAGTAAACCTGAAGTGATGCATCGGAATCTGAAACTGGACTCACAGGAGAGGTTCAAATCATAGAAAGTGAGAGTGTCAGTCCTATTGTACTTAAGTCGGCATTGTGCTATTTGTATTAAATTCGGGTGCAATTTCTGTGTTTCATCGTCAATAAGAAGGTCCAAGGGATACAGTAAAAATGAAGTGAAGCATCGGAATCCAATACTGGACTCACAGGAGCGGTTCAAATCATAGAAAGTGAGAGTGTCAGTCCTCCTCTACTTAGGTCGGCTTTGTGCCTTTTGAATTTAATTTCCGATGCAATTTCTGTGTTTCATCGTCAATAAGAAGGGCCAAAGGATACAGTAAACCTGAAGTGAAGCATCGGAATCTAAAACTGAACTCACAGGAGAGATTCAAATCATAGAAAGCTAGAATGTCACTCCTCTTGTACTTAAGTCGGTATTGTGCCTTTTGTATTAAATTCGGATGCAATTTCTGTGTTTCATCATCAATAAGAAGGTCCGAGGGATACAGTAAACCTTAAGTAAAGCATCGGAATCTAAAACTGGACTCACAGGAGAGGTTCAACTCATAGAAAGTTAAAGTGTCAGTCCTCTTGTACTTAAGTCGGCATTGTGCCTTTTGTATTAATTTCGGATGCTACTCTGTGTTTCATCGTCAATAAGAGGGTCCAAGGGATACAGTAAGCCTGAATTGAAGCATTGGAATCTAAAACTGGACACACAGGACAGGTTCAAATCATAGAAAGTTAGAGTGTCATTCCTCTTGTACTTAACTCTGCATTGTGATTTTTGAATTTAATTCCGATGCAATTTCTGTGTTTCATCGTTAATAAGAAGGTCCAAGGGATACAGTAAACCTGGAATGAAGCATTGGAATCTAAGACTGGACTCACAGGAGAGGTTCAATTCATAGAAAGCTAGTGTGTCAGTCCTCATTTACTTAAGTCGGCATTGTGCCTTTTGTATTAAATTCCGATGCAATTTCTGTGTTTCATCGTCAATAAGAAGGTGCAAGGTATACAGTAAACCAGAAGTGAAGCATCGGAATCTAAAACTGGACTCACAGGAGAGGTTCAAATCATAGAAAGTGAGAGTGTCAGTCCTCTTGTACGTAAGTCGACATTGTGCCATTTGTATTAAATTCTGATGCAATTTCTATGTTTCATCGTCAATAAGAAAGCGCAAGGTATACAGTAAACCTGAATTGAAGCATCAGAATTTAAAACCGGTCTCACAGGAGAGGTTCAAATCATAGAAAGTGAGAGTGTCAGCCCTCTTGTACTTAAGTCGGCATTGTGCCATTTGTATTAAATTCGGATGCAACTTCTGTGTTTCATCGTCAATAATAAGGTCCAAGGGATGCAGTAAACCTGAGGGAAAGCATCGAAATCTAAAACTGGACTCACAGGAGAGGTTCAAATCTTAGAAAGTGAGTGTGGCAGTCCTCTCGTACTTAAGTCGCCATTGGGCCTTTTGTATTAAATTCGGATGCAAACTCTGTGTTTCATCGTCAATAAGAAGGTCCAAGGGATACAGTAAACCTGAAGTGAAGCATCGGAATCTAAAACCGGACTCACAGGACAGGTTCAAATCATAGAAAGTTAGATTGTCAGTCCTCTTGTACTTAAGTCGGCATTGTGCCTTTTAAATTTAATTCCGATGCAATTTGTGTGTTTCATCGTCAATAAGAAGGTCAAGGGATACAGTAAACCTGAAGTGAAGCATCGGAATCTAAAACTGGACTCACAGGAGAGGTTCAAATCATAAAAGTGAGAGTGTCACTCCTCTTGTACTTAAGTCGGTATTGTGCCTTTTGTATTAAATTCGGATGCAATTTCTGTGTTTCATCGTCAATAAGAAGGTCCAAGGGCTACAGTAAACCTGAAGTGAAGCATCGGAATCAAAAACTGGACCCACAGGAAAGGTTCAAATCATAGAATGTGAGAGTGTCTGTCCTCTTGTACTTAAGTCGGCATTGTGGCATTTGTATTAAATTCGGATGCAATTTCTTTGTTTCATCGTCAATAAGAAAGTCCAAGGGATACAGTAAACCTGAAGTGAAGCATCGGAATCAAAAACTGGACTCACAGGAGAGGTTCAAATCATAGAAAGTTAGTGTGTCAGTCCTCATTTACTTAAGTCGGCATTGTGCCTTTTGTATTAAATTCCGATGCAATTTCTGTGTTTCATCGTCAATAAGAAGGTGCAAGGTATACAGTAAACCTGAATTGAAGCATCAGAATTTAAAACCGGTCTCACAGGAGAGGTTCAAATCATAGAAAGTGAGAGTGTCAGCCCTCTTGTACTTAAGTCGGCATTGTGCCATTTGTATTAAATTCGGATGCAATTTCTGTGTTTCATCGTCAATAATAAGGTCCAAGTGATGCAGTAAACCTGAGGGGAAGCATCGGAATCTAAAACTGGACTCACAGGAGAGGTTCAAATCTTAGAAAGTGAGTGTGGCAGTCCTCTCGTACTTAAGTCGCCATTGGGCCTTTTGTATTAAATTCGGATGCAAACTCTGTGTTTCATCGTCAATAAGAAGGTCCAAGGGATACAGTAAACCTGAAGTGAAGCATCGGAATCTAAAACTGGACTCACTGGAGAGGTTCAAATCATAAAAATGAGAGTGTCACTCCTCTTGTACTTAAGTCGGTATTGTGCCTTTTGTATTAAATTCGGATGCAATTTCTGTGTTTCATCGTCAATAAGAAGGTCCAAGGGATACAGTAAACCTGAAGTGAAGCATCGGAATCAAAAACTGGACTCACAGGAAAGGTTCAAATCATAGAATGTGAGAGTGTCAGTCCTCTTGTACTTAAGTCGGCATTGTGGCATTTGTATTAAATTCGGATGCAATTTCTTTGTTTCATCGTCAGTAAGAATGTCCAAGGGATACAATAAACCTGAAGTGATGCATCGGAATCTAAAACAGGACTCACAGGAGAGGTTCAAATCATAGAAAGTTAGAATGTCAGTCCTCTTGTACTTAAGTCGGCATTGTGCTTTTGTATTAAATTCGGATGCAATTTCTGTGTTTCATCGTCAATAAGAAGGTGCAAGGTATACAGTAAACCAGAAGTGAAGTATCAGAATCTAAAACTGGACTCAAAGGAGAGTTTCAAATCATAGAAAGTGAGAGTGTCAGTCCTCTTGTACTTAAGTCGACATTGTGCCATTTTTATTAAATTCGGATGCAAATTCTTTGTTTCATCGTCAATAAGAAGGTCCAAGGGATACAGTAAACCTGAAGTGAAGCATCGGAATCTAAAACTGGACTCACAGGAGAGGTTCAAATCATAGAAGGTTAGAGTGTCAGTCCTCTTCTACTTAAGTCGGCATTGTGCCTTTTGTATTAAATTCCGATGCAATTTCTATGTTTCATCGTCAATAAGAAAGCGCAAGGTATACAGTAAACCTGAATTGAAGCATCGGAATTTAAAACCGGTCTCACAGGAGAGGTTCAAATCATAGAAAGTGAGAGTGTCAGTCCTCTTGTACTTAAGTCGGCATTGTGCCATTTGTATTAAATACGGATGCGATTTCTGTGTTGTATCGTCAATAAGAAGGTCCAAGGGATACAGTAAACCTGAAGTGAAGCATCGGAATCTAAATCTTTCCTCACAGGAGAGGTTCGAATCATAGAAAGTGAGAGTGTCAGCCCTCTTGTACTTAAGTCGGCATTGTGCCATTTGTATTAAATTCGGATGCAATTTCTGTGTTTCATCGTCAATAAGAAGGTCCAAGGGATGCAGTAAACCTGAGGGGAAGCTTCGGAATCTAAAACTGGACTCACAGGAGAGGTTCAAATCATAGAAAGTGAGAGTGTCAGTCCTCTTGTACTTAAGTCACCATTGTGCCTTTTGTATTAAATTCAGATGCAATTTCTGTGTTTCATCGTCAATAAGAAGGTCCAAGGGATACAGTATACCTGAAGTGAAGCATCGGAATCCAAAACTGGACTCACAGGACAGGATCAAATCATAGAAAGTTAGTGTGTCAGTCCTCTTGTACTTAAGTCGGCATTGTGCATTTTGTATTAAATTCGGATGCAAACTCTGTGTTCCATCGTCAATAAGAAGGTCCACGGGATACAGTAAACCTGAAGTGAAGCATCGGAATCTAAAACCGGCTTACAGGAGAGGTTCAAATCATAGAAAGTTAGATTGTCAGTCCTCTTGTACTTAAGTCGGCATTGTGCCATTTGAATTTAATTCCGATTCAATTTATGTGTTTCATCGTCAATAAGAAGGTCCAAGGGGTACAGTAACCTGAAGTGAAGCATCGGAATCAAAAACTGGACTCACACGAGAGGTTCAAATCATAGAAAGTGAGAGTGTCACTCCTCTTGTACTTAAGTCGTTATTGTGCCTTTTGTATTATATTCGGATGCAATTTCTGTGTTTCATCGACAATAAGAAGGTCCAAGGGATACAGTAAACATTAAGTGAAGCATCGGAATCAAAAACTGGATTCACAGGAGAGGTTCAAATCATAGAAAGAGTGTCAGTCCTCATTTACTTAAGTCGGCATTGTGCCTTTTGTATTAATTTCCGATGCATTTTCTGTGTTTCATCGTCAATCAGAAGGTGCAAGGTATACAGTAAACCTGAAGTGAAGCATCGGAATCTAAAACTGGACTCACAGGAGAGGTTCAAATCATAGAAAGTTAGAATGTCAGTCCTCTTGTACTTAAGTCGGCATTGTGCCTTTTGTATTAAATTCGGATGCAATTTCTGTGTTTCATCGTCAAAAAGAAGGTGCAAGGTATACAGTAAACCAGAAGTGAAGCATCGGAATCTAAAACTGGACTCACAGGAGAGGTTCAAATCATAGAAAGTGAAAGTGTCAGTCCTCTTGTACTTAAGTCGACATTGTGCCATTTGTATTAAATTCGGATGCAATTTCTGTGTTTCATCGTCAATAAGAAGGTCGAAGGGATACAGTAAACCTGAAGTGAAGCATCGGAATCTAAAACTGGACTCACAGGAGAGGTTCAAATCATAGAAAGTTAGAGTGTCAGTCCTCTTTTACTTAAGTCGGCATTGTGCCTTTTGTATTAAATTCCGATGCAATTTCTATGTTTCATCGTCAATAAGAAAGCGCAAGGTATACAGTAAACCTGAAATGAAGCATCGGAATTTAAAACCGGTCTCACAGGAGAGATTCAAATCATAGAAAGTGAGAGTGTCAGTCCTCTTGTACTTACGTCGGCATTGTGCCATTTGTATTAAATTCGGATGCAAATTCTGTGTTTCATCGTCAATAAGAACGTCCAAGGGATGCAGTAAACCTGAGGGGAAGCATCGGAATGTAAAACTGGACTCACAGGAGAGCTTCAAATCATAGAAAGTGAGAGTGTCAGTCCACTTATACTTAAGTCGCCATTGTGCCTTTTGTATTAAATTCGGATGCAATTTCTGTGTTTCATCGTCAATAAGAAGGTCCAAGGGATACAGTAAACCTGAAGTGAAGCATCGGAATCCAAAAATGGACTCACAGGACAGGTTCAAACCATAGAAAGTTAGTGTGTCAGTCCTCTTGTACTGAAGTCGGCGTTGTGCCTTTTATATTAAATTCGGATGCAAACTCTGTGTTTCATCGTCAATAAGAAGGTCCAAGGGATACAGTAAACCTGAAGTGAAGCATCGGAATCTAAAACCGGACTCACAGGAGAGGTTCAAATCATAGAAAGTTAGATTGTCAGTCCTTTTGTACTTAAGTCGGCATTGTGCCTTTTGAATTTAGTTCCGATGCAATTTCTGTGTTTCATCGTCCCTAAGAAGGTCCAAGGGATACAGTAAACCTGAAGTGAAGCATCGGAATCTAAATCTGGACTCACAGGAGAGGTTCAAATCATAGAAAGTGAGAGTGTCACTCCTCTTTTACTTAAGTCGGCATTGTGCGTTTTGAATTTAAATCCGATGCAATTTCTGTGTTTCATCGTCAATAAGAAGGTCCAAGGGATACAGTAAACCTGAAGTGAAGCAACGGAATCTAAAACTGGACTCACAGGAGATGTTCAAATCATAGAAAGTGAGATTGTCAGTCCTCGTGTACTTAAGTCGCCATTGTGATTTTTGTATTAAATTCGGATGCAATTTCTGTGTTTCATCGTCAATAAGAAGGTCCAAGGGATACAGTAAACCTGAAGTGAAGCATCGGAATCTAAAACTGGACTCACAGGAGAGGTTCAAATCATGGAAAGTTAGAGTGTCAGTCCTCTTGTACTTACGTCGGTATTGTACATTTGTATTAAATTCGGATGCAAACTCTGTGTTTCATCATCAATTAGAAGGTCCAAGGGATACAGTAAACCTGAAGTGAAGCATCGGAATCTAAATCTGGACTCACAGGAGAGGTTCAAATCATAGAAAGTGAGAGTGTCAGTCCTCTTGTACTTAAGACGGCATTGTGCCTTTTGAATTTAATTCCGATGCAATTTCTGTGTTTCATCATCAATAAGAAGGTGCAAGGTATACAGTAAACCTGGAGTGAAGCATCGGAATCTAAATCTGACTTCACAGGAGAGGTTCGAATCATAGAAAATGAGAGTGTCTGTCCTCTTGTACTTAAGTCGGCATTGTGCCATTTGTATTAAATTCGGATGCAATTTCTGTGTTTCATCGTCAATAAGAAGGTCCACGGGATACTGTAAACCTGAAGTGAAGCATCGGAATCTAAAACTGGACTCACACGAGAGGTTCAAATCATAGAAAGTGAGAGTGTCAGTCCTCTTGTACCTAAGTCGGCATTGTGCCTTTTGAATTTAATTCCGATGCTATTTCTGTGTTTCATTGTCAATAAGAATATCCAAGGGATACAGTAAACCTGAAGTAAAGCATCGGAATCTAAAACTGGACTCACAGGAGAGGTTCAAATCATAGAAAGTTAGAACGTCAGTCCTCTTGTACTTAAGTCGGCATTGTGCCTTTTGTATTAAATTCGGATGCAATTTCTGTGTTTCATCGTCAATAAGAAGGCGCAAGGTATACAGTAAACCTGAAGTGAAGCATCGGAATCTAATGCTGGACTCACAGGAGAGGTTCAAATCATAGAAAGTGAGAGTGTCAGTCCTCTTGTACTTAAGTCGACATTGTGCCACTTGTATTAAATTCGGATGCAATATCTGTGTTTCATCGTCAATAAGAAGGTCCAAAGGATACAGTAAACCTGAAGTGAAGCATCGGAATCTAAAACTGGACTCACAGGAGAGGTTCAAATCATAGAAAGTGAGAGTGTCAGTCCTCTTGTACTTTAGTCGCCATTGTGCCTTTTGTATTAAATTCGGATGCAATTTCTGTGTTTCATCGTCAATAAGAAGGTCCAAGGGATACAGTAAACCTGAAGTGAAGCATCGGAATCCAAAACTGGACTCACAGAAGAGGTTCAAATCATAGAGTGTCAGTCCTCTTGTATTTAAATCGGCATTGTGCCTTTTGTATTAAATTCGGGTGCAAACTCTGTGTTTCATCGTCAATAAGAAGGTGCAAGGTATACAGTAGACCTGAAGTGAAGCATCGGAATCTAAAACTGGACTCACAGGAGAGGTTCAAATCATAGAAAGTGAGAGTGTCAGTCCTCTTTTACTTAAGTCGACATTGTGCCATTTGTATTAAATTCGGATGCAATTTCTGTGTTTCATCGTCAATAAGAAGTTCCAAGGGATACAGTAAACCTGAAGTGAAGCATCGGAATCTAAAACTGGACTCACAGGAGAGGTTCAAATCATGGAAAGTTAGAGTGTCAGTCCTCTTTTACTTAAGTCGCCATTGTGCCTTTCGAATTTAATTCCGATGCTATTTCTGTGTTTCATTGTCAATAAGAAGGTCCAAGGGATACAGTAAACCTGAAGTGAAGCATCGGAATCTAAAACAGGACTCACAGGAGAGGTTCTAATCATAGAAAGTTAGAATGTCAGTCCTCTTGTACGTAAGTCGGCATTGTGCCTTTTGTATTAAATTCGGATGCAATTTCTGTGTTTCATCGTCAATAAGAAGGTGCAAGGTATACAGTAAACCTGAAGTGAAGCATCGGAATCTAAAACTGGACTCACAGGAAAGGTTCAAATCATAGAAAGGGAGAGTGTCAGTCCTCTTGTAGTTATGTCGGCATTGTGGCATTTGTATGAAATTCGGATGCATTTTCTGTGTTTCATCGTCAACAAGAAGGTCCAAGGGATACAGTAAACCTAAAGTGAAGCATCGGAATCAAAAACTGGACTCACAGGAAAGGTTCAAATCATAGAAAGTGAGAGTGTCAGTCCTCTTGTACTTAAGCCGGCATTGTGGCATTTGTATTAAATTCGGATGCAATTTCTGTGTTTCATCGTCAATAAGAATGTCCAAGGGATACAATAAACCTGAAGTGATGCATCGGAATCTAAATCTGGACTCACAGGAGAGGTTCAAATCATAGAAAGTTAGAGTGTGAGTCCTCTTTTGCTGAAGTCGGCATTGTGCCTTTTGTATTAAATTCGGATGCAATTTCTGTGTTTCATCGTCAATAAAAAGGTGCAAGGTATACAGTGAACCTGAAGTGAAGCATCGGAATCTAAAACTGGACTCATAAGAGAGGTTCAAATCATAGAAAGTGAGAGTGTCAGTCCTCTTCTACTTAGGTCGGCATTGTGCTTTTTGAATTTAATTCCGATGCAATTTCTGTGTTTCATCGTCAATAAGAATGTCAGAGGGATACAGTAAACATTAAGTGAAGCATCGGAATCTAAAACTGGTCTCGCAGGAGAGGTTCAAATCATAGAATGTCAGAGTGTCAGTCCTCTTTTACTTAAGTCGGCATTGTGCCTTTTGTATTAAATTCCGATGCAATTTCTGTGTTTCATCGTCAATAAGAAGGTCCAAGGGATACAGTAAACCTGAAGTGAAGCATCAGAATCTGAAACTGGACTCACAGGATAGGTTCAAATCATAGAAAGTTAGAATGTTAGTCCTCTTGTACTTAAGTCGGCATTGTGCCTTTTGTATTAATATCGGATGCAATTTCTGTGTTTCATCGTCAATAAGAAGGTGCAAGGTATACAGTAAACCAGAAGTGAAGCATCGGAATCTAAAACTGGACTCACAGGAGAGGTTCAAATCATAGAAAGTGAGAGTGTCAGTCCTCTTGTACTTAAGTCGACATTGTGCCATTTGTATTAAATTCGGATGCAATTTCTGTGTTTCATCGTCAATAAGAAGGTCCAAGGGATACAGTAAACCTGAAGTGAAGCATCGGAATCTAAAACTGGACTCACAGGAGAGGTTCAAATCATAGACAGTTAGAGTGTCAGTCCTCTTTTACTTAAGTCGGCATTGTGCGTTTTGTATTAAATTACGATGCAATTTCTATGTTTCATCGTCAATAAGAAAGCGCAAGGTACACAGTAAACCGGAATTGAAGCATCGGAATTTAAAACCGGTCTCACAGGAGAGGTTCCAATCATAGAAAGTGAGAGTGTCAGTCCTCTTTTACTTAAGTCGGCATTGTGCCTTTCGAATTTAATTCCGATGCTATTTCTGTGTTTCATTGTCAATAAGAAGGTCCAAGGGATACAGTAAACCTGAAGTGAAGCATCGGAATCTAAAACAGGACTCACAGGAGAGGTTCTAATCATAGAAACTGAGATTGTCAGTCCTCTTGTACTTAAGTCGGCTTTGTGGCATTTGTATTAAATTCGGATGCAATTTCTGTGTTTAATTGTCAATAAGAAGATCCAAGGGATACAGTAAACCTGAAGTGAAGCATCGGAATCTAAAACTGGATTCACAGGAGAGGTTCAAATCATAGAAAGTTAGAATGTCAGTCCTCTTCTACTTAAGTCGGCATTGTACCTTTTGTATTAAATTCGGATGCAATTTCTGTGCTTCATCGTCAATAAGAAGGCGCAAGGTATACAGTAATCCTGAAGTGAAGCATCGGAATCTAAAGCTGGACTCACAGGAGAGGTTCAAATCATAGAAAGTGAGAGTGTCAGTCCTCTTGTACTTAAGTCGACATTGTGCCATTTGTATTAAATTCGGATGCAATATCTGTGTTTCATCGTCAATAAGAAGGTCCAAAGGATACAGTAAACCTGAAGTGAAGCATCGGAATCTATAACTGGACTCACAGGAGAGGTTCAAATCATAGAAAGTTAGAGTGTCAGTCCCCTTTTACTTAAGTCGGCAGTGTGCCTTTGAATTTAATTCCGATGCTATTTCTGTGTTTCATTGTCAATAAGAAGGTCCAAGGCATACCGTAAACCTGAAGTGAAGCATCGGAATCTAAAACTGGACTCACAGGAGAGGTTCTAATCATAGAAAGTTAGAATGTCATTCCTCTTGTACTTAAGTCGGCATTGTGCCTTTTGTATTACATTCGGATGCAATTTCTGTGTTTCATCGTCAATAAGAACGTGCAAGGTATACAGTAAACCTGAAGTGAAGCATCGGATTCTAAAACTGGACTCACAGGAGAGGTTCAAATCATAGAAAGTTAGAGTGTCAGTCCTCTTGTATTTAAATCGGCATTGTGCCTTTTGTATTAAATTCGGGTGCAAACTCTGTGTTTCATCGTCAATAAGAAGGTGCATGGTATACAGTAAACCTGAAGTGAAACATCGGAATCTAAAACTGGACTCACAGGAGAGGTTCAAATCATAGAAAGTGAGAGTGTCAGTCCTCTTGTACTTAAGTCGACATTGTGCCATTTGTATTAAATTCGGATGCAATTTCTGTGTTTCATCGTCAATAAGAAGGTCCAAGGGATACAGTAAACCTGAAGTGAAACATCGGAATCTAAAACTAGACTCACAGGAGAGGTTCAAATTATAGAAAGTTAAAGTGTCAGTCCACTTTTACTTAAGTCGGCATTGTGCCTATAGAATTTAATTCCGATGCTATTTCTGTGTTTCATTGTCAATAAGAAGGTCCAAGGGATACAGTAAACCTGAAGTGAAGCATCGGAATCTAAAACAGGACTCACAGGAGAGGTTCTAATCATAGAAAGTTAGAGTGTCAGTCCTCTTTTACTGAAGTCGGCATTGTGCCTTTTGTATTAAATTCGGATGCAATTTCTGTGTTTCATCGTCAATAAAATGGTGCAAGGTATACAGTGAACCTGAAGTGAAGCATCGGAATCTAAAACTGGACTCGCAGGAGAGGTTCAAATCATAGAATGTCAGAGTGTCAGTCCTCTTTTACTTAAGTCGGCATTGTGCCTTTTGTATAAATTCCGATGCAATTTCTGTGTTTCATCGTCAATAAGAAGGTCCAAGGGATACAGTAAACCTGAAGTCAAGCATCAGAATCTATAACTGGACTCACAGGAGAGGTTGAAATCATAGAAAATTAGAGTGTCTGTCCTCATTTACTTAAGTCGGCTTTGTGCCTTTTGTATTAAATTCCGATGCAATTTCTGTGTTTCATCGTCAAACAGAAGGTGCAAGGTATACAGTAAATCTTAAGTGAAGCATCGGAATCTAAAACTGGACTCACAGGAGAGGTTCAAATCATAGAAAGTTAGAATGTCAGTCCTCTTGTACTTAAGTCGGCATTGTGCCTTTTGTATTAAATTCGGATGCAATTTCTGTGTTTCATCGTCAATAAGAAGGTGCAAGGTATACAGTAAACCAGAAGTGAAGCATCGGAATCTAAAACTGGACTCACAGGAGAGGTTCAAAACATAGAAAGTGGGAGTGTCAGTCCTCTTGTACTGAAGTCGACTTTGCGCCATTTGTATTAAATTCGGATGCAATTTCTGTGTTTCATCGTCAATAAGAAGGTCCAAGGGATACAGTAAACCTGAAGTGAAGCATCGGAATCTAAAACTGGACTCACAGGAGAGGTTCAAATCATAGAAAGTTAGAGTGTCAGTCCTCTTTTACTTAAGTCGGCATTGTGCCTTTCGAATTTAATTCCGATGCAATTTCTGTGTTTCATTGTCCATAAGAAGGTCCAAGGGATACAGTTAACATAAAGTGAAGCATCGGAATCTAAAACAGGACTCACAGGAGAGGTTCTAATCATAGAAAGTGAGAGTGTCAGTCCTCTTGTACTTAAGTCGGCATTGTGCCATTTGTATTAAATTCGGACGCAATTTGTGTGTTTCATTGTCAATAAGAAGATCCAAGGCATTCAGTAAACCTGAAGTGAAGCATCGGAATCTAAAACTGGACTCACAGGAGAGGTTCAAATCATAGGAAGTTAGAATGTCAGTCCTCTTGTACTTAAGTCGGCATTGTGCCTTTTGTATTAAATTCGGATGCAATTTCTGTGTTTCATCGTCAATAAGAAGGCGCAAGGTATACAGTAAACCTGAAGTGAAGCATCGGAATCTAAAGCTGGACTCACAGGAGAGGTGTAATCATAGAAAGTGAGAGTGTCAGTCCTCTTGTACTTAAGTCGGCATTGTGCCCTTTGTATTACACTCCGATGCAATTTCTGTGTTTCATCGTCAATCAGAAGGTGCAAGGTATACAGTAAATCTGAAGTGAAGCATCGGAATCTAAAACTGGACTCACAGGAGAGGTTCTAATCATAGAAAGTTAGAATGTCATTCCTCTTGTACTTAAGTCGGCATTGTGCCTTTTGTATTACATTCGGATGCAATTTCTGTGTTTCATCGTCAATAAGAACGTGCAAGGTATACAGTAAACCTGAAGTGAAGCATCGGATTCTAAAACTGGACTCACAGGAGAGGTTCAAATCATAGAAAGTTAGAGTGTCAGTCCTCTTGTATTTAAATCGGCATTGTGCCTTTTGTATTAAATTCGGGTGCAAACTCTGTGTTTCATCGTCAATAAGAAGGTGCATGGTATACAGTAAACCTGAAGTGAAACATCGGAATCTAAAACTGGACTCACAGGAGAGGTTCAAATCATAGAAAGTGAGAGTGTCAGTCCTCTTGTACTTAAGTCGACATTGTGCCATTTGTATTAAATTCGGATGCAATTTCTGTGTTTCATCGTCAATAAGAAGGTCCAAGGGATACAGTAAACCTGAAGTGAAACATCGGAATCTAAAACTAGACTCACAGGAGAGGTTCAAATTATAGAAAGTTAAAGTGTCAGTCCACTTTTACTTAAGTCGGCATTGTGCCTATAGAATTTAATTCCGATGCTATTTCTGTGTTTCATTGTCAATAAGAAGGTCCAAGGGATACAGTAAACCTGAAGTGAAGCATCGGAATCTAAAACAGGACTCACAGGAGAGGTTCTAATCATAGAAAGTTAGAGTGTCAGTCCTCTTTTACTGAAGTCGGCATTGTGCCTTTTGTATTAAATTCGGATGCAATTTCTGTGTTTCATCGTCAATAAAATGGTGCAAGGTATACAGTGAACCTGAAGTGAAGCATCGGAATCTAAAACTGGACTCGCAGGAGAGGTTCAAATCATAGAATGTCAGAGTGTCAGTCCTCTTTTACTTAAGTCGGCATTGTGCCTTTTGTATAAATTCCGATGCAATTTCTGTGTTTCATCGTCAATAAGAAGGTCCAAGGGATACAGTAAACCTGAAGTCAAGCATCAGAATCTATAACTGGACTCACAGGAGAGGTTGAAATCATAGAAAATTAGAGTGTCTGTCCTCATTTACTTAAGTCGGCTTTGTGCCTTTTGTATTAAATTCCGATGCAATTTCTGTGTTTCATCGTCAAACAGAAGGTGCAAGGTATACAGTAAATCTTAAGTGAAGCATCGGAATCTAAAACTGGACTCACAGGAGAGGTTCAAATCATAGAAAGTTAGAATGTCAGTCCTCTTGTACTTAAGTCGGCATTGTGCCTTTTGTATTAAATTCGGATGCAATTTCTGTGTTTCATCGTCAATAAGAAGGTGCAAGGTATACAGTAAACCAGAAGTGAAGCATCGGAATCTAAAACTGGACTCACAGGAGAGGTTCAAAACATAGAAAGTGGGAGTGTCAGTCCTCTTGTACTGAAGTCGACTTTGCGCCATTTGTATTAAATTCGGATGCAATTTCTGTGTTTCATCGTCAATAAGAAGGTCCAAGGGATACAGTAAACCTGAAGTGAAGCATCGGAATCTAAAACTGGACTCACAGGAGAGGTTCAAATCATAGAAAGTTAGAGTGTCAGTCCTCTTTTACTTAAGTCGGCATTGTGCCTTTCGAATTTAATTCCGATGCAATTTCTGTGTTTCATTGTCCATAAGAAGGTCCAAGGGATACAGTTAACATAAAGTGAAGCATCGGAATCTAAAACAGGACTCACAGGAGAGGTTCTAATCATAGAAAGTGAGAGTGTCAGTCCTCTTGTACTTAAGTCGGCATTGTGCCATTTGTATTAAATTCGGACGCAATTTGTGTGTTTCATTGTCAATAAGAAGATCCAAGGCATTCAGTAAACCTGAAGTGAAGCATCGGAATCTAAAACTGGACTCACAGGAGAGGTTCAAATCATAGGAAGTTAGAATGTCAGTCCTCTTGTACTTAAGTCGGCATTGTGCCTTTTGTATTAAATTCGGATGCAATTTCTGTGTTTCATCGTCAATAAGAAGGCGCAAGGTATACAGTAAACCTGAAGTGAAGCATCGGAATCTAAAGCTGGACTCACAGGAGAGGTGTAATCATAGAAAGTGAGAGTGTCAGTCCTCTTGTACTTAAGTCGGCATTGTGCCCTTTGTATTACACTCCGATGCAATTTCTGTGTTTCATCGTCAATCAGAAGGTGCAAGGTATACAGTAAATCTGAAGTGAAGCATCGGAATCTAAAACTGGACTCACAGGAGAGGTTCAAATCATAGAAAGTTAGAGTGTCAGTCCTCTTTTACTTAAGTCGGCATTGTGCCTTTCGAAATTAATTCCGATGCTATTTCTGTGTTTCATTGTCCATAAGAAGGTCCAAGGGATACAGTAAACCTGAAGTGAAGCATCGGAATCTAAAACAGGACTCACAGGAGAGGTTCTAATCATAGAAAGTGAGAGTGTCAGTCCTCTTGTACTTAAGTCGGCATTGTGCCATTTGTATTAAATTCGGATGCAATTTCTGTGTTTCATTGTCAATAAGAAGATCCAAGGTATACAGTAAACCTGAAGTGAAGCATCGGAATCTAAAACTGGACTCACAGGAGAGGTTCAATTCATAGAAAGTTAAAATGTCAGTCCTCTTGTACTTAAGTCGGCATTGTGCCTTTTGTATTAAATTCGGATGCAATTTCTGTGTTTCATCGTCAATAAGAAGGCGCAAGGTATACAGTAAACCTGAAGTGAAGCATCGGAATCTAAAGCTGGACTCACAGGAGAGGTGTAATCATAGAAAGTGAGAGTGTCAGTCCTCTTGTACTTATGTCGACATTGTGCCGTTTGTATTAAATTCGGATGCAATATCTGTGTTTCATCGTCAATAAGAAGGTCCAAAGGATACAGTAAACCTGAAGTGAAGCATCGGAATCTAAAACTGGACTCACAGGAGAGGTTCTAATCGTAGAATGGTTAGAGTGTCAGTCCCCTTTTACTTAAGTCGGCATTGTGCCTTTGAATTTAATTCTGTACTATTTCTGTGTTTCATTGTCAATAAGAAGGTCCAAGGGATACAGTAAAAATGAAGTGAAGCATCGGAATCTAAGACTGGACTCACAGGAGAGGTTCTAATCATAGAAAGTTAGAATGTCATTCCTCTTGTACTTAAGTCGGCATTGTGCCATTTGTATTACATTCGGATGCAATTTCTGTGTTTCATCGTCAATAAGAAGGTGTAAGGTATACAGTAAACCTGAAGTGAAGCATCGGAATCTAAAACTGGACTCACAGGAAAGGTTCAAATCGTAGAAAGGGAGAGTGTCAGTCCTCTTGTACTTATGTCGGCATTGTGGAATTTGTATCAAATTCGGATGCATTTTCTGTGTTTCATCGTCAATAAGAAGGTCCAAGGGATACAGTAAACCTGAAGTGAAGCATCGGAATCAAAAACTGGACTCACACGAAAGGTTCAAATCATAGAAAGTTAGAGTGTCAGTCCTCTTGTACTTAAGTCGGCATTGTGGCATTTGTATTAAATTCGGATGCAATTTCTGTGTTTCATCGTCAATAAGAATGTCCAAGGGATACAATAAACCTGAAGTGATGCATCGGAATCTAAAACTGGACTCACAGGAGAGGTTCAAATCATAGAAAGTTAGATTGTCAGTCCTCTTTTACTGAAGGCGGCATTGTGCCTTTTGTATTAAATTCGGATGCAATGTCTGTGTTTCATCGTCAATAAAAAGGTGCAAGGTATACAGTGAACCTGAAGTGAAGCATCACAATCTATAACTGGACTCATAGGAGAGGTTCAAATCTTAGAAAGTGTGAGTGTCGGTCCTCTTCTACTTAGGCCGGCATTGTGCCTTTTGAATTTAATTCCGATGCAATTTCTGTGTTTCATCGTCAATAAGAAGGTCCAAAGGATACAGTAAACCTGAAGTGAAACTTCGGAATCAAAAACTGGACTCACAGGAGAGATTCAAATCATAGAAAGTTAGAGTGTCACTCCTCTTGTACTTAAGTCGTTATTGTGCCTTATGTATTAAATTCGGATGCAATTTCTGTGTTTCATCGTCAATAAGAAGGTCCAAGGGATACAGTAAACATTAAGTGAAGCATCGGAATCTAAAACTGGACTCGCAGGAGAGGTTCAAATCATAGAATGTCAGAGTGTCAGTCCTCTTTTACTTAAGTCGACATTGTACCTTTTGTATTAAATTCCGATGCAATTTCTGTGTTTCATCGTCAATAAGAAGGTCCAAGGGATACAGTAAACCTGAAGTGAAGCATCAGAATCTAAAACTGGACTCACAGGAGAGGTTGAAATCATAGAAAGTTAGAGTGTCAGTCCTCAGTTACTTAAGTCGGCTTTGTGCCTTTCGTATTAATTTCCGATGCAATTTCTGTGTTTCATCGTCAATGAGAAGGTGCAAGGTATACAGTAAATCTGAAGTGAAGCATCGGAATCTAAAACTGGACTCACAGGAGAGGTTCAAATCATAGAAAGTTAGTGTGTCAGTCCCTTATACTTAAGTCGGCATTGTGCCTTTTGTATTACATTCCGATGCAATTTCTATGTTTCATCGTCAATAAGAAAGCCCAAGGTATACAGTAAACCTGAATTGAAGCTTCGGAATTTAAAACCGGTCTCACAGGAGAGGTTCCAATCATAGAAAGTGAGAGTGTCAGTCCTTTTGTACTTAAGTCGGCATTGTGCCTTTTGCATTAAATTCGGATGCAATTTCTGTGTTTCATCGTCAATCAGAAGGTGCAAGGTATACAGTAAACCTGAAGTGAAGCATCGGAATCTAAAACTGGACTCACAGGAGAGGTTCAAATCATAGAAAGTTAGAGTGTCAGTCCTCTTTTACTTAAGTCGGCATTGTGCCTTTCGAATTTAATTCCGATGCAATTTCTGTGTTTCATTGTCCATAAGAAGGTCCAAGGGATACAGTAAACCTGAAGTGAAGCATCGGAATCTAAAACAGGACTCTCAGGAGAGGTTCTAATCATAGAAAGTGAGAGTGTCAGTCCTCTTGTACTTAAGTCGGCATTGTGCCATTTGTATCAAATTCGGACGCAATTTCTGTGTTTCATTGTCAATAAGAAGATCCAAGGCATACAGTAAACCTCAAGTGAAGCATCGGAATCTAAAACTGGACTCACAGGAGAGGTTCAAATCATAGAAAGTTAGAATGTCAGTCCTCTTGTTCTGAAGTCGGCATTGTGCCTTTTGTATTAAATTCGGATGCAATTTCTGTGTTTCATCGTCAATAAGAAGGCGCAAGGTATACAGTAAACCTGAAGTGAAGCATCGGAATCTAAAGCTGGACTCACAGGAGAGGTGTAATCATAGAAAGTGAGAGTGTCAGTCCATTTGTACTTAAGTCGGCATTGTGCCTTTTGTATTACATTCCGATGCAATTTCTGTGTTTCATCGTCAATCAGAAGGTGCAAGGTATACAGTAAATCTGAAGTGAAGCATCGGAATCTAAAACTGGACTCACAGGAGAGGTTCAAATCATAGAAAGTTAGAGTGTCAGTCCTCTTTTACTTAAGTCGGCATTGTGCCTTTCGAAATTAATTCCGATGCTATTTCTGTGTTTCATTGTCCATAAGAAGGTCCAAGGGATACAGTAAACCTGAAGTGAAGCATCGGAATCTAAAACAGGACTCACAGGAGAGGTTCTAATCATAGAAAGTGAGAGTGTCAGTCCTCTTGTACTTAAGTCGGCATTGTGCCATTTGTATTAAATTCGGATGCAATTTCTGTGTTTCATTGTCAATAAGAAGATCCAAGGTATACAGTAAACCTGAAGTGAAGCATCGGAATCTAAAACTGGACTCACAGGAGAGGTTCAAATCATAGAAAGTTAAAATGTCAGTCCTCTTGTACTTAAGTCGGCATTGTGCCTTTTGTATTAAATTCGGATGCAATTTCTGTGTTTCATCGTCAATAAGAAGGCGCAAGGTATACAGTAAACCTGAAGTGAAGCATCGGAATCTAAAGCTGGACTCACAGGAGAGGTGTAATCATAGAAAGTGAGAGTGTCAGTCCTCTTGTACTTATGTCGACATTGTGCCATTTGTATTAAATTCGGATGCAGTATCTGTGTTTCATCGTCAATAAGAAGGTCCAAAGGATACAGTAAACCTGAAGTGAAGCATCGGAATCTAAAACTGGACTCACAGGAGAGGTTCCAATCATAGAATGGTTAGAGTGTCAGTCCCCTTTTACTTAAGTCGGCATTGTGCCTTTGAATTTAATTCCGTACTATTTCTGTGTTTCATTGTCAATAAGAAGGTCCAAGGGATACAGTAAAAATGAAGTGAAGCATCGGAATGTAAAACTGGACTCACAGGAGGCGTTCTAATCATAGAAAGTTAAAATGTCATTCTTCTTGTACTTAAGTCGGCATTGTGCCATTTGTATTACATCCGGATGCAATTTCTGTGTTTCATCGTCAATAAGAAGGTGTAAGGTATACAGTAAACCTGAAGTGAAGCATCGGAATCTAAAACTGGACTCACAGGAAAGGTTCAAATCATAGAAAGGGAGAGTTTAAGTCCTCTTGTACTTATGTCGGCACTGTGGCATTTGTATGAAATTCGGATGCATTTCCTGTGTTTCATCGTCAATAAGAAGGTCCAAGGGATACAGTAAACCTGAAGTGAAGCATCGGAATCAAAAACTTGACTCACAGGAAAGGTTCAAATCATAGAAAGTTAGAGTGTCAGTCCTCTTGTACTTAAGTCGGCATTGTGGCATTTGTATTAAATTCGGATGCAATTTCTGTGTTTCATCGTCAATAAGAATGTCCAAGGGATACAATAAACCTGAAGTGATGCATCGGAATCTAGAACTGGACTCACAGGAGAGGTTCAAATCATAGAAAGTTAGATTGTCAGTCCTCTTTTACTGAAGGCGGCATTGTGCCTTTTGTATTAAATTCGGATGCAATTTCTGTGTTTCATCGTCAATAAAAAGGTGCAAGGTATACAGTGAACCTGAAGTGAAGCATCGGAATCTATAACTGGACTCATAGGAGAGGTTCAAATCATAGAAAGTGAGATTGTCGGTCCTCTTCTACTTAGGCCGGCATTGTGCCTTTTGAATTTAATTCCGATGCAATTTCTGTGTTTCATCGTCAATAAGAAGGTCCAAAGGATACAGTAAACCTGAAGTGAAACATCGGAATCAAAAACTGGACTCACAGGAGAGATTCAAATCATAGAAAGTTAGAGTGTCACTCCTCTTGTACTTAAGTCGTTATTGTGCCTTTTGTATTAAATTCGGATGCAATTTCTGTGTTTCATCGTCAATAAGAAGGTCCAAGGGATACAGTAAACCTGAAGTGAAGCATCGGAATCAAAAACTTGACTCACAGGAAAGGTTCAAATCATAGAAAGTTAGAGTGTCAGTCCTCTTGTACTTAAGTCGGCATTGTGGCATTTGTATTAAATTCGGATGCAATTTCTGTGTTTCATCGTCAATAAGAATGTCCAAGGGATACAATAAACCTGAAGTGATGCATCGGAATCTAGAACTGGACTCACAGGAGAGGTTCAAATCATAGAAAGTTAGATTGTCAGTCCTCTTTTACTGAAGGCGGCATTGTGCCTTTTGTATTAAATTCGGATGCAATTTCTGTGTTTCATCGTCAATAAAAAGGTGCAAGGTATACAGTGAACCTGAAGTGAAGCATCGGAATCTATAACTGGACTCATAGGAGAGGTTCAAATCATAGAAAGTGAGATTGTCGGTCCTCTTCTACTTAGGCCGGCATTGTGCCTTTTGAATTTAATTCCGATGCAATTTCTGTGTTTCATCGTCAATAAGAAGGTCCAAAGGATACAGTAAACCTGAAGTGAAACATCGGAATCAAAAACTGGACTCACAGGAGAGATTCAAATCATAGAAAGTTAGAGTGTCACTCCTCTTGTACTTAAGTCGTTATTGTGCCTTTTGTATTAAATTCGGATGCAATTTCTGTGTTTCATCGTCAATAAGAAGGTCCAAGGGATACAGTAAACATTAAGTGAAGCATCGGAATCTAAAACTGGACTCGCAGGAGAGGTTCAAATCATAGAATGTCAGAGTGTCAGTCCTCTTTTACTTAAGTCGACATTGTACCTTTTGTATTAAATTCCGATGCAATTTCTGTGTTTCATCGTCAATAAGAAGGTCCAAGGGATACAGTAAACCTGAAGTGAAGCATCAGAATCTAAAACTGGACTCACAGGAGAGGTTGAAATCATAGAAAGTTAGAGTGTCAGTCCTCATTTACTTAAGTCGGCTTTGTGCCTTTCGTATTAATTTCCGATGCAATTTCTGTGTTTCATCGTCAATCAGAAGGTGCAAGGTATACAGTAAATCTGAAGTGAAGCATCGGAATCTGAAACTGGACTCACAGGAGAGGTTCAAATCATAGAAAGTTAGTGTGTCAGTCCCTTTTACTTAAGTCGGCATTGTGCCTTTTGTATTAAATTCCGATGCAATTTCTATTTTTCATCGTCAAGAAGAAAGCCCAAGGTATACAGTAAACCTGAATTGAAGCATCGGAATTTAAAACCGGTCTCACAGGAGAGGTTCCAATCATAGAAAGTGAGAGTGTCAGTTCTTTTGTACTTAAGACGGCATTGTGCCTTTTGCATTACATTCGGATGCAATTTCTGTGTTTCATCGTGTTTCATCAGAAGGTGCAAGGTATACAGTAAACCTGAAGTCTAACATTGGAATCTAAAACTGGACTCACAGGAGAGGTTCAAATCATAGAAAGTTAGAGTGTCAGTCCTCTTGTACTTAAGTCGACATTGTGCCATTTGTATTAAATTCGGATGCAATATCTGTGTTTCATCGTCAATAAGAAGGTCCAAAGGATACAGTAAACCTGAAGTGAAGCATCGGAATCTAAAACTGGACTCACAGGAGAGGTTCAAATCATAGAATGTTAGAGTGTCTGTCCCCTTTTACTTAAGTCGGCATTGTGCCTTTGAATTTAATTCCGATGCTATTTCTGTGTTTCATTGTCAATAAGAAGGTCCAAGGGATACAGTAGAACTGAAGTGAAGCATTGGAATCTAAAACTGGACACACAGGAGAGGTTCCAATCATAGAAAGTTTGAGTGTCAGTCCTCTTGTATTTAAATCGGCATTGTGCCTTTTGTATTAAATTCGGGTGCAAACTCTGTGTTTCATCGTCAATAAGAAGGTGCAAGGTATACAGTAAACCTGAAGTGAAGCATCGGAATCTAAAACTGGACTCACAGGAGAGGTTCAAATCATAGAAAGGGAGAGTGTCAGTCCTCTTGAACTTAAGTCGACATTGTGCCATTTGTATTAAATTCGGATGCAATTTCTGTGTTTCATCGTAAATAAGAAGGTCCGAGGGATACAGTAAGCCTGAAGTGAAGCATCGGAATCTAAAACTGGACTCACAGGAGAGGTTCAAATCATAGAAAGTTAGAGTGTCAGTCCTCTTTTAATTAAGTCGGCATTGTGCCTTTCGAATTTCATTCCGATGCTATTTCTGTGTTTCATTTTCAATAAGAAGGTGCAAGGGATACAGTAAACCTGAGGTGAAGCATCGGAATCTAAAACAGGACTCACAGCAGAGGTTCAAATCATAGAAAGGGAGAGTGTCAGTCCTCTTTTACTGATGTCGGCATTGTGCCTTTTGTATTATATTCGGATGCAATTTCTGTGTTTCATCGCCAATAAAGAGGTGCAAGGTATACAGTGAACCTGAAGTGAAGCTTCGGAATCTAAAACTGGACTCATAGGAGAGGTTCAAATCATAGAAAGTGAGAGTGTCAGTCCTCTTCTACTTAGGTCGGCATTGTGCCTTTTGAATTTAATTCCGATGCAATTTCTGTGTTTCATCGTCAATAAGAAGGTCCAAGGGATACAGTAAACATTAAGTGAAGCATCGGAATCTAAAACTGGACTCACAGGAGAGGTTCAAATCATAGAATGTCGGAGTGTCAGTCTTCTTTTACTTAAGTCGGCATTGTGCCTTTTGTATTAAATTCCGATGCAATTTCTGTGTTTCATCGTCAATCAGAAGGTGCAAGGTATACAGTAAACCTGAAGTGAAGCATCGGAATCTAAAACTGGACTCACAGGAGAGGTTCAAATCATAGAAAGTTAGAGTGTCAGTCCTCTTTTACTTAAGTCGGCATTGTGCCTTTCGAATTTAATTCCGATGCAATTTCTGTGTTTCATTGTCCATAAGAAGGTCCAAGGGATACAGTAAACCTGAAGTGAAGCATCGGAATCTAAAACAGGACTCTCAGGAGAGGTTCTAATCATAGAAAGTGAGAGTGTCAGTCCTCTTGTACTTAAGTCGGCATTGTGCCATTTGTATCAAATTCGGACGCAATTTCTGTGTTTCATTGTCAATAAGAAGATCCAAGGCATACAGTAAACCTCAAGTGAAGCATCGGAATCTAAAACTGGACTCACAGGAGAGGTTCAAATCATAGAAAGTTAGAATGTCAGTCCTCTTGTTCTGAAGTCGGCATTGTGCCTTTTGTATTAAATTCGGATGCAATTTCTGTGTTTCATCGTCAATAAGAAGGCGCAAGGTATACAGTAAACCTGAAGTGAAGCATCGGAATCTAAAGCTGGACTCACAGGAGAGGTGTAATCATAGAAAGTGAGAGTGTCAGTCCATTTGTACTTAAGTCGGCATTGTGCCTTTTGTATTACATTCCGATGCAATTTCTGTGTTTCATCGTCAATCAGAAGGTGCAAGGTATACAGTAAATCTGAAGTGAAGCATCGGAATCTAAAACTGGACTCACAGGAGAGGTTCAAATCATAGAAAGTTAGAGTGTCAGTCCTCTTTTACTTAAGTCGGCATTGTGCCTTTCGAAATTAATTCCGATGCTATTTCTGTGTTTCATTGTCCATAAGAAGGTCCAAGGGATACAGTAAACCTGAAGTGAAGCATCGGAATCTAAAACAGGACTCACAGGAGAGGTTCTAATCATAGAAAGTGAGAGTGTCAGTCCTCTTGTACTTAAGTCGGCATTGTGCCATTTGTATTAAATTCGGATGCAATTTCTGTGTTTCATTGTCAATAAGAAGATCCAAGGTATACAGTAAACCTGAAGTGAAGCATCGGAATCTAAAACTGGACTCACAGGAGAGGTTCAAATCATAGAAAGTTAAAATGTCAGTCCTCTTGTACTTAAGTCGGCATTGTGCCTTTTGTATTAAATTCGGATGCAATTTCTGTGTTTCATCGTCAATAAGAAGGCGCAAGGTATACAGTAAACCTGAAGTGAAGCATCGGAATCTAAAGCTGGACTCACAGGAGAGGTGTAATCATAGAAAGTGAGAGTGTCAGTCCTCTTGTACTTATGTCGACATTGTGCCATTTGTATTAAATTCGGATGCAGTATCTGTGTTTCATCGTCAATAAGAAGGTCCAAAGGATACAGTAAACCTGAAGTGAAGCATCGGAATCTAAAACTGGACTCACAGGAGAGGTTCCAATCATAGAATGGTTAGAGTGTCAGTCCCCTTTTACTTAAGTCGGCATTGTGCCTTTGAATTTAATTCCGTACTATTTCTGTGTTTCATTGTCAATAAGAAGGTCCAAGGGATACAGTAAAAATGAAGTGAAGCATCGGAATGTAAAACTGGACTCACAGGAGGCGTTCTAATCATAGAAAGTTAAAATGTCATTCTTCTTGTACTTAAGTCGGCATTGTGCCATTTGTATTACATCCGGATGCAATTTCTGTGTTTCATCGTCAATAAGAAGGTGTAAGGTATACAGTAAACCTGAAGTGAAGCATCGGAATCTAAAACTGGACTCACAGGAAAGGTTCAAATCATAGAAAGGGAGAGTTTAAGTCCTCTTGTACTTATGTCGGCACTGTGGCATTTGTATCAAATTCGGATGCATTTCCTGTGTTTCATCGTCAATAAGAAGGTCCAAGGGATACAGTAAACCTGAAGTGAAGCATCGGAATCAAAAACTTGACTCACAGGAAAGGTTCAAATCATAGAAAGTTAGAGTGTCAGTCCTCTTGTACTTAAGTCGGCATTGTGGCATTTGTATTAAATTCGGATGCAATTTCTGTGTTTCATCGTCAATAAGAATGTCCAAGGGATACAATAAACCTGAAGTGATGCATCGGAATCTAGAACTGGACTCACAGGAGAGGTTCAAATCATAGAAAGTTAGATTGTCAGTCCTCTTTTACTGAAGGCGGCATTGTGCCTTTTGTATTAAATTCGGATGCAATTTCTGTGTTTCATCGTCAATAAAAAGGTGCAAGGTATACAGTGAACCTGAAGTGAAGCATCGGAATCTATAACTGGACTCATAGGAGAGGTTCAAATCATAGAAAGTGAGATTGTCGGTCCTCTTCTACTTAGGCCGGCATTGTGCCTTTTGAATTTAATTCCGATGCAATTTCTGTGTTTCATCGTCAATAAGAAGGTCCAAAGGATACAGTAAACCTGAAGTGAAACATCGGAATCAAAAACTGGACTCACAGGAGAGATTCAAATCATAGAAAGTTAGAGTGTCACTCCTCTTGTACTTAAGTCGTTATTGTGCCTTTTGTATTAAATTCGGATGCAATTTCTGTGTTTCATCGTCAATAAGAAGGTCCAAGGGATACAGTAAACATTAAGTGAAGCATCGGAATCTAAAACTGGACTCGCAGGAGAGGTTCAAATCATAGAATGTCAGAGTGTCAGTCCTCTTTTACTTAAGTCGACATTGTACCTTTTGTATTAAATTCCGATGCAATTTCTGTGTTTCATCGTCAATAAGAAGGTCCAAGGGATACAGTAAACCTGAAGTGAAGCATCAGAATCTAAAACTGGACTCACAGGAGAGGTTGAAATCATAGAAAGTTAGAGTGTCAGTCCTCATTTACTTAAGTCGGCTTTGTGCCTTTCGTATTAATTTCCGATGCAATTTCTGTGTTTCATCGTCAATCAGAAGGTGCAAGGTATACAGTAAATCTGAAGTGAAGCATCGGAATCTGAAACTGGACTCACAGGAGAGGTTCAAATCATAGAAAGTTAGTGTGTCAGTCCCTTTTACTTAAGTCGGCATTGTGCCTTTTGTATTAAATTCCGATGCAATTTCTATTTTTCATCGTCAAGAAGAAAGCCCAAGGTATACAGTAAACCTGAATTGAAGCATCGGAATTTAAAACCGGTCTCACAGGAGAGGTTCCAATCATAGAAAGTGAGAGTGTCAGTTCTTTTGTACTTAAGACGGCATTGTGCCTTTTGCATTACATTCGGATGCAATTTCTGTGTTTCATCGTGTTTCATCAGAAGGTGCAAGGTATACAGTAAACCTGAAGTCTAACATTGGAATCTAAAACTGGACTCACAGGAGAGGTTCAAATCATAGAAAGTTAGAGTGTCAGTCCTCTTGTACTTAAGTCGACATTGTGCCATTTGTATTAAATTCGGATGCAATATCTGTGTTTCATCGTCAATAAGAAGGTCCAAAGGATACAGTAAACCTGAAGTGAAGCATCGGAATCTAAAACTGGACTCACAGGAGAGGTTCAAATCATAGAATGTTAGAGTGTCTGTCCCCTTTTACTTAAGTCGGCATTGTGCCTTTGAATTTAATTCCGATGCTATTTCTGTGTTTCATTGTCAATAAGAAGGTCCAAGGGATACAGTAGAACTGAAGTGAAGCATTGGAATCTAAAACTGGACACACAGGAGAGGTTCCAATCATAGAAAGTTTGAGTGTCAGTCCTCTTGTATTTAAATCGGCATTGTGCCTTTTGTATTAAATTCGGGTGCAAACTCTGTGTTTCATCGTCAATAAGAAGGTGCAAGGTATACAGTAAACCTGAAGTGAAGCATCGGAATCTAAAACTGGACTCACAGGAGAGGTTCAAATCATAGAAAGGGAGAGTGTCAGTCCTCTTGAACTTAAGTCGACATTGTGCCATTTGTATTAAATTCGGATGCAATTTCTGTGTTTCATCGTAAATAAGAAGGTCCGAGGGATACAGTAAGCCTGAAGTGAAGCATCGGAATCTAAAACTGGACTCACAGGAGAGGTTCAAATCATAGAAAGTTAGAGTGTCAGTCCTCTTTTAATTAAGTCGGCATTGTGCCTTTCGAATTTCATTCCGATGCTATTTCTGTGTTTCATTTTCAATAAGAAGGTGCAAGGGATACAGTAAACCTGAGGTGAAGCATCGGAATCTAAAACAGGACTCACAGCAGAGGTTCAAATCATAGAAAGGGAGAGTGTCAGTCCTCTTTTACTGATGTCGGCATTGTGCCTTTTGTATTATATTCGGATGCAATTTCTGTGTTTCATCGCCAATAAAGAGGTGCAAGGTATACAGTGAACCTGAAGTGAAGCTTCGGAATCTAAAACTGGACTCATAGGAGAGGTTCAAATCATAGAAAGTGAGAGTGTCAGTCCTCTTCTACTTAGGTCGGCATTGTGCCTTTTGAATTTAATTCCGATGCAATTTCTGTGTTTCATCGTCAATAAGAAGGTCCAAGGGATACAGTAAACATTAAGTGAAGCATCGGAATCTAAAACTGGACTCACAGGAGAGGTTCAAATCATAGAATGTCGGAGTGTCAGTCTTCTTTTACTTAAGTCGGCATTGTGCCTTTTGTATTAAATTCCGATGCAATTTCTGTGTTTCATCGTCAATCAGAAGGTGCAAGGTATACAGTAAAGCTGAAGTGAAGCATCGGAATCTAAAACTGGACTCACAGAAGAGGTTCAAATCATTTAAAGTTAGAATGTCAGTCATCTTGTACTTAAGTCGGCATTGTGCCTTTTGTATTAAATTCGGATGTAATTTCTGTGTTTCATCGTCAATAAGAAGGTGCAAGGTATACAGTAAACCAGAAGTGAAGCATCGGAATCTAAAACTGGACTCACAGGAGAGGTTCAAATCATAGAAAGTGAGAGTGTCAGCCCTCCTGTACTTAAGTCGGCATTGTGCCATTTGTATTAAATTCGGAAGCAATTTCTGTGTTTCATCGTCAATAAGAAGGTCCAAAGGATACAGTAAACCTGAAGTGAAGCATCGGAATCTAAAACTGGACTCACAGGAGAGGTTCAAATCATAGAAAGTTAGAGTATCAGTCCCCTTTTACTTAAGTCGGCATTGTGCCTTTGAATTTAATTCCGATGCTATTACTGTGTTTCATTGTCAATAAGAAGGTCCAAGGGATACAGTAGAACTGAAGTGAAGCATTGGAATCTAAAACTGGGCTCACAGGAGAGGTTCTTATCATAGAAAGTTAGAATGTCATTCCTCTTGTACTTAAGTCGACATTGTGCCTTTTGTATTACATTCGGATGTAATTTCTGTGTTTCATCGTCTATATGAACGTGCAAGGTATACAGTAAACCTGAAGTGAAGCATCGGAATCTAAAACTGGACTCACATGAGAGGTTCAAATCATAGAAAGTGAGAGTGTCAGTCCTCTTGTACTTAAGTCGCCATTGTGCCTTTTGTATTAAATTCGGATGCAATTACTGTGTTTCATCGTCAATAAGAATGTCCAAGGGATACAATAAACCTGAAGTGATGCATCGGAATCTAAAACTATACTCACAGGAGAGGTTCAAATCATAGAAAGTTAGAGTGTCAGTCCTCTTTTACTGAAGTCGGCATTGTGCCTTTTGTATTAAATTCGGATGCAATTTCTGTGTTTCATCGTCAATAAAAAGGTGCAAGTTATACAGTGAACCTGAAGTGAAGCTTCGGAATCTAAAACTGGACTCATAGGAGAGGTTCAAATCATAGAAAGTGAGAGTGTCAGTCCTCTTCTACTTAGGTCGGCATTGTGCCTTTTGAATTTAATTCCGATGCAATTTCTGTGTTTCATCGTCAATAAGAAGGTCCAAAGGATACAGTAAGCCTGAAGTGAAGCATCGGAATCAAAAACTGGACTCACAGGAGAGGTTCAAATCATAGAAAGTTAGAGTGTCAGTCCTCTTTTACTGAAGTCGGCATTGTGCCTTTTGTATTAAATTGCGATGCAATTTCTATGTTTCATCGTCAATAAGAAGGTCCAAGGGATACAGTAAACCTGAAGTGAAGCATCGGAATCTAAAACTGGACTCACAGGAGAGGTTCAAATCATAGAATGTGAGAGTGTCAGTCCTCTTGTACTTAAGTCGACATTGTGCCATTTGTATTAAATTCGGATGCAATTTCTGTGTTTCATCGTCAATAAGAAGGTCCAAGGGATACAGTAAACCTGAAGTGAAGCATCGGAATCTAAATCTTTCCTCACAGGAGAGGTTCGAATCATAAAAAGTGAGAGTGTCAGCCCTCTTGTACTTAAGTCGGCATTGTGCCATTTGTATTTAATTCGGATGCAATTTCTGTGTTTCATCGTCACTAAGAAGGTCCAAAGGATACAGTAAACCTGAAGTGAAGCATCGGAATCTAAAACTGGACTCACAGGAGAGGTTCAAATCATAGAAAGTTAGAGTGTCAGTCCCCTTTTACTTAAGTCGGCATTGTGCCTTTAAATTTAATTCCGATGCTATTTCTGTGTTTCATTGTCAATAAGAAGGTCCAAGGTATACAGTAGAACTGAAGTGAAGCATTGGAATCTAAAACTGGACTCACAGGAGAGGTTGTTATCATAGAAAGTTAGAATGTCATTCCTCTTGTACTTAAGTCGACATTGTGCCTTTTGTATTACATTCGGATGTAATTTCTGTGTTTCATCGTCAATAAGAAGGTCCAAGGGATACAGTAAACCTGAAGTGAAGAATCGGAATCCAAAACTGGACTCACAGGAGAGGATCAAATCATAGAAAGTTAGAGTGTCAGTCCTCTTGTATTTAAATCGGCATTGTGCCTTTTGTGTTAAATTCGGGTGCAAACTCTGTGTTTCATCGTCAATAAGAAGGTGCAAGGTATACAGTAAACCTGAAGTGAAGCATCGGAACCTAAAACTGGACTCACAGGAGAGGTTCAAAGCATAGAAAGTGAGAGTGTCAGTCCTCTTGTACTTAAGTCGACATTGTGCCATTTGTATTAAATTCGGATGCAATTTCTGTGTTTCATCGTCAATAAGAAGGTCCGAGGGATACAGTAAACCTGAAGTGAAGCATTGGAATCTAAAACTGGACTCACAGGAGAGGTTCAAATCATAGAAAGTTAGAGTGTCAGTCCTCTTTTACTTAAGTCGGCATCGTGCCTTTCGTATTTAATTCCGATGCTATTTCTGTGTTTCATTGTCAATAAGAAGTTCCAAGGGATACAGTAAACCTGAGGTGAAGATTCGGAATCTAAAACAGGACTCACAGGAGAAGTTCTAATCATAGAAAGTTAGAATGTCAGTCCTCTTGTACTTAAGTCAGCATTGTGCCTTTTGTATTAAATACGGATGCAATTTCTGTGTTTTATCGTCAATAAAAGGTGCAAGGTATACAGTGAACCTGAAGTGAAGCTTCGGAATCTAAAACTGGACTCATAGGAGAGGTTCAAATCATAGAAAGTGAGAGTGTCAGTCCTCTTCTACTTAGGTTGAAATTGTGCCTTTTGAATTTAATTCCGATGCAATTTCTGTGTTTCATCGTCAATAAGAAGGTCCAAAGGATACAGTAAACCTGAAATGAAGCATCGGAATCAAAAACTGGACTCACAGGTGAGATTCAAATCATAGAAAGTTAGAGTGTCACTCCTCTTGTACTTAAGTCGGTATTGTGCCTTTTGTATTAAATTCGGATGCAATTTCTGTGTTTCATCGTCAATAAGAAGGTCCAAGGGATACAGTAAACATTAAGTGAAGCATCGGAATCTAAATCTGGACTAGCAGGAGAGGTTCAAATCATAGAATGTCAGAGTGTCAGTCTTCTTTTACTTAAGTCGGCATTGTGCCTTCTGTATTAAATTCCGATGCAATTTCTGTGTTTCATCGTCAATAAGTAGGTCCAAGGGACACAGTAAACCTGAAGTGAAGCATCAGAATCTAAAACTGGACTCACAGGAGAGGTTCAAATCATAGAATGTTAGTGTGTCAGTCCTCATTTACTTAAGTCGGCATTGTGCCTTTTGTATTAAATTCCGATGCAATTTCTGTGTTTCATCGTCAATCAGAAGGTGCAAGGTATATAGTAAACCTGAAGTGAAGCATCGGAATCTAAAACTGGACTCACAGGAGAGGTTCAAATCACTGAAAGTTAGAATGTCAGTCCTCTTGTACTTAAGTCGCCATTGTGCCTTTTGTATTAAATTCGGATGCAATTTCTGTGTTTCATCGTCAATAAGAAGGTGCAAGGTACACAGTAAACCAGAAGTGAAGCATCGGAATCTAAAACTGGACTCACAGGAGAGGTTCGATTCATGGAAAGTGAGAGTGTCAGCCCTCTTGTACTTAAGTCGGCATTGTGCCATTTGTATTAAATTCGGATGCAATTTCTGTGTTTCATCGTCAATACGGAGGTCCAAGGGATGCAGTAAACCTGAGGGGAAGCATCGGAATCTAAAACTGGACTCACAGGAGAGGTTCAAATCATAGAAAGTGAGAGTGTCAGTCCTCTTATACTTAAGTCGCCATTGTGCATTTTGTATTAAATTCGGATGCAATTTCTGTGTTTCATCGTCAATAAGAAGGTCCACGGGATACAGTAAACCTGAAGTGAAGCATCAGAATCCAAAACTGGACTCACAGGACAGGTTCAAATCATAGAAAGTTAGATTGTCAGTCCTCTTTAACTTAAGTCGGCATTGTGCGTTTTGAATTTAAATCCCATGCAATTTCTGTGTTTCATCGTCAATAAGAAGGTCCAAGGGATACAGTAAACCTGAAGTGAAGCATCGGAATCTAAAACTGGACTCACAGGAGATGTTCAAATCATAGAAAATGAGATTGTCAGTCCTCTTGTACTTAAGTCGCCATTGTGATTTTTGTATTAAATTCGGATGCAATTTCTGTGTTTCATCGTCAATAAGAAGGTCCAAGGGATACAGTAAACCTGAAGTGAAGCATCGGAATCTAAAACTGGACTCACAGGAGAGATTCAAATCATAGAAAGTTAGAGAGTCAGTCCTCTTGTACTTAAGTCGGTATTGTACCTTTTGCATTAAATTAGGATGCAAACTCTGTGTTTCATCATCAATTAGAAGGTCCAAGGGAAACAGTAAACCTGAAGTGAAGCATCGGAATCTAAAACTGGACTCACAGGAGAGGTTCAAATCATAGAAAGTGAGAGTGTCAGTCCTCTTGTACTTAAGTCAGCATTGTGCCTTTTGAATATAATTCCGATGCAATTTCTGTGTTTCATCATCAATAAGAGGGTGCAAGGTATACAGTAATCCTGGAGTGAAGCATCGGAATCTAAATCTGACCTCAAAGGAGAGGTTCGAATCATAAAAAGTGAGAGTGTCAGCCCTCTTGTACTTAAGTCGGCATTGTGCCATTTGTATTTAATTCGGATGCAATTTCTGTGTTTCATCGTCACTAAGAAGGTCCAAAGGATACAGTAAACCTGAAGTGAAGCATCGGAATCCAAAACTGGACTCACAGGAGAGGTTCAAATCATAGAAAGTTAGAGTGTCAGTCCCCTTTTACTTAAGTCGGCATTGTGCCTTTGAATTTAATTCCGATGCTATTTCTGTGTTTCATTGTCAATAAGAAGGTCCAAGGTATACAGTAGAACTGAAGTGAAGCATTGGAATCTAAAACTGGACTCACAGGAGAGGTTGTTATCATAGAAAGTTAGAATGTCATTCCTCTTGTACTTAAGTCGGCATTGTGCCTTTTGTATTACATTCGGATGTAATTTCTGTGTTTCATCGTCAATAAGAAGGTCCAAGGGATACAGTAAACCTGAAGTGAAGAATCGGAATCCAAAACTGGACTCACAGGAGAGGATCAAATCATAGAAAGTTAGAGTGTCAGTCCTCTTGTATTTAAATCGGCATTGTGCCTTTTGTGTTAAATTCGGATGCAATTTCTGTGTTTCATCGTCAATAAGAAGGTCCAAGGGATACAGTAAACCTGAAGTGAAGCATCGGAATCTAAATCTTTCCTCACAGGAGAGGTTCGAATCATAAAAAGTGAGAGTGTCAGCCCTCTTGTACTTAAGTCGGCATTGTGCCATTTGTATTTAATTCGGATGCAATTTCTGTGTTTCATCGTCACTAAGAAGGTCCAAAGGATACAGTAAACCTGAAGTGAAGCATCGGAATCTAAAACTGGACTCACACTAGAGGTTCAAATCATAGAAAGTTAGAGTGTCAGTCTCCTTTTACTTAAGTCGGCATTGTGCCTTTGAATTTAATTCCGATGCTATTTCTGTGTTTCATTGTCAATAAGAAGGTCCAAGGTATACAGTAGAACTGAAGTGAAGCATTGGAATCTAAAACTGGACTCACAGGAGAGGTTGTTATCATAGAAAGTTAGAATGTCATTCCTCTTGTACTTAAGTCGGCATTGTGCCTTTTGTATTACATTCGGATGTAATTTCTGTGTTTCATCGTCAATAAGAAGGTCCAAGGGATACAGTAAACCTGAAGTGAAGAATCGGAATCCAAAACTGGACTCACAGGAGAGGATCAAATCATAGAAAGTTAGAGTGTCAGTCCTCTTGTATTTAAATCGGCATTGTGCCTTTTGTGTTAAATTCGGGTGCAAACTCTGTGTTTCATCGTCAATAAGAAGGTGCAAGGTATACAGTAAACCTGAAGTGAAGCATCGGAATCTAAAACTGGACTCACAGGAGAGGTTCAAAGCATAGAAAGTGAGAGTGTCAGTCCTCTTGTACTTAAGTCGACATTGTGCCATTTGTATTAAATTCGGATGCAATTTCTGTGTTTCATCGTCAATAAGAAGGTCCGAGGGATACAGTAAACCAGAAGTGAAGCATTGGAATCTAAAACTGGACTCACAGGAGAGGTTCAAATCATAGAAAGTTAGAGTGTCAGTCCTCTTTTACTTAAGTCGGCATCGTGCCTTTCGAATTTAATTCCGATGCTATTTCTGTGTTTCATTGTCAATAAGAAGTTCCAAGGGATACAGTAAACCTGAGGTGAAGATTCGGAATCTAAAACAGGACTCACAGGAGAAGTTCTAATCATAGAAAGTTAGAATGTCAGTCCTCTTGTACTTAAGTCAGCATTGTGCCTTTTGTATTAAATTCGGATGCAATTTCTGTGTTTCATCGTCAATAAGAAGGTGCAAGGTGCACAGTAAACCTGAAGTGAAGCATCGGAATCTAAAACTGGACTTACAGGAAAGGTTCAAATCATTGAAAGGGAGAGTGTCAGTCCTCTTGTACTTATGTCGGCATTGTGGCATTTGTATCAAATTCGGATGCATTTTCTGTGTTTCATCGTCAATAAGAAGGTCCAAGGGATACAGTAAACCTGAAGTGAAGCATCGGAATCAAAAACTGGACTCACAGGAAAGGTTCAAATAATAGAAAGTGAGAGTGTCAGTCCTCTTGTACTTAAGTCGGCATTGTGGAATTTGTATTACATTCGGATGCAATTTTTGTGTTTCATCGTCAATAAGAATGTGCAAGGGATACAATAAACCTGAAGTGATGCATCGGAATCTAAAACTGGACTCACAGGAGAGGTTCAAATCTTAGAAAGTTAGAGTGTCAGTCCTCTTTTACTGAAGTCGGCATTGTGCCTTTTGTATTAAATTCGGATGCAATTTCTGTGTTTCATCGTCAATAAAAGGTGCAAGGTATACAGTGAACCTGAAGTGAAGCTTCGGAATCTAAAACTGGACTCATAGGAGAGGTTCAAATCATAGAAAGTGAGAGTGTCAGTCCTCTTCTACTTAGGTTGAAATTGTGCCTTTTGAATTTAATTCCGATGCAATTTCTGTGTTTCATCGTCAATAAGAAGGTCCAAAGGATACAGTAAACCTGAAGTGAAGCATCGGAATCAAAAACTGGACTCACAGGTGAGATTCAAATCATAGAAAGTTAGAGTGTCACTCCTCTTGTACTTAAGTCGGTATTGTGCCTTTTGTATTAAATTCGGATGCAATTTCTGTGTTTCATCGTCAATAAGAAGGTCCAAGGGATACAGTAAACATTAAGTGAAGCATCGGAATCTAAATCTGGACTAGCAGGAGAGGTTCAAATCATAGAATGTCAGAGTGTCAGTCTTCTTTTACTTAAGTCGGCATTGTGCCTTCTGTATTAAATTCCGATGCAATTTCTGTGTTTCATCGTCAATAAGTAGGTCCAAGGGACACAGTAAACCTGAAGTGAAGCATCAGAATCTAAAACTGGACTCACAGGAGAGGTTCAAATCATAGAATGTTAGTGTGTCAGTCCTCATTTACTTAAGTCGGCATTGTGCCTTTTGTATTAAATTCCGATGCAATTTCTGTGTTTCATCGTCAATCAGAAGGTGCAAGGTATATAGTAAACCTGAAGTGAAGCATCGGAATCTAAAACTGGACTCACAGGAGAGGTTCAAATCACTGAAAGTTAGAATGTCAGTCCTCTTGTACTTAAGTCGCCATTGTGCCTTTTGTATTAAATTCGGATGCAATTTCTGTGTTTCATCGTCAATAAGAAGGTGCAAGGTATACAGTAAACCAGAAGTGAAGCATCGGAATCTAAAACTGGACTCACAGGAGAGGTTCGATTCATGGAAAGTGAGAGTGTCAGCCCTCTTGTACTTAAGTCGGCATTGTGCCATTTGTATTAAATTCGGATGCAATTTCTGTGTTTCATCGTCAATACGGAGGTCCAAGGGATGCAGTAAACCTGAGGGGAAGCATCGGAATCTAAAACTGGACTCACAGGAGAGGTTCAAATCATAGAAAGTGAGAGTGTCAGTCCTCTTATACTTAAGTCGCCATTGTGCATTTTGTATTAAATTCGGATGCAATTTCTGTGTTTCATCGTCAATAAGAAGGTCCACGGGATACAGTAAACCTGAAGTGAAGCACCGGAATCCAAAACTGGACTCACAGGACAGGTTCAAATCATAGAAAGTTAGATTGTCAGTCCTCTTTAACTTAAGTCGGCATTGTGCGTTTTGAATTTAAATCCCATGCAATTTCTGTGTTTCATCGTCAATAAGAAGGTCCAAGGGATACAGTAAACCTGAAGTGAAGCATCGGAATCTAAAACTGGACTCACAGGAGATGTTCAAATCATAGAAAATGAGATTGTCAGTCCTCTTGTACTTAAGTCGCCATTGTGATTTTTGTATTAAATTCGGATGCAATTTCTGTGTTTCATCGTCAATAAGAAGGTCCAAGGGATACAGTAAACCTGAAGTGAAGCATCGGAATCTAAAACTGGACTCACAGGAAAGGTTCAAATCATAGAAAGGGAGAGTGTCAGTCCTCTTGTACTTATGTCGGCATTGTGGCATTTGTATCAAATTCGGATGCATTTTCTGTGTTTCATCGTCAATAAGAAGGTCCAAGGGATACAGTAAACCTGAAGTGAAGCATCGGAATCAAAAACTGGACTCACAGGAAAGGTTCAAATAATAGAAAGTGAGAGTGTCGTCCTCTTGTACTTAAGTCGGCATTGTGGAATTTGTATTACATTCGGATGCAATTTTTGTGTTTCATCGTCAATAAGAATGTGCAAGGGATACAATAAACCTGAAGTGATGCATCGGAATCTAAAGCTGGACTCACAGGAGAGGTTCAAATCATAGAAAGTTAGAGTGTCAGTCCTCTTTTACTGAAGTCGGCATTGTGCCTTTTGTATTAAATTCGGATGCAATTTCTGTGTTTCATCGTCAATAAAAGGTGCAAGGTATACAGTGAACCTGAAGTGAAGCTTCGGAATCTAAAACTGGACTCATAGGAGAGGTTCAAATCATAGAAAGTGAGAGTGTCAGTCCTCTTCTACTTAGGTTGACATTGTGCCTTTTGAATTTAATTCCGATGCAATTTCTGTGTTTCATCGTCAATAAGAAGGTCCAAAGGATACAGTAAACCTGAAGTGAAGCATCGGAATCAAAAACTGGACTCACAGGTGAGATTCAAATCATAGAAAGTTAGAGTGTCACTCCTCTTGTACTTAAGTCGGTATTGTGCCATTTGTATTAAATTCGGATGCAATTTCTGTGTTTCATCGTCAATAAGGAGGTCCAAGGGATGCAGTAAACCTGAGGGGAAGCATCGGAATCTAAAACTGGACTCACAGGAGAGGTTCAAATCATAGAAAGTGAGAGTGTCAGTCCTCTTATACTTAAGTCGCCATTGTGCATTTTGTATTAAAGTCGGATGCAATTTCCGTGTTTCATCGTCAATAAGAAGGTCCAAGGGATACAGTAAACCTGAGGTGAAGATTCGGAATCTAAAACAGGACTCACAGGAGAGGTTCTAATCATAGAAAGTTAGAATGTCAGTCCTCTTGTACTTAAGTCGGCATTGTGCCTTTTGTATTAAATTCGGATGCAATTTCTGTGTTTCATCGTCAATAAGAAGGTCCAAGGGATACAGTAAACCTGAAGTGAAGCATCGGAATCTAAAACTGGACTCACAGAAGAGGTTCAAATCATAGAAAGTGAGAGTGTCAGTCTTCTTTTACTTAAGTCGGCATTGTGCCTTCTGTATTAAATTCCGATGCAATTTCTGTGTTTCATCGTCAATAAGAAGGTCCAAGGGATACAGTAAACCTGAAGTGAAGCATCAGAATCTAAAACTGGACTCACAGGAGAGGTTCAAATCATAGAATGTTAGTGTGTCAGTCCTCATTTACTTAAGTCGGCATTGTGCCTTTTGTATTAAATTCCGATGCAATTTCTGTGTTTCATCGTCAATCAGAAGGTGCAAGGTATATAGTAAACCTGAAGTGAAGCATCGGAATCTAAAACTGGACTCACAGGAGAGGTTCAAATCACTGAAAGTTAGAATGTCAGTCCTCTTGTACTTAAGTCGCCATTGTGCCTTTTGTATTAAATTCGGATGCAATTTCTGTGTTTCATCGTCAATAAGAAGGTGCAAGGTATACAGTAAACCAGAAGTGAAGCATCGGAATCTAAAACTGGACTCACAGGAGAGGTTCGATTCATGGAAAGTGAGAGTGTCAGCCCTCTTGTACTTAAGTCGGCATTGTGCCATTTGCATTAGATTCGGATGCAATTTCTGTGTTTCATCGTCAATACGGAGGTCCAAGGGATGCAGTAAACCTGAGGGGAAGCATCGGAATCTAAAACTGGACTCACAGGAGAGGTTCAAATCATAGAAAGTGAGAGTGTCAGTCCTCTTATACTTAAGTCGCCATTGTGCATTTTGTATTAAATTCGGATGCAATTTCTGTGTTTCATCGTCAATAAGAAGGTCCACGGGATACAGTAAACCTGAAGTGAAGCATCGGAATCCAAAACTGGACTCACAGGACAGGTTCAAATCATAGAAAGTTAGATTGTCAGTCCTCTTTAACTTAAGTCGGCATTGTGCGTTTTGAATTTAAATCCCATGCAATTTCTGTGTTTCATCGTCAATAAGAAGGTCCAAGGGATACAGTAAACCTGAAGTGAAGCATCGGAATCTAAAACTGGACTCACAGGAGATGTTCAAATCATAGAAAATGAGATTGTCAGTCCTCTTGTACTTAAGTCGCCATTGTGATTTTTGTATTAAATTCGGATGCAATTTCTGTGTTCATCGTCAATAAGAAGGTCCAAGGGATACAGTAAACCTGAAGTGAAGCATCGGAATCTAAAACTGGACTCACAGGAGAGATTCAAATCATAGAAAGTTAGAGTGTCAGTCCTCTTGTACTTAAGTCGGTATTGTACCATTTGCATTAAATTAGGATGCAAACTCTGTGTTTCATCATCAATTAGAAGGTCCAAGGGAAACAGTAAACCTGAAGTGAAGCATCGGAATCTAAAACTGGACTCACAGGAGAGGTTCAAATCATAGAAAGTGAGAGTGTCAGTCCTCTTGTACTTAAGTCAGCATTGTGCCTTTTGAATATAATTCCGATGCAATTTCTGTGTTTCATCATCAATAAGAGGGTGCAAGGTATACAGTAATCCTGGAGTGAAGCATCGGAATCTAAATCTGACCTCAAAGGAGAGGTTCGAATCATAGAAAGTGAGAGTGTCTGTCCTCTTGTACTTAAGTCGGCATTGTGCCTTTTGTATTAAATTCGGATGCAATTTCTGTGTTTCATCGTCAATAAGAAGGTCCAAGGGATACTGTAAACCTGAAGTGAAGCATCTGAATCTAAAACTGGACTCACACGAGAGGTTCAAATCATAGAAAGTTAGAGTGTCAGTACTCTTGTACCTAAGTCGGCATTGTGCCTTTTGAATTTAATTCCGATGCTATTTCTGTGTTTCATTGTCAATAAGAAGATCCAAGGGATACAGTAAACCTGAAGTGAGGCATCGGAATCTAAAACTGGACTAACAGGTGAGGTTCAAATCATAGAAAGTTAGAATGTCACTCCTCTTGTACTTAAGTCGGCATTGTGCCTTTTGTATTAAATTCGGATGCAATTTCTATGTTTCATCGTCAATAAGAAGGCGCAAAGTATACAGTAAACCTGAAGTGAAGCATCGGAATCTAAAACTGGATTCACAGGAGAGGTTCAAATCATAGAAAGTTAGAGTGTCAGTCCTCTTTTACTTAAGTCGGCAATGTGCCTTTCGAATTTAATTCCGATGCTATTTCTGTGTTTCATTGTCAATAAGAAGTTCCAAGGGATACAGTAAACCTGAGGTGAAGATTCGGAATCTAAAACAGGACTCACAGGAGAGGTTCTAATCATAGAAAGTTAGAATGTCAGTCCTCTTGTACTTAAGTCGGCATTGTGCCTTTTGTATTAAATTCGGATGCAATTTCAGTGTTTCATCGTCAATAAGAAGGTGCAAGGTGTACAGTAAAAATGAAGTGAAGCATCGGAATCTAAAACTGGACTCACAGGAAAGGTTCAAATCATAGAAAGGGAGAGTGTCAGTCCTCTTGTACTTATGTCGGCATTGTGGCATTTGTATCAAATTCGGATGCATTTTCTGTGTTTCATCGTCAATAAGAAGGTGCAAGGTATACAGTAAACCAGAAGTGAAGCATCGGAATCTAAAACTGGACTCACAGGAGAGGTTCAAATCATAGAAAGTGAGAGTGTCAGTCCTCTTGTACTTAAGTCGGCATTGTGGAATTTGTATTACATTCGGATGCAATTTTTGTGTTTCATCGTCAATAAGAATGTGCAAGGGATACAATAAACCTGAAGTGATGCATCGGAATCTAAAACTGGACTCACAGGAGAGGTTCAAATCATAGAATGTTAGAGTGTCAGTCCTCTTTTACTGAAGTCGGCATTGTGCCTTTTGTATTAAATTCGGATGCAATTTCTGTGTTTCATCGTCAATAAAAAGGTGCAAGGTATACAGTGAACCTGAAGTGAAGCTTCGGAATCTAAAACTGGACTCATAGGAGAGGTTCAAATCATAGAAAGTGAGAGTGTCAGTCCTCTTCTACTTAGGTTGACATTGTGCCTTTTGAATTTAATTCCGATGCAATTTCTGTGTTTCATCGTCAATAAGAAGGTCCAAAGGATACAGTAAACCTTAAGTGAAGCATCGGAATCCAAAACTGGACTCACAGGTGAAATTCAAATCATAGAAAGTTAGAGTGTCACTCCTCTTGTACTTAAGTCGGTATTGTGCCTTTTGTATTAAATTCGGATGCAATTTCTGTGTTTCATCGTCAATAAGAAGGTCCAAGGGATATAGTAAACATTAAGTGAAGCATCGGAATCTAAAACTGGACTAGCAGGAGAGGTTCAAATCATAGAATGTCAGAGTGTCAGGCTTTTTTTACTTAAGTCGGCATTGTGCCTTCTGTATTAAATTCCGATGCAATTTCTGTGTTTCATCGTCAATAAGAAGGTCCAAGGGATACAATAAACCTGAAGTGAAGCATCAGAATCTAAAACTGGACTCACAGGAGAGGTTCAAATCACTGAAAGTTAGAATGTCAGTCCTCTTGTACTTAAGTCGCCATTGTGCCTTTTGTATTAAATTCGGATGCAATTTCTGTGTTTCATCGTCAATAAGAAGGTGCAAGGTATACAGTAAACCAGAAGTGAAGCATCGGAATCTAAAACTGGACTCACAGGAGAGGTTCGATTCATGGAAAGTGAGAGTGTCAGCCCTCTTGTACTTAAGTCGGCATTGTGCCATTTGTATTAAATTCGGATGCAATTTCTGTGTTCCATCGTCAATACGGAGGTCCAAGGGATGCAGTAAACCTGAGGGGAAGCATCGGAATCTAAAACTGGACTCACAGGAGAGGTTCAAATCATAGAAAGTGAGAGTGTCAGTCCTCTTATACTTAAGTCGCCATTGTGCATTTTGTATTAAATTCGGATGCAATTTCTGTGTTTCATCGTCAATAAGAAGGTCCACGGGATACAGTAAACCTGAAGTGAAGCACCGGAATCCAAAACTGGACTCACAGGACAGGTTCAAATCATAGAAAGTTAGATTGTCAGTCCTCTTTAACTTAAGTCGGCATTGTGCGTTTTGAATTTAAATCCCATGCAATTTCTGTGTTTCATCGTCAATAAGAAGGTCCAAGGGATACAGTAAACCTGAAGTGAAGCATCGGAATCTAAAACTGGACTCACAGGAGATGTTCAAATCATAGAAAATGAGATTGTCAGTCCTCTTGTACTTAAGTCGCCATTGTGATTTTTGTATTAAATTCGGATGCAATTTCTGTGTTTCATCGTCAATAAGAAGGTCCAAGGGATACAGTAAACCTGAAGTGAAGCATCGGAATCTAAAACTGGACTCACAGGAAAGGTTCAAATCATAGAAAGGGAGAGTGTCAGTCCTCTTGTACTTATGTCGGCATTGTGGCATTTGTATCAAATTCGGATGCATTTTCTGTGTTTCATCGTCAATAAGAAGGTCCAAGGGATACAGTAAACCTGAAGTGAAGCATCGGAATCAAAAACTGGACTCACAGGAAAGGTTCAAATAATAGAAAGTGAGAGTGTCGTCCTCTTGTACTTAAGTCGGCATTGTGGAATTTGTATTACATTCGGATGCAATTTTTGTGTTTCATCGTCAATAAGAATGTGCAAGGGATACAATAAACCTGAAGTGATGCATCGGAATCTAAAACTGGACTCACAGGAGAGGTTCAAATCATAGAAAGTTAGAGTGTCAGTCCTCTTTTACTGAAGTCGGCATTGTGCCTTTTGTATTAAATTCGGATGCAATTTCTGTGTTTCATCGTCAATAAAAGGTGCAAGGTATACAGTGAACCTGAAGTGAAGCTTCGGAATCTAAAACTGGACTCATAGGAGAGGTTCAAATCATAGAAAGTGTGAGTGTCAGTCCTCTTCTACTTAGGTTGACATTGTGCCTTTTGAATTTAATTCCGATGCAATTTCTGTGTTTCATCGTCAATAAGAAGGTCCAAAGGATACAGTAAACCTGAAGTGAAGCATCGGAATCAAAAACTGGACTCACAGGTGAGATTCAAATCATAGAAAGTTAGAGTGTCACTCCTCTTGTACTTAAGTCGGTATTGTGCCATTTGTATTAAATTCGGATGCAATTTCTGTGTTTCATCGTCAATAAGGAGGTCCAAGGGATGCAGTAAACCTGAGGGGAAGCATCGGAATCTAAAACTGGACTCACAGGAGAGGTTCAAATCATAGAAAGTGAGAGTGTCAGTCCTCTTATACTTAAGTCGCCATTGTGCATTTTGTATTAAAGTCGGATGCAATTTCCGTGTTTCATCGTCAATAAGAAGGTCCAAGGGATACAGTAAACCTGAGGTGAAGATTCGGAATCTAAAACAGGACTCACAGGAGAGGTTCTAATCATAGAAAGTTAGAATGTCAGTCCTCTTGTACTTAAGTCGGCATTGTGCCTTTTGTATTAAATTCGGATGCAATTTCTGTGTTTCATCGTCAATAAGAAGGTCCAAGGGATACAGTAAACCTGAAGTGAAGCATCGGAATCTAAAACTGGACTCACAGAAGAGGTTCAAATCATAGAAAGTGAGAGTGTCAGTCTTCTTTTACTTAAGTCGGCATTGTGCCTTCTGTATTAAATTCCGATGCAATTTCTGTGTTTCATCGTCAATAAGAAGGTCCAAGGGATACAGTAAACCTGAAGTGAAGCATCAGAATCTAAAACTGGACTCACAGGAGAGGTTCAAATCATAGAATGTTAGTGTGTCAGTCCTCATTTACTTAAGTCGGCATTGTGCCTTTTGTATTAAATTCCGATGCAATTTCTGTGTTTCATCGTCAATCAGAAGGTGCAAGGTATATAGTAAACCTGAAGTGAAGCATCGGAATCTAAAACTGGACTCACAGGAGAGGTTCAAATCACTGAAAGTTAGAATGTCAGTCCTCTTGTACTTAAGTCGCCATTGTGCCTTTTGTATTAAATTCGGATGCAATTTCTGTGTTTCATCGTCAATAAGAAGGTGCAAGGTATACAGTAAACCAGAAGTGAAGCATCGGAATCTAAAACTGGACTCACAGGAGAGGTTCGATTCATGGAAAGTGAGAGTGTCAGCCCTCTTGTACTTAAGTCGGCATTGTGCCATTTGTATTAGATTCGGATGCAATTTCTGTGTTTCATCGTCAATACGGAGGTCCAAGGGATGCAGTAAACCTGAGGGGAAGCATCGGAATCTAAAACTGGACTCACAGGAGAGGTTCAAATCATAGAAAGTGAGAGTGTCAGTCCTCTTATACTTAAGTCGCCATTGTGCATTTTGTATTAAATTCGGATGCAATTTCTGTGTTTCATCGTCAATAAGAAGGTCCACGGGATACAGTAAACCTGAAGTGAAGCATCGGAATCCAAAACTGGACTCACAGGACAGGTTCAAATCATAGAAAGTTAGATTGTCAGTCCTCTTTAACTTAAGTCGGCATTGTGCGTTTTGAATTTAAATCCCATGCAATTTCTGTGTTTCATCGTCAATAAGAAGGTCCAAGGGATACAGTAAACCTGAAGTGAAGCATCGGAATCTAAAACTGGACTCACAGGAGATGTTCAAATCATAGAAAATGAGATTGTCAGTCCTCTTGTACTTAAGTCGCCATTGTGATTTTTGTATTAAATTCGGATGCAATTTCTGTGTTCATCGTCAATAAGAAGGTCCAAGGGATACAGTAAACCTGAAGTGAAGCATCGGAATCTAAAACTGGACTCACAGGAGAGATTCAAATCATAGAAAGTTAGAGTGTCAGTCCTCTTGTACTTAAGTCGGTATTGTACCTTTTGCATTAAATTAGGATGCAAACTCTGTGTTTCATCATCAATTAGAAGGTCCAAGGGAAACAGTAAACCTGAAGTGAAGCATCGGAATCTAAAACTGGACTCACAGGAGAGGTTCAAATCATAGAAAGTGAGAGTGTCAGTCCTCTTGTACTTAAGTCAGCATTGTGCCTTTTGAATATAATTCCGATGCAATTTCTGTGTTTCATCATCAATAAGAGGGTGCAAGGTATACAGTAATCCTGGAGTGAAGCATCGGAATCTAAATCTGACCTCAAAGGAGAGGTTCGAATCATAGAAAGTGAGAGTGTCTGTCCTCTTGTACTTAAGTCGGCATTGTGCCTTTTGTATTAAATTCGGATGCAATTTCTGTGTTTCATCGTCAATAAGAAGGTCCAAGGGATACTGTAAACCTGAAGTGAAGCATCTGAATCTAAAACTGGACTCACACGAGAGGTTCAAATCATAGAAAGTTAGAGTGTCAGTACTCTTGTACCTAAGTCGGCATTGTGCCTTTTGAATTTAATTCCGATGCTATTTCTGTGTTTCATTGTCAATAAGAAGATCCAAGGGATACAGTAAACCTGAAGTGAGGCATCGGAATCTAAAACTGGACTAACAGGTGAGGTTCAAATCATAGAAAGTTAGAATGTCACTCCTCTTGTACTTAAGTCGGCATTGTGCCTTTTGTATTAAATTCGGATGCAATTTCTATGTTTCATCGTCAATAAGAAGGCGCAAAGTATACAGTAAACCTGAAGTGAAGCATCGGAATCTAAAACTGGATTCACAGGAGAGGTTCAAATCATAGAAAGTTAGAGTGTCAGTCCTCTTTTACTTAAGTCGGCAATGTGCCTTTCGAATTTAATTCCGATGCTATTTCTGTGTTTCATTGTCAATAAGAAGTTCCAAGGGATACAGTAAACCTGAGGTGAAGATTCGGAATCTAAAACAGGACTCACAGGAGAGGTTCTAATCATAGAAAGTTAGAATGTCAGTCCTCTTGTACTTAAGTCGGCATTGTGCCTTTTGTATTAAATTCGGATGCAATTTCAGTGTTTCATCGTCAATAAGAAGGTGCAAGGTGTACAGTAAAAATGAAGTGAAGCATCGGAATCTAAAACTGGACTCACAGGAAAGGTTCAAATCATAGAAAGGGAGAGTGTCAGTCCTCTTGTACTTATGTCGGCATTGTGGCATTTGTATCAAATTCGGATGCATTTTCTGTGTTTCATCGTCAATAAGAAGGTGCAAGGTATACAGTAAACCAGAAGTGAAGCATCGGAATCTAAAACTGGACTCACAGGAGAGGTTCAAATCATAGAAAGTGAGAGTGTCAGTCCTCTTGTACTTAAGTCGGCATTGTGGAATTTGTATTACATTCGGATGCAATTTTTGTGTTTCATCGTCAATAAGAATGTGCAAGGGATACAATAAACCTGAAGTGATGCATCGGAATCTAAAACTGGACTCACAGGAGAGGTTCAAATCATAGAATGTTAGAGTGTCAGTCCTCTTTTACTGAAGTCGGCATTGTGCCTTTTGTATTAAATTCGGATGCAATTTCTGTGTTTCATCGTCAATAAGAAGGTCCAAGGGATATAGTAAACATTAAGTGAAGCATCGGAATCTAAAACTGGACTAGCAGGAGAGGTTCAAATCATAGAATGTCAGAGTGTCAGTCTTTTTTTACTTAAGTCGGCATTGTGCCTTCTGTATTAAATTCCGATGCAATTTCTGTGTTTCATCGTCAATAAGAAGGTCCAAGGGATACAATAAACCTGAAGTGAAGCATCAGAATCTAAAACTGGACTCACAGGAGAGGTTCAAATCATAGAATGTTAGTGTGTCAGTCCTCATTTACTTAAGTCGGCATTGTGCCTTTTGTATTAAATTCCGATGCAATTTCTGTGTTTCATCGTCAATCAGAAGGTGCAAGGTATATAGTAAACCTGAAGTGAAGCATCGGAATCTAAAACTGGACTCACAGGAGAGGTTCAAATCACTGAAAGTTAGAATGTCAGTCCTCTTGTACTTAAGTCGGCATTGTGCCTTTTGTATTAAATTCGGATGCAATTTCTGTGTTTCATCGTCAATAAGAAGGTGCAAGGTATACAGTAAACCAGAAGTGAAGCATCGGAATCTAAAACTGGACTCACAGGAGAGGTTCAAATCATAGAAAGTGAGAGTGTCAGTCCTCTTGTACTTAAGTCGACATTATGCCATTTGTATTAAATTCGGATGCAATTTCTGTGTTTCATCGTCAATAAGAAGGTCCAAGGGATACAGTAAACCTGAAGTGAAGCATCGGAATCTAAATCTTTCCTCACAGGAGAGGTTCGAATCATAGAAAGTGAGAGTGTCAGCCCTCTTGTACTTAAGTCGGCATTGTGCCATTTGTATTAAATTCGGATGCAATTTCTGTGTTTCATCGTCAATAAGGAGGTCCAAGGGATGCAGTATACCTGAGGGGAAGCATCGGAATCTAAAACTGGACTCACAGGAGAGGTTCAAATCATAGAAAGTGAGAGTGTTAGTTCTCTTATACTTAAGTCGCCATTGTGCATTTTGTATTAAATTCGGATGCAATTTCTGTGTTTCATCGTCAATAAGAAGGTCCAAGGGATACAGTAAACCTGAAGTGAAGCATCGGAATCCAAAACTGGACTCACAGGACAGGTTCAAATCATAGAAAGTTAGATTGTCAGTCCTCTTGTACTTAAGTCGGCATTGTGCCTTTTGAATTTAATTCCGATGCAATACCTGTGTTTCATCGTCCATAAGAAGGTCCAAGGGATACAGTAAACCTGAAGTGAAGCATCGGAATCTAAAACTGGACTCACAGAAGAGGTTCAAATCATAGAAAGTGAGAGTGTCAGTCCTCTTTAACTTAAGTCGGCATTGTGCGTTTTGATTTTAAATCCCATGCAATTTCTGTGTTTCATCGTCAATAAGAAGGTCCAAGGGATACAGTAAACCTGAAGTGAAGCATCGGAATCTAAAACTGGACTCACAGGAGATGTTCAAATCATAGAAAATGAGATTGTCAGTCCTCTTGTACTTAAGTCGCCATTGTGATTTTTGTATTAAATTCGGATGCAATTTCTGTGTTTCATCGTCAATAAGAAGGTCCACGGGATACAGTAAACCTGAAGTGAAGCATCGGAATCTAAAACTGGACTCACAGGAGAGATTCAAATCATAGAAAGTTAGAGTGTCAGTCCTCTTGTACTTAAGTCGGTATTGTACCTTTTGTATTAAAGTAGGATGCAAACTCTGTGTTTCATCATCAATTAGAAGGTCCAAGGGATACAGTAAACCTGAAGTGAAGCATCGGAATCTAAAACTGGACTCACAGGAGAGGTTCAAATCATAGAATGTGAGAGTGTCAGTACTCTTGTACTTAAGACAGCATTGTGCCTTTTGAATATAATTCCGATGCAATTTCTGTGTTTCATCATCAATAAGAAGGTGCAAGGTATACAGTAATCCTGGAGTGAAGCATCGGAATCTAAATCTGACCTCAAAGGAGAGGTTCGAATCATAGAAAGTGAGAGTGTCTGTCCTCTTGTACTTAAGTCGGCATTGTGCCATTTGTATTAAATTCGGATGCAATTTCTGTGTTTCATCATCAATAAGAAGGTCCAAGGGATACTGTAAACCTGAAGTGAAGCATCTGAATCTAAAACTGGACTCACACGAGAGGTTCAAATCATAGAAAGTTAGAGTGTCAGTACTCTTGTACCTAAGTCGGCATTGTGCCTTTTGAATTTAATTCCGATGCTATTTCTGTGTTTCATTGTCAATAAGAACATCCAAGGGATACAGTAAACCTGAAGTGAGGCATCGGAATCTAAAACTGGACTCACAGGTGAGGTTCAAATCATAGAGAATTAGAATGTCACTCCTCTTGTACTTAAGTCGGCATTGTGCCTTTTGTATTAAATTCGGATGCAATTTCTATGTTTCATCGTCAATAAGAAGGCGCAAAGTATACAGTAAACCTGAAGTGAAGCATCGGAATCTAAAACTGGATTCACAGGAGAGGTTCAAATCATAGAATGTGAGAGTGTCAGTCCTCTTGTACTTAAGTCGACATTGTGCCATTTGTATTAAATTCGGATGCAATATCTGTGTTTCATCGTCAATAAGAAGGTCCAAGGGATACAGTAAACCTGAAGTGATGCATCGGAATCTAAAACTGGACTCACAGGAGAGGTTCAAATCATAGAAAGTTAGAGTGTCAGTCCTGTTTTACTTAAGTCGGCATTGTGCCTTTTGAATTTAATTCCGATGCTATTTCTGTGTTTCATTGTCAATAAGAAGGTCCAAGGGATACAGTAAACCTGACGTGAATCATCGGAATCTAAAACTGGACTCACAGGGTGAGGTTCAAATCATAGAAAGTTAGAATGTCATTCCTCTTGTACTTAAGTCGGCGTTGTGCCTTTTGTATTACATTCGGATGCAATTTCTGTGTTTCATCGTCAATAAGAACGTGCAAGGTATACAGTAAACCCTAAGTGAAGCATCGTAATCTACAACTGGACTCACAGGAGAGGTTCAAATCATAGAAAGTGAGAGTGTCAGTCCTCTTGTACTTAAGTTGCCATTGTGCCTTTTGTATCAAATTCGGATGCAATTTTTGTGTTTCATCGTCAATAAGAAGGTCCAAGGGATACAGTAAACCTGAAGTGAAACATCGGAATCCAAAACTGGACTCACAGGAGAGGTTCAAATCATAGAAAGTTAGAGTGTCAGTCCTCTTGTATTTAAGTCGGCATTGTGCCACTTGTATTAAATTCGGATGCAAACTCTGTGTTTCATCGTCAATAAGAAGGTCCATAGGATACAGTAAACCTGAAGTGAAGCATCGGAACCAAAAACTGGACTCACAGGTGAGATTCAAATCATAGAAAGTTAGAGTGTCACTCCTCTTGTACTTAAGTCGGCATTGTGCCATTTGTATTAAGTTCCGATGCAATTTCTATGTTTCATCGTCAATAAGAAAGCGCAAGGCATACAGTAAACCTGAATTGAAGCATCGGAATTTAAAACCGGTCTCACAGGAGAGGTTCAAATCATAGAAAGTGAGAGTGTCAGTCCTCTTATACTTAAGTCGCCATTGTGCATTTTGTATTAAATTTGGATGCAATTTTTGTGTTTCATCGTCAATAAGAAGGTCCTAGGGATACAGTAAACCTGAAGTGAAGCATCGGAATCCAAAACTGGACTCACAGGACAGGTTCATATCATAGAAAGTTAGTGTGTCAGTCCTCTTGTACTTAAGTCGGCATTGTGCCTTTTGTATCAAATTCGGATGCAAACTCTGTGTTTCATCGTCAATAAGAAGGTCCAAGGGATACAGTACACCTGAAGTGAAGCATCGGAATCTAAAACCGGACTCACAGGAGAGGTTCAAATCATAGAAAGTTAGATTGTCAGTCCTCTTGTACTTAAGTCGGCATTGTGCCTTTTGAATTTAATTCCGATGCAATTTCTGTGTTTCATCGCCCATAAGAAGGTCCAAGGGATACAGTAAACCTGAAGTGAATCAGCGGAATCTAAAACTGGACTCACAGGAGAGGTTCAAATCATAGAAAGTGAGAGTGTCAGTCCTCTTGTACTTAAGTCGGCATTGTGCGTTTTGAATTTAAATCCGATGCAATTTCTGTGTTTCATCGTCAATAAGAAGGTCCAAGGGATACAGTAAACCTGAAATGAAGCATCGGAATCTAAAACTGGACTCCCAGGAAATGTTCAAATCATAGAAAGTGAGATTGTCAGTCCTCTTGTACTTAAGTCGCCATTGTGATTTTTGTATTAAATTCGGATGCAATTTCTGTGTTTCATCGTCAATAAGAAGGTCCAAGGGATACAGTAAACCTGAAGTGAAGCATCGGAATCTAAAACTAGACTCACAGGAGACGTTCAAATCATAGAAAGTTAGAGTGTCAGTCCTCTTGTACTTAAGTCGGTATTGTACCTTTTTGTATTAAATTCGGATGAAAACTCTGTGTTTCATCATCAATTAAAAGGTGCAAGGGATACAGTAAACCTGAAGTGAAGCATCGGAATCTAAAACTGGACTCACAGGAGAGGTTCAAATCATAGAAAGTGAGAGTGTCAGTCCTCTTGTACTTAAGACGGCATTGTGCTTTTTCAATTTAATTCCGATGCAATTTCTGTGTTTCATCATCAATAAGAAGGTGCAAGATATACAGTAATCCTGGAGTGAAGCATCAGAATCTAAATCTGACCTCAAAGGAGAGGTTTGAATCATAGAAAGTGAGAGTGTCTGTCCTCTTGTACTTAAGTCGGCATTGTGCCATTTGTATTAAATTCGGATGCAATTTCTGTATTTCATCGTCAATAAGAAGGTACAAGGGATATTGTAAACCTGAAGTGAAGCATCGGAATCTAAAACTGGACTCACACGAGAGGTTCAAATCATAGAAAGTTAGAGTGTCAGTCCTCTTGTACCTAAGTCGGCATTGTGCCTTTTGAATTTAATTCCGATGCTATTTCTGTGTTTCATTGTCAATATGAAGATCCAAGGGATACAGTAAACCTGAAGTGAAGCATCGGAATCTAAAACTGGACTCACAGGAGAGGTTCAAATCATAGATAGTTAGAATGTCACTCCTCTTGTACTTAAGTCGACATTGTGCCATTTGTATTAAATTCGGATGCAATTTCTGTGTTTCATCGTCAATAAGAAGGTCCAAGGGATACAGTAAACCTGAAGTGAAGCTTCGGAATCTAAAACTGGACTCACAGGAGAGGTTCAAATCATAGAAAGTGAGAGTGTCAGTCCTCTTCTACTTAGGTCGGCATTGTGCCTTTTCAATTTAATTCCGATGCAATTTCTGTGTTTCATCGTCAATAAGAAGGTCCATAGGATACAGTAAACCTGAAGTGAAGCATCGGAATCAAAAACTGGACTCACAGGTGAGATTCAAATCATAGAAAGTTAGAGTGTCACTCCTCTTGTACTTAAGTCGGTTTTGTGCCTTTTGTATTAAATTTGTATGCAATTTCTGTGTTTCATCATCAATAAGAAGGTCCAAGGGATACAGTAAACATTAAGTGAAGCATCGGAATCAAAAACTGGACTCGCAGGAGAGGTTCAAATCATAGAATGTCAGAGTGTCAGTCCTCTTTTACTTAAGTCGGCATTGTGCCTTTTGTATTAAATTCCGATGCAATTTCTGTGTTTCATCGTCAATAAGAAGGTCCAAGGGATACAGTAAACCTGAAGTGAAGCATCAGAATCTAAAAGTGGACTCACAGGAGAGGTTCAAATCATAGAAAGTTTGAGTGTCAGTCCTCATTTACTTAAGTCGGCATTGTGCCTTTTGTATTAAATTCCGATGCAATTTCGGTGTTTCATCGTCAATCAGAAGGTGCAAGGTATACAGTAAACCAAAAGTGAAGCATCGGAATCTGTAACTGGACTCACAGGAGAGGTTCAAATCATAGAAAGTGAGAGTGTCAGTCCTCTTGTACTTAAGTCGGCATTGTTAAATTTGTATTAAAAACGGATGCGATTTCTGTGTTTCATCGTCAATAAGAAGGTCCGAGGGATACAGTAAACCTGAAGTGAAGCATCGGAATCTAAAGCTTTCCTCACAGGAGAGGTTCGAATCATAGAAAGTGAGAGTGTCAGCCCTCTTGTACTTAAGGGGGCATTGTGCCATTTGTATTGAATTCGGATGCAATTTCTGTGTTTCATCGTCAATAAGAAGGTCAAAGGGATGCAGTAAACCTGAGGGGAAGCATCGGCATCTAAAACTGGACTCACAGGAGAGGTTCAAATCATAGAAAGTGAGAGTGTCAGTCCTCTTATACTTAAGTCGCCATTGTGCATTTTGTATTAAATTCGGATGCAATTTTTGTGTTTCATCGTCAATAAGAAGGTCCAAGGGATAGAGTAAACCTGAAGTGAAGCATCGGAATCCAAAACTGGACTCACAGGACAGGTTCATATCATAGAAAGTTAGAATGTCACTCCTCTTGTACTTGAGTCGACATTGTGCCATTTGTATTAAATTCGGATGCAATTTCTGTGTTTCATCGTCAATAAGAAGGTCCAAGGGATACAGTAAACCTGAAGTGAAGCTTCGGAATCTAAAACTGGACTCACAGGAGAGGTTCAAATCATAGAAAGTGAGAGTGTCAGTCCTCTTCTACCTAGGTCGGCATTGTGCCTTTTGAATTTAATTCCGATGCAATTTCTGTGTTTCATCGTCAATAAGAAGGTCCATAGGATACAGTAAACCTGAAGTGAAGCACCGGAATCAAAAACTGGACTCACAGGTGAGATTCAAATCATAGAAAGTTAGAGTGTCACTCCTCTTGTACTTAAGTCGGTTTTGTGCCTTTTGTATTAAATTTGTATGCAATTTCTGTGTTTCATCATCAATAAGAAGGTCCAAGGGATACAGTAAACATTAAGTGAAGCATCGGAATCATAAACTGTACTCGCAGGAGAGGTTCAAATCATAGAATGTCAGAGTGTCAGTCCTCTTTTACTTAAGTCGGCATTGTGCCTTTTGTATTAAATTCCGTTGCAATTTCTGTGTTTCATCGTCAATAAGAAGGTCCAAGGGATACAGTAAACCTGAAGTGAAGCATCAGAATCTAAAACTGGACTCACAGGAGAGGTTCAAATCATAGAAAGTTTGAGTGTCAGTCCTCATTTACTTAAGTCGGCATTGTGCCTTTTGTATTAAATTCCGATGCAATTTCGGTGTTTCATCGTCAATCAGAAGGTGCAAGGTATACAGTAAACCAGAAGTGAAGCATCGGAATCTAAAACTGGACTCACAGGAGATGTTCAAATCATAGAAAGTGAGAGTGTCAGTCCTCTTGTACTTAAGTCGGCATTATTAAATTTGTATTAAAAACGGATGCGATTTCTGTGTTTCATCGTCAATAAGAAGGTCCGAGGATACAGTAAACCTGAAGTGAAGCATCGGAATCTAAAGCTTTCCTCACAGGAGAGGTTCGAATCATAGAAAGTGAGAGTGTCAGCCCTCTTGTACTTAAGGGGGCATTGTGCCATTTGTATTGAATTCGGATGCAATTTCTGTGTTTCATCGTCAATAAGAAGGTCCAAGGGATGCAGTAAACCTGAGGGGAAGCATCGGCATCTAAAACTGGACTCACAGGAGAGGTTCAAATCATAGAAAGTGAGAGTGTCAGTCCTCTTATACTTAAGTCGCCATTGTGCATTTTGTATTAAATTCGGATGCAATTTTTGTGTTTCATCGTCAATAAGAAGGTCCAAGGGATAGAGTAAACCTGAAGTGAAGCATCGGAATCCAAAACTGGACTCACAGGACAGGTTCATATCATAGAAAGTTAGTGTGTCAGTCCTCTTGTACTTAAGTCGGCATTGTGCCTTTTGTATTAAATTCGGATGCAAACTCTGTGTTTCATCGTCAATAAGAAGGTCCAAGGGATACAGTAAACCTGAAGTGAAGCATCGGAATCTAAAACTGGACTACAGGAGATGTTCAAATCATAGAAAGTGAGATTGTCAGTCCTCTTGTACTTAAGTCGCCATTGTGATTTTTGTATTAAATTCGGATGCAATTTCTGTGTTTCATCGTCAATAAGAAGGTCCAAGGGATACAGTAAACCTGAAGTGAAGCATCGGAATCTAAAACTAGACTCACAGGAGAGGTTCAAATCATAGAAAGTTAGAGTGTCAGTCCTCTTGTACTTAAGTCGGTATTGTACCTTTTGTATTAAATTCGGATGCTAACTCTGTGTTTCATCATCAATTAGAAGGTGCAAGGGATACAGTAAACCTGAAGTGAAGCATCGGAATCTAAAACTGGACTCACAGGAGAGGTTCAAATCATAGAAAGTGAGAGTGTCAGTCCTCTTGTACGTAAGACGGCATTGTGCCTTTTGAATTTAATTATGATGCAATTTCTGTGTTTCATCATCAATAAGAAGGTGCAAGGTATACAGTAATCCTGGAGTGAAGCATCGGAATCTAAATCTGACCTCAAAGGAGAGGTTCGAATCATAGAAAATGAGAGTGTCTGTCCTCTTGTACTTAAGTCGGCATTGTGCCATTTGTATTAAATTCGGATGCAATTTCTGTGTTTCATCGTCAATAAGAAGGTCCAAGGGATACTGTTAACCTGAAGTGAAGCATCGGAATCTAAAACTGGACTCACACGAGAGGTTCAAATCATAGAAAGTTAGAGTGTCAGTCCTCTTTTACTTAAGTCGGCATTGTGCCTTTTGAATTTAATTCCGATGCTATTTCTGTGTTTCATTGTCAATATGAAGATCCAAGGGATACAGTAAACCTGAAGTGAAGCATCGGAATCTAAAACAGGACTCTCAGGAGAGGTTCAAATCATAGAAAGTTAGAATGTCACTCCTCTTGTACTTAAGTCGGCATTGTGCCTTTTGTATTAAATTCGGATGCAATTTCTGTGTTTCATCGTCAATAAGAAGGCCCAAGGTATACAGTAAACCTGAAGTGAAGCATCGGAATCTAAAACTGGATTCACAGGTGAGGTTCAAATCATAGAAAGTGAGAGTGTCAGTCCTCTTGTACTTAAGTCGACATTGTGCCATTTGTATTAAATTCGGATGCAATATCTGTGTTTCATCGTCAATAAGAAGGTCCAAGGGATACAGTAAACCTGAAGTGAAGCATCGGAATCTAAAACTGGACTCACATTAGAGGTTCAAATCATAGAAAGTTAGAGTGTCAGTCCTCTTTTACTTAAGTCGGCATTGTGCCTTTTGAATTTAATTCCGATGCTATTTCTGTGTTCCATTGTCAATAAGAAGGTCCAAGGGATACAGTAAGCCTGAAGTGAAGCATCGGAATCTAAAACAGGACACACAGGAGAGGTTCTAATCATAGAAAGTTAGAATGTCAGTCCTCTTGTACTTAAGTCGGCATTGTGCCTTTTGTATTACATTCGGATGCAATTTCTGTGTTTCATCGTCAATACGAACGTGCAAGGTATACAGTAAACCTGAAGTGAAGCAACGTAATCTACAACTGGACTCACAGGAGAGGTTCAAATCATAGAAAGTGAGAGTGTCAGTCCTCTTGTACTTAAGTCGCCATTGTGCCTTTTGTATTAAAATCGGATGCAATTTCTGTGTTTCATCGTCAATAAGAAGGTCCAAGGGATACAGTAAACCTGAAGTGAAGCATCGGAATCTAAAACTGGACTCACAGGAAAGGTTCAATTCATAGAAAGAGAGAGTGTCAGTCCTCTTGTACTTATGTCGGCATTGTGGCATTTGTATCAAATTCGGATGCATTTTCTGTGTTTCATCGTCAATAAGAAGGTCCAAGGGATACATTAAACCTGAAGTGAAGCATCGGAATGTAAAACTGAAGTCTCAGGAGAGGTTCAAATCATAGAATGTGAGAGTGTCAGTTCTTTTCTACTTAGGTCGGCGTTGTGCCTTTTCAATTTAATTCCTATGCAATTTCTGTGTTTCATCGTCAATAAGAAGGTCCAAAGGATACAGTAAAACTTAAGTGAAGCATCGGAATCTGAAACTGGACTCACAGGAGAGATTCAAATCATAGAAAGTTAGAGTGTCTCTCCTCTTGTACCTAATTCGGTATTGTGCCTTTTGTATTAAATTCCGATGCATTTTGTGTGTTTCATCGTCAATAAGAAGGTCCAAGGGATACAGTAAACCTGAAGTGAAGCATCGTAATCTAAAACTGGACTCACAGGAGAGGTTGAAATCATAGAAAGTGAGAGTGTCAGTCCTCTTGTACTTAAGTCGGCATTGTGCCATTTGTATTAAATTCGGGTGCAATTTCTGGGTTTCATCGTCAATAAGAAAGTCCAAGGGGTACAGTAAACCTGAAGTGAAGCATCGGAATCAAAAACTTGACTCACAGGAAAGGTTCAAATCATAGAAAGTGAGAGTGTCAGTCCTCTTGTACTTAAGTCGGCATTGTGGCATTTGTATTAAATTTGGATGCAATTTCTGTGTTTCATCGTCGATAAGAAGGTCCAAGGGATACAATAAACCTGAAGTCAAGCATCGGAATCTAAAACTGGACTCACAGGAGAGGTTCAATTTAGAAAGTTAGAGTGTCACTCCTCTTGTACTTGAGTCGGTATTGTGCCTTTTGTATTAAATTCGGGTGCAATTTCTGTGTGTCATCGTCAATAAGAAGGTCCAAAGCATACAGTAAAACTGAAGTGAAGCATCGGACTCTAAAACTGGACTCACAGGAGAGGTTCAAATCAAAGAAAGTTAGAATGTCAGTCCTCTTGTACTTAAGTCGGCATTGTGATTCTTGTATTAAATTCGGATGCAATTTCTGTGTTTCATCGTCAATAAGAAGGTGCAAGGTATACAGTAAACCTGAAGTGAAGCATCGGAATCTAAAACTGGACTCACAGGAAAGGTTCAAATCATAGAAATGGAGAGTGTCAGTCCTCTTGTACTTATGTCGGCATTGTGGCATTTGTATCAAATTCGGATGCATTTTCTGTGTTTCATCGTCAACAAGAAGGTCCAAGGGATACATTAAACCTGAAGTGAAGCATCGGAATCTGAAACTGGACTCACAGGAGTGGTTCAAATCTTAGAAAGTTAGTGTGTCAGTCCTCTTGTACTTAACGCGGTATTGTACCTTTTGTATTAAATTCGGATGCAAACTCTGTGTTTCATCATCAATTAGAAGGTCCAAGGGATACAGTAAACCTGAAGTGAAGCATCGGAATCTAAAACTGGACTCACAGGAGAGGTTCAAATCATAGAAAGTGAGAGTGTCATTCCTCTTGTACTTAAGACGGCATTGTGCCTTTTGAATTTAATTCCGATGCAATTTCTGTGTTTCATCATCAATAAGAAGGTGCAGGGTATACAGTAATCCTGGAGTGACACATCGGTATCTAAAACTGGACTCACACGATAGGTTCGAATCATAGAAAGTTAGAAAGTCAGTCCTCTTGTACCTAAGTCGGCATTGTGCCTTTTGAATTTAATTCCGATGCTATTTCTGTGTTTCATTGTCAATATGAAGATCCAAGGGATACAGTAAACCTGAAGTGAAGCATCGGATCTAAAACTGGACTCACAGGAGAGGTTCAAATCATAGAATGTGAGAGTGTCAGTTCTTTTCTACTTAGGTCGGCATTGCGCCTTTTCAATTTAATTCCGATGCAATTTCTGTGTTTCATCGTCAATAAGAAGGTCCAAAGGATACAGTAAAACTTAAGTGAAGCATCGGAATCTAAATCTGACCTCACAGGAGAAGTTCGAATCATGGAAAGTGAGAGTGTCAGTGCTCTTGTATTTAAGTCGGCATTGTGCCATTTGTATTATATTCGGATGCAATTTCTGTGTTTCATCGTCAATAAGAAGGTCCAAGGGATACAGTAAACCTGAAGTGAACAATCGGAATCTAAAACTGGACTCACAGGAGAGGTTGAAATCATAGAAAGTTAGAGTGTCAGTCCTCTTTTACTTAAGTCGGCATTGTGCCTTTTGAATATAATTCCGATGCTATTTCTGTGTTTCATTGTCAATGAGAAGGTCCAAGGGATACAGTAAACCTGAAGTGAAGCATCGGAATCTAAAACAGGACTCACAGAAGAAGTTCTAATCATAGAAAGTTAGAATGTCTGTCCTCTTGTACTTAAGTCGGCATTGTGCCTTTTGTATTAAATTCGGATGCAATTTCTGTGTTTCATCGTCCATAAGAAGGTCCAAGGGATACAGTAAACCTGAAGTGAACCATCGGAATCTAAAACTGGACTCACAGGAGATGTTCAAATCATAGAAAGTGAGATTGTCAGTCCTCTTGTACTTAAGTCGCCATTGTGATTTTTGTATTAAAATCGGATGCAATTTCTGTGTTTCATCGTCAATAAGAAGGTCCAATTGATACAGTAAACCTGAAGTGAAGCATCGGAATCTAAAACTGGACTCACAGGAGAGGTTCAAATCATAGAAAGTTAGAGTGTCAGTCGTCTTGTACTTAACGCGGTATTGTACCTTTTGTATTAAATTCGGATGCAAACTCTGTGTTTCATCATCAGTTAGAAGGTCCAAGGGATACAGTAAACTTGAAGTGAAGCTTCGGAATCTAAAACTGGACTCACAGGAGAGGTTCAAATCATAGAAAGTGAGAGTGTCGGTCCTCTTCTACTTAGGTCGGCATTGTGCCTTTTGAATTTAATTCCGATGCAATTTCTGTGTTTCATCGTCAATAAGAAGGTTCATAGGATACAGTAAACCTGAAGTGAAGCATCGGAATCAAAAACTGGACTCACAGGTGAGATTCAAATCATAGAAAGTTAGAGTGTCACTCCTCTTGTACTTAAGTCGGTTTTGTGCCTTTTGTATTAAATTTGTATGCAAGTTCTGTGTTTCATCATCAATAAGAAGGTCCAAGGGATAGAGTAAACCTGAATCGACGCATCGGAATCCAAAACTGGACTCACAGGACAGGTTTATATCATACAAAGTTAGTGTGTCAGTCCTCTTGTACTTAAGTCGGCATTGTGCCTTTTGTATTAAATTCGGATGCAAACTCTGTGTTTCATCGTCAGTAAGAAGGTCCAAGGGATACAGTAAATCTGAAGTGAAGCATCGGAATCTAAAACCGGACTCACAGGAGAGTTTCAAATCATAGAAAGTTAGATTGTCAGTCCTCTTGTACTTAAGTCGGCATTGTGCCTTTTGAATTTAATTCCGATGCAATTTCTGTGTTTCATCGTCCATAAGAAGGTCCAAGGAATACAGTAAACCTGAAGTGAAGCATCGGAATCTAAAACTGGACTCACAGGAGAGTTTCAAATCATAGAAAGTGAGAGTGTCAGTCCTCTTTAACTTAAGTCGGCATTGTGCGTTTTGAATTTAAATCCGATGCAATTTCTGTGTTTCATCGTCAATAAGAAGGTCCAAGGGATACAGTAAACCTGAAGTGAAGCATCGGAATCTAAAACTAGACTCACAGGAGAGGTTCAAATCATAGAAAGTTAGAGTGTCAGTCCTCTTGTACTTAAGTCGGTATTGTAACTTTTGTATTAAATTCGGATGCAAACTCTGTGTTTCATCATCAATTAGAAGGTGCAAGGGATACAGTAAACCTGAAGTGAAGCATCGGAATCTAAAACTGGACTCACAGGAGAGGTTCAAATCATAGAAAGTGAGAGTGTCAGTCCTCTTGTACGTAAGACGGCATTGTGCCTTTTGAATTTAATTCCGATGCAATTTCTGTGTTTCATCATCAATAAGAAGGTGCAAGGTATACAGTAATCCTGGAGTGAAGCATCGGAATCTAAATCTGACCTCAAAGGAGAAGTTCGAATCATAGAAAATGAGAGTGTCTGTCCTCTTGTACTTAAGTCGGCATTGTGCCATTTGTATTAAATTCGGATGCAATATCTGTGTTTCATCGTCAATAAGAAGGTCCAAGGGATACAGTAAACCTGAAGTGAAGCATCGGAATCTAAAACTGGACTCACAGGAGAGGTTCAAATCATAGAAAGTTAGAGTGTCAGTCCTCTTTTACTTAAGTCGGCATTGTGCCTTTTGAATTTAATTCCGATGCTATTTCTGTGTTCCATTGTCAATAAGAAGGTCCAAGGGATACAGTAAACCTGAAGTGAAGCATCGGAATCTAAAACAGGACACACAGGAGTGGTTCTAATCATAGAAAGTTGGAATGTCAGTCCTCTTGTACTTAAGTCGGCATTGTGCCTTTTGTATTACATTCGGATGCAATTTCTGTGTTTCATCGTCAATACGAACGTGCAAGGTATACAGTAAACCGAAGTGAAGCAACGTAATCTACAACTGGACTCACAGGAGAGGTTCAAATCATAGAAAGTGAGAGTGTCAGTCCTCTTGTACTTAAGTCGCCATTGTGCCTTTTGTATTAAATTCGGATGCAATTTCTGTGTTTCATCGTCAATAAGAAGGTCCAAGGGATACAGTAAACCTGAAGTGAAGCATCGGAATCTAAAACTGGACTCACAGGAAAGGTTCAAGTCATAGAAAGAGAGAGTGCCAGTCATCTTGTACTTATGTCGGCATTGTGGCATTTGTATCAAATTCGGATGCATCTTCTGTGTTTCATCGTCAAAAAGAAGGTCCAACGGATACATTAAACCTGAAGTGAAGCATCGGAATGTAAAACTAAAGTCACAGGAGAGGTTCAAATCATAGAATGTGAGATTGTCAGTTCTTTTCTACTTAGGTCGGCATTGTGCCTTTTCAATTTAATTCCGATGCAATTTCTGTGTTTCATCGTCAATAAGAAGGTCCAAAGGATACAGTAAAACTTAAGTGAAGCATCGCATTCTGAAACTGGACTCACAGGAGAGATTCAAATCATAGAAAGTTAGAGTGTCTCTCCTCTTGTACCTAATTCGGTATTGTGCCTTTTGTATTAAATTCCGATGCATTTTGTGTGTTTCATCGTCAATAAGAAGGTCCAAGGGATACAGTAAACCTGAAGTGAAGCATCGGAATCTAAAACTGGACTCACAGGAGAGGTTGAAATCATAGAAAGTGAGAGTGTCAGTCCTCTTGTACTTAAGTCGGCATTGTGCCATTTGTATTAAATTCGGGTGCAATTTCTGGGTTTCATCGTCAATAAGAAAGTCCAAGGGGTACAGTGAACCTGAAGTGAAGCATTGGAATCAAAAACTTGACTCACAGGAAAGGTTCAAATCATAGAAAGTGAGAGTGTCAGTCCTCTTGTACTTAAGTCGGCATTGTGGCATTTGTATTAAATTTGGATGCAATTTCTGTGTTTCATCGTCAATAAGAAGGTCCAAGGGATACAATAAACCTGAAGTCAAGCATCGGAATCTAAAACTGGACTCACAGGACAGGTTCAAATCATAGAAAGTTAGAGTGTCACTCCTCTTGTACTTGAGTCGGTATTGTGCCTTTTGTATTAAATTCGGGTGCAATTTCTGTGTGTCATCGTCAATAAGGAGGTCCAAAGCATACAGTAAACCTGAAGTGAATCATCGGACTCTAAAACTGGACTCACAGGAGAGGTTCAAATCATAGAAAGTTAGAATGTCAGTCCTCTTGTACTTAAGTCGGCATTGTGCCTCTTGTATTAAATTCGGATGCAATTTCTGTGTTTCATCGTCAATAAGAAGGTGCAAGGTATACAGTAAACCTGAAGTGAAGCATCGGAATCTAAAACTGGACTCACAGGAAAGTTCAAATCATAGAAATGGAGAGTGTCAGTCCTCTTGTACTTATGTCGGCATTGTGGCATTTGTAACAAATTCGGATGCATTTTCTGTGTTTCATCGTCAACAAGAAGGTCCAAGGGATACATTAAACCTGAAGTGAAGCATCGGAATCTGAAACTGGACTCACAGGAGAGGTTCAAATCTTAGAAAGTTAGTGTGTCAGTCCTCTTGTACTTAAGTCGGCATTGTGCCTTTTGTATTAAATTCGGATGCAAACTCTGTGATTCATCGTCAGTAAGAAGGTCCAAGGGATACAGTAAACCTGAAGTGAAGCATTGGAATCTAAAACTGGACTCACAGGAGATGTTCAAATCATAGAAAGTGAGATTGTCTGTCCTGTTGTACTTAAGTCGCCATTGTGATTTTTGTATTAAATTCGGATGCAATTTCTGTAATTCATCGTCAATAAGAAGGTCCAAGGGATACAGTAAACCTGAAGTGAAGCATCGGAAACTAAAACTGGACTCACAGGAGAGCTTCAAACCATAGAAAGTTAGAGTGTCAGTCCTCTTGTACTTAACGCGGTATTGTACCTTTTGTATTAAATTCGTATGCAAACTCTGTGTTTCATCATCAATTAGAAGGTCCAAGGGATACAGTAAACCTGAAGTGAAGCATCGGAATCTAAAACTGGACTCACAGGAGAGGTTCAAATCATAGAAAGTGAGAGTGTCAGTCCTCTTGTACTTAAGACGGCATTGTGCCTTTTGAATTTAATTCCGATGCAATTTCTGTGTTTCATCATCAATAAGAAGGTGCAGGGTATACAGTAATCCTGGAGTGACACATCGGAATCTAAAACTGGACTCACACGATAGGTTCGAATCATAGAAAGTTAGAAAGTCAGTCCTCTTGTACCTAAGTCGGCATTGTGCCTTTTGAATTTAATTCCGATGCTATTTCTGTGTTTCATTGTCAATATGAAGATCCAAGGGATACAGTACACCTGAAGTGAAGCATCGGATCTAAAACTGGACTCACAGGAGAGGTTCAAATCATAGAATGTGAGAGTGTCAGTTCTTTTCTACTTTGGTCGGCATTGCGCCTTTTCAATTTAATTCCGATGCAATTTCTCTGTTTCATCGTCAATAAGAAGGTCCAAAGGATACAGTAAAACTTAAGTGAAGCATCGGAATCTGAAACTGGACTCACAGGAGAGATTCAAATCATAGGAAGTTAGAGTGTCAGTCCTCTTGTACTTAAGTCGGCATTGTACCTTTTGTATTAAATTCAGATGCAAACTCTTTGTTTCATCGTCAATTAGAAGGTCCAAGGGATACAGTAAATCTCAAGTGAAGCATCGGAATCTAAAACTGGACTCACAGGAGAGGTTCAAATCAGAGAAAGTGAGAGTTTCAGTCCTCCTGTACTTAAGTCGGAATTGTGCCTTTTGAATTTAATTCCGAAGCAAATTCTGTGTTTCATCGTCAATAAGAAGGTGCAAGGTATACAGTAAACCTGAAGTGAAGCATCGGAATCTAAATCTGACCTCACTGGAGAAGTTCGAATCATGGAAAGTGAGAGTGTCAGTGCTCTTGTATTTAAGTCGGCATTGTGCCATTTGTATTATATTCGGATGCAATTTCCGTGTTTCATCGTCAATAAGAAGGTCCAAGGGATACAGTAAACCTGAAGTGAACAATCGGAATCTAAAACTGGACTCACAGGAGAGGTTGAAATCATAGAAAGTTAGAGTGTCAGTCCTCTTTTACTTCAGTCGGCATTGTGCCTTTTGAATATAATTCCGATGCTATTTCTGTGTTTCATTGTCAATGAGAAGGTCCAAGGGATACAGTAATCCTAAAGTGAAGCATCGGAATCTAAAACAGGACTCACAGAAGAAGTTCTAATCATAGAAAGTTAGAATGTCTGTCCTCTTGTACTTAAGTCGGCATTGTGCCTTTTGTATTAAATTCGGATGCAATTTCTGTGTTTCATCGTCAATAAGAAGGTGCAAGGTATACAGTAAACCTGAAGTGAAGCATCGGAATCTAATACTGGACTCACAGGAAAGGTTCAAATCATAGAAATGGAGAGTGTCAGTCCTCTTGTACTTATGTCGGCATTGTGGCATTTGTATTAAATTCGGATGCATTTTCTGTGTTTCATCGTCAATAAGAAGGTCCAAGGGATACATTAAACCTGAAGTGAAGCATCGGAATCTAAAACTGGACTCACAGGAGAGGTTCAAATCATAGAAAGTTAGTGTGTCAGTCCTCTTGGACTTAAGTCGGCATTGTGCCTTTTGTAATAAATTCGGATGCAAACTCTGTGATTCATCGTCAGTAAGAAGGTCCAAGGGATACAGTAAACCTGAAGTGAAGCATCGGAATCTAAATCCGGACTCACAGGAGAGGTTCAAATCATAGATAGTTAGATTGTCAGTCCTCTTGTACTTAAGTCGGCATTGTGCCTTTTGAATTTAATTCCGATGCAATTTCTGTGTTTCATCGTCCATAAGAAGGTCCAAGGGATACAGTAAACCTGAAGTGAACCATCGGAATCTAAAACTGGACTCACAGGAGATGTTCAAATCATAGAAAGTGGGTTGTCAGTCCTCTTGTACATAAGTCGCCATTGTGATTTTTGTATTAAAATCGGACGCAATTTCTGTGTTTCATCGTCAATAAGAAGGTCCAAGGGATACAGTTAACCTGAAGTGAAGCATCGGAATCTAAAACTGGACTCACAGGAGAGGTTCAAATCATAGAAAGTTAGAGTGTCAGTCGTCTTGTACTTAACGCGGTATTGTACCTTTTGTATTAAATTCGGATGCAAACTCTGTGTTTCATCATCAGTTAGAAGGTCCAAGGGATACAGTAAACCTGAAGTGAAGCATCGGAATCTAAAACTGGTCTCACAGGAGAGGTTCAAATCATAGAAAGTGAGAGTGTCAGTCCTCTTGTACCTAAGTCGGCATTGTGCCTTTTGAATTTAATTCCGATGCAATTTCTGTGTTTCATCATCAATAAGAAGGTGCAAGGTATACAGTAATCCTGGAGTGAAGCATCGGAATCTAAATCTGACCTCAAAGGAGAGGTTCGAATCATAGAAAATGAGAGTGTCTGTCCTCTTGTACTTAAGTCGACATTGTGCCATTTGTATTAAATTCGGATGCAATATCTGTGTTTCATCGTCAATAAGAAAGTCCAAGGGATACAGTAAACCTGAAGTGAAGCATCGGAATCTAAAACTGGACTCACAGGAGAGGTTCAAATCATAGAAAGTTAGAGTGTCAGTCCTCTTTTACTTAAGTCGGCATTGTGCCTTTTGAATTTAATTCCGATGCTATTTCTGTTTTTCATTGTCAATAAGAAGGTCCAAGGGATACAGTAAACCTGAAGTGAAGCATCGGAATCTAAAACAGGACACACAGGAGAGGTTCTAATCATAGAAAGTTATAATGTCAGTCCGCTTGTACTTAAGTCGGCATTGTGCCTTTTGTATTACATTCGGATGCAACTTCTGTGTTTCATCGTCAATAAGAACGTGCAAGGTATACAGTAAACCTGAAGTGAAGCATCGTAATCTACAACTGGACTCACAGGAGAGGTTCAAATCAAAGAAAGTGAGAGTGTCAGTCCTCTTGTACTTAAGTCGCCATTGTGCCTTTTGTATTAAATTCGGATGCAATTTCTGTGTTTCATCGACAATAAGAAGGTCCAAGGGATACAGTAAACCTGAAGTGAAGCATCGGAATCCAAAACTGGACTCACAGGAGAGGTTCAAATCATAGAAAGTTAGAGTGTCAGTCCTCTTGTATTTAAGTCGGCATAGTGCCACTTGTATTAAATTCGGATGCAAACTCTGTGTTTCATCGTCCATAAGAAGGTCCAAGGGTTACAGTAAACCTGAAGTGAAGCATCGGAATCTAAAACTGGACTCACAGGAGAGGTTCAAATCATAGAAAGAGAGAGTGTCAGTCCTCTTGTACTTAAGTCGACATTGTGCCATTTGTATTAAATTCGGATGCAATTTCTGTGTTTCATCGTCAATAAGAAGGTCCAAGGGATACAGTGAACCTGAAGTGAAGCATCAGAATCTAAAACTGGACTCACAGGAGAGGTTCAAATCATAGAAAGAGAGAGTGTCAGTCCTCTTGTACTTATGTCGGCATTGTGGCATTTGTATCAAATTCGGATGCATTTTCTGTGTTTCATCGTCAATAAGAAGGTCCAATGGGTAACATTAAACCTGAAGTGAAGCATCGGAATCTAAAACTGAAGTCACAGGAGAGGTTCAAATCATAGAATGTGAGAGTGTCAGTTCTTTTCTACTTAGGTCGGCATTGTGCCTTTTCAATTTAATTCCGATGCAATTTCTGTGTTTCATCGTCAATAAAAAGGTCCAAAGGATACAGTAAAACTTAAGTGAAGCATCGGAATCTGAAACTGGACTCACAGGAGAGATTCAAATCATAGAAAGTTAGAGTGTCTCTCCTCTTGTACCTAATTCGGTATTGTGCCTTTTGTATTAAATTCCGATGCATTTTGTGTGTTTCATCGTCAATAAGAAGGTCCAAGGGATACAGTAAACCTGAAGTGAAGCATCGTAATCTAAAACTGGACTCACAGGAGAGGTTGAAATCATAGAAAGTGAAAGTGTCAGTCCTCTTGTACTTAAGTCGGCATTGTGGCATTTGTATTAAATTTGGATGCAATTTCTGTTTTTCATCGTCAATAAGAAGGTCCAAGGGATACAATAAACCTGAAGTCAAGCATCGGAATCTAAAACTGGACTCACAGGAGAGGTTCAAATCATAGAAAGTTAGAGTGTCACTCCTCTTGTACTTGAGTCGGTATTGTGCCTTTTGTATTAAATTCTGGTGCAATTTCTGTGTGTCATCGTCAATAAGAAGGTCCAAAGGATACAGTAAACCTGAAGTGAAGCATCGGACTCTAAAACTGGACTCAAAGGAGAGGTTCAAATCATAGAAAGTTAGAATGTCAGTCCTCTTGTACTTAAGTCGGCATTGTGCCTCTTGTATTAAATTCGGATGCAATTTCTGTGTTTCATCGTCAATAAGAAGGTGCAAGGTATACAGTAAACCTGAAGTGAAGCATCGGAATCTAAAACTGGACTCACAGGAAAGGTTCAAATCATAGAAATGGAGAGTGTCAGTCCTCTTGTACTTATGTCGGCATTGTGGCATTTGTATCAAATTCGGATGCATTTTCTGTGTTTCATCGTCAATAAGAAGGTCCAAGGGATACAGTAAGCCTGAAGTGAAGCATCGGAATCTGAAACTGGACTCACAGGAGAGGTTCAAATCATAGAAAGTTAGTGTGTCAGTCCTCTTGTACTTAAGTCGGCATTGTGCCTTTTGTATTAAATTCGGATGCAAACTCTGTGATTCATCGTCAGTAAGAAGGTCCAAGGGATACAGTAAACCTGAAGTAAGCTTCGGAATCAAAAACTGGACTCACAGGAGATGTTCAAATCATAGAAAGTGAGATTGTCTGTCCTGTTGTACTTAAGTCGCCATTGTGATTTTTGTATTAAATTCGGATGCAATTTCTGTAATTCATCGTCAATAAGAAGGTCCAGGGGATACAGTAAACCTGAAGTGAAGCATCGGAATCTAAAACTGGACTCACAGGAGAGCTTCAAACCATAGAAAGTTAGAGTGTCAGTCCTCTTGTACTTAACGCGGTATTGTACCTTTTGTATTAAATTCGGATGCAAACTCTGTGTTTCATCATCAATTAGAAGGTCCAAGGGATACAGTAAACCTGAAGTGAAGCATCGGAATCTAAAACTGGACTCACAGGAGAGGTTCAAATCATAGAAAGTGAGAGTGTCAGTCCTCTTGTACTTAAGACGGCATTGTGTCTTTTGAATTTAATTCCGATGCAATTTCTGTGTTTCATCATCAATAAGAAGGTGCAGGGTATACAGTAATCCTGGAGTGACACATCGGAATCTAAAACTGCACGCACACGATAGGTTCGAATCATAGAAAGTTAGAAAGTCAGTCCTCTTGTACCTAAGTCGGCATTGTGCCTTTTGAATATAATTCCGATGCTATTTCTGTGTTTCATTGTCAATGAGAAGGTCCAAGGGATACAGTAAACCTGAAGTGAAGCATCGGAATCTAAAACAGGACTCACAGAAGAAGTTCTAATCATAGAAAGTTAGAATGTCTGTCCTCTTGTACTTAAGTCGGCGTTGTGCCTTTTGTATTAAATTCGGATGCAATTTCTGTGTTTTATCGTCAATAAGAAGGTGCAAGGTATACAGTAAACATGAAGTGAAGCATCGGAATCTAATACTGGACTCACAGGAAAGGTTCAAATCATAGAAATGGAGGGTGTCAGTCCTCTTGTACTTATGTCGGCATTGTGGTATTTGTATAAAATTCGGATGCATTTTCTGTGTTTCATCGTCAATAAGAAGGTCCAAGGGATACATTAAACCTGAAGTGAAGCATCGGAATCTAAAACTGGACTCACAGGAGAGGTTCAAATCATAGAAAGTTAGTGTGTCAGTCCTCTTGTACTTAAGTCGGCATTGTGCCTTTTGTATTAAATTCGGATGCAAACTCTGTGATTCATCGTCAGTAAGAAGGTAAAAGGGATACAGTAAACCTGAAGTGAAGCATCGGAATCTAAATCCGGACTCACAGTAGAGGTTCAAATCGAAGAAAGTTAGATTGTCAGTCCTCTTGTACTTAAGTCGGCATTGTGCCTTTTGAATTTAATTCCGATGCTATTTCTGTGTTTCATTGTCAATATGAAGATCCAATTGATACAGTAAACCCGAAGTGAAGCATCGGAATCTAAAACTGGACTCACAGAAGAAGTTCTAATCATAGAAAGTTAGAATGTCTGTCCTCTTGTACTAAAGACGGCATTGTGCCTTTTGAATTTAATTCAGATGCAATTTCTGTGTTTCATCATCAATAAGAAGGTGCAGGGTATACAGTAATCCTGGAGTGAAGCATCGGAATCTAAAACTGGACTCACACGAGAGGTTCGAATCATAGAAAGTTAGAGTGTCAGTCCTCTTGTACCTAAGTCGGCATTGTGCCTTTTGAATTTAATTCCGATGCTATTTCTGTGTTTCATTGTCAATATGAAGATCCAAGGGATACAGTAAACCCGAAATGAAGCATCGGAATCTAAAACTGGACTCACAGGAGAGGTTCAAATCATAGAAAGTGAGAGTGTCAGTCCTCTTGTACTGAAGTCGCCATTGTGCCTTTTGGTATAAATTCGGATGCAATTTCTGTGTTTCATCGTCATTAAGAAGGTCCAAGGGATACAGTAAACCTGAAGTGAAGCATCGGAATCAAAAACTGGACTCACAGGAGAGGTTCAAATCATAGAAAGTTAGTGTCAGTCCTCTTGTACTTAAGTCGACATTGTGCCATTTGTATTAAATTCGGATGCAATTTCTGTGTTTCATCGTCAATAAGAAGGTCCAAGGGATACAGTAAACCTGAAGTGAAGCATCGGAATCTAAAACTGTACTCACAGGAGAGGTTCAAATCATAGAAAGTTAGAGTGTCAGTCCTCTTTTACTAAAGTCGGCATTGTGCCTTTTGAATTTACTTCCGATGCTATTTCTGTGTTTCATTGTCAATAAGAAGGTCCAAGGGATACAGTAAACCTGAAGTGAAGCATCGGAATCTAAAACAGGACACACAGGAGAGGTTCTAATCATAGAAAGTTAGAATGTCAGTCCTCTTGTACTTAAGTCGGCATTGTGCCTTTTGTATTAAATTCGGATGCAATTTCTGTGTTTCATCGTCAATAAGAAGGTGCTAGGTAGACAGTAAACCTGAAGTGAAGCATCGGAATCTAAAACTGGACTCACAGGAAAGGTTCAAATCATAGAAAGAGAGAGTGTCAGTCCTCTTGTACTTATGTCGGCATTGTGGCATTTGTATCAAATTCGGATGCATTTTCTGAGTTTCATCGTCAATAAGAAGGTTTAAGGGATACATTAAACCTGAAGTGAAGCATCGGAATCTAAAACTGAAGTCACAGGAGAGGTTCAAATCATAGAATGTGAGAGTGTCAGTTCTTTTCTACTTAGGTCAGCATTGTGCCTTTTCAATTTAATTCCGATGCAATTTCTGTGTTTCATCGTCAATAAGAAGTTCCAAAGGATACAGTAAAACTTAAGTGAAGCATCGGAATCTGAAACTGGACTCACAGGAAAGATTCAAATCATAGAAAGTTAGAGTGTCTCTCCTCTTGTACCTAATTCGGTATTGTGCATTTTGTATTAAATTCCGATGCATTTTCTGTGTTTCATCGTCAATAAGAAGGTCCAAGGGATACAGTAAACCTGAAGTGAAGCATCGTAATCTAAAACTGGACTCACAGGAGAGGTTGAAATCATAGAAAGTGAGAGTGTCAGTCCTCTTGTACTTAAGTCGGCATTGTGCCATTTGTATTAAATTCGGGTGCAATTTCTGGGTTTCATCGTCAATAAAAAGGTCCAAGGGGTACAGTAAACCTGAAGTGAAGCATCGGAATCAAAAACTTGACTCACAGGAGAGGTTCAAATCATAGAAAGTGAGAGTGTCAGTCCTCTTGTACTTAAGTCGGCATTGTGGCTTTTGTATTAAATTTGGATGCAATTTCTGTGTTTCATCGTCAATAAGAAGGTCCAAGGGATACAATAAACCTGAAGTCAAGCATCGGAATCTAAAACTGGACTCACAGGAGAGGTTCAAATCATAGAAAGTTAGATTGTCACTCCTCTTGTACTTGAGTCGGTATTGTGCCTTTTGTATTAAATTCGGGTGCAATTTCTGTGTGTCATCGTCAATAAGAAGGTCCAAGGGATACAGTAAACCTGAAGTGAAGCATCGGAATCTAAAACTGGACTCACAGGAGAGGTTCAAATCATAGAAAGTTAGAGTGTCAGTCCTCTTTTACTTAAGTCGGCATTGTGCCTTTTGAATTTAATTCCGATGCTATTTCTGTGTTTCATTGTCAATAAGAAGGTCCAAGGGATACAGTAAACCTGAAGTGAAGCATCGGAATCTAAAACTGGACTCACAGGAGAGGTTCTAATCATAGAAAGTTAGAATGTCATTCCTCTTGTACTTAAGTCGGCATTGTGCCTTTTGTATTACATTCGGATGCAATTTCTCTGTTTCATCGTCAATAAGAACGTGCAAGGTATACAGCAAACCTGAAGTGAAGCATCATAATCTAAAACTGGACTCACAGGAGAGGTTCAAATCATAGAAAGTGAGAGACTCAGTCCTCTTGTACTTAAGTCGCCATTGTGCCTTTTGTATTAAATTCGGATGCAATTTCTGTGTTTCATCGTCAATAAGAAGGTCCAAGGGATACAGTAAACCTGAAGTGAAGCATCGTAATCTAAAACTGGACTCACAGGAGAGGTTCAAATCATAGAAAGTGAGAGTGTCAGTCCTCTTTTACTTAAGTCGGCATTGTGCCTTTTGAATATAATTCTGATGCTATTTCTGTGTTTCATTGCCAATGAGAAGGTCCAAGGGATACAGTAAACCTGAAGTGAAGCATCGGAATCTAAAACAGGACTCACAGGAGAGGTTCTAATCATAGAAAGTTAGAATGTCTGTCCTCTTGTACTTAAGTCGGCACTGTGCCTTTTGTATTAAATTCGGATGCAATTTCTGTGTTTCATCGTCAATAAGAAGGTGCACGGTATACAGTAAACCTGAAGGGAAGCATCGGAATCTAAAACTGGACTTACAGGAAAGGTTCAAATCATAGAAATGGAGAGTGTCAGTCCTCTTGTACTTATGTCGGCATTGTGGCATTTGTATCAAATTCGGATACAAACTCTGTGATTCATCGTCAGTAAGAAGGTCCAAGGGATACAGTAAACCTGAAGTGAAGCATCGGAATCTAAAACCGGACTCACAGGAGAGGTTCAAATCATAGAAAGTTAGATTGTCAGTCCTCTTGTACTTAAGTCGGCATTGTGCCTTTTGAATTTAATTCCGATGCAATTTCTGTGTTTCATCGTCCATAAGAAGGTCCAAGGGATACAGTAAACCTGAAGTGAAGCATCAGAATCTAAAACTGGACTCACAGGAGACGTTCAAATCATAGACAGTGAGATTGTCAGTCCTCTTCTACTTAAGGCGCCATTGTGATATTTGTATTAAATTCGGATGCAATTTCTGTGTTTCATCGTAAATAAGAAGGTCCAAGGGATACAGTAAACCTGAAGTGAAGCATCGGAATCTAAAACTGGACTCACAGGAGAGGTTCAAATCATAGAAAGTTAGAGTGTCAGTCCTCTTGTACTTAACGCGGTATTGTACCTTTTGTATTAAATTCGGATGCAAACTCTGTGTTTCATCATCAATTAGAAGGTCCAAGGGATACAGTAAACCTGAAGTGAAGCATCGGAATCTAAAATTGGACTCACACGAGAGGTTCGAATCATAGAAAGTTAGAGTGTCAGTCCTCTTGTACCTAAGTCGGCATTGTGCCTTTTGAATTTAATTCCGATGCTATTTCTGTGTTTCATTGTCAATAAGAAGATCCAAGGGATACAGTAAACCTGAAGTGAAGCATCGGAATCAAAAACTGGACTCACAGGAGAGGTTCAAATCATAGAAAGTTAAAATGTCAGTCCTCTTGTACTTAACGCGGTATTGTGCCATTTGTATTAAATTCGGATGCAAACTCTGTGTCTCATCATTAATTAGAAGGTCCAAGGGATACAGTAAACCTGAAGTGAAGCATCGGAATCTAAAACTGGACACACAGGAGAGGTTCAAATCATAGAAAGTTAGAGTGTCAGTCCTCTTTTACTTAAGTCGGCATTGTGCCTTTTGAATATAATTCCGATGCTATTTCTGTGTTTCATTGTCAATGAGAAGGTCCAAGGGATACAGTAAACCTGAAGTGAAGCATCGGAATCTAAAACAGGACTCACAGGAGAGGTTCTAATCATAGAAAGTTAGAAAGTCAGTCCTCTTGCACTTAAGTCGGCCTTGTGCCTTTTGTATTAAATTCGGATGCAATTTCTGTATTTCATCGTCAATAAGAAGGTGCAAGGTATACAGAAAACCTGAAGTGAAGCATCGGAATCTAAAACTGGACTTACAGGAAACGTTCAAATCATAGAAAGGGAGAGTGTCAGTCCTCTTGTACTTATGTCGGCATTGTGGCATTTGTATCAAATTCGGATGCATTTTCTGTGTTTCATCGTCAATAAGAAGGTCCAAGGGATACATTAAACCTGAAGTGAAGCATCGGAATCTAAAACTGATCTCACAGGAGAGCTTCAAATCATAGAAAGTTAGAGAGTCAGTCCGCTTGTACTTAAGTCGGCATTGTGCCTTTTGTATTAAATTCGGATGCAAACTCCGTGATTCATCGTCAATAAGAAGGTCCAAGGGATACAGCAAACCTGAAGTGAAGCATCGGAATCCAAAAGTGGACTCACAGGAGATGTTCAAATCATAGAAAGTGAGATTGTCAGTCCTCTTGTACTTAAGGCGCCATTGTGATTTTTGTATTAAATTCGGATGCAATTTCTGTGTTTCATCGTCAATAAGAAGGTCCAAGCGATACAGTAAACCTGAAGTGAAGCATCGGAATCTAAAACTGGACTCACGGGAGAGGTTCAAATCATAGAAAGTTAGAGTGTCAGTCCTCTTGTACTTAAGTCGGCATTGTGCCTTTTGAATTTAATTCCGATGCAATTTCTGTGTTTCATCGTCCATAAGAAGGTCCAAGGGATACAGTAAACCTGAAGTGAAGCATCGGAATCTAAAACTGGACTCACAGGAGATGTTCAAATCATAGAAAGTGAGATTGTCAGTCCTCTTGTACTTAAGGCGCCATTGTGATTTTTGTATTAAATTCGGATGCAATTTCTGTGTTTCATCGTCAATAAGAAGGTCCAAGGGATACAGTAAACCTGAAGTGAAGCATCGGAATCTAAAACTGGGCTCACAGGAGAGGTTCAAATTATAGAGAGGTAGAGTGTCAGTCCTCTTGTACTTAACGCGGTATTGTACCTTTTGTATTAAATTCGGATGCAAACTCTGTGTTTCATCATCAATTAGAAGGTCCAAGGGATACAGTAAACCTTAGGTGAAGCATCGGAATCTAAAACTGGACTCACAGGAGAGGTTCAAATGATAGAAAGTTAGAGTGTCAGTCCTCTTTTACTTAAGTCGGCATTGTGCCTTTTGTATTAAATTCGGATGCAAACTCTGTGATTCATCGTCAATAAGATGGTCCAAGGGATACAGTAAACCTGAAGTCAAGCATCGGAATCTAAAACTGGACTCACCGGAGAGGTTCAAAACATAGAAAGTTAGAGTGTCACTCCTCTTCTACTTGAGTCGGTATTGTGCCTTTTGTATTAAATTCGGGTGCAATTTCTGTGTTTCATCGTCAATAAGAAGGTGCAAGGTATACAGTAAACCTGAAGAGAAGCATCGGAATCTAAAACTGGACTCACTGGAGAGGTTCAAATCATAGAAAGTGAGAGTGTCAGTCCTCTTGTACTTAAGTCGACATTGTGCCATTCGTTTTAAATTCGGATGCAATTTCTGTGTTTCATCGTCAATAAGAAGGTCCAAGGGATACAGTAAACCTGAAGTGAAGCATCGGAATCTAAAACTGGACTCACATGAGAGGTTCAAATCATAGAAAGTTAGAGTGTCAGTTCTCTTTTACTTAAGTCGGCATTGTGCCTTTTGAATTTAATTCCGATGCTATTTCTGTGTTTCATTGTCAATGAGAAGGTCCAAGGGATACATTAAACCTGAAGTGAAGCATCGGAATCTAAAACTGGACTCACAGGAGAGCTTCAAATCATAGAAAGTTAGAGTGTCAGTCCGCTTGTACTTAAGTCGGCATTGTGCCTTTTGTATTAAATTCGGATGCAAACTCTGTGATTCATCGTCAATAAGAAGGTCCAAGGGATACAGTAAACCTGAAGTGAAGCATCGGAACCTAAAACCGGTCTCACAGGAGAGGTTCAAATCATAGAAAGTTAGATTGTCAGTCCTCTTGTACTTAAGTCGGCATTGTGCCTTTTGTATTAAATTCGGATGCAAACTCTGTGATTCATCGTCAATAAGAAGGACCAAGGGATACAGTAAACCTGAAGTCAAGCATCGGAATCTAAAACTGGACTCACAGTAGAGGTTCAAATCATAGAAAGTTAGAGTGTCAGTCCTCTTGTACTTAACGCGGTATTGTACCTTTTGTATTAAATTCGGATGCAAACTCTGTGTTTCATCATCAATTAGAAGGTCCAAGGGATACAGTAAACCTGAAGTGAAGCATCGGAATCTAAAACTGGACTCACAGGAGAGGTTCAAATCATAGAAAGTTAGAGTGTCAGTCCTCTTGTACTTAACGCGGTATTGTACCTTTTGTATTAAATTCGGATGCAAACTCTGTGTTTCATCATCAATTAGAAGGTCCAAGGGATACAGTAAACCTGAAGTGAAGCATCGGAATCTAAAACTGGACTCACAGGAGAGGTCAAATCATAGAAAGTGAGAGTGTCAGTCCTCTTGTACTTAAGACGGCATTGTGCCTTTTGAATTTAATTCCGATGCAATTTCTGTGTTTCATCATCAATAAGAAGGTGCAAGGTATACAGTAATCCTGGAGTGAAGCATCGGAATCTAAATCTGACCTCACAGGAGAGGTTCGAATCATAGAAAGTGAGAGTGTCTGTCCTCTTGTACTTAAGTCGGCATTGTGCCATTTGTATTAAATTCGGATGCAATTTCTGTATTTCTTCGGCAATAAGAAGGTCCAAGGGATACTGTAAACCTGAAGTGAAGCATCGGAATCTAAAACTGGACTCACACGAGAGGTTCAAATCATAGAAAGTTAGAGTGTCAGTCCTCTTGTACCTAAGTCGGCATTGTGCCTTTTGAATTTAATTCGGATGCTATTTCTGTGTTTCATTGTCAATAAGAAGATCCAAGGGATACAGTAAACCTGAAGTGAAGCATCGGAAACTAAAACTGGACACACAGGAGAGGTTCTAATCATAGAAAGTTAGAATGTTATTCCTCTTGTACTTAAGTCGGCATTGTGCCTTTTGTATTACATTCGGATGCAATTTTTGTGTTTCATCGTCAATAAGAACGCGCAAGGTATACAGTAAACCTGAAGTGAAGCATCGTAATCTAAAACTGGACTCACAGGAGAGGTTCAAATCATAGAAAGTGAAAGTGTCAGTCCTCTTGTACTTAAGTCACCATTGTGCCTTTTGTATTAAATTCGGGTGCAATTTCTGTGTGTCATCGTCAATAAGAAGGTCCAAGGGATACAGTAAACCTGAAGTGAAGCATCGGACTCTAAAACTGAACTCACAGGAGAGGTTCAAATCATAGAAAGTTAGAATGTCAGTCCTCTTGTACTTAAGTCGGCATTGTGCCTCTTGTATTGAATTCGGGTGCAATTTCTGTGATTCATCGTCAATAAGAAGGTGCAAGGTATACAGTAAACCTGAAGAGAAGCATCGGAATCTAAAACTGGACTCACTGAAGAGGTTCAAATCATAGAAAGTGAGAGTGTCAGTCCTCTTGTACTTAAGTCGACATTGTGCCATGTGCATTAAATTCGGATACAATTTCTGTGTTTCATCGTCAATAAGAAGGTCCAAGGGATACAGTAAACCTGAAGTGAAGCATCGGAATCTAAAACTGGACTCACAGGAGAGGTTCAAATCATAGAAAGTTAGAGTGTCAGTCCTCTTTTACTTAAGTTGGCATTGTGCCTTTTGAATATAATTCCGATGCTATTTCTGTGTTTCATTGTCAATGACAAGGTCCAAGGGATACAGTAAACCTGATGTGAAGCATCGGAATCTAAAACAGGACTCACAGGAGAGCTTCAAATCATAGAAAGGAAGAGTGACAGTCCTTTTGTACTTATGTCGGCATAGTGGCATTTATATCAAATTCGGATGCATTTTCTGTGTTTCATCGTCAATAAGAAGGTCCAAGGGATACATTAAACCTGAAGTGAAGCATCGGAATCTAAAACTGGACTCACAGGAGAGCTTCAAATCATAGAAAGTTAGAGTGTCAATCCGCTTGTACTTAAGTCGGCATTGTACCTTTTGTATTAAATTCGGATGCAAACTCTGTGATTCATCGTCAATAAGAAGGTCCAAGGGATACAGTAAACCTGAAGTGAAGCATCTGAATCTAAAACCGGTCTCACAGGAGAGGTTCAAATCATAGAAAGTTAGATTCTCAGTCCTCTTGTACTTAAGTTGGCATTGTGCCTTTTGTATTAAATTCGGATGCAAACTCTGTGATTCATCGTCAATAAGAAGGTCCAAGGAATACAGTAAACCTGAAGTCAAGCATCGGAATCTAAAACTGGACTCACCGGAGAGGCTCAAATCATAGAAAGTTAGAGTGTCACTCCTCTTCTCCTTGAGTTGGTATTGTGCATTTTGTATTAAATTCGGGTGCAATTTCTGTGTGACATTGTCAATAAGAAGGTCCAAGGGATACAGTAAACCTGAAGTGAAGCATCGGAATCTAAAACTGGACTCACAGGAGAGGTTCAAATCATAGAAAGTTAGAGTGTCAGTCCTCTTGTACTTAACGCGGTATTGTACCTTTTGTATTAAATTCGGATGCAAACTCTGTGTTTCATCATCAATTAGAAGGTCCAAGGGATACAGTAAACCTGAAGTGAAGCATCGGAATCTAAAACTGGACTCACAGGAGAGGTTCAAATCATAGAAAGTTAGAATTTCACTCCTCTTGTACTTAAGTCGGCATTGTACTTTTTGTATTAAATTTGGATGCAATTTCTGTGTTTCATCGTCAATAAGAAGGCGCAAGGTATACAGTAAACCTGAAGTGAAGCATCGGAATCTAAAACTGGATTCACAGGAGAGGTTCAAATTATAGAAAGTGAGAGTGTCAGTCCTCTTGTACTTAAGTCGTCATTGTGCCATTTGTATTAAATTCGGATGCAATATCTGTGTTTCATCGACAATAAGAAGCTCCAAGGGATACAGTAAACCTGAAGTAAAGCATCGGAATCTAAAACTGGACTCACAGGAGAGGTTCAAATCATAGAAAGTTAGAGTGTCAGTCCTCTTTTACATAAATCGGCATTGTGCTATTGAATTTAATTCCGATGCTATTTCTGTGTTTCATTGTCAATAAGAAGGTCCAAGGGATACAGTAAACCTGAAGTGAAGCATCGGAATCTAAAACTGGACACACAGGAGAGGTTCTAATCATAGAAAGTTAGAATGTCATTCCTCTTGTACTTAAGTCGTTATTGTGCCTTTTGTATTAAATTCGGGTGCAATTTCTGTGTGTCATCGTCAATAAGAAGGTTCAAGGGATACAGTAAACCTGAAGTGAAGCATCGGAATCTAAAACTGGACTCACTGGAGAGGTTCAAATCATAGAAAGTGAGAGTGTCAGTCCTCTTGTACTTAAGTCGACATTGTGCCATTTGCATTAAATTCGGATACAATTTCTGTGTTTCATCGTCAATAAGAAGGTCCAGGGGATACAGTAAACCTGAAGTGAAGCATCGGAATCTAAAACTGGACTCACAGGAGAGGTTCAAATCATAGAAAGTTAGAGTGTCAGACCTCTTTTACTTAAGTTGGCATTGTGCCTTTTGAAAATAATTCCGATGCTATTTCTGTGTTTCATTGTCAATGAGAAGGTCCAAGGGATACAGTAAACCTGAAGTGAAGCATCGGATTCTAAAACAGGACTCACAGGAGAGGTTCTAATCATAGAAAGTTAGAAAGTCTGTCCTCTTGCACTTAAGTCGGCATTGTGCCTTTTGTATTAAATTCGGATGCAATTTCTGTGTTTCATCGTCAATAAGAAGGTGCAAGGTATACAGAAAACCTGAAGTGAAGCATCGGAATCTAAAACTGGGCTCACAGAAAAGGTTCAAATCATAGAAAGGGAGAGTGTCAGTCCTCTTGTACTTATGTCGGCATAGTGGCATTTGTATCAAATTCGTATGCATTTTCTGTGTTTCATCGTCAATAAGAATGTCCAATAGGATACATTAAACCTGAAGTGAAGCATCGGAATCTAAAACTGGACTCACAGGAGAGCTTCAAATCATAGAAAGTTAGAGTGTCACTCCGCTTGTACTTAAGTCGGCATTGTACCTTTTGTATTAAATTCGGATGCAAACTCTGTGATTCATCGACAATAAGAAGGTCCAAGGGATACAGTAAACCTGAAGTTAAGCATCTGAATCTAAAACCGGTCTCACAGGAGAGGTTCAAATCATAGAAAGTTAGATTGTCAGTCCTCTTGTACTTAAGTCGGCATTGTGCCTTTTGTATTAAATTCGGATGCAAACTCTGTGATTCATCGTCAATAAGAGGGTCCAAGGAATACAGTAAACCTGAAGTCAAGCACCGGAATCTAAAACTGGACTCACCGGAGAGGTTCAAATCATAGAAAGTTAGAGTGTCACTCCTCTTCTACTTGAGTCGGTATTGTGCCTTTTGTATTAAATTCGGGTGCAATTTCTGTGTGACATCGTCAATATGAAGGTCCAAGGGATACAGTAAACCTGAAGTGAAGCATCGGAATCTAAAACTGGACTCACAGGAGAGGTTCAAATCATAGAAAGTGAGAGTGTCAATCCCCTTGTACTTAAGACGGCATTGTGCCTTTTTAATTTCATTCCGATGCAATTTCTGTGTTTCATCATCAATAAGAAGGTGCAAGGTATACAGTAATCCTGGAGTGAAGCATCGGAATCTAAAACTGGACTCACACGAGAGGTTCGAATCATAGAAAGTTAGAGTGTCAGTCCTCTTGTACCTAAGTCGGCATTGTGCCTTTTGAATTTAATTCCGATGATATTTCTGTGTTTCATTGTCAATAAGATGATCCAAGGGATACAGTAAACCTGAAGTGAAGCATCGGAATCTAAAACTGGACTCACAGGAGAGGTTCAAATCATAGAAAGTTAGAATGTCACTCCTCTTGTACTTAAGTCGCCATTGTGCCTTTTGTATTAAATTCGGATGCAATTTCTGTGTTTCATCGTCAATAAGAAGGCGCAAGGTATACATTAAACCTGAAGTGAAGCATCGGAATCTAAAACTGGACTCACAGGAGAGCTTCAAATCATAGAAAGTTAGAGTGTCAGTCCGCTTGTACTTAAGTCGTCATTGTGCCATTTGTATTAAATTCGGATGCAATATCTGTGTTTCATCGACAATAAGAAGCTCCAAGGGATACAGTAAACCTGAAGTAAAGCATCGGAATCTAAAACTGGACTCACAGGAGAGGTTCAAATCATAGAAAGTTAGAGTGTCAGTCCTCTTTTACATAAATCGGCATTGTGCTATTGAATTTAATTCCGATGCTATTTCTGTGTTTCATTGTCAATAAGAAGGTCCAAGGGATACAGTAAACCTGAAGTGAAGCATCGGAATCTAAAACTGGACTCACAGGAGAGGTTCAAATCATAGAAGTTAGAGTGTCAGTCCTCTTGTACTTAACGCAGTATTGTACATTTTGTATTAAATTCGGATGCAAACTCTGTGTTTCATCATCAATTAGAAGGTAAAAAGGGATACAGTAAACCTGAAGTGAAGCATCGGAATCTAAAACTGGACTCACAGGAGAGCTTCAAATCATAGAAAGTTAGAGTGTCAGTCCGCTTGTACTTAAGTCGTCATTGTGCCATTTGTATTAAATTCGGATGCAATATCTGTGTTTCATCGACAATAAGAAGCTCCAAGGGATACAGTAAACCTGAAGTAAAGCATCGGAATCTAAAACTGGACTCACAGGAGAGGTTCAAATCATAGAAAGTTAGAGTGCCAGTCCTCTTTTACTTAAGTTGGCATTGTGCCTTTTGAATATAATTCCGATGCTATTTCTGTGTTTCATTGTCAATGACAAGGTCCAAGGGATACAGTAAACCTGATGTGAAGCATCGGAATCTAAAACAGGACTCACAGGAGAGCTTCAAATCATAGAAAGGAAGAGTGACAGTCCTTTTGTACTTATGTCGGCATAGTGGCATTTATATCAAATTCGGATGCATTTTCTGTGTTTCATCGTCAATAAGAAGGTCCAAGGGATACATTAAACCTGAAGTGAAGCATCGGAATCTAAAACTGGACTCACAGGAGAGCTTCAAATCATAGAAAGTTAGAGTGTCAGTCCGCTTGTACTTAAGTCGGCATTGTACCTTTTGTATTAAATTCGGATGCAAACTCTGTGATTCATCGTCAATAAGAAGGTCCAAGGGATACAGTAAACCTGAAGTGAAGCATCTGAATCTAAAACCGGTCTCACAAGAGAGGTTCAAATCATAGAAAGTTAGATTGTCAGTCCTCTTGTACTTAAGTTGGCATTGTGCCTTTTGTATTAAATTCGGATGCAAACTCTGTGATTCATCGTCAATAAGAAGGTCCAAGGAATACAGTAAACCTGAAGTCAAGCATCGGAATCTAAAACTGGACTCACAGGAGAGGTCAAATCATAGAAAGTGAGAGTGTCAGTCCTCTTGTACTTAATACGGCATTGTGCCTTTTGAATTTAATTCCGATGCAATTTCTGTGTTTCATCATCAATAAGAATGTGCAAGGTATACAGTAATCCTGGAGTGAAGCATCGGAATCTAAATCTGACCTCACAGGAGAGGTTCGAATCATAGAAAGTGAGAGTGTCTGTCCTCTTGTACTTAAGTCGGCATTGTGCCATTTGTATTAAATTCGGATGCAATTTCTGTATTTCTTCGGCAATAAGAAGGTCCAAGGGATACTGTAAACCTGAAGTGAAGCATCGGAATCTAAAACTGGACTCACACGAGAGGTTCAAATCATAGAAAGTTAGAGTGTCAGTCCTCTTGTACCTAAGTCGGCATTGTGCCTTTTGAATTTAATTCCGATGCTATTTCTGTGTTTCATTGTCAATAAGAAGATCCAAGGGATACAGTAAACCTGAAGTGAAGCATCGGAAACTAAAACTGGACACACAGGAGAGGTTCTAATCATAGAAAGTTAGAATGTTATTCCTCTTGTACTTAAGTCGGCATTGTGCCTTTTGTATTACATTCGGATGCAATTTTTGTGTTTCATCGTCAATAAGAACGCGCAAGGTATACAGTAAACCTGAAGTGAAGCATCGTAATCTAAAACTGGACTCACAGGAGAGGTTCAAATCATAGAAAGTGAAAGTGTCAGTCCTCTTGTACTTAAGTCGCCATTGTGCCTTTTGTATTAAATTCGGGTGCAATTTCTGTGTGTCATCGTCAATAAGAAGGTCCAAGGGATACAGTAAACCTGAAGTGAAGCATCGGACTCTAAAACTGGACTCACAGGAGAGGTTCAAATCATAGAAAGTTAGAATGTCAGTCCTCTTGTACTTAAGTCGGCATTGTGCCTCTTGTATTGAATTCGGGTGCAATTTCTGTGATTCATCGTCAATAAGAAGGTGCAAGGTATACAGTAAACCTGAAGAGAAGCATCGGAATCTAAAACTGGACTCACTGAAGAGGTTCAAATCATAGAAAGTGAGAGTGTCAGTCCTCTTGTACTTAAGTCGACATTGTGCCATGTGCATTAAATTCGGATACAATTTCTGTGTTTCATCGTCAATAAGAAGGTCCAAGGGATACAGTAAACCTGAAGTGAAGCATCGGAATCTAAAACTGGACTCACAGGAGAGGTTCAAATCATAGAAAGTTAGAGTGTCAGTCCTCTTTTACTTAAGTTGGCATTGTGCCTTTTGAATATAATTCCGATGCTATTTCTGTGTTTCATTGTCAATGACAAGGTCCAAGGGATACAGTAAACCTGATGTGAAGCATCGGAATCTAAAACAGGACTCACAGGAGAGCTTCAAATCATAGAAAGGAAGAGTGACAGTCCTTTTGTACTTATGTCGGCATAGTGGCATTTATATCAAATTCGGATGCATTTTCTGTGTTTCATCGTCAATAAGAAGGTCCAAGGGATACATTAAACCTGAAGTGAAGCATCGGAATCTAAAACTGGACTCACAGGAGAGCTTCAAATCATAGAAAGTTAGAGTGTCAGTCCGCTTGTACTTAAGTCGGCATTGTACCTTTTGTATTAAATTCGGATGCAAACTCTGTGATTCATCGTCAATAAGAAGGTCCAAGGGATACAGTAAACCTGAAGTGAAGCATCTGAATCTAAAACCGGTCTCACAGGAGAGGTTCAAATCATAGAAAGTTAGATTGTCAGTCCTCTTGTACTTAAGTTGGCATTGTGCCTTTTGTATTAAATTCGGATGCAAACTCTGTGATTCATCGTCAATAAGAAGGTCCAAGGAATACAGTAAACCTGAAGTCAAGCATCGGAATCTAAAACTGGACTCACCGGAGAGGCTCAAATCATAGAAAGTTAGAGTGTCACTCCTCTTCTACTTGAGTTGGTATTGTGCATTTTGTATTAAATTCGGGTGCAATTTCTGTGTGACATTGTCAATAAGAAGGTCCAAGGGATACAGTAAACCTGAAGTGAAGCATCGGAATCTAAAACTGGACTCACAGGAGAGGTTCAAATCATAGAAAGTTAGAGTGTCAGTCCTCTTGTACTTAACGCGGTATTGTACCTTTTGTATTAAATTCGGATGCAAACTCTGTGTTTCATCATCAATTAGAAGGTCCAAGGGATACAGTAAACCTGAAGTGAAGCATCGGAATCTAAAACTGGACTCACAGGAGAGGTTCAAATCATAGAAAGTTAGAATTTCACTCCTCTTGTACTTAAGTCGGCATTGTACTTTTTGTATTAAATTTGGATGCAATTTCTGTGTTTCATCGTCAATAAGAAGGCGCAAGGTATACAGTAAACCTGAAGTGAAGCATCGGAATCTAAAACTGGATTCACAGGAGAGGTTCAAATTATAGAAAGTGAGAGTGTCAGTCTTCTTGTACTTAAGTCGTCATTGTGCCATTTGTATTAAATTCGGATGCAATATCTGTGTTTCATCGACAATAAGAAGCTCCAAGGGATACAGTAAACCTGAAGTAAAGCATCGGAATCTAAAACTGGACTCACAGGAGAGGTTCAAATCATAGAAAGTTAGAGTGTCAGTCCTCTTTTACATAAATCGGCATTGTGCTATTGAATTTAATTCCGATGCTATTTCTGTGTTTCATTGTCAATAAGAAGGTCCAAGGGATACAGTAAACCTGAAGTGAAGCATCGGAATCTAAAACTGGACACACAGGAGAGGTTCTAATCATAGAAAGTTAGAATGTCATTCCTCTTGTACTTAAGTCGTTATTGTGCCTTTTGTATTAAATTCGGGTGCAATTTCTGTGTGTCATCGTCAATAAGAAGGTCCAAGGGATACAGTAAACCTGAAGTGAAGCATCGGAATCTAAAACTGGACTCACTGGAGAGGTTCAAATCATAGAAAGTGAGAGTGTCAGTCCTCTTGTACTTAAGTCGACATTGTGCCATTTGCATTAATTTCGGATACAATTTCTGTGTTTCATCGTCAATAAGAAGGTCCAGGGGATACAGTAAACCTGAAGTGAAGCATCGGAATCTAAAACTGGACTCACAGGAGAGGTTCAAATCATAGAAAGTTAGAGTGTCAGACCTCTTTTACTTAAGTTGGCATTGTGCCTTTTGAAAATAATTCCGATGCTATTTCTGTGTTTCATTGTCAATGAGAAGGTCCAAGGGATACAGTAAACCTGAAGTGAAGCATCGGATTCTAAAACAGGACTCACAGGAGAGGTTCTAATCATAGAAAGTTAGAAAGTCTGTCCTCTTGCACTTAAGTCGGCATTGTGCCTTTTGTATTAAATTCGGATGCAATTTCTGTGTTTCATCGTCAATAAGAAGGTGCAAGGTATACAGAAAACCTGAAGTGAAGCATCGGAATCTAAAACTGGGCTCACAGAAAAGGTTCAAATCATAGAAAGGGAGAGTGTCAGTCCTCTTGTACTTATGTCGGCATAGTGGCATTTGTATCAAATTCGTATGCATTTTCTGTGTTTCATCGTCAATAAGAATGTCCAATAGGATACATTAAACCTGAAGTGAAGCATCGGAATCTAAAACTGGACTCACAGGAGAGCTTCAAATCATAGAAAGTTAGAGTGTCACTCCGCTTGTACTTAAGTCGGCATTGTACCTTTTGTATTAAATTCGGATGCAAACTCTGTGATTCATCGACAATAAGAAGGTCCAAGGGATACAGTAAACCTGAAGTTAAGCATCTGAATCTAAAACCGGTCTCACAGGAGAGGTTCAAATCATAGAAAGTTAGATTGTCAGTCCTCTTGTACTTAAGTCGGCATTGTGCCTTTTGTATTAAATTCGGATGCAAACTCTGTGATTCATCGTCAATAAGAGGGTCCAAGGAATACAGTAAACCTGAAGTCAAGCACCGGAATCTAAAACTGGACTCACCGGAGAGGTTCAAATCATAGAAAGTTAGAGTGTCACTCCTCTTCTACTTGAGTCGGTATTGTGCCTTTTGTATTAAATTCGGGTGCAATTTCTGTGTGACATCGTCAATATGAAGGTCCAAGGGATACAGTAAACCTGAAGTGAAGCATCGGAATCTAAAACTGGACTCACAGGAGAGGTTCAAATCATAGAAAGTGAGAGTGTCAGTCCCCTTGTACTTAAGACGGCATTGTGCCTTTTTAATTTCATTCCGATGCAATTTCTGTGTTTCATCATCAATAAGAAGGTGCAAGGTATACAGTAATCCTGGAGTGAAGCATCGGAATCTAAAACTGGACTCACACGAGAGGTTCGAATCATAGAAAGTTAGAGTGTCAGTCCTCTTGTACCTAAGTCGGCATTGTGCCTTTTGAATTTAATTCCGATGATATTTCTGTGTTTCATTGTCAATAAGATGATCCAAGGGATACAGTAAACCTGAAGTGAAGCATCGGAATCTAAAACTGGACTCACAGGAGAGGTTCAAATCATAGAAAGTTAGAATGTCACTCCTCTTGTACTTAAGTCGGCATTGTGCCTTTTGTATTAAATTCGGATGCAATTTCTGTGTTTCATCGTCAATAAGAAGGCGCAAGGTATACATTAAACCTGAAGTGAAGCATCGGAATCTAAAACTGGACTCACAGGAGAGCTTCAAATCATAGAAAGTTAGAGTGTCAGTCCGCTTGTACTTAAGTCGTCATTGTGCCATTTGTATTAAATTCGGATGCAATATCTGTGTTTCATCGACAATAAGAAGCTCCAAGGGATACAGTAAACCTGAAGTAAAGCATCGGAATCTAAAACTGGACTCACAGGAGAGGTTCAAATCATAGAAAGTTAGAGTGTCAGTCCTCTTTTACATAAATCGGCATTGTGCTATTGAATTTAACTCCGATGCTATTTCTGTGTTTCATTGTCAATAAGAAGGTCCAAGGGATACAGTAAACCTGAAGTGAAGCATCGGAATCTAAAACTGGACTCACAGGAGAGGTTCAAATCATAGAAGTTAGAGTGTCAGTCCTCTTGTACTTAACGCAGTATTGTACATTTTGTATTAAATTCGGATGCAAACTCTGTGTTTCATCATCAATTAGAAGGTCCAAGGGATACAGTAAACCTGAAGTGAAGCATCGGAATCTAAAACTGGACTCACAGGAGAGCTTCAAATCATAGAAAGTTAGAGTGTCAGTCCGCTTGTACTTAAGTCGTCATTGTGCCATTTGTATTAAATTCGGATGCAATATCTGTGTTTCATCGACAATAAGAAGCTCCAAGGGATACAGTAAACCTGAAGTAAAGCATCGGAATCTAAAACTGGACTCACAGGAGAGGTTCAAATCATAGAAAGTTAGAGTGTCAGTCCTCTTTTACTTAAGTTGGCATTGTGCCTTTTGAATATAATTCCGATGCTATTTCTGTGTTTCATTGTCAATGACAAGGTCCAAGGGATACAGTAAACCTGATGTGAAGCATCGGAATCTAAAACAGGACTCACAGGAGAGCTTCAAATCATAGAAAGGAAGAGTGACAGTCCTTTTGTACTTATGTCGGCATAGTGGCATTTATATCAAATTCGGATGCATTTTCTGTGTTTCATCGTCAATAAGAAGGTCCAAGGGATACATTAAACCTGAAGTGAAGCATCGGAATCTAAAACTGGACTCACAGGAGAGCTTCAAATCATAGAAAGTTAGAGTGTCAGTCCGCTTGTACTTAAGTCGGCATTGTACCTTTTGTATTAAATTCGGATGCAAACTCTGTGATTCATCGTCAATAAGAAGGTCCAAGGGATACAGTAAACCTGAAGTGAAGCATCTGAATCTAAAACCGGTCTCACAGGAGAGGTTCAAATCATAGAAAGTTAGATTGTCAGTCCTCTTGTACTTAAGTTGGCATTGTGCCTTTTGTATTAAATTCGGATGCAAACTCTGTGATTCATCGTCAATAAGAAGGTCCAAGGAATGCAGTAAACCTGAAGTCAAGCATCGGAATCTAAAACTGGACTCACCGGAGAGGCTCAAATCATAGAAAGTTAGAGTGTCACTCCTCTTCTACTTGAGTTGGTATTGTGCATTTTGTATTAAATTCGGGTGCAATTTCTGTGTGACATTGTCAATAAGAAGGTCCAAGGGATACAGTAAACCTGAAGTGAAGCATCGGAATCTAAAACTGGACTCACAGGAGAGGTTCAAATCATAGAAAGTTAGAGTGTCAGTCCTCTTGTACTTAACGCGGTATTGTACCTTTTGTATTGAATTCGGATGCAAACTCTGTGTTTCATCATCAATTAGAAGGTCCAAGGGATACAGTAAACCTGAAGTGAAGCATCGGAATCTAAAACTGGACTCACAGGAGAGGTTCAAATCATAGAAAGTTAGAATTTCACTCTTCTTGTACTTAAGTCGGCATTGTACTTTTTGTATTAAATTTGGATGCAATTTCTGTGTTTCATCGTCAATAAGAAGGCGCAAGGTATACAGTAAACCTGAAGTGAAGCATCGGAATCTAAAACTGGATTCACAGGAGAGGTTCAAATTATAGAAAGTGAGAGTGTCAGTCCTCTTGTACTTAAGTCGTCATTGTGCCATTTGTATTAAATTCGGATGCAATATCTGTGTTTCATCGACAATAAGAAGCTCCAAGGGATACAGTAAACCTGAAGTAAAGCATCGGAATCTAAAACTGGACTCACAGGAGAGGTTCAAATCATAGAAAGTTAGAGTGTCAGTCCTCTTTTACATAAATCGGCATTGTGCTATTGAATTTAATTCCGATGCTATTTCTGTGTTTCATTGTCAATAAGAAGGTCCAAGGGATACAGTAAACCTGAAGTGAAGCATCGGAATCTAAAACTGGACACACAGGAGAGGTTCTAATCATAGAAAGTTAGAATGTCATTCCTCTTGTACTTAAGTCGTTATTGTGCCTTTTGTATTAAATTCGGGTGCAATTTCTGTGTGTCATCGTCAATAAGAAGGTCCAAGGGATACAGTAAACCTGAAGTGAAGCATCGGAATCTAAAACTGGACTCACTGGAGAGGTTCAAATCATAGAAAGTGAGAGTGTCAGTCCTCTTGTACTTAAGTCGACATTGTGCCATTTGCATTAAATTCGGATACAATTTCTGTGTTTCATCGTCAATAAGAAGGTCCAGGGGATACAGTAAACCTGAAGTGAAGCATCGGAATCTAAAACTGGACTCACAGGAGAGGTTCAAATCATAGAAAGTTAGAGTGTCAGACCTCTTTTACTTAAGTTGGCATTGTGCCTTTTGAAAATAATTCCGATGCTATTTCTGTGTTTCATTGTCAATGAGAAGGTCCAAGGGATACAGTAAACCTGAAGTGAAGCATCGGATTCTAAAACAGGACTCACAGGAGAGGTTCTAATCATAGAAAGTTAGAAAGTCTGTCCTCTTGCACTTAAGTCGGCATTGTGCCTTTTGTATTAAATTCGGATGCAATTTCTGTGTTTCATCGTCAATAAGAAGGTGCAAGGTATACAGAAAACCTGAAGTGAAGCATCGGAATCTAAAACTGGGCTCACAGAAAAGGTTCAAATCATAGAAAGGGAGAGTGTCAGTCCTCTTGTACTTATGTCGGCATAGTGGCATTTGTATCAAATTCGTATGCATTTTCTGTGTTTCATCGTCAATAAGAATGTCCAATAGGATACATTAAACCTGAAGTGAAGCATCGGAATCTAAAACTGGACTCACAGGAGAGCTTCAAATCATAGAAAGTTAGAGTGTCACTCCGCTTGTACTTAAGTCGGCATTGTACCTTTTGTATTAAATTCGGATGCAAACTCTGTGATTCATCGACAATAAGAAGGTCCAAGGGATACAGTAAACCTGAAGTTAAGCATCTGAATCTAAAACCGGTCTCACAGGAGAGGTTCAAATCATAGAAAGTTAGATTGTCAGTCCTCTTGTACTTAAGTCGGCATTGTGCCTTTTGTATTAAATTCGGATGCAAACTCTGTGATTCATCGTCAATAAGAGGGTCCAAGGAATACAGTAAACCTGAAGTCAAGCACCGGAATCTAAAACTGGACTCACCGGAGAGGTTCAAATCATAGAAAGTTAGAGTGTCACTCCTCTTCTACTTGAGTCGGTATTGTGCCTTTTGTATTAAATTCGGGTGCAATTTCTGTGTGACATCGTCAATATGAAGGTCCAAGGGATACAGTAAACCTGAAGTGAAGCATCGGAATCTAAAACTGGACTCACAGGAGAGGTTCAAATCATAGAAAGTGAGAGTGTCAGTCCCCTTGTACTTAAGACGGCATTGTGCCTTTTTAATTTCATTCCGATGCAATTTCTGTGTTTCATCATCAATAAGAAGGTGCAAGGTATACAGTAATCCTGGAGTGAAGCATCGGAATCTAAAACTGGACTCACACGAGAGGTTCGAATCATAGAAAGTTAGAGTGTCAGTCCTCTTGTACCTAAGTCGGCATTGTGCCTTTTGAATTTAATTCCGATGATATTTCTGTGTTTCATTGTCAATAAGATGATCCAAGGGATACAGTAAACCTGAAGTGAAGCATCGGAATCTAAAACTGGACTCACAGGAGAGGTTCAAATCATAGAAAGTTAGAATGTCACTCCTCTTGTACTTAAGTCGGCATTGTGCCTTTTGTATTAAATTCGGATGCAATTTCTGTGTTTCATCGTCAATAAGAAGGCGCAAGGTATACATTAAACCTGAAGTGAAGCATCGGAATCTAAAACTGGACTCACAGGAGAGCTTCAAATCATAGAAAGTTAGAGTGTCAGTCCGCTTGTACTTAAGTCGTCATTGTGCCATTTGTATTAAATTCGGATGCAATATCTGTGTTTCATCGACAATAAGAAGCTCCAAGGGATACAGTAAACCTGAAGTAAAGCATCGGAATCTAAAACTGGACTCACAGGAGAGGTTCAAATCATAGAAAGTTAGAGTGTCAGTCCTCTTTTACATAAATCGGCATTGTGCTATTGAATTTAATTCCGATGCTATTTCTGTGTTTCATTGTCAATAAGAAGGTCCAAGGGATACAGTAAACCTGAAGTGAAGCATCGGAATCTAAAACTGGACTCACAGGAGAGGTTCAAATCATAGAAGTTAGAGTGTCAGTCCTCTTGTACTTAACGCAGTATTGTACATTTTGTATTAAATTTGGATGCAAACTCTGTGTTTCATCATCAATTAGAAGGTCCAAGGGATACAGTAAACCTGAAGTGAAGCATCGGAATCTAAAACTGGACTCACAGGAGAGGTTCAAATCATAGAAAGTGAGAGTGTCAGTCCTCTTGTACTTAAGACGGCATTGTGCTTTTTGAATTTAATTCCGATGCAATTTCTGTGTTTCATCATCAATAAGAAGGTGCAAGGTATACAGTAATCCTGGAGTGAAGCATCGGAATCTAAATCTGACCTCACAGAAGAGGTTCGAATCATAGAAAGTGAGAGTGTATGTCCTCTTGTACTTAAGTCGGCATTGTGACATTTGTATTAAATTCGGATGCAATTTCTGTATTTCATCGTCAATAAGAAGGTCCAAGGGATACTGTAAACCTGAAGTGAAGCATCGGAATCTAAAACTGGACTCACAGGAGAGGTTCAAATCATAGAATGTTAGAGTGTCAGTCCTCTTGTACCTAAGTCGGCATTGTGCCTTTTGAATTTAATTCCGATACTATTTCTGTGTTTCATTGTCAATAAGAAGATCCAAGGGATACAGTAAACCTGAAGTGAAGCATCGGAATCTAAAACTGGACTCACAGGAGAGGTTCATATCATAGAAAGTTAGAATGTCACTCCTCTTGTACTTAAGTCGGCATTGTACCTTTTGTATTAAATTCTAATGCAATTTCTGTGTTTCATCGTCAATAAGAAGGCGCAAAGTATACAGTAAACCTGAAGTGAAGCTTCGGAATCTAAACTTGGATTCACAGGAGAGGTTCAAATCATAGAAAGGGAGAGTGTCAGTCCTCTTGTACTTAAGTCGGCATTGTGCCATTTGTATTAAATTCGGGTGCAATTTCTGGGTTTCATCGTCAACAAGAAGGTCCAAGGGGTACAGTAAACCTGAAGTGAAGCATCGGAATCTAAAACTTGACACACAGGAAAGGTTCATATCATAGAAAGTGAGAGAGTCAGTCCTCTTGTACTTAAGTCGGCATTGTGGCATTTGTATTAAATTTGGATGCATTTTCTGTGTTTCATCGTCAATAAGAAGATCCAAGGGATACAATAAACCTGAAGTCAAGCATCGGAATCTAAAACTGGACTCACAGGAAAGATTCAAATCATAGAAAGTTAGAGTGTCACTCCTCTTGTACTTGAGTCGGTATTGTGCCTTTTGTAATAATTTCGGGTGCAATTTCTGTGTGTCATCGTCAATAAGAAGGTCCAAGGGATACAGTAAACCTGAAGTGAAGCATCGGAATCTAAAACTGGACTCACAGGAAAGGTTCAAATCATAGAAAGGGAGAGTGTCAGTCCTCTTGTACTTATGTCGGCATTGTGGCATTTGTATCAAATTCGGATGCCTTTTCTGTGTTTCTTCGTCAATAAGAAGGTCCAAGGGATACATTAAACCTGAAGTGAAGCATCGGAATCTAAAACTGGACTCACAGGAGAGCTTCAAATCATAGAAAGTTAGAGTGTCAGTCCGCTTGTACTTAAGTCGGCATTGTGCCTTTCGTATTAAATTCGGATGCAAACTCTGTAATTCATCGTCAATAAGAAGGTCCAAGGGATGCAGTAAACCTGAAGTCAAGCATCGGAATCTAAAACCGGTCTCACAGGAGTGGTTCAAATCATAGAAAGTTAGATTGTCAGTCCTCTTGTACTTAAGTCGGCATTGTGCCTTTTGTATTAAATTCGGATGCAAACTCTGTGATTCATCATCAATTAGAAGGTCCAAGGGATACAGTAAACCTGAAGTGAAGCATCGGAATCTAAAACTGGACTCACACGAGAGGTTCAAATCATAGAATGTTAGAGTGTCAGTCCTCTTGTACCTAAGTCGGCATTGTGCCTTTTGAATTTAATTCCGATGCTATTTCTGTGTTTCATTGTCAATAAGAAGATCCAAGGGATACAGTAAACCTGAAGTGAAGCATCGGAATCCAAAACTGGACTCACAGGAGAGGTTCAAATCATAGAAAGTTAGAATGTCACTCCTCTTGTACTTAACGCGCTATTGTACCTTTTGTATTTAATTCGGATGCAAACTCTGTGTTTCATCATCAATTAGAAGGTCCAAGGGATACAGTAAACCTGAAGTGAAGCATCGGAATCTAAAACTGGACTCACAGGAGAGGTTCAAATCATAGAAAGTGAGAGTGTCAGTCCTCTTGTACTTAAGACGGCATTGTGCCTTTTGAATTTAATTCCGATGCAATTTCTGTGTTTCATCATCAATATGAAGGTGCAAGGTATACAGTAATCCTGGAGTGAACCATCGGAATCTTAATCTGACCTCACAGGAGAGGTTCGAATCATAGAAAGTGAGAGAGTCTGTCCTCTTGTACTTGTGACATTTGTATTAAATTCGGATGCAATTTCTGTATTTCATCGGCAATAAGAAGGTCCAAGGGATACTGTAAACCTGAAGTGAAAAATCGGAATCTAAAACTGGACTCACACGAGAGGTTCAAATTATAGAAAGTTAGAGTGTCAGTCCTCTTGTACCTAAGTCGGCATTGTGCCTTTTGAATTTAATTCCGATGCTATTTCTGTGTTTCATTGTCAATAAGAAGATCCAAGGGATACAGTAAACCTGAAGTGAAGCATCGGAATCCAAAACTGGACTCACAGGAGAGGTTCAAATCATAGAAAGTTAGAATGTCACTCCTCTTGTACTAAAGTCGGCATTGTACCTTTTGTATTGAATTCGGATGCAATTTTTGTGTTTCATCGTCAATAAGAAGGCGCAAGGTATACAGTAAACCTGAAGTGAAGCATCGGAATCTAAAACTGGATTCACAGGAGAGGTTCAAATCATAGAAAATGAGAGTGTCAGTCCTCTTGTACTTAAGTCGACATTGTGCCATTTGTATTAAATTCGGACGCAATATCTGTGTTTCATCGTCAATAAGAAGCTCCAAGGGATACAGTAAACCTGAAGTAAAGCATCGGAATCTAAAACTGGACTCACAGGAGAGGTTCAAATCATAGAAAGTTAGAGTGTCAGTCCTCTTTTACTTAAGTCGGCATTATGCCTTTTGAATTTAATTCCGATGCTATTTCTGTGTTTCATTGTCAATAAGAAGGTCCAAGGGATACAGTAAACCTGATGTGAGGCATCGGAATCTAAAACTGGACACACAGGAGAGGTTCTAATCATAGAAAGATAGAATGACATTCCTCTTGTACTTAAGTCGGCATTGTGCCTTTTGTATTACATTCGGATGCAATTTCTGTGTTTCATCGTCAATAAGAACGTGCAAGGTATACAGTAAACCTGAAGTGAAGCATCGTAATCTAAAACTGGACTCACAGGAGAGGTTCAAATCATAGAAAGTTAGAATGTCAGTCCTCTTGTACTTAAGTCGGCATTGTGCCTCTTGTATTGAATTCGGGTGCAATTTCTGTGTTTCATCGTCAATAAGAAGGTGCAAGGTATACAGTAAACCTGAAGAGAAGCATCGGAATCTAAAACTGGACTCACTGGAGAGGTTCAAATCATAGAAAGTGAGAGTGTCAGTCCTCTTGTACTTAAGTCTACATTGTGCCATTTGTATTAAATTCGGATGCAATTTCTGTGTTTCATCGTCAATAAGAAGGTCCAAGGGATACTGTAAACCTGAAGTGAAGTATCGGAATCTAAGACTGGACTCACAGGAGAGGTTCAAAACATAGACAGTTAGAGTGTCAGTCCTCTTTTACTTAAGTTGGCATTGTGCCTTTTGAATATAATTCCGATGCTATTTCTGTGTTTCATTGTCAATGAGAAGGTCCAAGGGATACAGTAAACCTGAAGTGAAGCATCGGAATCTAAAACAGGACTCACAGGAGAGGTTCTAATCATAGAAAGTTAGAAGGTCTGTCCTCTTGCACTTAAGTCGGCATTGTGACTTTTGTATTAAATTCGGATGCAATTTCTGTGTTTCATCGTCAATAAGAAGGTGCAAGGTATACAGAAGACCTGAAGTGAAGCATCGGAATCTAAAACTGGACTCACAGAAAAGGTTCATATCATAGAAAGGGAGAGTGTCAGTCCTCTTGTACTTATGTCGGCATTGTGGCATTTGTATCAAATTCGGATGCATTTTCTGCGTTTCATCGTCAATAAGAAGGTCCAAGGGATACAGTAAACCTGAAGTCAAGCATCGGAATCTAAAACTGGACTCACCGGAGAGGTTCAAATCATAGAAAGTTAGAGTGTCACTCCTCTTCTACTTGAGTCGGTATTGTGCCTTTTGTATTAAATTCGGGAGCAATTTCTGTGTGCCATTGTCAATAAGAAGGTCCAAGGGATACAGTAAACCTGAAGTGAAGCATCGGAATCTAAAACTGGACTCACAGGAGAGGTTCAAATCATAGAAAGTTAGAGTGTCAGTCCTCTTGTACTTAACGCGGTATTGTACCTTTTGTATTAAATTCGGATGCAAACTTTGTGTTTCAACATCAATTAGAAGGTCCAAGGGATACAGTAAACCTGAAGTGAAGCATCGGAATCTAAAACTGGACTCACAGGAGAGGTTCAAATCATAGAAAGTGAGAGTGTCAGTCCTCTTGTACTTAAGACGGCATTGTGCCTTTTGAATTTAATTCCGATGCAATTTCTGTGTTTCATCATCAATAAGAATTTGCAAGGTATACAGTAATCCTGGAGCGAAGCATCGGAATCTAAAACTGGACTCACACGAGAGGTTCGAATCATAGAAAGTTAGAGTGTCAGTCCTCTTGTACCTATGTCGGCATTGTGCCTTGTGTATTAAATTCGGATGCAATTTCTGTGTTTCATCGTCAATAAGAAGGCGCAAGGTATACAGTAAACCTGAAGTGAAGCATCGGAATCTAAAACTGGATTCACAGGAGAGGTTCAAATCATAGAAAAAGAGAGTGTCAGTCCTCTTGTACTTAAGTCGACATTGTGCCATTTGTATTAATTTCGGATGCAATATCTGTGTTTCATCGTCAATAAGAAGGTCCAAGGGATACAGTAAACCTGAAGTGAAGCATCGGAATATAAAACTGGACTCACAGGAGAGGTTCAAATCATAGAAAGTTAGAGTGTCAGTCCTCTTTTACATAAGTCGGCATTATGAGTTTTGAAATTAATTCCGATGCTATTTCTGTGTTTCATTGTCAATAAGAAGGTCCAAGGGGTACAGTAAACCTGAAGTGAAGCATCGGAATCTAAAACTGGACTCACAAGAGAGGTTCTAATCATAGAAAGTTAGAATGTCATTCCTCTTGTACTTAAGTCGGCATTGTGCCTTTTGTATTACATTCGGATCCAATTTCTGTGTTTCATCGTCAATAAGAACGTGCAAGGTATACAGTAAACCTGAAGTGAAGCATCGTAATCTAAAACTTGACTCACAGGAGAGGTTCAAATCATAGAAAGTTAGAGTGTCACTCCTCTTGTACTTGAGTCGGTATTGTGCCTTTTGTATTAAATTCGGGTGCAATTTCTGTGTGTCATCGTCAATAAGAAGGTGCAAGGGATACAGTAAACCTGAAGTGAAGCATCGGAATCTAAATCTGCACTCACAGGAGAGGTTCAAATCATAGAAAGATAGAATGTCACTCCTCTTGTACTTAAGTCGGCATTGTACCTTTTGTATTAAATTCGGATGCAATTTCTGTGTTTCATCGTCAATAAGAAGGCGCAAGGTATACAGTGAACCTGAAGTGAAGCATCGGAATCTAAAACTGGATTCACAGGAGAGGTTCAAATCATAGAAAGTGAGAGTGTCAGTCCTCTTGTACTTAAGTCGACATTGTGCCATTTGTATTAAATTCGGATGCAATATCTGTGTTTCATCGTCAATAAGAAGCTCCAAGGGATACAGTAAACCTGAAGTGAAGCATCGGTATCAAAAACTTGACTCACAGGAAAGGTTCATATCATAGAAAGTGAGAGAGTCAGTCCTCTTGTACTTAAGTCGGCAATGTGCCATTTGTATTAAATGCGGATGCAATTTCTGTGTTTCATCGCCGATAAGAAGGTCTCAAGGGATACAGTAAACCTGAAGTGAAGCATCGGAATCTAAAACTGGACTCACAGGAGAGGTTCAAATCATAGAAAGTTAGAGTGCCAGTCCTCTTGTACTTAAGTCGGCATTGTGCCTTTTGTATTAATTTCGGATACAAACTCTGTGTTTCATCGTCAATAAGAAGGTCCAAGGGATACTGTAAACCTGAAGTGAAGCATCGGAATCTAAAACTGGAATCACAGGAGAGGTTCAAATCATAGAAAGTTAGAATGTCAGTCCTCTTGTACTTAAGTCGGCATTGTGCCTTTTGTATTGAATTCGGGTGCAATTTCTGTGTTTCATCGTCAATAAGAAGGTGCACGGTATACAGTAAACCTGAAGAGAAGTATCGGAATCTAAAACTGGACTCACTGGAGAGGTTCAAATCTTAGAAAGTGAGAGTGTCAGTCCTCTTGTACTTAAGTCGGCATTGTGGCATTTGTATTAAATTCGGATGCAATTTCTGTGTTTCATCGTCAATAAGAAGGTCCAAGGGATACAGTAAACCTGAAGTGAAGCATCGGAATCCAAAACTGGACTCACAGGAGAGGTTCAAATCATAGAAAGTTAGAGTGTGAGTCCTCTTGTATTTAAGTCGGCATTGTGCCTTTTGTATTAAATTCCGATGCTATTTCTGTGTTTCATTGTCAATAAGAAGGTCCAAGGGGTACAGTAAACCTGAAGTGAAGCATCGGAATCTAAAACTGGACTCACAAGAGAGGTTCTAATCATAGAAAGTTAGAATGTCATTCCTCTTGTACTTAAGTCGGCATTGTGCCTTTTGTATTACATTCGGATGCTATTTCTGTGTTTCATTGTCAATAAGAAGGTCCAAGGGGTACAGTAAACCTGAAGTGAAGCATCGGAATATAAAACTGGACTCACAAGAGAGGTTCTAATCATAGAAAGTTAGAGTGTCACTCCTCTTGTACTTAAGTCGGCATTGTGCCTTTTGTATTACATTCGGATGCAAACTCTGTGATTCATCGTCAATAAGAAGGTCCAAGGTATACAGTAAACCTGAAGTGAAGCATCGGAATCTAAAACCGGTCTCACAGGAGAGGTTCAAATCATAGAAAGTTAGATTGTCAGTCCTCTTGTACTTAAGTCGGCATTGTGCCTTTTGTATTTAATTACGATGCAATTTCTGTGTTTCATCATCAATAAGAAGGTGCAAGGTATACAGTAATCCTGGAGTGAAGCATCGGAATCTAAATATGAACTCACAGGAGAGGTTCGAATCATAGAAAGTGAGAGTGTCTGTCCTCTTGTACTTAAGTCGGCATTGTGACATTTGTATTAAATTCGGATGCAATTTCTGTATTTCATCGTCAATAAGAAGGTCCAAGGGATACTGTAAACCTGAAGTGAAGCATCGGAATCTAAAACTGGACTCACACGAGAGGTTCAAATCATAGAAAGTTAGAGTGTCAGTCCTCTTGTACCTAAGTCGGCATTGTGCCATTTGAATTTAATTCCGATGCTATTTCTGTGTTTCATTGTCAATTAGAAGATCCAAGGGATACAGTAAACCTGAAGTGAAGCATCGGAATCTAAAACTGGACTCACAGGAGAGGTACAAATCATAGAAAGATAGAATGTCACTCCTCTTGTACTTAAGTCGGCATTGTACCTTTTGTATTAAATTCGGATGCAATTTCTGTGTTTCATCGTCAATAAGAAGGCGCCAGGTATACAGTGAACCTGAAGTGAAGCATCGGAATCTAAAACTGGATTCACAGGAGAGGTTCAAATCATAGAAAGTGAGAGTGTCAGTCCTCTTGTACTTAAGTCGACATTGTGCCATTTGTATTAAATTCGGATGCAATATCTGTGTTTCATCGTCAATAAGAAGCTCCAAGGGATACAGTAAACCTGAAGTAAAGCATCGGAATCTAAAGCTGGACTCACAGGAGAGGTTCAAATCATAGAAAGTTAGAGTGTCAGTCCTCTTTTACTTAAGTCGGCATTGTGCCTTTTGAATTTAATTCCGATGCTATTTCTCTGTTTCATTGTCAATAAGAAGGTCCAAGGGATACAGTAAACCTGAAGTGAAGCATCGGAATCTAAAACTTACCTCACAGGAGGGGTTCTAATCATAGAAAGTTAGAATGTCGTTCCTCTTGTACTTAAGTCGGCATTGTGCATTTTGTATTACATTCGGATGCAATTTCTGTGTTTCATCGTCAATAAGAACGTGCAAGGTATACAGTAAACCTGAAGTGAAGCATCGTAATCTAAAACTGGACTCACAGGAGAGGTTCAAATCATAGAAAGTGAGAGTGTCAGTTCTTTTCTACTTAGGTCGGCATTGTGCCTTTTCAATTTAAGTCTGATGCAATTTCTGTGTTTCATCGTCAATAAGAAGGTCCAAAGAATACAGTAAAACTTAAGTGAAGCATCGGAATCTGAAACTGGACTCACAGGAGAGATTCAAATCATAGAAAGTGAGAGTGTCAGTCCTCTTGTACTTAAGTCGGCATTGTGCCATTTGTATTAAATTCGGGTGCAATTTCTGGGTTTCATCGTCAATAAGAAGGTCCAAGGGGTACAGTAAACCTGAAGTGAAGCATCGGAATCTAAAACTGGACTCACAGGAGAGGTTCAAATCATAGAATGTTAGAGTGTCAGTCCTCTTGCACTTAAGTCGGCATTGTGCCTTTTGTATTAATGTCGGATGCAAACTCTGTGTTTCATCGTCAATAAGAAGGTCCAAGGGATACAGTAAACCTGAAGTGAAGCATCGGAATCTAAAACTGGACTCACAGAAGAAGTTCAAATCATAGAAAGTTAGAGTGTCAGTCCTCCTGTACTTAAGTCGGCATTGTGCCTTTTGTATTAATTTCGGATGCAAACTCTGTGTTTCATCGTCAATAAGAAGGTCCAAGGGATACAGTAAACCTGAAGTGAAACATCGGAATCTAATACTGGAATCACAGGAGAGGTTCAAATCATAGAAAGTTAGAATGTCAGTCCTCTTGTACTTAGGTCGGAATGGTGCCTCTTGTATTGAATTCGGGTGCAATTTCTGTGTTTCATCGTCAATAAGAAGGTGCAAGGTATACAGTAAACCTGAAGAGAAGCATCGGAATCTAAAACTGGACTCACTGGAGAGGTTCAAATCATAGAAAGTGAGAGTGTCAGTCCTCTTGTACTTAAGTCGACATTGTGCCATTTGTATTAAATTCGGATGCAATTTCTGTGTTTCTTCGTCAATAAGAAGGTCCAAGGGATACAGTAAACCTGAAGTGAGGCATCGGAATCTAAAACTGGACTCACAGGAGAGGTTCAAATCATAGAAAGTTAGAGTGTCAGTCCTCTTTTACTTAAGTCGGCATTGTGCCTTTTGAATTTAATTCCGATGCTATTTCTGTGTTTCATTGTCAATAAGAAGGTCCAAGGGGTACAGTAAACCTGAAGTGAAGCATCGGAATCTAAAACTGGACTCACAAGAGAGGTTCTAATCATAGAAAGTTAGAATGTCATTCCTCTTGTACTTAAGTCGGCATTGTGCCTTTCCTATTACATTCGGATGCAATTTCTGTGTTTCATCGTCAATAAGAACGTGCAAGGTATACAGTAAACCTGAAGTGAAGCATCGTAATCTAAAACTTGACTCACAGGACAGGTTCAAATCATAGAAAGTTAGAGTGTCACTCCTCTTGTACTTGAGTCGGTATTGTGCCTTTTGTATTAAATTCGGGTGCAATTTCTGTGTGTCATCGTCAATAAGAAGGTGCAAGGGATACAGTAAACCTGAGGTGAAGCATCGGACTCTAAAACTGGACTCACAGGAGATGTTCAAATCATAGAAAGTTAGAATGTCAGTCCTCTTGTACTTAAGTCGGCATTGTGCCTCTTGTATTGAATTCGGGTGCAATTTCTGTGTTTCATCGTCAATAAGAAGGTGCAAGGTATACAGAAAACCTGAAGTGAAGCATCGGAATCTAAAACTGGACTCACAGGAAAGGTTCAAATCATAGAAAGGGAGAGTGTCAGTCCTCTTGTACTTATGTCGGCATTGTGGCATTTGTATCAAATTCGGATGCATTTTCTGTGTTTCTTCGTCAATAAGAAGGTCCAAGGGATACATTAAACCTGAAGTGAAGCATCGGAATCTAAAACTGGACTCACAGGAGAGCTTCAAATCATAGAAAGTTAAAGTGTCAGTCCGCTTGTACTTAAGTCGGCATTGTGCCTTTTGTATTAAATTCGGATGCAAACTCTGTGATTCATCGTCAATAAGAAGGTCCAAGGTATACAGTAAACCTGAAGTGAAGCATCGGAATCTAAAACCGGTCTCACAGGAGAGGTTCAAATCATAGAAAGTTAGATTGTCAGTCCTCTTGTACTTAAGTCGGCATTGTGCCTTTTGTATTTAATTACGATGCAATTTCTGTGTTTCATCATCAATAAGAAGGTGCAAGGTATACAGTAATCCTGGAGTGAAGCATCGGAATCTAAATATGACCTCACAGGAGAGGTTCGAATCATAGAAAGTGAGAGTGTCTGTCCTCTTGTACTTAAGTCGGCATTGTGACATTTGTATTAAATTCGGATGCAATTTCTGTATTTCATCGTCAATAAGAAGGTCCAAGGGATACTGTAAACCTGAAGTGAAGCATCGGAATCTAAAACTGGACTCACAAGAGAGGTTCAAATCATAGAAAGTTAGAGTGTCAGTCCTCTTGTACCTAAGTCGGCATTGTGCCATTTGAATTTAATTCCGATGCTATTTCTGTGTTTCATTGTCAATAAGAAGATCCAAGGGATACAGTAAACCTGAAGTGAAGCATCGGAATCTAAAACTGGACTCACAGGAGAGGTTCAAATCATAGAAAGATAGAATGTTACTCCTCTTGTACTTAAGTCGGCATTGTACCTTTTGTATTAAATTCGGATGCAATTTCTGTGTTTCATCGTCAATAAGAAGGCGCAAGGTATACAGTGAACCTGAAGTGAAGCATCGGAATCTAAAACTGGATTCACAGGAGACGTTCAAATCATAGAAAGTGAGAGTGTCAGTCCTCTTGTACTTAAGTCGACATTGTGCCATTTGTATTAAATTCGGATGCAATATCTGTGTTTCATCGTCAATAAGAAGCTCCAAGGGATACAGTAAACCTGAAGTAAAGCATCGGAATCTAAAACTGGACTCACAGGAGAGGTTCAAATCATAGAAAGTTAGAGTGTCAGTCCTCTTTTACTTAAGTCGGCATTGTGCCTTTTGAATTTAATTCCGATGCTATTTCTCTGTTTCATTGTCAATAAGAAGGTCCAAGGGATACAGTAAATTTGAAGTGAAGCATCGGAATCTAAAACTTACCTCACAGGAGAGGTTCTAATCATAGAAAGTTAGAATGTCGTTCCTCTTGTACTTAAGTCGGCATTGTGCATTTTGTATTACATTCGGATGCAATTTCTGTGTTTCATCGTCAATAAGAACGTGCAAGGTGTACAGTAAACCTGAAGTGAAGCATCGTAATCTAAAACTGGACTCACAGGAGAGGTTCAAATCATAGAAAGTGAGAGTTTCAGTTATTTTCTACTTAGGTCGGCATTGTGCCTTTTCAATTTAATTCTGATGCAATTTCTGTGTTTCATCGTCAATAAGAAGGTCCAAAGAATACAATAAAACTTAAGTGAAGCATCGGAATCTGAAACTGGACTCACAGGAGAGATTCAAATCATAGAAAGTGAGAGTGTCAGTCCTCTTGTACTTAAGTCGGCATTGTGCCATTTGTATTAAATTCGGGTGCAATTTCTGGGTTTCATCGTCAATAAGAAGGTCCAAGGGGTACAGTAAACCTGAAGTGAAGCATCGGAATCAAAAACGTGACTCACAGGAAAGGTTCATATCATAGAAAGTGAGAGAGTCAGTCCTCTTGTACTTAAGTCGGCAATGTGCCATTTGTATTAAATGCGGATGCAATTTCTGTGTTTCATCGCCGATAAGAAGGTCTCAAGGGATACAGTAAACCTGAAGTGAAGCATCGGAATCTAAAACTGGACTCACAGGAGAGGTTCAAATCATAGAAAGTTAGAGTGTCAGTCCTCTTGCACTTAAGTCGGCATTGTGCCTTTTGTATTAATTTCGGATGCAAACTCTGTGTTTCATCATCAATAAGAAGGTCCAAGATATACAGTAAACCTGAAGTGAAGCATCGGAATCTCAAAAACTGGACTCACAGAAGAAGTTCAAATCATAGAAAGTTAGAGTGTCAGTCCTCTTGTACTTAAGTCGGCATTGTGCCTTTTGTATTAATTTCGGATGCAAACTCTGTGTTTCATCGTCAATAAGAAGGTCCAAGGGATACAGTAAACCTGAAGTGAAACATCGGAATCTAATACTGGAATCACAGGAGAGGTTCAAATCATAGAAAGTTAGAATGTCAGTCCTCTTGTACTTAAGTCGGCATTGTGCCTTTTGTATTGAATTCGGGTGCAATTTCTGTGTTTCATCGTCAATAACAAGGTGCAAGGTATACAGTAAACCTGAAGAGAAGTATCGGAATCTAAAACTAGACTCACTGGAGAGGTTCAAATCATAGAAAGTGAGAGTGTCAGTCCTCTTGTACTTAAGTCGGCATTGTGGCATTTGTATTAAATTCGGATGCAATTTCTGTGTTTCATCGTCAATACGAAGGTCCAAGGGATACAGTAAACCTGAAGTGAAGCATCGGAATCCAAAACTGGACTCACAGGAGAGGTTCAAATCATAGAAAGTTAGAGTGTGAGTCCTCTTGTATTTAAGTCGGCATTGTGCCTTTTGTATTACATTCGGATGCAAACTCTGTGTTTCATCGTCAATAAGAACGTGCAAGGTATACAGTAAACCTGAAGTGAAGCATCGTAATCTAAAACTGGACTCACAGGAGAGGTTCAAATCATAGAAAGTGAGACTGTCAGTCCTCTTGTACTTAAGTCGCCATTGTGCCTTTTGTATTAAATTCGGATGCAATTTCTGTGTTTCATCGTCAATAAGAAAGTCCAAGGGATACATTAAACCTGAAGTGAAGCATCGGAATCTAAAACTGAACTCACAGGAGAGGTTCAAATCATAGAATGTGGGAGTGTCAGTTCTTTTCTACTTAGGTCGGCATTGTGCCTTTTCAATTTAATTCCGATGCAATTTCTGTGTTTCATCGTCAATAAGAAGGTCCAAGGGATACATTAAACCTGAAGTGAAACATCGGAATCTAAAACTGGACTCACAGGAGAGGTTCAAATCATAGAAAGTTAGAGTGTCAGTCCTCTTTTACTTAAGTTGGCATTGTGCCTTTTGAATATAATTCCGATGCTATTTCTGTGTTTCATTGTCAATGACAAGGTCCAAGGGATACAGTAAACCTGATGTGAAGCATCGGAATCTAAAACAGGACTCACAGGAGAGCTTCAAATCATAGAAAGGAAGAGTGACAGTCCTTTTGTACTTATGTCGGCATAGTGGCATTTATATCAAATTCGGATGCATTTTCTGTGTTTCATCGTCAATAAGAAGGTCCAAGGGATACATTAAACCTGAAGTGAAGCATCGGAATCTAAAACTGGACTCACAGGGGAGCTTCAAATCATAGAAAGTTAGAGTGTCAGTCCGCTTGTACTTAAGTCGGCATTGTACCTTTTGTATTAAATTCGGATGCAAACTCTGTGATTCATCGTCAATAAGAAGGTCCAAGGGATACAGTAAACCTGAAGTGAAGCATCTGAATCTAAAACCGGTCTCACAGGAGAGGTTCAAATCATAGAAAGTTAGATTGTCAGTCCTCTTGTACTTAAGTTGGCATTGTGCCTTTTGTATTAGATTTGGATGCAAACTCTGTGATTCATCGTCAATAAGAAGGTCCAAGGAATACAGTAAACCTGAAGTCAAGCATCGGAATCTAAAACTGGACTCACCGGAGAGGCTCAAATCATAGAAAGTTAGAGTGTCACTCCTCTTCTACTTGAGTTGGTATTGTGCATTTTGTATTAAATTCGGGTGCAATTTCTGTGTGACATTGTCAATAAGAAGGTCCAAGGGATACAGTAAACCTGAAGTGAAGCATCGGAATCTAAAACTGGACTCACAGGAGAGGTTCAAATCATAGAAAGTTAGAGTGTCAGTCCTCTTGTACTTAACGCGGTATTGTACCTTTTGTATTAAATTCGGATGCAAACTCTGTGTTTCATCATCAATTAGAAGGTCCAAGGGATACAGTAAACCTGAAGTGAAGCATCGGAATCTAAAACTGGACTCACAGGAGAGGTTCAATCATAGAAAGTTAGAATTTCACTCCTCTTGTACTTAAGTCGGCATTGTACTTTTTGTATTAAATTTGGATGCAATTTCTGTGTTTCATCGTCAATAAGAAGGCGCAAGGTATACAGTAAACCTGAAGTGAAGCATCGGAATCTAAAACTGGATTCACAGGAGAGGTTCAAATTATAGAAAGTGAGAGTGTCAGTCCTCTTGTACTTAAGTCGTCATTGTGCCATTTGTATTAAATTCGGATGCAATATCTGTGTTTCATCGACAATAAGAAGCTCCAAGGGATACAGTAAACCTGAAGTAAAGCATCGGAATCTAAAACTGGACTCACAGGAGAGGTTCAAATCATAGAAAGTTAGAGTGTCAGTCCTCTTTTACATAAATCGGCATTGTGCTATTGAATTTAATTCCGATGCTATTTCTGTGTTTCATTGTCAATAAGAAGGTCCAAGGGATACAGTAAACCTGAAGTGAAGCATCGGATTCTAAAACAGGACTCACAGGAGAGGTTCTAATCATAGAAAGTTAGAAAGTCTGTCCTCTTGCACTTAAGTCGGCATTGTGCCTTTTGTATTAAATTCGGATGCAATTTCTGTGTTTCATCGTCAATAAGAAGGTGCAAGGTATACAGAAAACCTGAAGTGAAGCATCGGAATCTAAAACTGGGCTCACAGAAAAGGTTCAAATCATAGAAAGGGAGAGTGTCAGTCCTCTTGTACTTATGTCGGCATAGTGGCATTTGTATCAAATTCGTATGCATTTTCTGTGTTTCATCGTCAATAAGAATGTCCAATAGGATACATTAAACCTGAAGTGAAGCATCGGAATCTAAAACTGGACTCACAGGAGAGCTTCAAATCATAGAAAGTTAGGGTGTCAGTCCGCTTGTACTTAAGTCGGCATTGTACCTTTTGTATTAAATTCGGATGCAAACTCTGTGATTCATCGACAATAAGAAGGTCCAAGGGATACAGTAAACCTGAAGTTAAGCATCTGAATCTAAAACCGGTCTCACAGGAGAGGTTCAAATCATAGAAAGTTAGATTGTCAGTCCTCTTGTACTTAAGTCGGCATTGTGCCTTTTGTATTAAATTCGGATGCAAACTCTGTGATTCATCGGCAATAAGAGGGTCCAAGGAATACAGTAAACCTGAAGTCAAGCACCGGAATCTAAAACTGGACTCACCGGAGAGGTTCAAATCATAGAAAGTTAGAGTGTCACTCCTCTTCTACTTGAGTCGGTATTGTGCCTTTTGTATTAAATTCGGGTGCAATTTCTGTGTGACATCGTCAATATGAAGGTCCAAGGGATACAGTAAACCTGAAGTGAAGCATCGGAATCTAAAACTGGACTCACAGGAGAGGTTCAAATCATAGAAAGTGAGAGTGTCAGTCCCCTTGTACTTAAGACGGCATTGTGCCTTTTTAATTTCATTCCGATGCAATTTCTGTGTTTCATCATCAATAAGAAGGTGCAAGGTATACAGTAATCCTGGAGTGAAGCATCGGAATCTAAAACTGGACTCACACGAGAGGTTCGAATCATAGAAAGTTAGAGTGTCAGTCCTCTTGTACCTAAGTCGGCATTGTGCCTTTTGAATTTAATTCCGATGATATTTCTGTGTTTCATTGTCAATAAGATGATCCAAGGGATACAGTAAACCTGAAGTGAAGCATCGGAATCTAAAACTGGACTCACAGGAGAGGTTCAAATCATAGAAAGTTAGAATGTCACTCCTCTTGTACTTAAGTCGGCATTGTGCCTTTTGTATTAAATTCGGATGCAATTTCTGTGTTTCATCGTCAATAAGAAGGCGCAAGGTATACATTAAACCTGAAGTGAAGCATCGGAATCTAAAACTGGACTCACAGGAGAGCTTCAAATCATAGAAAGTTAGAGTGTCAGTCCGCTTGTACTTAAGTCGTCATTGTGCCATTTGTATTAAATTCGGATGCAATATCTGTGTTTCATCGACAATAAGAAGCTCCAAGGGATACAGTAAACCTGAAGTAAAGCATCGGAATCTAAAACTGGACTCACAGGAGAGGTTCAAATCATAGAAAGTTAGAGTGTCAGTCCTCTTTTACATAAATCGGCATTGTGCTATTGAATTTAATTCCGATGCTATTTCTGTGTTTCATTGTTAAAGACAAGGTCCAAGGGATACAGTAAACCTGATGTGAAGCATCGGAATCTAAAACAGGACTCACAGGAGAGCTTCAAATCATAGAAAGGAAGAGTGTCAGTCCTTTTGTACTTATGTCGGCATAGTGGCATTTATATCAAATTCGGATGCATTTTCTGTGTTTCATCGTCAATAAGAAGGTCCAAGGGATACATTAAACCTGAAGTGAAGCATCGGAATCTAAAACTGGACTCACAGGGGAGCTTCAAATCATAGAAAGTTAGAGTGTCAGTCCGCTTGTACTTAAGTCGGCATTGTACCTTTTGTATTAAATTCGGATGCAAACTCTGTGATTCATCGTCAATAAGAAGGTCCAAGGGATACAGTAAACCTGAAGTGAAGCATCTGAATCTAAAACCGGTCTCACAGGAGAGGTTCAAATCATAGAAAGTTAGATTGTCAGTCCTCTTGTACTTAAGTTGGCATTGTGCCTTTTGTATTAAATTCGGATGCAAACTCTGTGATTCATCGTCAATAAGAAGGTCCAAGGAATACAGTAAACCTGAAGTCAAGCATCGGAATCTAAAACTGGACTCACCGGAGAGGCTCAAATCATAGAAAGTTAGAGTGTCACTCCTCTTCTGCTTGAGTTGGTATTGTGCATTTTGTATTAAATTCGGGTGCAATTTCTGTGTGACATTGTCAATAAGAAGGTCCAAGGGATACAGTAAACCTGAAGTGAAGCATCGGAATCTAAAACTGGACTCACAGGAGAGGTTCAAATCATAGAAAGTTAGAGTGTCAGTCCTCTTGTACTTAACGCGGTATTGTACCTTTTGTATTAAATTCGGATGCAAACTCTGTGTTTCATCATCAATTAGAAGGTCCAAGGGATACAGTAAACCTGAAGTGAAGCATCGGAATCTAAAACTGGACTCACAGGAGAGGTTCAAATCATAGAAAGTTAGAATTTCACTCCTCTTGTACTTAAGTCGGCATTGTACTTTTTGTATTAAATTTGGATGCAATTTCTGTGTTTCATCGTCAATAAGAAGGCGCAAGGTATACAGTAAACCTGAAGTGAAGCATCGGAATCTAAAACTGGATTCACAGGAGAGGTTCAAATTATAGAAAGTGAGAGTGTCAGTCCTCTTGTACTTATCTCGTCATTGTGCCATTTGTATTAAATTCGGATGCAATATCTGTGTTTCATCGACAATAAGAAGCTCCAAGGGATACAGTAAACCTGAAGTAAAGCATCGGAATCTAAAACTGGACTCACAGGAGAGGTTCAAATCATAGAAAGTTAGAGTGTCAGTCCTCTTTTACATAAATCGGCATTGTGCTATTGAATTTAATTCCGATGCTATTTCTGTGTTTCATTGTCAATAAGAAGGTCCAAGGGATACAGTAAACCTGAAGTGAAGCATCGGAATCTAAAACTGGACACACAGGAGAGGTTCTAATCATAGAAAGTTAGAATGTCATTCCTCTTGTACTTAAGTCGTTATTGTGCCTTTTGTATTAAATTCGGGTGCAATTTCTGTGTGTCATCGTCAATAAGAAGGTCCAAGGGATACAGTAAACCTGAAGTGAAGCATCGGAATCTAAAACTGGACTCACTGGAGATGTTCAAATCATAGAAAGTGAGAGTGTCAGTCCTCTTGTACTTAAGTCGACATTGTGCCATTTGCATTAAATTCGGATACAATTTCTGTGTTTCATCGTCAATAAGAAGGTCCAGGGGATACAGTAAACCTGAAGTGAAGCATCGGAATCTAAAACTGGACTCACAGGAGAGGTTCAAATCATAGAAAGTTAGAGTGTCAGTCCTCTTTTACTTAAGTTGGCATTGTGCCTTTTGAAAATAATTCCGATGCTATTTCTGTGTTTCATTGTCAATGAGAAGGTCCAAGGGATACAGTAAACCTGAAGTGAAGCATCGGATTCTAAAACAGGACTCACAGGAGAGGTTCTAATCATAGAAAGTTAGAAAGTCTGTCCTCTTGCACTTAAGTCGGCATTGTGCCTTTTGTATTAAATTCGGATGCAATTTCTGTGTTTCATCGTCAATAAGAAGGTGCAAGGTATACAGAAAACCTGAAGTGAAGCATCGGAATCTAAGACTGGGTTCACAGAAAAGGTTCAAATCATAGAAAGGGAGAGTGTCAGTCCTCTTGTACTTATGTCGGCATAGTGGCATTTGTATCAAATTCGTATGCATTTTCTGTGTTTCATCGTCAATAAGAATGTCCAATAGGATACATTAAACCTGAAGTGAAGCATCGGAATCTAAAACTGGACTCACAGGAGAGCTTCAAATCATAGAAAGTTAGGGTGTCAGTCCGCTTGTACTTAAGTCGGCATTGTACCTTTTGTATTAAATTCGGATGCAAACTCTGTGATTCATCGACAATAAGAAGGTCCAAGGGATACAGTAAACCTGAAGTTAAGCATCTGAATCTAAAACCGGTCTCACAGGAGAGGTTCAAATCATAGAAAGTTAGATTGTCAGTCCTCTTGTACTTAAGTCGGCATTGTGCCTTTTGTATTAAATTCGGATGCAAACTCTGTGATTCATCGTCAATAAGAGGGTCCAAGGAATACAGTAAACCTGAAGTCAAACACCGGAATCTAAAACTGAACTCACCGGAGAGGTTCAAATCATAGAAAGTTAGAGTGTCACTCCTCTTCTACTTGAGTCGGTATTGTGCCTTTTGTATTAAATTCGGGTGCAATTTCTGTGTGACATCGTCAATATGAAGGTCCAAGGGATACAGTAAACCTGAAGTGAAGCATCGGAATCTAAAACTGGACTCACAGGAGAGGTTCAAATCATAGAAAGTGAGAGTGTCAGTCCCCTTGTACTTAAGACGGCATTGTGCCTTTTTAATTTCATTCCGATGCAATTTCTGTGTTTCATCATCAATAAGAAGGTGCAAGGTATACAGTAATCCTGGAGTGAAGCATCGGAATCTATAACTGGACTCACACGAGAGGTTCGAATCATAGAAAGTTAGAGTGTCAGTCCTCTAGTACCTAAGTCGGCATTGTGCCTTTTGAATTTAATTCCGATGATATTTCTGTGTTTCATTGTCAATAAGATGATCCAAGGGATACAGTAAACCTGAAGTGAAGCATCGGAATCTAAAACTGGACTCACAGGAGAGGTTCAAATCATAGAAAGTTAGAATGTCACTCCTCTTGTACTTAAGTCGGCATTGTGCCTTTTGTATTAAATTCGGATGCAATTTCTGTGTTTCATCGTCAATAAGAAGGCGCAAGGTATACATTAAACCTGAAGTGAAGCATCGGAATCTAAAACTGGACTCACAGGAGAGCTTCAAATCATAGAAAGTTAGAGTGTCAGTCCGCTTGTACTTAAGTCGTCATTGTGCCATTTGTATTAAATTCGGATGCAATATCTGTGTTTCATCGACAATAAGAAGCTCCAAGGGATACAGTAAACCTGAAGTAAAGCATCGGAATCTAAAACTGGACTCACAGGAGAGGTTCAAATCATAGAAAGTTAGAGTGTCAGTCCTCTTTTACATAAATCGGCATTGTGCTATTGAATTTAATTCCGATGCTATTTCTGTGTTTCATTGTCAATAAGAAGGTCCAAGGGATACAGTAAACCTGAAGTGAAGCATCGGAATCTAAAACTGGACTCACAGGAGAGGTTCAAATCATAGAAGTTAGAGTGTCAGTCCTCTTGTACTTAACGCAGTATTGTACATTTTGTATTAAATTCGGATGCAAACTCTGTGTTTCATCATCAATTAGAAGGTCCAAGGGATACAGTAAACCTGAAGTGAAGCATCGGAATCTAAAACTGGACTCACAGGAGAGGTTCAAATCATAGAAAGTGAGAGTGTCAGTCCTCTTGTACTTAAGACGGCATTGTGCTTTTTGAATTTAATTCCGATGCAATTTCTGTGTTTCATCATCAATAAGAAGGTGCAAGGTATACAGTAATCCTGGAGTGAAGCATCGGAATCTAAATCTGACCTCACAGAAGAGGTTCGAATCATAGAAAGTGAGAGTGTATGTCCTCTTGTACTTAAGTCGGCATTGTGACATTTGTATTAAATTCGGATGCAATTTCTGTATTTCATCGTCAATAAGAAGGTCCAAGGGATACTGTAAACCTGAAGTGAAGCATCGGAATCTAAAACTGGACTCACAGGAGAGGTTCAAATCATAGAATGTTAGAGTGTCAGTCCTCTTGTACCTAAGTCGGCATTGTGCCTTTTGAATTTAATTCCGATACTATTTCTGTGTTTCATTGTCAATAAGAAGATCCAAGGGATACAGTAAACCTGAAGTGAAGCATCGGAATCTAAAACTGGACTCACAGGAGAGGTTCAAATCATAGAAAGTTAGAATGTCACTCCTCTTGTACTTAAGTCGGCATTGTACCTTTTGTATTAAATTCTAATGCAATTTCTGTGTTTCATCGTCAATAAGAAGGCGCAAAGTATACAGTAAACCTGAAGTGAAGCATCGGAATCTAAACTTGGATTCACAGGAGAGGTTCAAATCATAGAAAGGGAGAGTGTCAGTCCTCTTGTACTTAAGTCGGCATTGTGCCATTTGTATTAAATTCGGGTGCAATTTCTGGGTTTCATCGTCAACAAGAAGGTCCAAGGGGTACAGTAATCCTGAAGTGAAGCATCGGAATCTAAAACTTGACTCACAGGAAAGGTTCATATCATAGACAGTGAGAGAGTCAGTCCTCTTGTACTTAAGTCGGCATTGTGGCATTTGTATTAAATTTGGATGCATTTTCTGTGTTTCATCGTCAATAAGAAGATCCAAGGGATACAATAAACCTGAAGTCAAGCATCGGAATCTAAAACTGGACTCACAGGAAAGATTCAAATCATAGAAAGTTAGAGTGTCACTCCTCTTGTACTTGAGTCGGTATTGTGCCTTTTGTAATAATTTCGGGTGCAATTTCTGTGTGTCATCGTCAATAAGAAGGTCCAAGGGATACAGTAAACCTGAAGTGAAGCATCGGAATCTAAAACTGGACGCACAGGAAAGGTTCAAATCATAGAAAGGGAGAGTGTCAGTCCTCTTGTACTTATGTCGGCATTGTGGCATTTGTATCAAATTCGGATGCCTTTTCTGTGTTTCATCGTCAATAAGAAGATCCAAGGGATACAGTAAACCTGAAGTGAAGCATCGGAATCCAAAACTGGACTCACAGGAGAGGTTCAAATCATAGAAAGTTAGAATGTCACTCCTCTTGTACTTAACGCGCTATTGTACCTTTTGTATTTAATTCGGATGCAAACTCTGTGTTTCATCATCAATTAGAAGGTCCAAGGGATACAGTAAACCTGAAGTGAAGCATCGGAATCTAAAACTGGACTCACAGGAGAGGTTCAAATCATAGAAAGTGAGAGTGTCAGTCCTCTTGTACTTAAGACGGCATTGTGCCTTTTGAATTTAATTCCGATGCAATTTCTGTGTTTCATCATCAATATGAAGGTGCAAGGTATACAGTAATCCTGGAGTGAACCATCGGAATCTTAATCTGACCTCACAGGAGAGGTTCGAATCATAGAAAGTGAGAGAGTCTGTCCTCTTGTACTTGTGACATTTGTATTAAATTCGGATGCAATTTCTGTATTTCATCGGCAATAAGAAGGTCCAAGGGATACTGTAAACCTGAAGTGAAAAATCGGAATCTAAAACTGGACTCACACGAGAGGTTCAAATTATAGAAAGTTAGAGTGTCAGTCCTCTTGTACCTAAGTCGGCATTGTGCCTTTTGAATTTAATTCCGATGCTATTTCTGTGTTTCATTGTCAATAAGAAGATCCAAGGGATACAGTAAACCTGAAGTGAAGCATCGGAATCCAAAACTGGACTCACAGGAGAGGTTCAAATCATAGAAAGTTAGAATGTCACTCCTCTTGTACTTAAGTCGGCATTGTACCTTTTGTATTGAATTCGGATGCAATTTTTGTGTTTCATCGTCAATAAGAAGGCGCAAGGTATACAGTAAACCTGAAGTGAAGCATCGGAATCTAAAACTGGATTCACAGGAGAGGTTCAAATCATAGAAAATGAGAGTGTCAGTCCTCTTGTACTTAAGTCGACATTGTGCCATTTGTATTAAATTCGGACGCAATATCTGTGTTTCATCGTCAATAAGAAGCTCCAAGGGATACAGTAAACCTGAAGTAAAGCATCGGAATCTAAAACTGGACTCACAGGAGAGTTTCAAATCATAGAAAGTTAGAGTGTCAGTCCTCTTTTACTTAAGTCAGCATTATGCCTTTTGAATTTAATTCCGATGCTATTTCTGTGTTTCATTGTCAATAAGAAGGTCCAAGGGATACAGTAAACCTGATGTGAGGCATCGGAATCTAAAACTGGACACACAGGAGAGGTTCTAATCATAGAAAGATAGAATGACATTCCTCTTGTACTTAAGTCGGCATTGTGCCTATTGTATTACATTCGGATGCAATTTCCGTGTTTCATCGTCAATAAGAACGTGCAAGGTATACAGTAAACCTGAAGTGAAGCATCGTAATCTAAAACTGGACTCACAGGAGAGGTTCAAATCATAGAAAGTGAGAGTGTCAGACCTCTTGTACTTAAGTCGCCATTGTGCCTTTTGTATTAAATTCGGGTGCAATTTCTGTGTGTCATCGTCAATAAGAAGGTCCAAGGGATACAGTAAACCTGAAGTGAAGCATCGGACTCTAAAACTGGACTCACAGGAGAGGTTCAAATCATAGAAAGTTAGAATGTCAGTCCTCTTGTACTTAAGTCGGCATTGTGCCTCTTGTATTGAATTCGGGTGCAATTTCTGTGTTTCATCGTCAATAAGAAGGTGCAAGGTATACAGTAAACCTGAAGAGAAGCATCGGGATCTAAAACTGGACTCACTGGAGAGGTTCAAATCATAGAAAGTGAGAGTGTCAGTCCTCTTGTACTTAAGTCTACATTGTGCCATTTGTATTAAATTCGGATGCAATTTCTGTGTTTCATCGTCAATAAGAAGGTCCAAGGGATACTGTAAACCTGAAGTGAAGTATCGGAATCTAAGACTGGACTCACAGGAGAGGTTCAAAACATAGACAGTTAGAGTGTCAGTCCTCTTTTACTTAAGTTGGCATTGTGCCTTTTGAATATAATTCCGATGCTATTTCTGTGTTTCATTGTCAATGAGAAGGTCCAAGGGATACAGTAAACCTGAAGTGAAGCATCGGAATCTAAAACAGGACTCACAGGAGAGATTCTAATCATAGAAAGTTAGAAAGTCTGTCCTCTTGCACTTAAGACGGCATTGTGACTTTTGTATTAAATTCGGATGCAATTTCTGTGTTTCATCGTCAATAAGAAGGTGCAAGGTATACAGAAGACCTGAAGTGAAGCATCGGAATCTAAAACTGGACTCACAGAAAAGGTTCATATCATAGAAAGGGAGAGTGTCAGTCCTCTTGTACTTATGTCGGCATTGTGGCATTTGTATCAAATTCGGATGCATTTTCTGCGTTTCATCGTCAATAAGAAGGTCCAAGGGATACAGTAAACCTGAAGTCAAGCATCGGAATCTAAAACTGGACTCACCGGAGAGGTTCAAATCATAGAAAGTTAGAGTGTCACTCCTCTTCTACTTGAGTCGGTATTGTGCCTTTTGTATTAAATTCGGGAGCAATTTCTGTGTGCCATTGTCAATAAGAAGGTCCAAGGGATCCAGTAAACCTGAAGTGAAGCATCGGAATCTAAAACTGAACTCACAGGATAGGTTCAAATCATAGAAAGTTAGAGTGTCAGTCCTCTTGTACTTAACGCGGTATTGTACCTTTTGTATTAAATTCGGATGCAAACTTTGTGTTTCAACATCAATTAGAAGGTCCAAGGGATACAGTAAACCTGAAGTGAAGCATCGGAATCTAAAACTGGACTCACAGGAGAGGTTCAAATCATAGAAAGTGAGAGTGTCAGTCCTCTTGTACTTAAGACGGCATTGTGCCTTTTGAATTTAATTCCGATGCAATTTCTGTGTTTCATCATCAATAAGAAGGTGCAAGGTATACAGTAATCCTGGAGCGAAGCATCGGAATCTAAAACTGGACTCACACGAGAGGTTCGAATCATAGAAAGTTAGAGTGTCAGTCCTCTTGTACCTATGTCGGCATTGTGCCTTGTGTATTAAATTCGGATGCAATTTCTGTGTTTCATCGTCAATAAGAAGGCGCAAGGTATACAGTAAATCTGAAGTGAAGCATCGGAATCTAAAACTGGATTCACAGGAGAGGTTCAAATCATAGAAAAAGAGAGTGTCAGTCCTCTTGTACTTAAGTCGACATTGTGCCATTTGTATTAATTTCGGATGCAATATCTGTGTTTCATCGTCACTAAGAAGGTCCAAGGGATACAGTAAACCTGAAGTGAAGCATCGGAATATAAAACTGGACTCACAGGAGAGGTTCAAATCATAGAAAGTTAGAGTGTCAGTCCTCTTTTACATAAGTCGGCATTATGAGTTTTGAAATTAATTCCGATGCTATTTCTGTGTTTCATTGTCAATAAGAAGGTCCAAGGGGTACAGTAAACCTGAAGTGAAGCATCGGAATCTAAAACTGGACTCACAAGAGAGGTTCTAATCATAGAAAGTTAGAATGTCATTCCTCTTGTACTTAAGTCGGCATTGTGCATTTTGTATTACATTCGGATCCAATTTCTGTGTTTCATCGTCAATAAGAACGTGCAAGGTATACAGTAAACCTGAAGTGAAGCATCGTAATCTAAAACTTGACTCACAGGAGAGGTTCAAATCATAGAAAGTTAGAGTGTCACTCCTCTTGTACTTGAGTCGGTATTGTGCCTTTTGTATTAAATTCGGGTGCAATTTCTGTGTGTCATCGTCAATAAGAAGGTGCAAGGGATACAGTAAACCTGAAGTGAAGCATCGGAATCTAAATCTGCACTCACAGGAGAGGTTCAAATCATAGAAAGATAGAATGTCACTCCTCTTGTACTTAAGTCGGCATTGTACCTTTTGTATTAAATTCGGATGCAATTTCTGTGTTTCATCGTCAATAAGAAGGCGCAAGGTATACAGTGAACCTGAAGTGAAGCATCGGAATCTAAAACTGGATTCACAGGAGAGGTTCAAATCATAGAAAGTGAGAGTGTCAGTCCTCTTGTACTTAAGTCGACATTGTGCCATTTGTATTAAATTCGGATGCAATATCTGTGTTTCATCGTCAATAAGAAGCTCCAAGGGATACAGTAAACCTGAAGTGAAGCATCGGTATCAAAAACTTGACTCACAGGAAAGGTTCATATCATAGAAAGTGAGAGAGTCAGTCCTCTTGTACTTAAGTCGGCAATGTGCCATTTGTATTAAATGCGGATGCAATTTCTGTGTTTCATCGCCGATAAGAAGGTCTCAAGGGATACAGTAAACCTGAAGTGAAGCATCGGAATCTAAAACTGGACTCACAGGAGAGGTTCAAATCATAAAAAGTTAGAGTGCCAGTCCTCTTGTACTTAAGTCGGCATTGTGCCTTTTGTATTAATTTCGGATACAAACTCTGTGTTTCATCGTCAATAAGAAGGTCCAAGGGATACTGTAAACCTGAAGTGAAGCATCGGAATCTAAAACTGGAATCACAGGAGAGGTTCAAATCATAGAAAGTTAGAATGTCAGTCCTCTTGTACTTAAGTCGGCATTGTGCCTTTTGTATTGAATTCGGGTGCAATTTCTGTGTTTCATCGTCAATAAGAAGGTGCACGGTATACAGTAAACCTGAAGAGAAGTATCGGAATCTAAAACTGGACTCACTGGAGAGGTTCAAATCTTAGAAAGTGAGAGTGTCAGTCCTCTTGTACTTAAGTCGGCATTGTGGCATTTCTATTAAATTCGGATGCAATTTCTGTGTTTCATCGTCAATAAGAAGGTCCAAGGGATACAGTAAACCTGAAGTGAAGCATCGGAATCCAAAACTGGACTCACAGGAGAGGTTCAAATCATAGAAAGTTAGAGTGTGAGTCCTCTTGTATTTAAGTCGGCATTGTGCCTTTTGTATTAAATTCGGATGCAAACTCTGTGTTTCATCGTCAATAAGAACGTGCAAGGTATACAGTAAACCTGAAGTGAAGCATCGTAATCTAAAACTGGACTCACAGGAGAGGTTCAAATCATAGAAAGTGAGACTGTCAGTCCTCTTGTACTTAAGTCGCCATTGTGCCTTTTGTATTAAATTCGGATGCAATTTCTGTGTTTCATCGTCAATAAGAAAGTCCAAGGGATACATTAAACCTGAAGTGAAGCATCGGAATCTAAAACTGAACTCACAGGAGAGGTTCAAATCATAGAATGTGGGAGTGTCAGTTCTTTTCTACTTAGGTCGGCATTGTGCCTTTTCAATTTAATTCCGATGCAATTTCTGTATTTCATCGTCAATAAGAAGGTCCAAAGGATACAGTAAAACTTAAGTGAAGCATCGGAATCTGAAACTGGACTCACAGGAGAGATTCAAATCATAGAAAGTTAGAGAGTCAGTCCTCTTTTACTTAAGTCGGCATTGTGCCTTTTGAATTTAATTCCGATGCTATTTCTGTGTTTCATTGTCAATAAGAAGGTCCAAGGGGTACAGTAAACCTGAAGTGAAGGATCGGAATCTAAAACTGGACTCACAAGAGAGGTTCTAATCATAGAAAGTTAGAATGTCATTCCTCTTGTACTTAAGTCGGCATTGTGCCTTTTGTATTACATTCGGATGCTATTTCTGTGTTTCATTGTCAATAAGAAGGTCCAAGGGGTACAGTAAACCTGAAGTGAAGCATCGGAATATAAAACTGGACTCACAAGAGAGGTTCTAATCATAGAAAGTTAGAGTGTCACTCCTCTTGTACTTAAGTCGGCATTGTGCCTTTTGTATTAAATTTGGATGCAAACTCTGTGATTCATCGTCAATAAGAAGGTCCAAGGTATACAGTAAACCTGAAGTGAAGCATCGGAATCTAAAACCGGTCTCACAGGAGAGGTTCAAATCATAGAAAGTTAGATTGTCAGTCCTCTTGTACTTAAGTCGGCATTGTGCCTTTTGTATTTAATTACGATGCAATTTCTGTGTTTCATCATCAATAAGAAGGTGCAAGGTATACAGTAATCCTGGAGTGAAGCATCGGAATCTAAATATGACCTCACAGGAGAGGTTCGAATCATAGAAAGTGAGAGTGTCTGTCCTCTTGTACTTAAGTCGGCATTGTGACATTTGTATTAAATTCGGATGCAATTTCTGTATTTCATCGTCAATGAGAAGGTCCAAGGGATACTGTAAACCTGAAGTGAAGCATCGGAATCTAAAACTGGACTCACACGAGAGGTTCAAATCATAGAAAGTTAGAGTGTCAGTCCTCTTGTACCTAAGTCGGCATTGTGCCATTTGAATTTAATTCCGATGCTATTTCTGTGTTTCATTGTCAATTAGAAGATCCAAGGGATACAGTAAACCTGAAGTGAAGCATCGGAATCTAAAACTGGACTCACAGGAGAGGTACAAATCATAGAAAGATAGAATGTCACTCCTCTTGTACTTAAGTCGGCATTGTACCTTTTGTATTAAATTCGGATGCAATTTCTGTGTTTCATCGTCAATAAGAAGGCGCCAGGTATACAGTGAACCTGAAGTGAAGCATCGGAATCTAAAACTGGATTCACAGGAGAGGTTCAAATCATAGAAAGTGAGAGTGTCAGTCCTCTTGTACTTAAGTCGACATTGTGCCATTTGTATTAAATTCGGATGCAATATCTGTGTTTCATCGTCAATAAGAAGCTCCAAGGGATACAGTAAACCTGAAGTAAAGCATCGGAATCTAAAGCTGGACTCACAGGAGAGGTTCAAATCATAGAAAGTTAGAGTGTCAGTCCTCTTTTACTTAAGTCGGCATTGTGCCTTTTGAATTTAATTCCGATGCTATTTCTCTGTTTCATTGTCAATAAGAAGGTCCAAGGGATACAGTAAACCCGAAGTGAAGAATCGGAATCTAAAACTTACCTCACAGGAGGGGTTCTAATCATAGAAAGTTAGAATGTCGTTCCTCTTGTACTTAAGTCGGCATTGTGCATTTTGTATTACATTCGGATGCAATTTCTGTGTTTCATCGTCAATAAGAACGTGCAAGGTATACAGTAAACCTGAAGTGAAGCATCGTAATCTAAAACTGGACTCACAGGAGAGGTTCAAATCATAGAAAGTGAGAGTGTCAGTTCTTTTCTACTTAGGTCGGCATTGTGCCTTTTCAATTTAATTCTGATGCAATTTCTGTGTTTCATCGTCAATAAGAAGGTCCAAAGAATACAGTAAAACTTAAGTGAAGCATCGGAATCTGAAACTGGACTCACAGGAGAGATTCAAATCATAGAAAGTGAGAGTGTCAGTCCTCTTGTACTTAAGTCGGCATTGTGCCATTTGTATTAAATTCGGGTGCAATTTCTGGGTTTCATCGTCAATAAGAAGGTCCAAGGGGTACAGTAAACCTGAAGTGAAGCATCGGAATCTAAAACTGGACTCACAGGAGAGGTTCAAATCATAGAAAGTTAGAGTGTCAGTCCTCTTGCACTTAAGTCGGCATTGTGCCTTTTGTATTAATGTCGGATGCAAACTCTGTGTTTCATCGTCAATAAGAAGGTCCAAGGGATACAGTAAACCTGAAGTGAAGCATCGGAATCTAAAACTGGACTCACAGAAGAAGTTCAAATCATAGAAAGTTAGAGTGTCAGTCCTCCTGTACTTAAGTCGGCATTGTGCCTTTTGTATTAATTTCGGATGCAAACTCTGTGTTTCATCGTCAATAAGAAGGTCCAAGGGATACAGTAAACCTGAAGTGAAACATCGGAATCTAATACTGGAATCACAGGAGAGGTTCAAATCATAGAAAGTTAGAATGTCAGTCCTCTTGTACTTAAGTCGGAATGGTGCCTCTTGTATTGAATTCGGGTGCAATTTCTGTGTTTCATCGTCAATAAGAAGGTGCAAGGTATACAGTAAACCTGAAGAGAAGCATCGGAATCTAAAACTGGACTCACTGGAGAGGTTCAAATCATAGAAAGTGAGAGTGTCAGTCCTCTTGTACTTAAGTCGACATTGTGCCATTTGTATTAAATTCGGATGCAATTTCTGTGTTTCTTCGTCAATAAGAAGGTCCAAGGGATACAGTAAACCTGAAGTGAAGCATCGGAATCTAAAACTGGACTCACAGGAGAGGTTCAAATCATAGAAAGTTAGAGTGTCAGTCCTCTTTTACTTAAGTCGGCATTGTGCCTTTTGAATTTAATTCCGATGCTATTTCTGTGTTTCATTGTCAATAAGAAGGTCCAAGGGGTACAGTAAACCTGAAGTGAAGCATCGGAATCTAAAACTGGACTCACAAGAGAGGTTCTAATCATAGAAAGTTAGAATGTCATTCCTCTTGTACTTAAGTCGGCATTGTGCCTTTCCTATTACATTCGGATGCAATTTCTGTGTTTCATCGTCAATAAGAACGTGCAAGGTATACAGTAAACCTGAAGTGAAGCATCGTAATCTAAAACTTGACTCACAGGACAGGTTCAAATCATAGAAAGTTAGAGTGTCACTCCTCTTGTACTTGAGTCGGTATTGTGCCTTTTGTATTAAATTCGGGTGCAATTTCTGTGTGTCATCGTCAATAAGAAGGTGCAAGGGATACAGTAAACCTGAGGTGAAGCATCGGACTCTAAAACTGGACTCACAGGAGATGTTCAAATCATAGAAAGTTAGAATGTCAGTCCTCTTGTACTTAAGTCGGCATTGTGCCTCTTGTATTGAATTCGGGTGCAATTTCTGTGTTTCATCGTCAATAAGAAGGTGCAAGGTATACAGAAAACCTGAAGTGAAGCATCGGAATCTAAAACTGGACTCACAGGAAAGGTTCAAATCATAGAAAGGGAGAGTGTCAGTCCTCTTGTACTTATGTAGGCATTGTGGCATTTGTATCAAATTCGGATGCATTTTCTGTGTTTCTTCGTCAATAAGAAGGTCCAAGGGATACATTAAACCTGAAGTGAAGCATCGGAATCTAAAACTGGACTCACAGGAGAGCTTCAAATCATAGAAAGTTAAAGTGTCAGTCCGCTTGTACTTAAGTCGGCATTGTGCCTTTTGTATTAAATTCGGATGCAAACTCTGTGATTCATCGTCAATAAGAAGGTCCAAGGTATACAGTAAACCTGAAGTGAAGCATCGGAATCTAAAACCGGTCTCACAGGAGAGGTTCAAATCATAGAAAGTTAGATTGTCAGTCCTCTTGTACTTAAGTCGGCATTGTGCCTTTTGTATTTAATTACGATGCAATTTCTGTGTTTCATCATCAATAAGAAGGTGCAAGGTATACAGTAATCCTGGAGTGAAGCATCGGAATCTAAATATGACCTCACATTAGAGGTTCGAATCATAGAAAGTGAGAGTGTCTGTCCTCTTGTACTTAAGTCGGCATTGTGACATTTGTATTAAATTCGGATGCAATTTCTGTATTTCATCGTCAATAAGAAGGTCCAAGGGATACTGTAAACCTGAAGTGAAGCATCGGAATCTAAAACTGGACTCACAAGAGAGGTTCAAATCATAGAAAGTTAGAGTGTCAGTCCTCTTGTACCTAAGTCGGCATTGTGCCATTTGAATTTAATTCCGATGCTATTTCTGTGTTTCATTGTCAATAAGAAGATCCAAGGGATACAGTAAACCTGAAGTGAAGCATCGGAATCTAAAACTGGACTCACAGGAGAGGTTCAAATCATAGAAAGATAGAATGTTACTCCTCTTGTACTTAAGTCGGCATTGTACCTTTTGTATTAAATTCGGATGCAATTTCTGTGTTTCATCGTCAATAAGAAGGCGCAAGGTATACAGTGAACCTGAAGTGAAGCATCGGAATCTAAAACTGGATTCACAGGAGACGTTCAAATCATAGAAAGTGAGAGTGTCAGTCCTCTTGTACTTAAGTCGGCATTGTGCCATTTGTATTAAATTCGGGTGCAATTTCTGGGTTTCATCGTCAATAAGAAGGTCCAAGGGGTACAGTAAACCTGAAGTGAAGCATCGGAATCTAAAACTGGACTCACAGGAGAGGTTCAAATCATAGAAAGTTAGAGTGTCAGTCCTCTTGCACTTAAGTCGGCATTGTGCCTTTTGTATTAATGTCGGATGCCAACTCTGTGTTTCATCGTCAATAAGAAGGTCCAAGGGATACAGTAAACCTGAAGTGAAGCATCGGAATCTAAAACTGGACTCACAGAAGAAGTTCAAATCATAGAAAGTTAGAGTGTCAGTCCTCCTGTACTTAAGTCGGCATTGTGCCTTTTGTATTAATTTCGGATGCAAACTCTGTGTTTCATCGTCAATAAGAAGGTCCAAGGGATACAGTAAACCTGAAGTGAAACATCGGAATCTAATACTGGAATCACAGGAGAGGTTCAAATCATAGAAAGTTAGAATGTCAGTCCTCTTGTACTTAAGTCGGAATGGTGCCTCTTGTATTGAATTCGGGTGCAATTTCTGTGTTTCATCGTCAATAAGAAGGTGCAAGGTATACAGTAAACCTGAAGAGAAGCATCGGAATCTAAAACTGGACTCACTGGAGAGGTTCAAATCATAGAAAGTGAGAGTGTCAGTCCTCTTGTACTTAAGTCGACATTGTGCCATTTGTATTAAATTCGGATGCAATTTCTGTGTTTCTTCGTCAATAAGAAGGTCCAAGGGATACAGTAAACCTGAAGTGAAGCATCGGAATCTAAAACTGGACTCACAGGAGAGGTTCAAATCATAGAAAGTTAGAGTGTCAGTCCTCTTTTACTTAAGTCGGCATTGTGCCTTTTGAATTTAATTCCGATGCTATTTCTGTGTTTCATTGTCAATAAGAAGGTCCAAGGGGTACAGTAAACCTGAAGTGAAGCATCGGAATCTAAAACTGGACTCACAAGAGAGGTTCTAATCATAGAAAGTTAGAATGTCATTCCTCTTGTACTTAAGTCGGCATTGTGCCTTTCCTATTACATTCGGATGCAATTTCTGTGTTTCATCGTCAATAAGAACGTGCAAGGTATACAGTAAACCTGAAGTGAAGCATCGTAATCTAAAACTTGACTCACAGGACAGGTTCAAATCATAGAAAGTTAGAGTGTCACTCCTCTTGTACTTGAGTCGGTATTGTGCCTTTTGTATTAAATTCGGGTGCAATTTCTGTGTGTCATCGTCAATAAGAAGGTGCAAGGGATACAGTAAACCTGAGGTGAAGCATCGGACTCTAAAACTGGACTCACAGGAGATGTTCAAATCATAGAAAGTTAGAATGTCAGTCCTCTTGTACTTAAGTCGGCATTGTGCCTCTTGTATTGAATTCGGGTGCAATTTCTGTGTTTCATCGTCAATAAGAAGGTGCAAGGTATACAGAAAACCTGAAGTGAAGCATCGGAATCTAAAACTGGACTCACAGGAAAGGTTCAAATCATAGAAAGGGAGAGTGTCAGTCCTCTTGTACTTATGTCGGCATTGTGGCATTTGTATCAAATTCGGATGCATTTTCTGTGTTTCTTCGTCAATAAGAAGGTCCAAGGGATACATTAAACCTGAAGTGAAGCATCGGAATCTAAAACTGGACTCACAGGAGAGCTTCAAATCATAGAAAGTTAAAGTGTCAGTCCGCTTGTACTTAAGTCGGCATTGTGCCTTTTGTATTAAATTCGGATGCAAACTCTGTGATTCATCGTCAATAAGAAGGTCCAAGGTATACAGTAAACCTGAAGTGAAGCATCGGAATCTAAAACCGGTCTCACAGGAGAGGTTCAAATCATAGAAAGTTAGATTGTCAGTCCTCTTGTACTTAAGTCGGCATTGTGCCTTTTGTATTTAATTACGATGCAATTTCTGTGTTTCATCATCAATAAGAAGGTGCAAGGTATACAGTAATCCTGGAGTGAAGCATCGGAATCTAAATATGACCTCACAGGAGAGGTTCGAATCATAGAAAGTGAGAGTGTCTGTCCTCTTGTACTTAAGTCGGCATTGTGACATTTGTATTAAATTCGGATGCAATTTCTGTATTTCATCGTCAATAAGAAGGTCCAAGGGATACTGTAAACCTGAAGTGAAGCATCGGAATCTAAAACTGGACTCACAAGAGAGGTTCAAATCATAGAAAGTTAGAGTGTCAGTCCTCTTGTACCTAAGTCGGCATTGTGCCATTTGAATTTAATTCCGATGCTATTTCTGTGTTTCATTGTCAATAAGAAGATCCAAGGGATACAGTAAACCTGAAGTGAAGCATCGGAATCTAAAACTGGACTCACAGGAGAGGTTCAAATCATAGAAAGATAGAATGTTACTCCTCTTGTACTTAAGTCGGCATTGTACCTTTTGTATTAAATTCGGATGCAATTTCTGTGTTTCATCGTCAATAAGAAGGCGCAAGGTATACAGTGAACCTGAAGTGAAGCATCGGAATCTAAAACTGGATTCACAGGAGACGTTCAAATCATAGAAAGTGAGAGTGTCAGTCCTCTTGTACTTAAGTCGACATTGTGCCATTTGTATTAAATTCGGATGCAATATCTGTGTTTCATCGTCAATAAGAAGCTCCAAGGGATACAGTAAACCTGAAGTAAAGCATCGGAATCTAAAACTGGACTCACAGGAGAGGTTCAAATCATAGAAAGTTAGAGTGTCAGTCCTCTTTTACTTAAGTCGGCATTGTGCCTTTTGAATTTAATTCCGATGCTATTTCTCTGTTTCATTGTCAATAAGAAGGTCCAAGGGATACAGTAAATTTGAAGTGAAGCATCGGAATCTAAAACTTACCTCACAGGAGAGGTTCTAATCATAGAAAGTTAGAATGTCGTTCCTCTTGTACTTAAGTCGGCATTGTGCATTTTGTATTACATTCGGATGCAATTTCTGTGTTTCATCGTCAATAAGAACGTGCAAGGTATACAGTAAACCTGAAGTGAAGCATCGTAATCTAAAACTGGACTCACAGGAGAGGTTCAAATCATAGAAAGTGAGAGTTTCAGTTATTTTCTACTTAGGTCGGCATTGTGCCTTTTCAATTTAATTCTGATGCAATTTCTGTGTTTCATCGTCAATAAGAAGGTCCAAAGAATACAGTAAAACTTAAGTGAAGCATCGGAATCTGAAACTGGACTCACAGGAGAGATTCAAATCATAGAAAGTGAGAGTGTCAGTCCTCTTGTACTTAAGTCGGCATTGTGCCATTTGTATTAAATTCGGGTGCAATTTCTGGGTTTCATCGTCAATAAGAAGGTCCAAGGGGTACAGTAAACCTGAAGTGAAGCATCGGAATCAAAAACGTGACTCACAGGAAAGGTTCATATCATAGAAAGTGAGAGAGTCAGTCCTCTTGTACTTAAGTCGGCAATGTGCCATTTGTATTAAATGCGGATGCAATTTCTGTGTTTCATCGCCGATAAGAAGGTCTCAAGGGATACAGTAAACCTGAAGTGAAGCATCGGAATCTAAAACTGGACTCACAGGAGAGGTTCAAATCATAGAAAGTTAGAGTGTCAGTCCTCTTGCACTTAAGTCGGCATTGTGCCTTTTGTATTAATTTCGGATGCAAACTCTGTGTTTCATCGTCAATAAGAAGGTCCAAGATATACAGTAAACCTGAAGTGAAGCATCGGAATCTCAAAAACTGGACTCACAGAAGAAGTTCAAATCATAGAAAGTTAGAGTGTCAATCCTCTTGTACTTAAGTCGGCATTGTGCCTTTTGTATTAATTTCGGATGCAAACTCTGTGTTTCATCGTCAATAAGAAGGTCCAAGGGATACAGTAAACCTGAAGTGAAACATCGGAATCTAATACTGGAATCACAGGAGAGGTTCAAATCATAGAAAGTTAGAATGTCAGTCCTCTTGTACTTAAGTCGGCATTGTGCCTTTTGTATTGAATTCGGGTGCAATTTCTGTGTTTCATCGTCAATAACAAGGTGCAAGGTATACAGTAAACCTGAAGAGAAGTATCGGAATCTAAAACTAGACTCACTGGAGAGGTTCAAATCATAGAAAGTGAGAGTGTCAGTCCTCTTGTACTTAAGTCGGCATTGTGGCATTTGTATTAAATTCGGATGCAATTTCTGTGTTTCATCGTCAATAAGAAGGTCCAAGGGATACAGTAAACCTGAAGTGAAGCATCGGAATCCAAAACTGGACTCACAGGAGAGGTTCAAATCATAGAAAGTTAGAGTGTGAGTCCTCTTGTATTTAAGTCGGCATTGTGCCTTTTGAATTTAATTCCGATGCTATTTCTGTGTTTAATTGTCAATGAGAAGGTCCAAGGGATACAGTAAACCTGAAGTGAAGCATCGGAATCTAAAACAGGACTCACAGGAGAGGTTCTAATCATAGAAAGTTAGAATGTCTGTCCTCTTGTACTTAAGTCGGCATTGTGCCTTTTGTATTAAATTGGGAAGCAATTTCTGTGTTTCATCGTCAATAAGAAGGTGCAAGGTATACAGTAAACCTGAAGTGAAGCATCGGAATCTAAAACTGGACTCACAGGAAAGGTTCAAATCATAGAAAAGTAGAGTGTCAGTCCTCTTGTACTTATGTCGGCATTGTGGCATTTGTATCAAATTCGGATGCATTTTCTGTGTTTCATCGTCAATAATAAGATCCAAGGGATACGTTAAAACTGAAGTGAAGCATCGGAATCTAAAACTGGACTCACAGGAGAGGTTCAAATCATAGAAAGTGAGAGTGTCAGATCTTTTCTACTTAGGTCGGCATTGTGCCTTTTGAGTCTAATTCCGATGCAATTTCTGTGTTTCATCGTCAATAAGAAGGTCCAAAGGATACAGTAAAACTGAAGTGAAGCATCGGAATCTAAGACTGGACTCACTGGAGAGGTACAAATCATAGAAAGTGAGAGTGTCAGTCCTCTTGTACTTAAGTCGGCATTGTGCCATTTGTATTAAATTCGGGTGCAATTTCTGGGTTTCATCGTCAATAAGAAGGTCCAAGGGGTACAGTAAACCTGAAGTGAGCATCGGAATCAAAAACTTGACTCACAGGTAAGGTTCAAATCATAGAAAGTGAGGGTGTCAGTCCTCTTGTACTTAAGTCGACATTGTGCCATTTGTATTAAATTCAGATGCAATTTTTGTTTTTCATCGTCAATAAGAAGGTCCAAGGGATACAGTAAACCTGAAGTGAAGCATCGGAATCTAAAACTGGACTCACACGAGAGGTTCAAATCATAGAAAATTAGAATGTCTGTCCTCTTGTACTTAAGTCGGCATTGTGCCTTTTGTATTAAATTCAGATGTAATTTCTGTGTTTCATCGTCAATAAGAAGGTGCAAGGTATACAGTAAACCTGAAGTGAAGCATCGGAATCAAAAACTTGACTCACAGGAAAGGTTCAAATCATAGAAAGTGAGAGTGTCTGTCCTCTTGTACTTAAGTCTGCATTGTGGCATTTGTATTAAATTTGGATGCAATTTCTGTGTTTCATCGTCAATAAGAAGGTCCAAGTGATACAATAAACATGAAGTGAAGCATCGGAATCTAAAACTGGACTCACAGGAGAGGTTCAAATCATAGAAAGTTAGAGTGTCATTCGTCTTGTACTCGAGTCGGTATTGTGCCTTTTGTATTAAATTCGGGTGCAATTTCTGTGTGTCATCGTCAATAAGAAGGTCCAAGGGATACAGTAAACCTGAAGTGAAGCATCGGAATCTAAAACTGGACTCACAGGAGAGGTTCAAATCATAGAAAGTTAGAATGTCAGTTCTCTTGTACTTAAGTCGGCATTGTACCTTTGGTATTGAATTCGCATGCATTTACTGTGTTTCATCGTCAATAAGAAGGTGCAAGGAATAGAGTAAACCTGAAGAGAAGCATCGGAATCTAAAACTGGACTCACTGGAGAGGTGCAAATCATAGAAAGTGAGAGTGTCAGTCCTCTTGTACTTAAGTCGGCATTATGGCATTTGTATTAAATTCGGATGCAATTTCTGTGTTTCATCGTCAATAAGAAGGTCCAAGGGATACAATAAACCTGAACTGTAGCATCGGAATCAAAAACTGGACTCACAGGAGAGGTTCAAATCACAGAGAGTGAGAGTGTCAGTCCTCATGTACTTTAGTCGCCATTGTGATTTTTGTATTATATTCAGGTCCAATTTCTGTGTTTAATCGTCAATAAGAAGGTCCAAGGGATACAGTAAACCTGAAGTGAAGCATCGGAATCAAGAACTGGACTCACAGGAGAGATTCAAATCATACAAAGTTAGAGTGTCACTCCTCTTGTACTTAAGTCGGTATAGTGCCTTTTGTATTAAATTCGGATGCAATTTCTGTGTTTCATCATCAATAAGAAGGTCCAAGGGATACAGTAAACATTAAGTGAAGCATCGGAATCTAAAACTGGACTCGCAGGAGAGGTTGAAATCATAGAATGTCAGAGTGTCAGTCCTCTTTTACTTAAGTCGGCATTATGACTTTTGTATTAAATTCCGATGCAATTTCTGTGTTTCATCGTCAATAAGATGGTCCAAGGGATACAGTAAACCTCAATTGAAGCATCAGATTCTAAAACTGGACTCACAGGAAAGGTTCAAATCATAGAAAGTTAGAGTGTCAGTCCTCTTTCACTTAAGTCGGCATTGTGCCTTTTGTATTAAATTCCGATACAATTTCTCTGTTTCATCGTCAATCAGAAGGTGCAAGGTATACAGTAAACCTGAATTGAAGCATCGGAATCTAAAACTGGACTCACAGGAGAGGTTCAAATCATAGAAAGTGAGTGTGTCAGTCCTGTTGTACTTAAGTCCGCATTGTGCCATTTGTATCAAATTCGGATGAAATTTCAGTGTTTCATCGTCAATAAGAAGGTCAAACGGATACAGTAAACCTGAAGTGAAGCATAAGAATCTAAAACTGGACTCACAGGAGACGTTCAAATCATAGAAAGTTTGACTGTCAGTCCTCTTGTACTTAAGTCGGCATTGTGCCTTTTGTATTAAATTCGGATGGAATTTCTGTGTTTCATCGTAAATAAGAAGGAGCAAGGTATACAGTAAACCTGAAGTCAAGCATCGGAATCTAAAACTGGACTCACAGGAGAGGTTCAAATCATAGAAAGTGAGACTGTCAGTCCTCTTGTACTTAAGGCGACATTGTGCCATTTGTACTACATTCGGATGCAATTTCTGTGTTTCATCGTCAATAAGAAGGTCCAAGGGATACAGTAAACCTGAACAGAAGCATCGGAATCTAAAACTGGACTCACAGGAGAGTTTCAAATCTTAGAAAGTTAGAGTATCAGTCCTCTTTTACTTAAGTCGGCATTGTGCCTTTTGTATTAAATTCCGAAGCAATCTCTATGTTTCATCGACAATAAGAAGGTGCAAGGTATACAGTAAACTTGAAGTGAAGCATCGGAATTTAGAACCGGTCTCACAGGAGAGGTTCAAATCATAGAAAGTGTAAGTGTGAGTCCTCTTGTACTTAAGTCGCCATTGTGCCTTTTGTATTAATTTCGGATGCAATTTCTGTGTTTCATCGTCAATAAGAAGGTCCAAGGGATACAGTAAACCTGAAGTGAAGCATCGGAAGCCAAACTGGACTTACAGGAGAGGTTAAAATCATAGAATTTTAGAGTGTCAGTCCTCTTGTACTTAAGTCGGCATTGTGCCTTTTGTATTAATTTCGGATGCAAACTCTGTGTTTCATCGTCAATAAGAAGGTTGAAGGGATACAGTAAACCTGAAGTGAAGCATCGGAATCTATAACTGGGTCCTCAGTAGAGGTTCAGATCATAGAAAGTGAGGGTGTCAGTCCTCTTGTACTTAAGACGGCATTGTGCCTTTTGAATTTAATTCCGATGCTTTTTCTGTGTTTCATTGTCAATAAGAAGGTCCAAGGGATACAGTAAACCTGAAGTGAAGCATCGGAATCTAAAACTGGACTCACAGGAGAGGTTCAAATCATAGAAAGTTACAATGTCAGTCCTCTTGTACTTAAGTCGGCATTGTGCCTTTTGTATTAAATTCGGATGTAATTTCTGTGTTTCATCGTCAATAAGAAGGTGCAAGGTATACAGCAAACCTGAAGTGAAGCATCGGAATCTAAAACTGGACTCACAGGAGAGGTTCAAATCATAGAAAGTGAGAGTGTCAGTCCTCTTGTACTTAAGTCGACATTGTGCCATTTGTATTAAATTCGGATGCAATTTCTGTGTTTCATCGTCAATAAGAAGGTCCAAGGGATACAGTAAACCTGAAGTTAAGCATCGGAATCTAAAACTGAAGTCACAGGAGAGGTTAAAATAATAGAAAGTGAGAGTGTCAGTCGTCTTGTACCTAAGTCGCCATTGTGCTTTTGTACTAAATTCGGATACAATTTCTGTGTTTCATCGTCAATAAGAAGGTCCAAGGGATACAGTAAACCTGAAGTGAAGCATCGGAATCCAAAACTGGACTCACAGGTGAGGTTCAAAACATAGAAAGTTAGAGTGTCAGTCCTCTTGTACTTAAGTCGGTATTGTGCCTTTTGTATTAAATTCGGATGCAAACTCTGTGTCTCATCGTCAACAAGGAGGTCCAAGGGATACAGTAAACCTGAAGTGAAGCATCGGAATCTAAAACTGGACTCACAGGAGAGGTTCAAATCATAGAAAGTTAGAGTGTCAGTCCTCTTGTACTTAAGTCGGCATTGTGCCTTTTGAATTTAATTCCGATGCAATTTCTGTGTTTCATCGTCAATAAGAAGGTCCAAGAGATACAGTAGACCTGAAGTGAAGCATCGGAATCTAAAACTGGACTCACAGGAGAGGTTCAAATCATAGAAAGTGAGAGTGTCAGTCCTCTTGTACTTAAGTCGCCCTTGTGCCTTTTGTATTAAATTCGGATGCAATTTCTGTGTTTCATCGTCAATAGGAAGGTCCAAGGAATACAGTAAACCTGAAGTGAAGCATCGGAATCCAAAACTGGACTCACAGGATAGGTGCAAATAAATAGAAAGTTAGAGTGTCAGTACTCTTGTACTTAAGTCGGCATTGTACCTTTTGTATTAAATTCGGACGCAAACTCTGTGTTTCATCGTCAATTAGAAGGTCCAAGGGATACAGTAAACCTGAAGTGAAGCATCGGAATCTAAATCAGACCTCACAGGAGAGGTTCGAATCATAAAAGGTGAGAGAGTCAGTCCTCTTGTACTTAAGTCGGCATTGTGCCATTTGTATTAAATTCGGATGCAATTTCTGTGTTTCATCGTCAATAAGAAGGTCCAAGAGATACAGTTAACCTGAGGTGAAGCATCGGAATCTAAAACTGGACTTACAGGAGAGGTTCAAATCATAGAAAGTGAGAGTGTCAGTCCTCTTGTACTTAAGTCACCATTGTGACTTTTGTATTAATTTCGGATGCAATTTCTGTGTTTCATCGTCAATAAGAAGGTCCAAGGGATACAGTAAACCTGAAGTGAAGCATCGGAATCTAAAACTGGCCTCCAGAATAGGTTCAAATCATAAAAAGTTAGAGTGTCAGTCCTCTTGTACTTAAGTCGGCATTGTGACTTTTGAATTTAATTCCGATGCTATTTCTGTGTTTCATTGTCAATAAGAAGGTCCAAGGGATACCGCAAACCTGAAATGAAGCATCGGAATATAAAAGTGGACTCACAGGAGAGGTTCAAATCATAGAAAGTGCGAGTGTCAGTCCTCTTGTACTTAAGTCGGCATTGTGCCATTTGTATTAAATTCGGATGCGATTTCCGTGTTTTATCGTCAATAAAAAGGTCCAAGGGACACAGTAAACCTGAAGTGAAGCATCGGAATCTAAATCTGACCTCACAGGAGAGGTTCGAATCATAGAAAGTGAGAGTGTCAGCCCTCTTGTACTTAAGTCGGCATTGTGCCATTTGTATTAAATTCGGATGCAATTTCTGTGTTTCATCGTCAATAAGAATGTCGAAGGGATAAAGTTAACCTGAGGTGAAGCATCGGAATCTAAAACTGGACTCACAGGAGAGGTTCAAATTATAGAAAGTTAGAGTGTCAGTCGTCTTGTACTTAATGCGGGATTGTACCTTTTGTATTAAATTCGGATGCAAACTCTGTGTTTCATAGTCAATTAGAAGGTCCGAGGGATACAGTAAACCTGAAGTGAAGCATCGGAATCTAAATCAGACCTCACAGGAGAAGTTCGAATCATAAAAAGTGAGAGTGTCAGTCCTCTTGTACTTAAGTCGGCATTGTGCCATTTGTATTAAATTCGGATGCAATTTCAGTGTTTCATCGACTATAAGAAGGTCCAAGGCATACAGTAAACCTGAAGTGAAGCATCGGAATCTAAACTGGACTCACAGGAGAGTTTCAAATCATAGAAAGTGAGAGTGTCAGTCCTCGATTACTTAAGTCGACATTGTGCCATTTGTATTAAATTCATATGCAATTTCTGTGTTTCATCGTCAATAAGAAGGTCCAAGGGATACAGTAAACCTGAAGTGAAGCATCGTAATCTAAAACTGGACTCACAATAGAGGTTCAAATCAAAGAAAGCGAGAGTGTCAGTCCTTTCGTACTTAAGTCGCCATTGTGACTTTTTTACTAAATTCAGATGCAATTTCTGTGTTTCATCGTCAATAAGAAGGTCCAAGGGATACAGTAAACCTGAAGTGAAGCGTCGGAATCCAAAACTGGACTGAAAGGAGAGGTTCAACTCATAGAAAGTTAGAGTGTCAGTCCTCTTGTACTTAAGTCGCCATTGTGCCTTTTGTATTAAATTCGGATGCAATTTCTGTGTTTCATCGTCAATAAGAAGGTCCAAGGGATACAGTAAACCTGAAGTGAAGCATCGGAATCCAGAACTGGACTCACAGGAGAGGTTCAAGTCATAGAAAGTTAGAGTGTCAGTCCTCTTGTACTTAAGTCGGTATTGTGCCTTTTGTATTAAATTCGGATTCAAACTCTGTGTTTCATCGTCAATAAGAAGGTCCAAGGGATACAGTAAACCTGAAGTGAAGCATCGGAATCTAAAACTGGACTCACAGGAGAGGTTCAAATCATAGAAAGTTAGAGTGTCAGTCCTCTTGTACTTAAGTCGGCATTGTGCCTTTTGAATTTAATTCCGATTCAATTTCTGTGTTTCATCGTTAATAAGAAGGTCCAAGGGATACAGTAAACCTGAAGTGAAGCATCGGAATCTAAACTGGACTCACAGGAGAGGTTCAAATCCTAGAAAGTGAGAGTGTCAGTCCTCTTTTGCTTAAGCCGGCATTGTGCGTTTTGAATTTAATTCCGATGCAATTTCTGTGTTTCATCGTCAATACGAAGGTCCAAGGGATACAGTAAACCTGAAGTGGAGCATCGGAATCTAAAACTGGACTCACAGGAGAAGTTCAAATCATAGAATGTGAGAGTGTCAGTCCTCTTGTACTTAAAACGGCATTGTGCCATTTGAATTTAATTCCGATGCATTTTCTGTGTTTTATCGTCAATAAGAAGGTGCAAGGTATACAGTAAACCTGAAGTGAAGCATCGGAATCTAAATCTGACCTCACAGGAGAGGTTCGAATCTTAGAAAGTGAGAGTGTCAGTCCTCTTGTACTTAAGTCGGCATTGTGCCTTTTGTATTAAATTCGGATGCAAACTCTGTGCTTCATCGTCAATAAAAAGGTCCAAGGGATACAGTACACCTGAAGTGAAGCATCGGAATCTAAAACTGGACTCACAGGGGAGGTTCAAATCATAAAAAGTTAGAGTGTCAGTCCTCTTGTACTTAAGTCGGCATTGTGCCCTTTGAATTTAATTCCGATGCTATTTCTGTGTTTCATTGTCAATAAGAATGTCCAAGGGATACAGTAAACCTGAAGTGAAGCATCGGAATCTAAAACTGGACTCACAGGAGAGATTCAAATCATAGAAAGTGAGAGTGTCAGTCCTCTTTTACTTATGTCGGCATTGTGCGTTTCAAATTTAATTCTGATGCTATATCTGTGTTTCATCGTCAATAAGAAGGTCCAAGGGATACAGTAAACCTGAAGTGAAGCATCGGAATCTAGAACTGGACTCACAGGAGATGTTCAAATCATAGAAAGTGAGAGTGTCAGTCCTCTTGTACTTAAGCCGCCATTGTGATTTTTGTATTAAATACGGATGCAATTTCTGTGTTTCATCGTCAATAAGAAGGTCCAAGGGATACAGTAAACCTGAAGTGAAGCATTGGAATCTAAAACTGGACTCACAGGAGAGGTGCAAATCATAGAAAGTTAGAGTGTCAGTCCTCTTGTACCTAAGTCGGCATTGTATCTTTTGTATTAAATTCGGATGCAAACTCTGTGTTTCATCGTCAATTACAGGGTCCAAGGGATACAGTAAACCTGAAGTGAAGCATCGGAATGTAAAACTGGACTCACAGGAGAGGTGCAAATCTTAGAAAGTGAGAGTGTCAGTCCTCTTCTACTTAAGTCGGCGTGGTGCCTTTTGAATTTAATTCCGATGCAATTTCTGAGTTTCATCGTCAATAAGAACGTCCAAGGGATACAGTAAACCTGATGTGAAGCATCGGAATCTAAAACTGGACTCACAGGAGAGGTTCGAATCATAGAAAGTGAGAGTGTCAGTCCTCTTGTACTTAAGTCGGCATTGCGCCATTTGTATTAAATTCGGATGCAATTTCTGTGTTTCATCGTCAATAAGAAGGTCCAAGGGATACAGTAAATCTGAGGTGAAGCATCGGAATCTAAAACTGGACTCAGAGGAGATGTTCAAATCATATAAAGTGAGAGTGTCAGTCCTCATGCACATAAGTCACCATCGTGACTTTTGTATTAATTTCGGATGCAATTTCTGTGTTTCATCGTCAATAAGAAGGTCCAAGGGATACAGTAAACCTGAAGTGAAGCATCGGAATCTATAACTGGACTCACAGGAGAGGTTCAAATCATAGAAAGTGAGAGTGTCAGTCCTCTTGTACTTAAGGTGCCATTGTGCCTTTTGTATTAAATTCGGATGCAATTTCTGTGTGTCATCGTCAATAAGAAGGTCCAAGGGATACAGTAAACCTGAACTAAAGCATCGGAATCTGAAACTGGACTCACAGGCGAGGTTCAAATCATAGAAAGTTAGAGAGTCAGTCCTCTTGTACTTAAGTCGGCATTGTGCCTTTTGTATTAAATTGGGATGCAAACTCTGTGTTTCATCGTCAATAAGAAGGTCCAAGGGATACAGTAAACCTGAAGTGAAGCATCGGAATCTAAAACTGGACTCACAGGAGAGGTTCAAATCATAGAAAGTGAGAGTGTCAGTCCTCTTGTACTTAAGTCGGCATTGCGCCATTTGTATTAAATTCGGATGCAATTTCTGTGTTTCATCGTCAATAAGAAGGTCCAAGGGATACAGTAAATCTGAGGTGAAGCATCGGAATCTAAAACTGGACTCAGAGGAGATGTTCAAATCATATAAAGTGAGAGTGTCAGTCCTCATGCACATAAGTCACCATTGTGACTTTTGTATTAATTTCGGATGCAATTTCTGTGTTTCATCGTCAATAAGAAGGTCCAAGGGATACAGTAAACCTGAAGTGAAGCATCGGAATCTATAACTGGACTCACAGGAGAGGTTCAAATCATAGAAAGTGAGAGTGTCAGTCCTCTTGTACTTAAGGTGCCATTGTGCCTTTTGTATTAAATTCGGATGCAATTTCTGTGTGTCATCGTCAATAAGAAGGTCCAAGGGATACAGTAAACCTGAACTAAAGCATCGGAATCTGAAACTGGACTCACAGGCGAGGTTCAAATCACAGAAAGTTAGAGAGTCAGTCCTCTTGTACTTAAGTCGGCATTGTGCCTTTTGTATTAAATTCGGACGCAAACTCTGTGTTTCATCGTCAATTAGAAGGTCCAAGGGATACAGTAAACCTGAAGTGAAGCATCGGAATCTAAATCAGACCTCACAGGAGAGGTTCGAATCATAAAAGGTGAGAGAGTCAGTCCTCTTGTACTTAAGTCGGCATTGTGCCATTTGTATTAAATTCGGATGCAATTTCTGTGTTTCATCGTCAATAAGAAGGTCCAAGAGATACAGTTAACCTGAGGTGAAGCATCGGAATCTAAAACTGGACTTACAGGAGAGGTTCAAATCATAGAAAGTGAGAGTGTCAGTCCTCTTGTACTTAAGTCACCATTGTGACTTTTGTATTAATTTCGGATGCAATTTCTGTGTTTCATCGTCAATAAGAAAGTCCAAGGGATACAATAAACCTGAAGTGAAGCATCGGAATCTAAAACTGGACTCACAGAATAGGTTCAAATCATAAAAAGTTAGAGTGTCAGTCCTCTTGTACTTAAGTCGGCATTGTGACTTTTGAATTTAATTCCGATGCTATTTCTGTGTTTCATTGTCAATAAGAAGGTCCAAGGGATACCGCAAACCTGAAATGAAGCATCGGAATATAAAAGTGGACTCACAGGAGAGGTTCAAATCATAGAAAGTGCGAGTGTCAGTCCTCTTGTACTTAAGTCGGCATTGTGCCATTTGTATTAAATTCGGATGCGATTTCCGTGTTTTATCGTCAATAAAAAGGTCCAAGGGACACAGTAAACCTGAAGTGAAGCATCGGAATCTAAATCTGACTTCACAGGAGAGGTTCGAATCATAGAAAGTGAGAGTGTCAGCCCTCTTGTACTTAAGTCGGCATTGTGCCATTTGTATTAAATTCGGATGCAATTTCTGTGTTTCATCGTCAATAAGAATGTCGAAGGGATAAAGTTAACCTGAGGTGAAGCATCGGAATCTAAAACTGGACTCACAGGAGAGGTTCAAATTATAGAAAGTTAGAGTGTCAGTAGTCTTGTACTTAATGCGGGATTGTACCTTTTGTATTAAATTCGGATGCAAACTCTGTGTTTCATAGTCAATTAGAAGGTCCGAGGGATACAGTAAACCTGAAGTGAAGCATCGGAATCTAAATCAGACCTCACAGGAGAAGTTCGAATCATAAAAAGTGAGAGTGTCAGTCCTCTTGTACTTAAGTCGGCATTGTGCCATTTGTATTAAATTCGGATGCAATTTCAGTGTTTCATCGACTATAAGAAGGTCCAAGGCATACAGTAAACCTGAAGTGAAGCATCGGAATCCAAAACTGGACTCACAGGATAGGTGCAAATAAATAGAAAGTTAGAGTGTCAGTACTCTTGTACTTAAGTCGGCATTGTGCCTTTTGTATTAAATTTGGATGCAAACTCTGTGTTTCATCGTCAATAAGAAGGTCTAAGGGATACAGTAAACCTGAAGTGACGCACCGGAATCTAAAACTGGACTCACAGGATAGAATCAAATCATAGAAAGTTAGAGTGTCAGTCCTCTTGTACTTAAGTCGGCATTGTGCCTTTTGTTTTATATTCGGATGCAATTTCTGTGTTTCATCTTCAATAAGAAGGTGCAATGTATACAGCAAACCTGAAGTGAAGCATCGGAATCTAAACTGGACTCACAGGAGAGTTTCAAATCATAGAAAGTGAGAGTGTCAGTCCTCGATTACTTAAGTCGACATTGTGCCATTTGTATTAAATTCGGATGCAATTTCTGTGTTTCATCGTCAATAAGAAGGTCCAAGGGATACAGTAAACCTGAAGTGAAGCATCGGAATCTAAAACTGGACTCACAGGAGAGGTTCAAATCAAAGAAAGCGAGAGTGTCAGTCCTTTCGTACTTAAGTCGCCATTGTGACTTTTTTACTAAATTCAGATGCAATTTCTGTGTTTCATCGTCAATAAGAAGGTCCAAGGGATACAGTAAACCTGAAGTGAAGCATCGGAATCCAAAACTGGACTCAAAGGAGAGGTTCAACTCATAGAAAGTTAGAGTGTCAGTCCTCTTGTACTTAAGTCGCCATTGTGCCTTTTGTATTAAATTCGGATGCAATTTCTGTGTTTCATCGTCAATAAGAAGGTCCAAGGGATACAGTAAACCTGAAGTGAAGCATCGGAATCCAGAACTGGACTCACAGGAGAGGTTCAAGTCATAGAAAGTTAGAGTGTCAGTCCTCTTGTACTTAAGTCGGTATTGTGCCTTTTGTATTAAATTCGGATTCAAACTCTGTGTTTCATCGTCAATAAGAAGGTCCAAGGGATACAGTAAACCTGAAGTGAAGCATCGGAATCTAAAACTGGACTCACAGGAGAGGTTCAAATCATAGAAAGTTAGAGTGTCAGTCCTCTTGTACTTAAGTCGGCATTGTGCCTTTTGAATTTAATTCCGATTCAATTTCTGTGTTTCATCGTTAATAAGAAGGTCCAAGGGATACAGTAAACCTGAAGTGAAGCATCGGAATCTAAACTGGACTCACAGGAGAGGTTCAAATCCTAGAAAGTGAGAGTGTCAGTCCTCTTTTGCTTAAGCCGGCATTGTGCGTTTTGAATTTAATTCCGATGCAATTTCTGTGTTTCATCGTCAATACGAAGGTCCAAGGGATACAGTAAACCTGAAGTGGAGCATCGGAATCTAAAACTGGACTCACAGGAGAAGTTCAAATCATAGAATGTGAGAGTGTCAGTCCTCTTGTACTTAAAACGGCATTGTGCCATTTGAATTTAATTCCGATGCATTTTCTGTGTTTTATCGTCAATAAGAAGGTGCAAGGTATACAGTAAACCTGAAGTGAAGCATCGGAATCTAAATCTGACCTCACAGGAGAGGTTCGAATCTTAGAAAGTGAGAGTGTCAGTCCTCTTGTACTTAAGTCGGCATTGTGCCTTTTGTATTAAATTCGGATGCAAACTCTGTGCTTCATCGTCAATAAAAAGGTCCAAGGGATACAGTACACCTGAAGTGAAGCATCGGAATCTAAAACTGGACTCACAGGGGAGGTTCAAATCATAAAAAGTTAGAGTGTCAGTCCTCTTGTACTTAAGTCGGCATTGTGCCCTTTGAATTTAATTCCGATGCTATTTCTGTGTTTCATTGTCAATAAGAATGTCCAAGGGATACAGTAAACCTGAAGTGAAGCATCGGAATCTAGAACTGGACTCACAGGAGATGTTCAAATCATAGAAAGTGAGAGTGTCAGTCCTCTTGTACTTAAGCCGCCATTGTGATTTTTGTATTAAATACGGATGCAATTTCTGTGTTTCATCGTCAATAAGAAGGTCCAAGGGATACAGTAAACCTGAAGTGAAGCATTGGAATCTAAAACTGGACTCACAGGAGAGGTGCAAATCATAGAAAGTTAGAGTGTCAGTCCTCTTGTACCTAAGTCGGCATTGTATCTTTTGTATTAAATTCGGATGCAAACTCTGTGTTTCATCGTCAATTACAGGGTCCAAGGGATACAGTAAACCTGAAGTGAAGCATCGGAATGTAAAACTGGACTCACAGGAGAGGTGCAAATCTTAGAAAGTGAGAGTGTCAGTCCTCTTCTACTTAAGTCGGCGTGGTGCCTTTTGAATTTAATTCCGATGCAATTTCTGAGTTTCATCGTCAATAAGAACGTCCAAGGGATACAGTAAACCTGATGTGAAGCATCGGAATCTAAAACTGGACTCACAGGAGAGGTTCGAATCATAGAAAGTGAGAGTGTCAGTCCTCTTGTACTTAAGTCGGCATTGCGCCATTTGTATTAAATTCGGATGCAATTTCTGTGTTTCATCGTCAATAAGAAGGTCCAAGGGATACAGTAAATCTGAGGTGAAGCATCGGAATCTAAAACTGGACTCAGAGGAGATGTTCAAATCATATAAAGTGAGAGTGTCAGTCCTCATGCACATAAGTCACCATTGTGACTTTTGTATTAATTTCGGATGCAATTTCTGTGTTTCATCGTCAATAAGAAGGTCCAAGGGATACAGTAAACCTGAAGTGAAGCATCGGAATCTATAACTGGACTCACAGGAGAGGTTCAAATCATAGAAAGTGAGAGTGTCAGTCCTCTTGTACTTAAGGTGCCATTGTGCCTTTTGTATTAAATTCGGATGCAATTTCTGTGTGTCATCGTCAATAAGAAGGTCCAAGGGATACAGTAAACCTGAACTAAAGCATATGAATCTGAAACTGGACTCACAGGCGAGGTTCAAATCATAGAAAGTTAGAGAGTCAGTCCTCTTGTACTTAAGTCGGCATTGTGCCTTTTGTATTAAATTGGGATGCAAACTCTGTGTTTCATCGTCAATAAGAAGGTCCAAGGGATACAGTAAACCTGAAGTGAAGCATCGGAATCTAAAACTGGACTCACAGGAGAGGTTCAAATCATAGAAAGTTAGAGTGTCAGTCCTCTTTTACTTAAGACGGCATTGTGACATTTGTATTAAATTCGGATGCGATTTCTGTGTTTTATCGTCAACAATAAGGTCCAAGGGATACAGTAAACCTGAAGTGATGCATCGGAATCTAAATCTGACCTCACAGGAGAGGTTCAAATCATAGAAAGTGAGAGTGTCAGCCCTCTTGTACTTAAGTCGGCATTGTGCCATTTGTATTAAATTCGGATGCAATTTCTGTGTTTCATCGTCAATGAGAAGGTCCAAGAGATACAGTAAACCTGAGGTGAAGCATCGGAATCTAAAACTGGACTCACAGGAGAGGTTCAAATCATAGAAAGTGAGAGTGTCAGTCCTCTTGTACTTAAGTCACCATTGTGACTTTTGTATTAATTTCGGATGCAATTTCTGTGTTTCATCGTCAATAAGAAGGTCCAAGGAATACTGTAAACCTGAAGTGAAGCATCGGAATCTAAAACTGGACTCACAGGAGAGGTTCAAATCATAAAAAGTTAGAGTGTCAGTCCTCTTGTACTTAAGTCGGCATTGTGCCTTTTGAATTTAATTCCGATGCTATTTCTGTGTTTCATTGTCAATAAGAAGGTCCAAGGGATACAGTAAACCTGAAGTGAAGCATCGGAATCTAAAACTGGACTCACAGGAGAGATTCAAATCATAGATAGTGAGAGTGTCAGTCCTCTTTTACTTAAGTTGGCATTGAGCGTTTTAAATTTAATTCCGATGCATTATCTGTGTTTCATCGTCAATAAGAAGGTCCAAGGGATACAGTGAACCTGAAGTGAAGCATCGGAGCCTAGAATTGGACTCACAGGAGATGATCAAATCATAGAAAGTGGGAGTGTCAGTCCTCTTGTACTTAAGCCGCCATTGTGATTTTTTTATTAAATTCGGATGCAATTTCTGTGTTTCATCGTCAATTAGAAGGTCCAAGGGTTACAGTAAACCTGAAGTGAAGCATCGGAATCTAAATCTGGAATCACAGGAGAGGTTCAAATCATAGAATGTGAGAGTGTCAGTCCTCTTGTACTTAAGACGGCATTGTGCCTTTTGAAATTAATTCCGATGCATTTTCTGTGTTTTATCGTCAATAAGAAGGTGCAAGGTATACAGTAAACCTGAAGTGAAGCATCGGAATCTAAATCTGACCTCACAGGAGAGGTTCGAATCATAGAAAGTGAGAGTGTCAGTCCTCTTGTACTTAAGTCGGCATTGTGCCATTTGAATTAAATTCGGATGCAATTTCTGTGTTTCGTCGTCAATAAGAAAGTCCAAGGGATACAGTACACCTGACGTGAAGCATCGGAATCTAAAACTGGACTCACAGGAGAGCTTCAAATCATAGAAAGTTAAGGTGTCAGTCCTCTTGTACTTAAGTCGGCATTGTGCCTTTTGTATTAAATTCGGATGCAAACTCTGTGCTTCATCGTCAATAAGAAAGTCCAAGGGATACAGTACACCTGACGTGAAGCATCGGAATCTAAAACTGGACTCAGAGGGAAGGTTCAAATCATAAAAAGTTAGAATGTCAGTCCTCTTGTACTTAAGTCGGCATTGTGCCTTTTGTATTAAATTGGGATGCAAACTCTGTGTTTCATCGTCAATACGAAGGTCCAAGGGATACAGTAAACCTGAAGTGAAGCATCGGAATCTAAAACTGGACTCACAGGAGAGGTTCAAATCATAGAAAGTTAGAGTGTCAGTCCTCTTTTACTTAAGACGGCATTGTGACATTTGTATTAAATTCGGATGCGATTTCTGTGTTTTATCGTCAACAAGAAGGTCCAAGGTATACAGTAAACCTGAAGTGAAGCATCGGAACTTAAATCTGACCTCACAGGAGAGGTTCGAATCATAGAAAGTGAGAGTGTCAGCCCTCTTGTACTTAAGTCGGCATTGTGCCATTTGTATTAAATTCGGATGCAATTTCTGAGTTTCATCGTCAATAAGAAGGTCCAAGAGATACAATAACCTGAGGTGAAGCATCGGAATCTAAAATTGGACTCACAGGAGAGGTTCAAATCATAGAAAGTGAGAGTGTCAGTCCTCTTGTACTTAGGTCACCATTGTGACTTTTGTATTAATTTCGGATGCAATTTCTGTGTTTCATCGTCAACAAGAAGGTCCAAGGGATACTGTAAACCTGAAGTGAAGCATCGGAATCTAAAACTGGACTCACAGGAGAGGTTCAAATCATAAAAAGTTAGAGTGTCAGTCCTCTTGTACTTAAGTCGGCATTGTGCCTTTTGAATTTAATTCCGATGCTAGTTCTGTGTTTCATCGTCAATAAGAAGGTCCAAGGGATACAGTAAACCTGAAGTGAAGCATCGGAATCTAAAACTGGACTCACAGGAGAGATTCAAATCATAGATAGTGAGAGTGTCAGTCCTCTTTTACTTAAGTCGGCATTGTGCGTTTTAAATTTATTTCCGATGCATTATCTGTGTTTCATCGTCAATAAGAAGTTCCAAGGGATGCAGTGAACCTGAAGTGAAGCATCGGAATCTAGAACTGGACTCACAGGAGATGATCAAATCATAGAAAGTGAGAGTGTCAGTCCTCTTGTACTTAAGCCGCCATTGTGATTTTTCTATTAAATTCGGATGCAATTTCTGTGTTTCATCGTCAACAAGAAGGTCCAAGGGATACAGTAAACCTGAAGTGAAGCATCGGAATCTAAAACTGGACTCACAGGAGAGGTGCAAATCATAGAAAGTTAGAGTGTCAGTCCTCTTGTACTTAAGTCGGCATTGTACGTTTTGTATTAAATTCGGATGCAAACTCTGTGTTTCATCGTCAATTAGAAGGTCCAAGGGATACAGTAAACCTGAAGTGAAGCATCGGAATCCAAAACTGGACTCACAGGAGAGGTTCGAATCATACAAAGTGAGAGTGTCAGTCCTCTTGTACTTAAGCCGACATTGCGCCATTTGTATTTAATTCGGATGCAATTTCTGTGTTTCATCGTCAATAAGAAGGTCCAAGGGATACAGTAAACCTGAGGTGAAGCATCGTAATCTAAAACTGGACTCAGAGGAGAGGTTCAAATCATATAAAGAAAGAGTGTCAGTCCTCTTGTACTTAAGTCACCATTGTGACTTTTATATTAATTTCGAATGCAATTTCTGTGTTTCATCGTCAATAAGAAGGTGCAAGGTATACAGTAAACATGAAGTGAAGCATCGGAATCAAAAACTGGACTCGCAGGAGAGGTTGAAATCATAGAAAGTTAAAGTGTCAGTCCTCTTGTACTTAAGTCGGCATTGTGCCTTTTGAATTAAATTCGGATGCAAACTCTGTGTTTCATCGTCAATAAGAAGGTCTAAGGGATACAGTAAACCTGAAGTGAAGCATCGGAATCTAAAACTGGACACACAGGAGAGATTCAAATCATAGAAAGTTAGAGTGTCAGTCCTCTTGTACTTAAGTCGGCATTGTGCCTTTTGAATTTAATTCCGATGCCATTTCTGTGTTTCATTGTCAATAAGAAGGTCCACGGGATACAGTAAACCTGAAGTGAAGCATCGGAATCTAAATCTGACCTCTCAGGAGAGGTTTCAATCATAGAAAGCGAGAGTGTCAGTCCTCTTTTACTTAAGTCGGCATTGTGCGTTTTAGATTTAATTACGATGCAATATCTGTGTTTCATCGTCAATAAGAAGGTCCAAGAGATACAGTGAACCTGAAGTGAAGCATCGGAATCTAAAACTGGACTCACAGGAGATGTTCAAATCATCGAATGTGAGATTGTCGGTCCTCTTGTACTAAAGTCGCCATTGTGATTTTTGTATTGAATTCGGATGCAATTTCTGTGTTTCATCGTCAATAAGAAGGTCCAAGGGATACAGTAAACCTGAAGTGAAGCCTCGGAATCTAAAACTGGACTCACAGGAGAGGTTCAAATCATAGAAAGTGAGAGTGTCAGTCCTCTTGTACTTAAGTCGGCATTGTGCCTTTTGAATTTAATTCCGATGCTATTTCTGTGTTTCATTGTCAATAAGAAGGTCCAAGGGATACAGTAAACCTGAAATGAAGCATCGGAATCTAAAAATGGACTCACAGGAGAGTTTCAAATCATAGACAGTGAGAGTGTCAGTCCTCTTTTACTTAAGTCGGCATTGTACGTTTTAAATTTATTTCCGATGCATTTTCTGTGTTTCATCGTCAATAAAAAGGTCCAAGGGATACAGTAAACCTGAAGTGAAGCATCGGAATCTAAAACTGGACTCACAGGAGATGTTCAAATCATAGAAAGTGAGATTGTCGGTCCTCTTGTACTAAAGTCGCCATTGTGATTTTTGTATTAAATTCGGATGCAATTTCTGTGTTTCATCGTCAATAAGAAGGTCCAAGGGATACAGTAAACCTGAAGTGAAGCATCGGAATCTAAAACTGGACTCACAGGAGATGTTCAAATCATAGAAAGTGAGATTGTCGGTCCTCTTGTACTAAGGTCGCCATTGTGATTTTTGTATTAAATTCGGATGCAATTTCTGTGTTTCATCGTCAATTAGAAGGTCCGAGGGATACAGTAAACCTGAAGTGAAGCATCGGAATCTAAAACTGGACTCACAGGAGAGGTTCAAATCATAGAAAGTGAGGGTGTCAGTCCGCTTGTACTTAAGACGGCATTGTGCCTCTTGAATTTAATTCCGACGCAATTTCTGTGTTTCATCGTCAATAACAAGGTGCAAGGTATACAGTAAACCTGAAGTGAAGCATCGGAATCTAAATCTGACCTCACAGGAGAGGTTCGAATCATAGAGAGTGAGAGTGTCAGTCCTCTTGTACTTATGTCGGCATTGTGCCATTTGTATTAAATTCGGATGCAATTTCTGAGTTTCATCGTCAATAAGAAGGTCCAAGGGATACAATAAACCTGAAGTGAAGCATCGGAATCTAAAACTGGACTCACAGGAGAGGTTCAAATCATAGAAAGTGAAAGTGTCAGTCTTCTTGTACTTAAGCCGCCATTGTGCCTTTTGTATTAAGTTCGGATGCAATTTCTGTGTTTCATCGTCAATAAGAAGGTCCAAGGGATACAGTAAACCTGAAGTGAAGCATCGGAATCTAAAACTGGACTCACAGGAGAGGTTCAAATCATAGAAATTGAGGGTGTCAGTCCTCTTGTACTTAAGACGGCATTGTGAATCTTGAATTTAATTCCGATGCAATTTCTGTGTTTCATCGTCAATAACAAGGTGCAAGGTATACAGTAAACCTGAAGTGAAGCATCGGAATCTAAATCTGACCTCACAGGAGAGGTTCGAATCATAGAGAGTGAGAGTGTCAGTCCTCTTGTACTTATGTCGGCATTGTGCCATTTGTATTAAATTCGGATGCAATTTCTGTGTTTCATCGTCAACAAGAAGGACCAAGGGATACAGTAAACCTGAAGTGAAGCATCGGAATCTAAAACTGGACTCACAGGAGAGGTTCAAATCATAGAAAGTGAATGTGTCAGTCCTCTTGTACTTAAGCCGCCATTGTGCCTTTTGTATTAGGTTCGGATGCAATTTCTGTGTTTAATCGCCAATAAGAAGGTCCAAGGGATACAGTAAACCTGAAGTGAAGCATCGGAATCTAAAACTGGACTCACAGGAGAAGTTCAAATCATAGAAAGTTAGACTGTCAGTCCTCTTGTACTTAAGACGGCATTGTGCCCATTGTATTAAATTCGAATGCAAACTCTGTGTTTCGTCGTCAATAAGAAGGTCCAAGGGATACAGTAAACCTTAAGTGAAGCATCAGAATCTAAAACTGGTCTCTTAGGAGAGGTTCAAATCATAGAAAGTTAGAATGTCAGTCCTCTTGTACTTAAGTCGGCATTGTGCCTTTTGAATTTAATTCCGATGCTTTTTCTGTGTTTCATTGTCAATAAGAAGGTCCAAGGGATACAGTAAACCTAAAGTGAAGCATCGGAATCTAAAACTGGACTCATAGGAGAGGTTCAAATCATAGAAAGTTAGAATGTCAGTCCTCTTGTACTTAAGTCGGCATTGTGCCTTTTGAATTTAATTCCGATGCTTTTTCTGTGTTTCATTGTCAATAAGAAGGTCCAAGGGATACAGTAAACCTGAAGTGAAGCATCGGAATCTAAAACTGGACTCACAGGAGAGGTTCAAATCATAGAAAGTTAGAATGTCAGTCCTCTTGTACTTAAGTCGGCATTGTGCCTTTTGTATTAAATTCGGATGCAATTTCTGTGTTTCATCGTCAATAAGAAGGTGCAAGGTATACAGCAAACCTGAAGTGAAGCATCGGAATCAAAAACTGGACTCACAGGAGAGTTTCAAATCATAGAAAGTGAGAATGTCAGTCCTCATTTACTGAAGTCGACATTGTGCCATTTGTATTAAATTCGGATGCAATTTCTGTGTTTCATCGTCAATAAGAAGGTCCAAGGGATACAGTAAACCGGAAGTGAAGCATCGGAAACTAAAACTGGACTCACAGGAGAGGTTCAAATCAAAGAAAGCGAGAGTGTCAGTCCTTTCGTACTTAAGTCGCCATTGTGACTTTTGTACTAAATACGCATGCAATTTCTGTGTTTCATCGTCAATAAGAAGGTCCAAGGGATACAGTAAACCTGAAGTGAAGCATCGGAATCCAAAACTGGACTCACAGGTGAGGTTCAAATCAAAGAAAGTTAGAGTGTCAGTCCTCTTGTACTTAAGTCGGTATTGTGCCTTTTGTATTAAATTCGGATGCAAACTCTGTGTTTCATCGTCAATAAGAAGGTCTCAAGGATACAGTAAACCTGAAGTGAAGCATCGGAATCTAAAACTGGACTTACAGGAGAGCTTCAAATCATAGAAAGTTAGAGTGTCAGTCCTCTTGTACCTAAGTCGGCATTGTGCCTTTTGAATTTAATTCCGATACAATTTCTGTGTTTCATCGTCAATAAGAAGGTCCAAGAGATACAGTGAACCTGAAGTGAAGCATCGGAATCTAAAACTGGACTCACAGGAGATGTTCAAATCATCGAATGTGAGATTGTCGGTCGTCTTATACTAAAGTCGCCATTGTGATTTTTGTATTAAATTCGGATGCAATTTCTGTGTTTCATCGTCAATAAGAAGGTCCAAGGGATACAGTAAACCTGAAGTGAAGCCTCGGAATCTAAAACTGGACCCACAGGAGAGGTTCAAATCATAGAAAGTGAGAGTGTCAGTCCTCTTGTACTTAAGTCGGCATTGTGCCTTTTGAATTTAATTCCGATGCAATTTCTGTGTTTCATTGTCAATAAGAAGGTCCAAGGGATACAGTAAACCTGAAATGAAGCATCGGAATCTAAAAATGGACTCACAGGAGAGTTTCAAATCATAGACAGTGAGAGTGTCAGTCCTCTTTTACTTAAGTCGGCATTGTACGTTTTAAATTTATTTCCGATGCATTTTCTGTGTTTCATCGTCAATAAAAAGGTCCAAGGGATACAGTAAACCTGAAGTGAAGCATCGGAATCTAAAACTGGACTCACAGGAGATGTTCAAATCATAGAAAGTGAGATTGTCTCTCCTCTTGTACTAAAGTCGCCTTTGTGATTTTTGTATTAACTTCGGATGCAATTTCTGTGTTTCATCGTCAATAAGAAGGTCCAAGGGATACAGTAAACCTGAAGTGAAGCATCGGAATCTAAAACTGGACTCACAGGAGACGTTCAAATCATAGAAAGTTAGAGTGTCTGTCCTCTTGTACTTAATGCGGGATTGTACCTTTTGTATTAAATTCGGATGCAAACTCTGTGTTTCATCGTCAATTAGAAGGTCCGAGGGATACAGTAAACCTGAAGTGAAGCATCGGAATTTAAAACTGGACTCACAGGAGAGGTTCAAATCATAGAAAGTGAGGGTGTCAGTCCGCTTGTACTTAAGACGGCATTGTGCCTCTTGAATTTAATTCCGATGCAATTTCTGTGTTTCATCGTCAATAACAAGGTGCAAGGTATACAGTAAACCTGAAGTGAAGCATCGGAATCTAAATCTGACCTCACAGGAGAGGTTCGAATCATAGAGCGTGAGAGTGTCAGTCCTCTTGTACTTATGTCGGCATTGTGCCATTTGTATTAAATTCGGATGCAATTTCTGAGTTTCATCATCAATAAGAAGGTCCAAGGGATACAATAAACCTGAAGTGAAGCATCGGAATCTAAAACTGGACTCACAGGAGAGGTTCAAATCATAGAAAGTGAAAGTGTCAGTCTTCTTGTACTTAAGCCGCCATTGTGCCTTTTGTATTAAGTTCGGATGCAATTTCTGTGTTTCATCGTCAATAAGAAGGTCCAAGGGATACAGTAAACCTGAAGTGAAGCATCGGAATCTAAAACTGGACTCACAGGAGAGGTTCAAATCATAGAAAGTGAGGGTGTCAGTCCTCTTGTACTTAAGACGGCATTGTGAATCTTGAATTTAATTCCGATGCAATTTCTGTGTTTCATCGTCAATAACAAGGTGCAAGGTATACAGTAAACCTGAAGTGAAGCATCGGAATCTAAATCTGACCTCACAGGAGAGGTTCGAATCATAGAGAGTGAGAGTGTCAGTCCTCTTGTACTTATGTCGGCATTGTGCCATTTGTATTAAATTCGGATGCAATTTCTGTGTTTCATCGTCAACAAGAAGGTCCAAGGGATACAGTAAACCTGAAGTGAAGCATCGGAATCTAAAACTGGACTCACAGGAGAGGTTCAAATCATAGAAAGTGAAAGTGTCAGTCCTCTTGTACTTAAGCCGCCATTGTGCCTTTTGTATTAGGTTCGGATGCAATTTCTGTGTTTAATCGTCAATAAGAAGGTCCAAGGGATACAGTAAACCTGAAGTGAAGCATCGGAATCTAAAACTGGACTCACAGGAGAAGTTCAAATCATAGAAAGTTAGACTGTCAGTCCTCTTGTACTTAAGACGGCATTGTGCCCATTGTATTAAATTCGAATGCAAACTCTGTGTTTCGTCGTCAATAAGAAGGTCCAAGGGATACAGTAAACCTTAAGTGAAGCATCAGAATCTAAAACTGGTCTCTTAGGAGAGGTTCAAATCATAGAAAGTTAGAATGTCAGTCCTCTTGTACTTAAGTCGGCATTGTGCCTTTTGAATTTAATTCCGATGCTTTTTCTGTGTTTCATTGTCAATAAGAAGGTCCAAGGGATACAGTAAACCTAAAGTGAAGCATCGGAATCTAAAACTGGACTCATAGGAGAGGTTCAAATCATAGAAAGTTAGAATGTCAGTCCTCTTGTACTTAAGTCGGCATTGTGCCTTTTGAATTTAATTCCGATGCTTTTTCTGTGTTTCATTGTCAATAAGAAGGTCCAAGGGATACAGTAAACCTGAAGTGAAGCATCGGAATCTAAAACTGGACTCACAGTAGAGGTTCAAATCATAGAAAGTTAGAATGTCAGTCCTCTTGTACTTAAGTCGGCATTGTGCCTTTTGTATTAAATTCGGATGCAATTTCTGTGTTTCATCGTCAATAAGAAGGTGCAAGGTATACAGCAAACCTGAAGTGAAGCATCGGAATCAAAAACTGGACTCACAGGAGAGTTTCAAATCATAGAAAGTGAGAGTGTCAGTCCTCATTTACTGAAGTCGACATTGTGCCATTTGTATTAAATTCGGATGCAATTTCTGTGTTTCATCGTCAATAAGAAGGTCCAAGGGATACAGTTAACCGGAAGTGAAGCATCGGAAACTAAAACTGGACTCACAGGAGAGGTTCAAATCAAAGAAAGCGAGAGTGTCAGTCCTTTCGTACTTAAGTCGCCATTGTGACTTTTGTACTAAATTCGCATGCAATTTCTGTGTTTCATCGTCAATAAGAAGGTCCAAGGGATACAGTAAACCTGAAGTGAAGCATCGGAATCCAAAACTGGACTCACAGGTGAGGTTCAAATCAAAGAAAGTTAGAGTGTCAGTCCTCTTGTACTTAAGTCGGTATTGTGCCTTTTGTATTAAATTCGGATGCAAACTCTGTGTTTCATCGTCAATAAGAAGGTCTCAAGGATACAGTAAACCTGAAGTGAAGCATCGGAATCTAAAACTGGACTTACAGGAGAGCTTCAAATCATAGAAAGTTAGAGTGTCAGTCCTCTTGTACCTAAGTCGGCATTGTGCCTTTTGAATTTAATTCCGATACAATTTCTGTGTTTCATCGTCAATAAGAAGGTCCAAGAGATACAGTGAACCTGAAGTGAAGCATCGGAATCTAAAACTGGACTCACAGGAGATGTTCAAATCATCGAATGTGAGATTGTCGGTCGTCTTGTACTAAAGTCGCCATTGTGATTTTTGTATTAAATTCGGATGCAATTTCTGTGTTTCATCGTCAATAAGAAGGTCCAAGGGATACAGTAAACCTGAAGTGAAGCCTCGGAATCTAAAACTGGACTCACAGGAGAGGTTCAAATCATAGAAAGTGAGTGTGTCAGTCCTCTTGTACTTAAGTCGGCATTGTGCCTTTTGAATTTAATTCCGATGCAATTTCTGTGTTTCATTGTCAATAAGAAGGTCCAAGGGATACAGTAAACCTGAAATGAAGCATCGGAATCTAAAAATGGACTCACAGGAGAGTTTCAAATCATAGACAGTGAGAGTGTCAGTCCTCTTTTACTTAAGTCGGCATTGTACGTTTTAAATTTATTTCCGATGCATTTTCTGTGTTTCATCGTCAATAAAAAGGTCCAAGGGATACAGTAAACCTGAAGTGAAGCATCGGAATCTAAAACTGGACTCACAGGAGATGTTCAAATCATAGAAAGTGAGATTGTCGGTCCTCTTGTACTAAAGTCGCCATTGTGATTTTTGTATTAACTTCGGATGCAATTTCTGTGTTTCATCGTCAATAAGAAGGTCCAAGGGATACAGTAAACCTGAAGTGAAGCATCGGAATCTAAAACTGGACTCACAGGAGACGTTCAAATCATAGAAAGTTAGAGTGTCTGTCCTCTTGTACTTAATGCGGGATTGTACCTTTTGTATTAAATTCGGATGCAAACTCTGTGTTTCATCGTCAATTAGAAGGTCCGAGGGATACAGTAAACCTGAAGTGAAGCATCGGAATCTAAAACTGGACTCACAGGAGAGGTTCAAATCATAGAAAGTGAGGGTGTCAGTCCGCTTGTCCTTAAGACGGCATTGTGCCTCTTGAATTTATTCCGATGCAATTTCTGTGTTTCATCGTCAATAACAAGGTGCAAGGTATACAGTAAACCTGAAGTGAAGCATCGGAATCTAAATCTGACCTCACAGGAGAGGTTCGAATCATAGAGCGTGAGAGTGTCAGTCCTCTTGTACTTATGTCGGCATTGTGCCATTTGCATTAAATTCGGATGCAATTTCTGAGTTTCATCGTCAATAAGAAGGTCCAAGGGATACAATAAACCTGAAGTGAAGCATCGGAATCTAAAACTGGACTCACAGGAGAGGTTCAAATCATAGAAAGTGAAAGTGTCAGTCTTCTTGTACTTAAGCCGCCATTGTGCCTTTTGTATTAAGTTCGGATGCAATTTCTGTGTTTCATCGTCAATAAGAAGGTCCAAGGGATACAGTAAACCTGAAGTGAAGCATCGGAATCTAAAACTGGACTCACAGGAGAGGTTCAAATCATAGAAAGTGAGGGTGTCAGTCCTCTTGTACTTAAGACGGCATTGTGAATCTTGAATTTAATTCCGATGCAATTTCTGTGTTTCATCGTCAATAACAAGGTGCAAGGTATACAGTAAACCTGAAGTGAAGCATCGGAATCTAAATCTGACCTCACAGGAGAGGTTCGAATCATAGAGAGTGAGAGTGTCAGTCCTCTTGTACTTATGTCGGCATTGTGCCATTTGTATTAAATTCGGATGCAATTTCTGTGTTTCATCGTCAACAAGAAGGTCCAAGGGATACAGTAAACCTGAAGTGAAGCATCGGAATCTAAAACTGGACTCACAGGAGAGGTTCAAATCATAGAAAGTGAAAGTGTCAGTCCTCTTGTACTTAAGCCGCCATTGTGCCTTTTGTATTAGGTTCGGATGCAATTTCTGTGTTTAATCGTCAATAAGAAGGTCCAAGGGATACAGTAAACCTGAAGTGAAGCATCGGAATCTAAAACTGGACTCACAGGAGAAGTTCAAATCATAGAAAGTTAGACTGTCAGTCCTCTTTTACTTAAGACGGCATTGTGCCCATTGTATTAAATTCGAATGCAAACTCTGTGTTTCGTCGTCAATAAGAAGGTCCAAGGGATACAGTAAACCTTAAGTGAAGCATCAGAATCTAAAACTGGTCTCTTAGGAGAGGTTCAAATCATAGAAAGTTAGAATGTCAGTCCTCTTGTACTTAAGTCGGCATTGTGCCTTTTGAATTTAATTCCGATGCTTTTTCTGTGTTTCATTGTCAATAAGAAGGTCCAAGGGATACAGTAAACCTAAAGTGAAGCATCGGAATCTAAAACTGGACTCATAGGAGAGGTTCAAATCATAGAAAGTTAGAATGTCAGTCCTCTTGTACTTAAGTCGGCATTGTGCCTTTTGAATATAATTCCGATGCTTTTTCTGTGTTTCGTTGTCAATAAGAAGGTCCAAGGGTTTACAGTAAACCTGAAGTGAAGCATCGGAATCTAAAACTGGACTCACAGGAGAGGTTCAAATCATAGAAAGTTAGAATGTCAGTCCTCTTGTACTTAAGTCGGCATTGTGCCTTTTGTATTAAATTCGGATGCAATTTCTGTGTTTCATCGTCAATAAGAAGGTGCAAGGTATACAGCAAACCTGAAGTGAAGCATCGGAATCTAAAACTGGACTCACAGGAGAGTTTCAAATCATAGAAAGTGAGAGTGTCAGTCCTCATTTACTGAAGTCGACATTGTGCCATTTGTATTAAATTCGGATGCAATTTCTGTGTTTCATCGTCAATAAGAAGGTCCAAGGGATACAGTAAAAAGGAAGTGAAGCATCGGAAACTAAAACTGGACTCACAGGAGAGGTTCAAATCAAAGAAAGCGAGAGTGTCAGTCCTTTCGTACTTAAGTCGCCATTGTGACTTTTGTACTAAATTCGCATTCAATTTCTGTGTTTCATCGTCAATAAGAAGGTCCAGGGGATACAGTAAACCTGAAGTGAAGCATCGGAATCCAAAACTGGACTCACAGGTGAGGTTCAAATCATAGAAAGTTAGAGTGTCAGTCCTCTTGTACTTTAGTCGGTATTGTGCCTTTTGTATTAAATTCGGATGCAAACTCTGTGTTTCATCGTCAATAAGAAAGTCTCAAGGATACAGTAAACCTGAAGTGAAGCATCGGAATCTAAAACTGGACTTACAGGAGAGCTTCAAATCATAGAAAGTTAGAGTGTCAGTCCTCTTGTACCTAAGTCGGCATTGTGCCTTTTGAATTTAATTCCGATACAATTTCTGTGTTTCATCGTCAATAAGAAGGTCCAAGGGATACAGTAAACCTGAAGTGAAGCATCGGAATCTATAACTGGACTCTCAGGAGAGGTTCAAATCATAGAAAGTGAGAGTGTCAGTCCTCTTGTACTTAAGTCGCCATTGTGCCTTTTGTATTAAATTCGGATGCAATTTCTGTGTTTCATCGTCAATAAGAAGGTCCAAGGGATACAGTAAACCTGAAGTGAAGCATCGGAATCCAAAACTGGACTCACAGGAGAGGTTCAAGTCATAGAAAGTTAGAGTGTCAGTCCTCTTGTACTTAAGTCGGTATTGTGCCTTTTGTATTAAATTCGGATGCAAACTCTGTGTTTCATCGTCAATAAGAAGGTCCAAGGGATACAGTAAACCTGAAGTGAAGCATCGGAATCTAAAACTGGACTTACAGGAGAGGTTCAAATCATGGAAAGTGAGAGTGTCAGTCCTCTTTTGCTTAAGTTGGCATTGTACGTTTTGAATATAATTCCGATGCAATTTCTGTGTTTCATCGTCAATACGAAGGTCCAAGGGATACAGTAAACCTGAAGTGGAGCATCGGAATCTAAAACTGGACTCACAGGAGATGTTCAAATCATAGAAAGTGAGAGTGTCAGTCCTCTGGTACTTAAGTCGCCATTGTGATTTTTGTATTAAATTCGGATGCAATTTCTGTGTTTCATCGTCAATAAGAAGGTCCAAGGGATACAGTAAACCTGAGGTGAAGCATCAGATTCTAAAACTGGACTCACAGGAGAGGTTCAACTCATAGAAAGTTAGAGTGTCAGTCCTCTTGTACTTAAGTCGGCATTGTACCTTTTGTATTAAATTCGGATGCAAAGTCTGTGTTTCATCGTCAATTAGGAGGTCCAAGGGATACAGTAAACCTGATGTGAAGCATCGGAATCTAAATCTGGAATTACAGGAGAGGTTCAAATCATAGAATGTGAGAGTGTCAGTCCTCTTGTACTTAAGACGGCATTGTGCCTTTTGAATTTAATTCCGATGCATTTTCTGTGTTTTATCGTCAATAAGAAGGTGCAAAGTATACAGTAAACCTGAAGTGAAGCATCGGAATCTAAATCTGACCTCTCAGGAGAGGTTCGAATCATAGAAAGTGAGAGTGTCAGTCCTCTTGTACTTAAGTCGGCATTGTGCCATTTGAATTAAATTCGGATGCAATTTCTGTGTTTCGTCGTCAATAAGAAGGTCCAAGGGATACAGTAAACCTGAAGTGAAGCATCGGAATCTAAAACTGGACTCAAAGTGGAGGTTCAAATCATAGAAAGTGAGAGTGTCAGTCCTCTTGTACTTAAGTCGCCATTGTGCCTTTTGTATTAAATTCGGATGCAATTTTTGTTTTCATCGTAAATAAGAAGGTCCAAGGGATACAGTAAACCTGACGTAAAGCATCGGAATCTAAAACTGGACTCACAGGAGAGGTTCAAATCATAGAAAGTTAAAGTGTCAGTCCTCTTGTACTTAAGTCGGCATTGTGCCTTTTGTATTAATTTCGGATGCAAACTCTGTGCTTCATCGTCAATAAGAAGGTCCAAGGGATACAGTACACCTGAAGTGAAGCATCGGAATCGAAAACTGGACTCACAGGGGAGTTTCAAATCATAAAAAGTTAGAGTGTCAGTCCTCTCGTACTTAAGTCGGCATTGTGCCTTTTGAATTTAATTCCGATGCTATTTCTGTGTTTCATTGTCAATAAGAATGTCCAAGGGATACAGTAAACCTGAAGTGAAGCATCGGAATCTAAAACTGGACTCACAGGAGAGGTGCAAATCATAGAAAATTTGAGTGTCAGTCCTCTTGTACCTAAGTCGGCTTTGTACATTTTGTATTAAATTCGGATGCAAACACTGTGTTTCATCGTCAATTACAGGGTCCAAGGGATACAGTAAACCTGAAGTGAAGCATCGGAATGTAAAACTGGACTCACAGGAGAGGTGCAAATCTTAGAAAGTGAGAGTGTCAGTCCTCTTCTACTTAAGTCGGCGTGGTGCCTTTTGAATTTAATTCCGATGCAATTTCTGTGTTTCATCGTCAATAAGAACGTCCAAGGGATACAGTAGACCTGATGTGAAGCATCGGAATCTAAAACTGGACTCACAGGAGAGGTTCGAATCATAGAAAGTGAGAGTGTCAGTCCTCTTGTACTTAAGTCGGCATTGCGCCATTTGTATTAAATTCGGATGCAATTTCTGTGTTTCATCGTCAATAAGAAGGTCCAAGGGATACAGTAAATCTGAGGTGAAGCATCGGAATCTAAAACTGGACTCAGAGGAGATGTTCAAATCATATAAAGTGAGAGTGTCAGTCCTCATGCACATAAGTCACCATTGTGACTTTTGTATTAATTTCGGATGCAATTTCTGTGTTTCATCGTCAATAAGAAGGTCCAAGGGATACAGTAAACCTGAAGTGAAGCATCGGAATCTAAAACTGGACTCACAGGAGAGGTTCAAATCATAGAAAGTGAGAGTGTCAGTCCTCTTGTACTTAAGTCGCCATTGTGCCTTTTGTATTAAACTCGGATGCAATTTCTGTGTGTCATCCTCAATAAGAAGGTCCAAGGGATACAGTAAACCTGAACTAAAGCATCGGAATCTGAAACTGGACTCACAGGCGAGGTTCAAATCATAAAAAGTTAGAGTGTCAGTCCTCTTGTAGTTAAGTCGGCATTGTGCCTTTTGTATTAAATTGGGATGCAAACTCTGTGTTTCATCGTCAATAAGAAGGTCCAAGAGATACAGTAAACCTGAGGTGAAGCATCGGAATCTAAAACTGGACTCACAGGAGAGGTTCAAATCATAGAAAGTGAGAGTGTCAGTCCTCTTGTACTTAAGTCACCATTGTGACTTTTGTATTAATTTCGGATGCAATTTCTGTGTTTCATCGTCAGTAAGAAGGTCCAAGGTATACTGTAAACCTGAAGTGAAGCATCGGAATCTAAAACTGGACTCAACGGAGAGGTTCAAATCATAAAAAGTTAGAGTGTCAGTCCTCTTGTACTTAAGTCGGCATTGTGCTTTTTGAATTTAATTCCGATGCTATTTCTGTGTTTCGTTGTCAATAAGAATGTCCAAGGGATACAGTAAACCTGACGTGAAGCATCGGAATCTAAAACTGGACTCACAGGAGAGATTCAAATCATAGATAGTGAGAGTGTCAGTCCTCTTGTACTTAAGTCGGCATTGTACATTTTGTATTACATTTGGATGCAAACTCTGTGTTTCATCGTCAATTAGAAGATCCAAGGGATACAGTAAACCTGAAGTGAAGCATCGGAATCCAAAACTGGACTTACAGGAGAGGTTCGAATCATAGAAAGTGAGAGTGTCAGTCCTCTTGTACTTAAGTCGGCATTGCGCCATTTGTATTAAATTCGGATGCAATTTCTGTGTTTCATCGTCAATAAGAAGGTCCAAGGGATACAGTAAACCTGAGGTGAAGCATCGGAATCTAAAACTGGACTCAGAGGAGAGGTTCAAATCATATAAAGGAAGAGTGTCAGTCCTCTTGTACGTAAGTCACCATTGTGACTTTTGTATTAATTTCGGATGCAATTTCTGTGTTTCATCGTCAATAAGAAGGTCCAAGGGATACAGTAAACCTGAAGTGAAGCATCGGAATCTAAAACTGGTCTCACAGGAGAGATTCAAATCATAGAAAGTGAGAGTGTCAGTCCTCTTGTACTTAAGTCGCCATTGTGCCTTCTGTATTAAATTCGGATGCAAATTCTGTGTGTCATCCTCAATAGGAAGGTCCAAGGGATACAGTAAACCTGAAGTAAAGCATCGGAATCTAAAACTGGACTCACACGAGAGGTTGAAATCATAGAAAGTTAAAGTGTCAGTCCTCTTGTACTTAAGTCGGCATTGTGCCTTTTGTATTAAATTCGGATGCAGACTCTGTGTTTCATCGTCAATAAGAAGGTCCAAGGGATACAGTAAACCTGAAGTGAAGCATCGGAATCTAAAACTTGACTCACAGGAGAGGTTCAAATTATAAAAAGTTAGAGTGTCAGTCCTCTTGTACTTAAGTCGGCATTGTGCCTTTTGAATTTAATTCCGATGCTATTTCTGTGTTTCATTGTCAATAAGAAGGTCCACGGGATACAGTAAACCTGAAGTGAAGCATCGGAATCTAAATCTGACCTCTCAGGAGAGGTTTAAATCATAGAAAGTGAGAGTGTCAGTCCTCTTTTACTTAAGTCGGCATTGTGCGTTTTAAATTTAATTACGATGCAATATCTGTGTTTCATCGTCAATAAGAAGGTCCAAGGGATACAGTGAACCTGAAGTGAAGCATCGGAATCTAAAACTGGACTCACAGGAGATGTTCAAATCATAGAAAGTGAGATTGTCGGTCCTCTTGTACTAAAGCCGCCATTGTGATTTTTGTATTAAATTCGGATGCAATTTCTGTGTTTCATCGTCAATAAGAAGGTCCAAGGGATACAGTAAACCTGAAGTGAAGCATCGGAATCTAAAACTGGACTCACAGGAGAGGTTCAAATCATAAAAAGTTAGAGTGTCAGTCCTCTTGTACTTAAGTCGGCATTGTGCCTTTTGAATTTAATTCCGATGCTATTTCTGTGTTTCATTGTCAATAAGTTGGTCCAAGGGATACAGTAAACCTGAAATGAAGCATCGGAATCTAAAACTGGACTCACAGGAGGTGTTCAAATCATAGAAAGTGAGATTGTCGGTCCTCTTGTACTAAAGTCGCCATTGTGATTTTTGTATTAAATTCGGATGCAATTTCTGTGTTTCATCGTCAATAAGAAGGTCCAAGGGATACAGTAAACCTGAAGTGAAGCATCGGAATCTAAAACTGGACTCTCAGGAGAGGTTCAAATCATAGAAAGTTAGAGTGTCAGTCCTCTTGTACTTAAGTCGGCATTGTGCCTTTTGTATTAAATTCGGATGCAAACTCTGTGTTTCTTCGTCAAAATAGAAGGTCCAAGGGATACAGTAAACCTGAAGTGAAGCATCGGAATCTAAAACTGAACTCACAGGAGAGGTTCAAATGATAGAAAGTGAGAGTGTCAGTCCTCTTTTACTTAAGTCGGCATTGTGCGTTTTAAATTTAATTCCGATGCAATATCTGTTTTTCATCGTCAATAAGAAGGTCCAAGGGATACAGTAAACCTGAAGTGAAGCATCGGAATCTAAAACTGGACTCACAGGTGAGATTCAAATCATAGAAAGTGAGAGTGTCAGTCCTCTTGTACTTAAGTCGCCATTGTGCCTTTTGTATTAAATTCGGATGCAAATTCTGTGTGTCATCGTCAATAAGAATTTCCAAGGGATACAGTAAACCTGAAGTAAACCATCGGAATCTAAAACTGAACTCACTGGAGAGGTTCAAATCATAGAAAGTGAGAGTGTCAGTCCTCTTTTACTTAAGTCGGCATTGTGCCTTTTGAATTTAATTCCGATGCAATTTCTGTGTTTCATCGTCAATAAGAAGGTGCAAGGTATACAGTAAACCTGAAGTGAAGCATCGGAATCTAAAACTGGACTCACACGATAGGTTCAAATCATAGAAAGTGAGAGTGTCAGTCCACTTGTACTTAAGTCGGCATTGTGCCTTTTGAATTTAATTCTGATGCAATTTCTGTGTTTCATCGTCAATAAGAAGGTGCAAGGTATACAGTAAACCTGAAGTGAAGCATCGGAATCCAAAAGTGGACTCGCAGGAGAGGTTGAAATCATAGAAATTTAAAGTGTCAGTCCTCTTGTACTTAAGTCGGCATTGTGCCTTTTGTATTAAATTCGGATGCAAACTCTGTGTTTCATCGTCAATAAGAAGGTCTAAGGGATACAGTAAACCTGAAGTGAAGCATCGGAATCTAAAACTGGACTCACAGGAGAGGTTCAAATCATAGAAAGTTAGAGTGTCAGTCCTCTTGTACTTAAGTCGGCATTGTGCCTTTTGAATTTAATTCCGATGCTATTTCTGTGTTTCATTGTCAATAAGAAGGTCCAAGGTATACAATAAATCTGAAATGAAGCATCAAAATCCAAAACTGGACTCACAGGAGAGTTTAAAATCATAGATAGTGAGAGTGTCAGTCCTCTTTTACTTAAGTCGCCATTGTGCCTTTTGTATTAAATTCGGATGCAATTTCTGTGTTTCATCGTCAATAAGAAGGTCCAAGGGATACAGTAAACCTGAAGTGAAGCATCGGAATCTAAAACAGGACTCACAGGAGATGTTCAAATCATAGAAAGTGAGATTGTCGGTCCTCTTGTACTAAAGTCGCCATTGTGATTTTTGTATTAAATTCGGATGCGATTTCTGTTTTTTATCGTCAACAAGAAGGTCCAAGGGATACAGTAAACCTGAAGTGAAGCATCGGAATCTAAATCTGACCTCACAGGAGAGGTTCGAATCATAGAAAGTGAGAGTGTCAGCCCTCTTGTACTTAAGTAGGCATTGTGCCATTTGTATTAATTTCGGATGCAATTTCTGTGTTTCATCGTCAATAAGAAGGTCCAAGAGATACAGTAAACCTGAGGTGAAGCATCGGAATCTAAAACTGGACTCACAGGAGAGGTTCAAATCATAGAAAGTGAGAGTGTCAGTCCTCTTGTACTTAAGTCACCATTGTGACTTTTGTATTAATTTCGGATGCAATTTCTGTGTTTCATCGTCAGTAAGAAGGTCCAAGGTATACTGTAAACCTGAAGTGAAGCATCGGAATCTAAAACTGGACTCAACGGAGAGGTTCAAATCATAAAAAGTTAGAGTGTCAGTCCTCTTGTACTTAAGTCGGCATTGTGCTTTTTGAATTTAATTCCGATGCTATTTCTGTGTTTCGTTGTCAATAAGAATGTCCAAGGGATACAGTAAACCTGACGTGAAGCATCGGAATCTAAAACTGGACTCACAGGAGAGATTCAAATCATAGATAGTGAGAGTGTCAGTCCTCTTGTACTTAAGTCGGCATTGTACATTTTGTATTACATTTGGATGCAAACTCTGTGTTTCATCGTCAATTAGAAGATCCAAGGGATACAGTAAACCTGAAGTGAAGCATCGGAATCCAAAACTGGACTTACAGGAGAGGTTCGAATCATAGAAAGTGAGAGTGTCAGTCCTCTTGTACTTAAGTCGGCATTGCGCCATTTGTATTAAATTCGGATGCAATTTCTGTGTTTCATCGTCAATAAGAAGGTCCAAGGGATACAGTAAACCTGAGGTGAAGCATCGGAATCTAAAACTGGACTCAGAGGAGAGGTTCAAATCATATAAAGGAAGAGTGTCAGTCCTCTTGTACGTAAGTCACCATTGTGACTTTTGTATTAATTTCGGATGCAATTTCTGTGTTTCATCGTCAATAAGAAGGTCCAAGGGATACAGTAAACCTGAAGTGAAGCATCGGAATCTAAAACTGGTCTCACAGGAGAGATTCAAATCATAGAAAGTGAGAGTGTCAGTCCTCTTGTACTTAAGTCGCCATTGTGCCTTCTGTATTAAATTCGGATGCAAATTCTGTGTGTCATCCTCAATAGGAAGGTCCAAGGGATACAGTAAACCTGAAGTAAAGCATCGGAATCTAAAACTGGACTCACACGAGAGGTTGAAATCATAGAAAGTTAAAGTGTCAGTCCTCTTGTACTTAAGTCGGCATTGTGCCTTTTGTATTAAATTCGGATGCAGACTCTGTGTTTCATCGTCAATAAGAAGGTCCAAGGGATACAGTAAACCTGAAGTGAAGCATCGGAATCTAAAACTTGACTCACAGGAGAGGTTCAAATTATAAAAAGTTAGAGTGTCAGTCCTCTTGTACTTAAGTCGGCATTGTGCCTTTTGAATTTAATTCCGATGCTATTTCTGTGTTTCATTGTCAATAAGAAGGTCCACGGGATACAGTAAACCTGAAGTGAAGCATCGGAATCTAAATCTGACCTCTCAGGAGAGGTTTAAATCATAGAAAGTGAGAGTGTCAGTCCTCTTTTACTTAAGTCGGCATTGTGCGTTTTAAATTTAATTACGATGCAATATCTGTGTTTCATCGTCAATAAGAAGGTCCAAGGGATACAGTGAACCTGAAGTGAAGCATCGGAATCTAAAACTGGACTCACAGGAGATGTTCAAATCATAGAAAGTGAGATTGTCGGTCCTCTTGTACTAAAGCCGCCATTGTGATTTTTGTATTAAATTCGGATGCAATTTCTGTGTTTCATCGTCAATAAGAAGGTCCAAGGGATACAGTAAACCTGAAGTGAAGCATCGGAATCTAAAACTGGACTCACAGGAGAGGTTCAAATCATAAAAAGTTAGAGTGTCAGTCCTCTTGTACTTAAGTCGGCATTGTGCCTTTTGAATTTAATTCCGATGCTATTTCTGTGTTTCATTGTCAATAAGTTGGTCCAAGGGATACAGTAAACCTGAAATGAAGCATCGGAATCTAAAACTGGACTCACAGGAGGTGTTCAAATCATAGAAAGTGAGATTGTCGGTCCTCTTGTACTAAAGTCGCCATTGTGATTTTTGTATTAAATTCGGATGCAATTTCTGTGTTTCATCGTCAATAAGAAGGTCCAAGGGATACAGTAAACCTGAAGTGAAGCATCGGAATCTAAAACTGGACTCTCAGGAGAGGTTCAAATCATAGAAAGTTAGAGTGTCAGTCCTCTTGTACTTAAGTCGGCATTGTGCCTTTTGTATTAAATTCGGATGCAAACTCTGTGTTTCTTCGTCAAAATAGAAGGTCCAAGGGATACAGTAAACCTGAAGTGAAGCATCGGAATCTAAAACTGAACTCACAGGAGAGGTTCAAATGATAGAAAGTGAGAGTGTCAGTCCTCTTTTACTTAAGTCGGCATTGTGCGTTTTAAATTTAATTCCGATGCAATATCTGTTTTTCATCGTCAATAAGAAGGTCCAAGGGATACAGTAAACCTGAAGTGAAGCATCGGAATCTAAAACTGGACTCACAGGTGAGATTCAAATCATAGAAAGTGAGAGTGTCAGTCCTCTTGTACTTAAGTCGCCATTGTGCCTTTTGTATTAAATTCGGATGCAAATTCTGTGTGTCATCGTCAATAAGAATTTCCAAGGGATACAGTAAACCTGAAGTAAACCATCGGAATCTAAAACTGAACTCACTGGAGAGGTTCAAATCATAGAAAGTGAGAGTGTCAGTCCTCTTTTACTTAAGTCGGCATTGTGCCTTTTGAATTTAATTCCGATGCAATTTCTGTGTTTCATCGTCAATAAGAAGGTGCAAGGTATACAGTAAACCTGAAGTGAAGCATCGGAATCTAAAACTGGACTCACACGATAGGTTCAAATCATAGAAAGTGAGAGTGTCAGTCCACTTGTACTTAAGTCGGCATTGTGCCTTTTGAATTTAATTCTGATGCAATTTCTGTGTTTCATCGTCAATAAGAAGGTGCAAGGTATACAGTAAACCTGAAGTGAAGCATCGGAATCCAAAAGTGGACTCGCAGGAGAGGTTGAAATCATAGAAATTTAAAGTGTCAGTCCTCTTGTACTTAAGTCGGCATTGTGCCTTTTGTATTAAATTCGGATGCAAACTCTGTGTTTCATCGTCAATAAGAAGGTCTAAGGGATACAGTAAACCTGAAGTGAAGCATCGGAATCTAAAACTGGACTCACAGGAGAGGTTCAAATCATAGAAAGTTAGAGTGTCAGTCCTCTTGTACTTAAGTCGGCATTGTGCCTTTTGAATTTAATTCCGATGCTATTTCTGTGTTTCATTGTCAATAAGAAGGTCCAAGGTATACAATAAATCTGAAATGAAGCATCAAAATCCAAAACTGGACTCACAGGAGAGTTTAAAATCATAGATAGTGAGAGTGTCAGTCCTCTTTTACTTAAGTCGCCATTGTGCCTTTTGTATTAAATTCGGATGCAATTTCTGTGTTTCATCGTCAATAAGAAGGTCCAAGGGATACAGTAAACCTGAAGTGAAGCATCGGAATCTAAAACAGGACTCACAGGAGATGTTCAAATCATAGAAAGTGAGATTGTCGGTCCTCTTGTACTAAAGTCGCCATTGTGATTTTTGTATTAAATTCGGATGCAATTTCTGTGTTTCATCGTCAATAAGAAGGTCCAAAGAATACAGTAAACCTGAAGTGAAGCATCGGAATCTAAAACTGTACTCACAGGAAAGGTTCAAATCATAGAAAGTTAGAGTGGCAATCCTCTTGTACTTAAGTCGGCATTGTGCCTTTTGTATTAAATTCGGATGCAAACTCTGTGTTTCTTCGTCAATAAGAAGGTCCAAGGGATACAGTAAACCTGAAGTGAAGCATCGGAATCTAAAAGTGAACTCACAGGAGAGGTTCAAATCATAGAAAGTGAGAGTGTCAGTCCTCTTTTACTTAAGTCGGCATTGTGCGTTTTAAATTTAATTCCGATGCAATATCTGTTTTTCATCGTCAATAAGAAGGTCCAAGGGATACAGTAAACCTGAAGTGAAGCATTGGAATCTAAAACTGGACTCACAGGAGAGATTCAATTCATAGAATGTGAGAGTGTCAGTCCTCTTGTATTTAAGTCGCCATTGTGCCTCTTGTATTAAATTTGGATGCAAATTCTGTGTGTCATCGTCAATAAGAGTGTCCAAGGGATACAGTAAACCTGAAGTAAAGCATCGGAATCTAAAACTGGACTCACACGAGAGGTTCAAATCATAGAAAGTGAGAGTGTCAGTCCACTTGTACTTAAGTCGGCATTGTGCCTTTTGAATTTAATTACGATGCAATTTCTGTGTTTCATCGTCAATAAGAAGGTGCAAGGTATACAGTAAACCTGAAGTGAAGCAACGTAATCCAAAACTGGACTCGCAGGAGAGGTTGAAATCATAGAAAGTTAAAGTGTCAGTCCTCTTGTACTTAAGTCGGCATTGTGCCTTTTGTATTAAATTCGGATGCAAACTCTGTGTTTCATCGTCAATAAGAAGGTCTAAGGGATACAGTAAACCTGAAGTGAAGCATCGGAATCTAAAACTGGACTCACAGGAGAGGTTCAAATTATAGAAAGTTAGAGTGTCAGTCCTCTTGTACTTAAGTCGGCATTGTGCCTTTTGAATTTAATTCCGATGCTATTTCTGTGTTTCATTGTCAATAAGAAGGTCCAAGGGATACAATAAACCTGAAATGAAGCATCAAAATCCAAAACTGGACTCACAGGAGAGTATCAAATCATAGATACTGAGAGTGTCAGTCCTCTTTTACTTAAGTCGGTATTGTGCCTTTTGAATTTAATTACGATGCAATTTCTGTGTTTCATCGTCAATAAGAAGGTGCAAGGTATACAGTAAACCTGAAGTGAAGCAACGTAATCCAAAACTGGACTCGCAGGAGAGGTTGAAATCATAGAAAGTTAAAGTGTCAGTCCTCTTGTACTTAAGTCGGCATTGTGCCTTTTGTATTAAATTCGGATGCAATATCTGTGTGTCATCGTCAATAAGAAGGTCGAATGGATACAGTAAACCTGAAGTAAGGCATCGGAATCTAAAACTGGACTCACAGGAGAGGTTCAAATCATAGAAAGTGAGAGTGTCAGTCCTCTTGTACTTACGTTGCCATTGTGCCTTTTGTATTGAATTCGGATGCAATTTCTGTGTGTCATCGTCAATAAGAAGGTCGAAGGGATACAGTAAACCTGAAGTAAAGCATCGGAATCTAAAACTGGACTCACAGGAGAGGTTCAAATCATAGAAAGTGAGAGTGTCAGTCCTCTTTTACTTAAGTCGGCATTGTGCGTTTTAAATTTAATTCCGATGCAATATCTGTTTTTCATCGTCAATAAGAATGTCCAAGGGATACAGTAAATCTGAAGTGAAGCATCGGAATCTAAAACTGGACTCACAGGAGATGTTCAAATCATAGAAAGTGATATTGTCGGTCCTCTTGTACTAAAGTCGCTATTGTGATTTTTGTATTAAATTCGGACGCAATTTCTGTGTTTCATCGTCAATAAGAACGTCCAAGGGATACAGTAAACATGAAGTGAAGCATCGGAATCTAAAACTGGACTCTCAGGAGAGGTTCAAATCATAGAAAGTTAGAGTGTCAGTCCTCTTGTACTTAAGTCGGCATTGTGCCATTTGTATTAAATTCGGATGCAAACTCTGTGTTTCTTCGTCAATAAGAAGGTAAAAGGGATACAGTAAACCTGAAGTGAAGCATCGGAATCTAAAACTGGACTCACAGGTGAGATTCAAATCATAGAAAGTGAGAGTGTCAGTCCTCTTGTACTTAAGTCGCCATTGTGCCTTTTGTATTAAATTCGGATGCAAATTCTGTGTGTCATCGTCAATAAGAATTTCCAAGGGATACAGTAAACCTGAAGTGAAGCATCGGAATCTGAAACTGGACTCACAGGAGAGGTTCAAATCATAGAAAGTGAGAGTGTCAGTCCTGTTGTACTTAAGTCGGCATTGTGCCTTTTGAATTTAATTCCGATGCTATTTCTGTGTTTCATTGTCAATAAGAAGGTCCAAGGGATACAATAAACCTGAAATGAAGCATCAAAATCCAAAACTGGACTCACAGGAGAGTTTCAAATCATAGATAGTGAGAGTGTCAGTCCTCTTTTACTTAAGTCGGCATTGAGCGTTTCAAATTTAATTCCGATGCATTTTCTGTGTTTCATCGTCAATAAGAAGGTCCAAGGGATACAGTAAACCTGAAGTGAAGCATCGGAATGTAAAACTGGACTCACAGTTGAGGTTCAAATCATAGAAAGTGAGAGTGTCAGTCCTCTTGTACTTAAGTCGGCATTGTGCCTTTTGAATTTAATTCCGATGCAATTTCTGTGTTTCATCGTCAGTAAGAAGGTGCAAGGTATACAGTAAACCTGAAGTGAAGCATCGGAATCTGAAACTGGACTCACAGGAGAGGTTGAAATCATAGAAAGTGAGAGTGTCAGTCCTCTTGTACTTAAGTCACCATTGTGACTTTTGTATTAATTTCGGATGCAATTTCTGTGTTTCATCGTCAATAAGAAGGTCCAAGGGATACAGTAAACCTGAAGTGAAGCATCGGAATCTAAAACTGGACTCACAGGAGAGGTTCAAATCATAGAAAGTGAGAGTGTCAGTCCTCTTGTACTTAAGTCGCCATTGTGCCTTTTGTATTAAATTCGGATGCAATTTCTGTGTGTCATCGTCAATAAGAGGGTCGAAGGGATACAGTAAACCTGAAGTAAAGCAACGGAATCTAAAACTGGACTCACAGGAGAGGTTCAAATCATAGAAAGTGAGAGTGTCAGTCCTCTTGTACTTAAGTCGCCATTGTGCCTTTTGTATTAAATTCGGATGCAATTTCTGTGTGTCATCGTCAATAAGAAGTTCGAAGGGATACAGTAAACCTGAAGTAAAGCATCGGAATCTAAAACTGGACTCACAGGTGAGGTTCAAATCATAGAAAGTGAGAGTGTCAGTCCTCTTTTACTTAAGTCGGCATTGTGCGATTTAAATTTAATTCCGATCCAATATCTGTTTTTCATCGTCAATACGAATGTCCAAGGGATACAGTAAACCAGAAGTGAAGCATCGGAATCTAAAACTGGACTCACAGGAGATGTTCAAATCATAGAAAGTGATATTGTCGGTCCACTTGTACTAAAGTCGCTATTGTGATTTTTGTATTAAATTCGGATGCAATTTCTGTGTTTCATCGTCAATAAGAACGTCCAAGGGATACAGTAAACCTGAAGTGAAGCATCGGAATCTGAAACTGGACTCACAGGAGAGGTTCAAATCATAGAAAGTGAGAGTGTCAGTCCTGTTGTACTTAAGTCGCCATTGTGCCTTTTGAATTAAATTCGGATGCAATTTCTGTGTGTCATCGTCAATAAGAAGGTCGAAGGGATACAGTAAACCTGAAGTAAAGCATCGGAATTTATAACTGGACTCACAGGAGAGGTTCAAATCATAGAAAGTGAGAGTGTCATTCCTCTTGTACTTAAGTCGCCATTGTGCCTTTTGTATTAAATTCCGATGCAATTTCTGTGTGTCATCGTCAATAAGAAGGTCCAAGGGATGCAGTAAACCTGAAGTGAAGCATCGGAATCTAAAACTGGACTCACAGGAGAGGTTCAAATCATAGAAAGTGAGGGTGTCAGTCCTCTTGTACTTATGTCGGCATTGTGCGATTTAAACTTAATTCCGATGCAATATCTGTTTTTCATCGTCAATAAGAATGTCCAAGGGATACAGTAAACCTGAAGTGAAGCATCGGAATCTAAAACTGGACTCACAGGAGATGTTCAAATCATAGAAAGTGATATTGTCGGTCCTCTTGTACTAAAGTCGCTATTGTGATTTTTGTATTAAATTCGGATGCAATTTCTGTGTTTCATCGTCAATAAGAACGTCCAAGGGATACAGTAAACCTGAAGTGAAACATCGGAATCTAAAACTGGACTCACAGGAGAGGTTCGAATCATAGAAAGTTAGAGTGTCAGTCCTCATGTACTTAAGTCGGCATTGTGCCTTTTGTATTGAATTCGGATGCAAACTCTATGTTTCTTCGTCAATAAGAAGGTCGAAGGGATACAGTAAACCTGAAGTAAAGCAACGGAATCTAAAACTGGACTCACAGGAGAGGTTCAAATCATAGAAATTGAGAGTGTCAGTCCTCTTGTACTTAAGTCGCCATTGTGCCTTTTGTATTAAATTCGGATGCAAATTCTGTGTGTCATCGTCAATAAGAATTTCCAAGGGATACAGTAAACCTGAAGTGAAGCATCGGAATCCAAAACTGGACTCACAGGAGAGGTTCAAATCATAGAAAGTGAGAGTGTTAGTCGTCTTCTACTTAGGTCGGCACTGTGCCTTTTGAATTTAATTCCGATGCAATTTCTGTGTTTCATCGTCAATAAGAACGTCCAAGGGATACAGTAAACCTGAAGTGAAGCATCGGAATCTGAAACTGGACGCACAGGAGAGGTTCAAATCATAGAAAGAGAGAGTGTCAGTCCTCTTGTACTTAAGTCACCATTGTGACTTTTGTATTAATTTCGGATGCAATTTCTGTGTTTCATCGTCAATAAGAAGGTCCAAGGGATACAGTAAACCTGAAGTGCAGCATCGGAATCTAAAACTTAACTCACAGGAGAGGTTCTAATCATAGAATGTGAGAGTGTCAGTCCTCTTGTACTTACGTCGCCATTGTGCCTTTTGTATTAAATTCGGATGCAATTTCTGTGTGTCATCGTCAATAAGAAGGTCGAAGGGATACAGTAAACCTGAAGTAGAGCATCGGAATCTAAAACTGGACTCACAGGAGAGGTTCAAATCATAGAAAGTGAGAGTGTCAGTCCTCTTGTACTTAAGTCGCCATTGTGCCTTTTGTATTAAATTCGGATGCAATTTCTGTGTGTCATCGTCAATAAGAAGGTCGAAGGGATACAGTAAACCTGAAGTAAAGCATCGGAATCTAATACTGGACTCACAGGAGAGGTTCAAATCATAGAAAGTGACAGTGTCAGTCCTCTTTTACTTAAGTCGGCATTGTGCGATTTAAATTTAATTCCGATGCAATATCTGTTTTTCATCGTCAATACGAATGTCCAAGGGATACAGTAAACCTGAAGTGAAGCCACGGAATCTAAAACTGGACTCACAGGAGATGTTCAAATCATAGAAAGTGATATTGTCGGTCCTCTTGTACTAAAGTCGCTATTGTGATTTTTGTATTAAATTCGGATGCAATTTCTGTGTTTCATCGTCAATAAGAACGTCCAAGTGATACAGTAAACCTGAAGTGAAGCATCGGAATCTAAAACTGGACTCACAGGAGAGGTTCAAATCATAGAAAGTGAGAGTGTCAGTCCTCTTGTACTTAAGTCGCCATTGTGCCTTTTGTATTAAATTCGGATGCAATTTCTGTGTGTCATCGTCAATAAGAAGGTCGAAGGGATACAGTAAACCTGAAGTAAAGCATCGGAATCTAAAACTGGACTCACAGGAGATGTACAAATCATAGAAAGTGAGAGTGTCAGTCCTCTTGTACTTAAGTCGCCATTGTGCCTTTTGTATCAAATTCCGATGCAATTTCTGTGTGTCATCGTCAATAAGAAGGTCCAAGGGATACAGTAAACCTGAAGTGAAGCATCGGAATCTAAAACTGGACTCACAGGAGAGGTTCAAATCATAGAAAGTGAGGGTGTCAGTCGTCTTGTACTTAAGTCGGCATTGTGCGATTTAAATTTAATTCCGATGCAATATCTGTTTTTCATCGTCAATAAGAATGTCCAAGGGATACAGTAAACCTGAAGTGAAGCATCGGAATCTAAAACTGGACTCACAGGAGATGTTCAAATCATAGAAAGTGATATTGTCGGTCCTCTTGTACTAAAGTCGCTATTGTGATTTTTGTATTAAATTCGGATGCAATTTCTGTGTTTCATCGTCAATAAGATCGTCCAAGGGATACAGTAAACCTGAAGTGAAACATCGGAATCTAAAACTGGACTCACAGGAGAGGTTCAAATCATAGAAAGTTAGAGTGTCAGTCCTCATGTACTTAAGTCGGCATTGTGCCTTTTGTATTAAATTCGGATGCAAACTCTGTGTTTCTTCGTCAATAAGAAGGTCCAAGGGATACAGTAAACCTGAAGTGAAGCATCGGAATCTAAAACTGAACTCACAGGAGAGGTTCAAATCATAGAAAGTGAGAGTGATAGTCGTCTTCTACTTAGGTCGGCACTGTGCCTTTTGAATTTAATTCCGATGCAATTTCTGTGTTTCATCGTCAATAAGAACGTCCAAGGGATACAGTAAACCTGAAGTGAAGCATCGGAATCTGAAACTGGACGCACAGGAGAGGTTCAAATCATAGAAAGAGAGAGTGTCAGTCCTCTTGTACTTAAGTCACCATTGTGACTTTTGTATTAAATTCGGATGCAATTTCTGTGTTTCATCGTCAATAAGAAGGTCCAAGGGATACAGTAAACCTGAAGTGAAGCATCGGAATCTAAAACTGAACTCACAGGAGAGGTTCAAATCATAGAATGTGAGAGTGTCGGTCCTCTTGTACTTACGTCGCCATTGTGCCTTTTGTATTAAATTCGGCTGCAATTTCTGTGTGTCATCGTCAATAAGAAGGTCGAAGGGATACAGTAAACCTGAAGTAAAGCATCGGAATCTAAAACTGGACTCACAGGAGAGGTTCAAATCATAGAAAGTGAGAGTGTCAGTCCTCTTGTACTTAAGTCGCCATTGTGCCTTTTGTATTAAATTCGGATGCAATTTCTGTGTGTCATCGTCATTAAGAAGGTCGAAGGGATACAGTAAACCTGAAGTAAAGCATCGGAATCTAAAACTGGACTCACAGGAGAGGTTCAAATCATATTAAGTGACAGTGTCAGTCCTCTTTTACTTAAGTCGGCATTGTGCGTTTTAAATTTAATTCCGATGAAATTTCTGTTTTTCATCGTCAATAAGAATGTCCAAGGGATACAGTAAACCTGAAGTGAAGCATCGGAATCTAAAACTGGACTCACAGGAGATTTTCAAATCATAGAAAGTGATATTGTCGGTCCTCTTGTACTAAAGTCGCCATTGTGATTTTTGTATTAAATTCGGATGCAATTTCTGTGTTTCATCGTCAATAAGAAGGTCCAAGGGATACAGTAAACCTGAAGTGAGACATCGGAATTTAAAACTGGACTCACAGGAGAGGTTCAAATCATAGAAAGTGAGAGTGTCAGTCCTCTTGTACTTAAGTCGCCATTGTGCCTTTTGTATTAAATTCAGATGCAATTTCTGTGTGTCATCGTCAATAAGAAGGTCCAAGGGATACAGTAAACCTGACGTAAAGCATCGGAATCTAAAACTGGACTCACAGGAGAAGTTCAAATCATAGAAAGTGAGAGTGTCGGACCTCTTTTACTTAAGTCGGCATTGTGCGTTTTAAATTTAATTCCGATGCAATATCTGATTTTCATCGTCAATAGGAATGTCCAAGGGATACAGTAAACCTGAAGTGAAGCATCGGAATCTAAAACTGGACTCACAGAAGATGTTCAAATCATAGAAAGTGATATTGTCGGTCCTCTTGTACTAAAGTCGCGATTGTGAATTTTGTATTAAATTCGGATGCAATTTCTGTGTTTCATCGTCAATAAGAAGGTCCAAGGGATACAGTAAACCTGAAGTGAAACATCGGAATCTAAAACTGGACTCACAGGAGAGGTTCAAATCATAGAAAGTTAGAGTGTCAGTCCTCTTGTACTTAAGTCGGCATTGTGCCTTTTGTATTAAATTCGGCTGCAAACTCTGTCTTTCTTCGTCAATAAGAAGGTCCAAGGGATACAGTAAACCTGAAGTGAAGCATCGGAATCTAAAACTGAACTCACAGGAGAGGTTCAAATCATAGAAAGTGAGAGTGTTAGTCGTCTTCTACTTAGGTCGGCACTGTTCCTTTTGAATTTAATTCCGATGCAATTTCTGTGTTTCATCGTAAATAAGAACGTCCAAGGGATACAGTAAACCTGAAGTGAAGCATCGGAATCTGAAACTGGACTCACAGGAGAGGTTCAAATCATAGAGAGTGAGAGTGACAGTCCTCTTGTACTTAAGTCACCATTGTGACTTTTGTATAAATTTCGGATGCAATTTCTGTGTTTCATCGTCAATAAGAAGGTCCAAGGGATAGAGAAAGCCTGAAGTGAAGCATCGGAATCTGAAACTGGACTCACAGAAGAAGTTCAAATCATAGAAAGTGAGAGTGTCAGTCCTCTTGTACTTAAGTCGCCATTGTGCCTTTTGTATTAAATTCGGATGCAATTTCTGTGTGTCATCGTCAACAAGAAGGTCGAAGGGATACAGTAAACCTGAAGTAAAGCATCGGAATCTAAAACTGGACTCACAGGAGAGGTTCAAATCATAGAAAGTGAGAGAGTCAGTCCTCTTGTACTTAAGTCGCCATTGTGCCTTTTGTATTAAATTCAGATGCAATTTCTGTGTGTCATCGTCAATAAGAAGGTCGAAGGGATACAGTAAACCTGAAGTAAATCATCGGAATCTAAAACTGGACTCACAGGAGAGGTTCAAATCATAGAAAGTGAGAGTGTCAGTCCTCTTTTACTTAAGTCGGCATTGTGCGTTTTAAATTTAATTCCGAGGCAATATCTGTTTTTCATCGTCAATAAGAATGTCCAAGGGATACAGTAAGCCTGAAGTGAAGCATCGGAATCTAAAACTGGACTCACAGGAGATGTTCAAATCATAGAAAGTGATATTGTCGGTCCTCTTGTACTAAAGTCGCTATTGTGATTTTTGTATTAAATTCGGATGCAATTTCTGTGTTTCATCGTCAATAAGAACGTCCAAGGGATACAGTAAACCTGAAGTGAAGCATCGGAATCTAAAACTGGACTCACAGGAGAGGTTCAAATCATAGAAAGTGAGAGTGTCAGTCCTCTTGTACTTAAGTCGACATTGTGCCTTTTGTATTAAATTCGGATGCAATTTCTGTGTGTCATCGTCAATAAGAAGGTCGAAGGGATACAGTAAACCTGAAGTAAAGCATCGGAATCTAAAACTGGACCCACAGGAGAGGTTCAAATCATAGAAAGTGAGAGTGTCAGTCCTCTTGTACTTAAGTCGGCATTGTGCCTTTTGTATTAAATTCCGATGCAATTTCTGTGTGTCATCGTCAATAAGAAGGTCCAAGGGATACAGTAAACCTGAAGTGAAGCATCGGAATCTAAAACTGGACTCACAGGAGAGGTTCAAATCATAGAAAATGAGGGTGTCAGTCCTCTTGTACTTAAGTCGGCATTGTGCGATTTAAATTTAATTCCGATGCAATATCTGTTTTTCATCGTCAATAAGAATGTCCAAGGGATACAGTAAACCTGAAGTGAAGCATCGGAATCTAAAACTGGACTCACAGGAGATGTTCAAATCATAGAAAGTGATATTGTCGGTCCTCTTGTACTAAAGTCGCTATTGTGATTTTTGTATTAAATTCGGATGCAATTTCTGTGTTTCATCGTCAATAAGAACGTCCAAGGGATACAGTAAACCTGAAGTGAAACATCGGAATCTAAAACTGGACTCACAGGAGAGGTTCAAATCATAGAAAGTTAGAGTGTCAGTCCTCATGTACTTAAGTCGGCATTGTGCCTTTTGTATTAAATTCGGATGCAAACTCTGTGTTTCTTCGTCAATAAGAAGGTCCAAGGGATACAGTAAACCTGAAGTGAAGCATCGGAATCTAAAACTGAACTCACAGGAGAGGTTCAAATCATAGAAAGTGAGAGTGTTAGTCGTCTTCTACTTAGGTCGGCACTGTGCCTTTTGAATTTAATTCCGATGCAATTTCTGTGTTTCATCGTCAATAAGAACGTCCAAGGGATACAGTAAACCTGAAGTTAAGCATCGGAATCTGAAACTGGACGCACAGGAGAGGTTCAAATCATAGAAAGAGAGAGTGTCAGTCCTCTTGTACTTAAGTCACCATTGTGACTTTTGTATTAATTTCGGATGCAATTTCTGTGTTTCATCGTCAATAAGAAGGTCCAAGGGATACAGTAAACCTAAAGTGAAGCATCGGAATCTAAAACTGAACTCACAGGAGAGGTTCAAATCATAGAATGTGAGAGTGTCAGTCCTCTTGTACTTACGTCGCCATTGTGCCTTTTGTATTAAATTCGGATGCAATTTCTGTGTGTCATCGTCAATAAGAAGGTCTAAGGGATACAGTAAACCTGAAGTAAAGCATCGGAATCTAAAACTGGACTCACAGGAGAGGTTCAAATCATAGAAAGTGAGAGTGTCAGTCCTCTTGTACTTAAGTCGCCATTGTGCCTTTTGTATTAATTTCGGATGCAATTTCTGTGTGTCATCGTCAATAAGAACGTCGAAGGGATACAGTAAACCTGAAGTAAAGCATCGGAATCTAAAACTGGACTCACAGGAGAGGTTCAAATCATAGAAAGTGACAGTGTCAGTCCTCTTTTACTTAAGTCGGCATTGTGCGATTTAATTTTAATTTCGATGCAATATCTGTTTCTCATCGTCAATAAGAATGTCCAAGGGATACAGTAAACCTGAAGTGAAGCATCGGAATCTGAAACTGGACTCACAGGAGATGTTCATATCATAGAAAGTGATATTGTCGGTCCTCTTATACTAAAGTCGCCATTGTGATTTTTGTATTAAATTCGTATGCAATTTCTGTGTTTCATCGTCAATAAGAAGGTCCAAGGGATACAGTAAACATGAAGTGAAGCATCGGAATCTAAAACTGGACTCACAGGAGAGGTTCAAATGATAGAAAGTTAGAGTGTGAGTGCTCTTGTACTTAAGTCGGCATTGTGCCTTTTGTATTAAATTCGGATGCAAACTCTGTGTTTCTTCGTCAATATGAAGGTCCAAGGGATACAGTAAACCTGAAGTGAAGCATCGGAATCTAAAACTGAACTCCCAGGAGAGGTTCAAATCATAGAAAGTGAGAGTGTCAGTCCTCTTGTACTTAAGTCGACATTGTGCCATTTGTATTAAATTCGGATGAAATTTCTGTGTTTCATCGTCAATAAGAAGGTCCAAGGGATACAGTAAACCTGAAGTGAAGCATCGGAATCTAAAACTGGACTCACAGGAGAGGTTCAAACCATAGAAAGTGAGAGTGTCAGTCCTATTGGACTTAAGTCGCCATTGTGCCTTTTGTATTAAATTCGGATGCTATTTCTGTGTTTCATCGGCAATAAGAAGGTCCAACGGATACAGTAAATCTGAAGTGAAGCATCGGAATCTGAAACTGGACTCACAGGAGAGGTTCAAATCATAGAAAGTGAGAGAGTCAGTCCTCTTGTACTTAAGTCACCATTGTGACTTTTGTATTAATATCGGATGCAATTTCTGTGTTTCATCGTCAAAAAGAAGGTCCAAGGGATACAGTAAACCTGAAGTGAAGCATCGGAATCTAAAACTGGACTCACAGGAGAGGTTTAAATCATAAAAAGTGAGAGTGTCAGTCCTCTTGTACTTACGTCGCCATTGTGCCTTTTGTATTAAACTCGGATGCAATTTCTGTGTGTCATCGTCAATAAGAAGGTCGAAGGGATACAGTAAACCTGAAGTAAAGCATCGGAATCTAAAACAGGACTCACAGGAGAGGTTCAAATCATAGAAAGTGAGAGTGTCAGTCCTCTTGTACTTAAGTCGCCATTGTGCCTTTTGTATTAAATTCGGATGCAATTTCTGTGTGTCATCGTCAATAAGAAGGTCGAAGGGTTACAGTCAACCTGAAGTAAAGCATCGGAATCTAAAACTGGACTCACAGGAGAGGTTCAAATCATAGAAAGTGAGAGTGTCAGTCCTCTTTTACTTAAGTCGGCATTGTGCGTTTTAAATTTAATTCCGATGAAATTTCTGTTTTTCATCGTCAATAAGAATGTCCAAGGGATACAGTAAACCTGAAGTGAAGCATCGGAATCTAAAACTGGACTCACAGGAGATTTTCAAATCATAGAAAGTGATATTGTCGGTCCTCTTGTACTAAAGTCGCCATTGTGATTTTTGTATTAAATTCGGATGCAGTTTCTGTGTTTCATCGTCAATAAGAAGGTCCAAGGGATACAGTAAACCTGAAGTGAAACATCGGAATCTAAAACTGGACTCACAGGAGAGGTTCAAATCATAGAAAGTTAGAGTGTCAGTTTTCTTGTACTTAAGTCGCCATTGTGCCTTTTGTATTAAATTCGGATGCAATTTCTGTGTGTCATCGTCAACAAAAAGGTCGAAGGGATACAGTAAACCTGAAGTAAAGCATCGGAATCTAAAACTGGACTGACAGGAGAGGTTCAAATCATAGAAAGTGAGAGTGTCAGTCCTCTTGTACTTAAGTCGCCATTGTGCCTTTTGTATTAAATTCAGATGCAATTTCTGTGTGTCATCGTCAATAAGAAGGTCCAAGGGATACAGTAAACCTGAAGTAAAGCATCGGAATCTAAAACTGGACTCACAGGAGAGGTTCAAATCATAGAGAGTGAGAGTGTCAGACCTCTTTTACTTAAGTCGGCATTGTGCGTTTTAAATTTAATTCCGATGCAATATCTGATTTTCATCGTCAATAGGAATGTCCAAGGGATACAGTAAACCTGAAGTGAAGCATCGGAATCTAAAACTGGACTCACAGGAGATGTTCAAATCATAGAAAGTGATATTGTCGGTCCTCTTGTACTAAAGTCGCGATTGTGAATTTTGTATTAAATTCGGATGCAATTTCTGTGTTTCATCGTCAATAAGAAGGTCCAAGGGATACAGTTAACCTGAAGTGAAACATCGGAATCTAAAACTGGACTCACAGGAGAGGTTCAAATCATAGAAAGTTAGAGTGTCAGTCCTCTTGTACTTAAGTCGGCATTGTGCCTTTTGTATTAAATTCGGATGCAAACTCTGTGTTTCTTCGTCAATAAGAAGGCCCAAGGGATGCAGTAAACCTGAAGTGAAGCATCGGAATCTAAAACTGAACTCACAGGAGAGGTTCAAATCATAGAAAGTGAGAGTGTTAGTCGTCCTCTACTTAGGTCGGCACTGTTCCTTTTGAATTTAATACCGATGCAATTTCTGTGTTTCATCGTAAATAAGAACGTCCAAGGGATACAGTAAACCTGAAGTGAAGCATCGGAATCTGAAACTGGACTCACAGGAGAGGTTCAAATCATAGAGAGTGAGAGTGACAGTCCTCTTGTACTTAAGTCACCATTGTGACTTTTGTATAAATTTCGGATGCAATTTCTGTGTTTCATCGTCAATAAGAAGGTCCAAGGGATACAGTAAACCTGAAGTGAAGCATCGGAATCTGAAACTGGACTCACAGAAGAGGTTCAAATCATAGAAAGTGAGAGTGTCAGTCCTCTTGTACTTAAGTCGCCATTGTGCCTTTTGTATTAAATTCGGATGCAATTTCTGTGTGTCATCGTCAACAAGAAGGTCGAAGGGATACAGTAAACCTGAAGTAAAGCATCGGAATCTAAAACTGGACTCACAGGAGAGGTTCAAATCATAGAAAGTGAGAGTGTCAGTCCTCTTGTACTTAAGTCGCCATTGTGCCTTTTGTATTAAATTCAGATGCAATTTCTGTGTGTCATCGTCAATAAGAAGGTCGAAGGGATACAGTAAACCTGAAGTAAAGCATCGTAATCTAAAACTGGACTCACAGGAGAGGTTCAAATCATAGAAAGTGAGAGTGTCAGTCCTCTTTTACTTAAGTCGGCATTGTGCGTTTTAAATTTAATTCCGATGCAATATCTGTTTTTCATCGTCAATAAGAATGTCCAAGGGATACAGTAAGCCTGAAGTGAAGCATCGGAATCTAAAACTGGACTCACAGGAGATGTTCAAATCATAGAAAGTGATATTGTCGGTTCTCTTGTACTAAAGTCGCCATTGTGATTTTTGTATTAAATTCGGATGCAATTTCTGTGTTTCGTCGTCAATAAGAAGGTCCATGGGATACAGTAAACCTGAAGTGAAGCATCGGAATCTAAAACTGGACTCACAGGAGAGGTTCAAATCATGGAAAGTTAGAGTGTCAGTCCTCTTGTACTTAAGTCGGCATTGTGCCTTTTGTATTAAATTTGGATGCAAACTCTGTGTTTCTTCGTCAATACGAAGGTCCAAGAGATACAGTAAACCTGAAGTAAAGCATCGGAATCTAAAACTGGACTCACAGGAGAGGTTCCAATCATAGAAAGTGAGGGTGTCATTCCTCTTGTACTTAAGTCGCCATTGTGCCTTTTGTATTAAATTCGGATGCAATTTCTGTGTGTCATCGTCAATAAGAAGGTCGAAGGGATACAGTAAACCTGAAGTAAAGCATCGGAATCTAAAACTGGACTCACAGGAGAGGTTCAAATCATAGAAAGTGACAGTGTCAGTCCTCTTTTACTTAAGTCGGCATTGTACGATTTAAATTTAATTCCGATGCAAATATCTGTTTTTCATCGTCAATAAGAATGTCCAAGGGATACAGTAAACCTGAAGTGGAGCATCGGAATCTAAAACTGGACTCACAGGAGATGTTCAAATCATAGAAAGTGATATTGTCGGTCCTCTTGTACTAAAGTCGCCATCGTGATTTTTGTATTAAATTCGTATGCAATTTCTGTGTTTCATCGTCAGTAAGAAGGTCCAAGGGATACAGTAAACCTGAAGTGAAGCATCGGAATCTAAAACTGGACTCACAGGAGAGGTTCAAATGATAGAAAGTTAGAGTGTGAGTGCTCTTGTACTTAAGTCGGCATTGTGCCTTTTGTATTAAATTCGGATGCAAACTCTGTGTTTCTTCGTCAATAAGAAGGTCCAAGGGATACAGTAAACCTGAAGTGAAGCATCGGAATTTAAAACTGAACTCCCAAGAAAGGTTCAAATCATAGAAAGTGAGAGTGTCAGTTCTCTTGTACTTAAGTCGACATTGTGCCATTTGTATTAAATTCGGATGCAATTTCTGTGTTTCATCGTCAATAAGAAGGTCCAAGGGATACAGTAAACCTGAAGTGAAGCATCGGAATCTAAAACTGGACTCACAGGAGAGGTTCAAATCATAGAAAGTGAGAGTGTCAGTTCTATTGGACTTAAGTCGCCATTGTGCATTTGTATTAAATTCGGATGCTATTTCTGTGTTTCATCGGCAATAAGAAGGTCCAAGGGATACAGTAAATCTGAAGTGAAGCATCGGAATCTGAAACTGGACTCACAGGAGAGGTTCAAATCATAGAAAGTGAGAGAGTCAGTCCTCTTGTACTTAAGTCACCATTGTGACTTTTCTATTAATTTCGGATGCAATTTCTGTGTTTCATCGTCTAAAAGAAGGTCCAAGGGATACAGTAAACCTGAAGTGAAGCATCGGAATCTAAAACTGGACTCACAGGAGAGGTTTAAATCATAAAAAGTGAGAGTGTCAGTCCTCTTGTACTTAAGTCGCCATTGTGCCTTTTGTATTAAACTCGGATGCAATTTCTGTTTGTCATCGTCAATAGGAAGGTCGAAGGGATACAGTAAACCTGAAGTAAAGCATCGGAATCTAAAACAGGACTCACAGGAGAGGTTTAAATCATAGAAAGTGAGAGTGTCAGTCCTCTTGTACTTAAGTCGCCATTGTGCCTTTTGTATTAAATTCGTATGCAATTTCTGTGTGTCATCGTTAATAAGAAGGTCGAAGGGTTACAGTAAACCTGAAGTAAAGCATAGGAATCTAAAAGTGGACTCACAGGAGAGGTTCAAATCATAGAAAGTGAGAGTGTCAGTCCTCTTTTACTTAAGTCGGCATTGTGCGTTTTAAATTTAATTCCGATGAAATATCTGTGTTTCATCGTCAATAAGAATGTCCAAGGGATACAGTAAACCTGAAGTGAAGCATCGGAATCTAAAACTGGACTCACAGGAGATTTTCAAATCATAGAAAGTGATATTCTCGGTCCTCTTGTACTAAAGTCGCCATTGTGATTTTTGTATTAAATTCGGATGCAATTTCTGTGTTTCATCGTCAATAAGAAGGTCCAAGGGATACAGTAAACCTGAAGTGAAACATCGGAATCTAAAACTGGACTCACAGGAGAGGTTCAAATCAAAGAAAGTTAGAGTGACAGTCCTCTTGTACTGAAGTCGCCATTGTGCCTTTTGTATTAAATTCGGATGCAATTTCTGTGTGTCATCGTCAACAAGAAGGTCGAAGGGATACAGTAAACCTGAAGTAAAGCATCGGAATCTAAAACTGGACTCACAGGAGAGGTTCAAATCATAGAAAGTGAGAGTGTCAGTCCTCTTGTACTTAAGTCGCCATTGTGCCTTTTGTATTAAATTCAGATGCAATTTCTGTGTGTCATCGTCAATAAGAAAGTCCAAGGGATACAGTAAACCTGAAGTAAAGCATCGGAATCTAAAACTGGACTCACAGAAGAGGTTCAAATCATAGAAAGTGAGAGTGTCAGACCTCTTTTACTTAAGTCGGCATTGTGCGTTTTAAATTTAATTCCGATGCAATATCTGATTTTCATCGACAATAGGAATGTCCAAGGGATTCAGTAAACCTGAAGTGAAGCATCGGAATCTAAAACTGGACTCACAGGAGATGTTCAAATCATAGAAAGTGATATTGTCGGTCCTCTTGTACTAAAGTCGCGATTGTGAATTTTGTATTAAATTCGGATGCAATTTCTGTGTTTCATCGTCAATAAGAAGGTCCAAGGGATACAGTAAACCTGAAGTGAAACATCGGAATTTAAAACTGGACTCACAGGAGAGGTTCAAATCATAGAAAGTTAGAGTGTCAGTCCTCTTGTACTTAAGTCGGCATTGTGCCTTTTGTATTAAATTCGGATGCAAACTCTGTGTTTCTTCGTCAATAAGAAGGTCCAAGGGATACAGTAAACCTGAAGTGAAGCATCGGAATCTAAAACTGAACTCACAGGAGAGGTTCAAATCATAGAAAGTGAGAGTGTTAGTTGTCTTCTACTTAGGTCGGCACTGTTCCTTTTGAATTTAATTCCGATGCAATTTCTGTGTGTCATCGTCAATAAGAACGTCCAAGGGATACAGTAAACCTGAAGTGAAGCATCGGAATCTGAAACTGGACTCACAGGAGAGGTTCAAATCATAGAGAGTGAGAGTGTCAGTCCTCTTGTACTTAAGCCACCATTGTGACTTTTGTATAAATTTCGGATGCAATTTCTGTGTTTCATCGTCAATAAGAAGGTCCAAGGGATACAGTAAACCTGAAGTGAAGCATCGGAATCTGAAACTGGACTCACAGGAGAGGTTCAAACCATAGAAAGTGAGAGTGTCAGTCCTCTTGTACTTAAGTCGCCATTGTGCCTTTTGTGTTAAATTCGGATGCAATTTCTGTGTGTCATCGTCAACAAGAAGGTCGAAGGGATACAGTAAACCTGAAGTAAAGCATCGGAATCTAAAACTGGACTCACAGGAGAGGTTCAAATCATAGAAAGTGAGAGTGTCAGTCCTCTTGTACTTAAGTCGTCATTGTGCCTTTTGTATTAAATTCAGATGCAATTTCTGTGTGTCATCGTCAATAAGAAGGTCGAAGGGATACAGTAAACCTGAAGTAAAGCATCGGAATCTAAAACTGGACTCACAGGAGAGGTTCAAATCATAGAACGTGAGAGTGTCAGTCCTCTTGTACTTAAGTCGGCATTGTGCCTTTTGTATTAAATTCGGATGCAAACTCTGTGTATCTTCGTCAATACGAAGGTCCAAGGGATACAGTAAACCTGAAGTGAAGCATCGGAATCTAAAACTGAACTCACAGGAGAGGTTCAAATTATAGAAAGTGAGAGTGTCAGTCCTCATTTACTTAAGTCGGCATTGTGCGTTTTAAATGTAATTCCGATGCAATATCTGTTTTTCATCGTCAATAAGAGGGTCCAAGGGATACAGTAAACCTAAAGTGAAACATCGGAATCTAAAACTGGACTCACAGGAAATGTTCAAATCATAGAAAGTGAGATTGTCGGTCCTCTTGCACTAAAGTCGCCATTGTGATTTTTGTATTAAATTCGGATGCAATTTCTGTGTTTCCTCGTCAATAAGAAGGTCCAAGGGATACAGTAAACCTGAAGTGAAGCATCGGAATCTAAAACTGGACTCACAGGAGAGGTGCAAATCATAGAGAGTTAGAGTGTCAGTCCTCTTGTACTTAAGTCGGCATTGTACCTTTTGTATTAAATTCGGATGCAAACTCTGTGTTTCATCGTCAATTAGAAGGTCCAAGGGATACAGTAAACCTGAAGTGAAGCATCGGAATGTAAAACTGGACTCACAGGAGAGGTTCAAATCATAGAAAGTGAGAGTGTCAGTCCTCTTGTACTTAAGTCGGCATTGTGCCTTTTGAATTTAATTCCGATGCAATCTCTGTGTTTCATCGTCAATAAGAACGTCCAAGGGATACAGTAAACCTGAAGTGAAGCATCGGAATCTAAAACTGGACTCACAGGAGAGGTTCAAATCAGAGGAAGTGAGAGTGTCAGTCCTCTTGTACTTAAGTCGGAATTCTGCCTTTTGAATTTAATTCCGATGCAATTTCTGTGTTTCATCGTCAATAAGAAGGTGCAAGGTATACAGTAAACCAGAAGTGAGGCATCGGAATCTAAATCTGATCTCACAGGAGAGGTTCGAATCATGGAAAGTGAGAGTGTCAGTGCTCTTGTACTTAAGTCGGCATTATGCCATTTGTATTAACTTCGGATGCAATTTCTGTGTTTCATCGTCAATTAGAAGGTCTAAGGGATACAGTAAACCTGAAGTGAAGCATCGGAATCTAAAATTGGACTCACACCAGGGGTTCAAATCATAGAAAGTTAGAGTGTCAGTCCTCTTGTACTTAAGTCGGCATTGTGCCTATTGAATTTAATTCCGATGCTTTTTCTGTGTTTATTTGCCAATAAGAAGGTCCAAGGGATATAGTAAACCTAAAGTGAAGCATCGGAATCTAAAACTGGACTCACAGGAGAGGTTCAAATCATAGAAAATTAGAGTGTCAATCCTCTTGTACTTAAGTCGGCATCGGAATCCAAAACTGGACTCACAGGTGAGGTTCAAATCATAGAAAATTAGAGTGTCAGTCCTCTTGTACTTAAGTCAGCATTGTGCCTTTTGTATTAAATTGGGATACAAACTCTGTGTTTCGTCGTCAATAAGAAGGTCCAAGGGATACAGTAAACCTGAAGTGAAGCATCGGAATCTAAAACTGGACTCACAGGAGAGGTTCAAATCATAGAAAGTTAGTGTGGCAGTCCTCTTGTACTTAAGTCGGCATTGTGCCATTTGCATTCAATTCGGATGCAATTTCTGTGTTTCGTCGTCAATAAGAAGGGCCAAGGGATACAGTAAACCTGAAGTGAAGCATCGGAATCTAAAACTGGACTCACAGGGGAGGTTCAAATCATAGAAAATGAGAGTGTCAGTCCTCTTGTACATAAGTCGCAATTGTGCCACTTGCATTCAATTCGGATGCAATTTCTGTGTTTCGTCGTCAATAAGAAGGTCCAAGGGATACAGTAAATCTGAAGTGAAGCATCGGAATCTAAAACTGGACTCACAGGGGAGGTTCAAATCATAGAAAGTGAGAGTGCCAGTCCTCTTGTACTTAAGTCGTCATTGTGCCTTTTGTATTAAATTCGGATGCAATTTCTGTTTTCATCGTCAATAAGAAGGTCCAAGGTATACAGTAAACCTGAAGTGAAGCATCGGAATCTAAATCTGACCTCACAGGAGAGGTTCAAATCATAGAAAGTGAGAGTGTCAGTCCTCTTGTACTTAAGTCGCCATTGTGATTTTTGTATTAAATTCGGATGCAAACTCTGTGTTTCGTCGTCAATAAGAGGGTCCAAGGGATACAGCAAACCTGAAGTGAAGCATCGGAATCTAAAACTGGGCTCACAGGAGAGGTTCAAATCATAGAAAGTGAGAGTGTCAGTCCTCTTGTACTTAAGTCGCCATTGTGCCTTTTGTATTAAATTCGGATGCAATTTCTGTGTTTCATCGTCAATAAGAAGGTCCAAGGGATACAGTTAACCTGAAGTGAAGCATCGGAAACCAAAACTGGACTCACAGGTGAGGTTCAAATCATAGAAAGTTAGAGTGTCAGTCCTCTTGTACTTAAGTCGGCATTGTGCTTTTTGTATTAAATTCGGATGCAAACTCTGTGTTTCGTCGTCAATAAGAAGGTCCAAGGGATACAGCAAACCTGAAGTGAAGCATCGGAATCTAAAACTGGACTCACAGGAGAGGTTCAAATCATAGAAAGTGAGAGTGTCAGTCCTCTTGTACATAAGTCGCAATTGTGCCATTTGTATTCAATTCGGATGCAATTTCTGTGTTTCGTCGTCAATAAGAAGGTCCAAGGGATACAGTAAACCTGAAGTGAAGCATCGGAATCTAAAACTGGACTCACAGGAGAGGTTCAAATCAGAGTAAAAGAGAGTTTCAGTCCTCTTGTACTTAAGTCGGAATTGTGCCTTTTGAATTTAATTCCGATGGAATTTCTGTGTTTCATCGTCAATAAGAAGGTGCAAGGTATACAGTAAACCTGAAGTGAAGCATCGGTATCTAAATCTGACCTCACAGGAGAAGTTCGAATCATGGAAAGTGAGAGTGTCAGTGCTCTTGTACTTAAGTCGGCATTGTGCCATTTGTATTAAATTCGGGTGCAATTTCTGTGTTTCATCGTCAATAAGAGGGTCCAAGGGATACAGTAAACCTGAACTGAAGCATCGGAATCTAAAACTGGACTCACAGGAGAGGTTCAAATCATAGAACGTTAGAGTGTCAGTTCTCCAGTACTTAAGTCGGCATTGTGCCTTTTGAATTTAATTCCGATACTTTTTCTGTGTTTCATTGTCAATAAGAAGGTCCAAGGGATATAGTAAACCTGAAGTGAGGCATCGGAATCTAAAACTGGACCCACAGGAGAGGTTCAAATCATAGAAAGTTAGAATGTCAGTCCTCTTGTACTTAAGTCGGCATTTTGCCTTGTGTATTAAATTCGGATGCAATATCTGTGTTTCATCGTCAATAAGAAGGTGCAAGGTATACAGTAAACCGGAAGTGAAGCATCGGAATCTAAAACTGGACTCACAGGAGAGGTTCAAATCATAGAAAGTGAGAGTGTCAGTCCTCTTGTACTTAAGTCGCCATTGTGCCTTTTGTATTAAAATCGGATGCAAGTTCTGTGTTTCATCGTCAATAAGAAGGTCCAAGGAATACAGCAAACCTGAAGTGAAGCATCGGAATCTAAAACTGGACTCACAGGAGAGGTTCAAATCATAGAAAGTGAGAGTGTCAGTCCTCTTGTACTTAAGACGGCATTGTGCCTTTTGAATTTAATTCCGATGCAATTTCTGTGTTTCGTCGTCAATAAGAAGGTCCAAGGGATACAGTAAACCTGAAGTGAAGCATCTGAATCTAAAACTGGACTCACAGGGGAGGTTCAAATCATAGAAAGTGAGAGTGTCAGTCCTCTTGTACTTAAGTCGCCATTGTGCCTTTTGTATTAAATTCGGATGCAATTTCTGTTTTCATCGTCAATAAGAAGGTCCAAGGTATACAGTAAACCTGAAGTGAAGCATCGGAATCTAAATCTGACCTCACAGGAGAGGTTCAAATCATATAAAGTGAGAGTGTCAGTCCTCTTGTACTTAAGTCGCCATTGTGATTTTTGTATTAAATTCGGATGCAATTTCTGTGTTTCATCGTCAATAAGAAGGTCCAAGGGATACAGTAAACCTGAAAGGAAGGCATCGGAATCTAAAACTGGACTCACTGGAGAGGTTCAAATCATAGAAAGTTAGAGTGTCAGTGCTCTTGTACTTAAGTCGGCATTGTAACTTTCGTATTAAATTCGCATGCAAACTCAGTGTTTCATCGACAATTAGAAGGTCCAAGGGATACAGTAAACCTGAAGTGAAGCATCGGAATCTAAAACTGGACTCACAGGAGAGGTTCAAATCAGAGAAAGTGAGAGTGTCAGTCCTCTTGTACTTAAGTCGGAATTGTACCTTTTAAATTTAATTCCGATGCAATTTCTTTGTTTCATCGTCAATAAGAAGGTGCAAGGTATACAGTAAACCTGAAGTGAAGCATCGGAATCTAAATCTGATCTCACAGGAGAAGTTCGAATCATGGAAAGTGAGCGTGTCAGTGCTCTTGTATTTAAGTCGGCATTGTGCCATTTGTATTAAATTCGGATGCAATTTCTGTGTTTCATCGTCAATAAGAAGGTCCAAGGGATACAGTAAACCTGAAGTGAAGCATCGGAATCTGAAACTGGACTCACAGGAGAGGTTCAAATCATAGAAAGTGAGAGTGTCAGTCCTCTTGTACATAAGTCGCCATTGTGCCTTTTGTATTAAATTCAGATGCAATTTCTGTGTGTCATCGTCAGTAAGAAGGTCGAAGGGATACAGTAAACCTGAAGTAAAGCATCGGAATCTAAAACTGGACTCACAGGAGAGGTTCAAATCATAGAAAGTGAGAGTGTCAGTCCTCTTTTACTTAAGACGGCATTGTGCGTTTTAAATTTAATTCCGATGCAATATCTGTTTTTCATCGTCAATAAGAATGTCCAAGGGATACAGTAAGCCTGAAGTGAAGCATCGGAATCTAAAACTGGACTCACAGGAGAGGTTCAAATCATAGAAAGTTAGAGTGTCAGTCCTCTTGTACTTAAGTCGGCATTGTGCCTTTTGTATTAAATTCGGATGCAAACTCTGTGTTTCTTCGTCAATACGAAGGTCCAAGGGATACAGTAAACCTGAAGTGAAGCATCGGAATCTAAAACTGAACTCACAGGAGAGGTTCAAATTATAGAAAGTGAGAGTGTCAGTCCTCATTTACTTAAGTCGGCATTGTGCGTTTTAAATTTAATTCCGATGCAATATCTGTTTTTCATCGTCAATAAGAAGGTCCAAGGGATACAGTAAACCTAAAGTGAAGCATCGGAATCTAAAACTGGACTCACAGGAGAGGTTCAAATCATAGAAAGTGAGAGTGTCAGTCCTCTTGTACATAAGTCGCCATTGTGCCTTTTGTATTAAATTCAGATGCAATTTCTGTGTGTCATCGTCAGTAAGAAGGTCGAAGGGATACAGTAAACCTGAAGTAAAGCATCGGAATCTAAAACTGGACTCACAGGAGAGGTTCAAATCATAGAAAGTGAGAGTGTCAGTCCTCTTTTACTTAAGACGGCATTGTGCGTTTTAAATTTAATTCCGATGCAATATCTGTTTTTCATCGTCAATAAGAATGTCCAAGGGATACAGTAAGCCTGAAGTGAAGCATCGGAATCTAAAACTGGACTCACAGGAGAGGTTCAAATCATAGAAAGTTAGAGTGTCAGTCCTCTTGTACTTAAGTCGGCATTGTGCCTTTTGTATTAAATTCGGATGCAAACTCTGTGTTTCTTCGTCAATACGAAGGTCCAAGGGATACAGTAAACCTGAAGTGAAGCATCGGAATCTAAAACTGAACTCACAGGAGAGGTTCAAATTATAGAAAGTGAGAGTGTCAGTCCTCATTTACTTAAGTCGGCATTGTGCGTTTTAAATTTAATTCCGATGCAATATCTGTTTTTCATCGTCAATAAGAAGGTCCAAGGGATACAGTAAACCTAAAGTGAAGCATCGGAATCTAAAACTGGACTCACAGGAGAGGTTCAAATCATAGAACGTTAGAGTGTCAGTTCTCCAGTACTTAAGTCGGCATTGTGCCTTTTGAATTTAATTCCGATACTTTTTCTGTGTTTCATCGTCAATAAGAAGGTGCAAGGTATACAGTAAACCTGAAGTGAAGCATCGGTATCTAAATCTGACCTCACAGGAGAAGTTCGAATCATGGAAAGTGAAAGTGTCAGTGCTCTTGTACTTAAGTCGGCATTGTGCCATTTGTATTAAATTCGGGTGCAATTTCTGTGTTTCATCGTCAATAAGAAGGTCCAAGGGATACAGTAAACCTGAACTGAAGCATCGGAATCTAAAACTGGACTCACAGGAGAGGTTCAAATCATAGAACGTTAGAGTGTCAGTTCTCCAGTACTTAAGTCGGCATTGTGCCTTTTGAATTTAATTCCGATACTTTTTCTGTGTTTCATTGTCAATAAGAAGGTCCAAGGGATATAGTAAACCTGAAGTGAGGCATCGGAATCTAAAACTGGACCCACAGGAGAGGTTCAAATCATAGAAAGTTAGAATGTCAGTCCTCTTGTACTTAAGTCGGCATTTTTCCTTGTGTATTAAATTCGGATGCAATTTCTGTTTTCATCGTCAATAAGAAGGTCCAAGGTATACAGTAAACCTGAAGTGAAGCATCGGAATCTTAATCTGACCTCACAGGAGAGGTTCAAATCATATAAAGTGAGAGTGTCAGTCCTCTTGTACTTAAGTCGCCATTGTGATTTTTGTATTAAATTCGGATGCAATTTCTGTGTTTCATCGTCAATAAGAAGGTCCAAGGGATACAGTAAACCTGAAAGGAAGGCATCGGAATCTAAAACTGGACTCACTGGAGAGGTTCAAATCATAGAAAGTTAGAGTGTCAGTGCTCTTGTACTTAAGTCGGCATTGTAACTTTTGTATTAAATTCGGATGCAAACTCTGTGTTTCATCGACAATTAGAAGGTCCAAGGGATACAGTAAACCTGAAGTGAAGCATCGGAATCTAAAACTGGACTCACAGGAGAGGTTCAAATCAGAGAAAGTGAGAGTGTCAGTCCTCTTGTACTGAAGTCGGAATTGTACCTTTTAAATTTAATTCCGATGCAATTTCTTTGTTTCATCGTCAATAAGAAGGTGCAAGGTATACAGTAAACCTGAAGTGAAGCATCGGAATCTAAATCTGATCTCACAGGAGAAGTTCGAATCATGGAAAGTGAGAGTGTCAGTGCTCTTGTATTTAAGTCGGCATTGTGCCATTTGTATTAAATTCGGATGCAATTTCTGTGTTTCATCGTCAATAAGAAGGTCCAAGGGATACAGTAAACCTGCAGTGAAGCATCGGAATCTAAAACTGGACTCACAGGAGAGGTTCAAATCATAGAAAGTTAGAGTGTCAGTCCTCTTTTACTTATGTCGCCATTGTGCTTTTTGTATTAAATTCGGATGCAATTTCTGTGTTTCATCGTCAATAAGAAGGTCCAAGGGATACAGTAAACCTGAAGTGAAGCATCGGAATCTGAAACTGGACTCACAGGAGAGGTTCAAATCATAGAAAGTGAGAGTGTCAGTCCTCTTGTACTTAAGTCGCCATTGTGCCTTTTGTATTAAATTCGGATGCAATTTCTGTGTGTCATCGTCAACAAGAAGGTCGAAGGGATACAGTAAACCTGAAGTAAAGCATCGGAATCTAAAACTGGACTCACAGGAGAGGTTCAAATCATAGAAAGTGAGAGTGTCAGTCCTCTTTTACTTAAGTCGGCATTGTGCGTTTTAAATTTAATTCCGATGCAATATCTGTTTTTCATCGTCAATAAGAATGTCCAAGGGATACAGTAAGCCTGAAGTGAAGCATCGGAATCTAAAACTGGACTCACAGGAGATGTTCAAATCATAGAAAGTGAGAGTGTCAGTCCTCTTGTACTTAAGTCGCCATTGTAATTTTTGTATTAAATTCGGTTGCAATTTCTGTGTTTCATCGTCAATAAGAAGGTCCAAGGGATACAGTAAACCTGAAGTGAGGCATCGGAATCTAAAACTGGACTCACAGGAGAGGGTCAAATCATAGAAAGTTAGAGTGTCAGTCCTCTTGTACTTAAGTCGGCATTGTGCCTTTTGTATTAAATTCGGATGCAAACTCTGAGTTTCTTCGTCAATACGAAGGTCCAAGGGATACAGTAAACCTGAAGTGAAGCATCGGAATCTAAAACTGAACTCACAGGAGAGGTTCAAATTATAGAAAGTGAGAGTGTCAGTCCTCATTTACTTAAGTCGGCATTGTGCGTTTTAAATTTAATTCCGATGCAATATCTGTTTTTCATCGTCAATAAGAAGGTCCAAGGGATACAGTAAATATGAAGTGAAGCATCGGAATCCGAAACTGGACTCACAGGAGATGTTCAAATCATAGAAAGTGAGAGAGTCAGTCCTCTTGTACATAAGTCGCCATTGTAATTTTTGTATTAAATTCGGATGCAATTTCTGTGTTTCATCGTCAATAAGAAGGTCCAAGGGATACAGTAAACCTGAAGTGAGGCATCGGAATCTAAAACTGGACTCACTGAAGAGGTTCAAATCATAGAAAGTTAGAGTGTCAGTCCTCTTGTACTTAAGTCGCCATTGTACCTTTTCTATTAAATTCGGATGCAAACTCTGTGTTTCATCGTCAATTAGAAGGTCGAAGGGATACTGTAAACCTGAAGTGAAGCATCGGAATCTAAAACTGGACTCACAGGAGAGGTTCAAATCAGAGAAAGTGAGAGTGTCAGTCCTCTTGCACTTAAGTCGGAATTCTGCCTTTTGAATTTAATTCCGATGCAATTTCTGTGTTTCATCGTCAATAAGAAGGTGCAAGGTATACAGTAAACCTCAAGTGAGGCATCGGAATCTAAATCTGATCTCACAGGAGAAGTTCGAATCATGGAAAGTGAGAGTGTCAGTGCTCTTGTACTTAAGTCCGCATTGTGCCATTTGTATTAAATTCGGATGCAATTTCTGTGTGTCATCGTCAACAAGAAGGTCGAAGGGATACAGTAAACCTGAAGTAAAGCATCGGAATCTAAAACTGGACTCACAGGAGAGGTTCAAATCATAGAAAGTGAGAGTGTCAGTCCTCTTGTACATAAGTCGCCATTGTGCCTTTTGTATTAAATTCAGATGCAATTTCTGTGTGTCATCGTCAATAAGAAGGTCGAAGGGATACAGTAAACCTGAAGTAAAGCATCGGAATCTAAAACTGGACTCACAGGAGAGGTTCAAATCATAGAAAGTGAGAGTGTCAGTCCTCTTTTACTTAAGTCGGCATTGTGCGTTTTAAATTTAATTCCGATGCAATATCTGTTTTTCATCGTCAATAAGAATGTCCAAGGGATACAGTAAGCCTGAAGTGAAGCATAGGTATCTAAAACTGGACTCACAGGAGATGTTCAATTCATAGAAAGTGATATTGTCGGTTCTCTTGTACTAAAACCGCCATTGTGATTTTTGTATTAAATTCGGATGCAATTTCTGTGTTTCATCGTCAATAAGAAGGTCCAATTGATACAGTAAACCTGAAGTGAAGCATCGGAATCTAAAACTGGACTCACAGGAGAGGTTCAAATCATAGAAAGTTAGAGTGTCAGTCCTCTTGTACTTAAGTCGGCATTGTGCCTTTTGTATTAAATTCGGATGCAAACTCTGTGTTTCTTCGTCAATACGAAGGTCCAAGGGATACAGTAAACCTGAAGTGAAGCATCGGAATCTAAAACTGAACTCACAGGAGAGGTTCAAATTATAGAAAGTGAGAGTGTCAGTCCTCATTTACTTAAGTCGGCATTGTGCGTTTTAAATTTAATTCCGATGCAATATCTGTTTTTCATCGTCAATAAGAAGGTCCAAGGGATACAGTAAACCTAAAGTGAAGCATCGGAATCTAAAACTGGACTCACAGGAGATGTTCAAATAATAGAAAGTGAGATTGTCGGTCCTCTTGTACTAAAGTCGCCATTGTGATTTTTGTATTAAATTCGGTTGCAATTTCTGTGTTTCCTCGTCAATAAGAAGGTCCAAAGGATACAGTAAACCTGAAGTGAAGCATCGGAATCTAAAACTGGACTCACAGGAGAGGTGAAAATCATAGAGAGTTAGAGGGTCAGTCCTCTTGTACTTAAGTCGGCATTGTACCTTTTGTATTAAATTCGGATGCAAACTCTGTGTTTCATCGTCAATTAGAAGGTCCAAGGGATACAGTAAACCTGAAGTGAAGCATCGGAATGTAAAACTGGACTCACAGGAGAGGTTCAAATCATAGAAAGTGAGAGTGTCAGTCCTCTTGTACTTAAGTCGGCATTGTGCCTTTTGAATTTAATTCCGATGCAATTTCTGTGTTTCATCGTCAATAAGAAGGTGCAAGGTATACAGTAAACCTGAAGTGAAGCATCAGAATCTAAAACTGGACTCACAGGATAGGTTCAAATCATAGAAAGTGAGAGTATTAGTCGTCTACTACTTAGGTCGGCACTGTGAATTTTTAATTTAATTCCGATGCAATTCCTGTGTTTCATCGTCAATAAGAACGTCCAAGGGATACAGTAAACCTGAAGTGAAGCATCGGAATCTAAAACTGGACTCACAGGAGATGTTCAAATCAAAGAAAGTGAGAGTGTCAGTCTTCTTGTACTTAAGTCACCATTGTAACTTTTGTATTAATTTCGGATGCAATTTCTGTGTTTCATCGTCAATGAGAAGGTCCAAAGGATACAGTAAACCTGAAGTGAAGCATCGGAATCTAAAACTAGACTCACAGGAGAGGTTCAAATCATAGAAAGTGAGAGTGTCAGTCCTCTTGTACTCAAGTCGACATTCTGCCATTTGTGTTAAATTCGGATGCAATTTCTGTGTTTCATCGTCAATAAGACGGTCCAAGGGATACAGTAAACCTGAAGTGAAGCATCGGAATCTAAAACAGGACTCACAGGAGAGGTTCAAATCAAAGAAAGTGAAAGTGTCAATCCTATTGTACTTAAGACGCCATTGTGCCTTTTGTATTAAATTCGGATGCTATTTCTGTGTTTCATCGTCAATAAGAAGGTCCAAGGGATACAGTAAATATGAAGTGAAGCATCGGAATCCGAAACTGGACTCACAGGAGATGTTCAAATCATAGAAAGTGAGAGTGTCAGTCCTCTTGTACTTAAGTCGCCATTGTAATTTTTGTATTAAATTCGGAGGCAATTTCTGTGTTTCATCGTCAATAAGAAGGTCCAAGGGATACAGTAAACCTGAAGTGAGGCATCGGAATCTAAAACTGGACTCACTGGAGAGGTTCAAATCATAGAAAGTTAGAGTGTCAGTCCTCTTGTACTTAAGTCGGCATTGTACCTTTTCTATTAAATTCGGATGCAAACTCTGTGTTTCATCGTCAATTAGAAGGTCGAAGGGATACTGTAAACCTGAAGTGAAGCATCGGAATCTAAAACTGGACTCACAGGAGAGGTTCACATCAGAGAAAGTGAGAGTGTCAGTCCTCTTGCACTTATGTCGGAATTCTGCCTTTTGAATTTAATTCCGATGCAATTTCTGTGTTTCATCGTCAATAAGAAGGTGCAAGGTATACAGTAAACCTGAAGTGAGGCATCGGAATCTAAATCTGATCTCACAGGAGAAGTTCGAATCATGGAAAGTGAGAGTGTCAGTGCTCTTGTACTTAAGTCGGCATTGTGCCATTTGTATTAAATTCGGATGCAATTTCTGTGTTTCATCGTTAATTAGAAGGTCCAAGGGATACAGTAAACCTGAAGTGAAGCATCGGAATCTAAAATTGGACTCACAGCAGGGTTCAAATCATAGAAAGTTAGAGTGTCAGTCCTCTTGTACTTAAGTCGGCATTGTGCCTATTGAATTTAATTCCGATGCTTTTTCTGTGTTTATTTGCCAATAAGAAGGTCCAAGGGATATAGTAAACCTAAAGTGAAGCATCGGAATCTAAAACTGGACTCACAGGAGAGGTTCAAATCATAGAAAATTATAGTGTCAGTCCTCTTGTACTTAAGTCGGCATCGGAATCCAAAACTGGACTCACAGGTGAGGTTCAAATCATAGAAAATTAGAGTGTCACTCCTCTTGTACTTAAGTCAGCATTGTGGCTTTTGTATTAAATTAGGATACAAACTCTGTGTTTCGTCGTCAATAAGAAGGTCCAAGGGATACAGTAAACCTGAAGTGAAGCATCGGAATCTAAAACTGGACTCACAGGAGAGGTTCAAATCATAGAAAGTTAGAGTGGCAGTCCTCTTGTACTTAAGTCGGCATTGTGCCATTTGAATTTAATTCCGATGCTATTTCTGTTTTTCATCGTCAATAAGAAGGTCCAAGGCATACAGTAAATCTGAAGTGAAGCAACGGAATCTGAAACTGGACTCACAGGAGATGTTCAAATCATAGAAAGTGAGAGTGTCAGTCCTCTTGTACTTAAGTCGCCATTGTGATTATTGTATTAAATTCGGATGCAATTTCTGTGTTTCATCGTCAATAAGAAGATCCAAGGGATACAGTAAACCTGAAGTGAGGCATCGGAATCTAAAACTGGACTCAGAGGAGAGGTTCAAATCAGAGTAAGTGAGAGTGTCAGTCCTTTTGTACTTAAGTCGGCATTGTGCCATTTGTATTAAATTCGGATGCAATTTCTGTGTTTCATCGTCAATAAGAAGGTCCAAGGGATACAGTAAACCTGAAGTGAAGCATCGGAATTTAAAACTGGACTCACAGGAGAGGTTCAAATCATAGAAAGTTAGAGTGTCAGTTCTTCGGTACTTAAGTCGGCATTGTGCCTTTTGAATTTAATTCCGATGCTTTTTCTGTGTTTCATTGTCAATAAGAAGGCCCAAGGGATATAGTAAACCTGAAGTGAGGCATCGGAATCTAAAACTGGACTCACAGGAGAGGTTCAAATCATAGAAAGTGAGAGTGTCAGTCCTCTTATACTTAAGTCGCCATTGTGCCTATTGTATTAAATTCGGATGCAATATCTGTGTTTCATCGTCAATAAGATGGTCCAAGGGATACAGTAAACCTGAAGTGAAGCATCGGAAACTAAAACTGGACTCACAGGTGAGGTTCAAATCATAGAAAGTTAGAGTGTCAGTCCTCTTGTACTTAAGTCGGCATTGTGCTTTTTGTATTAAATTCGGATGCAATTTCTGTGTTTCATCGTCAATAAGAAGGTCCAAGGGATACAGTAAACCTGAAGTGAAGCATCGGAATCTAAAACTGGACTCACAGGAGAGGTTCAAATCATCGAAAGTGATAGTGTCAGTCCTCTTGTACTTAAGTCGACATTGGGCCATTTGTATTAATTTCGGATGCAATATCTGTGTTTCATCGTCAATAAGAAGGTCCAAGGGATACAGTAAACCTGAAGTGAAGCATCGGAAACCAAAACTGGACTCACAGGTGACGCTCAAATCATAGAAAGTTAGAGTGTCAGTCCTCTTGTACTTAAGTCGGCATTGTGCTTTTTGTATTAAATTCGGATGCAAACTCTGTGTTTCGTCTTCAATAAGAAGGTCCAAGGGATACAGCAAACCTGAAGTGAAGCATCGGAATCTAAAACTGGACTCACAGTAGAGGTTCAAATCATGGAAAGTTAGAGTGTCAGTCCTCTTGTACTTACGTCGGCATTGTACCTTTTGTATTAAATTCGGATGCAAACTCTGTGTTTCATCGTCAATTAAAAGGTCCAAGGGATACAGTAAACCTGAAGTGAAGCATCGGAAACTAAAACTGGACTCACAGGAGAGGTTCAAATCATAGAAAGTGAGAGTATCAGTCAACTTGTACTTAAGACGGCATTGTGCCTTTTGAATTTAATTCCGATGCAATTTCTGTGTTTCATCGTCAATAAGAAGGTGCAAGGTATACAGTAAACCTGAAGTGAAGCATCGGAATCTAAATCTGATCTCACAGGAGGGGTTCGAATCATAGAAAGTGAGAGTGTCACTCCCCTTGTACATAAGTCACAATTGTGCCATTTGCATTCAATTCGGATGCAATTTCTGTGTTTCGTCGTCAATAAGAAGGTGCAAGGGATACAGTTAACCTGAAGTGAAGCATCGGAATCTAAAACTGGACTCACAGGGGAAGTTCAAATCATAGAAAGTGAGAGTGTCAGTCCTCTTGTACTTAAGTTGCCATTGTGCCTTTTGTATTAAATTCGGATGCAATTTCTGTTTTCATCGTCAATAAGAAGGTCCAAGGTATACAGTAAACCTGAAGTGAAGCATCGGAATCTAAATCTGACCTCACAGGAGAGGTTCAAATCATAGAAAGTGAGAGTGTCAGTCCTCTTGTACTTAAGTCGGCATTGTGCTTTTTGTATTAAATTCGGATGCAAACTCTGTGTTTCGTCGTCAATAAGAAGGTCCAAGGGATACAGCTAACCTGAAGTGAAGCATCGGAATCTAAAACTGGACTCACAGGAGAGGTTCAAATCATAGAAAGTGAGAGTGTCAGTCCTCTTGTACATAAGTCGCAATTGTGCCATTTGTATTCAAATCAGATGCAATTTCTGTGTTTCGTCGTCAATAAGAAGGTCCAAGGGATACAGTAAACCTGAAGTGAAGCATCGGAATCTAAAACTGGACTCACAGGAGAGGTTCAAATCAGAGTAAGTGAGAGTGTCAGTCCTCTTGTACTTAAGTCGGAATTGTGCCTTTTGAATTTAATTCCAATGGAATTTCTGTGTTTCATCGTCAATAAGAAGGTGCAAGGTATACAGTAAACCTGAAGTGAAGCATCGGTATCTAAATCTGACCTCACAGGAGAAGTTCGAATCATGGAAAGTGAGAAAGTCAGTGCTCTTGTACTTAAGTCGGCATTGTGCCATTTGTATTAAATTCGGATGCAATTTCTGTGTTCCATCGTCAATAAGAAGGTCCAAGGTATACAGTAAACCTGAATGGAAGCATCGGAAACTAAAACTGGACTCACTGGAGAGGTTCAAATCATAGAAAGTGAGAGTGTCAGTCCTCTTGTACTTAAGTCGCCATTGTGCCTTTTGTATTAAAATCGGATGCAAGTTCTGTTTTTCATCGTCAATAAGAAGGTCCAAGGAATACAGTAAACCTGAAGTGAAGCATCGGAAACCAAAACTGGACTCACAGGTGAGGTTCAAATCATAGAAAGTTAGAGTGTCAGTCCTCTTGTACTTAAGTCGGCATTGTGCTTTTTGTATTAAACTCGGATGCAAACTCTGTGTTTCGTCGTCAATAAGAAGGTCCAAGGGATACAGCAAACCTGAAGTGAAGCATCGGAATCTAAAACTGGACTCACAGGAGAGGTTCTAATCATAGAAAGTTAGAGTGTCAGTCCTCTTGTACTTACGTCAACATTGTACCTTTTGTATTAAATTCGGATGCAAACTCTGTGTTTCATCGTCAATTAAAAGGTCCAAGGGATACAGTAAACCTGAAGTGAAGCATCGGAAACTAAAACTGGACTCACAGGAGAGGTTCAAATCATAGAAAGTGAGAGTGTCAGTCCTCTTGTACTTAAGACGGCATTGTGCCTTTTGAATTTAATTCCGATGCAATTTCTGTGTTTCGTCGTCAATAAGAAGGTCCAAGGGATACAGTAAACCTGAAGTGAAGCATCTGTATCTAAAACTGGACTCACAGGGGAGGTTCAAATCATAGAAAGTGAGAGTGTCAGTCCTCTTGTACTTAAGTCGCCATTGTGCCTTTTGTATTAAATTCGGATGCAATTTCTGTTTTCATCGTCAATAAGAAGGTCCAAGGTAAACAGTAAACCTGAAGTGAAGCATCGGAATCTAAAACTGGACTCACAGGAGAGGTGAAAATCATAGAGAGTTAGAGTGTCAGTCCTCTTGTACTTAAGTCGGCATTGTACCTTTTGTATTAAAATCGGATGCAAACTCTGTGTTTCATCGTCAATTAGAAGGTCGAAGGGATACAGTAAACCTGAAGTGAAGCATCGGAATGTAAAACTGGACTCACAGGAGAGGTTCAAATCATAGAAAGTGAGAGTGTCAGTCCTCATGTACTTAAGTCGGCATTGTGCCTTTTGAATTTAATTCCGATGCAATTTCTGTGTTTCATCGTCAATAAGAAGGTGCAAGGTATACAGTAAACCTGAAGTGAAGCATCAGAATCTAAAACTGGACTCACAGGATAGGTTCAAATCATAGAAAGTGAGAGTATTAGTCGTCTACTACTTAGGTCGGCACTGTGAATTTTTAATTTAATTCCGATGCAATTCCTGTGTTTCATCGTCAATAAGAACGTCCAAGGGATACAGTAAACCTGAAGTGAAGCATCGGAATCTAAAACTGGACTCACAGGAGATGTTCAAATCAAAGAAAGTGAGAGTGTCAGTCTTCTTGTACTTAAGTCACCATTGTAACTTTTGTATTAATTTCGGATGCAATTTCTGTGTTTCATCGTCAATAAGAAGGTCCAAAGGATACAGTAAACCTGAAGTGAAGCATCGGAATCTAAAACTAGACTCACAGGAGAGGTTCAAATCATAGAAAGTGAGAGTGTCAGTCCTCTTGTACTCAAGTCGACATTCTGCCATTTGTGTTAAATTCGGATGCAATTTCTGTGTTTCATCGTCAATAAGACGGTCCAAGGGATACAGTAAACCTGAAGTGAAGCATCGGAATCTAAAACAGGACTCACAGGAGAGGTTCAAATCAAAGAAAGTGAAAGTGTCAATCCTATTGTACTTAAGACGCCATTGTGCCTTTTGTATTAAATTCGGATGCTATTTCTGTGTTTCATCGTCAATAAGAAGGTCCAAGGGATACAGTAAATATGAAGTGAAGCATCGGAATCCGAAACTGGACTCACAGGAGATGTTCAAATCATAGAAAGTGAGAGTGTCAGTCCTCTTGTACTTAAGTCGCCATTGTAATTTTTGTATTAAATTCGGATGCAATTTCTGTGTTTCATCGTCAATAAGAAGGTCCAAGGGATACAGTAAACCTGAAGTGAGGCATCGGAATCTAAAACTGGACTCACTGGAGAGGTTCAAATCATAGAAAGTTAGAGTGTCAGTCCTCTTGTACTTAAGTCGGCATTGTACCTTTTCTATTAAATTCGGATGCAAACTCTGTGTTTCATCGTCAATTAGATGGTCGAAGGGATACTGTAAACCTGAAGTGAAGCATCGGAATCTAAAACTGGACTCACAGGAGAGGTTCACATCAGAGAAAGTGAGAGTGTCAGTCCTCTTGCACTTAAGTCGGAATTCTGCCTTTTGAATTTAATTCCGATGCAATTTCTGTGTTTCATCGTCAATAAGAAGGTGCAAGGTATACAGTAAACCTGAAGTGAGGCATCGGAATCTAAATCTGATCTCACAGGAGAAGTTCGAATCATGGAAAGTGAGAGTGTCAGTGCTCTTGTACTTAAGTCGGCATTGTGCCATTTGTATTAAATTCGGATGCAATTTCTGTGTTTCATCGTTAATTAGAAGGTCCAAGGGATACAGTAAACCTGAAGTGAAGCATCGGAATCTAAAATTGGACTCACAGCAGGGTTCAAATCATAGAAAGTTAGAGTGTCAGTCCTCTTGTACTTAAGTCGGCATTGTGCCTATTGAATTTAATTCCGATGCTTTTTCTGTGTTTATTTGCCAATAAGAAGGTCCAAGGGATATAGTAAACCTAAAGTGAAGCATCGGAATCTAAAACTGGACTCACAGGAGAGGTTCAAATCATAGAAAATTATAGTGTCAGTCCTCTTGTACTTAAGTCGGCATCGGAATCCAAAACTGGACTCACAGGTGAGGTTCAAATCATAGAAAATTAGAGTGTCACTCCTCTTGTACTTAAGTCAGCATTGTGGCTTTTGTATTAAATTAGGATACAAACTCTGTGTTTCGTCGTCAATAAGAAGGTCCAAGGGATACAGTAAACCTGAAGTGAAGCATCGGAATCTAAAACTGGACTCACAGGAGAGGTTCAAATCATAGAAAGTTAGAGTGGCAGTCCTCTTGTACTTAAGTCGGCATTGTGCCATTTGAATTTAATTCCGATGCTATTTCTGTTTTTCATCGTCAATAAGAAGGTCCAAGGCATACAGTAAATCTGAAGTGAAGCAACGGAATCTGAAACTGGACTCACAGGAGATGTTCAAATCATAGAAAGTGAGAGTGTCAGTCCTCTTGTACTTAAGTCGCCATTGTGATTATTGTATTAAATTCGGATGCAATTTCTGTGTTTCATCGTCAATAAGAAGATCCAAGGGATACAGTAAACCTGAAGTGAGGCATCGGAATCTAAAACTGGACTCAGAGGAGAGGTTCAAATCAGAGTAAGTGAGAGTGTCAGTCCTTTTGTACTTAAGTCGGCATTGTGCCATTTGTATTAAATTCGGATGCAATTTCTGTGTTTCATCGTCAATAAGAAGGTCCAAGGGATACAGTAAACCTGAAGTGAAGCATCGGAATCTAAAACTGGACTCACAGGAGAGGTTCAAATCATAGAAAGTTAGAGTGTCAGTTCTTCGGTACTTAAGTCGGCATTGTGCCTTTTGAATTTAATTCCGATGCTTTTTCTGTGTTTCATTGTCAATAAGAAGGCCCAAGGGATATAGTAAACCTGAAGTGAGGCATCGGAATCTAAAACTGGACTCACAGGAGAGGTTCAAATCATAGAAAGTGAGAGTGTCAGTCCTCTTGTACTTAAGTCGCCATTGTGCCTATTGTATTAAATTCGGATGCAATATCTGTGTTTCATCGTCAATAAGATGGTCCAAGGGATACAGTAAACCTGAAGTGAAGCATCGGAAACTAAAACTGGACTCACAGGTGAGGTTCAAATCATAGAAAGTTAGAGTGTCAGTCCTCTTGTACTTAAGTCGGCATTGTGCTTTTTGTATTAAATTCGGATGCAATTTCTGTGTTTCATCGTCAATAAGAAGGTCCAAGGGATACAGTAAACCTGAAGTGAAGCATCGGAATCTAAAACTGGACTCACAGGAGAGGTTCAAATCATCGAAAGTGATAGTGTCAGTCCTCTTGTACTTAAGTCGACATTGGGCCATTTGTATTAAATTCGGATGCAATATCTGTGTTTCATCGTCAATAAGAAGGTCCAAGGGATACAGTAAACCTGAAGTGAAGCATCGGAAACCAAAACTGGACTCACAGGTGACGCTCAAATCATAGAAATTTAGAGTGTCAGTCCTCTTGTACTTAAGTCGGCATTGTGCTTTTTGTATTAAATTCGGATGCAAACTCTGTGTTTCGTCTTCAATAAGAAGGTCCAAGGGATACAGCAAACCTGAAGTGAAGCATCGGAATCTAAAACTGGACTCACAGTAGAGGTTCAAATCATGGAAAGTTAGAGTGTCAGTCCTCTTGTACTTACGTCGGCATTGTACCTTTTGTATTAAATTCGGATGCAAACTCTGTGTTTCATCGTCAATTAAAAGGTCCAAGGGATACAGTAAACCTGAAGTGAAGCATCGGAAACTAAAACTGGACTCACAGGAGAGGTTCAAATCATAGAAAGTGAGAGTATCAGTCAACTTGTACTTAAGACGGCATTGTGCCTTTTGAATTTAATTCCGATGCAATTTCTGTGTTTCATCGTCAATAAGAAGGTGCAAGGTATACAGTAAACCTGAAGTGAAGCATCGGAATCTAAATCTGATCTCACAGGAGGGGTTCGAATCATAGAAAGTGAGAGTGTCACTCCCCTTGTACATAAGTCACAATTGTGCCATTTGCATTCAATTCGGATGCAATTTCTGTGTTTCGTCGTCAATAAGAAGGTGCAAGGGATACAGTTAACCTGAAGTGAAGCATCGGAATCTAAAACTGGACTCACAGGGGAAGTTCAAATCATAGAAAGTGAGAGTGTCAGTCCTCTTGTACTTAAGTTGCCATTGTGCCTTTTGTATTAAATTCGGATGCAATTTCTGTTTTCATCGTCAATAAGAAGGTCCAAGGTATACAGTAAACCTGAAGTGAAGCATCGGAATCTAAATCTGACCTCACAGGAGAGGTTCAAATCATAGAAAGTGAGAGTGTCAGTCCTCTTGTACTTAAGTCGGCATTGTGCTTTTTGTATTAAATTCGGATGCAAACTCTGTGTTTCGTCGTCAATAAGAAGGTCCAAGGGATACAGCTAACCTGAAGTGAAGCATCGGAATCTAAAACTGGACTCACAGGAGAGGTTCAAATCATAGAAAGTGAGAGTGTCAGTCCTCTTGTACATAAGTCGCAATTGTGCCATTTGTATTCAAATCAGATGCAATTTCTGTGTTTCGTCGTCAATAAGAAGGTCCAAGGGATACAGTAAACCTGAAGTGAAGCATCGGAATCTAAAACTGGACTTACAGGAGAGGTTCAAATCAGAGTAAGTGAGAGTGTCAGTCCTCTTGTACTTAAGTCGGAATTGTGCCTTTTGAATTTAATTCCAATGGAATTTCTGTGTTTCATCGTCAATAAGAAGGTGCAAGGTATACAGTAAACCTGAAGTGAAGCATCGGTATCTAAATCTGACCTCACAGGAGAAGTTCGAATCATGGAAAGTGAGAAAGTCAGTGCTCTTGTACTTAAGTCGGCATTGTGCCATTTGTATTAAATTCGGATGCAATTTCTGTGTTTCATCGTCAATAAGAAGGTCCAAGGGATACAGTAAACCTGAACTGAAGCATCGGAATCTAAAACTGGACTCACAGGAGAGGTTCAAATCATAGAAAGTTAGAGTGTCAGTTCTCCGGTACTTAAGTCGGCATTGTGCCTTTTGAATTTAATTCCGATACTTTTTCTGTGTTTCATTGTCAATAAGAAGGTCCAAGGGATATAGTAAACCTGAAGTGAGGCATCGGAATCTAAAACTGGACCCACAGGAGAGGTTCAAATCATAGAAAGTTAGAATGTCAGTCTTCTTGTACTTAAGTCGGCATTTTGCCTTGTGTATTAAATTCGGATGCAATATCTTTGTTTCATCGTCAATAAGAAGGTGCAAGGTATACAGTAAACCGGAAGTGAACCATCGGAATGTAAAACTGGACTCACAGGAGAGGTTCAAATCATCGAAAGTGAGAGTGTCAGTCCTCTTGTACTTAAGTCGACATTGGGCCATTTGTATTAAATTCGGATGCAATTTCTGTGTTCCATCGTCAATAAGAAGGTCCAAGGTATACAGTAAACCTGAATGGAAGCATCGGAAACTAAAACTGGACTCACTGGAGAGGTTCAAATCATAGAAAGTGAGAGTGTCAGTCCTCTTGTACTTAAGTCGCCATTGTGCCTTTTGTATTAAAATCGGATGCAAGTTCTGTTTTTCATCGTCAATAAGAAGGTCCAAGGAATACAGTAAACCTGAAGTGAAGCATCGGAAACCAAAACTGGACTCACAGGTGAGGTTCATATCATAGAAAGTTAGAGTGTCAGTCCTCTTGTACTTAAGTCGGCATTGTGCTTTTTGTATTAAACTCGGATGCAAACTCTGTGTTTCGTCGTCAATAAGAAGGTCCAAGGAATACAGCAAACCTGAAGTGAAGCATCGGAATCTAAAACTGGACTCACAGGAGAGGTTCTAATCATAGAAAGTTAGAGTGTCAGTCCTCTTGTACTTACGTCAACATTGTACCTTTTGTATTAAATTCGGATGCAAACTCTGTGTTTCATCGTCAATTAAAAGGTCCAAGGGATACAGTAAACCTGAAGTGAAGCATCGGAAACTAAAACTGGACTCACAGGAGAGGTTCAAATCATAGAAAGTGAGAGTGTCAGTCCTCTTGTACTTAAGACGGCATTGTGCCTTTTGAATTTAATTCCGATGCAATTTCTGTGTTTCGTCGTCAATAAGAAGGTCCAAGGGATACAGTAAACCTGAAGTGAAGCATCTGTATCTAAAACTGGACTCACAGGGGAGGTTCAAATCATAGAAAGTGAGAGTGTCAGTCCTCTTGTACTTAAGTCGCCATTGTGCCTTTTGTATTAAATTCGGATGCAATTTCTGTTTTCATCGTCAATAAGAAGGTCCAAGGTAAACAGTAAACCTGAAGTGAAGCATCGGAATCTAAATCTGACCTCACAGGAGAGGTTCAAATCATAGAAAGTGAGAGTGCCAGTCCTCTTGTACTTAAGTCGCCATTGTGATTTTTGTATTAAATTCGGATGCAATTTCTGTGTTTCATCGTCAATAAGAAGGTCCAAGGGATGCAGTAAACCTGAAAGGAAGGCATCGGAATCTATTAACTGGACTCACTGGAGAGGTTCAAATCATAGAAAGTTAGAGTGTTAGTCCTCTTGTACTTAAGTCGGCATTGTACCTTTTGTATTAAATTCGGATGCAAACTCTGTGTTTCATCGTCAATTAGAAGGTCCAAGGGATACAGTAAACCTGAAGTGAAGCATCGGAATCTAAAACTGGACACACAGGAGAGGTTCAAATCAGAGAAAGTGAGAGTGTCAGTCCTATTGTACTTAAGTCGGAATTGTACCTTTTAAATTTAATTCCGATGCAATTTCTTTGTTTCATCGTCAATAAGAAGGTGCAAGGTATACGGTAAACCTGAAGTGAAGCATCGGAATCTAAATCTGATCTCACAGGAGAAGTTCGAATCATGGAAAGTGAGACTGTCAGTGCTCTTGTATTTAAGTCGGCATTGTGCAATTTGTATTAAATTTGGATGCAATTTCTGTGTTTCATCGTCAATAAGAAGGTCCAAGGGATACAGTAAACCTGCAGTGAAGCATCGGAATCTAAAACTGGACTCACAGGAGAGGTTCAAATCATAGAAAGTTAGAGTGTCAGTCCTCTTGTACTTAAGTCGCCATTGTGCCTTTTGTATTAAATTCGGATGCAGTTTCTGTGTTTCATCGTCAATAAGAAGGTCCAAGGGATACAGTAAACCTGAAGTGAAGCATCGGAATCTAAAACTGGACTCACAGGAGATGTTCAAATCATAGAAATTGAGATTTTCGGTCCTCTTGTACTAAAGTCGCCATTGTGATTTTTGTATTAAATTCGGATGCAATTTCTGTGTTTCATCGTCAATAAGACGATCCAAGGGATACAGTTAACCTGAAGTGAAGCATCGGAATCTAAAACTGGACTCACAGGAGAGGTTCAAATCATAGAAAGTGAGAGTGTCAGTCCCATTGTACTTAAGTCGCCATTGTGCCTTTTGTATTAAATTCGGATGCAATTTCTGTGTTTCATCGTCAATAAGAAGGTCCAAGGGATACAGTAAACCTGAAGTGAGGCATCGGAATCTAAAACTGGACTCACTGGAGAGGTTCAAATCATAGAAAGTTAGAGTGTCAGTCCTCTTGGACTTAATTCGGCATTGAACCTTTTCTATTAAATTCGGATGCAAACTCTGTGTTTCATCGTCAATTAGAAGGTCCAAGGGATACAGTAAACCTGAAGTGAAGCATCGGAATCTAAAACTGGACTCACAGGAGAGGTTCAAATCAGAGAAAGTGAGAGTGTCAGTCCTCTTGTACTTAGGTCGGAATTGTACCTTTTGAATTGAATTCCGATGCAATTTCTGTGTTTCATTGTCAATAAGAAGGTGCAAGGTATACAGTAAACCTGAAGTGAAGCATCGGAATCTAAATCTGATCTCACAGGAGAAGTTCGAATCATGGAAAGTGAGAGTGTCAGTGCTCTTGTACTTAAGTCGGCATTGTGCCATTTGTATTAAATTCGGATGCAATTTCTGTGTTTCATCGTCAATAAGAAGGTCCAAGTGATACAGTAAACCTGAAGTGAAGCATCGGAATCTAAAACTCGACTCACAGGAAGGGTTCAAATCATAGAAAGTTAGAGTGTCAGTCTTCTTGTACTTAAGTCGGCATTATGCCTTTTGAATTTAATTCCGATGCTTTTTCTGTGTTTATTTGCCAATAAGAAGGTCCAAGGGATACAGTAAACCTGAAGTGAAGCATCGGAATCTAAAACTGGACTCACAGGAGAGGTTCAAATCATAGAAAGTGAGAGTGTCAGTCCTCTTGTACTTAGGTCGACATTGTGCCATTTGTATTAAATTCGGATGCAATTTCTGTGTTTCATCGTCAATAAGAAGGTCCAAGGGATACAGTAAACCTGAAGTGAAGCATCGGAATCTAAAACTGGACTCACAGGAGAGGTTCAAATCATAGAAACTGAGAGTGTCAGTCCTCTTGTACTTAAGACGCCATTGTGCATTTTGTATTAAATTCGGATGCAATTTCTGTGTTTCATCGTCAATAAGAAGGTCCAAGGGATACAGTAAACCTGAAGTGAAGCATCGGAATCCAAAACTGGACTCACAGGAGAGGTTCAAATCATAGAAAATTAGAGTGTCAGTCCTCTTGTACTTAAGTCGGAATCGAAACCCAAAACTGGACTCACAGGAGAGGTTCAAATCATAGAAAGTTAGAATGTCAGTCCTCTTGTACTTAAGTCGGCATTTTGCCTTGTGTATTAAATTCGGCTGCAATATCTGTGTTTCATCGTCAATAAGAAGGTGCAAGGTATACAGTAAACCTGAAGCGAAGCATCGGAATCTAAAAATGGACCCACAGGAGAGGTTCAAATCATCGAAAGTGAGAGTGTCAGTCCTCTTGTACTTAAGTCGACATTGGGCCATTTGTTTTAAATTCGGATGCAATTTCTGTGTTTCATCGTCAATAAGAAGGTCCAAGGGATACAGTAAACCTGTAGTGAAGCATCGGAAACTAAAACTGGACTCACAGGAGAGGTTCAAATCGTAGAAAGTCAGAGTGTCAGTCCTCTTGTGTTTAAGTCGCCATTGTGCATTTTTTTTTAAATTCGGATGCAATTTCTGTGTTTCATCGTCAATGAGAAGGTCCAAGGGATACAGTAAACCTGAAGTGAAGCATCGGAAACCAAAACTGGACTCACAGGAGAGGTTCAAATCATAGAATGTTAGAGTGTCAGTCCTCTTGTACTTAAGTCGGCATTGTGCTTTTTGTATTAAATTCAGATGCAAACTCTGTGTTTCGTCGTCAATAAGAAGGTCCAAGGGATACAGCAAACCTGAAGTGAAGCATCGGAATCTAAAACTGGACTCACAGGAGAGCTTCAAATCATAGAAAGTTAGAGTGTCAGTCCTCTTGTACTTACGTCGGCATTGTACCTTTTGTATTAAATTCGGATGCAAACTCTGTGTTTCATCGTCAATAAGACGATCCAAGGGATACAGTTAACCTGAAGTGAAGCATCGGAATCTAAAACTGGACTCACAGGAGAGGTTCAAATCATAGAAAGTGAGAGTGTCAGTCCCATTGTACTTAAGTCGCCATTGTGCCTTTTGTATTAAATTCGGATGCAATTTCTGTGTTTCATCGTCAATAAGAAGGTCCAAGGGATACAGTAAACCTGAAGTGAGGCATCGGAATCTAAAACTGGACTCACTGGAGAGGTTCAAATCATAGAAAGTTAGAGTGTCAGTCCTCTTGGACTTAATTCGGCATTGTACCTTTTCTATTAAATTCGGATGCAAACTCTGTGTTTCATCGTCAATTAGAAGGTCCAAGGGATACAGTAAACCTGAAGTGAAGCATCGGAATCTAAAACTGGACTCACAGGAGAGGTTCAAATCAGAGAAAGTGAGAGTGTCAGTCCTCTTGTACTTAGGTCGGAATTGTACCTTTTGAATTTAATTCCGATGCAATTTCTGTGTTTCATTGTCAATAAGAAGGTGCAAGGTATACAGTAAACCTGAAGTGAAGCATCGGAATCTAAATCTGATCTCACAGGAGAAGTTCGAATCATGGAAAGTGAGAGTGTCAGTGCTCTTGTACTTAAGTCGGCATTGTGCCATTTGTATTAAATTCGGATGCAATTTCTGTGTTTCATCGTCAATAAGAAGGTCCAAGTGATACAGTAAACCTGAAGTGAAGCATCGGAATCTAAAACTCGACTCACAGGAAGGGTTCAAATCATAGAAAGTTAGAGTGTCAGTCTTCTTGTACTTAAGTCGGCATTATGCCTTTTGAATTTAATTCCGATGCTTTTTCTGTGTTTATTTGCCAATAAGAAGGTCCAAGGGATACAGTAAACCTGAAGTGAAGCATCGGAATCTAAAACTGGACTCACAGGAGGGGTTCAAATCATAGAAAGTGAGAGTGTCAGTCCTCTTGTACTTAGGTCGACATTGTGCCATTTGTATTAAATTCGGATGCAATTTCTGTTTTTCATCGTCAATAAGAAGGTCCAAGGGATACAGTAAACCTGAAGTGAAGCATCGGAATCTAAAACTGGACTCACAGGAGAGGTTCAAATCATAGAAACTGAAAGTGTCAGTCCTCTTGTACTTAAGACGCCATTGTGCATTTTGTATTAAATTCGGATGCAATTTCTGTGTTTCATCGTCAATAAGAAGGTCCAAGGGATACAGTAAACCTGAAGTGAAGCATCGGAATCCAAAACTGGACTCACAGGAGAGGTTCAAATCATAGAAAATTAGAGTGTCAGTCCTCTTGTACTTAAGTCGGAATCGGAATCCAAAACTGGACTCACAGGAGAGGTTCAAATCATAGAAAGTTAGAATGTCAGTCCTCTTGTACTTAAGTCGGCATTTTGCCTTGTGTATTAAAATCGGCTGCAATATCTGTGTTTCATCGTCAATAAGAAGGTGCAAGGTATACAGTAAACCTGAAGCGAAGCATCGGAATCTAAAACTGGACCCACAGGAGAGGTTCAAATCATCGAAAGTGAGAGTGTCAGTCCTCTTGTACTTAAGTCGACATTGGGCCATTTGTTTTAAATTCGGATGCAATTTCTGTGTTTCATCGTCAATAAGAAGGTCCAAGGGATGCAGTAAACCTGTAGTGAAGCATCGGAAACTAAAACTGGACTCACAGGAGAGGTTCAAATCGTAGAAAGTGAGAGTGTCAGTCCACTTGTGTTTAAGTCGCCATTGTGCATTTTTTTTTAAATTCGGATGCAATTTCTGTGTTTCATCGTCAATGAGAAGGTCCAAGGGATACAGTAAACCTGAAGTGAAGCATCGGAAACCAAAACTGGACTCACAGGAGAGGTTCAAATCATAGAATGTTAGAGTGTCAGTCCTCTTGTACTTAAGTCGGCATTGTGCTTTTTGTATTAAATTCAGATGCAAACTCTGTGTTTCGTCGTCAATAAGAAGGTCCAAGGGATACAGCAAACCTGAAGTGAAGCATCGGAATCTAAAACTGGACTCACAGGAGAGCTTCAAATCATAGAAAGTTAGAGTGTCAGTCCTCTTGTACTTACGTCGGCATTGTACCTTTTGTATTAAATTCGGATGCAAACTCTGTGTTTCATCGTCAATTAAAAGGTCCAAGGGATACAGTAAACCTGAAGTGAAGCGTCGGAAACTAAAACTGGACTCACAGGAGAGGTTCAAATCATAGAAAGTGAGAGTGTCGGTCCTCTTGTACTTAAGTCGCCATTGTGCCTTTTGTATAAAATTCGGATGCAATTTCTGTGTTTCATCGTCAATAAGATGGTCCAAGGGATACAGAAACCTGAAGTGAAGCATCGGAATCCAAAACTGGACTCACAGGAGAGGTTCAAATCATAGAAAGTTAGAGTGTCAGTCCTCTTGTACTTAAGTCGGCATTGTGCCTTTTGTATTAAATTTGGATGCAAACTCTGTGTTTCGTCGTCAATGAGAAGGTCCAAGGGATACAGTAAACCTGAAGTGAAGCAACGGAATCTAAAACTGGACTCACAGGAGAAGTTCAAATCACAGAAAGTTAGAGTGTCAGTCCTCTTGTACTTAAGTCGCATTGTGCCATTTGAAATTAATTCCGAAGCAATTTCTGTGTTTCACCGTCAATATGAAGGTCCAAGGGATACAGTAAATCTGAAGTGAAGCATAGGAATCTGATACTGGACTCACAGGAGATGTTCAAATCATAGAAAGTAAGAGTGTCAGTCCTCTTGTACTTAAGTCGCCATTGTAATTTTTGTATTAAATTCGGATGCAATTTCTGTGTCTCATCGTCAATAAGAAGGTCCAAGGGATATAGTAAACCTGACGTGAGGCATCGGAATCTAAAACTGGACTCACTGGAGAGGTTCAAATCATAGAAAGTTAGAGTGTCAGTCGTCTTGTACGTAAGTCGGCATTGTACCTTTTGTATTAAATTCGGATGCAAACTCTGTGTTTCATCGTCAATTACAAGGTCCAAGGGATACAGTAAACCTGAAGTGAAGCATCGGAATCTAAAACTGGACTCACAGGAGAGGTTCAAATCATAGAAAGTTAGAGTGTCAGTCCTCTTGTACTTAAGTCGGCATTGTGCCATTTGAATTAAATTCCGATGCAATTTCTGTGTTTCATCGTCAATAAGAAGGTCCAAGGGATACAGTAAACCTGAAGTGAAGCATCGGATCCTAAAACTGGACTCACAGGAGAGGTTCAAATCATAGAATGTGAGAGTGTCAGTCCTCTTTTGCGTAAGTCGGCATTGTGCGTTTGTATTTAATTCCGATGCAATTTCTGTGTTTCATCGTCAATAAGAAGGTTCAAGGGATACAGTAATTTTGAAGTGAAGATTCGGAATCTAAAACTGGACTCACAGGAGATGTTCAAATCATAGAAAGTGAGAGAGTCAGTCCTCTTGTACTTAAGTCGCAATTGTGATTTTGGTATTAAATTCATATGCAATTTCTGTGTTTCATCGTCAATAAGAAGGTCGAAGGGATACAGTAAACCTGAAGTGAAGCATCGGAATCTTAAGCTGGACTCACAAGAGAGGTTCAAATCATAGAAAGTTAGAGTGTCAGTCCTCTTGTACTTACGTCGGTATTGTACCTTTTGTATTAAATTCGGATGCAAACTCTGTGTTTCATCGTCAGTTAGAAGGCCAAGGGATACAGTAAACCTGAAGTGAAACATCGGAATCTAAAACTGGACTCACAGGAGAGGTTCAAATCATAGAAAGTGACAGTGTCAGTCCTCTTGTACTTAAGTCGCAATTGTGCCATTTGTATTGAATTCGGATGCAATTTCTGTGTTTCGTCGCCAATAAGAAGGTCCAAGGGATACAGTAAACCTGAAGTGAAGCATCGGAATCTAAAACTGGACTCACAGGGGAGGTTCAAATCATAGAAAGTGAAAGTGTCAGTCCTCTTGTACTTAAGTCGCCATTGTGCCTTTTGCATTAAATTCGGATGCAATTTCTGTTTTCATCGTCAATAAGAAGGTCCAAGGGATACAGTAAACCTGAAGTAAAACATCGGAATCAAAAACTTGACACACAGGAGAGGATCAAATCATAGAAAGTTAGAGTGTCAGTCCTCTTGTACTTGAGTCGGCATTGTGCCTTTTGTATTAAATTCCGATGCTATTTCTGTGTTTCATTGTCAATAAGAAGGTCCAAGTCATACAGTAAACCTGAAGAGAAGCATCGGAACCTAAAACTGGACTCACAGGAGAGATTCAAATCATAGAAAGTGAGAGTGTCAGTCCTCTTGTACTTAAGTCGCCATTGTGCCATTTGTATTAAATTCGGATGCAATTTCTGTGTTTCGTCGTCAATAAGAAGGTCCAAGGGATACAGTAAACCTGATGTGAAGCATCGGAATCTAAAACTGGACTCACAGGAGAGGTTCAAATCATAGAAAGCGAGAGTGTCAGTCCTTTTGTACTTAAGTCGCCATTGTGCCTTTTGTACTAAATTCGGATGCAATTTCTGTGTTTCATCGTCAATAAGAAGGTCCAAGGGGTACAGTAAACCTGAAGTGAAGCATCGGAATCCAAAACTGGACTCACAAGTGAGGTTCAAATCATAGAAAGTTAGAGTGTCAGTCCTCTTGTACTTAAGTCGGTATTGTGCCTTTTGTATTAAATTCGGATGCAAACTCTGTGTTTCATCGTCAATAAGAAGGTCCCAGGGATACAGTAAACCTGAAGTGAAGCATCGGAATCTAAAACTGGACTCACAGGAGAGGTTCAAATCATAGAAAGTGTGAGTGTCAGTCCTCTTTTGCTTAAGTCGGCATTGTGCGTTTTGAATTTAATTCCGATGCAATTTCTGTGTTTCATCGTCAATAAGAAGGTCCAAGGGATACAGTAAACCTGAAGTGAAGCATCGGAATCTAAAACTGGACTCACAGGAGATGTTCAAATCGTAGAAAGTGAGAGAGTCAGTCCTCTTGTACTTAAGTCGCCATTGTGATTTTTTTATTAAATTCGGATGCAATTTCTGTGTTTCATCGTCAATAAGAAGGTCGAAGGGATACAGTAAACCTGAAGTGAAGCATCGGAATCTAAAACTGGACTCACAGGAGAGGTTCAAGTCATAGAAAGTTAGAGTGTCAGTCCTCTTGAACTTACGTCGGTATTGTACCTTTTGTATTAAATTCGGATGCAAACTCTGTGTTTCATCGTCAATTTTAAGGTCCAAGGGCTGCAGTAAACCTGAAGTGAAGCATCGGAATCTAAAACAGGACTCACAGGAGAGGTTCAAATCATAGAAAGTGAGAGTGTCAGTCCTCTTGTACTTAAGACGGCATTGTGCCTTTTGAATTTAATTCCGATGCAATTTCTGTGTTTCATCGTCAACAAGAAGGTGCAAGGTATACAGTAAACCTAAAGTGAAGCATCGGAATCTAAATCTGACCTCACAGGAGAGGTTCGAATCATAGAAAGTGAGAGTGTCAGTCCTCTTGTACTCAAGTCGCAATTGTGCCATTTGTATTGAATTCGGATGCAATTTCTGTGTTTCGTCGTCAATAATAAGGTCCAAGGGATACAGTAAACCTGAAGAGAAGCATCGGAATCTAAAACTGGACTCACAGGGGAGGTTCAAATCATAGAAAGTGAGAGTGTCAGTCCTCTTGTACTTAAGTCGCCATTGTGCCTTTTGTATTACATTCGGATGCAATTTCTGTTTTCATCATCAATAAGAAGGTCCAAGGGATACAGTAAACTTGAAGTAAACCATCGGAATCTAAAACTGGACTCACGGGAGAGGTTCAAATCATAGAAAGTTAGAGAGTCAGTCCTCTTGTACTTAAGTCGGCATTGTGCCTTTTGAATTTAATTCCGATGCTTTTTCTGTGTTTCATTGTCAATAAGAAGGTCCAAGGGATACAGTAAACCTGAAGTGAAGCATCGGAATCTAAAACTGGACTCACAGGAGAGGTTCAAATCATAGATAGTTAGAATGTCACTCCTCTTGTACTTAAGTCGGCATTGTGCCTTTTGTATTAAATTCGGATGCAATTTCTATGTTTCATCGTCAATAAGAAGGTGCAAGGCATACAGCAAACCTGAAGTGAAGCATCGGAATCAAAAACTGGACTCACAGGAGAGTTTCAAATCATAGAAAGTGAGAGTGTCAGTCCTCTTTTACTTTAGTCGACATTATGCAATTTGCATTAAATTCGGATGCAATTTCTGTCTTTCATCGTCAATAAGAAGGTCCAAGGGATACAGTAAACCTGAAGGGAAGCATCGGAATCCAAAACTGGACTCACAGGTGAGGTTCAAATCATAGAAAGTTAGAGTGTCAGTCCTCTTGTACTTAAGTCAGTATTGTGCCTTTTGTATTAAATTCGGATGCAAACTCTGTGTTTCATCGTCAATAAGAAGGTCCCAGGGATACAGTAACCTGAAGTGAAGCATCGGAATCTAAAACTGGACTCACAGGATAGGTTCAAATCATAGAAAGTGAGAGTGTCAGTCCTCTTTTGCTTAAGTCGGCATTCTGCGTTTTGAATTTCATTCCGATGCAATTTCTGTGTTTCATCATCTTTAAGAAGGTCCAAGGGATACAGTAAACATGAAGTGAAGCATCGGAATCTAAAACTGGACTCCCAGGAGATGTTCAAATCATAGAAATCGAGAGAGTCAGTCCTCTTGTACTTAAGTCGCCATTGTGATTTTGGTATTAAATTCGGATGCAATTTCTGTGTTTCATCGTCAATAAGAAGGTAGAAGGGATACAGTAAACCTGAAGTGAAGCATCGGAATCTAAAACTGGACTCACAGGAGAGGTTCAAGTCATAGAAAGTTAGAGTGTCAGTCCTCTTGTACTTAAGTCGGCATTGTGCCTTTTGAATTTAATTCCGATGCTTTTTCTGTGTTCCATTATCAATAAGAAGGTCCAAGGGATACAGTAAACCTGAAGTGTAGCATCGGAATCTAAAACTGGACTCACAGGAGAGGTTGAAATCATAGATAGTTAGAATGTCCGTCCTCTTGTACTTAAGTCGGCATTGTGCCTTTTGTATTAAATTCGGATGCAATTTCTATGTTTCATCGTCAATAAGAAGGTGTAAGGTATACAGCAAACGTGAAGTGGAGCATCGGAATCAAAAACTGGACTCACAGGAGAGGTTCATATCACAGAAAGTGAGAGTGTCAGTCCTCTTGTACTTAAGTCACCATTGTGACTTTTGTATTAATGTCGGATGCAATTTCTGTGTTTCATCGTCAATAAGAAGGTCCAAGGGATACAGTAAACCTGAGGTGATGCATCGGAATCTAAAACTGGACTCACAGGAGAGGTTCAAATCATAGAAAGTGAGAGTGTCAGTCCTCTTTTGCTTAAGTCGGCATTGTGCGTTTTGAATTTAATTCCGATGCAATTTCTGTGTTTCATCGTCAATAAGAAGGTCCAAGGGATACAGTAAACCTGAAGTGAAGCATCGGAATCTAAAACTGGACTCACAGGAGATGTTCAAATCATAGAAAGTGAGAGGAGTCAGTCCTCTTGTACTTAAGTCGCCATTGTAATTTTGGTATTAAATTCGGATGCAATTTCTGTGTTTCATCGTCAATAAGAAGGTCGAAGGGATACAGTAAACCTTAAGTGAAGCATCGGAATCTAAAACTGGACTCACAGGAGAGGTTCAAGTCATAGAAAGTTAGAGTGTCAGTCCTCTTGAACTTACGTCGGTATTGTACCTTTGGTATTAAATTCGGATGCAATTTCTATGTTTCATCGTCAATAAGAAGGTGCAAGGCATACAGCAAACCTGAAGTGAAGCATCGGAATCAAAAACTGGACTCACAGGAGAGTTTCAAATCATAGAAAGTGAGAGTGTCAGTCCTCTTTTACTTTAGTCGACATTATGCAATTTGCATTAAATTCGGATGCAATTTCTGTCTTTCATCGTCAATAAGAAGGTCCAAGGGATACAGTAAACCTGAAGGGAAGCATCGGAATCCAAAACTGGACTCACAGGTGAGGTTCAAATCATAGAAAGTTAGAGTGTCAGTCCTCTTGTACTTAAGTCAGTATTGTGCCTTTTGTATTAAATTCGGATGCAAACTCTGTGTTTCATCGTCAATAAGAAGGTCCCAGGGATACAGTAACCTGAAGTGAAGCATCGGAATCTAAAACTGGACTCACAGGATAGGTTCAAATCATAGAAAGTGAGAGTGTCAGTCCTCTTTTGCTTATGTCGGCATTCTGCGTTTTGAATTTCATTCCGATGCAATTTCTGTGTTTCATCATCTTTAAGAAGGTCCAAGGGATACAGTAAACATGAAGTGAAGCATCGGAATCTAAAACTGGACTCCCAGGAGATGTTCAAATCATAGAAATCGAGAGAGTCAGTCCTCTTGTACTTAAGTCGCCATTGTGATTTTGGTATTAAATTCGGATGCAATTTCTGTGTTTCATCGTCAATAAGAAGGTAGAAGGGATACAGTAAACCTGAAGTGAAGCATCGGAATCTAAAACTGGACTCACAGGAGAGGTTCAAGTCATAGAAAGTTAGAGTGTCAGTCCTCTTGTACTTAAGTCGGCATTGTGCCTTTTGAATTTAATTCCGATGCTTTTTCTGTGTTCCATTATCAATAAGAAGGTCCAAGGGATACAGTAAACCTGAAGTGTAGCATCGGAATCTAAAACTGGACTCACAGGAGAGGTTGAAATCATAGATAGTTAGAATGTCCGTCCTCTTGTACTTAAGTCGGCATTGTGCCTTTTGTATTAAATTCGGATGCAATTTCTATGTTTCATCGTCAATAAGAAGGTGTAAGGTATACAGCAAACGTGAAGTGGAGCATCGGAATCAAAAACTGGACTCACAGGAGAGGTTCATATCACAGAAAGTGAGAGTGTCAGTCCTCTTGTACTTAAGTCACCATTGTGACTTTTGTATTAATGTCGGATGCAATTTCTGTGTTTCATCGTCAATAAGAAGGTCCAAGGGATACAGTAAACCTGAGGTGATGCATCGGAATCTAAAACTGGACTCACAGGAGAGGTTCAAATCATAGAAAGTGAGAGTGTCAGTCCTCTTTTGCTTAAGTCGGCATTGTGCGTTTTGAATTTAATTCCGATGCAATTTCTGTGTTTCATCGTCAATAAGAAGGTCCAAGGGATACAGTAAACCTGAAGTGAAGCATCGGAATCTAAAACTGGACTCACAGGAGATGTTCAAATCATAGAAAGTGAGAGGAGTCAGTCCTCTTGTACTTAAGTCGCCATTGTAATTTTGGTATTAAATTCGGATGCAATTTCTGTGTTTCATCGTCAATAAGAAGGTCGAAGGGATACAGTAAACCTTAAGTGAAGCATCGGAATCTAAAACTGGACTCACAGGAGAGGTTCAAGTCATAGAAAGTTAGAGTGTCAGTCCTCTTGAACTTACGTCGGTATTGTACCTTTGGTATTAAATTCGGATGCAAACTCTGTGTTTCATCGTCAATTAGAAGGTCCAAGGGATGCAGTAAACCTGAAGTGAAGCATCGGAATCTAAAACTGGACTCACAGGAGAGGTTCATATCATAGAAAGTGAGAGTGTCAGTCCTCTTGTACTTGAGACGGCATTGTGCCTTTTGAATTTAATTCCGATGCAATTTCTGTGTTTCATCGTCAATAAGAAGGTGCAAGGTATACAGTAAACCTGAAGTGAGCATCGGAATCTAAATCTGACCTCACAGGTGAGGTTCGAATCATAGAAAGTGAGAGTGTCAGTCATCTTGTACTTAAGTCGCAATTGTGCCATTTGTATTGAATTCGGATGCAATTTCTGTGTTTCGTCGTCAATAAGAAGGTCGAAGGGATACAGTAAACCTGAAGTGAAGCATCGGAATCTAAAACTGGACTCACAGGAGAGGTTCAAGTCATAGAAAGTTAGAGTGTCAGTCCTCTTGTACTTAAGTCGGCATTGTGCCTTTTGAATTTAATTCCGATGCTTTTTCTGTGTTTCATTGTCAATAAGAAGGTCCAAGGGATACAGTAAACCTGAAGTGTAGCATCGGAATCTAAAACTGGACTCACAGGAGAGGTTGAAATCATAGATAGTTAGAATGTCCGTCCTCTTGTATTTAAGTCGGCATTGTGCCTTTTGTATTAAATTCGGATGCAATTTCTATGTTTCATCGTCAATAAGAAGGTGCAAGGTATACAGCAGACGTGAAGTGGAGCATCGGAATCAAAAACTGGACTCACAGGAGAGTTTCAAATCATAGAAAGTGAGAGTGTCAGTCCTCTTTTACTTAAGTCGACATTGTGCCATTTGCATTAAATTCGGATGCAATTTCTGTGTTTCATCGCAATAAGATGGTCCAAGGGATACAGTAAACCTGAAGTGAAGCATCGGAATCCAAAACTGGACTCACAGGTGAGGTTCAAATCATAGAAAGTTAGAGTGTCAGTCCTCTTGTACTTAAGTCGGTATTGTGCCTTTTGTATTAAATTCGGAAGCAAACTCTGTGTTTCATCGTCAATAAGAAGTTCCCAGGGATACAGTAAACCTGAAGTGAAGCATCGGAATCTAAAACTGGACTCACAGGAGAGGTTCAAATCATAGAAAGTGAGAGTGTCAGTCCTCTTTTGCTTAAGTCGGCATTCTGCGTTTTGAATTTAATTCCGATGCAATTTCTGTGTTTCATCATCAACAAGAAGGTCAAAGGGATACAGTATACCTCAAGTGAAGCATCGGAATCTAAAACTGGGCTCACAGGAGATGTTCAAATCATAGAAAGTGAGATTGTCGGTCCTCTTGTACTAAAGTCGCCATATGATTTTTGTATTAAATTCGGATGCAATTTCTGTGTTTCATCGTCAATAAGAAGGTCCAAAGAATACAGTAAACCTGAAGTGAATCATCGGAATCTAAAACTGGACTCACAGGAGAGGTTCAAATCATAGAAAGTTAGAGTGTCAGTCCTCTTGTACTTACGTCGGTATTGTACCTTTTGTATTAAATTCGGATGCAAACTCTGTGTTTCATCGTCAATTAGAAGGTCCAAGGGATGCAGTAAACCTGAAGAGAAGCATCGGAATCTAAAACTGGACTCACAGGAGAGGTTCAAATCATAGAAAGTTAGAGTGTCAGTCCTCTTGAACTTACGTCGGTATTGTACCTTTTGTATTAAATTCGGATGCAAACTCTGTGTTTCATCGTCAATTAGAAGGTCCAAGGGATGCAGTAAACCTGAAGTGAAGCATCGGAATCTAAAACTGGACTCACAGGAGAGGTTCAAATCATAGAAAGTGAGAGTGTCAGTCCTCTTGTACTTAAGACGGCATTGTGCCTTTTGAATTTAATTCCGATGCAAATTCTGTGTTTCATCGTCAATAAGAAGGTGCAAGGTATACAGTAAACCTGAAGTGAAGCATCGGAATCTAAATCTGACCTCACAGGAGAGGTTCGAATCATAGAAAGTGAGAGTGTCAGTCCTCTTGTACTTAAGTCGCAATTGTGCCATTTGTATTGAATTCGGATGCAATTTCTGTGTTTCGTCGTCAATAGGAAGGTCCAAGGGATACAGTAAACCTGAAGTGAAGCATCGGAATCTAAAACTGGACTCACAGGAGACGTTCAAATCATAGAAAGTGAGAGTGTCAGTCCTCTTTTACTTAAGTCGACATTGTGCCATTTGCATTAAATTCGGATGCAATTTCTGTGTTTCATCGTCAATAAGAAGGTCCAAGGGATACAGTAAACCTGAAGTGAAGCATCGGAATCTAAAACTGGACTCACAGGAGAGGTTCAAATCATAGAAAGTGAGAGTGTCAGTCCTCTTTTGCTTAAGTCGGCATTCTGCGTTTAGAATTTAATTCCGATGCAATTTCTGTGTTTCATCATCAATAAGAAGGTCCAAGGGATACAGTAAACCTGAAGAGAAGCATCGGAATCTAAAACTGGACTCACAGGAGATGTTCAAATCATAGAAAGTGAGAGAGTCAGTCCTCTTGTACTTAAGTCGCCATTGTGATTTTGGTATTAAATTCGGATGCAATTTCTGTGTTTCATCGTCAATAAGAAGGTCGAAGGGATACAGCAAACCTGAAGTGAAGCATCGGAATCTAAAACTGGACTCACAGGAGAGGTTCAAATCATAGAAAGTTAGAGTGTCAGTCCTCTTGTACTTACGTCGGTATTGTACCTTTTGTATTAAATTCGGATGCAAACTCTGTGTTACATCGTCAATAAGAAGGTCCAAGGGATACAGTAAACCTGAAGTGAAGAATCGGAATGTAAAACTGGACTCACAGGAGAGGTTCAAATCATAAAAAGTTAGAGTAGCAGTCCTCTTGTACTTAAGTCGGCATTGTGCCTTTTGAGTTTAATTCCGATGCTATTTCTGTGTTTCATTGTCAATAAGAAGGTCCAAGGGATACGGTAAACCTGAAGTGAAGCATCGGAATCTAAAACTGGACTCACAGGAGATGTTCAAATCATATAAAGTGAGAGGAGTCAGTCCTCTTGTACTTAAGTCGCCATTGTGATTTTGGTATTAAATTCGGATGCAATTTCTGTGTTTCATCGTCAATAAGAAGGTCGAAGGGATACAGTAAACCTTAAGTGAAGCATCGGAATCTAAAACTGGACTCACAGGAGAGGTTCAAGTCATAGAAAGTTAGAGTGTCAGTCCTCTTGAACTTACGTCGGTATTGTACCTTTGGTATTAAATTCGGATGCAAACTCTGTGTTTCATCGTATATTAGAAGGTCCAAGGGATGCAGTAAACCTGAAGTGAAGCATCGGAATCTAAAACTGGACTCACAGGAGAGGTTCAAATCATAGAAAGTGAGAGTGTCAGTCCTCTTGTACTTAAGACGGCATTGTGCCTTTTGAATTTAATTCCGATGCAATTTCTGTGTTTCATCGTCAATAAGAAGGTGCAAGGTACACAGTAAACCTGAAGTGAAGCATCGGAATCTAAATCTGACCTCACAGGAGAGGTTCGAATCATAGAAAGTGAGAGTGTCAGTGCTCTTGTACTTAAGTCGCAATTGTGCCATTTGTATTGAATTCGGATGCAATTTCTGTGTTTCGTCGCCAATAAGAAGGTCCAAGGGATACAGTAAACCTGAAGTGAAGCATCGGAATCTAAAACTGGACTCACAGGGGAGGTTCAAATCATAGAAAGTGAAAGTGTCAGTCCTCTTGTACTTAAGTCGCCATTGTGCCTTTTGCATTAAATTCGGATGCAATTTCTGTTTTCATCGTCAATAAGAAGGTCCAAGGGATACAGTAAACCTGAAGTAAAACATCGGAATCAAAAACTTGACACACAGGAGAGGATCAAATCATAGAAAGTTAGAGTGTCAGTCCTCTTGTACTTGAGTCGGCATTGTGCCTTTTGTATTAAATTCCGATGCTATTTCTGTGTTTCATTGTCAATAAGAAGGTCCAAGGGATACAGTAAACCTGAAGAGAAGCATCGGAACCTAAAACTGGACTCACAGGAGAGATTCAAATCATAGAAAGTGAGAGTGTCAGTCCTCTTGTACTTAAGTCGCCATTGTGCCATTTGTATTAAATTCGGATGCAATTTCTGTGTTTCGTCGTCAATAAGAAGGTCCAAGGGATACAGTAAACCTGATGTGAAGCATCGGAATCTAAAACTGGACTCACAGGAGAGGTTCAAATCATAGAAAGCGAGAGTGTCAGTCCTTTTGTACTTAAGTCGCCATTGTGCCTTTTGTACTAAATTCGGATGCAATTTCTGTGTTTCATCGTCAATAAGAAGGTCCAAGGGATACAGTAAACCTGAAGTGAAGCATCGGAATCCAAAACTGGACTCACAAGTGAGGTTCAAATCATAGAAAGTTAGAGTGTCAGTCCTCTTGTACTTAAGTCGGTATTGTGCCTTTTGTATTAAATTCGGATGCAAACTCTGTGTTTCATCGTCAATAAGAAGGTCCCAGGGATACAGTAAACCTGAAGTGAAGCATCGGAATCTAAAACTGGACTCACAGGAGAGGTTCAAATCATAGAAAGTGTGAGTGTCAGTCCTCTTTTGCTTAAGTCGGCATTGTGCGTTTTGAATTTAATTCCGATGCAATTTCTGTGTTTCATCGTCAATAAGAAGGTCCAAGGGATACAGTAAACCTGAAGTGAAGCATCGGAATCTAAAACTGGACTCACAGGAGATGTTCAAATCGTAGAAAGTGAGAGAGTCAGTCCTCTTGTACTTAAGTCGCCATTGTGATTTTTTTATTAAATTCGGATGCAATTTCTGTGTTTCATCGTCAATAAGAAGGTCGAAGGGATACAGTAAACCTGAAGTGAAGCATCGGAATCTAAAACTGGACTCACAGGAGAGGTTCAAGTCATAGAAAGTTAGAGTGTCAGTCCTCTTGAACTTACGTCGGTATTGTACCTTTTGTATTAAATTCGGATGCAAACTCTGTGTTTCATCGTCAATTTTAAGGTCCAAGGGCTGCAGTAAACCTGAAGTGAAGCATCGGAATCTAAAACTGGACTCACAGGAGAGGTTCAAATCATAGAAAGTGAGAGTGTCAGTCCTCTTGTACTTAAGACGGCATTGTGCCTTTTGAATTTAATTCCGATGCTTTTTCTGTGTTTCATCGTCAATAATAATATCCAAGGGATACAGTAAACCTGAAGAGAAGCATCGGAATCTAAAACTGGACTCACAGGGAAGGTTCAAATCATAGAAAGTGAGAGTGTCAGTCCTCTTGTACTTAAGTCGCCATTGTGCCTTTTGTATTACATTCGGATGCAATTTCTGTTTTCATCATCAATAAGAAGGTCCAAGGGATACAGTAAACCTGAAGTAAACCATCGGAATCTAAAACTGGACTCACAGGAGAGGTTCAAATCATAGAAAGTTAGAGAGTCAGTCCTCTTGTACTTAAGTCGGCATTGTGCCTTTTGAATTTAATTCCGATGCTTTTTCTGTGTTTCATTGTCAATAAGAAGGTCCAAGGGATACAGTAAACCTGAAGTGAAGCATCGGAATCTAAAACTGGACTCACAGGAGAGGTTCAAATCATAGATAGTTAGAATGTCACTCCTCTTGTACTTAAGTCGGCATTGTGCCTTTTGTATTAAATTCGGATGCAATTTCTATGTTTCATCGTCAATAAGAAGGTGCAAGGCATACAGTAAACCTAAAGTGAAGCATCGGAATCTAAATCTGACCTCACAGGAGAGGTTCGAATCATAGAAAGTGAGAGTGTCAGTCCTCTTGTACTCAAGTCGCAATTGTGCCATTTGTATTGAATTCGGATGCAATTTCTGTGTTTCGTCGTCAATAATAAGGTCCAAGGGATACAGTAAACCTGAAGAGAAGCATCGGAATCTAAAACTGGACTCACAGGGGAGGTTCAAATCATAGAAAGTGAGAGTGTCAGTCCTCTTGTACTTAAGTCGCCATTGTGCCTTTTGTATTACATTCGGATGCAATTTCTGTTTTCATCATCAATAAGAAGGTCCAAGGGATACAGTAAACTTGAAGTAAACCATCGGAATCTAAAACTGGACTCACAGGAGAGGTTCAAATCATAGAAAGTTAGAGAGTCAGTCCTCTTGTACTTAAGTCGGCATTGTGCCTTTTGAATTTAATTCCGATGCTTTTTCTGTGTTTCATTGTCAATAAGAAGGTCCAAGGGATACAGTAAACCTGAAGTGAAGCATCGGAATCTAAAACTGGACTCACAGGAGAGGTTCAAATCATAGATAGTTAGAATGTCACTCCTCTTGTACTTAAGTCGGCATTGTGCCTTTTGTATTAAATTCGGATGCAATTTCTATGTTTCATCGTCAATAAGAAGGTGCAAGGCATACAGCAAACCTGAAGTGAAGCATCGGAATCAAAAACTGGACTCACAGGAGAGTTTCAAATCATAGAAAGTGAGAGTGTCAGTCCTCTTTTACTTTAGTCGACATTATGCAATTTGCATTAAATTCGGATGCAATTTCTGTCTTTCATCGTCAATAAGAAGGTCCAAGGGATACAGTAAACCTGAAGGGAAGCATCGGAATCCAAAACTGGACTCACAGGTGAGGTTCAAATCATAGAAAGTTAGAGTGTCAGTCCTCTTGTACTTAAGTCAGTATTGTGCCTTTTGTATTAAATTCGGATGCAAACTCTGTGTTTCATCGTCAATAAGAAGGTCCCAGGGATACAGTAACCTGAAGTGAAGCATCGGAATCTAAAACTGGACTCACAGGATAGGTTCAAATCATAGAAAGTGAGAGTGTCAGTCCTCTTTTGCTTAAGTCGGCATTCTGCGTTTTGAATTTCATTCCGATGCAATTTCTGTGTTTCATCATCATTAAGAAGGTCCAAGGGATACAGTAAACATGAAGTGAAGCATCGGAATCTAAAACTGGACTCCCAGGAGATGTTCAAATCATAGAAAGTGAGAGAGTCAGTCCTCTTGTACTTAAGTCGCCATTGTGATTTTGGTATTAAATTCGGATGCAATTTCTGTGTTTCATCGTCAATAAGAAGGTAGAAGGGATACAGTAAACCTGAAGTGAAGCATCGGAATCTAAAACTGGACTCACAGGAGAGGTTCAAGTCATAGAAAGTTAGAGTGTCAGTCCTCTTGTACTTAAGTCGGCATTGTGCCTTTTGAATTTAATTCCGATGCTTTTTCTGTGTTCCATTATCAATAAGAAGGTCCAAGGGATACAGTAAACCTGAAGTGTAGCATCGGAATCTAAAACTGGACTCACAGGAGAGGTTGAAATCATAGATAGTTAGAATGTCCGTCCTCTTGTACTTAAGTCGGCATTGTGCCTTTTGTATTAAATTCGGATGCAATTTCTATGTTTCATCGTCAATAAGAAGGTGTAAGGTATACAGCAAACGTGAAGTGGAGCATCGGAATCAAAAACTGGACTCACAGGAGAGGTTCATATCACAGAAAGTGAGAGTGTCAGTCCTCTTGTACTTAAGTCACCATTGTGACTTTTGTATTAATGTCGGATGCAATTTCTGTGTTTCATCGTCAATAAGAAGGTCCAAGGGATACAGTAAACCTGAGGTGATGCATCGGAATCTAAAACTGGACTCACAGGAGAGGTTCAAATCATAGAAAGTGAGAGTGTCAGTCCTCTTTTGCTTAAGTCGGCATTGTGCGTTTTGAATTTAATTCCGATGCAATTTCTGTGTTTCATCGTCAATAAGAAGGTCCAAGGGATACAGTAAACCTGAAGTGAAGCATCGGAATCTAAAACTGGACTCACAGGAGATGTTCAAATCATAGAAAGTGAGAGGAGTCAGTCCTCTTGTACTTAAGTCGCCATTGTAATTTTGGTATTAAATTCGGATGCAATTTCTGTGTTTCATCGTCAATAAGAAGGTCGAAGGGATACAGTAAACCTTAAGTGAAGCATCGGAATCTAAAACTGGACTCACAGGAGAGGTTCAAGTCATAGAAAGTTAGAGTGTCAGTCCTCTTGAACTTACGTCGGTATTGTACCTTTGGTATTAAATTCGGATGCAAACTCTGTGTTTCATCGTCAATTAGAAGGTCCAAGGGATGCAGTAAACCTGAAGTGAAGCATCGGAATCTAAAACTGGACTCACAGGAGAGGTTCATATCATAGAAAGTGAGAGTGTCAGTCCTCTTGTACTTGAGACGGCATTGTGCCTTTTGAATTTAATTCCGATGCAATTTCTGTGTTTCATCGTCAATAAGAAGGTGCAAGGTATACAGTAAACCTGAAGTGAGCATCGGAATCTAAATCCGACCTCACAGGTGAGGTTCGAATCATAGAAAGTGAGAGTGTCAGTCATCTTGTACTTAAGTCGCAATTGTGCCATTTGTATTGAATTCGGATGCAATTTCTGTGTTTCGTCGTCAATAAGAAGGTCGAAGGGATACAGTAAACCTGAAGTGAAGCATCGGAATCTAAAACTGGACTCACAGGAGAGGTTCAAGTCATAGAAAGTTAGAGTGTCAGTCCTCTTGTACTTAAGTCGGCATTGTGCCTTTTGAATTTAATTCCGATGCTTTTTCTGTGTTTCATTGTCAATAAGAAGGTCCAAGGGATACAGTAAACCTGAAGTGTAGCATCGGAATCTAAAACTGGACTCACAGGAGAGGTTGAAATCATAGATAGTTAGAATGTCCGTCCTCATGTATTTAAGTCGGCATTGTGCCTTTTGTATTAAATTCGGATGCAATTTCTATGTTTCATCGTCAATAAGAAGGTGCAAGGTATACAGCAGACGTGAAGTGGAGCATCGGAATCAAAAACTGGACTCACAGGAGAGTTTCAAATCATAGAAAGTGAGAGTGTCAGTCCTCTTTTACTTAAGTCGACATTGTGCCATTTGCATTAAATTCGGATGCAATTTCTGTGTTTCATCGCAATAAGATGGTCCAAGGGATACAGTAAACCTGAAGTGAAGCATCGGAATCCAAAACTGGACTCACAGGTGAGGTTCAAATCATAGAAAGTTAGAGTGTCAGTCCTCTTGTACTTAAGTCGGTATTGTGCCTTTTGTATTAAATTCGGAAGCAAACTCTGTGTTTCATCGTCAATAAGAAGTTCCCAGGGATACAGTAAACCTGAAGTGAAGCATCGGAATCTAAAACTGGACTCACAGGAGAGGTTCAAATCATAGAAAGTGAGAGTGTCAGTCCTCTTTTGCTTAAGTCGGCATTCTGCGTTTTGAATTTAATTCCGATGCAATTTCTGTGTTTCATCATCAATAAGAAGGTCAAAGGGATACAGTATACCTGAAGTGAAGCATCGGAATCTAAAACTGGGCTCACAGGAGATGTTCAAATCATAGAAAGTGAGAGAGTCAGTCCTCTTGTACTTAAGTCGCCATTGTGATTTTGGTATTAAATTCGGATGCAATTTCTGTGTTTCATCGTCAATAAGAAGGTCGAAGGGATACAGCAAACCTGAAGTGAAGCATCGGAATCTAAAACTGGACTCACAGGAGAGGTTCAAATCATAGAAAGTTAGAGTGTCAGTCCTCTTGTACTTACGTCGGTATTGTACCTTTTGTATTAAATTCGGATGCAAACTCTGTGTTTCATCGTCAATTAGAAGGTCCAAGGTATGCAGTAAACATGAAGTGAAGCATCGGAATCTAAAACTGGACTCACAGGAGAGGTTCAAATCATAGAAAGTGAGAGTGTCAGTCCTCTTGTACTTAAGACGGCATTGTGCCTTTTGAATTTAATTCCGATGCAATTTCTGTGTTTCATCGTCAATAAGAAGGTGCAAGGTATACAGTAAACCTGAAGTGAAGCAACGTAATCTAAATGTGACCTCACAGGAGAGGTTCGAATCATAGAAAGTCAGAGTGTCAGTCCTCTTGTACTTAAGTCGCAATTGTGCCATTTGTATTGAATTCGGATGCAATTTCTGTGTTTCGTCGTCAATAAGAAGGTCCAAGGGATACAGTAAACCTGAAGTGAAGCATCGAAATCTAAAACTGGACTCACAGGGGAGGTTCAAATCATAGAAAGTGAGAGTGTCAGTCCTCTTGTACTTAAGTCGCCATTGTGTCTTTTGTATTAAATTCGGATGCAATTTCTGTTTTCATCATCAATAAGAAGGTCCAAGGGATACCGTAAACCTGAAGTAAACAATCGGAATCTAAAACTGGACTCACAGGAGAGGTTCAAATCATAGAAAGTTAGAGTGTCAGTCCTCTTGTACTTAAGTCGGCATTGTGCCTTTTGTATTAAATTCGGATGCAAACTCTGTGTTACATCGTCAATAAGAAGGTCCAAGGGATACAGTAAACCTGAAGTGAAGAATCGGAATGTAAAACTGGACTCACAGGAGAGGTTCAAATCATAAAAAGTTAGAGTAGCAGTCCTCTTGTACTTAAGTCGGCATTGTGCCTTTTGAGTTTAATTCCGATGCTATTTCTGTGTTTCATTGTCAATAAGAAGGTCCAAGGGATACGGTAAACCTGAAGTGAAGCATCGGAATCTAAAACTGGACTCACAGGAGATGTTCAAATCATATAAAGTGAGAGGAGTCAGTCCTCTTGTACTTAAGTCGCCATTGTGATTTTGGTATTAAATTCGGATGCAATTTCTGTGTTTCATCGTCAATAAGAAGGTCGAAGGGATACAGTAAACCTTAAGTGAAGCATCGGAATCTAAAACTGGACTCACAGGAGAGGTACAAGTCATAGAAAGTTAGAGTGTCAGTCCTCTTGAACTTACGTCGGTATTGTACCTTTGGTATTAAATTCGGATGCAAACTCTGTGTTTCATCGTATATTAGAAGGTCCAAGGGATGCAGTAAACCTGAAGTGAAGCATCGGAATCTAAAACTGGACTCACAGGAGATGTTCAAATCATAGAAAGTGAGAGTGTCAGTCCTCTTGTACTTAAGACGGCATTGTGCCTTTTGAATTTAATTCCGATGCAATTTCTGTGTTTCATCGTCAATAAGAAGGTGCAAGGTACACAGTAAACCTGAAGTGAAGCATCGGAATCTAAATCTGACCTCACAGGAGAGGTTCGAATCATAGAAAGTGAGAGTGTCAGTGCTCTTGTACTTAAGTCGCAATTGTGCCATTTGTATTGAATTCGGATGCAATTTCTGTGTTTCGTCGTCAATAAGAAGGTCGAAGGGATACAGTAAACCTGTAGTAAAGCATCGGAATCTAAAACTGGACTCACAGGAGAGGTTCAAGTCATAGAAAGTTAGAGTGTCAGTCCTCTTGTACTTAAGTCGGCATTGTGCCTTTTGAATTCAATTCCGATGCTTTTTCTGTGTTTCATTATCAATAAGAAGGTCCAAGGGATACAGTAAACCTGGAGTGTAGCATCGGAATCTAAAACTGGACTCACAGGAGAGGTTGAAATCATAGATAGTTAGAATGTCCGTCCTCTTGTACTTAAGTCGGCATTGTGCCTGTTGTATTAAATTCGGATGCAATTTCTATGTTTCATCGTCAATAAGAAGGTGCAAGGTATACAGCAAACGTGAAGTGGAGCATCGGAATCAAAAACTGGACTCACAGGAGAGGTTCATATCACAGAAAGTGAGAGTGTCAGTCCTCTTGTACTTAAGTCACCATTGTGACTTTTGTATTAATGTCGGATGCAATTTCTGTGTTTCATCGTCAATAAGAAGGTCCAAGTGATACAGTAAACCTGAAGTGAAGCATCGGAATCTAAAACTGGACTCACAGGAGAGATTCAAATCATAGAAAGTGAGAGTGTCAGTCCTCTTGTACTTAAGTCGGCATTGTGCCATTTGTACTAAATTCGGATGCAATTTCTGTGTTTCATCGTCAATAAGAAGGTCCAAGGGATACAGTAAACCTGAGGTGATGCATCGGAATCTAAAACTCGACTCACAGGAGAGGTTCAAATCATAGAAAGTGAGAGTGTCAGTCCTCGTTTGCTTAAGTCGGCATTGTGCGTTTTGAATTTAATTCCGATGCAATTTCTGTGTTTCATCGTCAATAAGAAGGTCCAAGGGATACAGTAAACCTGAAGTGAAGCATCGGAATCTAAAACTGGACTCACAGACGATGTTCAAATCATAGAAAATGAGAGGAGTCAGTCCTCTTGTACTTAAGTCGCCATTGTGACTTTGGTATTAAATTCGGATGTAATTTCTGTGTTTCATCGTCAATAAGAAGGTCGAAGGGATACAGTAAACCTTAAGTGAAGCATCGGAATCTAAAACTGGACTCACAGGAGAGGTTCAAGTCATAGAAAGTTAGAGTGTCAGTCCTCTTGAACTTACGTCGGTACTGTACCTTTGGTATTAAATTCGGATGCAAACTCTGTGTTTCATCGTCAATTAGAAGGTCCAAGGGATGCAGTAAACCTGAAGTGAAGCATCGGAATCTAAAACTGGACTCACAGGAGAGGTTCAAATCATAGAAAGTGAGAGTGTCAGTCCTCTTGTACTTGAGACGGCATTGGGCCTTTTGAATTTCATTCCGATGCAATTTCTGTGTTTCATCGTCAATAAGAAGGTGCAAGGTATACAGTAAACCTGAAGTGAAGCATCGGAATCTAAATCTGACCTCACAGGAGAGGTTCGAGTCATAGAAAGTTAGAGTGTCAGTCCTCTTGTACTTAAGTCGCAATTGTGCCATTTGTATTGAATTCGGATGCAATTTCTGTGTTTCGTCGTCAATAAGAAGGTCGAAGGGATACAGTAAACCTGAAGTGAAGCATCGGAATCTAAAACTGGACTCACAGGAGAGGTTCAAGTCATAGAAAGTTAGAGTGTCAGTCCTCTTGTACTTAAGTCGGCATTGTGCCTTTTGAATTTAATTCCGATGCTTTTTCTGTGTTTCATTGTCAATAAGAAGGTCCAAGGGATACAGTAAACCTGAAGTGTAGCATAGGAATCTAAAACTGGACTCACAGGAGAGGTTGAAATCATAGATAGTTAGAATGTCCGTTCTTTTGTACTTAAGTCGGCATTGTGCCTTTTGTATTAAATTCGGATGCAATTTCTATGTTTCATCGTCAATAAGAAGGTGCAAGGTATACAGCAAACGTGAAGTGGAGCATCGGAATCAAAAACTGGACTAACAGGAGGGTTTCAAATAATAGAAAGTTAGAGTGTCAGTCCTCTTTTACTTAAGTCGACATTGTGCCATTTGCATTAAATTCGGATGCAAACTCTGTGTTTCATCGTCAATAAGAAGTTCCCAGGGAGACAGTAAACCTGAAGTGAAGCATCGGAATCTAAAACTGGACTCACAGGAGAGGTTCAAATCATAGAAAGTGAGAGTGTCAGTCCTCTTTTGCTTAAGTCGGCATTCTGCGTTTTGAATTTAATTCCGATGCAATTTCTGTGTTTCATCATCAATAAGAAGGTCCAAGGGATACAGTAAACCTGAAGTGAAGCATCGGAATCTAAAACTGGACTCACAGGAAATGTTCAAATCATAGAAAGTGAGATTGTTGGTCCTCTTGTACTAAAGTCGCCATTGTGATTTTTGTATTAAATTCGGATGCAATTTCTGTGTTTCATCGTCAATAAGAAGGTCCAAAGTATACAGTAAACCTGAAGTGAATCATCGGAATCTAAAACTGGACTCACAGGAGAGGTTCAAATCATAGAAAGTTAGAGTGTCAGTCCTCTTGTACTTACGTCGGTATTGTACCTTTTGTATTAAATTCGGATGCAAACTCTGTGTTTCATCGTCAATTAGAAGGTCCAAGGGATGCAGTAAACCTGAAGAGAAGCATCGGAATCTAAAACTGGACTCACAGGAGAGGTTCAAATCATAGATAGTTAGAATGTCAGTCCTCTTGTACTAAAGTCGCCATTGTGATTTTTGTATTAAATTCGGATGCAATTTCTGTGTTTCATCGTCAATAAGAAGGTCCAAAGTATACAGTAAACCTGAAGTGAATCATCGGAATCTAAAACTGGACTCACAGGAGAGGTTCAGATCATAGAAAGTTAGAGTGTCAGTCCTCTTGTACTTACGTCGGTATTGTACCTTTTGTATTAAATTCGGATGCAAACTCTGTGTTTCATCGTCAATTAGAAGGTCCAAGGGATGCAGTAAACCTGAAGAGAAGCATCGGAATCTAAAACTGGACTCACAGGAGAGGTTCAAATCATAGAAAGTTAGAGTGTCAGTCCTCTTGAACTTACGTCGGTATTGTACCTTTTGTATTAAATTCGGATGCAAACTCTGTGTTTCATCGTCAATTAGAAGGTCCAAGGGATGCAGTAAACCTGAAGTGAAGCATCGGAATCTAAAACTGGACTCACAGGAGAGGTTCAAATCATAGAAAGTGAGAGTGTCAGTCCTCTTGTACTTAAGACGGCATTGTGCCTTTTGAATTTAATTCCGATGCAAATTCTGTGTTTCATCGTGAATACGAAGGTGCAAGGTATACAGTAAACCTGAAGTGAAGCATCGGAATCTAAATCTGACCTCACAGGAGAGGTTCGAATCATAGAAAGTGAGAGTGTCAGTCCTCTTGTACTTAAGTCGCAATTGTGCCATTTGTATTGAATTCGGATGCAATTTCTGTGTTTCGTCGTCAATAAGAAGGTCCAAGGCATACAGTAAACCTGAAGTGAGGCATCGGAATCTAAAACTGGTCTCACAGGGGAGGTTCAAATCATAGAAAGTGAGAGTGTCAGTCCTCTTGTACTTAAGTCGCCATTGTGCCTTTTGTATTAAATTCGGATGCAATTTCTGTTTTCATCATCAATAAGAAGGTCCAAGGGATACAGTAAACCTGTAGTAAACCATCGGAATCTAAAACTGGACTCACCGGAGAGGTTCAAATCATAGAAAGTTAGAGTGTCAGTCCTCTTGTACTTAAGTCGGCATTGTGCCTTTTGAATTTAATTCCGATGCTTTTTCTGTGTTTTATTGTCAATAAGAAGGTCCAAGGGATACAGTAAACCTGAAGTGAAGCATCGGAATCTAAAACTGGACTCACAGGAGAGGTTCAAATCATAGATAGTTAGAATGTCAGTCCTCTTGTACTTAAGTCGGCATTGTGCCTTTTGTATTAAATTCTAATGCAATTTCTATGTTTCATCGTCAATAAGAAGGTGCAAGGTATACAGCAAACCTGAAGTGAAGCATCGGAATCAAAAACTGGACTCACAGGAGAGTTTCAAATCATAGAAAGTGAGAGTGTCAGTCCTCTTTTACTTAAGTCGACATTGTGCCATTTGCATTAAATTCGGATGCAATTTCTGTGTTTCATCGTCAATAAGAAGGTCCAAGGGATACAGTAAACCTGAAGTGAAGCATCGGAATTTAAACTGGACTCACAGGAGAGGTTCAAATCATAGAAAGTGAGAGTGTCAGTCCTCTTTTGCTTAAGTCGGCATTCTGCGTTTAGAATTTAATTCCGATGCAATTTCTGTGTTTCATCATCAATAAGAAGGTCCAAGGGACACAGTAAACCTGAAGTGAAGCATCGGATTCTAAAACTGGACTCACAGGAGATGTTCAAATCATAGAAAGTGAGAGAGTCAGTCCTCTTGTACTTAAGTCGCCATTGTGATTTTGGTATTAAATTCGGATGCAATTTCTGTGTTTCATCGTCAATAAGAAGGTCGAAGGGATACAGTAAACCTGAAGTGAAGCATCGGAAGCTAAAACTGGACTCACAGGAGAGGTTCAAATCATAGAAAGTAGAGTGTCAGTCCTCTTGTACTTACGTCGGTATTGTACCTTTTGTATTAAATTCGGATGCAAACTCTGTGTTTCATCGTCAATTAGAAGGGCCAAGGGATGCAGTAAACCTCAAGTGAAGCATCGGAATCTAAAACTGGACTCACAGGAGAGGTTCAAATCATAGAAAGTGAGAGTGTCAGTCCTCTTGTACTTAAGACGGCATTGTGCCTTTTGAATTTAATTCCGATGCAATTTCTGTGTTTCATCGTCAATAAGAAGGTGCAAGGTATACAGTAAACCTGAAGTGAAGCATCGGAATCTAAATCTGACCTCACAGGAGAGGTTCGAATCATAGAAAGTGAGAGTGTCAGTCCTCTTGTACTTAAGTCGCAATTGTGCCATTTGTATTGAATTCGGATGCAATTTCTGTGTTTCGTCGTCAATAAGAAGGTCCAAGGGATACAGTAAACCTGAAGTGAAGCATCGGAATCTAAAACTGGACTCACAGGGGAGGTTCAAATCATAGAAAGTGAGAGTGTCAGTCCTCTTGTACTTAAGTCGCCATTGTGCCTTTTGTATTAAATTCGGATGCAACTTCTGTTTTCATCATCAATAAGAAGGTCCAAGGGATACAGTAAACCTGAAGTAAACCATCGGAATCTAAAACTGGACTCACAGGAGAGGTTCAAATCATAGAAAGTTAGAGTGTCAGCCTCTTGTTCTTAAGTCGGCATTTTGCCTTTTGTATTAAATTCGGATGCAAACTCTGTGTTTCATCGTCAATAAGAAGGTCCAAGGGATACAGTAAACCTGAAGTGAAGAATCTGAATCTAAAACCTGACTCACAGGAGAGGTTCAAATCATAAAAAGTTAGAGTAGCAGTCCTCTTGTACTTAAGTCGGCATTGTGCCATTTGTATTAAATTCGGATGCAATTTCTTTGTTTCATCGTCAATAAGAAGGTCCAAGGGATACAGTAAACCGAGGTGAAGCATCGGAATCTAAAACTGGACTCACAGGAGTGGTTCAAATCATAGAAAGTGAGAGTGTCAGTCTTCTTGTACTTAAGTCACCATTGTGACTATTGTATTAATGTCGGATGCAATTTCTGTGTTTCATCGCCAATAAGAAGGTCCAAGGGATACAGTAAACCTGAAGTGAAGCATCGGAATCTAAAACTGGACTCACAGGAGATGTTCAAATCATAGAAAGTGAGATTGTCGGTCCTCTTGTACTAAAGTGGCCATTGTGATTTTTGTATTAAATTCGGATGCAATTTCTGTGTCTCATCGTCAATAAGAAGGTCCAAGGGATACAGTAAACCTGAAGTGAAACATCGGAACCTAAAACTGGACTCACAGGAGAGATTCAAACCATAGAAAGTGAGAGTGTCGGTGCTCTTGTACTTAAGTCGGCATTGTGCCATTTGTATTAAATTCGGATGAAATTTCTGTGTTTCATCGTCAATAAGAAGGTCCAAGGGATATAGTAAACCTGAGGTGATGCACCGGAATCTAAAACTGGACTCACAGTAGAGGTTCAAATCAAAGAAAATGAGAGAGTCAGTCCTCTTGTACTTAAGTCGCAATTGAGCCATTTGTATTGAATTCGGATGCAATTTCTGTGTTTCGTCGTCAATAAGAAGGTCCAAGGGATACAGTAAACCTGAAGTGAAGCATCGGAATCTAAAACTGGACTCACAGGGGTTGTTCAAATCATAGAAAGTGAGAGTGTCAGTCCTCTTGTACTTAAGTCGCCATTGTGCCTTTTGTATTAAATTCGGATGCAATTTCTGTTTTCATCGTCAATATGAAGGTCCAAGGGATACAGTAAACCTGAAGTAAAACATCGGAATCTAAAACTGGACTCACAGGAGAGGACCAAATCATAGAAAGTTAGAGTATCAGTTCTCTTGTACTTAAGTCGGCATTGTGCCTTTTGTATTAAATTCCCATGCTATTTCTGTGTTTCATTGTCAGTAAGAAGGTCCAAGGGATACAGTAAACCTGAAGTGAAGCATCGGAACCTAAAACTGGACTCACAGGAGAGATTCAAATCATAGAAAGTGAGAGTGTCAGTCCTCTTGTACCTAAGTCACCATTGTGACTTTTGTATTAATTTCGGATGCAATTTCTGTGTTTCATCGTCAATACGAAGGTCTAAGGGATACAGTAAACCGGAAGTGAAGCATCGGAATCTAAAACTGGACTCACAGGAGATGTTCAACTCATAGAAAGTGAGATTGTCGGTCCTCTTGTACTAAAGTGGCCATTGTGATTTTTGTATTAAATTCGGATGCAATTTCTCTGTCTCATCGTCAATAAGAAGGTCGAAGGGATACAGTAAACCTGAAGTGAAGCATCGGAATCTAAAACTGGACTTACAGGAGAGGTTCAAATCATAGAAAGTTTGAGTGTCAGTCCTCTTGTACTTAAGACGGCATTGTGCCCTTTGTATTACATTCGAATGCAAACTCTGTGTTTCATCGTCAATAAGAAGGTCCAAGGGATACAGTAAACCTTAAGTGAAGCATCAGAATCTAAAACTGGTCTCTTAGGAGAGGTTCAAATCATAGAAAGTTAGAATGTCAGTCCTCTTGTACTTAAGTCGGCATTGTGCCTTTTGAATTTAATTCCGATGCTTTTTCTGTGTTTCATTGTCAATAAGAAGGTCCAAGGGATACAGGAAACCTGAAGTGAAGCATCGGAATCTAAAACTGGACTCACAGGAGAGGTTCAAATTATAGATAGTTAGAATGTCAGTCCTCTTGTACTTAAGTCGTCATTGTGCCTTTTGTATTAAATTCGGATGCAATTTCTATGTTTCATCGTCAATAAGAAGGTGCAAGGTATACAGCAAACCTGAAGTGAAGCATCGAATTGAAAAACTGGACTCACAAGAGAGTTTCAAATCATAGAAAGTGAGAGTGTCTGTCCTCTTTTGCTTAAGTCGGCATTCTGCGTTTTGAATTTAATTCCGATGCAATTTCTGTGTTTCATCATCAATAAGAAGGTCCAAGGGATACAGTAAACCTGACGTGAAGCATCGGAATCTAAAACTGGACTCACAGGAGATGTTCAAATCATAGAAAGTGAGATTGTCGGTCCTCTTGTACTAAAGTCGCCATTGTGATTTTTGTATTAAATTCGGATGCAATTTCTGTGTTTCATCGTCAATAAGAAGGTCCAAAGTATACAGTAAACCTGAAGTGAATCATCGGAATCTAAAACTGGACTCACAGGAGAGGTTCAAATCATAGAAAGTTAGAGTGTCAGTCCTCTTGTACTTACGTCGGTATTGTACCTTTTGTATTAAATTCGGATGCAAACTCTGTGTTTCATCGTCAATTAGAAGGTCCAAGGGATGCAGTAAACCTGAAGAGAAGCATCGGAATCTAAAACTGGACTCACAGGAGAGGTTCAAATCATAGATAGTTAGAATGTCAGTCCTCTTGTACTAAAGTCGCCATTGTGATTTTTGTATTAAATTCGGATGCAATTTCTGTGTTTCATCGTCAATAAGAAGGTCCAAAGTATACAGTAAACCTGAAGTGAATCATCGGAATCTAAAACTGGACTCACAGGAGAGGTTCAGATCATAGAAAGTTAGAGTGTCAGTCCTCTTGTACTTACGTCGGTATTGTACCTTTTGTATTAAATTCGGATGCAAACTCTGTGTTTCATCGTCAATTAGAAGGTCCAAGGGATGCAGTAAACCTGAAGAGAAGCATCGGAATCTAAAACTGGACTCACAGGAGAGGTTCAAATCATAGAAAGTTAGAGTGTCAGTCCTCTTGAACTTACGTCGGTATTGTACCTTTTGTATTAAATTCGGATGCAAACTCTGTGTTTCATCGTCAATTAGAAGGTCCAAGGGATGCAGTAAACCTGAAGTGAAGCATCGGAATCTAAAACTGGACTCACAGGAGAGGTTCAAATCATAGAAAGTGAGAGTGTCAGTCCTCTTGTACTTAAGACGGCATTGTGCCTTTTGAATTTAATTCCGATGCAAATTCTGTGTTTCATCGTGAATGCGAAGGTGCAAGGTATACAGTAAACCTGAAGTGAAGCATCGGAATCTAAATCTGACCTCACAGGAGAGGTTCGAATCATAGAAAGTGAGAGTGTCAGTCCTCTTGTACTTAAGTCGCAATTGTGCCATTTGTATTGAATTCGGATGCAATTTCTGTGTTTCGTCGTCAATAAGAAGGTCCAAGGCATACAGTAAACCTGAAGTGAGGCATCGGAATCTAAAACTGGTCTCACAGGGGAGGTTCAAATCATAGAAAGTGAGAGTGTCAGTCCTCTTGTACTTAAGTCGCCATTGTGCCTTTTGTATTAAATTCGGATGCAATTTCTGTTTTCATCATCAATAAGAAGGTCCAAGGGATACAGTAAACCTGTAGTAAACCATCGGAATCTAAAACTGGACTCACCGGAGAGGTTCAAATCATAGAAAGTTAGAGTGTCAGTCCTCTTGTACTTAAGTCGGCATTGTGCCTTTTGAATTTAATTCCGATGCTTTTTCTGTGTTTTATTGTCAATAAGAAGGTCCAAGGGATACAGTAAACCTGAAGTGAAGCATCGGAATCTAAAACTGGACTCACAGGAGAGGTTCAAATCATAGATAGTTAGAATGTCAGTCCTCTTGTACTTAAGTCGGCATTGTGCCTTTTGTATTAAATTCTAATGCAATTTCTATGTTTCATCGTCAATAAGAAGGTGCAAGGTATACAGCAAACCTGAAGTGAAGCATCGGAATCAAAAACTGGACTCACAGGAGAGTTTCAAATCATAGAAAGTGAGAGTGTCAGTCCTCTTTTACTTAAGTCGACATTGTGCCATTTGCATTAAATTCGGATGCAATTTCTGTGTTTCATCGTCAATAAGAAGGTCCAAGGGATACAGTAAACCTGAAGTGAAGCATCGGAATTTAAACTGGACTCACAGGAGAGGTTCAAATCATAGAAAGTGAGAGTGTCAGTCCTCTTTTGCTTAAGTCGGCATTCTGCGTTTAGAATTTAATTCCGATGCAATTTCTGTGTTTCATCATCAATAAGAAGGTCCAAGGGACACAGTAAACCTGAAGTGAAGCATCGGATTCTAAAACTGGACTCACAGGAGATGTTCAAATCATAGAAAGTGAGAGAGTCAGTCCTCTTGTACTTAAGTCGCCATTGTGATTTTGGTATTAAATTCGGATGCAATTTCTGTGTTTCATCGTCAATAAGAAGGTCGAAGGGATACAGTAAACCTGAAGTGAAGCATCGGAAGCTAAAACTGGACTCACAGGAGAGGTTCAAATCATAGAAAGTAGAGTGTCAGTCCTCTTGTACTTACGTCGGTATTGTACCTTTTGTATTAAATTCGGATGCAAACTCTGTGTTTCATCGTCAATTAGAAGGGCCAAGGGATGCAGTAAACCTCAAGTGAAGCAACGGAATCTAAAACTGGACTCACAGGAGAGGTTCAAATCATAGAAAGTGAGAGTGTCAGTCCTCTTGTACTTAAGACGGCATTGTGCCTTTTGAATTTAATTCCGATGCAATTTCTGTGTTTCATCGTCAATAAGAAGGTGCAAGGTATACAGTAAACCTGAAGTGAAGCATCGGAATCTAAATCTGACCTCACAGGAGAGGTTCGAATCATAGAAAGTGAGAGTGTCAGTCCTCTTGTACTTAAGTCGCAATTGTGCCATTTGTATTGAATTCGGATGCAATTTCTGTGTTTCGTCGTCAATAAGAAGGTCCAAGGGATACAGTAAACCTGAAGTGAAGCATCGGAATCTAAAACTGGACTCACAGGGGAGGTTCAAATCATAGAAAGTGAGAGTGTCAGTCCTCTTGTACTTAAGTCGCCATTGTGCCTTTTGTATTAAATTCGGATGCAACTTCTGTTTTCATCATCAATAAGAAGGTCCAAGGGATACAGTAAACCTGAAGTAAACCATCGGAATCTAAAACTGGACTCACAGGAGAGGTTCAAATCATAGAAAGTTAGAGTGTCAGCCTCTTGTTCTTAAGTCGGCATTTTGCCTTTTGTATTAAATTCGGATGCAAACTCTGTGTTTCATCGTCAATAAGAAGGTCCAAGGGATACAGTAAACCTGAAGTGAAGAATCTGAATCTAAAACCTGACTCACAGGAGAGGTTCAAATCATAAAAAGTTAGAGTAGCAGTCCTCTTGTACTTAAGTCGGCATTGTGCCATTTGTATTAAATTCGGATGCAATTTCTTTGTTTCATCGTCAATAAGAAGGTCCAAGGGATACAGTAAACCGAGGTGAAGCATCGGAATCTAAAACTGGACTCACAGGAGTGGTTCAAATCATAGAAAGTGAGAGTGTCAGTCTTCTTGTACTTAAGTCACCATTGTGACTATTGTATTAATGTCGGATGCAATTTCTGTGTTTCATCGCCAATAAGAAGGTCCAAGGGATACAGTAAACCTGAAGTGAAGCATCGGAATCTAAAACTGGACTCACAGGAGATGTTCAAATCATAGAAAGTGAGATTGTCGGTCCTCTTGTACTAAAGTGGCCATTGTGATTTTTGTATTAAATTCGGATGCAATTTCTGTGTCTCATCGTCAATAAGAAGGTCCAAGGGATACAGTAAACCTGAAGTGAAACATCGGAACCTAAAACTGGACTCACAGGAGAGATTCAAACCATAGAAAGTGAGAGTGTCGGTGCTCTTGTACTTAAGTCGGCATTGTGCCATTTGTATTAAATTCGGATGAAATTTCTGTGTTTCATCGTCAATAAGAAGGTCCAAGGGATATAGTAAACCTGAGGTGATGCACCGGAATCTAAAACTGGACTCACAGTAGAGGTTCAAATCAAAGAAAATGAGAGAGTCAGTCCTCTTGTACTTAAGTCGCAATTGAGCCATTTGTATTGAATTCGGATGCAATTTCTGTGTTTCGTCGTCAATAAGAAGGTCCAAGGGATACAGTAAACCTGAAGTGAAGCATCGGAATCTAAAACTGGACTCACAGGTGTTGTTCAAATCATAGAAAGTGAGAGTGTCAGTCCTCTTGTACTTAAGTCGCCATTGTGCCTTTTGTATTAAATTCGGATGCAATTTCTGTTTTCATCGTCAATATGAAGGTCCAAGGGATACAGTAAACCTGAAGTAAAACATCGGAATCTAAAACTGGACTCACAGGAGAGGACCAAATCATAGAAAGTTAGAGTATCAGTTCTCTTGTACTTAAGTCGGCATTGTGCCTTTTGTATTAAATTCCCATGCTATTTCTGTGTTTCATTGTCAATAAGAAGGTCCAAGGGATACAGTAAACCTGAAGTGAAGCATCGGAACCTAAAACTGGACTCACAGGAGAGATTCAAATCATAGAAAGTGAGAGTGTCAGTCCTCTTGTACCTAAGTCACCATTGTGACTTTTGTATTAATTTCGGATGCAATTTCTGTGTTTCATCGTCAATACGAAGGTCTAAGGGATACAGTAAACCGGAAGTGAAGCATCGGAATCTAAAACTGGACTCACAGGAGATGTTCAACTCATAGAAAGTGAGATTGTCGGTCCTCTTGTACTAAAGTGGCCATTGTGATTTTTGTATTAAATTCGGATGCAATTTCTCTGTCTCATCGTCAATAAGAAGGTCGAAGGGATACAGTAAACCTGAAGTGAAGCATCGGAATCTAAAACTGGACTTACAGGAGAGGTTCAAATCATAGAAAGTTTGAGTGTCAGTCCTCTTGTACTTAAGACGGCATTGTGCCCTTTGTATTACATTCGAATGCAAACTCTGTGTTTCATCGTCAATAAGAAGGTCCAAGGGATACAGTAAACCTTAAGTGAAGCATCAGAATCTAAAACTGGTCTCTTAGGAGAGGTTCAAATCATAGAAAGTTAGAATGTCAGTCCTCTTGTACTTAAGTCGGCATTGTGCCTTTTGAATTTAATTCCGATGCTTTTTCTGTGTTTCATTGTCAATAAGAAGGTCCAAGGGATACAGGAAACCTGAAGTGAAGCATCGGAATCTAAAACTGGACTCACAGGAGAGGTTCAAATTATAGATAGTTAGAATGTCAGTCCTCTTGTACTTAAGTCGGCATTGTGCCTTTTGTATTAAATTCGGATGCAATTTCTATGTTTCATCGTCAATAAGAAGGTGCAAGGTATACAGCAAACCTGAAGTGAAGCATCGAATTGAAAAACTGGACTCACAAGAGAGTTTCAAATCATAGAAAGTGAGAGTGTCAGTCCTCTTTTACTTAAGTCGACATTGTGCCATTTGCATTAAATTCGGATGCAATTTCTGTGTTTCATCGTCAATAAGAAGGTCCAAGGGATACAGAAAACCTGAAGTGAAGCATCGGAATCTAAAACTGGACTCACAGGAGAGGTTCAAATCATAGAAAGCGAGAGTGTCAGTCGTTTTGTACTTAAGTCGCCATTGTGCCTTTTGTACTAAATTCGGATGAAATTTCTGTGTTTCATTGTCAATAAGAAGGTCCAAGGGATACAGTAAACCTGAAGTGAAGCATCGCAATCTAAAACTGGACTCACAGGAGAGGTTCAAATCGTAGAAAGTTAGAGTCTCAGTCCTCTTGTACTTAAGTCGGCATTGTGCCTTTTGAATTTAATTCCGATCCTATTTCTGTGTTTCATTCTCAATAAGAAGGTCCAAGGGATACAGTAAACCTGAAGTGAAGCATCGGGATCTAAATCTGACCTCACAGGAGAGGTTCAAATCATAGAAAGTGAGAGTGTCAGTCCTCTTTTACTTAAGTCGGCATTGTGCGTTTTAAATTTAATTCCGATGCAATTTCTGTGTTTCATCGTCAATAAGAAGGTCCAAGGGATACAGTAAACCTGAAGTGAAGCATCGTAATCTAAAACTGGACTCACAGGAGATGTTCAAATCATAGAAAGTGAGAGAGTCAGTCCTCTTGTACTTAAGTCGCCATTGTGATTTTGGTATTAAATTCGGATGCAATTTCAGTGTTTCATCGTCAATAAGAAGGTCCAAGGGATACAGTAAACCTGAAGTGAAGCATCGGAATCTAAAACTGGACTCACAGGAGAGGTTCAAATCATAGAAAGCGAGAGTGTCAGTCCTTTTGTACTTAAGTCGCCATTGTGCCTTTTGTACTAAATTCGGATGCAATTTCTGTGTTTCATCATCAATTAGAAGGTCCAAGGGATACAGTAAACCTGAAGTGAAGCATGGGAATCTAAAACTGGACTCACAGGAGAGGTTCAAATCATAGAATGTGAGGGTGTCAGTCCTCTTGTACTTAAGACGGCATTGTGCCTTTTGAATTTCATTTCGATGCAATTTCTGTGTTTCGTCGTCAATAAGAAGGTGCAAGGTATACAGTAAATCTGAAGTGAAGCATCGGAATCTAAAACTGGACTCACAGGGGAGGTTCAAATCGTAGAAAGTTAGAGTGTCAGTCCTCTTGTACTTAAGTCGCCATTGTGCCTTTTGTATTAAATTCTTATGCAATTTCTGTTTTCATCGTCAATAAGAAGGTCCAAGGGATACGGTAAACCTGAAGTAAAACATCGGAATCTAAAACTGGACTCACAGGAGAGGTTCAAATCATAGAAAGTTAGAGTGTCAGTCCTCTTGTACTTAAGTCGGCATTGTGCCTTTTGTATTAAATTCGGATGCAAACTCTGTGTTTCATCGTCAATAAGAAGGTCCAAGGGATACAGTAAACCTGAAGTGAAGCATCGGAATCTAAAACTGGACTCACAGGAGAGGTTCAAATCATAGATAGTTAGAATGTCAGTCCTCTGGTACTTAAGTCGGCATTGTGCCTTTTGTATTAAATTCGGATGCAATTTCTGTGTTTCATCGTCAATTAGAAGGTGTAAGATACACAGCAAAACTGAAGTGAAGCATCGGAATCAAAAACTGGTTTCACAGGAGAGTTTCAAATCATAGAAAGTGAGAGTGTCAGTCCTCTTTTACTTAAGTCGACATTGTGCCACTTGCATTAAATTCGGATGCAATTTCTGTGTTTCATCGTCAATAAGAAGGTCCAAGGGATACAGTAAACCTGAAGTGAAGCATCGGAATCTAAAACTGGACTCACAGGAGAGGTTCAAATCATAGAAAGCGAGAGTGTCTGTCCTTTTGTACTTAAGTCGCCATTGTGCCTTTTGTACTAAATTTGGATGCGATTTCTGTGTTTCATCGTCAATAAGAAGGTCCAAGGGATACAGTAAACCAGAAGTGAAGCATCGGAATCCAAAACTGGACTCACAGGTGAGGTTCAAATCATAGAAAGTTAGAGTGTCAGTCCTCTTGTACTTAAATCGGTATTGTGCCTTTTGTATTAAATTCGGATGCAAACTTTGTGTTTCATCGTCAATAAGAAGGTCCCAGGGATACAGTAAACCTGAAGTGAAGCATCGGAATCTAAAACTGGACTCACAGGAGAGGTTCAAATCATAGAAAGTTAGAGTGTCAGTCCTCTTGTACTTAAGTCGGCATTGTGCCTTTTGAATTTAATTCCGATGCAATATCTGTGTTTCATCGTCAATAAGAAGGTCCAAGGGATACAGTAAACCTGAAGTGAAGCATCGGAATCTAAAACTGGACTCACATTAGAGGTTCAAATCATAGAAAGTGAGAGTGTCAGTCCTCTTGTACTTAAGCCGCCATTGTGCCTTTTGTATCAAATTCGGATGCAATTTCTGTGTTTCATCGTAAATAAGAAGGTCCAAGTGATACAGTAAACCTGAAGTGAAGCATCGGAATCCAAAACTGGACTCACAGGAGAGGTTCCAATCACAGAAAGTTGGAGTGTCAGTCCTCTTGTACTTAAGTCGGTATTGTGCCTTTTGTATTAAATTCGGATGCAAACTCTGTGTTTCATCGTCAATAAGAAGGTCCAAGGGATACAGTAAACCTGAAGTGAAGCATCGGAATCTAAAACTGGACTCACAGGAGATGTTCAAATCATAGAAAGTGAGAGTGTCAGTCTTCTTGTACTTAAGTCGCCATTGTGATTTTTGTATTAAATTCGGATGCAGTTTCTGTGTTTCATCGTCAATAAGAAGGTCCAAGGGATACAGTAAACCTGAAGTGAAGCATCGGAATCTAAAAGTGGACTCACAGGAGAGATTCAACTCATAGAAAGTTAGAGTGTCAGTCCTCTTGTACTTAAGTCGGCATTGTACCTTTTGTATTAAATTCGGATGCAAACTCTGTGTTTCATCCTCAATTTGAAGGTCCTAGGGATACAGTAAACCTGAAGTGAAGTATAGGAATCTAAAACTGGAATCACAGGAGAGGTTCAAATCATAGAAAGTGAGAGTGTCAGTCCTCTTGTACTTGAGACGGCATTGTGCCTTTTGAATTTAATTCGGATGCATTTTCTGTGTTTCATCGTCAATAAGAAGGTGCAAGGTATACAGTAAACCTGAAGTGAAGCATTGGAATCTAAATCTGACCTCACAGGAGAGGTTCGAATCTTAGAAAGTGAGAGTGTCAGTCCTCTTGTACATAAGTCGGCATTGTGCCTTTTTAATTTAATTCCGATGCTATTTCTGTGTTTCATTGTCAATAAGAAGGTCCAAGGGATACAGTAAACCTGAAGTGAAGCATCGGAATCTAAAACTGGACTCACAGGAGTGATTCAAATCATAGAATGTGAGAGTGTCAGTCCTCTTTTACTTAAGTCGGCATTGTGCGTTTCAAATTTAATTCCGATGCTATATCTGTGTATCATCGTCAATAAGAAGATCCAAGGGATACAGTAAACCTGAAGTGAAGCATCGGAATCTAGAACTGGAATCACAGGAGATGTTCAAATCATAGAAAGTGAGAGTGTCAGTCCTCTTGTACTTAAGCCGCCATTGTGAATTTTGTATTTAATTCGGATGCAATTTCTGTGTTTCATCGTCAATAAGAAGGTCCAAGGGATACAGTAAACCTGAAGTGAAGCATCGGAATCTAAAACGGGACTCACAGGAGAGGTTCGAATCATAGAAAGTGAGAGTGTCAGTCCTCTTGTACTTACGTCGGCATTGTACCTTTTGTATTAAATTCGGATGCAAACTCTGTGTTTCATCGACAATTTGAAGGTCCAAGGGATACAGTAAACCTGAAGTGAAGCATCGGAATCTAAAACTGTACTCACAGGAGAGGTTCAAATCATAGAAAGTGAGAGTGTCAGTCCTCTTGTACTTAAGTCGGCATTGTGCTTTTTGAATTTAATTCCGATGCAATTTCTGTGTTTCATCGTCAATAAGAAGGTGCAAGGTATACAGTAAACCTGAAGTGAAGCATCGGAATCTAAAACTGGACTCACAGGATAGGTTCAAATCATAGAAAATGAGAGTGTTAGTAGTCTTCCACTTAGGTCGGCACTGTGCCTTTTGAATTTAATTCCGATGCAATTTCTGTGTTTCATCGTCAATAAGAACGTCCAAGGGATACAGAAAACCTGAAGTGAAGCATCGGAATCTGAAACTGGCCTCACAGGAGATGTTCAAATCAAAGAAAGTGAGAGTGTCAGTCGTCTTGTACTTAAGTCACCATTGTGACTTTTGTATTAATTTTGGTTGCAATTTCTGTGTTTCATCGTCAATAACAAGGTCCAAGGGATACAGTAAACCTGAAGTGAAGCATCGGAATCTAAAACTAGACTCACAGGAGAGATTCAAATCATAGAAAGTGAGAGTATCAGTCCTCTTGAACTTAAGTCGACATTGTGGCATTTGTATTAAATTCGGATGCAATTTCTGTGTTTCATCGTCAATAAGAAGGTCCAAGGGATACAGTAAACCTGAAGTGAAGCATCGGAATCTAAAACTGGACTAACAGGCGAGGTTCAAATCATAGAAAGTGAGAGTGTCAGTCCTATTTTACTTAAGTCGCCATTGTGCCTTTCGTATTAAATTCGGATGCAATTTCTGTGTTTCATCGTCAATAAGAAGGTGCAAGGTATACAGTAAACCTGAAGTGAAGCATAGGAATCTAAATCTGACCTCACAGGAGAAGTTCGAATCATGGAAAGTGAGAGTGTCAGTGCTCTTGTACTTTAGTCGGCATTGTGCCATTTGTATTAAATTCGGATGCAATTTCTGTGTTTCATCGTCAATAAGAAGGTCCAAGGGATACAGTAAACCTGAAGTGAAGCATCGGAATCTAAAACTGGACTCACAGGAGAGGTTCAAATCATAGAAAGTTAGAGTGTCAGTCCGCTTGTACTTAAGTCGGCATTGTGCCTTTTGAATTTAATTCCGATGCTTTTTCTGTCTTTATTTGTCAATAAAAAGGTCCAAGGGATACAGTAAACCTGAAGTGAAGCATCGGAATCTGAAACAGGACTCACAGGAGAGGTTCAAATCATAGAAAGTGAGAGTGTCAGTCCTCTTGTACTTAAGTCGACATTGTGCCATTTGTATTAAATTCGGATGCAATTTCTGTGTTTCATCGCCAATAAGAAGGTCCAAGGGATACAGTAAACCTGAAGTGAAGCATCGGAATCTAAAACTGGACTCACAGGAGATGTTCAAATCATAGAAAGTGAGAGTGTCAGTCCTCTTGTACTTAAGTCGCCATTGTGATTTTTGTATTAAACTCGGATGCAATTTCTGTGTTTCATCGTCAATAAGAAGGTCCAAAAGATACAGTAAACCTGAAGTGAGGCATCGGAATCTAAAACTCGACTCACTGGAGAGGTTCAAATCATAGAAAGTTAGAGTGTCAGTCCTCCTGTACGTAAGTCGGCATTGTACCTTTTGTATTAAATTCGGATGCAAACTCTGTGATTCATCGTCAATTAGAAGGTCCAAGGGATACAGTAAACCTGAAGGAAGCATCGGAATCTAAAACTGGACTCACAGGAGAGGTTCAAATCAGAGTAAGTGAGAGTGTCAGTCCTCTTGTACTTAAGTCGGAATTGTGCATTTCGAATTTAATTCCGATGCAATTTCTGTGTTCCATCGTCAATAAGAAGGTGCAAGGTATACAGTAAACCTGAAGTGAAGCATCGGAATCTAAATCTGACCTCACAGGAGAAGTTCGAATCATGGAAAGTGAGAGTGTCAGTGCTCTTGTACTTAAGTCGGCATTGTGCCATTTGTATTAAATTCGGATGCAATTTCTGTGTTTCATCGTCAATAAGAAGGTCCAAGGGATACAGTAAACCTGAAGTAAAGCATCGGAATCTAAAACTGGACTCACAGGAGAGGTTCAAATCATAGAAAATGAGAGTGTCAGTCCTCTTGTACATAAGTCGCCATTGTGCCTTTTGTATTAAATTCGGATGCAATTTCTGTGTTTCATCGACAATAAGAAGGTCCAACGGATACAGTAAACCTGAAGTGAAGCATCGGAATCCAAAACTGGACTCACAGGAGAGGTTCAAATCATAGAAAGTTTGAGTGTCAGTCCTCTTGTACTTAAGTCGGCATTGTGCCTTTTGTATTAAATTCGGATGCAAACTCTGTGTTTCGTCGTCAATAAGAAGGTCCAAGGGATACAGTAAACCTGAAGTGAAGCATCGGAAACTAAAACTGGACTCACAGGAGAGGTTCAAATCATAGAAAGTGAGAGTGTCAGTCCTCTTGTACTTAAGACGGCATTGTGCCTTTTGAATTTAATTCCGATGCAATTTCTGTGTTTCATCGTCAATAAGAAGGTGCAAGGTATACAGTAAACCTGAAGTGAAGCATCGGAATCTAAATCTGACCTCACAGGAGAGGTTCGAATCGTAGAAAGTGAGAGTGTCCGTCCTCTTGTACTTAAGTCGCAATTGTGCCATTTGTATTGAATTCGGATGCTATTTCTGTCTTTCGTCGTCAATAAGAAGGTCCGAAGGAAACAGTAAACCTGAAGTGAAGCATCGGAATCTAAAACTGGACTCACAGGGGAGGTTCAAATCATAGAAAGTGAGAGTGTCAGTCCTCTAGTACTTAAGTCGCCATTGTGCCTTTTTTTTAAATTCGGATGCAATTTCTGTTTTCATCGTCAATAAGAAGGTCCAAGGTATACAGTAAACCTGAAGTGAAGCATCGGAATCTAAATCTGACCTCACAGGAGAGGTTCAAATCATAGAAAGTAAGAGTGTCAGTCCTCTTGTACTTAAGTCGCCATTGTGATTTTTGTATTCAATTCGGATGCAATTTCTGTGTTTCATCGTCAATAAGAAGGTCCAAGGGTTACAGTAAACCTGAAGTGAGGCATCGGAATCTAAAACTGGATTCACTGGAGAGGTTCAAATCAGAGAAAGTTAGAGTGTCAGTCCTCTTGTACTTAAGTCGGCATTGTACCTTTTGTATTAAATTCGGATGCAAACTCTGTGTTTCATCGTCAATTAGAAGGTCCAAGGGATACAAGAAACCTGAAGTGAAGCATCGGAATCTAAAACTGGACTCACAGGAGAGGTTCAAATCAGAGAAAGTGAGAGTGTCACTCCTCTTATACTTAAGTCGGAATTGTGCCTTTTGAATTTAATTCCGATGCAATTTCTGTGTTTCATCGTCAATAAGAAGGTGCAAGGTATACAGTACACCGGAAGTGAAGCATCGGAATCTAAATCTGACCTCACAGGAGAAGTTCGAATCATGGAAAGTGAGAGTGTCAGTGCTCTTGTATTTAAGTCGGCATTGTGCCGTTTGTATTAAATTCGGATGCAATTTCTGTGTTTCATCGTCAATAAGAAGGTCCAAGGGATACAGTAAACCTGAAGTGAATAATCGGAATCTCAAACTGGACTCACAGGAGAGGTTCAAATCATAGAAAGTGAGAGTGTCAGTCCTCTTGTACTTAAGTCGGCATTGTGCCTTTTGAATTTAATTCCGATGCTTTTTCTGTGTTTCATTGTCAATAAGAAGGTCCAAGGGATATAGTAAATCTGAAGTGTAGCATCGGAATGTAAAACTGTACTCACAGGAGAGGTTCAAATCATAGAAATTTAGAATGTCAGTCCTCTTGCACTTAAGTCGGCATTGTGCCTTGTGTATTAAATTCGGATGCAATTTATGTGTTTCATCGTCAATAAGAAGGTGCAAGGTATACGGTAAACCTGAAGTGAAGCATCGGAATCTAAAACTGGACTCACAGGAGAGGTTCAAATCATAGAAAGTGAGAGTGTCAGTCCTCTTGTACTTAAGTCGACATTGTGCGATTTGTAATAAATTCGGATGCAATTTCTGTGTTTCATCGTCAATAAGAAGGTCCAAAAGATACAGTAAACCTGAAGTGAAGCATCGGAATCTAAAACTGGACTCACAGGAGAGGTTCAAATCATAGAAAGTGAGAGTGTCAGTCCTCTTGTACTTAAGTCGCCATTGTGCCTTTTGTATTAAATTCGGATGCAATTTCTGTGTTTCATCGTCAATAAGATGGTCCAAGGGATACAGTAAACCTGAAGTGAAGCATCGGAATCCAACACTGGACTCACAGGAGAGGTTCAAATCATAGTAAGTTAGAGTGTCAGTCCTCTTGTACTTAAGTCGCCATTGTGCCTTTTGTATTAAATTCGGATGCAATTTCTGTGTTTCATCGTCAATAAGATGGTCCAAGGGATACAGTAAACCTGAAGTGAAGCATCGGAATCCAAAACTGGACTCACAGGAGAGGTTGAAATCATAGAAAGTTAGAGTGTCAGTCCTCTTGTACTTAAATCGGCATTGTGCCTTTTGTATTAAATTCGGATGCAAACTCTGTGTTTCGTCGTCAATAAGAAGGTCAAGGGATACAGTAAACCTGAAGTGAAGCATCGGAATCTAAAACTGGACTCACAGGAGAGGTTCAAATCATAGAAAGTGAGAGTGTCAGTCCTGTTGTACTTAAGTCGGAATTGTGCCTTTTGAATTTAATTCCGATGCAATTTCTGTGTTTCATCGTCAATAAGAAGGTCCAAGGGATCCAGTGAACCTGAAGTGAAGGATCGGAATCCAAATGTGGACTCACAGGAGAGGTGCAAATCATAGAAAGTGAGAGTGTCAGTCCTCTTTTGCTTAAGTCGGCATTGTGCGTTTTGAATTTAATTCCGATGCAATTTGTGTGTTTCATCGTCAATAAGAAGGTCCAAGGGATACAGTAAACCAGAAGTGACGCATCGGAATCTAAAACTGGACTCACAGGAGATGTTCAAATCATAGAAAGTGAGAGAGTCAGTCCTCTTGTACTTAAGTCGCCATTGTGATTTTGGTATTAAATTCGAATGCAATTTCTGTTTTCATTGTCAATAAGAATGTCCAAGGGATACAGTAATCCTGTAGTAAAGCATCGGAATCTAAAACTGGCCTCACAGGAGAGATTCAAACCATAGAAAGTGAGAGTGTCAGTCCTCTTGTACTTAAGTCGGCATTGTGCCATTTGTATTAAATTCGGATGCAATTTCTGTGTTTCATCATCAATAAGAAGGTCCAAGGGATACAGGAAACCTGAGGTGAAGCATCGGAATCTAAAACTGGACTCACAGGAGAGGTTCAAATCATAGAAAGTGAGAGTGTCAGTCCTCTTGTACTTAAGTCACCATTGTGACATTTATATTAATTTCGGATGCAATTTCTGTGTTTCATCGTCAATAAGAAGGTCCAAGGGATACAGTTAACCTGAAGTGAAGCATCGGAATCTAAAACTGGACTTACAGGAGATGTACAAAGCATAGAAAGTGAGATTGTCGGTCCTCTTGTACTAAAGGGGCCATTGTGATTTTTGTATTAAATTAGGATGCAATGTCTGTGTTTCATCGTCAATAAGAAGGTCCAAGGTATACAGTAAACCTGAAGTGAAGCATCGGAATCTAAAACTGGACTCACAGGAGAGGTGCAAATCATAGAAAGTTAGAGTGTCAGTCCTCTTGTACTTAAGTCAGCATAGTGCGTTTTGTATTAAATTCGAATGCAATTTCTGTGTTTCATCGTCAATCAGAAGGTCCAAGGGATACAGTAAACCTGAAGTGAAGCATCGGAATGTAAAACTGGACTCAGAGGAGAGGTTCAAATCATAGAAAGTGAGAGTGTCAGTCCTCTTGTACTTAAGTCGGCATTGTGTCTTTTGTATTAAATTCGGATGCAAACTCTATGTTTCATCGTCAATAAGAAGGTCCAAGGGATACAGTAATCTGAAGTGAAGCATCAGAATCTAAAACTGGACTCATAGGAGAGGTTCAAATCATAGAAAGTTAGAGTGTCAGTCCTCTTGTACTTAAGTCGGCATTGTGCCTTTTGAATTTAATTCCGATGCTATTTCTGTGTTTCATTGTCAATAAGAAGGTCCAAGGGATACAGTAAACCTGAAGTGAAGCATCGGAATCTAAAACTGGACTCACAGGAGAGGTTCAAATCATAGAAAGAGAGAGTGTCAGTCCTCTTTTACTTAAGTCGGCATTGTGCGCTTTAAATTTACTTCCGATGCAATATCTGTGTTTCATCGTCAATACGAAGGTCCAAGGGATACAGTAAACCGGAAGTGAAGCATCGGAATCTAAAACTGGACTCACAGGAGACGTTCAAATCATTGAAAGTCAGATTGTCGGTCCTCTTGTACTATAGTGGCCTTTGTGATTTTTGTATTAAATTCGGATGCAATTTCTGTGTTTCATCGTCAATAAGAAGGTCCAAGGGATACAGTAAACCTGAAGTGAAGCATCGGAATCTAAAACTGGACTCACAGCAGATGTGCAAATCATAGAAAGTTAGAGTGTCAGTCCTCTTGTACTTAAGTCGGCATTGTACCTTTTGTATTAAATTCGGATGCAAACTCTGTGTTTCATCGTCAATTAGAAGGTCCAAGGGATACAGGAAACCTGAAGTGAAGCATCTGAATGTAAAACTGGACTCACAGGAGAGGTTCAAATCATAGAAAGTGAGAGTGTCAGTCCTTTTGTACTTAAGACGGCATTGTGCCTTTTGAATTTAATTCCGATGCAATTTCTGTGTTTCATCGTCAATAAGAAGGTGCAAGGTATACAGTAAACGTGAAGTGAAGCATCGGAATCTAAATCTGACCTCACAGGAGAGGTTCGAATCATAGAAAGTGAGAATGTCAGTCATCTTGTACTTAAGTCGCAATTGTGCCATTTGTATTGAATTCGGATGCAATTTCTGTGTTTCGTCGTCAATAAGAAGGTCCAAGGGATACAGTAAACCTGAAGTGTAGCATCGGAATCTAAAACTGGACTCACAGGGGAGGTTCAAATCATAGAAAGTGAGAGTGTCAGTCCTCTTGTACTTAAGTCGCCATTGTGCCTTTTGTATTAAATTCGGATGCAATTTCTGTTTTCATCGTCAATAAAAAGGTCCAAGGGATACAGTAAACCTGAAGTAAAGCATCAGAATCTAAAACTGGACTCACAGGAGAGGTTCAAATCATAAAAAGTTAGAGTAGCAGTCCTCTTGTACTTAAGTCGGCATTGTGCCTTTTGAATTTAATTCCGATGCTATTTCTGTGTTTCATTGTCAATAAGAAGGTCCAAGGGATACAGTAAACCTGAAGTGAAGCATCGGAACCTAAAACTGGACTCACAGGAGAGATTCAAATCATAGAAAGTGAGAGTGTCAGTCCTCTTGTACTTAAGTCAGCATTGTGCCTTTTGTATTAAATTCGAATGCAATTTCTGTGTTTCATCGTCAATCAGAAGGTCCAAGGGATACAGTAAACCTGAAGTAAAGCATCGGAATCTAAAACTGCACTCACAGGAGAGGTCCAAATCATAGAAAGTTAGAGTGTCAGTCCTCTTGTACTTAAGTCGGCATTGTGCCTTTTGTATTAATCTCGGATGCAAACTCTGTGTTTCATCGTCAATAAGAAGGTCCAAGGGATACAGTAATCCTGAAGTGAAGCATCGGAATCTAAAACTGGACTCACAGGAGAGGTTCGAATCATAGAAAGTTAGAGTGTCAGTCCTCTTGTACTTAAGTCGGCATTGTGCCTTTCCAATTTAATTCCGATGCTATTTCCGTGTTTCATTGTCAATAAGAAGGTCCAAGGGATACAGTAAACCTGAAGTGAAGCATCGGAATCTAAAACTGGACTCACAGGAGAGGTTCAAATCATAGAAAGTGAGAGTGTCAGTCCTCTTTTGCTTAAGTCGGCATTGTGCGTTTTGAATTTAATTCCGATGCAATTTGTGTGTTTCATCGTCAATAAGAAGGTCCAAGGGATACAGTAACCCTGAAGTGAAGCATCGGAATCTAAAACTGGACTCACAGGAGATGTTCAAATTACTGAAAGTAAGAGAGTCAGTATTCTTGTACTTAAGTCGCCATTGTGATTTTGGTATTAAATTCGAATGCAATTTCTGTGTTTCATCGTCAATAGGAAGGTCCAAGGGATACAGTAAACCTGAAGTGAAGCATCGGAATCTAAAACTGGACTCACAGAAGAGGTTCAAATTATAGAAAGTTAGAGTGTCAGTCCTACAGTACTTAAGTCGCCATTGTGATTTTGTATTAAATTCGGATGCAATTTCTGTGTTTCATCGTCAATAAGAAGGTCCAAGGGATACAGTAAACCTGAAGTGAAGCATCGGAATCAAAAACTGGACTCACAGGAGAGGTTCAAATCATAGAAAGTTAGAGTGTCAGTCCTTTTGTACTTAAGTCTGCATTGTGCCTTTTGTATTAAATTCGGATGCAAACTCTGTGTTTCGTCGTCAATAAGAAGGTCCAAGGGATACAGTAAATCTCAAGTGAAGCATCGGAATCTGAAACTGGACTCACAGGAGATGTTCAAATCATAGAAAATGAGAGTGTCAGTCCTCTTGTACTTAAGTCGCCATTGAGATTTTTGTATTAAATTCGGATGCAATTTCTGTGTTTCATCGTCAATAAGAAGGTCCAAGGGATACAGTAAACCTGACGTGAGGCATCGGAATCTAAAACTGGACTCACTGGAGAGGTTCTAATCATAGAAAGTTAGAGTGTCAGTCCTCTTGTACGTAAGTCGGCATTGTACCTTTTGTATTAAATTCGGATGCAAACTCTGTGTTTCATCGTCAATTAGAAGGTCCAAGGGATACAGTAAACCTGAAGTGAAGCATCCGAATCTAAAACTGGACTCACAGGAGAGGTTCAAATCGTAGAAAGTTAGTGTGTCAGTTCTCCTGTACTTAAGTCGGCATTGTGCCTTTTGAATTTAATTCCGATGCTTTTTCTGTTTTTCATTGTCAATAAGAAGGTCCAAGGGATATAGTAAATCTGAAGTGTAGCATCGGAATGTAAAACTGTACTCACAGGAGAGGTTGAAATCATAGAAAGTTAGAATGTCAGTCCTCTTGCACTTAAGTCGGCATTGTGCCTTGTGTATTAAATTCGGATGCAATTTATGTGTTTCATCGTCAATAAGAAGGTGCAAGGTATACGGTAAACCTGAAGTGAAGCATCGGAATCTAAAACTGGACTCACAGGAGAGATTCAAATCATAGAAAGTGAGAGTGTCAGTCCTCTTGTACTTAAGTCGGCATTGTGCCATTTGTATTAAATTCGGATGCAATTTCTGTGTTTCGTCGTCAATAAGAAGGTCAAGGGATACAGTAAACCTGAAGTGAAGCATCGGAATCTAAAACTGGACTCACAGGAGAGGTTCAAATCATAGAAAGTGAGAGTGTCAGTCCTCTTGTACTTAAGTCGGCATTGTGCCACTTGTATTAAATTCGGTTGCAATATCTGTGTTTCATCGTCAATAAGAAGGTCTAAGGGATACAGTAAGCCTGAAGTGAGGCATCGGAATCTTAAACTGGAGTCACAGGAGAGGTTCCAATCATAGAAATTTAGAGTGTCAGTCCTCTTGTACTTAAGTCGGCATTGTGCCTTTTGAATTTCTTTCCGATGCAATTTCTGTGTTTCATCGTCAATAAGGAGGTGCAAGGTATACAGTAAACCTGAAGTGAAGCATCGGAATCTAAAACTGGACTCACAGGAGAGGTTCAAATCATAGAAAGTGAGAGTGTCAGTCCTCTTGTACTTAAGCCGGCATTGTGCCATTTGTATTAAATTCGGATGCAATTTCTGTGTTTCATCGGCAATAAGAAGGTCTAAGGGATACAGTAAACCTGAAGTGAAGCATCGGAATCTAAAATTGGACCCACAGGAGAGATTCAAATCATAGAAAGTTAGAGTGTCACTCCGCTTGTTCTTAAGTCGGTATTGTGCCTTTTGCATTAAATTCGGATGCAATTTCTGTGTTTCATCGTCAATAAGAAGGTCCAAGGGATACAGTAAACCTGAAGTGAAGCATCGGAACCTAAAACTGGACTCACAGGAGAGATTCAAATCATAGAAAGTGAGAGTGTCAGTCCTCTTGTACTTAAGTCAGCATTGTGCCTTTTGTATTAAATTCGAATGCAATTTCTGTGTTTCATCGTCAATCAGAAGGTCCAAGGGATACAGTAAACCTGAAGTAAAGCATCGGAATCTAAAACTGCACTCACAGGAGAGGTCCAAATCATAGAAAGTTAGAGTGTCAGTCCTCTTGTACTTAAGTCGGCATTGTGCCTTTTGTATTAATCTCGGATGCAAACTCTGTGTTTCATCGTCAATAAGAAGGTCCAAGGGATACAGTAATCCTGAAGTGAAGCATCGGAATCTAAAACTGGACTCACAGGAGAGGTTCGAATCATAGAAAGTTAGAGTGTCAGTCCTCTTGTACTTAAGTCGGCATTGTGCCTTTCCAATTTAATTCCGATGCTATTTCCGTGTTTCATTGTCAATAAGAAGGTCCAAGGGATACAGTAAACCTGAAGTGAAGCATCGGAATCTAAAACTGGACTCACAGGAGAGGTTCAAATCATAGAAAGTGAGAGTGTCAGTCCTCTTTTGCTTAAGTCGGCATTGTGCGTTTTGAATTTAATTCCGATGCAATTTGTGTGTTTCATCGTCAATAAGAAGGTCCAAGGGATACAGTAACCCTGAAGTGAAGCATCGGAATCTAAAACTGGACTCACAGGAGATGTTCAAATTACTGAAAGTAAGAGAGTCAGTATTCTTGTACTTAAGTCGCCATTGTGATTTTGGTATTAAATTCGAATGCAATTTCTGTGTTTCATCGTCAATAGGAAGGTCCAAGGGATACAGTAAACCTGAAGTGAAGCATCGGAATCTAAAACTGGACTCACAGAAGAGGTTCAAATTATAGAAAGTTAGAGTGTCAGTCCTACAGTACTTAAGTCGCCATTGTGATTTTGTATTAAATTCGGATGCAATTTCTGTGTTTCATCGTCAATAAGAAGGTCCAAGGGATACAGTAAACCTGAAGTGAAGCATCGGAATCAAAAACTGGACTCACAGGAGAGGTTCAAATCATAGAAAGTTAGAGTGTCAGTCCTTTTGTACTTAAGTCTGCATTGTGCCTTTTGTATTAAATTCGGATGCAAACTCTGTGTTTCGTCGTCAATAAGAAGGTCCAAGGGATACAGTAAATCTCAAGTGAAGCATCGGAATCTGAAACTGGACTCACAGGAGATGTTCAAATCATAGAAAATGAGAGTGTCAGTCCTCTTGTACTTAAGTCGCCATTGAGATTTTTGTATTAAATTCGGATGCAATTTCTGTGTTTCATCGTCAATAAGAAGGTCCAAGGGATACAGTAAACCTGACGTGAGGCATCGGAATCTAAAACTGGACTCACTGGAGAGGTTCTAATCATAGAAAGTTAGAGTGTCAGTCCTCTTGTACGTAAGTCGGCATTGTACCTTTTGTATTAAATTCGGATGCAAACTCTGTGTTTCATCGTCAATTAGAAGGTCCAAGGGATACAGTAAACCTGAAGTGAAGCATCCGAATCTAAAACTGGACTCACAGGAGAGGTTCAAATCGTAGAAAGTTAGTGTGTCAGTTCTCCTGTACTTAAGTCGGCATTGTGCCTTTTGAATTTAATTCCGATGCTTTTTCTGTGTTTCATTGTCAATAAGAAGGTCCAAGGGATATAGTAAATCTGAAGTGTAGCATCGGAATGTAAAACTGTACTCACAGGAGAGGTTCAAATCATAGAAAGTTAGAATGTCAGTCCTCTTGCACTTAAGTCGGCATTGTGCCTTGTGTATTAAATTCGGATGCAATTTATGTGTTTCATCGTCAATAAGAAGGTGCAAGGTATACGGTAAACCTGAAGTGAAGCATCGGAATCTAAAACTGGACTCACAGGAGAGATTCAAATCATAGAAAGTGAGAGTGTCAGTCCTCTTGTACTTAAGTCGGCATTGTGCCATTTGTATTAAATTCGGATGCAATTTCTGTGTTTCGTCGTCAATAAGAAGGTCAAGGGATACAGTAAACCTGAAGTGAAGCATCGGAATCTAAAACTGGACTCACAGGAGAGGTTGAAATCATAGAAAGTGAGAGTGTCAGTCCTCTTGTACTTAAGTCGGCATTGTGCCACTTGTATTAAATTCGGTTGCAATATCTGTGTTTCATCGTCAATAAGAAGGTCTAAGGGATACAGTAAGCCTGAAGTGAGGCATCGGAATCTTAAACTGGAGTCACAGGAGAGGTTCCAATCATAGAAATTTAGAGTGTCAGTCCTCTTGTACTTAAGTCGGCATTGTGCCTTTTGAATTTCTTTCCGATGCAATTTCTGTGTTTCATCGTCAATAAGGAGGTGCAAGGTATACAGTAAACCTGAAGTGAAGCATCGGAATCTAAAACTGGACTCACAGGAGAGGTTCAAATCATAGAAAGTGAGAGTGTCAGTCCTCTTGTACTTAAGCCGGCATTGTGCCATTTGTATTAAATTCGGATGCAATTTCTGTGTTTCATCGGCAATAAGAAGGTCTAAGGGATACAGTAAACCTGAAGTGAAGCATCGGAATCTAAAATTGGACCCACAGGAGAGATTCAAATCATAGAAAGTTAGAGTGTCACTCCGCTTGTTCTTAAGTCGGTATTGTGCCTTTTGCATTAAATTCGGATGCAATTTCTGTGTTTCATCGTCAATAAGAAGGTCCACGGGATACAGAAAACCTTATGTGATGCATCGGAATCTAAAACTGGACTCACAGGACAGGTTCAAAACATAGAATATTAGAGTGTCAGTCCTCTTTTACTTAAGACGGCATCGTGCATTTTGTATTAAATTCGAATGCCATTTCTGTGTTTTTCTTCGTCAATAAGAAGGTCCAAGGGATACAGTAAACCTGAAGTGAAGCATCGGAATCTAAAACTGGCCTCACAGGAGAGGTTCAAATCATAGAAAGTGAGAGTGTCAGTCATCTTGTAATTAAGTCGGCATTGTGCCTTTTGAATTTAATTCCGATGCAATTTCTGTGTTTCATCGACAATAAGAGGGTGGAAGGTATACTGTAAACCTGAAGTGAAGCATCGGAATCTACAACTGGACTCAAAGGAGATGTTCAAATTATAGAAAGTGAGAGTGTCAGTCCTCTTTCAGTTAAGTTGGCATTGTGCCTTTTCAATTTAATTGCGATTCAATTTCTGTGTTTCATCGTGAATTAGAAGGCCCAAGGGATACAGTAAACCTGAAGTGAAGCATCGGAATCTAAAACTGGACTCACAGGAGAGGTTCAAATCATAGAAAGTGAGAGTGTCAGTCCTCTTGTACTTAAGTCGGCATTGTGATATTTGTATTAATTCCGGATGCAATTTCTGTGTTTCATCGTCAATAAGTAGGTCCAAGGGATACAGTAAACCTGAAGTGAAGCTTCGGAATACAAAACTGGACTCACAGGAGAGGTTCAAATCATATAAAAGTGAGAGTTTCAGTCCTCTTGTACTTAAGTCGGCATTGTCCCGTTTGTATTTAATTCGGATGCAATTTCTGTGTTTCATCGTCAATAAGAAGGTGCTAGGTGTACAGTAAACCTGAAGTGAAGCATCGGAATCTAAAACTGGACTCACAGGAGAGGTTCAAATCATAGAAAGTGAGAGTGTCAGTCCTCTTGTTCTTAAGTTGGCATTGTGCCTTTTGTATTAAATTCGGATGCAATTTCTGTGTTTCATCGTCAATAAGAAGGTCCAAGGAATGCAGTAAACCTGAAGTGAAGCATCAGAATCTAAAACTGGACTCACAGGAGAGGTTCAAATCATAGAGAGTTAGAGTGTCACTCCTCATGTACTTAAGTCGGTATTGTCCCTTTTGTATTAAATTCGGATGCAATTTCTGTGTTTCATCGTCAATAAAAAGGTCCAAGGGATACAGTAAACCTGAAGTGAAGCATCGGAATCTGAAACTGAACTCACAGGAGAGGTTCAAATCATTGATAGTTAGAGTGTCAGTCCTCTTGTACTTAAGTCGGCGAGGTGCCTTTTGAATTTAATTCCGATGCAACTTCTGTGTTTCATCGTCAATAAGAAGGTCCAAGGTATACAGTAAACCTGAAGTGAAGCATCGGAATCTAAAACTGGACTCACAGGAGAGGTTCACATCATAGAAAGTTTGAGAGTCAGTCCTCATGTACTTAAGTCATCATTGTGCCATTTGAATTTAATTCCGATGCAATTTCTGTGTTTCATCCTCAATAAGAAGGTCCAAGGGATACAGTAAACCTGAAGTGAAGCATCGGAATCTAAAACTGGACTCACAGGAGAGGTTCAAATCATAGAAAGTTAGAGTGTCAGTCCTCTTGCACTTAAGTCGGCATTGTGCCTTTTGTATTAAATTCGGATGCAAACCCTGTGTTTCATCGTCAATAAGAAGGTCCAAGGGATACAGTAAACCTGAAGAGAATCATCGGAATCTAAAACTGGACTCACAGGACAGGTCCAAATCATAGAAATTTAGAGTGGTAGTCCTCTTGTATTTAAGTCGGCATTGTGCCTTTTGTAATAAATTCGGATGCAAACTCTGTGTTTCATCGTCAATAAGAAGGTCCAAGGAATACAGTAAACCTGAAGTGAAGCATCGGATTCGAAAACTGGACTCACAGGAGAGGTTCACATCATAGAAAGTTTGAGAGTCAGTCCTCATGTACTTAAGTCATCATTGTGCCTTTTGAATTTAATTCCGATGCAATTTCTGTGTTTCATCGTCAATAAGAAGGTCCAAGGGATACAGCAAACCTCAAGTAAAGCATCGGAATCTAAAATTGGACTCGTAGGAGAGGTTCAAATCATAGAAGTTGAGAGTGTCGGTCCTCTTGTACTTAAGTCGGCATTGTGCCATTTGTATTAAATTCGGATGCAATTTCTGTGTTTCATCCTCAATAAGAAGGTCCAAGGGATACAGTAAACCTGAAGTGAAGCATCGGAATCTAAAACTGGACTCACAGGAGAGGTTCAAACCATAGAAAGTTAGTGTGTCACTCCTCTTGTACTTAAGTCGTTATTGTACCATTTGTATTAAATACGGATGCAAGTTCTGTGTTTTTTCGTCAATAAGAAGGTCCAAGGGTTACAGTAAACCTGAAGTGAAGCATCCGAATCTAATACTGACCTCACAGGAGAGGTTCGAATCATAGAAAGTGAGAGAGTCACTCCTCTTGTACTTAAGTCGGCATTGTGCCATTTGTATTAAATTCGGATGGAATTTCTGTGTCTCATCGTCAATAAGAAGGTCCAAGGGATACAGTAAACCTGAAGTGAAGCATCGGAATCTAAAACTGGACTCACAGGAGAGGTTCAAATCATAGAAAGTTAGAGTGTCAGTCCTCTTGCACTTAAGTCGGCATTGTGCCTTTTGTATTAAATTCGGATGCAAACCCTGTGTTTCATCGTCAATAAGAAGGTCCAAGGGATACAGTAAACCTGAAGAGAATCATCGGAATCTAAAACTGGACTTACAGGAGAGGTTCAAATCATAGAAAGTTAGAGTGTCAGTCCTCTTGTACTTAAGTCGGCGTGGTCCTGTTTTAATTTAATTCCCATGCAACTTCTGTGTTTCATCGTCAATAAGAAGGTGCAAGGTATACAGTAAACCTGAAGTGAAGCATCGGAATGTAAAACTGGACTCACAGGAGAGGTTCAAATCATAGAAAGTGAGAGTGTCACTCCTCTTGTACTTAAGTCGATATTGTGCCTTTTGGATTAAATTCGGATGCAATTTCTGTGTTTCATCGTCAATAAAAAGGTCCAAGGGATACAGTAAACCTGAAGTGAAGCATCGGAATCCAAAACTGGACTCACAGGAGAGCTTCAAGTCATAGAAAGGTAGAGTGTCAGTCCTCTTGTACTTATGTCGGCGTGGTGCCTTTTGAATTTAATTCCGATGCAACTTCTGTGTTTCATCGTCTATAAGAAGGTGCAAGGTATACAGTAAACCTGAAGTGAAGCATCGGAATCTGAAACTGAACTCACAGGAGAGGTTCAAATCATTGATAGTTAGAGTGTCAGTCCTCTTGTACTTAAGTCGGCGAGGTGCCTTTTGAATTTAATTCCGATGCAACTTCTGTGTTTCATCGTCAATAAGAAGGTCCAAGGAATGCAGTAAACCTGAAGTGAAGCATCAGAATCTAAAACTGGACTCACAGGAGAGGTTCAAATCATAGAGAGTTAGAGTGTCACTCCTCATGTACTTAAGTCGGTATTGTCTCTTTTGTATTAAATTCGGATGCAATTTCTGTGTTTCATCGTCAATAAAAAGGTCCAAGGGATACAGTAAACCTGAAGTGAAGCATCGGAATCTGAAACTGAACTCACAGGAGAGGTTCAAATCATTGATAGTTAGAGTGTCAGTCCTCTTGTACTTAAGTCGGCGAGGTGCCTTTTGAATTTAATTCCGATGCAACTTCTGTGTTTCATCGTCAATAAGAAGGTCCAAGGTATACAGTAAACCTGAAGTGAAGCATCGGAATCTAAAACTGGACTCACAGGAGAGGTTCAAATCATAGAAAGTGAGAGTGTCAGTCCTCTAGTACTTAAGTCGCCATTGTGCCTTTTGTATTAAATTCGGATGCAATTTCTGTGTTTCATCGTCAATAAGTAGGTCCAAGGGATACTGTAAACCTGAAGTGAAGCATCGGAATCTAAAAGTGGACTCACAGGACAGGTCCAAATCATAGAAATTTAGAGTGGTAGTCCTCTTGTACTTAAGTCGGCATTGTGCCTTTTGTAATAAATTCGGATGCAAACTCTGTGTTTCATCGTCAATAAGAAGGTCCAAGGGATACAGTAAACCTGAAGTGAAGCATCGGAATCGAAAACTGGACTCACAGGAGAGGTTCACATCATAGAAAGTTTGAGAGTCAGTCCTCATGTACTTAAGTCATCATTGTGCCTTTTGAATTTAATTCCGATGCAATTTCTGTGTTTCATCGTCAATAAGAAGGTCCAAGGGATACAGCAAACCTCAAGTAAAGCATCGGAATCTAAAATTGGACTCGTAGGAGAGGTTCAAATCATAGAAGTTGAGAGTGTCGGTCCTCTTGTACTTAAGTCGGCATTGTGCCATTTGTATTAAATTCGGATGCAATTTCTGTGTTTCATCCTCAATAAGAAGGTCCAAGGGATACAGTAAACCTGAAGTGAAGCATCGGAATCTAAAACTGGACTCACAGGAGAGGTTCAAACCATAGAAAGTTAGTGTGTCACTCCTCTTGTACTTAAGTCGTTATTGTACCATTTGTATTAAATACGGATGCAAGTTCTGTGTTTTTTCGTCAATAAGAAGGTCCAAGGGTTACAGTAAACCTGAAGTGAAGCATCCGAATCTAATACTGACCTCACAGGAGAGGTTCGAATCATAGAAAGTGAGAGAGTCACTCCTCTTGTACTTAAGTCGGCATTGTGCCATTTGTATTAAATTCGGATGGAATTTCTGTGTCTCATCGTCAATAAGAAGGTCCAAGGGATACAGTAAACCTGAAGTGAAGCATCGGAATCTAAAACTGGACTCACAGGAGAGGTTCAAATCATAGAAAGTTAGAGTGTCAGTCCTCTTGCACTTAAGTCGGCATTGTGCCTTTTGTATTAAATTCGGATGCAAACCCTGTGTTTCATCGTCAATAAGAAGGTCCAAGGGATACAGTAAACCTGAAGAGAATCATCGGAATCTAAAACTGGACTTACAGGAGAGGTTTAAATCATAGAAAGTTAGAGTGTCAGTCCTCTTGTACTTAAGTCGGCGTGGTCCTGTTTTAATTTAATTCCCATGCAACTTCTGTGTTTCATCGTCAATAAGAAGGTGCAAGGTATACAGTAAACCTGAAGTGAAGCATCGGAATGTAAAACTGGACTCACAGGAGAGGTTCAAATCATAGAAAGTGAGAGTGTCACTCCTCTTGTACTTAAGTCGATATTGTGCCTTTTGGATTAAATTCGGATGCAATTTCTGTGTTTCATCGTCAATAAAAAGGTCCAAGGGATACAGTAAACCTGAAGTGAAGCATCGGAATCCAAAACTGGACTCACAGGAGAGCTTCAAGTCATAGAAAGGTAGAGTGTCAGTCCTCTTGTACTTATGTCGGCGTGGTGCCTTTTGAATTTAATTCCGATGCAACTTCTGTGTTTCATCGTCTATAAGAAGGTGCAAGGTATACAGTAAACCTGAAGTGAAGCATCGGAATCTGAACCTGGACTCACAGGAGAGGTTCAAATCACAGAAAGTGAGAGTATCAGTCCTCTTGTACTTAAGTGGGTATTGTGCCTTTTGTATTAAATCCGGATGCAATTTCTGTGTTTCATCGTCAATAAGAAGGTCCAAAGGATACAGTAAACCTGAAGTGAGGAATCGGAATCTAAAACTGGACTCACAGGAGAGGTTCAAATCATAGAATGTGAGAGTGTCAGTCCTCTTGTACTTAAGTCGGCATTGTGCCATTTGTATTAAATTCGGAGGCAATTCCTGTGATTCATAGTCAATAAGAAGGTCCAAGGGATACAGTAAACCTGAAGTGAAACATCGGAATCTAAAACTGGACTCACAGGAGAGGTTCAAATCATAGAAAGTTAGAGTGTCACTCCTCTTGTATTTAAGTCGCTATTGTGCCACTTGTATTAGATACGCATGCAATTTCTGTGTTTTTTCGTCAATAAGAAGGTCCAAGGGATACAGTAAACCTGAAGTGAAGCATCGGAACCTAAAACTGGAATCACAGGAGAGGTTCAAATCATAGAAAGTTTGAGTGTCAGTCCTCTTGTACTTATGTCGGCTTTGTGCCTTTTGAATTTAATTCCGATGCAATGTCTGTGTTTCATCGTCAATAAGACGGTCCAAGGGATACAGTAAGCCTCAAGCGACGCATCGGAATCTAAAACTGGACTCACAGGAGAGGTTCAAATCATAGAGAGTGAGAGTGTCAGTCCTCTTTTACTTAAGTCGGCATTGTGCCTTTTGAATTTAATCCCGGTGCAATTTCTGTGTTTCATCGTCAATAAGAAGGTCCAAGGGATACATTAAACCTCAAGTGAAGTATCGGAATCTAAAATTGTACACACAGGAGAGGTTCAAATCATAGAAAGTGAGAGTGTCGGTCCTCTTGTACTTAAGTCGGCATTGTGCCATGTGTATTACATTCGGATGCAATTTCTGTGTTTCATCGTCAATATGAAGGTCCAAGGGATACAGTAAACCTGAAGTGAAGCATCGGAATCTAAAACTGGACTCACAGGAGAGATTCAAATCATAGATATAGTGTCACTCCTCTGATACTTAAGTCGGTAATCTGCCTTTTGAATTAAATTCGGATGCAATTTTTGTGTTTAATCGTCAATAAGAAGGTCCAAGGGATACAGTAAACCTTAAGCGACGCATCGGAATCTAAAACTGGACTCACAGGAGAGGTTCAAATCATAGAAAGTGAGAGTGTCAGTCCTCTTGTACTTAAGTCGGCATTGTGCCATTTGTATTAAATTCGGATGCACTTTCTGCGTTTCATCGTCAATAACAAGGTCCTAAGGATACAGTAAACCTGAAGTGAAGCATCGGAACCTAAAACTGGACTAACAGGAGAGATTCAAATCATAGATAGTTAGGGTGTCAGTCCTCTTGTACTTAAGTCGGCATTGTGCCATTTGTATTAAATTCGGATGCAATTTCTGTGTTTCACCGTCAATAAGAAGGTCCAAGGGATACAGTAAACCTGAAGTGAAGCATCGGAATCTAAAACTGGACTCACAGGAGAAGTTCAAATCATAGAAAGTGAGAGTGTTAGTACTCTTGTACTTAAGTCGGCATTGTGCCATTTGTATTAAATTCGGATGCAATTTCTGTGTTTCATCGTCAATAAGAAGGTCCAAGGGCTACAGTAAACCTGAAGTGAAGCATCGGAATCTAAAACTAGACTCACAGGAGAGGCTCAAATTATAGAAAGTAGAGTGTCAGTCCTCTTGTACTTAAGTCGGCGTGGTGCCTTTTGAATTTAATTCCGATGCAACTTCTGTGTTTCATCGTCAATAAGAAGGTGCAGGGTATACAGTAAACCTGAAGTGAAGCACCGGAATCTAAAACTGGGCTCACAGCAGAGGTTCAAATCATAGAAAGTGAGAGTGTCAGTCCTCTTGTACTTTAGTCGCCATTGTGCCGTTTGTATTAAATTCGGATGCAATTTCTGTGTTTCATCGTCAATAAGAAGGTCCAAGGGATACAGTAAACCTGAAGTATAGCATCGGAATCTAAAACTGGACTCACAGGAGAGGTTCAAATCATAGAAAGTTATAGTGTCAGTCCTCTTGTACTTAAGTCGGAATTGTCCCTTTTGTATTAAATTCGGATGCAAACTCTGTGTCTCATCGTCAATAAGAAGGTCCAAGGGATACAGTAAACCTGAAGTGAAGCATCGGAATATAAAACTGGAATCACAGGAGAGGTTCAAATCATAGAAAGTTTGAGTGTCAATCCTCTTGTACTTAAGTCAGCATTGTGACTTTTGTATTAAAATCGGATGCAATTTCTGTGATTCTTCGTCAATAAGAAGGTCCAAGGGATACAGTAAACCTGAAGTGAAGCATCAGAAGTTAAAACTGGACTCACAGGAGAGGTTAAAATCATAGAAACCGAGAGTGTCTGTCCTCTTTTACTTAAGTCGACATTGTGCGTTTTGAATTTAATTCCGATGCAATTTCTGTGTTTCATCGTCAATAAGAAGGTCCAAGGGATACAGTAAACCTGAAGTGAAGCATCGGAATCAAAAACTGGACTCACAGGAGAGATTCAAATCATAGATATAGTGTCACTCCTCTTGTACTTAAGTCGGTGTTCTGCGCTTTGTATTAAAATCGGATGCAATTTCTGTGTTTCATTGATAATAATAAGGTCCAAGGGATACAGTAAACCTGAAGTGAAGCATCGGAATCTAAAACTCGACTTACCGGAGAGGTTCAAATCATCGAAAGTTAGAGTGTCAGTCCTCTTTTACTTAGGTCATAATTGTGCCTTTTGTATCAACTTCCGATGCAATTTCTATGTTTCATCGTCAATAAGAAGGTGCAAGATATACAGTAAACCTGAAGTGAAGCATCGGAATCTAAAACCGGACTCACAGGAGAGGTTCAAATCATAGAAAGTGAGACTGTCAGTCCTCTTGTACTTAAGTCGGCATTGTGCTATTTGTATTAAATTCGGAGGCAATTTCTGTGTTTCGTCGTCAATAAGAAGGTCCAAGGGATACAGTAAACCTGAAGTGAAGCATCGAAATCTAAAAATGGACTCACAGGAGAGGTTCAAATCATAGAAAGCGAGAGTGTCAGTCCTCTTGTACTTAAGTCGGCATTGTGCCATTTATATTATATTCGGATGCACTTTCTGTGTTTCATCTTCAATAAGAAGGTCCAAGGGATACAGTAAACCTGAAGTGAAGCATCGGAATCTAAAACGGAACTCACAGGAGAGGTTCCAATCATAGAAAGTGAGAGTGTCAGTCCACTTGTACTTAAGTCGGCATTGTGACTTTTGTATTAAAATCGGATGCAATTTCTGTGATTCTTCGTCAATAAGAAGGTCCAAGGGATACAGTAAACCTGAAGTGAAGCATTAGAAATTAAAACTGGACTCACAGGAGAGGTTCAAATCATAGAAAGCGAGAGTGTCTGTCCTCTTTTACTTAAGTCGGCATTGTGCGTTTTGAATTTAATTCCGATGCAATTTCTGTGTTTCATCGTCAATATGAAAGTCCAAGGGATACAGTAAACCTGAAGTGAAGCATCGGATTCTAAAACTGGACTAACAGGAGAGGTTCAAATCATAGAAAGTGAGAGTGTCAGTCCTCTTGTACTTATGTCGGCATTGTGCCATTTGTATTAAATTCGGATGCTATTTCGGTGTTTCATCGTCAATAAGAAGGTCCAAGGGATGCAGTAAACCTGAAGTGAAGCATCGGAATCTAAAACTGGACTCACAGGAGAAGTTCAAATCATAGAAAGTGAGAGTGTCAGTACTCTTGTACTTAAGTCGGCATTGTGCCATTTGTATTAAATTCGGGTGCAATTTCTGTGTTTCATCGTCAATAAGAAGGTCCAAGGAATACAGTAAACCTGAAGTGAAGCATCGGAATCTAAAACTGAACTCACTGGAAAGGTTCAAATCATAGAAACTGAGAGTGTCAGTCCTCTTGTACTTAAGTCGGCATTCTGGCATTTGTATAAAATTCGGATGCAATTTCTGTGTTTCATCGTCAATACGAAGGTCCAAGGGATATAGTTTGCCTGAAGTGAAGCATCCGAATCTAAAACTGACCTCACAGGAGAGGTTCGAATCATAGAAAATAAGAGTGTCAGTCCTCTTGTACTTAAGTCGGCATTGTGCCATTTGTATTAAATTCGGATGCTATTTCGGTGTTTCATCGTCAATAAGAAGGTCCAAGGGATGCAGTAAACCTGAAGTGAAGCATCGGAATCTAAAACTGGACTCACAGGAGAAGTTCAAATCATAGAAAGTGAGAGTGTCAGTACTCTTGTACTTAAGTCGGCATTGTGCCATTTGTATTAAATTCAGATGCAATTTCTGTGTTTCATCTTCAATAATAAGGTCCAAGCGATACAGTAAACCTGAAGTGAAGCATCGGAATCTAAAACTGGACTTACCGGAGAGGTTCAAATCATAGAAAGTTAGAGTGTCAGGCCTCTTTTACTTAAGTCATAATTGTGCCTTTTGTATTAACTTCCGATGCAATTTCTATCTTTCATCGTCAATAAGAAGGTGCAAGATATACAGTAAACCTGAAGTGAAGCATCGGAATCTAAAACCGGACTCACAGGAGAGGTTCAAATCATAGAAAGTGAGACTGTCAGTCCTCTTGTACTTAAGTCGGCATTGTGCTATTTGTATTAAATTCGGAGGCAATTTCTGTGTTTCGTCGTCAATAAGAAGGTCCAAGGGATACAGTAAACCTGAAGTGAAGCATCGAAATCTAAAAATGGACTCACAGGAGAGGTTCAAATCGTAGAAAGTAAGAGTGTCAGTCCTCTTGTACTTAAGTCGGCATTGTGCCATTTGTATTATATTTGGATGCACTTTCTGTGTTTCATCTTCAATAAGAAGGTCTAAGGGATACAGTAAACCTGAAGTGAAGCATCGGAATCTAAAACGGAACTCACAGGAGAGGTTCCAATCATAGAAAGTGAGAGTGTCAGTCCACTTGTACTTAAGTCGGCATTGTGACCTGTTGTATTAAAATCGGATACAATTTCTGTGATTCTTCGTCAATAAGAAGGTCCAAGGGATACAGTAAACTTGAAGTGAAGCATCAGAAATTAAAACTGGACTCACAGGAGAGGTTAAAATCATAGAAAGCGAGAGTGTCTGTCCTCTTTTACTTAAGTCGGCATTGTGCGTTTTGAATTTAATTCCGATGCAATTTCTGTGTTTCATCGTCAATAAGAAGGTCCAAGGGGTACAGTAAACCTGAAGTGAAGCATCGGATTCTAAAACTGGACTAACAGGAGAGGTTCAAATCATAGAAAGTGAGAGTGTCAGTCCTCTTGTACTTATGTCGGCATTGTGCCATTTGTCTTAAATTCGGGTGCAATTTCTGTGTTTCATCGTCAATAAGAAGGTCCAAGGAATACAGTAAACCTGAAGTGAAGCATCGGAATCTAAAACTGAACTCACTGGAAATGTTCAAATCATAGAAACTGAGAGTGTCAGTCCTCTTGTACTTAAGTCGGCATTCTGGCATTTGTATAAAATTCGGATGCAATTTCTGTGTTTCATCGTCAATAAGAAGGTCCAAGGGATACAGTAAACCTGAAGAGAAGCATCGGATTCTAAAACTTGTCCCACAGGAGAGGTTCAAATCATAGAAAGTTGAAGTATCAGTCCTCTTGTACTTAAGTCGGCATTGTGCATTTTGAATTAATTCCGATGCAATTTCTGTGTTTCATCGTCAATAAGAAGGTGCAAGGTATTCAGTAAACCTGAAGTGAAGCATCGGAATCTGAATTTGGAATCACAGGAGAGTTACAAATCATAGAAAGTGAGAGTGTCAGTCCTCTTGTACTTAAGTCGCCATTGTGCCTTTGAATTAAATTCGGATGCAATATCTGTGTTTCATCGTCAATAAGAAGGTCCAAAGGATACAGTAAACCTGAAGTGAAGCATCGGAATCTGAAACTGGACTCACAGGAAAGGTTCAAATCATAGAAAGATAGAGTATCAGTCCTCTTGTACTTAAGTCGGCATTGTGACTTTTGTATTAAAATCGGATGCAATTTCTGTGATTCTTCGTCAATAAGAAGGTCCTAGGGATACAGTAAACCTGACGTGAAGCATCATGAAGTTAAAACTGGACTCACAGGGGAGGTTAAAATCATAGAAAGCGAGAGTGTCAGTCCTCTTTTACTTAAGTCGGCATTGTGCGTTTTGAATTTAATTCCGATGCAATTTCTGTGTTTCATCGTCAACAAGAAGGTCCAAGGGATACAGTAAACCTGAAGTGAAGCATCGGAATCTAAAACTGAACTCACTGGAAAGGTTCAAATCATAGAAAGTGAGAGTGTCAGTCCTCTTGCACTTAAGTTGGCATTGTGCCTTTTGTATTAAATTCGGATGCAAACCCTGTGTTTCATCGTCAATCAGAAGGTCCAAGGGATACAGTAAACCTGAAGTGAAGCATCGGAATCTAAAACTGGACTCACAGGAGAGGTTCAAATCATAGAAAGTTAGAGTGTCAGTCCTCTTGTACTTAAGTCGGCGTGGTGCCTTTTGAATTTAATTCCCATGCAACTTCTGTGTTTCATCGTCAATAAGAAGGTGCAAGGTATACAGTAAACCTGAAGTGAAGAATCGGAATCTAAAACTGGACTCACAGGAGAGGTTCAAATCATAGAAAGTGAGAGTGTCAGTCCTCGTGTACTTAAGTCGCCATTGTGCCTTTTGTATTAAATTCGGATGCAATTTCTGTGTTTCATCGTCAATAAGAAGGTATAAGGGATACAGTAAACCTGAAGTGAAGCATCGGAATCTAAAAGTGGACTCAGAGAAGAGGTTCAAACCATAGTAAGTTAGAGTGGTAGTCCTCTTGTACTTAAGTCCGCATTGTGCCTTTTGTATTAAATTCGGATGCAAACTCTGTGTTTCATCGTCAATAAGAAGGTCCAAGGGATACAGTAAACCTGAAGTGAAGCATCGGAATCTAAAACTGGAATCACAGGAGAGGTTAAAATCATAGAAAGTTTGAGTGTCAGTCCTCTTGTACTTAAGTCGGCATTGTGCCTTTTGAATTTAATTCCGATGCAATTTCTGTGTATCATCGTCAATAAGATGGTCCAAGGGATACAGTAAACCTGAAGTGAAGCACCGGAATCTAAAACTGGGCTCACAGGAGAGGTTCAAATGTAGAAAGTGAGGGTGTCAGTCCTCTTGTACTTTAGTCGCCATTGTGCCGTTTGTATTAAATTCGGATGCAATTTCTGTGTTTCACCGTCAATAAGAAGGTCCAAGTGTTACAGTAAACCTGAAGTATAGCATCGGAATCTAAAACTGGACTCACAGGAGAGGTTCAAATCATAGAGAGTGAGAGTGTCAGTCCACTTTTACTTAAGTCGGCATTGTGCCTTTTGAATTTAATTCTGATGCAATTTCTGTGTTTCATCGTCAATAAGAAGGTCCAAGGGATACAGTAAACCTGAAGTGAAGTATCGGAATTTAAAACTGTACTCACAGGAGAGGTTCAAATCATAGAAAGTGAGAGTGTCGGTCCTCTTGTACTTAAGTCGGCATTGTGCCATCTGTATTAAATTCGGATGCAATTTCTGTGTTTCATCGTCAATAAGAAGGTCCAAGGGATACAGTAAACCTGAAGTGAAGCATCGGAATCTAAAACTGGACACACAGGAGTTATTCAAATCATAGATATAGTGTCACTCCTCTTGTACTTAAGTCGGTATTGTGCCTTTTGTATTAAATTCGGATGCAATTTCTGTGTTTCATCGTCAATAAGAAAGTCCAAGGGGTAAAGTAAACCTGAAGTGAAGCATCGGAATCTAAAACTAGACTCACCGGAGAGGCTCAAATAATAGAAAGTTAGTGTGTCAGTCCTCTTTTACTTAAGTCATCATTCTGCTTTTGTATTAAATTCGGATGCAATTTCTATGTTTCACCGTCAATAAGAAGGTGCAAGGTATACAGTAAACCTGAAGTGAAGCATTGGAATCTAAAACCGGACACACAGGAGAGGTTCAAATCATAGAAAGTGAGAGTGTCAGTCCTCTTGTACTTAAATCGGCATTGTGCCATTTGTATTAAATTCGGATGCACTTTCTGTGTTTCATCTTCAATAAGAAGGTCCACGGAATACAGTAAACCTGAAGTGAAGCATCGGAATCTAAAACTGGAATCAAAGGAGAGGTTCCAATCATAAAAAGTTAGAGTGTCAGTCCTCTTGTACTTAAGTCGGGATTGTGCCTTTTGTATTAAATTCGGATGCAAACTCTGTGTTTCATCGTCAATAAGAAGGTCCAAGGGATACAGTGAACCTGAAGTGAAGCATCGGAATCTAAAACTGGACTCACAGGAGAGATTCAAATCATAGATATAGTGTCACTCCTCTTGTACTTAAGTCGGTATTGTGCCTTTTGTATTAAATTCGGATGCAATTTCTGTGTTTCATCGTCAATAAGAAGGTCCAAGAGATACAGTAAACCTGAAGTGAAGCATCGGAATCTAAAACTGGACTCACAGGAGAGGTTCAATTCATAGAAAGTTAGAGTGTCAGTCCTCTTTTACTTAAGTCATCATTGTGCCTTTTGTATTAAATTCCGATGTAATTTCTATGTTTCATCGTCAATAAGAAGGTGCAAGGTATACAGTAAACCTGAAGTAAAGCATCGGAATCTAAAACCGGACTCACAGCTGAGGTTCAAATCATAGAAAGTGAGAGTGTCAATCCTCTTGTACTTAAGTCGGCATTGTGCTATTTGTATTAAATTCGGATGCAATTTCTGTGTCTCATCGTCAATAAGAAGGTCCAAGGGATACAGTAAACCTGAAGTGAAGCATCGGAATCTAAAAATGGACTCACAGTAGAGGTTCAAATCATAGAAAGTGAGAGTGTCAGTCCTCTTGTACTTAAGTCGGCATTGTGCAATTTGTATTAAATTCGGATGCACTTTCTGTGTTTCATCTTCAATAAGAAGGTCCAGGGGATACAGTAAACCTGAAGTGAAGCATCGGAATCTAAAACTGGACTCACAGGAGAGGTTCCAATCATAGAAAGTGAGAGTGTCAGTCCTCTTGTACTTAAGTCGGCATTGTGCCATTTGTATTAAATTCGGATGCAATTTCCGTGTTTCATCTCCAATAAGAAGGTCCAAGGGATACAGTAAACCTGAAGTGAAGCATCGGAATCTAAAACTGGACTCACAGGGGAGGTTCAATTCATAGTGACTTAGAGTGTCTCTCCTCTTGTACTTAAGTCGGTATGTGCCTTTTGTATTACATTCGGATGCTATTTCTGTGCTTCCTCGTCAATAAGAAGGTCCAAGGGATACAGTAAACCTTAAGTGAAGCATCGGAATCTAAAACTGGACTCACAGGAGAGGTTCAAATCATAGAAAGTTAGAATGTGAGTCCTCTTGTACTTAAGTCGGCATTGTGCGTTTTGAATTTAATTCCGATGCAATATCTGTGTTTCATCGTCAATAAGAAGGTCCAAGGGATACAGAAAACCTGAAGTCAAGCATCGGAATCTAAAACTGGACTAACAAGAGAGGTTCAAATCATAGAAAGTGAGAGTGTCAGTCCTCTTGTACTTAAGTCGGCATTGTGCCATTTGTATTAAATTCGGGTGCAATTTCTGTGTTTCATCGTCAATAGGAAGGTCCTAGGGATACAGTAAACCTGAAGTGAAGCATCGGAATCTAAAACTGGACTCACAGGAAAGGTTCAAATCATAGAAAGTGAAGGTGTCAGTCCTCTTGTACTTAAGCCGCCATTGTGCCTTTTGAATTAATTTCGGATGCAATTTCTGTGTTTCATCATCAATAAGAAGGTCCAAGGGATGCAGTAAACCTGAAGTGAAGCATCGGAATCTAAAACTGGACACACTTGATAAGTTCATATCATAGAAAGTTAGAGTGTCAGTCCTCTTGTACTTAAGTCAGCATTGTGCCCTTTGTATTAAATTCGAATGCAAACTCTGTGTTTCATCGTCAATAAGAATGTCCAAGGGATACAGTAAACCTTAAGTGAAGCATCGGAATCTAAAACTGGACTCTTGGGAGAGGTTCAAATCATAGAAAGTTAGAATGTCAGTCCTCTTGTACTTAAGTCGTCATTGTGCCTTTTGAATTTAATTCCTGATGCTTTTTCTGTGTTTCATTGTCAATAAGAAGGTCCAGGGGATACAGTAAACCTAAAGTAAAGCATCGGAATCTAAAACTGGTCTCACAGGAGAGGTTCAAAACATAGATAGAGTGTCACTCCTCTTGTACTTAAGTCGGTATTGTGCCTTTTGTATTAAATTCGGATGCAATTTCTGTGTTTCATCGTCAGTTAGAAGGTCCAAGGGATACAGTAAACCTGAAGAGAAGCATCGGAATCTAAAACCAGACTCACAGGAGAGGTTCAAATCATAGACAGTGAGGGTGTCAGTCCTCTTGTACTTAAGTCGGCATTGTGCCATTTGTATTTAATTCGGGTGCAATTTCTGTATGTCATCGTCAATAAGAAGGTCCAAGGGATACAGTAAACCTGAAGTGAAGCATCGGAATCTAAAACTGGACTCACAGGAGAGGTTCTAATCATAGAAAGTGAGAGAGTCAGTCCTCTTGTACTTAAGTCGGCATTGTGCCATTTGTATTAAATTCGGATGCAATTTCTGTGTTTCATCTTCAATACGAAGGTCCAAGGGATACAGTAAACCTGAAGTGAAGCATCGGAATCTAAAACTAGACTCACAGGAGAGGTTTAAATCATAGAAAGTTAGAGTGTCAGTCCTCTTGCACGTAAGTCGGCATTGTGCCTTTTGTATTAAAGTCGGATGCAAACTCTGTGTTTCATTGTCAATTAGAAGGTCCAAGGTATACAGTAAACCTGAAGTGAAGCATCGGAATCTAAAACTGGACTCACAGGAGAGGTTCAAAATATAGAATGTTAGAGTGTCAGTCCTCTTGTAGCTAAGTCGGCTTGGTGCATTTTGACTTTAATTCCGATGCAACTTCTGTGTTTCATCGTCAATAAGAAGGTGCAAGGTATACAGTAAACCTGAAGTGAAGCACCGGAATCTAAAACTGGGCTCACAGGAGAGGTTCAAATGTAGAAAGTGAGAGTGTCAGTCCTCTTGTACTTTAGTCGCCATTGGGACTTTTGTACTAAATTCGGATGCAATTTCTGTGTTTCATCGTCAATAAGAAGGTCCAAGGGTTACAGTAAACCTGAAGTATAGCATCGGAATCGAAAACTGGACTCACAGGAGAGGTTCAAATCATAGAGAGTGAGAGTGTCAGTCCACTTTTACTTAAGTCGGCATTGTGCCTTTTGAATTTAATTCTGATGCAATTTCTGTGTTTCATCGTCAATAAGAAGATCCAAGGGATACAGTAAACCTGAAGTGAAGGATCGGAATTTATAACTGTACTCACAAGAGAGGTTCAAATCATAGAAAGTGAGAGTGTCGGTCCTCTTGTACTTAAGTCGGCATTGTGCCATCTGTATTAAATTCGGATGCAATTTCTGTGTTTCATCGTCAATAAGAAGGTCCAAGGGATACAGTAAACCTGAAGTGAAGCATCGGAATGTAAACCTGGACACACAGGAGATATTCAAATCATAGATATAGCGTCACTCCTCTTGTACTTAAGTTGGTATTGTGCCTTTTGTATTAAATTCGGATGCAATTTCTGTGTTTCATCTTCAATAAGAAGGTCCAGGGGATACAGTAAACCTGAAGTGAAGCATCGGAATCTAAAACTGGACTCACAGGAGAGGTCCCAATAATAGAAAGTGAGAGTGTCAGTCCTCTTGTACTTAAGTCGGCATTGTGCCATTTGTATTAAATTCGGATGCAATTTCCGTGTTTCATCTTCAATAAGAAGGCCCAAGGGATACAGTAAACCTGAAGTGAAGCATCAGAAGTTAAAACGGGACTCACAGGAGAGGTTAAAATCATAGAATGTGAGAGTGTTAGTCCTCTTTTACTTAAGTCGGCATTGTGCGTTTTGAATTTAATTCCGATGCAATATCTGTGTTTCATCGTCAATAAGAAGGTCCAAGGGATACAGTAAACCTGAAGTCAAGCATCGGAATCTAAAACTGGACTAACAGGAGAGGTTCAAATCATAGAAAGTGAGAGTGTCAGTCCTCTTGTACTTAAGTCGGCATTGTGCCATTTGTATTAAATTTGGGTGCAATTTCTGTGTTTCATCGTCAATAGGAAGGTCCTAGGGATACAGTAAACCTGAAGTGAAGCATCGGAATCTAAAACTGGACTCTTAGGAGAGGTTCAAATCATAGAAAGTTAGAATGTCAGTCCTCTTGTACTTAAGTCGGCATTGTGCCTTTTGAATTTAATTCCTGATGCTTTTTCTGTGTTTCACTGTCAATAAGAAGGTCCAGGGGATACAGTAAACCTGAAGTGAAGCATCGGAATCTAAAACCGGACTCACAGGAGAGGTTCAAAACATAGATAGAGTGTCACTCCTCTTGTACTTATGTCGGTATTGTGCCTTTTGTATTAAATTCGGTTGCAATTTCTGTGTTTCATCGTCAGTTAGAAGGTCCAAGGGATACAGTAAACCTGAAGAGAAGCATCGGAATCTAAAACCGGACTCACAGGAGAGGTTCAAATCATAGAAAGTGAGGGTGTCAGTCCTCTTATACTTAAGTCGGCATTGTGCCATTTGTATTTAATTCGGGTGCAATTTCTGTGTGTCATCGTCAATAAGAAGGTCCAAGGGATACAGTAAACCTGAAGTGAAGCATCGGAATCTAAAACTGGACTCACAGGAGAGGTTCTAATCATAGAAAGTGAGAGAGTCAGTCCTCTTGTACTTAAGTCGGCATTGTGCCATTTGTATTAAATTCGGATGCAATTTCTGTGTTTCATCTACAATACGAAGGCCCAAGGGATACAGTAAACCTGAAGTGAAGCATCGGAATCTAAAACTAGACTCACAGGAGAGGTTCAAATCATAGAAAGTTAGAGTGTCAGTCCTCTTGCACGTAAGTCGGCATTGTGCCTTTTGTATTAAATTCGGATGCAAACTCTGTGTTTCATTGTCAATTAGAAGGTCCAAGGGATACAGTAAACCTGAAGTGAAGCATCGGAATCTAAAACTGGGCTCACAGGAGAGGTTCAAATGTAGAAAGTGAGAGTGTCAGTCCTCTTGTACTTTAGTCGCCATTGGGCCGTTTGTACTAAATTCGGATGCAATTTCTGTGTTTCATCGTCAATAAGAAGGTCCAAGGGTTACAGTAAACCTGAAGTATAGCATCGGAATCTAAAACTGGACTCACAGGAGAGGTTCAAATCATAGAGAGTGAGAGTGTCAGTCCACTTTTACTTATGTCGGCATTGTGCCTTTTGAATTTAATTCTGATGCAATTTCTGTGTTTCATCGTCAATAAGAAGGTCGAAGGGATACAGTAAACCTGAAGTGAAGTATCGGAATTTAAAACTGTACTCACAGGAGAGGTTCAAATCATAGAAAGTGAGAGTGTCGGTCCTCTTGTACTTAAGTCGGCATTGTGCCATCTGTATTAAATTCGGATGCAATTTCTGTGTTTCATCGTCAATAAGAAGGTCCAAGGGATACAGTAAACCTGAAGTGAATCATCGGAATCTAAACCTGGACACACAGGAGATATTCAAATCATAGATATAGTGTCACTCCTCTTGTACTTAAGTCGGTATTGTGCCTTTTGTATTAAATTCGGATGCAATTTCTATGTTTCATCGTCAATAAGAAGGTGCAAGGTATACAGTAAACCTGAAGTGAAGCATCGGAATCTAAAACCGGACTCACAGGAGAGGTTCAAATCATAGAAAGTGAGAGTGTCAGTCCTCTTGTACTCAAATCGGCGTTGTGCCATTTGTATTAAATTCGGATCCAATTCCTGTGTTTCATCGTCAATAAGAAGGTCCAAGGGATACAGTAATCCTGAAGTGAAGCATCGGAATCTAAAAATGGACTCACAGGAGAGGTTCAAATCATAGAAAGTGAGAGTGTCAGTCCTCTTGTACTTAAGTCGGCATTGTGCCATTTGTATTAAATTCGGATGCACTTTCTGTGTTTCATCTTCAATAAGAAGGTCCACGGGATACAGTAAACCTGAAGTGAAGCATCGGAATCTAAAACTGGACTCACAGGAGAGGTTCCAATCATAGAAAGTTAGAGTGTCAGTCCTCTTGTACTTAAGTCGGAATTGTGCCTTTTGTATTAAATTCGGATGCAAACTCTGTGTTTCATCGTCAATAAGAAGGTCCAAGGGATACAGTAAACCTTAAGCGATGCATCGGAATCTAAAACTGGACTCACAGGAGAGTTTCAAATCATAGAGAGTGAGAGTGTCAATCCACTTTTACTTAAGTCATCATTGTGCCTTTTGTATTAAATTCCGATGCAATTTCTATGTTTCATCGTCAATAGGAAGGTGCAAGGTATACAGTAAACCTGAAGTGAAGCATCGGAATCTAAAACTGGACTCACAGGTGAGGTTCAAATCATAGAAAGTGAGAGTGTCAATCCTATTGTACTTAAGTCGGCATTGTGCTATTTATATTAAATTCGGATGCAATTTCTATGATTCCTCGTCAATAAGAAGGTCCAAGGGATACAGTAAACCTGAAGTGAAGCATCAGAATCTAAAACTGGACTCACAGGGGAGGTTCAAATCACAGTGAGTTAGAGTGTCTCTCCTCTTGTACTTAAGTCGGTATTGTGCCTTTTGTATTACATTCGGATGCTATTTCTGTGCTTCCTCGTCAATAAGAAGGTCCAAGGGATATAGTAAACCTGAAGTGAAGCATCGGAATCTAAAACTAGACTCACAGGAGAGGTTCAAATCATACAAAGTTAGAGTATCAGTCCTCTTGTACTTAAGTCGGCATTCTGACTTTTGTATTAAAATCGGATGCAATTTCTGTGATTCTTCGTCAATAAGAAGGTCCAAGAGATACAGTAAACCTGAAGTGAAGCATCAGAAGTTAAAACGGGACTCACAGGAGAGGTTAAAATCATAGAAAGTGAGAGTGTTAGTCCTCTTTTACTTAAGTCGGAATTGTGCGTTTTGAATTTAATTCCGATGCAATAACTGTGTTTCATCGTCAATAAGAAGGTCCAAGGGATACAGTAAACCTGAAGTCAAGCATCGGTATCTAAAACTGGACTAACATGAGAGGTTCAAATCATAGAAAGTGAGAGTGTCAGTCCTCTTGTACTTAAGTCGGCATTGTGCCATTTGTATTAAATTCGGGTGCAATTTCTGTGTTTCATCGTCAATAGGAAGGTCCTAGGGATACAGTAAACCTGAAGTGAAGCATCGGAATCTGAAACTGGACTCACAGGAAAGGTTCAAATCATAGAAAGTGAAAGTGTCAGTCCTCTTGTACTTAAGCCGCCATTGTGCCTTTTGAATTAAATTCGGGTGCAATTTCTGTGTTTCATCGTCAATAAGAAGGTCCAAGGGATACAGTAAACCTGAAGTGAAGCATCGGAATCTAAAACTGGACTCACAGGAGAGGTTCATATCATAGAAAGTTAGAGTGTCAGTCCTCTTGTACTTAAGTCGGCATTGTGCCCTTTGTATTAAATTCGAATGCAAACTCTGTGTTTCATCGTCAATAAGAAGGTCCAAGGGATACAGTAAACCCTAAGTGAAGCATCGGAATCTAAAACTGGACTCTTAGGACAGGTTCAAATCATAGAAAGTTAGAATGTCAGTCCTCTTGTACTTAAGTCGGCATTGTGCCTTTTGAATTTAATTCCTGATGCTTTTTCTGTGTTTCATTGTCAATACGAAGGTCCAGGGGATACAGTAAACCTGAAGTGAAGCATCGGAATCTAAAACTGGACTCACAGGAGAGGTTCAAAACATAGATAGAGTGTCACTCCTCTTGTACTTAAGTCGGTATTGTGCCTTTTGTATTAAATTCGGATGCAATTTCTGTGTTTCATCGTCAGTTAGAAGGTCCAAGGGATACAGTAAACCTGAAGAGAAGCATCGGAATCTAAAACTGGACTCACAGGAGAGGTTCAAAACATAGAAAGTTAGCGTGTCGGTCCTCTTTTACTTAAGTCAGCATTTTGCCTTTTGTATTAAATTCCGATGCAATTTCTATGTTTCATCGTCAATAAGAAGGTGCAAGGTATACAGTAAACCTGAAGTGAAGCATCGGAATCAAAAACCGGACTCACAGGTGAGGTTCAAATCATAGAAAGTGAGATTGTCAATCCTCTTGTACTTAAATCGGCATTATGTTATTTGTATTAAATTCGGATGCAATTTCTGTGTTTCATCGTCAATAAGAAGGTCCAAGGGATACAGTAAACCTGAAGTGCAGCATCGGAATCTAAAAATGGACTCACAGTAGAGGTTCAAATCATAGTAAGTGAGAGTGTCAGTCCTCTTGTACTTAAGTCGGCATTGTGCCATTTGTACTAAATTCGGATGCACTTTCTGTGTTTCATCTTCAATAAGAAGGTCCAGGGGATACAGTAAACCTGAAGTGAAGCATCGGAATCTAAAACTGGACTCACAGGAGAGGTTCCAATCATAGAAAGTGAGAGTGTCTGTCCTCTTGTACTTGAGTCGGCATTGTGCCATTTGTATTAAATTCGGATGCAATTTCCGTGTTTCATCTTCAATAAGAAGGTCCAAGGGATACAGTAAACCTGAAGTGAAGCATCGGAATCTAAAACTGGACTCACAGGAGAGGTTCAAAAAATAGAAAGTTAGAGTGTCAGTCCTCTTGTACTTAAGTCGGCTTGGTGCATTTTGAATTTAATTCCGATGCAACTTCTGTGTTTCATCGTCAATAAGAAGGTGCAAGGTATACAGTAAACCTGAAGTGAAGCACCGGATTCTTAAACTGGGCTCACAGGAGAGGTTCAAATGTAGAAAGTGAGACTGTCAGTCCTCTTGTACTTTAGTCGCCATTGGGCCGTTTGTACTAAATTCGGATGCAATTTCTGTGTTTCATCGTCAATAAGCAGGTCCAAGGGTTACAGTAAACCTGAAGTATAGCATCGGAATCTAAAACTGGACTCACAGGAGAGGTTCAAATCATAGAGAGTGAGAGTGTCAGTCCACTTTTACTTAAGTCGGCATTGTGCCTTTTGAATTTAATTCTGATGCAATTTCTGTGTTTCATCGTCAATAAGAAGGTCCACGGGATACAGTAAACCTGAAGTGAAGCATCGGAATCGAAAACTGGACTCACAGGAGAGGTTCCAATCATAGAAAGTTAGAGTGTCAGTCCTCTTGTACTTAAGTCGGAATTGTGCCTTTTGTATTAAATTCGGATCCAATTCCTGTGTTTCATCGTCAATAAGAAGGTCCAAGGGATACAGTAATCCTGAAGTGAACCATCGGAATCTAGAAATGGACTCACAGGAGAGGTTCAAATCATAGAAAGTGAGAGTGTCAGTCCTTTGGTACTTAAGTCGGCATTGTGCCATTTGTATTAAATTCGGATGCACTTTCTGTGTTTCATCTTCAATAAGAAGGTCCACGGGATACAGTAAACCTGAAGTGAAGCATCGGAATCTAAAACTGGACTCACAGGAGAGGTTCCAATCATAGAAATTTAGAGTGTCAGTCCTCTTCTACTTAAGTCTCAATTGTGCCTTTTGTATTAAATTCGGATGCAAACTCTGTGTTTCATTGTCAATTAGAAGGTCCAAGGGATACAGTAAACCTGAAGTGAAGCATCGGAATCTAAAACTGGACTCACAGGAGAGGTTCAAAAAATAGAAAGTTAGAGCGTCAGTCCTCTTGTACTTAAGTCGGCTTGGTGCATTTTGAATTTAATTCCGATGCAACTTCTGTGTTCATCGTCAATAAGAAGGTGCAAGGTATACAGTAAACCTGAAGTGAAGCACCGGAATCTAAAACTGGGCTCACAGGAGAGGTTCAAATGTAGAAAGTGAGAGTGTCAGTCCTCTTGTACTTTAGTCGCCATTGGGCCGTTTGTACTAAATTCGGATGCAATTTCTGTGTTTCATCGTCAATAAGAAGGTCCAAGGGTTACAGTAAACCTGAAGTATAGCATCGGAATCTAAAACTGGACTCACAGGAGAGGTTCAAATCATAGAGAGTGAGAGTGTCAGTCCACTTTTACTTATGTCATCATTGTGCCTTTTGAATTTAATTCTGATGCAATTTCTGTGTTTCATCGTCAATAAGAAGGTCGAAGGGATACAGTAAACCTGAAGTGAAGTATCGGAATTTAAAACTGTACTCACAGGAGAGGTTCAAATCATAGAAAGTGAGAGTGTCGGTCCTCTTGTACTTAAGTCGGCATTGTGCCATCTGTATTAAATTCGGATGCAATTTCTGTGTTTCATCGTCAATAAGAAGGTCCAAGGGATACAGTAAACCTGAAGTGAATCATCGGAATCTAAACCTGGACACACAGGAGATATTCAAATCATAGATATAGTGTCACTCCTCTTGTACTTAAGTCGGTATTGTGCCTTTTGTATTAAATTCGGATGCAATTTCTATGTTTCATCGTCAATGAGAAGGTGCAAGGTATACAGTAAACCTGAAGTGAAGCATCGGAATCTAAAACCGGACTCACAGGAGAGGTTCAAATCATAGAAAGTGAGAGTGTCAGTCCTCTTGTACTTAAATCGGCGTTGTGCCATTTGTATTAAATTCGGATCCAATTCCTGTGTTTCATCGTCAATAAGAAGGTCCAAGGGATACAGTAATCCTGAAGTGAAGCATCGGAATCTAAAAATGGACTCACAGGAGAGGTTCAAATCATAGAAAGTGAGAGTGTCAGTCCTCTTGTACTTAAGTCGGCATTGTGCCATTTGTATTAAATTCGGATGCACTTTCTGTGTTTCATCTTCAATAAGAAGGTCCACGGGATACAGTAAACCTGAAGTGAAGCATCGGAATCTAAAACTGGACTCACAGGAGAGGTTCCAATCATAGAAAGTTAGAGTGTCAGTCCTCTTGTACTTAAGTCGGAATTGTGCCTTTTGTATTAAATTCGGATGCAAACTCTGTGTTTCATCGTCAATAAGAAGGTCCAAGGGATACAGTAAACCTTAAGCGAAGCATCGGAATCTAAAACTGTACTCACAGGAGAGGTTCAAATCATAGAGAGTGAGAGTGTCAGTCCACTTTTACTTAAGTCATCATTGTGCCTTTTGTATTAAATTCCGATGCAATTTCTATGTTTCATCGTCAATAGGAAGGTGCAAGGTATACAGTAAACCTGAAGTGAAGCATCGGAATCTAAAACCGGTCTCACAGGTGAGGTTCCAATCATAGAAAGTGAGAGTGTTAGTCCTCTTTTACTTAAGTCGGAATTGTGCGTTTTGAATTTAATTCCGATGCAATAACTGTGTTTCATCGTCAATAAGAAGGTCCAAGAGATACAGTAAACCTGAAGTCATGCATCGGTATCTAAAACTGGACTAACATGAGAGGTTCAAATCATAGAAAGTGAGAGTGTCAGTCCTCTTGTACTTAAGTCGGCATTGTGCCATTTGTATTAAATTCGGGTGCAATTTCTGTGTTTCATCGTCAATAGGAAGGTCCTAGGGATACAGTAAACCTGAAGTGAAGCATCGGAATCTGAAACTGGACTCACAGGAAAGGTTCAAATCATAGAAAGTGAAAGTGTCAGTCCTCTTGTACTTAAGCCGCCATTGTGCCTTTTGAATTAAATTCGGGAGCAATTTCTGTGTTTCATCGTCAATAAGAAGGTCCAAGGGATACAGTAAACCTGAAGTGAAGCATCGGAATCTAAAACTGGACTCACAGGAGAGGTTCATATCATAGAAAGTTAGAGTGTCAGTCCTCTTGTACTTAAGTCGGCATTGTGCCCTTTGTATTAAATTCGAATGCAAACTCTGTGTTTCATCGTCAATAAGAAGGTCCAAGGGATACAGTAAACCTGAAGTGAAGCATCTGAATCTAAAACTGGACTCTTAGGACAGGTTCAAATCATAGAAAGTTAGAATGTCAGTCCTCTTGTACTTTAGTCGGCATTGTGCCTTTTGAATTTAATTCCTGATGCTTTTTCTGTGTTTCATTGTCAATACGAAGGTCCAGGGGATACAGTAAACCTGAAGTGAAGCATCGGAATCTAAAACTGGACTCACAGGAGAGGTTCAAAACATAGATAGAGTGTCACTCCTCTTGTTCTTAAGTCGGTATTGTGCCTTTTGTATTAAATTCGGATGCAATTTGTATGTTTCATCGTAAGTTAGAAGGTCCAAGGGATACAGTAAACCTGAAGAGAAGCATCGGAATCTAAAACTGGACTCACAGGAGAGGTTCAAAACATAGAAAGTTAGCGTGTCGGTCCTCTTTTACTTAAGTCAGCATTTTGCCTTTTGTATTAAATTCCGATGCAATTTCTATGTTTCATCGTCAATAAGAAGGTGCAAGGTATACAGTAAACCTGAAGTGAAGCATCGGAATCCAAAACTGGACTCACAGGAGAGGTTCAAATCATACAAAGTTAGAGTATCAGTCCTCTTGCACGTAAGTCGGCATTGTGCCTTTTGTATTAAATTCAGATGCAAACTCTGTGTTTCATTGTCAATTAGAAGGTCCAAGGGATACAGCAAACCTGAAGTGAAGCATCGGAACCTAAAACTGGACTCACAGGAGAGGTTCCAAAAATAGAAAGTTAGAGTGTCAGTCCTCTTGTACTTAAGTCGGCTTGGTGCATTTTGAATTTAATTCCGATGCAACTTCTGTGTTTCATCGTCAATAAGAAGGTGCAAGGTATACAGTAAACCTGAAGTGAAGCACCGGATTCTTAAACTGGGCTCACAGGAGAGGTTCAAATCATAGAAAGTGAGGGTGTCAGTCCTCTTGTACTTAAGTCGGCATTGTGCCATTTGTATTTAATTCGGGTGCAATTTCTGTGTGTCATCGTCAATAAGAAGGTCCAAGGGATACAGTAAACCTGAAGTGAAGCATCGGAATCTAAAACTGGACTCACAGGAAAGGTTCAAATCATAGAAAGTGAGAGTGTCAGTCCTCTTGTACTTAAGTCAGCATTGTGGCATTTGTATTAAATTCGGATGCAATTTCTGTGCTTCATCGTCAATAAGAAGGTCCAAGGGATACAGTAAAACTGAAGTGAAGCATCGGAATCTGAAACTGGACTCACAGGAGAGATTTCAATCATAGAAAGTGAGAGTGTCAGTCCTCTTTTACTTAAGTCGGCATTGTGCATTTTGAATTTAATTCCGATGCAATTTCTGTGTTTCATCGTCAATAAGAAGGTCCAAGGGATACAGCAAACCTGAAGTGAAGCATCGGAATCTAAAACTGGACTCACAGGGGAGGTTCAAATCATAGTGAGTTAGAGTGTCTCTCCTCTTGTACTTAAGTCGGTATTGTGCCTTTTGTATTACATTCGGATGCTATTTCTGTGCTTCCTCGTCAATAAGAAGGTCCAAGGGATATAGTAAACCTGAAGTGAAGCATCGGAATCTAAAACTGGACTCACAGGAGAGGTTCAAATCATACAAAGTTAGAGTATCATTCCTCTTGTACTTAAGTCGGCATTGTGACTTTTGTATTAAAATCGGATGCAATTTCTGTGATTCTTCGACAATAAGAAGGTCCAAGGGATACAGTAAACCTGAAGTGAAGCATCAGAAGTTAAAACTGGACTCACAGGAGAGGTTAAAATCATAGAAAGTGAGAGTGTTAGTCCTCTTTTACTTAAGTCGGCATTGTGCGTTTTGAATTTAATTCCGATGCAATATCTGTGTTTCATCGTCAATAGGAAGGTCCTAGGGATACAGTAAACCTGAAGTGAAGCATCGGAATCTAAAACTGGACTCACAGGAGAGGTTCATATCATAGAAAGTTAGAGCGTCAGTCCTCTTGTACTTAAGTCGGCATTGTGACTTTTGAATTTAATTCCCGATGCTTTTACTGTGTTTCATTGTCAATAAGAAGGTCCAGGGGATACAGTAAACCTGAAGTGAAGCATCGGAATCTAAAACTGGACCCACAGGAGAGGTTCAAAACATAGATAGAGTGTCACTCCTCTTGTACTTAAGTTGGTATTGTGCCTTTTGTATTAAATTCGGATGCAATTTCTGTGTTTCATCGTCAGTTAGAAGGTCCAAGGGATACAGTAAACCTGAAGAGAAACATCGGAATCTAAAACTGGACTCACAGGAGAGGTTCAAAACATAGAAAGTTAGCGTGTCGGTCCTCTTTTACTTAAGTCAGCATTTTGCCTTTTGTATTAATTTCCGATGCAATTTCTATGTTTCATCGTCAATAAGAAGGTGCAAGGTATACAGTAAACCTGAAGTGAAGCATCGGAATCTAAAACCGGACTCACAGGAGAGGTTCAAATCATAGAAAGTGAGGGTGCCAGTCCTCTTGTACTTAAGTCGGCATTGTGCCATTTGTATTTAATTCGGGTGCAATTTCTGTGTGTCGTCGTCAATAAGAAGGTCCAAGGGATACAGTAAACCTGAAGTGAAGCATCGGAATCTAAAACTGGACTCACAGGAAAGGATCAAATCATAGAAAGTGAGAGTGTCAGTCCTCTTGTACTTAAGTCAGCATTGTGGCATTTGTATTAAATTCGGATGCAATTTCTGTGCTTCATCGTCAATAAGAAGGTCCAAGGGATACAGTAAACCTGAAGTGAAGCATCGGAATCTGAAACTGGACTCACAGGAGAGACTTCAATCATAGAAAGTGAGAGTGTCAGTCCTCTTTTACTTAAGTCGGCATTGTGCATTTTGAATTTAATTCCGATGCAATTTCTGTGTTTCATCGTCAATAAGAAGGTCCAAGGGATACAGCAAACCTGAAGTGAAGCATCGGAATCTAAAACTGGACTCGCAGGAGAGGTTCACATCAGAGAAAGTGAGAGTGTCAGTCCTCTTGTACTTAAGTCGGCATTGTGCCTTTTGTATTAAATTCGGATGCAATTTCTGCGTTTCATCGTCAATAAGAAGGTCCAAGGGATACAGTAAACCTGAAGTGAAGCATCGGAATCTAAAACTGGACTCACAGGAGATATCTAAATCATAGAAAGTGAGAGTGTCAGTCCTCTTTTACTTAAGCCGGCATTGTGCCTTTTTAATTTAATTCCGATGCAATTTCTGTGTTTCATCGTCAATAAGAAGGTGCAAGGTATACAGTAAACCTGAAGTGAAGCATCGGAATCTAAAACCGGACTCACAGGTGAGGTTCAAATCATAGAAAGTGAGAGTGTCAATCCTCTTGTACTTAAGTCGGCATTGTGCTATTTGTATTAAATTCGGATGCAATTTCTGTGTTTCATCGTCAATAAGAAGGTCCAAGGGATACAGTAAACCTGAAGTGAAGCATCGGAATCTAAAACTGGACTCACAGGAGATATCTAAATCATAGAAAGTGAGAGTGTCAGTCCTCTTTTACTTAAGTCGGCATTGTGCCTTTTTAATTTAATTCTGTTGCAATTTCTGTGTTTCATCGTCAATAAGAAGGTGCAAGGTATACAGTAAACCTGAAGTGAAGCATCGGAATCTAAAACCGGACTCACAGGTGAGGTTCAAATCATAGAAAGTGAGAGTGTCAATCCTCTTGTACTTAAGTCGGCATTGTGCTATTTGTATTAAATTCGGATGCAATTTCTGTGTTGCATCGTCAATAAGAAGGTCCAAGGGATACAGTAAACCTGAAGTGAAGCATCGGAATCTAAAACTGGACTCACAGGAAAGGTTCAAATCATAGAAAGTGAAAGTGTCAGTCCTCTTGTACTTAAGCCGCCATTGTGCTTTTTGAATTAAATTCGGATGCAATTTCTGTGTTTCATCGTCAATAAGAAGGTCCAAGGGATACAGTAAACCTGAAGTGAAGCATCGGAATCTTAAACTGGACTCACAGGAGAAGTTCATATCATAGAAAGTTAGAGTGTCAGTCCTCTTGTACTTAAGTCGGCATTGTGCCCTTTGTATTAAATTCGAATCCAAACTCTGTGTTTCATCGTCAATAAGAAGGTCCAAGGGATACAGTAAACCTTAAGTGAAGCATCGGAATCCAAACCTGGACTCTTAGGAGAGGTTCAAATCATAGAAAGTTAGAATGACAGTCCTCTTGTACTTAAGTCGGCATTGTGGCTTTTGAATTTAAATCCTGATGCTTTTTCTGTGTTTCATTGTCAATAAGAAGGTCCAGGGGATACAGTAAACCTGAAGTGAAGCATCGGAATCTAAAACTGGACTCACAGGAGAGGTTCATAACATAGATAGAGTGTCACTCCTCTTGTACTTAAGTCGGTATTGTGCCTTTTGTATTAAATTCGGATGCAATTTCTGTGTTTCATCGTCAATTAGAAGGTCCAAGGGATACAGTAAACCTGAAGAGAAGCATCGGAATCTAAAACTGGACTCACAGGAGAGGTTCAAAACATAGAAAGTTAGCGTGTCGGTCCTCTTTTACTTAAGTCAGCATTTTGCCTTTTGTATTAAATTCCGATGCAATTTCTATGTTTCATCGTCAATAAGAAGGTGCAAGGTATACAGTAAACCTGAAGTGAAGCATCGGAATCTAAAACCGGACTCACAGGAGAGGTTCAAAACATAGAAAGTAGCGTGTCGGTCCTCTTTTACTTAAGTCAGCATTTTGCCTTTTGTATTAATTTCCGATGCAATTTCTATGTTTCATCGTCAATAAGAAGGTGCAAGGTATACAGTAAACCTGAAGTGAAGCATCGGAATCTAAAACCGGACTCACAGGAGAGGTTCAAATCATAGAAAGTGAGAGTGTCAGTCCTCTTGTACTTAAGTCAGCATTGTGGCATTTGTTTAAATTCGGATGCAATTTTTGTGCTTCATCGTCAATACGAAGGTCCAAGGGATACAGTAAAACTGAAGTGAAGCATCGGAATCTGAAACTGGACTCACAGGAGAGATTTCAATCATAGAAAGTGAGAGTGTCAGTCCTCTTTTACTTAAGTCGGCATTGTGCATTTTGAATTTAATTCCGATGCAATTTCTGTGTTTCATCGTCAATAAGAAGGTCCAAGGGATACAGCAAACCTGAAGTGAAGCATCGGAATCTAAAACTGGACTCACAGGGGAGGTTCAAATCATAGTGAGTTAGAGTGTCTCTCCTCTTGTACTTAAGTCGGTATTGTGCCTTTTGTATTACATTCGGATGCTATTTCTGTGCTTCCTCGTCAATAAGAAGGTCCAAGGGATATAGTAAACCTGAAGTGAAGCATCGGAATCTAAAACTGGACTCACAGGAGAGGTTCAAATCATACAAAGTTAGAGTATCAGTCCTCTTGTACTTATGTCGGCATTGTGACTTATGTATTAAAATCGGATGCAATTTCTGTGATTCTTCGACAATAAGAAGGTCCAAGGGATACAGTAAACCTGAAGTGAAGCATCAGATGTTAAAACTGGACTCACAGGAGAGGTTAAAATCATAGAAAGTGAGAGTGTTAGTCCTCTTTTACTTAAGTTGGCATTGTGCGTTTTGAATTTGATTCCGATGCAATATCTGTGTTTCATCGTCAATAAGAAGGTCCAAGGGATACAGTAAACCTGAGGTCAAGCATCGGAATCTTAAACTGGACTCACAGGAGAGACTTCAATCATAGAAAGTGAGAGTGTCAGTCCTCTTTTACTTAAGTCGGCATTGTGCATTTTGAATTTAATTCCGATGCAATTTCTGTGTTTCATCGTCAATAAGAAGGTCCAAGGGATACAGCAAACCTGAAGTGAAGCATCGGAATCTAAAACTGGACTCGCAGGAGAGGTTCAAATCAGAGAAAGTGAGAATGTCAGTCCTCTTGTACTTAAGTCGGCATTGTGCCATTTGTATTAAATTCGGATGCAATTTCTGTGTTTCATCGTCAATAAGAAGGTCCAAGGGATACAGTAAACCTGAAGTGAAGCATCGGAATCTGAAACTGGACTCACAGGAGAGACTTCAATCATAGAAAGTGAGAGTGTCAGTCCTCTTTTACTTAAGTCGGCATTGTGCATTTTGAATTTAATTCCGATGCAATTTCTGTGTTTCATCGTCAATAAGAAGGTCCAAGGGATACAGCAAACCTGACGTGAAGCATCGGAATCTAAAACTGGACTCGCAGGAGAGGTTCAAATCAGAGATAGTGAGAGTGTCAGTCCTCTTGTACTTAAGTCGGCATTGTGCCTTTTGTATTAAATTCGGATGCAATTTCTGTGTTTCATCGTCAATAAGAATTTCCAAGGGATACAGTAAACCTGAAGTGAAGCATCTGAATCTAAAACTGGACTCACAGGAGATATCTAAATCATATAAAGTGAGAGTGTCAGTCCTCTTTTACTTAAGTCGGCATTGTGCCTTTTTAATTTAATTCCGATGCAATTTCTGTGTTTCATCGTCAATAAGAAGGTGCAAGGTATACAGTAAACCTGAAGTGAAGCATCGGAATCTAAAACCGGACTCACAGGTGAGGTTCAAATCATAGAAAGTGAGAGTGTCAATCCTCTTGTACTTAAGTCGGCATTGTGCTATTTGTATTAAATTCCGATGCAATTTCTGTGTTTCATCGTCAATAAGAAGGTCCAAGGGATACAGTAAACCTGAAGTGAAGCATCGGAATCTAAAAATGGACTCACAGTAGTTGTTCAAATCATAGAAAGTGAGAGTGTAAGTCCTCTTGTACTTAAGTCGGCATTGTGCCATTTGTATTAAATTCGGATGCACTTTCTGTGTTTCATCTTGAATAAGAAGGTCCAAGGGATACAGTAAACCTGAAGTGAAGCATCGGAATGTAAAACTGGACTCACAGGAGAGGTTCATATCATAGAAAGTTAGAGTGTCAGTCCTCTTGTACTTAAGTAAGCATTGTGCCCTTTGTATTAAATTCGAATGCAAACTCTGTGTTTCATCGTCAATAAGAAGATCCAAGGGATACAGTAAACCTTAAGTGAAGCATCGGAATCTAAAACTGGACTCTTAGGAGAGGTTCAAATCATAGAAAGTTAGAATGTCAGTCCTCTTGTATTTAAGTCGGCATTGTGCCTTTTGAATTTAATTCCTGATGCTTTTTCTGTGTTTCATTGTCAATACAAAAGTCCAGGGGATACAGTAAACCTCAAGTGAAGCATCGGAATCTAAAACCGGACTCACAGGAGAGATTCAAATCATAGAAAGTGAGGGTGTCAGTCCTCTTGTACTTAAGTCGGCATTGTGCCTTTTGTATTTAATTCGGGTGCAATTTCTGTGTGTCATCGTCAATAAGAAGGTCCAAGGGATACAGTAAACCTGAAGTGAAGCATCGGAATCTAAAACTTGACTCACAGGAAAGGTTCAAATCATAGAAAGTGAGAGTGTCAGTCCTCTTGTACTTAAGTCAGCATTGTGGCATTTGTATTAAATTCGGATGCAATTTCTGTGCTTCATCGTCAATAAGAAGGTCCAAGGGATACAGTAAACGTGAAGTGAAGCATCGGAATCTGAAACTGGACTCACAGGAGAGACTTCAATCATAGAAAGTGAGAGTGTCAGTCCTCTTTTACTTAAGTCGGCATTGTGCCTTTTGTATTTAATTCGGGTGCAATTTCTGTGTGTCATCGTCAATAAGAAGGTCCAAGGGATACAGTAAACCTGAAGTGAAGCATCGGAATCTAAAACTGGACTCACAGGAGAGGTTCAAATCATAGAAAGTGAGAGTGTCAGTCCTCTTGTACTTAAGTCAGCATTGTGGCATTTGTATTAAATTCGGATGCAATTTCTGTGCTTCATCGTCAATAAGAAGGTCCAAGGGATACAGTAAACGTGAAGTGAAGCATCGGAATCTGAAACTGGACTCACAGGAGAGACTGCAATCATAGAAAGTGAGAGTGTCAGTCCTCTTTTACTTAAGTCGGCATTGTGCATTTTGAATTTAATTCCGATGCAATTTCTGTGTTTCATCGTCAATAAGAAGGTCCAAGGGATACAGCAAACCTGAAGTGAAGCATCGGAATCTAAAACTGGACTCGCAGGAGAGGTTCAAATCAGAGAAAGTGAGAATGTCAGTCCTCTTGTACTTCAGTCGGCATTGTGCCATTTGTATTAAATTCGGATGCAATTTCTGTGTTTCATCGTCAATAAGAAGGTCCAAGGGATACAGTAAACCTGAAGTGAAGCATCGGAATCTAAAACTGGACTCACAGGAGATATCTAAATCATAGAAAGTGAGAGTGGCAGTCCTCTTTTACATAAGTCGGCATTGTGCCTTTTTAATTTAATTCCGATGCAATTTCTGTGTTTCATCGTCAATAAGAAGGTGCAAGGTGTACAGTAAACCTGAAGTGAAGCATCGGAATCTAAAACCGGACTCACAGGTGAGGTTCAAATCATAGAAAGTGAGAGTGTCAGTCCTCTTGTATTTAAGTCGGCAGTGCGCCATTTGTATTAAATTCGGATGCAATTTCTGTGTTTCATCGTCAATAAGAAGGTCCAAGGGATACAGTAAACCTGAAGTGACGCATCAGAATCTAAAACTGGACTCACAGGGGAGGTTCAAATCATAGTGAGTTAGAGTGTCTCTCCTCTTGTACTTAAGTCGGTATTGTGCCTTTTGTATTACATTCGGATGCTATTTCTGTGCTTCCTCGTCAATAAGAAGGTCCAAGGGATATAGTAAACCTGAAGTGAAGCATCGGAATCTAAAACTGGACTCACAGGAGATGTTCAAATCATACAAAGTTAGAGTATCAGTCCTCTTGTACTTAAGTCGGCATTGTGACATTTGTATTAAAATCGGATGCAATTTCTGTGATTCTTCGTCAATAAGAAGGTCCAAGGGATGCAGTAAACCTGAAGTGAAGCATCAGAAGTTAAAACTGGACTCAAAGGAGAGGTTAAAATCATAGAAAGTGAGAGTGTTAGTCGTCTTTTACTTAAGTCGGCATTGTGCGTTTTGAATTTAATGCCGATGCAATATCTGTTTTTCATCGTCAATAAGAAGGTCCAAGGGATACAGTAAACCCGAAGTCAAGCATCGGAATCTAAAACTGGACTAACAGGAGAGGTTCAAATCATAGAAAGTGAGAGTGTCAGTCCTCTTGGACTTAAGTCGGCATTGTGCTATTTGTATTAAATTCGGGGGCAATTTCTGTGTTTCGTCGTCAATAGGAAGGTCCTAGGGATACAGTAAACCTGAAGTGAAGCAACTGAATCTAAAACTGGACTCACAGGAAAGGTTCAAATCATAGAAAGTGAAAGTGTCAGTCCTCTTGTACTTAAGCCGCCATTGTGCCTTTTGAATTAAATTCGGATGCAATTTCTGTGTTTCATCGTCAATAAGAAGGTCCAAGGGATACAGTAAACCTGAAGTGAAGCATCGGAATCTAAAACTGGACTCACAGGAGAGGTTCAAAACATAGATAGAGTGTCACTCCTCTTGTACTTAAGTCGGTATTGTGCCTTTTGTATTAAATTCGGATGCAATTTCTGTGTTTCATCGTCAGTTAGAACGTCCAAGGGATACAGTAAACCTGAAGAGAAGCATCGGAATCTAAAACTGGACTCACAGGAGAGGTTCAAAACATAGAAAGTTAGCGTGTCGGTCCTCTTTTGCTTAAGTCAGCATTTTGCCTTTTGTATTAATTTCCGATGCAATTTCTATGTTTCATCGTCAATAAGAAGGTGCAAGGTATACAGTAAACCTGAAGTGAAGCATCGGAATCTAAAACCGGACTCACAGGAGAGGTTCAAATCATAGAAAGTGAGGGTGTCAGTCCTCTTGTACTTAAGTCGGCATTGTGCCATTTGTATTTAATTCGGGTGCAATTTCTGTGTGTCATCGTCAATAAGAAGGTCCAAGGGATTACAGTAAACCTGAAGTGAAGCATCGGAATCTAAAACTGGACTCACAGGAAAGGTTCAAATCATAGAAAGTGAGAGTGTCAGTCCTCTTGTACTTAAGTCAGCATTGTGGCATTTGTATTAAATTCGGATGCAATTTCTGTGCTTCATCGTCAATAAGAAGGTCCAAGGGATACAGTAAAACTGAAGTGAAGCATCGGAATCTGAAACTGGACTCACAGGAGAGATTTCAATCATAGAAAGTGAGAGTGTCAGTCCTCTTTTACTTAAGTCGGCATTGTGCATTTTGAATTTAATTCCGATGCAATGTCTGTGTTTCATCGTCAATAAGAAGATCCAAGGGATACAGTAAACCTTAAGTGAAGCATCGGAATCTAAAACTGGACTCTTAGGAGAGGTTCAAGTCACAGAAAGTTAGAATGTCAGTCCTCTTGTACTTAAGTCGGCATTGTGCCTTTTGAATTTAATTTCCGATGCTTTTTCTGTGTTTCATTGTCAATAAGAAGGTCCAGGGGATACAGTAAACCTGAAGTGAAGCATCGGAATCTAAAACTGGACTCACAGGAGAGGTTCAAAACATAGATAGAGTGTCACTCCTCTTGTACTTAAGTCGGTATTGTGCCTTTTGTATTAAATTCGGATGCAATTTCTGTGTTTCATCGTCAGTTAGAAGGTCCAAGGGATACAGTAAACCTGAAGAGAAGCATCGGAATCTAAAACTGGACTCACAGGAGAGGTTCAAAACATAGAAAGTTAGCGTGTCGGTCGTCTTTTACTTAAGTCAGCATTTTGCCTTTTGTATTAAATTCCGATGCAATTTCTATGTACAATCGTCAATAAGAAGGTGCAAGGTATACAGTAAACCTGAAGTGAAGCATCGGAATCTAAAATCGGACTCACAGGAGAGGTTCAAATCATAGAAAGTGAGGGTGTCAGTCCTCTTGTACTTAAGTCGGCATTGTGCCATTTGTATTTAATTCGGGTGCAATTTCTGTGTGTCATCGTCAATAAGAAGGTCCAAGGGATAAAGTAAACCTGAAGTGAAGCATCGGAATCTGAAACTGGACTCACAGGAGAGATTTCAATCATAGAAAGTGAGAGTGTCAGTCTTTATTTACTTAAGTCGGCATTGTGCATTTTGAATTTAATTCCGATGCAATTTACGTGTTTCATCGTCAATAAGAAGGTCCAAGGGATACAGAAAACCTGAAGTGAAGCATCGGAATCTAAAACTGGACAGCATGCGAGGTTCAAATCAGAGAAAGTGAGAGTGTCGGTCCTGTTGTACTTGAGTCGGCATTGTGCCATTTGTATTAAGTTCGGATGCAATTTCTGTGTTTCATCGTCTATAAGAAGGTCCAAGGGATACAGTGAAACTGAAGTGAAGCTTCGGAATCTAAAACTGGACTCACAGGAGAGGTTCCAATCATAGAAAGTTAGAGTGTCAGTCCTCTTGTACAGATGTCGGCATTGTGCCTTTTGTATTAAATTCTGATGCAAACTCTGTGTTTCATCGTCAATAAGAAGGTCGAAGGGATACAGTAAACCTGAGTGTAGCATCGGAATCTAAAACTGAACTCACAGGAGAGGTTCAATTCATAGAAAGTTAGAGTGTCAGTCCTCTTTTACTTAAGTCATCATTGTGCCTTTTGTATTAAATTTTGATGCAATTTCTATGTTTCATCGTCAATAAGAAGGTGCAAGGTATACAGTAAACCTGAAGTGAAGCATCGGAATCTAAAACCGGACTCACAGGTGATGTTCAAATCATAGAAAGTGAGAATGTCAATCCTCTTGTACTTAAGTCGGCATTGTGCTATTTGTATTAAATTCGGATGCCATTTCTGTGTTTCATCGTCAATAAGAAGGTCCAAGGGTACAGTAAACCTGATGTGAAGCATCGGAATCTAAAAATGGACTCACAGTAGAGGATCAAATCATAGAAAGTGAGAGTGTCAGTCCTCTTGTACTTAAGTCGGCATTGTGCCATTTGTATTAAATTTGGATGCACTTTCTGTGTTTCATCTTCAATAAGAAGGTCCAATGGATACAGTAAACCTGAAGTGAAGCATCGGAATCTAAAACTGGACTCACAGGAGAGGTTCCAATCATAAAAAATGAGAGTTTCAGTCCTCTTGTACTTAAGTCGGCATTGTGACTTTTGTTTAAAAATAGGATGCAATTTCTGTGATTCTTCGTCAATAAAAAGGTCCAAGGGATATAGTAAACCTGAAGTGAAGCATCGGAATCTAAAACTGGACTCACAGGAGAGGTTCAAATCATACAAAGTTAGAGTATCAGTCCTCTTGTACTTAAGTCGGCATTGTGACTTTTGTATTAAAACCGGATGCAATTTCTGTGATTCTTCGTCAATAAGAAGGTCCAAGGGATACAGTAAACCTTAAGTGAAGCATCAGAAGTTAAAACTGGACTCACAGGAGAGGTTAAAATCATAGAAAGTGAGAGTGTTAGTCCTCTTTTACTTAAGTCGGCATTGTCCGTTTTGAATTTAATTCCGATGCAATATCTGTGTTTCATCGTCAATAAGAAGGTCCAAGGGATACAGTAAACCTGAAGTCAAGCATCGGATTCTAAAACTGGACTAACAGGAGAGGTTCAAATCATAGAAAGTGAGAGTGTCAGTCCTCTTGTACTTAAGTCGGCAATTTGCCATTTGTATTAAATTCAGGTGCAATTCCTGTGTTTCATCGTCAATAGGAAGGTCCTAGGGATACAGTAAACCTGAAGTGAAGCATCGGAATCTAAAACTGGACTCAAAGGAAAGGTTCAAATCATAGAAAGTGAAAGTGTCAGTCCTCTTGTACTTAAGCCGCCATTCTGCCTTTTGAATTAAATTCGGATGCGATTTCTGTGTTTCATCGTCAATAAGAAGGTCCAAGGGATACAGTAAACCTGAAGTGAAGCATCGGAATCTAAAACTGGACTCACAGAAGAGGTTCATATCATAGAAAGTTAGAGTGTCAGTCCTCTTGTACTTAAGTCGGCATTGTGCCCTTTGTATTAAATTCGAATGCCAACTCTGTGTTTCATCGTCAATAAGAAGGTCCAAGGGATACAGTAAACCTTAAGTGAAGCATCGGAATCTAAAACTGGACTCTTAGGAGAGGTTCAAATCATAGAAAGTTAGAATGTCAGTCCTCTTGTACTTAAGTCGCCATTGTGCCTTTTGAATTTAATTCCCGATGCTTTTTCTGTGTTTCATTGTCAATAAGAAGGTCCAAGGGATACAGTAAACCTGAAGAGAAGCATCGGAATCTAAAACTAGACTCACAGGAGAGGTTCAAAACATAGAAAGTTAGCGTGTCGGTCCTCTTTTACTTAAGTCAGCATTTTGCCTTTTGTATTAAATTCCGATGCAATTTCTATGTTTCATCGTCAATAAGAAGGTGCAAGGTATACAGTAAATCTGAAATGAAGCATCGGAATCTAAAACCGGACTCACAGGCGAGGTTCAAATCATAGAAAGTGAGGGTGTCAGTCCTCTTGTACTTAAGTCGGCATTGTGCCATTTGTATTTAATTCGGGTGCAATTTCTGTGTGTCATCGTCAATAAGAAGGTCCAAGGGATACAGTGAACCCGAAGTGAAGCATCGGAATCTAAAACTGGACTCACAGGAAAGGTTCAAATCATAGAAAGTGAGAGTGTCAGTCCTCTTGTACTTAAGTCAGCATTGTGGCATTTGTATTAAATTCGGATGCAATTTCTGTGCTTCATCGTCAATAAGAAGGTCCAAGGGATACAGTAAACCTGAAGTGAAGCATCGGAATCTGAAACTAGACTCACAGGAGAGATTTTAATCATAGAAAGTGAGAGTGTCAGTCCTCTTTTACTTAAGTCGGCATTGTGCATTTTGAATTTAATTCCGATGCAATTTCTGTGTTTCATCGTCAATAAGAAGGTCCAAGGGATACAGCAAACCTGAAGTGAAGCATCGGAATCTAAAACTGGACTCGCAGGAGAGGTTCAAATCAGAGAAAGTGAGAGTGTCAGTCCTCTTGTACTTAAGTCGGCATTGTGCCATTTGTATTAAATTCGGATGCAATTTCTGTGTTTCATCGTCAATAAGAAGGTCCAAGGGATACAGTAAACATGAAGTGAAGCATCGGAATCTAAAACTGGACTCGCAGTAGAGGTTCAAATCATAGGAAGTTAGAGTGTCAGTCCTCTTGTACTTAAGTCGGCGTGGTGCCTTTTGAATTTAATTCCGAAGCAACTTCTGTGTTTCATCGTCAATAAGAAGGTGCAAGGTATACAGGAAACCTGAAGAGAAGCATCGGAATCTAAAACTGGACACACACGAGAGGTTCAAGTCATTGAAAGTGAGAGTGTCAGTCCTCTTGTACTTAAGCCGCCATTGTGCTTTTTGCATTAAATTCGGATGCAATTTCTGTGTTTCATCGTCAATAAGATGGTCCAAGGGATACAGTAAACCTGAAGCGAAGCTTTGGAATCTCAAACTGGACTCACAGGAGAGGATCAAATCATAGAAAATGAGAGTGTCAGTCCTCTTTTAGTTAAGTCGGCATTGTGCCTTTTCAATTTAATTCCGATGCAATTTCTGTGATTCATCGTCAATAAGAAGGTCCAAGGGATACAGTAAACCTGAAGTGAAGCATCGGAATCTAAAACTGGACTCACAGGAGAGGTTCAAATCATAGAAAGTGAGAGTGTCGGTCCTCTTGTACTTAAGTCGGCATTGTGCCATTTGTATTAAATTCGGATGCAATTTCTGTGTTTCATCGTCAATAAGAACGTCCAAGGGATACAGTAAACCTGTAGTGTAGTATCGGAATCTAAAACTGGACTCACAGGAGAGATTCAAATCATAGATAGTTAGAGTGTCACTCCTCTTGTACTTAAGTCGGTATTGTGCCTTTTGTATTAAATTCGGATGCAATTTCTGTGTTTCATCGTCAGTTAGAAGGTCCAAGGGATACATTAAACCTGAAGAGAAGCATCGGAATCTAAAACTGGACTCACAGGAGAGGTTCAAAACATAGAAAGTTAGCGTGTCGGTCGTCTTTTACTTAAGTCAACATTTTGCCTTTTGTATTAAATTCCGATGCAATTTCTATGTTCAATCGTCAATAAGAAGGTGCAAGGTATACAGTAAACCTGAAGTGAAGCATCGGAATCTAAAATCGGACTCACAGGAGAGGTTCAAATCATAGAAAGTGAGGATGTCAGTCCTCTTGTACTTAAGTCGGCATTGTGCCTTTTGAATTTAATTCCGATGCAATTTATGTGTTTCATCGTCAATAAGAAGGTCCAAGGGATACAGAAAACCTGAAGTGAAGCATCGGAATCTAAAACTGGACAGCATGCGAGGTTCAAATCAGAGAAAGTGAGAGTGTCGGTCCTGTTGTACTTGAGTCGGCATTGTGATATTTGTATTAAGTTCGGATGCAATTTCTGTGTTTCATCGTCTATAAGAAGGTCCAAGGGATACAGTGAAACTGAAGTGAAGCATCGGAATCTAAAACTGGACTCACAGGAGAGGTTCCAATCATAGAAAGTTAGAGTGTCAGTCCTCTTGTACAGATGTCGGCATTGTGCCTTTTGTATTAAATTCTGATGCAAACTCTGTGTTTCATCGTCAATAAGAAGGTCGAAGGGATACAGTAAACCTGAGTGTAGCATCGGAATCTAAAACTGAACTCACAGAAGAGGTTCAATTCATAGAAAGTTAGAGTGTCAGTACACTTTTACTTAAGTCATCATTGTGCCTTTTGTATTAAATTTTGATGCAATTTCCATGTTTCATCGTCAATAAGAAGGTGCAAGGTATACAGTAAACCTGAAGTGAAGCATCGGAATCTAAAACCGGACTCACAGGTGATGTTCAAATCATAGAAAGTGAGAATGTCAATCCTCTTGTACTTAAGTCGGCATTGTGCTATTTGTATTAAATTCGGATGCCATTTCTGTGTTTCATCGTCAATAAGAAGGTCCAAGGGTACAGTAAACCTGATGTGAAGCATCGGAATCTAAAAATGGACTCACAGTAGAGGTTCAAATCATAGAAAGTGAGAGTGTCAGTCCTCTTGTACTTAAGTCGGCATTGTGCCATTTGTATTAAATTTGGATGCACTTTCTGTGTTTTATCTTCAATAAGAAGGTCCAATGGATACAGTAAACCTGAAGTGAAGCATCGGAATCTAAAACTGGACTCACAGGAGAGGTTCCAATCATAAAAAATGAGAGTTTCAGTCCTCTTGTACTTAAGTCGGCATTGTGACTTTTGTATTAAAATAGGATGCAATTTCTGTGATTCTTCGTCAATAAAAAGGTCCAAGGGATATAGTAAACCTGAAGTGAAACATCGGAATCTAAAACTGGACTCACAGGAGAGGTTCAAATCATACAAAGTTAGAGTATCAGTCCTCTTGTACTTAAATCGGCATTGTGACTTTTGTATTAAAACCGGATGCAATTTCTGTTATTCTTCGTCAATAAGAAGGTCCAAGGGATACAGTAAACCTTAAGTGAAGCATCAGAAGTTAAAACTGGACCCACAGGAGAGGTTAAAATCATAGAAAGTGAGAGTGTTAGTCCTCTTTTACTTAAGTCGGCATTGTCCGTTTTGAATTTAATTCCGATGCAATATCTGTGTTTCATCGTCAATAAGAAGGTCCAAGGGATACAGTAAACCTGAAGTCAAGCATCGGATTCTAAAACTGGACTAACAGGAGAGGTTCAAATCATAGAAAGTGAGAGTGTCAGTCCTCTTGTACTTAAGTTGGCATTTTGCCATTTGTATTAAATTCAGGTGCAATTCCTGTGTTTCATCGTCTTTAGGAAGGTCCTAGGGATACAGTAAACCTGAAGTGAAGCATCGGAATCTAAACCTGGACTCAAAGGAAAGGTTCTAATCATAGAAAGTGAAAGTGTCAGTCCTCTTGTACTTAAGCCGCCATTCTGCCTTTTGAATTAAATTCGGATGCGATTTCTGTGTTTCATCGTCAATAAGAAGGTCCAAGGGATACAGTAAACCTGAAGTGAAGCATCGGAATCTAAAACTGGACTCACAGGAGAGGTTCATATCATAGAAAGTTAGAGTGTCAGTCCTCTTGTACTTAAGTCGGCATTGTGCCCTTTGTATTAAATTCGAATGCCAACTCTGTGTTTCATCGTCAATAAGAAGGTCCAAGGGATACAGTAAACCTTAAGTGAAGCATCGGAATCTAAAACTGGACTCTTAGGAGAGGTTCAAATCATAGAAAGTTAGAATGTCAGTCCTCTTGTACTTAAGTCGGCATTGTGCCTTTTGAATTTAATTCCCGATGCTTTTTCTGTGTTTCATTGTCAATAAGAAGGTCCAGGGGATACAGTAAACCTGAAGTGAAGCATCGGAATCTAAAACTGGACTCACAGTAGAGGTTCAAAACATAGATAGAGTGTCACTCCTCTTGTACTTATGTCGGTTTTGTGTATTTTGTATTAAATTCGGATGCAATTTCTGGGTTTCATCGTCAGTTAGAAGGTCCAAGGGATACAGTAAACCTGAAGAGAAGCATCGGAATCTAAAACTAGACTCACAGGAGAGGTTCAAAACATAGAAAGTTAGCGTGTCGGTCCTCTTTTACTTAAGTCTGCATTTTGCCTTTTGTATTAAATTCCGATGCAATTTCTATGTTTCATCGTCAATAAGAAGGTGCAAGGTATACAGTAAACCTGAAGTGAAGCATCGGAATCTAAAACCGGACTCACAGGAGAGGTTCAAATCATAGAAAGTGAGGGTGTCAGTCCTCTTGTACTTAAGTCGGCATTGTGCCATTTGTATTTAATTCGGGTGCAATTTCTGTGTGTCATCGTCAATAAGAAGGTCCAAGGGATACAGTGAACCCAAAGTGAAGCATCGGAATCTAAAACTGGACTCACAGGAAAGGTTCAAATCATAGAAAGTGAGAGTGTCAGTCCTCTTGTACTTAAGTCGGCATTGTGCCATTTGTATTAAATTCGGATGCAATTTCTGTGTTTCATCGTCAATAAGAAGGTCCAAGGGATACAGTAAACCTGAAGTGAAGCATCGGAATCTAAAACTGGACTCGCAGTAGAGGTTCAAATCATAGGAAGTTAGAGTGTCAGTCCTCTTGTACTTAAGTCGGTGTGGTGCCTTTTGAATTTAATTCCGAAGCAACTTCTGTGTTTCATCGTCAATAAGAAGGTGCAAGGTATACAGGAAACCTGAAGAGAAGCATCGGAATCTAAAACTGGACACACACGAGAGGTTGAAAGTGAGAGTGTCAGTCCTCTTGTACTTAAGCCGCCATTGTGCTTTTTGCATTTAATTCGGATGCAATTTCTGTGTTTCATCGTCAATAAGATGGTCCAAGGGATACAGTAAACCTGAAGCGAGGCTTTGGAATCTCAAACTGGACTCACAGGAGAGGATCAAATCATAGAAATTGAGAGTGTCAGTCCTCTTTTAGTTAAGTCGGCATTGTGCCTTTTCAATTTAATTCCGATGCAATTTCTGTGATTCATCGTCAATAAGAAGGTCCAAGGGATACAGTAAACCTGAAGTGAAGCATCGGAATCTAAAACTGGACTCACAGGAGAGGTTCAAATCATAGAAAGTGAGAGTGTCGGTCCTCTTGTACTTAAGTCGGCATTGTGCCATTTGTATTAAATTCGGATGCAATTTCTGTGTTTCATCGTCAATAAGAACGTCCAAGGGATACAGTAAACCTGTAGTGTAGTATCGGAATCTAAAACTGGACTCACAGGAGAGATTCAAATCATAGATAGTTAGAGTGTCACTCCTCTTGTACTTAAGTCGGTATTGTGCCTTTTTTATTAAATTCGGATGCAATTTATGTGTTTCATCGTCAATAAGAAGGTCCAAGGAATACAAAAAACCTGAAGTGAAGCATCGGAATCTAAAGCTGGACTCACAGGAGTGGTTCAAATCATAGAAAGTTAAAGTGTCAGTCCTCTTTTACTTACGTCAGCATTGTGCCTTTTGTATTAAATTCCGATGCAATTTCTATGTTTCATCGTAAATAAGAAGGTGCAAGGTATACAGTAAACCTGAAGTGAAGCATCGTAGTCTAAAACCGGACTCACAGGAGAGGTTCAAATCATAGAAAGTGGGAGTGTCAGTCCTCTTGTACTTAAGTCGGCATTGTGCCATTTGTGTTAAATTCGGATGTAATTTCTGTGTTTCATCGTCAATAAGAAGGTCCAAGGGATACAGTAAACCTGAAGTGAAGCATCGGAATCTAAAACTGGACTCACAGGAAAGGTTCAAATCATAGAAAGTGAGAGTGTCAGTCCTCTTGCACTTAAGTCAGCATTGTGGCATTTGTATTAAATTCGGATGCAATTTCTGTGCTTCATCGTCAATAAGAAGGTCCAAGGGATACAGTAAACCTGAAGTGAAGCATCGGAATCTGAAACTGGACTCACAGGAGAGATTTCAATCATAGAAAGTGAGAGTGTCAGTCTTCTTTTACTTAAGTCGGCATTGTGCATTTTGAATTTAATTCCGATGCAATTTCTGTGTTTCATCGTCAATAAGAAAGTCCAAGGGATACAGCAAACCTGAAGTGAAGCATCGGAATCTAAAACTGGACTCGCAGGAGAGGTTCACATCAGAGAAAGTGAGAGTGTCAGTCCTCTTGTACTTAAGTCGGCATTGTGCCATTTGTATTAAATTCGGATGCAATTTCTGTGTTTCATCGTCAATAAGAAGGTCCAAGGGATACAGTAAACCTGAAGTGAAGCATCGGAATCTAAAACTGGACTCACAGGAGATATCTAAATCATAGAAAGTGAGAGTGTCAGTCCTCTTTTACTTAAGTCGGCATTGTGCCTTTTGAATTTAATTCCGATGCAATTTATGTGTTTCATCGTCAATAAGAAGGTCCAAGGGATACAGAAAACCTGAAGTGAAGCATCGGAATCTGAAACTGGACAGCAGGAGAAGTTCAAATCAGAGAAAGTGAGAGTGTCGGTCCTCTTGTACTTGAGTCGGCATTGTGCCATTTGTATTAAGTTCGGATGCAATTTCTGTGTTTCATCGTCTATAAGAAGGTCCAAGGGATACAGTGAAACTGAAGTGAAGCATCGGAATCTAAAACTGGACTCACAGGAGAGGTTCAAATCATAGAAAGTTAGAGTGTCAGTCCTCTTGTACATATGTCGGCATTGTGCCTTTTGTTTTAAAATCTGATGCAATCTCTGTGTTTCATCGTCAATAAGAAGGTCGAAGGGATACAGTAAACCTGAAGTGAAGCATCGGAATCTAAAACTGAACTCACAGGAGAGGTTCAATTCATAGAAAGTTAGAGTGTCAGTCCTCTTTTACTTAAGTCATCATTGTGCCTTTTGTATTAAATTTTGATGCAATTTCTATGTTTCATCGTCAATAAGAAGGTGCAAGGTATACAGTAAACCTGAAGTGAAGCATCGGAATCTAAAACCGGACTCACAGGTGATGTTCAAATCATAGAAAGTGAGAATGTCAATCCTCTTGTACTTAAGTCGGCATTGTGCTATTTGTATTAAATTCGGATGCCATATCTGTGTTTCATCGTCAATAAGAAGGTCCAAGGGATACAGTAAACCTGATGTGAAGCATCGGAATCTTAAAATGGACTCACAGTAGAGGTTCAAATCATAGAAAGTGAGAGTGTCAGTCCTCTTGTACTTAAGTCGGCATTGTGCCATTTGTATTAAATTTGGATGCACTTTCTGTGTTTCATCTTCAATAAGAAGGTCCAATGGATACAGTAAACCTGAAGTGAAGCATCGGAATCTAAAACTGGACTCACAGGAGAGGTTCCAATCATAAAAAATGAGAGTTTCAGTCCTCTTGTACTTAAGTCGGCATTGTGACTTTTGTATTAAAATAGGATGCAATTTCTGTGATTCTTCGTCAATAAAAAGGTCAAAGGGATATAATAAACCTGAAGTGAAGCATCGGAATCTAAAACTGGACTCACAGGAGAGGTTCAAATCATACATAGTTAGAGTATCAGTCCTCTTGTACTTAAGTCGGCATTGTGACTTTTGTATTAAAACCGGATGCAATTTCTGTGATTCTTCGTCAATAAGAAGGTCCAAGGGATACAGTAAACCTTAAGTGAAGCATCAGAAGTTAAAACTGGACTCACAGGAGAGGTTAAAATCATAGAAAGTGAGAGTGTTAGTCCTCTTTTACCTAAGTCGGCATTGTCCGTTTTGAATTTAATTCCGATGTAATATCTGTGTTTCATCGTCAATAAGAAGGTCCAAGGGATACAGTAAACCTGAAGTCAAGCATCGGATTCTAAAACTGGACTAACAGGAGAGGTTCAAATCATAGAAAGTGAGAGTGTCAGTCCTCTTGTACTTAAGTCGGCAATTTGCCATTTGTATTAAATTAAGCTGCAATTCCTGTGTTTCATCGTCAATAGGAAGGTCCTAGGGATACAGTAAACCTGAAGTGAAGCATCGGAATCTAAAACTGGACTCAAAGGAAAGGTTCAAATCATAGAAAGTGAAAGTGTCAGTCCTCTTGCACTTAAGCCGCCATTCTGCCTTTTGAATTAAATTCGGATGCGATATCTGTGTTTCATCGTTAATAAGAAGGTCCAAGGGATGCAGCAAACCTGAAGTGAAGCTTCGGAATCTAAAACTGGACTCGCAGGAGAGGTTCAAATCAGAGAAAGTGAGAGTGTCAGTCCTCTTGTACTTAAGTCGGCATTGTGCCATTTGTATTAAATTCGGATGCAATTTCTGTGTTTCATCGTCAATAAGAAGGTAAAAGGGATACAGTAAACCTGAAGTGAAGCATCGGGATCTAAAACAGGACTCGCAGTAGAGGTTCAAATCATAGGAAGTTAGAGTGTCAGTCCTCTTGTACTTAAGTCGGCGTGGTGCCTTTTGAATTTAATTCCGATGCAACTTCTGTGTTTCATCGTCAATAAGAAGGTGCAAGGTATACAGGAAACCTGAAGAGAAGCATCAGAATCTAAAACTGGACACACACGAGAGGTTCAAGTCATTGAAAGTGAGAGTGTCAGTCCTCTTGTACTTAAGCCGCCATTGTGCTTTTTGCATTAAATTCGGATGCAATTTCTGTGTTTCATCGTCAATAAGATGGTCCAAGGGATACAGTAAACCTGAAGCGAAGCTTTGGAATCTCAAACTGGACTCACAGGAGAGGATCAAATCATAGAAAATGAGAGTGTCAGTCCTCTTTTAGTTAAGTCGGCATTGTGCCTTTTCAATTTAATTCCGATGCAATTTCTGTGATTCATCGTCAATAAGAAGGTCCAAGGGATACAGTAAACCTGAAGTGAAGCATCGGAATCTAAAACTGGACTCACAGGAGAGGTTCAAATCATAGAAAGTGAGAGTGTCAGTCCTCTTGTAGTTAAGTCGGCATTGTGCCATTTGTATTAAATTCGGATGCAATTTCTGTGTTTCATCTTCATTAAGAAGGTCCAAGGGATACAGTAAACCTGAAGTGAAGCATCGGAATCTGAAACTGGACTCACAGGAGAGGTTCCAATCATAGAAAGTGAGAGTGTCAGTCCTGTTGTACTTAAGTCGGCTTTGTGCCTTTTGTATTAAATTCGGATGCAATTTCTGTGATTCTTCGTTAATACGAAGGTTTAAGGGATACAGGAAACCTGAAGTGAAGCATCAGAATCTAAAACTGGACTCACAGGAGGGGTTCAAATCATAGAGAGTTAGAGTGTCAGTCCTCTTGTACTTAAGTCGGCATTGTGCCTTTTGAAATTAATTCCGATGTAATTTTTGTGTTTCATCGTCAATAAGAAGGTACAAGGTATACAGTTAACCTGAAGTGAAGCATCAGAATCTAAAACTGGACTCACAGGAAAGGTTCAAATCACAGAAAGTGAAAGTGTCAGTCCTCTTGTACTTAAGTCGGCATTGTGGCATTTGCATTAAATTCGGATGCAATTTCTGTGTTTCATTGTCAATAAGAGGGTCCAAGGGAATGAGTAAAGCTGAAGTGAAGCATCGGAATCTAAAACTGGACTCACAGGAAAAGTTCAAATCATAGACAGTGAGAGTATCAGTGCTCTTTTACTTAAGTCGGCATTGTGCCATTTGTATTAAATTCGGGTGCAATTTCTGTGTTTCATCATCAATAAGAAGGTCCAAGGGATACAGTAAACCTGAAGTGAAGCATCGGAATCAAAAACTGGACTCACAGGAGAGATTCAAATCATAGAAAGTTAGAGTGTCAGTCCTCTTGTACTTAAGTCAGCATTGTGGCATTTGTATTAAATTCGGATGCAATTTCTGTGCTTCATTGTCAATAAGAAGGTCCAAGGGATACAGTAAACCTGAAGTGAAGCATCGGAATCTGAAACTGGACTCACAGGAGAGATTTTAATCATAGAAAGTGAGAGTGTCAGTCCTCTTTTACTTAAGTGCAAGAGGACTGACACTCTAACTCTCTATGATTCGAACCTCCCAGTGAGTCCAGTTTTAGATTCCGATGCTTCACTTCAGGTTTGCTGTATCCCTTGGACCTTCTTAATGACGATGAAACACAGAAATTGCATCCGAATTTAATACAAAGGGCACAATACCGATTTTAGTGCAGGAGGAGTGACACTCTAACTTTCTAGGATTTGAACCTCTCCTGTGAGTCCAGTTTTACATTCCGATGCTTCACTTCGGGTTTACTGTATCCCTTGGATCTTCTTATGGACGATTAAACACAGAAATTGCATCCGAATTTGATACAAATGGCACAATGCCGACTTAAGTACAAGAGGATTAACACTCTCTATGATTTTAGCCTCTTTTGTGAGTCCAGTTTTAGATTCCGATGCTCTACTACAGGTCTACTGTATCCCTTGGACCTTCTTATTGACGATGAAACACAGAAGTTGCATCCGCATTTAATACAAAGTTCACAATACCGACTTAAGTACAGGAGGAGTGACACTCTAACTTTCTATGGTTTGAACCTCTCCTGTGAGTCCAGTTTTAGATTCCGATGCTTCACTTCAGGTTTACTGTATCCCTTGGACCTTCCTATTGACGATGAATCACAGAAATTGCATCCGAATTTAATACAAATGGCACAATGTCGACTTACGTACAAGAGGACTGACACTCTCACTTTCTATGATTTGAACCTCTCCTGTGAGTCCAGTTTTGGATTTCGATGCTTAAATTCAGGTTTACTGTATCCCTTGAACCTTCTTCTTTACGATGAAACACAGAAATTGCATGCGAATTTAACTCAAATGGCACAATGCCGACTTAAGTACAAGAGAACTGACACTCTACCTTACTATGATTTGAACCTCTCCTGTGAGTCCAGTTTTAGATTCCGATGCTTCACTTCAGGTTTACTGTATACCTTGCACCTTCTTATTGACGATGAAACACAGAAATTGCATCGGAACTAAATTCAAATGGCACAATGCCGACTTAAGTGCAAGAGGACTGACACTCTAACTTTCTATGATTCGAACCTCCCAGTGAGTCAAGTGTTAGATTCCGATGCTTCACTTCAGGTTTGCTGTATCCCTTGGACCTTCTTATTGACGATGAAACACAGAAATTGCATCCGAATTTAATACAAATGGCACAATACCGATTTAAGTGCAGGAGGAGTGACACTCTAACTTTCAATGATTTGAACCTCTCCTGTGAGTCCAGTTTCAGATTCCGATGCTTCACTACAGGGTTACTGCATACCTTGCACCTTCTTATTGACGATGGAACACAGAAATTGCATCGGAATTAAAATCAAAAGGCACAATGACGACTTAAGTACAAGAGAACTGACACTCTCACTTTCTATGATTTGAACCTCTCCTGTGAGTCCAGTTTTAGATATCGATGCTTCAATTTAGGATTACTGTACCCCTTGGACCATCTTATTGACGAATAAATAAAGAAATTGCTTCGGAATTAAATTCAAAAGGCAAAATGCCGACTTAAGTACAAGAGAACTGACACTCAAACATTCTATGATTTGAACCTCTCCTGTGAGCCCAGTTTTAGATTCCGATGCTTCACTTCAGTGTTACTGCATACCTTGCACCTTCTTATCGACGATGAAACACAGAAATTGCATCGGAATTAAATTCAAAAGGCACAATGCTGACTTAAGTGCAAGAGGACTGACACTCAAGCTTTCTATGATTCGAACCTCCCAGTGAGTCCAGTTTTGGATTCCGATGCTTCACTTCAGGTTTGCTGTATCCCTTGGACCTTCTTATTGACGATGAAACACAGAAATTGCATCCGAATTTAATACAAATTGCACAATGTCGACTTACGTACAAGAGGACTGACACTCTACTTTCTATGATTTGAACCTCTCCTGTGACTCCAGTTTTAGATTCCGATGCTTCACTTCAGATTTACTGTATCCCTTGGACCTTCTTATTGACGATGAAACACAGAAATTGTATACGAATTTAATACAGAAGGCACAATGCCGACTGAAGTATAAAAGGATTGACACCCTCACTTTCCATGATTTGAACCACTCCTGTGAGTCCAGTTTTCGATTCCGATGCTTCACTTCAGGTTCACTGTATCCCTCGGACCTTCTTATTGACGATGAAACACAGAAATTGCATCCGAATTTAATACAAAAGGCACAATGCCGACTTAAGTAAAAGAGGACCGACACTGTAACATTCTATGATTTGAACCTCTCCTGCGCGTTCAGTTTTAGATTCCGATGCTTCACTTAAGATTTACTGTATCCCTTGGACCTTCTTATTGCCGATGAAACACAGAAATTGCATCCGAATTTAATACAAAAGGCACAATACCGACTTAAGTAAAAGAGGAGTGACACTCTAACATTCTATGATTTGAATCTCTGCTATGAGTCCAGATTTAGATTCCGATGCTTCATTTCAGGTTTATTGTATCCCTTGGACCTTCTTATTGACGATGAAACACAGATTTTGCATCCGAATTTAATACAAAGGGCACAATAACGACTTAAGTACAGGAGGAGTGAAACTCTAACTTTCTATGACTATGAACCACTCCTGTGAGTCCAGTTTTAGATTCCGATGCTTAACTTCAGGTTTACTGTATCCCTTGGACCTTCTTATTGAAGATGAAACACAGAAATTGCATTCGAATTTAATACAAATGGCACAATGTCGACTTAAGTACAAGAGGACTAACACTCTCACTTTCTATGACTTGAACCTCTCCTGTGAGTCCAGTTTTAGATTCCGATGCTTCACTTCAGTGTTACTGCATACCATGCACCTTCTTAATGACGATGAAACACAGAAATTGCATCCGAATTTAATACAAAGGGCACAATACCGATTTTAGTGCAGGAGGAGTGACACTCTAACTTTCTAAGATTTGAACCTCTCCTGTGAGTCCAGTTTTACATTCCGATGCTTCACTTTGGGTTTACTGTATCCCTTGGATCTTCTTATGGACGATTAAACACAGAAATTGCATCCGAATTTGATACAAATGGCACAATGCCGACTTAAGTACAAGAGGATTAACACTCTCTATGATTTTAGCCTCTTTTGTGAGTCCAGTTTTAGATTCCGATGCTCTACTACAGGTCTACTGTATCCCTTGGACCTTCTTATTGACGATGAAACACAGAAGTTGCATCCGCATTTAATACAAAGTTCACAATACCGACTTAAGTACAGGAGGAGTGACACTCTAACTTTCTATGGTTTGAACCTCTCCTGTGAGTCCAGTTTTAGATTCCGATGCTTCACTTCAGGTTTACTGTACCCCTTGAACCTTCTTCTTTACGATGAAACACAGAAATTGCATGCGAATTTAACTCAAATGGCACAATGCCGACTTAAGTACAAGAGAACTGACACTCTACCTTACTATGATTTGAACCTCTCCTGTGAGTCCAGTTTTAGATTCCGATGCTTCACTTCAGGTTTACTGTATACCTTGCACCTTCTTATTGACGATGAAACATAGAAATTGCATCGGAATTAAATTCAAAAGGCACAATACCGACTTAAGAGCAAGAGGACAGACACTCTAACTTTCTATGATTCGAACTTCTCCTGTGAGTCCAGTTTTAAATTCCGATGCTTCACCTCAGGTTTACTGTATCCCTTGGACCTTCTTATTGACGATGAATTACAGAAATTGCATCCGAATTAAATACAAAGGGCACAAAACCGACGTAAGTACAGGAGGAGTGGGACTCTAACTTTCTATGATTTGAACCTATCCTGTGAGTCCAGTTTTAGATTCCGATGCTTCATTTCAGGTTTACTGTATCCCTTGGACCTTCTTCTTGACGATGAAACACAGAAATTGCATCCGAATTTAATACAAAAGGCACAATGCCGACTTAAGTACAAGAGGACTGACACTCTCACTTTCTATTATTTGAACCTCTCCTGCGAGTCCAGTATTAGATTCCGATGCTTCACTTCAGATTTACTGTATCCCTCGGACCTTCTTATTGACGATGAAACACAGAAATTGCATTCGAATTAAATACAAAAGCCACAATGCCGACTTAAGTAAAAGAGGACTGACACTCTAACATACTATGATTTGAACCTCTCCTGCGAGTCCAGTTTTAGATTCCGATGCTTCACTTAAGGTTTACTGTATCCCTTGGACATTCTTATTGACGATGAAACACAGAAATTGCATCCGAATTTAATACAAAAGGCACAATACCGACTTAAGTACAAGAGGAGTGACACTCTAACATTCTATGATTTGAACCTCTCCTATGAGTCCAGTTTTAGATTCCGATGCTTCACTTCAGGTTTACTGTATCCCTTGAACCTTCTTATTGACGATGAAAGACAGATTTTGCATCCGAATTTAATACAAAGGGCACAATACCGACTTAAGTACAGGAGGAGTGAAACTCTAACCTTCTATGATTTGAATCTCTCCGGTGAGACCAGTTTCAGATTCCGATTCTTAACTTCAGGTTTACTGTATCCCTTGGACCTTCTTATTGACGATGAAACACAAAAATAGCATCCGAATTTAATACAAAGGGCACAATACCGACTTGAGTACTGGAGGAGTGAAACTCTAATTTTCTATGATTTGAACCTCTCCTGTGGGTCCAGTTTTAGATTCCGATGCTTAACTTCAGGTTTACTGTATCCCTTGGACCTTCTTATTGACGATGAAGCACAGAAATTGCATCCGAATTTAATACAAATGGCACAATGTCGACTTAAGTACAAGAGGACATACACTCTCACTTTCTATGACTTGAACCTCTCCCGTGGGTCCAGTTTTAGATTCCGATGCTTCACTTCAGTGTTACTGCATACCTTGCACCTTCTTATTGACGATGAAACACAGAAATTGCATCGGAATTAAATTCAAAAAGCAATTTGCCGACTTAAGTGTAAGAGGAATGACACTCCAACTTTCTATGATTCGAACCTCCCAGTGAGTCCAGTTTTATATTCCGATGCTTCACTTCAGGTTTGCTGTATCCCTTGGACCTTCTTATTGACGATGAAACACAGAAATTGCATCTGAATTTAATACAAAGGGCACAATACCGATTTAAGTGCAGGAGGAGTGACACTCTAAATTTCTATGGTTTGAACCTCTCCTGGGAGTCCAGTTTTAAATTCCGATGCTTCACTTCAGGTTTACTGTATCCATTGGATCTTCTTATTGACGATGAAACACAGAAATCGCATCCGAATTTAATACAAATGGCACAATGCCGACTTAAGTACAAGTGGATTGACACTCCCACTTTCAATGATTTGAGCCTCTCCTGTGAGTCCAGTTTTAGATTCCGATGCTCCACTTCAGGTCTGCTGTATCCCTTGGACCTACTTATGACGATGAAACACAGAAATTGCATCGGCATTTAATACAAAGTTCACAATACCGACTTAAGTACAGGAGGCGTGACACTCTAACTTTCTATGGTTTGAACCTCTCCTGGGAGTCCAGTTTTAAATTCCGATGCTTCACTTCAGGTTTACTGTATCCCTTGGACCTTCCTATTGACGATAAAACACAGAAATTGCATCCGAATTTAATACAAAGGGCACAAAACCGACGTAAGTACAGGAGGAGTGAGACTCTAACTTTCTATGATTTGAACCTCTCCTTTAAGTCCAGTTTTAGATTCCGATGCTTCACTTCAGGTTTACTGTATCCCTTGGACCATCTTATTGACGATGAAACACAGAAATTGCATCCGCATTTCATACAAATATCACAATGCCGACTTAAGTACAAGAAGACTGACACTCTCACTTTCTATGATTTGAACCTCTCCTGTGAGTCCAGTTTTAGATCCCGATGCTTCACTTCAGGTTTACCGTATATCTTGCACCTTATTATTGACGATGAAACACAGAAATTGCATCCGAATTTAATACAAAGGGATCAATGCCGACATAAGTGAAAGAGGACTGACACTCTAACATCCTATGATTTGAACCTCTCCTGCGACTCCAGTTTTAGATTCAGATGCTTCACTTAAGGTTTACTGTATCCCTTGGACCTTCTTATTGACGATGAAACACAGAAATTGCATCCGAATTTAATACAAAAGGCACAATACCGACATAAGCACAAGAGGAGTGACACTCTAACCTTCTATGATTTGAATCTCTCCTGTGAGTCCAGTTTTAGATTCCGATGCTTCACTTCAGATTTACTGTATCCCTTGGACCTTCTTATTGACGAAGAAACACAGAAATTGCATCGGAATTAAATTCAAAAGGCAAAATGCTGACTTAAGTAAAAGAGGACTGACACTCTCACTTTCTATGATTTGAACCTCTCCTGTGAGTCCAGTTTTAGATTCCGATGCTTCACTTCAGGTATACTGCATACCTTGCACCTTCTTATTGACGATGAAACACAGAAATTGCATCGGAATTAAATTCAAGGGGCACAATGCCGACTTAAGTACAAGAGAACTGAAACTCTAACTTTCTATGGTTTGAACCTCTCCTGTGAGTCCAGTTTTAGATTCCGATGCTTCACTTCTGGTTTACTGTATCCCTTGGACCTTCTTATTGACGATGAAACACAGATATTGCATCCGAATTTAATACAAAAGGCACAATGCCGACTTAAGTACACGAGGACTGACACTCTCACTTTCTGTGATTTGAACCTCTCCTGTGAGTCCAGTTTTAGATTCCGATGCTTCACTTCAGATTTACTGTATCCCTTGGACCTTCTTATTGACGATGAAACACAGAAATTGAATCCGAATGTAATACAGAAGGCACAATGCCGACTGAAGTAAAAAAGGACTGACACTCTCACTTTCTATGATTCGAACTCCTCCTGTGAGTCCAGTTTTAGATTCCGATGCTTCACTTCAGGTTCACTGTATCCCTCGGACCTTCTTGTTGACGATGAAACACAGAAATTGCATTCGAATTTAATACAAAAATCACAATGCCGACTTTAGTAAAAGAGGACTGACACTCTAACATTCTATGATTTGAACCTGTCCTGCGAGTTCAGTTTTAGATTCCGATGCTTCACTTACGGTTTACTTTATCCCTTGGACCTTCTTATTGATGATGAAACACAGAAATTGCATCCGAATTTAGTACAAAAGGCACAATACCGACTTAAGTACAAGAGGAGTGACACTCTAACATTGTATGATTTGAACCTCTCCTATGAGTCCAGATTTAGATTCCGAAGCTTCACTTCAGGTTTACTGTATCCCTTGGACCTTCTTATTGACGATGAAACACAGATCTTGCATCCGAATTTAACACAAAGGGCAATATACCGACTTAAGTACAGGAGGAATGAAACTCTAACTTTCTATGATTTGAACCTCTCCTGTTAGTCCAGTTTTAGATTCCGATGCTTAACTTCAGGTTTACTGTATCCCTTGGACCTTCTTTTTGACGATGAAACACAGAAAATTGCATCCGAATTTAATACAATGGCACAATGTCGACTTAAGTACAAGAGGACTAACACTCTCACTTTCTATGACTTGAACCTCTCCTGTGAGTCCAGTTTTAGATTCCGATGCTTCACTTCAGTGTTACTGCATACCTTGCACCTTCTTATTGACGATGAACACAGAAATTGCATTCAAATTTAATACTAGAGCCACAATGCCGACTTAGGGAAAAGCGGACTGACACTCTAAAATTTCTATGATTTGAACCTGTCCTGCGAGTCCAGTTTTAGATTCCGATGCTTCACTTAGGTTTACTGTATCCCTTGGACTTTCTTATTGACGATGAAACACAGAAATTGCATCCGAATTTAATACAAAAGGCACAATACCGACTTAAGTACAAGAGGAGTGACACTCTAACATTGTATGATTTGAACCTCTCCTATGAGTCCAGTTTTAGATTCCGATACTTCACTTCAGGTTTACTGTATCCCTTGGACCTTCTTATTGACGATGAAACACAGATATCGCATCCGAATTTAATACAAATGGCATAATGCCGACATAAGTACAAGAGGAATGACACTCTCACTTTCTATGATTTGAACCTATCCTGTGAGTCCACTTTTAGATTCCGATGCTTCATTTCAGGTTTACTGTATCCCTTGGACCTTCTTCTTGACGATGAAACACAGAAATTGCATCCGAATTTAATACAAAAGGCACAATGCCGACTTAAGTACAAGAGGACTTACACTCTCACTTTCTATTATTTGAACCTCTCCTGTGAGTCCAGTTTTAGATTCCGATGCTTCACTTCAGATTTACTGTATCCCTTGGACCTTCTTATTGACGATGAAACACAGAAATTGCATTCGAATTTAATACAAAAGCCACAATGCCGACTTAAGTAAAAGAGGACTGACACTCACACATTCTATGATTTGAACCTCTTCTGCGAGTCCAGTTTTAGATTTCGATGCTTCACTTAAGGTTTACTGTATCCCTTGGACCTTCTTATTGACGATGAAACACAGAAATTGCATCCGAATTTAATACAAAAGGCACAATACCGACTTAAGTACAAGAGGAGTGACACTCTAACATTCTATGATTTGAACCTCTCCTATGAGTCCAGTTTTAGATTCCGATGCTTCACTTCAGGTTTACTGTATCCCTTGGACCTACTTATTGACGATGAAACACAGATTTTGCATCCGAATTTAATACAAAGGGCGCAATACCGACTTAAGTACAGGAGGAGTGAAACTCTAACTTTCTATGATTCGAACCTCCCAGAGAGTCCAGTTTTATATTCCGATGCTTCACTTCAGGTTTGCTGTATCCCTTGGACCTTCTTATTGACGATGAAACACAAAAATTGCATCCGAATTTAATACAAAGGGCACAATACCGATTTAAGTGCAGGAGGAGTGACACTCTAACTTTCTAGGATTTGAACCTCTCCTGTGAGTCCAGTTTTACATTCCGATGCTTCACTTCAGGTTTACTGTATCCCTTGGACCTTCCTATTGACGATGAAACACAGAAATTGCATCCGAATTTAATACAAATGGCACAATGTCGACTTACGTACAAGATGACTGACACTCTCACTTTCTATGATTTGAATCTCACCTGTGAGTCCAGTTTTATATTTCGATGCTTCAATTCAGGTTTACTGTACCCCTTGGACCTTCTTATTGACGAAGAAACACAGAAATTGCATCGGAATTAAATTCAAAAGGCAAAATGCTGACTTAAGTAAAAGAGGACTGACACTCTCACTTTCTACGATTTGAACCTCTCCTGTGAGTCCAGTTTTAGATTCCGATGCTTCACTTCAGGTATACTGCATACCTTGCACCTTCTTATTGACGATGAAACACAGAAATTGCATCGGAATTAAATTCAAGGGGCACAATGCCGACTTAAGTACAAGAGAACTGACACACTAACATTCTATGGTTTGAACCTCTCCTGTGAGTCCAGTTTTAGATTCCGATGCTTCACTTCTGGTTTACTGTATCCCTTGGACCTTCTTATTGACGATGAAACACAGATATTGCATCCGAATGTAATACAAAAGGCACAATGCCGACTTAAGTACAAGAGGACTGACACTCTCACTTTCTATGATTTGAACCTCTCCTGTGAGTCCAGTTTTAGATTCCGATGCTTCACTTCAGATTTACTGTATCCCTTGGACCTTATTATTGACGATGAAACACAGAAATTGCATCCGAATGTAATACAGAAGGCACAATGCCGACTGAAGTAAAAAAGGACTGACACTCTCACTTTCTATGATTCGAACTTCTCCTGTGAGTCCAGTTTTAGACTCTGATGCTTCACTTCAGGTTCACTGTATCCCTCGAACCTTCTTATTGACGATGAAACACAGAAATTGCATTCGAATTTAATACAAAAGGCACAATGCCGACTTTAGTAAAAGAGGACTGACACTCTAACATTCTATGATTTGAACCTGTCCTGCGAGTTCAGTTTTTGATTCCGATGCTTCACTTAAGGTTTACTGTATCCCTTGGACCTTCTTATTGATGATGAAACACAGAAACTGCATCCGAATTTAGTACAAAAGGCACAATACCGACTTAAGTACAAGAGGAGTGACACTCTAACATTGTATGATTTGAACCTCTCCTATGAGTCCAGATTTAGATTCCGATGCTTCACTTCAGGCTTACTGTATCACTAGGACCTTCTTATTGACGATGAAACACAGATCTTGCATCCGAATTTAACACAAAGGGCAATATACCGACTTAAGTACAGGAGGAATGAAACTCTAACTTTCTATGATTTGACCCTCTCCTGTTAGTCCAGTTTTAGATTCCGATGCTTAACTTCAGGTTTACTGTATCCCTTGGACCTTCTTATTGACGATGAAACACAGAAATTGCATCCGAATTTAATACAAAAGGCACAATACCGACTTAAGTACAAGAGGAGTGATACTCTAACATTGTATGATTTGAACCTCTCCTATGAGTCCAGTTTTAGATTCCGATACTTCACTTCACGTTTACTGTATCCCTTGGACCTTCTTATTGACGATGAATCACAGATTTTGCATCCGAATTTAATACAAAGGGCACAATACCGACTTAAGTACAGGAGGAGTGAAACTCTAACTTTCTATGATTTGAATCTCTCCGGTGAGACCAGTTTTAGATTCCGATGCTTATCTTCAGGTTTACTGTATCCCTTGGACCTTCTTATTGACGATGAAACACAGAAATAGCATCCGAATTTAATACAAAGGGCACAATACCGACTTAAGTACAGGAGGAGTGAAACTCTAACTTTCTATGATTTGAACCTCTCCTGTGAGTCCAGTTTTAGATTCCGATGCTTTACCTCAGGTTTACTGTATCCCGTGGACCTTCTTATTGACGATGAAACACAGAAATTGCATCCGAATTTAATACAAATGGCACAATGTCGACTTAAGTACAAGAGGACTTACACTTTCACTTTCTATGATTTGAACCTCTCCGGTGGGTCCAGTTTTAGATTCCGATGCTTCACTTCAGTGTTACTGCATACCTTGCACCTTCTTATTGACGATGAAACACAGAAATTGCATCGGAATTAAATTCAAAAGGCACAATGCCGACATAAGTGTAAGAGGACTGACACTCTAACTTTCTATGATTCGAACCTCCCAGTGAGTCCAGTTTTATATTCCGATGCTTCACTTCAGGTTTGCTGTATCCGTTGGACCTTCTTATTGACGATGAAACACAGAAATTGCATCCGAATTTAATACAAAGGGCACAATACCGATTTAAGTGCAGGAGGAGTGACACTCTAACTTTCTAGGATTTGAACCTCTCCTGTGAGTCCAGTTTTACATTCCGATGCTTCACTTCAGGTTTACTGTATCCATTGGATCTTCTTATTGACGATGAAACACAGATATCGCATCCGAATTTAATACAAATGGCACAATGCCGACTTAAGTACAAGAGGATTGACACTCTCACTTTCAATGATTTGAGCCTCTCCTGTGAGTCCAGTTTTAGATTCCGATGCTCCACTTCAGGTCTACTGTATCCCTTGGACCTTCTTATTGACGATGAAACACAGAAATTGCATCCGCATTTAATACAAAGTTCACAATACCGACTTAAGTACAGGAGGAGTGACACTCTAACTTTCTATGGTTTGAACCTCTCCTGTGAGTCCTGTTTTAGATTCCGATGCTTCACTTCAGGTTTACTGTATCCCTTGGACCTTCCTATTGACGATGAAACACAGAAATTGCATCCGAATTTAATACAAATGGCACAATGTCGACTTACGTACAAGAGGACTGACATTCTCACTTTCTATGATTTGAACCTCTCCTGTGAGTCCAGTTTTATATTTCGATGCTTCAATTCAGGTTTACTGTACCCCTTGGACCTTCTTATTGACGAAGAAACACAGAAATTGCATCGGAATTCAATTCAAAAGGCAAAATACCGATTTAAGTAAAAGAGGACTGACACTCTCACTTTCTATGATTTGAACCTCTCCTGTGAGTCCAGTTTTAGATTCCGATGCTTCACTTCAGGTATACTGCATACCTTGCACCTTCTTATTGACGATGAAACACAGAAATTGCATCGGAATTAAATTCAAGGGGCACAATGCCGACTTAAGTACAAGAGAACTGACACTCTAACTTTCTATGATTTGAACCTCTCCTGTGAGTCCAGTTTTAGATTCCGATGCTTCACTTCAGGTTCACTGTATCCCTCGGACCTTCTTATTGACGATGAAACACAGAAATTGCATTCGAATTTAATACAAAAGGCACAATGCCGACTTTAGTAAAGGAGGACTGACACTCTAACATTCTATGATTTGAACCTCTCCTGCGAGTCCAGTTTTAGATTCCGATGCTTCACTTCAGGTATACTGCATACCTTGCACCTTCTTATAGACGATTAAACACAGAAATTGCATCCGAATTTAATACAAATGGCACAATGCCGACTTAAGTACAAGAGGATTGACACTCTCACTTTCTATGAGTTGACCCTCCCCTGTGAGTCCAGTTTTAGATTCCGATGCTCTACTTCAGGTTTACTGTATCCCTTGGACCTTCTTATTGACGATGAAACACAGAAATTGCATCCGCATTTAATACAAAGTTCACGACTTAAGTACAGGAGGAATGACACTCTAACTTTCTATGGTTTGACCTCTCCTGTGAGTCCAGTTTTAGATTCCGATGCTTCACTTCAGGTTTACTGTATCCCTCGGACCTTCTCATTGACGATGAAACACAGAAATTGCATCCGCATTTAATGCAAAGTTCACAATACCGACTTAAGTAAAGGAGGAGTGACACTCTAACTTTCTATGGTTTGAACCTCTCCTGTGAGTCCAGTTTTAGATTCCGATACTTCACTTCAGGTTTACTGTATCCGTTGGATCTTCTTATTGACGATGAAACACAGAAATTGCATCCGAATTTAATACAAAGGGCACAATACAGATTTAAGTGTAGGAGGAGTGACACTCTAACTTTCTAGGATTTGAACCTCTCCTGTGAGTCCAGTTTTACATTCCGATGCTTCACTTCAGGTTTACTGTATCCATTGGATCTTCTTATTGACGATGAAACAAAGATATCGCATCCGAATTTGATACAAATGGCACAATGCCGACTTAAGTACAAAAGGATTGACACTCTCACTTTCAATGATTTGAGCCTCTCCTGTGAGTCCAGTTTTAGATTCCGATGCTCCACTTCAGGTCTACTGTATCCCTTGGACCTTCCTATAGACGATGAAACACAGAAATTGCATCCGAATTTAATACAAATGGCACAATGTCGACTTACGTACAAGAGGACTGACATTCTCACTTTCTATGATTTGAAACTCTCCTGTGAGTCCAGTTTTATATTTCGATGCTTCAATTCAGGTTTACTGTACCCCTTGGACCTTCTTATTGACGAAGAAACACAGAAATTGCATCGGAATTCAATTCAAAATGCAAAATGCCGACTTAAGTAAAAGAGGACTGACACTCTCACTTTCTATGATTTGAACCTCTCCTGTGAGTCCAGTTTTAGATTCCGATGCTTCACTTCAGGTATACTGCATACCTTGCACCTTCTTATTGACGATGAAACACAGAAATTGCATCAGAATTAAATTCAAGGGGCACAATGCCGACTTAAGTACAAGAGAACTGACACTCTAACTTTCTATAATTTGAACCTCTCCTGTGAGTCCAGTTTTAGATTCCGATGCTTCACTTCAGGTTCACTTTATCCCTCGGACCTTCTTATTGACGATGAAACACAGAAATTGCAACCGAATTTAATACAAAAGGCACAATACCGACTTAAGTACAAGAGGAGTGACACTCTAACATTGTATGATTTGAACCTCTCCTATGAGTCCAGATTTAGATTCCGATGCTTCACTTCAGATTTACTGTATCCCTTGGACCTTCTTATTGACGATGAAACACAGATTTTGCATCCGAATTTAATACAAAGGGCAAAATACCGAATTAAGTACAGGAGGAATGAAACTCTATTTTTCTATGATTTGAACCTCTCCTGTGAGTCCAGTTTTAGATTCTGATGCTTCACTTCAGGATTGCTGTATCCCTTGCACCTTCTTATTGACGATGAAACACAGAAATTGCATCCGAATTTAATACAAAGGGCACAATACCGATTTAAGTGCAGGAGGAGTGACACTCTAACTTTCTAGGATTTGAACCTCTGCTGTGAGTCCAGTTTTAGATTCCGATGCTTCACTTCAGGTTTACTGTATCCCTTGGACCTTCCTATTGACGATGAAACACAGAAATTGCATCCGAATTTAATACAAATGGCACAATGCCGACTTAAGTAAAAGAGGACTGACACTCTAACATTGTATGATTTGAACCTCTCCTGCGAGTTCAGATTTAGATTCCGATGCTTCACTTAAGGTTTACTGTATCCCTTGGACCTTCTTATTGACGATGAAACACAGAAATTGCATCCGAATTTAATACAAAAGGCACAATACCGACATAAGTACAAGAGGACTAACACTCTCACTTTCTATGACTTGAACCTCTCCTGTGAGTCCAGTTTTAGATTCCGATGCTTAACTTCAGGTTTACTGTTTCCCTTGGAACTTCTTATTGACGATGAAACACAGATTTTGCATCCGAATTTAATACAAAGGGCACAATACCGACTTAAGTACAGGAGGAGTGAAACTCTGACTTTCTATGAATATGAACCTCTCCTGTGAGTCCAGTTTTAGATTCCGATGCTTACCTTCAGGTTTACTGTATCCCTTGGACCTTCTTATTGACGATGAAACACAGAAATTGCATCCGAATTTAATACAAATGGCACAACGTCGACTTAAGTACAAGAGGACTCACACTCTCACTTTCTTGGACTTGAACCTCTCCTGTGACTCCAGTTTTAGATTCCGATGCTTCACTTCAGTGATACTGCATACCTTGCACCTTCTTATTGACGATGAAACACAGAAATTGCATTGGAATTAAATTCAAAAGGCACAATGCCGACTTAAGTGCGAGTGGACTGACACTCTAACTTTCTATGATTCGAACCTCCCAGTGAGACCAGTTTTAGATTCCGCTGCTTCACTTCAGGTTTGCTGTATCCCTTGGACCTTCTTATTGACCATGAAACACAGAAATTGCATCCGAATTTAATACAAAGGGCACAATACCGATTTAAGTGCAGGAGGAGTGACCCTCTAACTTTCTAGGATTTGAACATCTCCTGTGAGTCCAGTTTTACATTCCGATGCTTCACTTCAGGTTTACTGTATCCCTTGGATCTTCTTATAGACGATTAAACACAGAAATTGCATCCGAATTTAATACAAATGGCACAATGCCGACTTAAGTACAAGAGGATTGACACTCTCACTTTCTATGATTTTAGCCTCTCCTGTGAGTCCAGTTTTAGATTCCGATGCTCTACTTCAGGTCTACTGTATCCCTTGGACCTTCGTATTGACGATGAAACACAGAAATTGCATCCGCATTTAATACAAAGTTCACAATACCGACTTAAGTACAGGAGGAGTGACACTCTAACTTTCTATGGTTTGAACCTCTCCTGTGAGTCCAGTTTTAGATTCCGATGCTTCACTTCAGGTTTACTGTATCTCTTGGACCTTCCTATTGACGATGAAACACAGAAATTGCATCCGAATTTAATACAAATGGCACAATGTCGATTTACGTACAAGAGGACTGACACTCTCACTTTCTATGATTTGATCCTCTCCTGTGAGTCCAGTTTTAGATTTCGATGCTACAATTCAGGTATACTGTACCCCTTGGACCTTCTTCTTTACGATGAAACACAGAAATTGCATGCGAATTTAATTCAAAAGGCACAATGCCGACTTAAGTACAAGAGAACTGACACTCTAACTTTCTATGATTTGAACCTCTGCTGCTAGTCCAGTTTTAGATTCCGATTCTTCACTTCAGGTTTACTGTATCCCTTGGACCTTCTTATTGACGATGAAACACAGATATTGCATCCGAATTTAATACAAAAGGCACAATGCCGACTTAAGTACAAGAGGACTTAAACTCTCACTTTCTATGATTTGAACCTCTCCTGTGAGTCCAGTTTCAGATTCCGATGCTTCACCTCAGGGTTACTGCATGCCTTGCACCTTCTTATTGACGATGAAACACAGAAATTGCATCGGAATTAAATTCAAAAGGCACAATGGCGACTTAAGTGCAAGAGGACTGACACTCTAACTTTCTATGATTCGAACCGCCCAGTGAGTGAAGTTTTAGATTCCGATGCTTCACTTCAGGTTTGCTGTATCCCTTGGACCTTCTTATTGACGATGAAACACAGAAATTGCATCCGAATTTAATACAAAGGGCACAATACCGATTTAAGTGCAGGAGGAGTGACACTCTAACTTTCTATGATTTAAACCTCTCCTGTGAGTCCAGTTTCAGATTCCGATGCTTCACTACAGGGTTTTGGCATACCTTGCCCCTTCTTATTGACGATGAAGCACAGATATTGCATCGGAATTAATGTCAAAAGGCACAATGACGACCTAAGTACAAGAGAACTGACACTCTCACTTTCTATGATTTGAATCTCTCCTGTGAGTCCAGTTTTATATTTCGATGCTTCAATTCAGGTTTACTGTACTCCTTGGACCTTCTTATTGACGAAGAAATAAAGAAATTGCATCGGAATTAAATTCTAAAGGCAAAATACCGACTTAAGTACAAGAGAACTGACACTCTAACTTTCTTTGATTTGAAACTCTCCTGTGAGTCCAGTTTTAGATTCCGATGCTTCCTTCTGGTTTATTGTACACCTTGGACCTTCTTATTGACGATGAAACACAGAAATTGCATCCGAATTTAATACAAAAGGCACAATGCCGACTTAAGTACAAGAGGACTGACACTCTCACTTTCTACGATTTGAACCTCTCCTGTGAGTCCAGTTTTAGATTCTGATGCTTCACTTCAGATTAACTGTATCCCTTGGATCTTCTTATTGACGATGAAACACAGAAATTGCATCCGACTGTAATACAGAAGGCACAATGCCGACTCAAGTAAAAAAGGACTGACACTCTCACTTTCTATGATTTGAACCTCTCTTGTGAGTCCAGTTTTAGATTCCGATGCTTCACTTCAGGTTTACTGTATACCTTGCACCTTCTTATTGACGATGAAACACAGAAATTGCATCGGAATTAAATTCACAAGGCACAATGCCGACTTAAGAGCAAGAGGACAGACACTCTTACTTTCTATGATTCGAACTTCTCCTGTGGGTCCAGTTTTACATTCCGATGCTTCACTTCAGGTTTACTGTATCCCTTGGACCTTCTTATTGACGATGAAACACAGAAATTGCATCCGAATTTAATACAAATATCACAATGCCGACTTAAGTACAAGAAAACTGACACTCTCACTTTCTATGATTTGAACCTCTCCTGTGAGTCCAGTTTTAGATTCCGATGCTCACTTCAGGTTTACCGTATAACTTGCACCTTAATATTGACGATGAAACACAGAAATTGCATCCGAATTTAATACATAAGGATCAATACCGACTTAAGTAAAAGAGGACTGACACTCTAACATTCTATGATTTGAACCTCTCCTGCGAGTCCAGTTTTAGATTCAGATGCTTCACTTAAGGTTTACTGTATCCCTTCGACCTTCTTATTGACGATGAAACATAGAAATTGCATCCGAATTTAATACAAAAGGCACAATACCGACTTAAGTACAAGAGGAATGACACTCTAACCTTCTATGATTTGAATCTCTCCTGTGAGTCCAGTTTTAGATTCCGATGCTTAGCTTCAGGTTTACTGCATCCCTTGGACCTTCTTATTGACGATGAAACACAGAAATTGCATCCGAATTTAATACAAATGGCATAATGCCGACATAAGTACAAGAGGACTGACACTCCCAGTTTCTATGATTTGAACCTCCCCTGTGAGTCCAGGTTTAGATTACGATGCTTCACTTCAGGTTCACTGCATACCTTGCACTTTCTTATTGACGATGAAACACAGAAATTGCATCGGAATTAAATTCAAAAGGCACAATGCCGACTTAAGTACATGAGGACTGACACTCTAACTTTCTATAATTTGAACCTATCCTGTGAGTCCAGTTTTAGATTCCGATGCTTCATTTCAGGTTTACTGTATCCCTTGGACCTTCTTATTGACGATGAAACACAGAAATTGCATCCGAATTTAATACAAAGGGCACAATACCGATTTAAGTGCAGGAGGAGTGACACACTAACTTTCTAGGATTTGAACCTCTCCTGTGAGACCAGTTTTAGATTCCGATGCTTCACTTCAGGTTTACTGTATCCATTGGATCTTCTTATTGACGATGAAACAGAGAAATCGCATCCGAATTTGATACAAATGGCACAATGCCGACTTAAGTACAAGAGGATTGACACTCTCACTTCCAATGATTTGAGCCTCTCCTGTGAGTCCAGTTTTAGATTCCGATGCTCCACTTCAGGTCTACTGTATCCCTTGGACCTTCTTATTGACGATGAAACACAGAAATTGCATCCGCATTTAATACAAAGTTCACAATACCGACTTAAGTACAGGAGGAGTGACACTCTAACTTTCTATGGTTTGAACCTCTCCTGTGAGACCAGTTTTAGATTCCGATACTTCACTTCAGGTTTACTGTACCCCTTGGACCTTCTTATTGACGAAGAAACACAGAAATTGCATCCGAATTTAATACAAAAGGCACAATGCCGACTTTAGTAAAGGAGGACTGACACTCTAACATTCTATAATTTGAACCTCTCCTGCGAGTTCAGTTTTAGATTCCGATGCTTCACTTAAGGTTTACTGTATCCCTTGGATCTTCTTATAGACGATTAAACACATAAATTGCATCCGAATTTAATACAAATGGCACAATGCCGACTTAAGTACAAGAGGATTGACACTCTCACTTTCTATGAGTTGACCCTCCCCTGTGAGTCCAGTTTTAGAATCCGATGCTCTACTTCAGGTCTACTGTATCCCTTGGACCTTCTTATAGACGATGAAACACAGAAATTGCATCCGCATTTAATACAAAGTTCACGACTTAAGTACAGGAGGAATGACACTCTAACTTTCTATGGTTTGACCTCTCCTGTGAGTCCAGTTTTAGATTCCGATGCTTCACTTCAGGTTTACTGTATCCCTCGGACCTTCTTATTGACGATGAAACACAGAAATTGCATCCGCATTTAATACAAAGTTCACAATACCGACTTAAGTACAGGAGGAGTGACACTCTAACTTTCTATGGTTTGAACCTCTCCTGTGAGTCCAGTTTTAGATACCGATACTTCACTTCAGGTTTACTGTATCCGTTGGATCTTCTTATTGACGATGAAACACAGAAATTGCATCCGAATTTAATACAAAGGGCACAATACAGATTTAAGTGTAGGAGGAGTGACACTCTAACTTTCTAGGATTTGAACCTCTACTGTGAGTCCAGTTTTACATTCCGATGCTTCACTTCAGGTTTACTGTATCCACTGGATCTTCTTATTGACGATGAAACACAGATATCGCATCCGAATTTAATACAGATGGCACAATGCCGACTTAAGTACAAAAGGATTGACACTCTCACTTTCAATGATTTGAGCCTCTCCTGTGAGTCCAGTTTTAGATTCCGATGCTCCACTTCAGGTCTACTGTATCCCTTGGACCTTCCTATAGACGATGAAACACAGAAATTGCATCCGAATTTAATACAAATGGCACAATGTCGACTTACGTACAAGAGGACTGACATTCTCACTTTCTATGATTTGAACCTCTCCTGTGAGTCCAGTTTTATATTTCGATGCTTCAATTCAGGTTTACTGTACCACTTGGACCTTCTTATTGACGAAGAAACACAGAAATTGCATCGGAATTCAATTCAAAAGGCAAAATGCCGACTTAAGTAAAAGAGGACTGACACTCTCACTTTCTATGATTTGAACCTCTCCTGTGAGTCCAGTTTTAGATTCCGATGCTTCACTTCAGGTATACTGCATACCTTGCACCTTCTTATTGACGATGAAACACAGAAATTGCATCGGAATTAAATTCAAGGGGCACAATGCCGACTTAAGTACAAGAGAACTGACACTCTAACTTTCTATGATTTGAACCTCTCCTGTGAGTCCAGTTTTAGATTCCGATGCTTCACTTCAGGTTCACTTTATCCCTCGGACCTTCTTATTGACGATGAAACACAGAAATTGCAACCGAATTTAATACAAAAGGCACAATACCGACTTAAGTACAAGAGGAGTGACACTCTAACATTGTATGATTTGAACCTCTCCTATGAGTCCAGATTTAGATTCCGATGCTTCACTTCAGGTTTACTGTATCCCTTGGACCTTCTTATTGACGACGAAACACAGATTTTGCATCCGAATTTAATACAAAGGGCAAAATACCGAATTAAGTACAGGAGGAATGAAACTCTAACTTTCTATGATTTGAACCTCTCCTGTGAGTCCAGTTTTAGATTCTGATGCTTCACTTCAGGTTCACTTTATCCCTCGGACCTTCTTATTGACGATGAAACACAGAAATTGCATCCGAATTTAATACAAATGGCACAACGTCGACTTAAGTACAAGAGGACTCACACTCTCACTTTCTATGACTTGAACCTCTCCTGTGAGTCCAGTTTTAGATTCCGATGCTTCACTTCAGTGTTACTGCATACCTTGCACCTTCTTATTGACGATGAAACACAGAAATTGCATTGGAATTAAATTCAAAAGGCACAATGCCGACTTAAGTGCAAGTGGACTGACACTCTAACTTTCTATCATTCGAACCTCCCAGTGAGTCCAGTTTTAGATTCCGACGCTTCACTTCAGGTTTGCTGTATCCCTTGGACCTTCTTATTGACCATGAAGCACAGAAATTGCATCCGAATTTAATACAAAGGGCACAATACCGATTTAAGTGCAGGAGGAGTGACCCTCTAACTTTCTAGGATTTGAACATCTCCTGTGAGTTCAGTTTTACATTCCGATGCTTCACTTCAGGTTTACTGTATCCCTTGGATCTTCTTATAGACGATTAAACACAGAAATTGCATCCGAATTTGATACAAATGGCACAATGCCGACTTAAGTACAAGAGGATTGACACTCTCACTTTCTATGATTTAAGCCTCTCCTGTGAGTCCAGTTTTATATTCCGATGCTCTACTTCAGGTCTACTGTATCCCTTGGACCTTCTTATTGACGATGAAACACAGAAATTGCATCCGCATTTAATACAAAGTTCACAATACCGACTTAAGTACAGGAGGAGTGACACTCTAACTTTCTATGGTTTGAACCTCTCCTGTGAGTCCAGTTTTAGATTCCGATGCTTCACTTCAGGTTTACTGTATCCCTTGGACCTTCCTATTGACGATGAAACACAGAAATTGCATCCGAATTTAATACAAATGGCACAATGTCGATTTACGTACAAGAGGACTGACACTCTCACTTTCTATGATTTGATCCTCTCCTGTGAGTCCAGTTTTAGATTTCGATGCTACAATTCAGGTATACTGTACCCCTTGGACCTTCTTCTTTACGATGAAACACAGAAATTGCATGCGAATTTAATTCAAAAGGCACAATGCCGACTTAAGTACAAGAGAACTGACACTCTAACTTTCTATGATTTGAACCTCTGCTGTGAGTCCAGTTTTAGATTCCGATGCTTCACTTCAGGTTTACTGTATCCCTTGGACCTTCTTATTGACGATGAAACACAGATATTGCATCCGAATTTAATACAAAAGGCACAATGCCGACTTAAGTACAAGAGGACTTACACTCTCACTTTCTATGATTTGAACCTCTCCTGTGAGTCCAGTTTCAGAATCCGATGCTTCACCTCAGGGTTACTGCATGCCTTGCACCTTCTTATTGACGATGAAACACAGAATTTGCATCGGAATTAAATTCAAAAGGCACAATGGCGACTTAAGTGCAAGAGGACTGACACTCTAACTTTCTATGATTCGAAACGCCCAGTGAGTGAAGTTTTAGATTCCGATGCTTCACTTCAGGTTTGCTGTATCCCTTGGACCTTCTTATTGACGATGAAACACAGAAATTGCATCCGAATTTAATACAAAGGGCACAATACCGATTTAAGTGCAGGAGGAGTGACACTCTAACTTTCTATGATTTAAACCTCTCCTGTGAGTCCAGTTTCTGATTCCGATGCTTCACTACAGGGTTTTTGCATACCTTGCCCCTTCTTATTGACGATGAAGCACAGAAATTGCATCGGAATTAAATTCAAAAGGCACAATGACGACCTAAGTACAAGAGAACTGACACTCTCACTTTCTATGATTTGAATCTCTCCTGTGAGTCCAGTTTTATATTTCGATGCTTCAATTCAGGTTTACTGTACTCCTTGGACCTTCTTATTGACGAAGAAATAAAGAAATTGCATCGGAATTAAATTCTAAAGGCAAAATACCGACTTAAGTACAAGAGAACTGACACTCTAACTTTCTTTGATTTGAACCTCTCCTGTGAGTCCAATTTTAGATTCCGATGCTTCACTTCTGGTTTATTGTACACCTTGGACCTTCTTATTGACGATGAAACACAGAAATTGCATCCGAATTTAATACAAAAGGCACAATGCCGACTTAAGTACAAGAGGACTGACACTCTCACTTTCTATGATTTGAACCTCTCCTGTGAGTCCAGTTTTAGATTCCGATGCTTCACTTCAGATTAACTGTATCCCTTGGATCTTCTTATTGACGATGAAACACAGAAATTGCATCCGACTGTAATACAGAAGGCACAATGCCGACTCAAGTAAAAAAGGACTGACACTCTCACTTTCTATGATTTGAACCTCTCTTGTGAGTCCAGTTTTAGATTCCGATGCTTCACTTCAGGTTTACTGTATACCTTGCACCTTCTTATTGACGATGAAACACAGAAATTGCATCGGAATTAAATTCACAAGGCACAATGCCGACTTAAGAGCAAGAGGACAGACACTCTTACTTTCTATGATTCGAACTTCTCCTGTGAGTCCAGTTTTAGATTCCGATGCTTCACTTCAGGTTTACAGTATCCCTTGGACCTTCTTATTGACGATGAAACACAGAAATTGCATCCGAATTTAATACAAATGGCACAATGTCGATTTACGTACAAGAGGACTGACACTCTCACTTTCTATGATTTGATCCTCTCCTGTGAGTCCAGTTTTAGATTTCGATGCTACAATTCAGGTATACTGTACCCCTTGGACCTTCTTCTTTACGATGAAACACAGAAATTGCATGCGAATTTAATTCAAAAGGCACAATGCCGACTTAAGTACAAGAGAACTGACACTCTAACTTTCTATGATTTGAACCTCTGCTGTGAGTCCAGTTTTAGATTCCGATGCTTCACTTCAGGTTTACTGTATCCCTTGGACCTTCTTATTGACGATGAAACACAGATATTGCATCCGAATTTAATACAAAAGGCACAATGCCGACTTAAGTACAAGAGGACTTACACTCTCACTTTCTATGATTTGAACCTCTCCTGTGAGTCCAGTTTCAGAATCCGATGCTTCACCTCAGGGTTACTGCATGCCTTGCACCTTCTTATTGACGATGAAACACAGAATTTGCATCGGAATTAAATTCAAAAGGCACAATGGCGACTTAAGTGCAAGAGGACTGACACTCTAACTTTCTATGATTCGAAACGCCCAGTGAGTGAAGTTTTAGATTCCGATGCTTCACTTCAGGTTTGCTGTATCCCTTGGACCTTCTTATTGACGATGAAACACAGAAATTGCATCCGAATTTAATACAAAGGGCACAATACCGATTTAAGTGCAGGAGGAGTGACACTCTAACTTTCTATGATTTAAACCTCTCCTGTGAGTCCAGTTTCTGATTCCGATGCTTCACTACAGGGTTTTTGCATACCTTGCCCCTTCTTATTGACGATGAAGCACAGAAATTGCATCGGAATTAAATTCAAAAGGCACAATGACGACCTAAGTACAAGAGAACTGACACTCTCACTTTCTATGATTTGAATCTCTCCTGTGAGTCCAGTTTTATATTTCGATGCTTCAATTCAGGTTTACTGTACTCCTTGGACCTTCTTATTGACGAAGAAATAAAGAAATTGCATCGGAATTAAATTCTAAAGGCAAAATACCGACTTAAGTACAAGAGAACTGACACTCTAACTTTCTTTGATTTGAACCTCTCCTGTGAGTCCAATTTTAGATTCCGATGCTTCACTTCTGGTTTATTGTACACCTTGGACCTTCTTATTGACGATGAAACACAGAAATTGCATCCGAATTTAATACAAAAGGCACAATGCCGACTTAAGTACAAGAGGACTGACACTCTCACTTTCTATGATTTGAACCTCTCCTGTGAGTCCAGTTTTAGATTCCGATGCTTCACTTCAGATTAACTGTATCCCTTGGATCTTCTTATTGACGATGAAACACAGAAATTGCATCCGACTGTAATACAGAAGGCACAATGCCGACTCAAGTAAAAAAGGACTGACACTCTCACTTTCTATGATTTGAACCTCTCTTGTGAGTCCAGTTTTAGATTCCGATGCTTCACTTCAGGTTTACTGTATACCTTGCACCTTCTTATTGACGATGAAACACAGAAATTGCATCGGAATTAAATTCACAAGGCACAATGCCGACTTAAGAGCAAGAGGACAGACACTCTTACTTTCTATGATTCGAACTTCTCCTGTGAGTCCAGTTTTAGATTCCGATGCTTCACTTCAGGTTTACAGTATCCCTTGGACCTTCTTATTGACGATGAGACACAGAAATTGCATCCGAATTTAATACAAATATCACAATGCCGACTTAAGTACAAGAAAACTGACACTCTCTTTTTCTATGATTTGAACCTCTCCTGTGAGTCCAGTTTTAGATTCCGATGTTCACTTCAGGTTTACCGTATATCTTGCACCTTAATATTGACGATGAAACACAGAAATTGCATCCGAATTTAATACAAAAGGATCAATACCGACTTAAGTAAAAGAGGACTGACACTCTAACATTCTATGATTTGAACCTCTCCTGCGAGTCCAGTTTTAGATTCAGATGCTTCACTTAAGGTTTACTGTATCCCTTCGACCTTCTTATTGACGATGAAACATAGAAATTGCATCCGAATTTAATACAAAAGGCACAATACCGACTTAAGTACAAGAGGAATGACACTCTAACCTTCTATGATTTGAATCTCTCCTGTGAGTCCAGTTTTCGATTCCGATGCTTCATTTTAGGTTTACTGTATCCCTTGGACCTTCTTATTGACGATGAAACACAGAAATTGCGTCCGAATTTAATACAAAGGGCACAATACCGATTTAAGTGCAGGAGGAGTGACACACTAACTTTCTAGGATTTGAACCTCTCCTGTGAGTCCAGTTTTAGATTCCGATGCTTCACTTCAGGTTTACTGTATCCATTGGATCTTCTTATTGACGATGAAACAGAGAAATCGCATCCGAATTTAATACAAATGGCACAATGCCGACTTAAGTACAAGAGGATTGACACTCTCACTTTCAATGATTTGAGCCTCTCCTGTGAGTCCAGTTTTAGATTCCGATGCTCCACTTGAGGTCCACTGTATCCCTTGGACCTTCTTATTGACGATGAAACACAGAAATTGCATCCGCATTTAATACAAAGTTCACAATACCGACTTAAGTACAGGAGGAGTGACACTCTAACTTTTTATGGTTTGAACCTCTCCTGTGAGTCCAGTTTTAGATTCCGATACTTCACTTCAGGTATACTGTACCCCTTGGACCTTTTTATTGACGAAGAAACACAGAAGTTGCATCGGAATAAATTCAAAAGGCAAAATGCCGACTTAAGTAAAAGAGGACTGACACTCTCACTTTCTATGATATGAACCTCTCCTGTGAGTCCAGTTTTAGATTCCGATGCTTCACTTCAGGTGTACTGCATACCTTGCACCTTCTTATTGACGATGAAACACAGAAATTGCATCGGAATTAAATTCAAGGGGCACAATGCCGACTTAAGTACAAGAGAACTGACACTCTAACTTTCTATGATTTGAACCTCTCCTGTGAGTCCAGTTTTAGATTCCGATGCTTCACTTCTGGTTTACTGTATCCCTTGGACCTTCTTATTGACGATGAAACACTGATATTGTTTCCGAATTTAATACAAAAGGCACAATGCCGACTTAAGTACAAGAGGACTTACACTCTCACTTTCTATGATTTGAACTTCTACTGTGAGTCCAGTTTCAGATTCCGATGCTTCACTTCAGGGTTACTGCATACCTTGCACCTTCTTATTGGCAATGAAACACAGAAATTGCATCGGAATTAAATTCAAAAGGCACAACGCCGACTTAAGTGCAAGAGGACTGACACTCTAACTTTCTATGATTCGAACCTCCCAGTGAGTCCAGTTTTATATTCCGATGCTTCACTTCAGGTTTGCTGTATCCCTTGGACCTTCTTATTGACGATGAAACACAGAAATTGCATACGAATTTAATACAAAGGGCAGAATACCGATTTAAGTGCAGGAGGAGTGACACTCTAACTTTCTATGATTTGAACCTCTCCTGTGAGTCCAGTTTTAGAGTCCGATGCTTCACTTCTGGTTAACTGTATCCCTTGGACCTTCTTATTGACGATGAAACACTGAAATTGCATCCGAATTTAATACAAAAGGCACAATGCCGACTTAAGTACAAGATGACTGACACTCTAACTTTCTATCATTCGAACCTCTCCTGTGAGTCCAGTTTTAGATTCCGATGCTTCACTTCAGGTTTACTGTATCCCTTGGAACTTCTAATTGACGATGAAACACAAAAAATTGCATCCGAATTTAATACAAAAAACACACTACCCACTTAAGTGCAAGAGGAGTGACACTCTAACTTTCTATGAATTGAACCTCTCCTGTGAGTCCAGATTTAGATTCCGATGCTTCACGTCAGGTTTACTGTATCCCTTGGACCTTCTTATTGACGATGAAACACAGAAATTGCATCCGAATTTAATACAAATATCACAATGCCGACTTAAGTACAAGACGACTGACACTCTTACTTTCTATGATTTGAACCTCTCCTGTGAGTCCAGTTTTAGATTCCGATGCTTCACTTCAGATTAACTGTATCCCTTGGATCTTCTTATTGACGATGAAACACAGAAATTGCATCCGACTGTAATACAGAAGGCACAATGCCGACTCAAGTAAAAAAGGACTGACACTCTCACTTTCTATGATTTGAACCTCTCTTGTGAGTCCAGTTTTAGATTCCGATGCTTCACTTCAGGTTTACTGTATACCTTGCACCTTCTTATTGACGATGAAACACAGAAATTGCATCGGAATTAAATTCACAAGGCACAATGCCGACTTAAGAGCAAGAGGACAGACACTCTTACTTTCTATGATTCGAACTTCTCCTGTGAGTCCAGTTTTAGATTCCGATGCTTCACTTCAGGTTTACAGTATCCCTTGGACCTTCTTATTGACGATGAGACACAGAAATTGCATCCGAATTTAATACAAATATCACAATGCCGACTTAAGTACAAGAAAACTGACACTCTCTTTTTCTATGATTTGAACCTCTCCTGTGAGTCCAGTTTTAGATTCCGATGTTCACTTCAGGTTTACCGTATATCTTGCACCTTAATATTGACGATGAAACACAGAAATTGCATCCGAATTTAATACAAAAGGATCAATACCGACTTAAGTAAAAGAGGACTGACACTCTAACATTCTATGATTTGAACCTCTCCTGCGAGTCCAGTTTTAGATTCAGATGCTTCACTTAAGGTTTACTGTATCCCTTCGACCTTCTTATTGACGATGAAACATAGAAATTGCATCCGAATTTAATACAAAAGGCACAATACCGACTTAAGTACAAGAGGAATGACACTCTAACCTTCTATGATTTGAATCTCTCCTGTGAGTCCAGTTTTAGATTCCGATGCTTCATTTTAGGTTTACTGTATCCCTTGGACCTTCTTATTGACGATGAAACACAGAAATTGCGTCCGAATTTAATACAAAGGGCACAATACCGATTTAAGTGCAGGAGGAGTGACACACTAACTTTCTAGGATTTGAACCTCTCCTGTGAGTCCAGTTTTAGATTCCGATGCTTCACTTCAGGTTTACTGTATCCATTGGATCTTCTTATTGACGATGAAACAGAGAAATCGCATCCGAATTTAATACAAATGGCACAATGCCGACTTAAGTACAAGAGGATTGACACTCTCACTTTCAATGATTTGAGCCTCTCCTGTGAGTCCAGTTTTAGATTCCGATGCTCCACTTGAGGTCCACTGTATCCCTTGGACCTTCTTATTGACGATGAAACACAGAAATTGCATCCGCATTTAATACAAAGTTCACAATACCGACTTAAGTACAGGAGGAGTGACACTCTAACTTTTTATGGTTTGAACCTTTCCTGTGAGTCCAGTTTTAGATTCCGATACTTCACTTCAGGTATACTGTACCCCTTGGACCTTTTTATTGACGAAGAAACACAGAAATTGCATCGGAATAAATTCAAAAGGCAAAATGCCGACTTAAGTAAAAGAGGACTGACACTCTCACTTTCTATGATTTGAACCTCTCCTGTGAGTCCAGTTTTAGATTCCGATGCTTCACTTCAGGTGTACTGCATACCTTGCACCTTCTTATTGACGATGAAACACAGAAATTGCATCGGAATTAAATTCAAGGGGCATAATGCCGACTTAAGTACAAGAGAACTGACACTCTAACTTTCTATGATTTGAACCTCTCCTGTGAGTCCAGTTTTAGATTCCGATGCTTCACTTCTGGTTTACTGTATCCCTTGGACCTTCTTATTGACGATGAAACACTGATATTGTTTCCGAATTTAATACAAAAGGCACAATGCCGACTTAAGTACAAGAGGACTTACACTCTCACTTTCTATGATTTGAACTTCTACTGTGAGTCCAGTTTCAGATTCCGATGCTTCACTTCAGGGTTACTGCATACCTTGCACCTTCTTATTGGCAATGAAACACAGAAATTGCATCGGAATTAAATTCAAAAGGCACAACGCCGACTTAAGTGCAAGAGGACTGACACTCTAACTTTCTATGATTCGAACCTCCCTGTGAGTCCAGTTTTATATTCCGATGCTTCACTTCAGGTTTGCTGTATCCCTTGGACCTTCTTATTGACGATGAAACACAGAAATTGCATACGAATTTAATACAAAGGGCAGAATACCGATTTAAGTGCAGGAGGAGTGACACTCTAACTTTCTATGATTTGAACCTCTCCTGTGAGTCCAGTTTTAGATTCCGATGCTTCACTTCAGGTATACTGTATACCTTGCACCTTATTATTGACGATGAAACACAGAAATTGCATCCGAATTTAATACAAAAGGCTCAATGCCGACTTAAGTAAAAGAGGACTGACACTATAACATTCTATGATTTGAACCTCTCCTGCGAGTCCAGTATTAGATTCAGATGCTTCACTTAAGGTTTACTGTATCCCTTGGACCTTCTTATTGACGATGAAACACAGAAATTGCATCCGAATTTAATACAAAAGGCACAATACCGACTTAAGTACAAGAGAACTGACACTCTAACTTTCTATGATTTGAACCTCTGCTGTGAGTCCACTTTTAGATTCCGATGCTTCACTTCAAGTTTACTGTATCCCTTGGACCTTCTTATTGACGATGAAACACAGATATTGCATCCGAATTTAATACAAATGGCACAATGTCGATTTACGTACAAGGGGACTGACACTCTCACTTTCTATGATTTGATCCTCTCCTGTGAGTCCAGTTTTAGATTTCGATGCTACAATTCAGGTATACTGTACCCCTTGGACCTTCTTCTTTACGATGAAACACAGAAATTGCATGCGAATTTAATTCAAAAGGCACAATGCCGACTTAAGTACAAGAGAACTGACACTCTAACTTTCTATGATTTGAACCTCTGCTGTGAGTCCAGTTTTAGATTCCGATGCTTCACTTCAGGTTTACTGTATCCCTTGGACCTTCTTATTGACGATGAAACACAGATATTGCATCCGAATTTAATACAAAAGGCACAATGCCGACTTAAGTACAAGAGGACTTACACTCTCACTTTCTATGATTTGAACCTCTCCTGTGAGTCCAGTTTCAGATTCCGATGCTTGAGCTCAGGGTTACTGCATGCCTTGCACCTTCTTATTGACGATGAAACACAGAAATTAAATCGGAATTAAATTCAAAAGGCACAATGGCGACTTAAGTGCAAGAGGACTGACACTCTAACTTTCTATGATTCGAACCGCCCAGTGAGTGAAGTTTTAGATTCCGATGCTTCACTTCAGGTTTGCTGTATCCCTTGGACCTTCTTATTGACGATGAAACACAGAAATTGCATCCGAATTTAATACAAAGGGCACAATACCGATTTAAGTGCAGGAGGAGTGACACTCTAACTTTCTATGATTTAAACCTCTCCTGTGAGTCCAGTTTCAGATTCCGATGCTTCACTACAAGGTTTTTGCATACCTTGCCCCTTCTTATTGACGATGAAGCACAGAAATTGCATCCGAATTAAATTCAAAACTCACAATGACGACCTAAGTACAAGAGAACTGACACTCTCACTTTCTATGATTTGAATCTCTCCTGTGAGTCCAGTTTTATGTTTCGATGCTTCAATTCAGGTTTACTGTACTCCTTGGACCTTCTTATTGACGAAGAAATAAAGAAATTGCATCGGAATTAAATTCTAAAGGCAAAATACTGACTTAAGTACAAGAGAACTGACACTCTAACTTTCTTTGATTTGAACCTCTCCTGTGAGTCCAGTTTTAGATTCCGATGCTTCACTTCTGGTTTATTGTACACCTTCGACCTTCTTATTGACGATGAAACACAGAAATTGCATCCGAATTTAATACAAAGGGCACAATACCGATTTAAGTGCAGGAGGAGTGACACTCTAACTTTCTATGATTTAAACCTCTCCTGTGAGTCCAGTTTCAGATTCCGATGCTTCACTACAAGGTTTTTGCATACCTTGCCCCTTCTTATTGACGATGAAGCACAGAAATTGCATCCGAATTAAATTCAAAACTCACAATGCCGACTTAAGTACAAGAGGACTGACACTCTCACTTTCTATGCTTTGAACCTCTCCTGTGAGTCCAGTTTTAGATTCCGATGCTTCACTTCAGATTAACTGTATCCCTTGGATCTTCTTATTGACGATGAAACACAGAAATAGCATCCGACTGTAATACAGAAGGCACAATGCCGACTCAAGTAAAAAAGGACTGACACTCTCACTTTCTATGATTTGAACCTCTCTTGTGAGTCCAGTTTTAGATTCCGATGCTTCACTTCAGGTTTACTGTATACCTTGCACCTTCTTATTGACGATGAAACACAGAAATTGCATCGGAATTAAATTCACAAGGCACAATGCCGACTTAAGAGCAAGAGGACAGACACTCTTACTTTCTATGATTCGAACTTCTCCTGTGAGTCCAGTTTTAGATTCCGATGCTTCACTTCAGGTTTACTGTATCCCTTGAACCTTCCTATTGTCGATGAAACACAGAAATTGCATCCGAATTTAATACAAATATCACAATGCCGACTTAAGTACAAGAAAACTGACACTCTCACTTTCTATGATTTGAACCTCTCCTGTGAGTCCAGTTTTAGATTCCGATGCTCACTTCAGGTTTACCATATATCTTGCACCTTAATATTGACGATGAAACACAGAAATTGCATCCGAATTTAATACAAAAGGATCAATACCGACTTAAGTAAAAGAGGACTGACACTCTAACATTCTATGATTTGAACCTCTCCTGCGAGTCCAGTTTTAGATTCAGATGCTTCACTTAAGGTTTACTGTATCCCTTCGACCATCTTATTGACGATGAAACATAGAAATTGCATCCGAATTTAATACAAAAGGCACAATACCGACTTAAGTACAAGAGGAATTACACTCTAACCTTCTATGATTTGAAACTCTCCTGTGAGTCCAGTTTTAGATTCCGATGCTTAGCTTCAGGTTTACTGCATCCCTTGGACCTTCTTATTGACGATGAAACACGGAAATTGCATCCGAATTTAATACAAATGGCATAATGCCGACATAAGTACAAGAGGACTGACACTCCCAGTTTCTATGATTTGAACCTCTCCTGTGAGTCCAGGTTTAGATTACGATGCTTCACTTCAGGTTCACTGCATACCTTGCACTTTCTTATTGACGATGAAACACAGAAATTGCATCGCAGTTAAATTCAAAAGGCACAATGCCGACTTAAGTACAAGAGGACTGACACTCTAACTTTCTATGATTTGAACCTATCCTGTGAGACCAGTTTTAGATTCCGATGGTTCATTTCAGGTTTACTGTATCCCTTGGACCTTCTTATTGGCGATGAAACACAGAAATTGCATCCGAATTTAATACAAAGGGCACAATACCGATTTAAGTGCAGGAGGAGTGACACACTAACTTTCTAGGATTTGAACCTCTCCTGTGAGTCCAGTTTTAGATTCCGATGCTTCACTTCAGGTTTACTGTATCCATTGGATCTTCTTATTGACGATGACACAATGAAATCGCATCCGAATTTAATACAAATGGCACAATGCCGACTTAAGTACAAGAGGATTGACACTCTCACTTTCAATGATTTGAGCCTCTCCTGTGAGTCCAGTTTTAGATTCCGATGCTCCACTTCAGGTCTACTGTATCCCTTGGACCTTCTTATTGACGATGAAACACAGAAATTGCATCCGCATTTAATACAAAGTTCACAATACCGACTTAAGTACAGGAGGAGTGACACTCTAACTTTCTATGGTTTGAACCTCTCCTGTGAGTCCAGTTTTAGATTCCGATACTTCACTTCAGGTATACTGTACCCCTTGGACCTTCTTATTGACGAAGAAACACAGAAATTGCATCGGAATAAATTCAAAAGGCAAAATGCCGACTTAAGTAAAAGAGGACTGACACTCTCACTTTCTATGATTTGAACCTCTCCTGTGAGTCCAGTTTTAGATTCCGATGCTTCACTTCAGGTGTACTGCATACCTTGCACCTTCTTATTGACGATGAAACACAGAAATTGCATCGGAATTAAATTCAAGGGGCACAATGCCGACTTAAGTACAAGAGAACTGACACTCTAACTTTCTATGATTTGAACCTCTCCTGTGAGTCCAGTTTTAGATTCCGATGCTTCACTTCTGGTTTACTGTATCCCTTGGACCTTCTTATTGACGATGAAACACTGATATTGTTTCCGAATTTAATACAAAAGGCACAATGCCGACTTAAGTACAAGAGGACTTACACTCTCACTTTCTATGATTTGAACTTCTACTGTGAGTCCAGTTTCAGATTCCGATGCTTCACTTCAGGGTTACTGCATACCTTGCACCTTCTTATTGGCAATGACACACAGAAATTGCATCGGAATTAAATTCAAAAGGCACAACGCCGACTTAAGTGCAAGAGGACTGACACTCTAACTTTCTATGATTCGAACCTCCCAGTGAGTCCAGTTTTAGTTTCCGATGCTTCACTTCAGGTTTGCTGTATCCCTTGGACCTTCTTATTGACGATGAAACACAGAAATTGCATACGAATTTAATACAAAGGGCAGAATACCGATTTAAGTGCAGGAGGAGTGACACTCTAACTTTCTATGATTTGAACCTCTCCTGTGAGTCCAGTTTTAGATTTCGATGCGTCAATTCAGGTTTACTGTACCCCTTGGACCTTCTTATTGACGAAGAAACACAGAAATTGCATCGGAATAAATTCAAAAGGCAAAATGCCGACTTAAGTAAAAGAGGACTGACACTCTCACTTTCTATGATTTGAACCTCTCCTGTGAGTCCAGTTTTAGATTCCGATGCTTCACTTCAGGTGTACTGCATACCTTGCACCTTCTTATTGACGATGAAACACAGAAATTGCATCGGAATTAAATTCAAGGGGCACAATGCCGACTTAAGTACAAGAGAACTGACACTCTAACTTTCTATGATTTGAACCTCTCCTGTGAGTCCAGTTGTAGATTCCGATGCTTCACTTCTGGTTTACTGTATCCCTTGGACCTTCTTATTGACGATGAAACACTGATATTGTTTCCGAATTTAATACAAAAGGCACAATGCCGACTTAAGTACAAGAGGACTTACACTCTCACTTTCTATGATTTGAACTTCTACTGTGAGTCCAGTTTCAGATTCCGATGCTTCACTTCAGGGTTACTGCATACCTTGCACCTTCTTATTGGCAATGAAACACAGAAATTGCATCGGAATTAAATTCAAAAGGCACAACGTCGACTTAAGTGCAAGAGGACTGACACTCTAACTTTCTATGATTCGAACCTCCCAGTGAGTCCAGTTTTAGATTCCGATGCTTCACTTCAGGTTTGCTGTATCCCTTGGACCTTCTTATTGACGATGAAACACAGAAATTGCATACGAATTTAATACAAAGGGCCAAATACCGATTTAAGTGCAGGAGGAGTGACACTCTAACTTTCTATGATTTGAACCTCTCCTGTGAGTCCAGGTTTAGATTCCGATGCTTCACTTCTGGTTAACTGTATCCCTTGGACCTTCTTATTGACGATGAAACACTAAAATTGCATCCGAATTTAATACAAAAGGCACAATGCCGACTTAAGTACAAGATGATTGACACTCTCACTTTCTATGATTTGAACCTCTCCTGTGAGTCCGGTTTTAGATTCCGATGCTTCACTTCAGGTTTACTGTATCCCTTGGACCTTCTTATTGACGATGAAACACAGAAATTGCATCGGAATTAAATTCAAAAGGCACAATGCCGACTTAAGTGCAAGAGGACTGACACTCTAACTTTCTATCATTCGAACCTCTACTGTGAGTCCAGTTTTAGATTCCGATGCTTCACTTCAGGTTTACTGTATCCCTTGGAACTTCTAATTGACGATGAAACACAAAAAATTGCATCCGAATTTAATACAAAAAACACACTACCGACTTAAGTGCAAGAGGAGTGACACTCTAACTTTCTATGAATTGAACCTCTCCTGTGAGTCCAGATTTAGATTCCGATGCTTCACGTCAGGTTTACTGTATCCCTTCGTCCTTCTTATTGACGATGAAACACAGAAATTGCATCCGAATTTAATACAAATATCACAATGCCGACTGAAGTACAAGACGACTGACACTCTTACTTTCTATGATTTGAACCTCTCCTGTGAGTCCAGTTTTAGATTCCGATGCTTCACTTCAGGTATACTGTATACCTTGCACCTTATTATTGACGATGAAACACAGAAATTGCATCCGAATTTAATACAAAAGGCTCAATGCCGACTTAAGTAAAAGAGGACTGACACTATAACATTCTATGATTTGAACCTCTCTAGCGAGTCCAGTATTAGATTCAGATGCTTCACTTAAGGTTTACTGTATCCCTTGGACCTTCTTATTGACGATGAAACACAGAAATTGGATCCGAATTTAATACAAAAGGCACAATACCGACTTAAGTACAAGAGGAGTGACACTCTAACCTTCTATGATTTGAATCTCTCCTGTGAGTCCAGTTTTAGATTCCGACACTTCACTTTAAGTTTACTGCATCCCTTGGACCTTCTTATTGACGATGAAACAAAGATATTGCTTCCGATTTTAATACAAATGGCATAATGCCGACTTAAGTACAAGAGGACTGACACTCTCACTTTCTATGATTTGAACCTCTCCTGTGAGTCCAGTTTTAGATTCCGATGCTTCACTTCAGGTTTACTGTATCCCTTGGACATTCTTTTTGACGATGAAAGACAGAAATTGCATCGGAATTAAATTCAAAAGGCACAATGCCGACTTAAGTACAAGAGGACTGACACTCTAACATTCTATGATTTGAACCTCTCCTGCGAGTCCAGTATTAGATTCAGATGCTTCACTTCAGGTTTACTGTATCCCTCGGAGATTCTTTTTGACGATGAAAGACAGAAATTGGATCGGAATTAAATTCAAAAGGCAAAATGCCGGCTTAAGTAAAAGAGGACCGACACTCTCAATTTCTATGATTTGAACCTCTCCTGTGAGTCCAGTTTTAGATTCCGACGTTTCACTTCAGGTTTACTGCATATCTTGCACCTTCTTATTGACGATGAAACACAGAAATTGCATCGGAATTAAATTCAAAAGGCACAATGCCGACTTAAGTACAAGAGGACTGACACTCTAACATTCTATGATTTGAACCTCTCCTGCGAGTCCAGTATTAGATTCAGATGCTTCACTTAAGGTTTACTGTATCCCTTGGACCTTCTTATTGACGATGAAACACAGAAATTGGATCCGAATTTAATACAAAAGGCACAATACCGACTTAAGTACAAGAGGAGTGACACTCTAACCTTCTATGATTTGAATCTCTCCTGTGAGTCCAGTTTTAGATTCCGACACTTCACTTTAAGTTTACTGCATCCCTTGGACCTTCTTATTGACGATGAAACAAAGATATTGCTTCCGATTTTAATACAAATGGCATAATGCCGACTTAAGTACAAGAGGACTGACACTCTCACTTTCTATGATTTGAACCTCTCCTGTGAGTCCAGTTTTAGATTCCGATGCTTCACTTCAGGTTTACTGTATCCCTTGGACATTCTTTTTGACGATGAAAGACAGAAATTGCATCGGAATTAAATTCAAAAGGCACAATGCCGACTTAAGTACAAGAGGACTGACACTCTAACATTCTATGATTTGAACCTCTCCTGCGAGTCCAGTATTAGATTCAGATGCTTCACTTAAGGTTTACTGTATCCCTTGGACCTTCTTATTGACGATGAAACACAGAAATTGCATCGGAAATAAATTCAAAAGGCACAATGCCGACTTAAGTACAAGAGGACTGACACTCTAACTTTCTAAGATTTGAACCTCTCCTGTGAGTCCAGTTTTAGATTCCGATGCTTCACTTCAGGTTTACCGTATATCTTGCACCTTATTATTGACGATGAAACACAGAAATTGCATCCGAATTTAATACAAAAGGCTCAATGCCGACTTAAGTAAAAGAGGACTGACACTCTAACATTCTATGAATTGAACCTCTCCTGCGAGTCCAGTATTAGATTCAGATGCTTCACTTAAGGTTTACTGTATCCCTTGGACCTTCTTATTGACGATGAAACACAGAAATTGCATCCGAATTTAATACAAAAGGCACAATACCGACTTACGTACAAGAGGAGTGACACTCTAACCTTCTATGATTTGAATCTCTCCTGTGAGTCCAGTTTTAGATTCCGATGCTTCACTTTAGGTTTACTGCATTCCTTGGACCTTCTTATTGACGATGCAACCCAGAAATTGCATCCGAATTTAATACAAAAGGATCAATGCCGACTAAAGTGAAAGAGGACTGACACTCTAACATTCTATGATTTGAACCTCTCCTGTGAGTCCAGTTTCAGATTCCGATGCTTCACTACAGGGTTACTGCATACCTTGCACCTTCTTATTGACGATGAAGCACAGAAATTGCATCGGAATTAAATTCAAAAGGCACAATGACGACTTAAGTACAAGAGACCTGACACTCTAACTTTCTATGATTCGAACCGCCCAGTGAGTCAAGTTTTAGATTCCGATGCTTCACTTCAGGTTTGCTGTATCCCTTGGACCTTCTTATTGACGATGAAACACAGAAATTGCATCCGAATTTAATACAAAGGGCACAATACCGATTTAAGTGCAGGAGGAGTGACACTCTAATTTTCTATGATTTGAACCTCTCCTGTGAGTCCAGTTTCAGATTCCGATGCTTCACTACAGGGTTACTGCATACCTTACACCTTCTTATTGACGATGAAGCACAGAAATTGCATCGGAATTAAATTCAAAAGGCACAATGACGACTTAAGTACAAGAGACCTGACACTCTCACTTTCTATGATTTGAATCTCTCCTGTGAGTCCAGTTTTATATTTCGATGCTTCAATTCAGGTTTACTGTACCCCTTGGACCTTCTTATTGACGAAGAAATAAAGAAATTGCATCGGAATTAAATTCAAAAGGAAAATTGCCGACTTAAGTACAAGAGAACTGACACTCTCACTTTCTATGATTTGAACCTCTCCTGTGAGTCCAGTTTTAGATTCCGATGCTTCACTTCAGATTAACTGTATCCCTTGGATATTCTTATTGACGATGAAACACAGAAATTGCATCCGACTGTAATACAGAAGGCACAATGCCGACTGAAGTAAAAAAGGACTGACACTCTCACTTTCTATGATTTGAACCTCTCCTGTGAGTCCAGTTTTAGATTCCGATGCTTCACTTCAGGTTTACTGTATACCTTGCACCTTCTTATTGACGATGAAACACAGAAACTGCGTCGGAATTAAATTCACAAGGCACAATACCGACTTAAGTACATGAGGAGCTACACTCTAACCTTCTATGATTTGAATCTCTCCTGCGAGTCCAGTTTTAGATTCAGATGCTTCACTTAAGGTTTACTGTATCCCTTGGACCTTCTTGTTGACGATGAAACACAGAAATTGCATCCGAATTTAATACAAAAGGCACAATACCGACTTAAGTACAAGAGGAGTAACACTCTAACCTCCTATGATTTGAATCTCTCCTGTGAGTCCAGTTTTAGATTCCGATGCTTCACTTCAGGTTTACTGCATCCCTTGGACCTTCTTATTGACGATGAAACACAGATATTGCATCCGAATTTAATACAAATGGCATTATGCCGACATAAGTACAAGAGGACTGACACTCTCACTTTCTATGATTTGAACCTCTCCTGTGAGTCCAGTTTTACATTCCGATGCTTCACTTCAGGTTTACCGTATATCTTGCACCTTAATATTGACGATGAAACACAGAAATTGCATCCGAATTTAATACAAAAGGATCAATACCGACTTAAGTAAAAGAGGACTGACACTCTAACATTCTATGATTTGAACCTCTCCTGCGAGTCCAGTTTTAGATTCAGATGCTTCACTTAAGGTTTACTGTATCCCTTGGACCTTCTTATTGACGATGAAACACAGAAATTGCATCCGAATTTAATACAAAAGGCACAATACCGACTTAAGTACAGGAGGAGTGACACTCTAACTTTCTATGATTTGAATCTCTCCTGTGAGTCCAGTTTTAGATTCCGATGCTTCACTTTAGGTTTACTGCATCCCTTGGACCTTCTTATTGACGATGAAACACAGATATTGCATCCGAATTTAATACAATTGCCATAATGCCGACATAAGTACAAGAGGACTGACACTCTCACTTTCTTTGATTTGAACCTCTCCTGTGAGTCCACATTTAGATTCCGATGCTTCACTTGAGGTTTATTGCATACCTTGCACTTTCTTTTTGACGATGAAACACAGAAATTGCAACGGAATTAAATTCAAAAGGCACAATGCCGACTTAAGTACAAGAGGACTGACTCTCTACCTTTCTATGATTTGAACCTATCCTGTGAGTCCAGTTTTAGATTCCGATGCTTCATTTCGGGTTTACTGTATCATTTGGACCTTCTTCTTGACGATGAAACACAGAAATTGCATCCGAATTTAATACAAAAGGCACAATGCCGACTTAAGTACAAGAGGACTGACTCTCTAACTTTCTGTGATTTGAACCTATCCTGTGAGTCCAGTTTTAGATTCCGATGCTTCATTTCAGGTTTACTGTTTCCCTTGGACCTTCTTCTTGACGATGAAACACAGAAATTGCATCCGACTGTAATACAGAAGGCACAATGCCGACTGAAGTAAAAAAGGACTGACACTCTCACTTTCTATGATTTGAACCTCTCCTGTGAGTCCAGTTTTAGATTCCGATGCTTCACTTCAGGTTTACTGTATACCTTGCACCTTCTTATTGACGATGAAACACAGAAATTGCATCGGAATTAAATTCACAAGGCACAATACCGACTTAAGTACAAGAGGAGTGACACTCTAAACTACTATGATTTGAATCTCTCCTGCGAGTCCAGTTTTAGATTCAGATGCTTCACTTAAGGTTTACTGTATCCCTTGGACCTTCTTAATGACGATGAAACACAGAAATTGCATCCGAATTTAATACAAAAGGCACAATACCGACTTAAGTACAAGAGGACTGACACTCTAACATTCTATGATTTGAACCTCTCCTGCGAGTCCAGTTTTAGATTCAGATGCTTCACTTAAGGTTTACTGTATCCCTTGGACCTTCTTATTGACGATGAAACACAGATATTGCATCCGAATTTAATACAAATGGCATAATGCCGACATAAGTACAAGAGGACTGACACTCTCACTCTCTATGATTTGAACCTCTCCTGTGAGTCCAGTTTTAGATTCCGATGCTTCACTTCAGGTTTACTGTATCCCTTGGACATTCTTTTTGACGATGAAGGACAGAAATTGAATCGGAATTAAATTCAAAAGGCAAAATGCCGACATAAGTACAAGAGGACTGACACTCTCACTTTCTTTGATTTAACCTCTCCTGTGAGTCCAGATTTAGATTCCGATGCTTCACTTCAGGTTTATTGCATACCTTGCACTTTCTTATTGACGATGAAACACAGAAATTGCATCGGAATTAAATTCAAAAGGCACAATGGCGACTTAAGTGCAAGAGGACTGACACTCTAACTTTCTATGATTCGAACCGCCCAGTGAGTCAAGTTTTAGATTCCGATGCTTCACTTCAGGTTTGCTGTATCCCTTGGACCTTCTTATTGACGATGAAACACAGAAATTGCATCCGAATTTAATACAAAGGGCACAATACCGATTTAAGTGCAGGATTAGTGACACTCTAACTTTCTATGATTTGAACCTCTCCTGTGAGTCCAGTTTCAGATTCCGATGCTTCACTACAGGGTTACTGCATACCTTACACCTTCTTATTGACGATGAAGCACAGAAATTGCATCGGAATTAAATTCAAAAGGCACAATGACGACTTAAGTACAAGAGACCTGACACTCTCACTTTCTATGATTTGAATCTCTCCTGTGAGTCCAGTTTTATATTTCGATGCTTCAATTCAGGTTTACTGTACCCCTTGGACCTTCTTATTGACGAAGAAATAAAGAAATTGCATCGGAATTAAATTCAAAAGGAAAATTGCCGACTTAAGTACAAGAGAACTGACACTCTCACTTTCTATGATTTGAACCTCTCCTGTGAGTCCAGTTTTAGATTCCGATGCTTCACTTCAGATTAACTGTATCCCTTGGATATTCTTATTGACGATGAAACACAGAAATTGCATCCGACTGTAATACAGAAGGCACAATGCCGACTGAAGTAAAAAAGGACTGACACTCTCACTTTCTATGATTTGAACCTCTCCTGTGAGTCCAGTTTTAGATTCCGATGCTTCACTTCAGGTTTACTGTATACCTTGCACCTTCTTATTGACGATGAAACACAGAAACTGCGTCGGAATTAAATTCACAAGGCACAATACCGACTTAAGTACATGAGGAGCTACACTCTAACCTTCTATGATTTGAATCTCTCCTGCGAGTCCAGTTTTAGATTCAGATGCTTCACTTAAGGTTTACTGTATCCCTTGGACCTTCTTGTTGACGATGAAACACAGAAATTGCATCCGAATTTAATACAAAAGGCACAATACCGACTTAAGTACAAGAGGAGTAACACTCTAACCTCCTATGATTTGAATCTCTCCTGTGAGTCCAGTTTTAGATTCCGATGCTTCACTTCAGGTTTACTGCATCCCTTGGACCTTCTTATTGACGATGAAACACAGATATTGCATCCGAATTTAATACAAATGGCATTATGCCGACATAAGTACAAGAGGACTGACACTCTCACTTTCTATGATTTGAACCTCTCCTGTGAGTCCAGTTTTACATTCCGATGCTTCACTTCAGGTTTACCGTATATCTTGCACCTTAATATTGACGATGAAACACAGAAATTGCATCCGAATTTAATACAAAAGGATCAATACCGACTTAAGTAAAAGAGGACTGACACTCTAACATTCTATGATTTGAACCTCTCCTGCGAGTCCAGTTTTAGATTCAGATGCTTCACTTAAGGTTTACTGTATCCCTTGGACCTTCTTATTGACGATGAAACACAGAAATTGCATCCGAATTTAATACAAAAGGCACAATACCGACTTAAGTACAGGAGGAGTGACACTCTAACTTTCTATGATTTGAATCTCTCCTGTGAGTCCAGTTTTAGATTCCGATGCTTCACTTTAGGTTTACTGCATCCCTTGGACCTTCTTATTGACGATGAAACACAGATATTGCATCCGAATTTAATACAATTGCCATAATGCCGACATAAGTACAAGAGGACTGACACTCTCACTTTCTTTGATTTGAACCTCTCCTGTGAGTCCACATTTAGATTCCGATGCTTCACTTGAGGTTTATTGCATACCTTGCACTTTCTTTTTGACGATGAAACACAGAAATTGCAACGGAATTAAATTCAAAAGGCACAATGCCGACTTAAGTACAAGAGGACTGACTCTCTACCTTTCTATGATTTGAACCTATCCTGTGAGTCCAGTTTTAGATTCCGATGCTTCATTTCGGGTTTACTGTATCATTTGGACCTTCTTCTTGACGATGAAACACAGAAATTGCATCCGAATTTAATACAAAAGGCACAATGCCGACTTAAGTACAAGAGGACTGACTCTCTAACTTTCTGTGATTTGAACCTATCCTGTGAGTCCAGTTTTAGATTCCGATGCTTCATTTCAGGTTTACTGTTTCCCTTGGACCTTCTTCTTGACGATGAAACACAGAAATTGCATCCGACTGTAATACAGAAGGCACAATGCCGACTGAAGTAAAAAAGGACTGACACTCTCACTTTCTATGATTTGAACCTCTCCTGTGAGTCCAGTTTTAGATTCCGATGCTTCACTTCAGGTTTACTGTATACCTTGCACCTTCTTATTGACGATGAAACACAGAAATTGCATCGGAATTAAATTCACAAGGCACAATACCGACTTAAGTACAAGAGGAGTGACACTCTAAACTACTATGATTTGAATCTCTCCTGCGAGTCCAGTTTTAGATTCAGATGCTTCACTTAAGGTTTACTGTATCCCTTGGACCTTCTTAATGACGATGAAACACAGAAATTGCATCCGAATTTAATACAAAAGGCACAATACCGACTTAAGTACAAGAGGACTGACACTCTAACATTCTATGATTTGAACCTCTCCTGCGAGTCCAGTTTTAGATTCAGATGCTTCACTTAAGGTTTACTGTATCCCTTGGACCTTCTTATTGACGATGAAACACAGATATTGCATCCGAATTTAATACAAATGGCATAATGCCGACATAAGTACAAGAGGACTGACACTCTCACTCTCTATGATTTGAACCTCTCCTGTGAGTCCAGTTTTAGATTCCGATGCTTCACTTCAGGTTTACTGTATCCCTTGGACATTCTTTTTGACGATGAAGGACAGAAATTGAATCGGAATTAAATTCAAAAGGCAAAATGCCGACATAAGTACAAGAGGACTGACACTCTCACTTTCTTTGATTTAACCTCTCCTGTGAGTCCAGATTTAGATTCCGATGCTTCACTTCAGGTTTATTGCATACCTTGCACTTTCTTATTGACGATGAAACACAGAAATTGCATCGGAATTAAATTCAAAAGGCACAATGGCGACTTAAGTGCAAGAGGACTGACACTCTAACTTTCTATGATTCGAACCGCCCAGTGAGTCAAGTTTTAGATTCCGATGCTTCACTTCAGGTTTGCTGTATCCCTTGGACCTTCTTATTGACGATGAAACACAGAAATTGCATCCGAATTTAATACAAAGGGCACAATACCGATTTAAGTGCAGGATTAGTGACACTCTAACTTTCTATGATTTGAACCTCTCCTGTGAGTCCAGTTTCAGATTCCGATGCTTCACTACAGGGTTACTGCATACCTTGCACCTTCTTATTGACTTGGAAGCACAGAAATTACATCGGAATTAAATTCAAAAGGCACAATGACGACTTAAGTACAAGAGAACTGACACTCTCACTTTCTATGATTTGAATCTCTCCTGTGAGTCCAGTTTTTTATTTCGATGCTTCAATTCAGGTTTACTGTACCCCTTGGACCTTCTTATTGACGAAGAAATAAAGAAATTGCATCGGAATTAAATTCAAAAGGCAAAATGCCGACTTACGTACAAGAGAACTGAAACTCTAACTTTCTACGATTTGAACCTCTCCTGTGATTCCAGTTTTAGATTCCGTTGCTTCACTTCTGGTTTACTGTACACCTTGGACCTTCTTATTGACGATGAAACACAGAAATTGCATCCGAATTTAATACAAAAGGCACAATGCCGACTTAAGTACAAGAGGACTGACACTCTCACTTTCTATGATTTGAACCTCTCCTGTGAGTCCAGTTTTAGATTCCGATGCTTCACTTCAGATTAACTGTATCCCTTGGATCTTCTTATTGACGATGAAACACAGAAATTGCATCCGACTGTAATACAGAAGGCACAATGCCGACTGAAGTAAAAAAGGACTGACACTCTCACTTTCTATGATTTGAACCTCTCCTGTGAGTCCAGTTTTAGATTCCGATGCTTCACTTCAGGTTTACTGTATACCTTGCACCTTCTTATTGACGATGAAACACAGAAAATGCATCGGAATTAAATTCACAAGGCACAATACCGACTTTAGTACAAGAGGAGTGACACTCTAACCTTCTATGATTTGAATCTCTCCTGCGAGTCCAGTTTTAGATTCAGATGCTTCACTTAAGGGTTACTGTATCCCTTGGACCTTCTTATTGACGATGAAACACAGAAATTGCATCCTAATTTAATACAAAAGGCACAATACCGACTTAAGTACAAGAGGAGTGACACTCTAACCTTCTATGATTTGAATCTCTCCTGTTAGTCCAGTTTTAGATTCCGATGCTTCACTGCAGGTTTACTGCATCCCTTGGACCTTCTTATTGACGATGAAACACAGATATTGCATCCGAATTTAATACAAATGGCATAATGCCGACATAAGTACAAGAGGACTGACACTCTCACTTTCTATGATTTGAAACTCTCCTGTGAGTCCAGTTTTAGATTCCGATGCTTCAATTCAGGTTTACCGTATATCTTGCACCTTAATATTGACGATGAAACACAGAAATTGCATCCGAATTTAATACAAAAGGATCAATGCTGACTTAAGTAAAAGAGGACTGACACTCTAACATTCTATGATTTGAACCTCTCCTGCGAGTCCAGTTTTAGATTCAGATGCTTCACTTAAGGTTTACTGTATCCCTTGGACCTTATCATTGACGATGAAACACAGAAATTGCATCCGAATTTAATACAAAAGGCACAATACCGACTTAAGTACAAGAGGAGAGACACTCTAACATTCTATGATTTGAACCTCTCCTATGAGTCCAGTTTTAGATTCCGATGCTTCACTTCAGTGTTACTGCATACATTGCACCTTCTTATTGACGATGAAACACAGAAATTGCATCGGAATTAAATTCAAAAGGCAGAATGCCGACTTAAGTGTAAGAGGACTGACACTCTAACTTTCTATGATTCGAACCTATCAGTGAGTCCAGTTTTATATTCCGATGCTTCACTTCAGGTTTGCTGTATCCCTAGGACCTTCTTATTGACGATGAAACACAGAAATTGCATCCGAATTTAATACAAAGGGCACAATACCGATTTAAGTGCAGGAGGAGTGACACTCTAACTTTCTAGGATTTGAACCTCTCCTGTGAGTCCAGTTTTAGATTCCGATGCTTCACTTCAGGTTTACTGTATCCATTGGATCTTCATATTGACGATGAAACACAGAAATCGCATCCGAATTTAATACAAAAGGATCAATACCGACTTAAGTAAAAGAGGACTGACACTCTAACATTCTATGATTTGAACCTCTCCTGCGAGTCCAGTTTTAGATTCAGATGTTTCACTTAAGGTTTACTGTAACCCTTGGACCTTCTTATTGACGATGAAACACAGAAATTGCATCCGAATTTAATGAAAAAGGCACAATACCGACTTAGGTACAAGAGGAGTGACACTCTAACCTTCTATGGTTTGAATCTCTCCTGTGAGTCCAGTTTTAGATTCCGATGCTTCACTTTAGGTTTACTGCATCCCTTGGACCTTCTTATTGACGATGAAACACAGATATTGCATCCGAATTTAATACAATTGCCATAATGCCGACATAAGTACAAGAGGACTGACACTCTCACTTTCTTTGATTTGAACCTCTCCTGTGAGTCCACATTTAGATTCCGATGCTTCACTTGAGGTTTATTGCATACCTTGCACTTTCTTTTTGACGATGAAACACAGAAATTGCATCGGAATTAAATTCAAAAGGCACAATGCCGACTTATGTACAAGAGGACTGACTCTCTACCTTTCTATGATTTGAACCTATCCTGTGAGTCCAGTTTTAGATTCCGATGCTTCATTTCGGGTTTACTGTATCATTTGGACCTTCTTCTTGACGATGAAACACAGAAATTGCATCCGAATTTAATACAAAAGGCACAATGCCGACTTAAGTACAAGAGGACTGACTCTCTAACTTTCTATGATTTGAACCTATCCTGTGAGTCCAGTTTTAGATTCCGATGCTTCATTTCAGGTTTACTGTTTCCCTTGGACCTTCTTCTTGACGATGAAACACAGAAATTGCATCCGAATGCAATACAAATGGCACAATGTCGACTTACGTACAAGAGGACTGACACTCTCACTTTCTATGATTTGAACCTCTCCTGTGAGTCCAGTTTTAGATTTCGATGCTACAATTCAGGTATACTGTACCCCTTGGACCTTCTTCTTTAAGATGAAACACAGAAATTGCATGCGAATTTATTTCAAAATTCACAATGCCGACTTAAGTACAAGAGAACTGACACTCTAACTTTCTATGATTTGAACCTCTCCTGTGAGTCCAGTTTTAGATTCCGATGCTTCACTTCTGGTTTACTGTACACCTTGGACCTTCTTATTGACGTTGAAACACAGAAATTGCATCCAAATTTAATACAAAAGGCACAATGCCGACTTAAGTACAAGAGGACTGACATTCTCACTTTCTATGATTTGAACCTCTCCTGTGAGTCCAGTTTTAGATTCCGATGCTTCACATCAGATTAACTGTATCCCTTGGATCTTCTTATTGACGATGAAACACAGAAATTGCATCCGACTGTAATACAGAAGGCACAATGCCGACTGAAGTAAAAAAGGACTGACACTCTCACTTTCTATGATTTGAACCTCTCCTGTGAGTCCAGTTTTAGATTCCGATGCTTCACTTCAGGTTTACTGTATACCTTGCACCTTCTTATTGACGATGAAACACAGAAATTGCATCGGAATTAAATTCACAAGGCACAATACCGACTTAAGTACAAGAGGAGTGACACTCTAAACTTCTATGATTTGAATCCCTCCTGCGAGTCCAGTTTTAGATTCAGATGCTTCACTTAAGGTTTACTGTATCCCTTGGACCTTCTTAATGACGATGAAACACAGAAATTGCATCCGAATTTAATACAAAAGGCACAATACCGACTTAAGTACAAGAGGAGTGACACTCTAACCTTCTATGATTTGAATCACTCCTGTGAGTCCAGTTTTAGATTCCGATGCTTCACTTCAGGTTTACTGCATCCCTTGGACCTTCTTATTGACGATGAAACACAGATATTGCATCCGAATTTAATACAAATGGCATAATGCCGACATAAGTACAAGAGGACTGACACTCTCACTTTCTATGATTTGAACCTCTCCTGTGAGTCCAGTTTTAGATTCCGATGCTTCACTTCAGGTTTACTGTATCCCTTGGACATTCTTTTTGACGATGAAGGACAGAAATTGAATCGGAATTAAATTCAAAAGGCAAAATGCCGACATAAGTACAAGAGGACTGACACTCTCACTTTCTTTGATTTGAACCTCTCCTGTGAGTCCAGATTTGGATTCCGATGCTTCACTTCAAGTTTATTGCATACCTTGCACTTTCTTATTGACGATGAAACACAGAAATTGCATCGGAATTAAATTCAAAAGGCACAATGCCGACTTAAGTACAAGAGGACTGACTCTCTAAGTTGCTATGATTTGAACCTATCCTGTGAGTCCAGTTTTAGATTCCGATGCTTCATTTCGGGTTTACTGTATCCCTTGGACCTTCTTCTTGACGATGAAACACAGAAATTGCATCCGAATTTAATACAAAAGGCACAATGCCGACTTAAGTACTAGAGGACTGACTCTCTAACTTTCTATGATTTGAACCTATCCTGTGAGTCCAGTTTTAGATTCCGATGCTTCATTTCAGGTTTACTGTATCCCTTGGACCTTCTTCTTGACGATGAAACACAGAAATTGCATCCGAATGTAATACAAATGGCACAATGTGGACTTACGTACAAGAGGACTGACACTCTCACTTTCTATGATTTGAACCTCTCCTGTGAGTCCAGTTTTAGATTTCGATGCTACAATTCAGGTATACTCTACCCCTTGGACCTTCTTCTTTACGATGAAACACAGATATTGCATGCGAATTTAATTCAAAAGGCACAATGCCGACTTATGTACAAGAGAACTGACACTCTAACTTTCTATGATTTGAACCTCTTGTGTGAGTCCAGTTTTAGATTCCGATGCTTCACTTTAGGTTTACTGTATACCTTGGACCTTCTTATTGACGATGAAACACAGATATTGCATCCGAATTTAATACAAAAGGCACAATGCCGACTTAAGTACAAGAGGACTACCACTCTCACTTTCTATGATTTGAACCTCTCCTGTGAGTCCAGTTTCAGATTCCGATGCTTCACTTCAGGGTTACTGCATGCCTTGCACCTTCTTATTGACGATGAAACACAGAAATTGCATCGGAAATAAATTCAAAAGGCACAATGGCGACTTAAGTGCAAGAGGACTGACACTCTAACTTTCTATGATTCGAACCGCCCAGTGAGTCAAGTTTTAGATTCCGATGCTTCACTTCAGGTTTGCTGTATCCCTTGGACCTTTTTATTGACGATGAAACACAGAAATTGCATCCGAATTTAATACAAAGGGCACAATACCGATTTAAGTGCAGGAGGAGTGACACTCTAACTTTCTATGATTTGAACCTCTCCTGTGAGTCCAGTTTCAGATTCCGATGCTTCACTACAGGGTTACTGCATACCTTGCACCTTCTTATTGACTTGGAAGCACAGAAATTGCATCGGAATTAAATTCAAAAGGCACAATGACGACTTAAGTACAAGAGAACTGACACTCTCACTTTCTATGATTTGAATCACTCCTGTGAGTCCAGTTTTTTATTTCGATGCTTCAATTCAGGTTTACTGTACCCCTTGGACCTTCTTATTGACGAAGAAATAAAGAAATTGCATCGGAATTAAATTCAAAAGGCAAAATGCCGACTTACGTACAAGAGAACTGAAACTCTAACTTTCTACGATTTGAACCTCTCCTGTGAGTCCAGTTTTATATTCCGATGCTTCACTTCTGGTTTGCTGTACACCTTGGACCTTCTTATTGACGATGAAACACAGAAATTGCATCCGAATTTAATACAAAAGGCACAATGCCGACTTAAGTACAAGAGGACTGACACTCTCACTTTCTATGATTTGAACCTCTCCTGTGAGTCCAGTTTTAGATTCCGATGCTTCACTTCAGATTAACTGTATCCCTTGGATCTTCTTATTGACGATGAAACACAGAAATTGCATCCGACTGTAATACAGAAGGCACAATGCCGACTGAAGTAAAAAAGGACTGACACTCTCACTTTCTATGATTTGAACCTCTCCTGTGAGTCCAGTTTTAGATTCCGATGCTTCTCTTCAGGTTTACTGTATACCTTGCACCTTCTTATTGACGATGAAACACAGAAAATGCATCGGAATTAAATTCACAAGGCACAATACCGACTTTAGTACAAGAGGAGTGACACTCTAACCTTCTATGATTTGAATCTCTCCTGCGAGTCCAGTTTTAGATTCAGATGCTTCACTTAAGGGTTACTGTATCCCTTGGACCTTCTTATTGACGATGAAACACAGAAATTGCATCCGAATTTAATACAAAAGGCACAATACCGACTTAAGTACAAGAGGAGTGACACTCTAACCTTCTATGATTTGAATCTCTCCTCTGAGTCCAGTTTTAGATTCCGATGCTTCACTGCAGGTTTACTGCATCCCTTGGACCTTCTTATTGACGATGAAACACAGATATTGCATCCGAATTTAATACAAATGGCATAATGCCGACATAAGTACAAGAGGACTGACACTCTCACTTTCTATGATTTGAACCTCTCCTGTGAGTCCAGTTTTAGATTCCGATGCTTCAATTCAGGTTTACCGTATATCTTGCACCTTAATATTGACGATGAAACACAGAAATTGCATCCGAATTTAATACAAAAGGATCAATGCCGACTTAAGTAAAAGAGGACTGACACTCTAACATTCTATGATTTGAACCTCTCCTGCGAGTCCAGTTTTAGATTCAGATGCTTCACTTAAGGTTTACTGTATCCCTTGGACCTTATCATTGACGATGAAACACAGAAATAGCATCCGAATTTAATACAAAAGGCACAATACCGACTTAAGTACAAGAGGAGAGACACTCTAACATTCTATGATTTGAACCTCTCCTATGAGTCCAGTTTTAGATTCCGATGCTTCACTTCAGGTTTACTGTATCCCTTGGACCCTCTTATTGACGATGAAACACAGATTTTGCATCCGAATTTAATACAAAGGGCTCAATACCGACTTAAGTACAGGAGGAGTGAAACTCTAACTTTCTATGATTTGAATCTCTCCGGTGAGTCCAGTTTTAGATTCCGATGCTTCACTTCAGTGTTACTGCATACATTGCACCTTCTTATTGACGATGAAACACAGAAATTGCATCGGAATTAAATTCAAAAGGCAGAATGCCGACTTAAGTGTAAGAGGACTGACACTCTAACTTTCTATGATTCGAACCTCCCAGTGAGTCCAGTTTTATATTCCGATGCTTCACTTCAGGTTTCCTGTATCCCTTGGACCTTCTTATTGACGATGAAACACAGAAATTGCATCCGAATTTAATACAAAGGGCACAATACCGATTTAAGTGCAGGAGGAGTGACACTCTAACTTTCTAGGATTTGAACCTCTCCTGTTAGTCCAGTTTTAGATTCCGATGCTTCACTTCAGGTTTACTGTATCCATTGGATCTTCATATTGACGATGAAACACAGAAATCGCATCCGAATTTAATACAAATGGCACAATGCCGACTTAAGTACAAGAGGTTTGACACTCTAACTTTCAATGATTTGAGCCTTTCTTGTGAGTCCAGTTTTAGATTCCGATGCTCCACTTCAGGTCTACTGTATCCCTTGGACCTTCTTATTGACGATGAAACACAGAAATTGCATCCGCATTTAATACAAAGTTCACAATACCGACTTAAGTACAGGAGGAGTGACACTCTAACTTTCTCTGGTTTGAACCTCTAGTGTGATTCCAGTTTTAGATTCCGATGCTTCACTTCAGGTTTACTGTATCCCTTGGACCTTCCTATTGACGATGAAACACAGAAATTGCATCCGAATTTAATACAAATGGCACAATGTCGACTTACGGACAAGAGGACTGACACACTCACTTTCTATGATTTGAACCTCTCCTGTGAGTCCAGTTTTAGATTTCGATTCTTCAATTCAGGTTTACTGTACCCCTTGGACCTTCTTATTGACGAAGAAACACAGACATTGCATCGGAATTAAATTCAAGAGGCAAAATGCCGACTTAAGTAAAAGAGGACTTACACTCTCACTTTCTATGATTTGAACCTCTCCTGTGAGTATAGTTTTAGATTCCGATGCTTCACTTCTGGTTAACTGTATCCCTTGGACCTTCTTATTGACGATGAAACACTGAAATTGCATCCGAATTTAATACAGAAGGCACAATGCCGACTTAAGTACAAGATGACTGACACTCTCACTTTCTATGATTTGAACCTCTCCTGTGAGTCCGGTTTTAGATTCCGATGCTTCACTTCAGATTTACTGAATCCCTTGGACCTTCTTATTGACGATGAAACACAGAAATTGCATCCGAATGTAATACAGAGGGCACAATGCCGACTGAAGTAAAAGAGGACTGACACTCTCACTTTCTATGATTTGAACCTCTCCTGTGAGTCCAGTTTTAGATTCCGATGCTTAACTTCAGGTTTACTGTATCCCTTAGACCTTCTTATTGACGATGAAACACAGAAATTGCATCCGAATTTAATACAAATGGCACAATGTCGACTTAAGTACAAGAGGACTTACACTCTCACTTTCTATGACTTGAACCTCTCCTGCGAGTCCAGTTTTAGATTCCGATGCTTCACTTCAGATTTACTGTATCCCTTGGACCTTTTTATTGACGATGAAACACAGAAATTGCATCCGAATTTAATACAGAAGGCACAATGCCGACTGAAGTAAAAAAGGATTGACACTCTCACTTTCTATGATTTGAACCTCTCCTGTGAGTCCAGTTTTCGATTCCGATGCTTCACTTCAGGTTCACTGGTTCACTGTATCCCTCGGACCTTCTTATTGACGATGAAACACAGAAATTGCATTCAAATTTAATACAAAAGCCACAATGCCGACTTAAGTAAAAGAGGACTGACACTCTAACATTCAATGATTTGAACCTCTCCTGCGAGTCCAGTTTTAGATTCCGATGCTTCACTTAAGGTTTACTGTATCCCTTGGACCTTCTTATTGACAATGAAAGACAGAAATTGCATCCGAATTTAATACAAAAGGCACAATACCGACTTAAGTACAAGAGGAGAGACACTCTAACATTCTATGATTTGAACCTCTCCTATGAGTCCAGTTTTAGATTCCGATGCTTCACTTCAGGTTTACTGTATCCCTTGGACCTTCTTATTGACGATGAAACACAGATTTTGCATCCGAATTTAATACAAAGGGCACAACACCGACTTAAGTACAGGAGGAGTGAAACTCTAACTTTCTATGATTTGAATCTCTCCGGTGAGACCAGTTTCAGATTCCGATGCTTAACCTCAGGTTTACTGTATCCCTTGGACCTTCTTATTGACGATGAAACACAGATATAGCATCCGAATTTAATACAAAGGGAACAATACCGACGTAAGTACAGGAGGAGTGAAACTCTAACTTTCTATGATTTGAACCTCTCCTGTGAGTCCAGTTTTAGATTCCGATGCTTAACTTCAGGTTAACTGTATCCCTTAGACCTTCTTATTGACGATGAAACACAGAAATTGCATCCGAATTTAATACAAATGGCACAATGTCGACTTAAGTACAAGAGGACTTACACTTTCACTTTCTATGACTTGAACCTCTCCTGTGAGTCCAGTTTTAGATTCCGATGCTTCACTTCAGTGTTACTGCATACCTTGCACCTCCTTATTGACGATGAAACACAGAAATTGCATCGGAATTAAATTCAAAAGGCAGAATGCCGACTTAAGTGTAAGAGGACTGACACTCTAACTTTCTATGATTCGAACCTCCCAGTGAGTCCAGTTTTATATTCCGATGCTTCACTTCAGGTTTGCTGTATCCCTTGGACCTTCTTATTGACGATGAAACACAGAAATTGCATCCGAATTTAATACAAAGGGCACAATACCGATTTAAGTGCAGGAGGAGTGACACTCTAACTTTCTAGGATTAGAACCTCTCCTGTGAGTCCAGTTTTAGATTCCGATGCTCACTTCAGGTTTACTGTATCCATTGGATCTTCTTATTGACGATGAAACACAGAAATCGCATCCGAATTTAATACAAATGGCACAATGCCGACTTAAGTACAAGAGGATTGACACTCTCACTTTCAATGATTTGAGCCTTTCCTGTGAGTCCAGTTTTAGATTCCGATGCTCCACTTCAGGTCTACTGTATCCCTTGGACCTTCGTATTGACGATGAAACACAGAAATTGCATCTGCATTTAATACAAAGTTCACAATACCGACTTAAGTACAGGAGGAGTAACACTCTAACTTTCTATGGTTTGAACCTCTCCTGTGAGTCCAGTTTTTGATTCCGATGCTTCACTTCAGGTTTACTGTATCGCTTGGACCTTCCTATTAACGATGAAACACAGAAATTGCATCCGAATTTAATACAAATGGCACAATGTCGACCTACGGACAAGAGGACTGACACTCTCACTTTCTATGATTTGAACCTCTCCTGTGAGTCCAATTTTAGATTTCGATGCTTCAATTCAGGTTTACTGTACCCCTTGGACCTTCTTATTGACGAAGAAACACAGTAATAGCATCGGAATTAAATTCAAAAGGCACAATGCCGACCTAAGTGCAAGAGGACTGACACTCTAAGTTTCTATCATTCGAACCTCTCCTGTGAGTCCAGTTTTACATTCCGATGCTTCACATCAGGTTTACTGTATCCCTTGGAACTTCTAATTGACGATGAAACACAAAAAATTGCATCCGAATTTAATACAAAAGGCACACTACCGACTTAAGTGCAAGAGGAGTGACACTCTAACTTTCTATGAATTGAACCTCTCCTGTGAGTCCAGATTTAGATTCCGATGCTTCACTTCAGGTTTACTGTATCCCTTGGACCTTCTTATTGACGATGAAACACAGAAATTGCATCCGAATTTAATACAAAAGGCACAATACCGACTTAAGTACAAGAGGAGTGACACTCTAACCTTCTATGATTTGAATCCCTCCTGTGAGTCCAGTTTTAGATTCCGATGCTTCAATTTAGGTTTACTTCATCCCTTGGACCTTCTTATTGACGATGAAACACAGATATTGCTTCCGAACTTAATACAAATGGCATAATGCCGACTTAAGTACAAGAGGACTGACACTCTCACTTTCTATGATTTGAACCTCTCCTGTGAGTCCAGTTTTAGATTCCGATGCTTCACTTCAGGTTTGCTGTATCCCTTGGACCTTCTTATTGACGATGAAACACAGATTTTGCATCCGAATTTAATACAAAGGGCACAACACCGACTTAAGTACAGGAGGAGTGAAACTCTAACTTTCTGTGATTTGAATCTCTCCGGTGAGACCAGTTTTAGATTCCGATGCTTAACTTCAGGTTTACTGTATCCCTTGGACCTTCTTATTGACGATGAAACACAGATATAGCATCCGAATTTAATACAAAGGGAACAATACCGACTTAAGTACAGGAGGAGTGAAACTCTAACTTTCTATGATTTGAACCTCTCCTGTGAGTCCAGTTTTAGATTCCGATGCTTAACTTCAGGTTAACTGTATCCCTTAGACTTCTTATTGACGATGAAACACAGAAATTGCATCCGAATTTAATACAAATGGCACAATGTCGACTTAAGTACAAGAGGACTTACACTCTCACTTTCTATGACTTGAACCTCTCCTGTGAGTCCAGTTTTAGATTCCGATGCTTCACTTCAGTGTTACTGCATACCTTGCACCTCCTTATTGACGATGAAACACAGAAATTGCATCGGAATTAAATTCAAAAGGCAGAATGCCGACTTAAGTGTAAGAGGACTGACACTCTAACTTTGTATGATTCGAACCTCCCAGTGAGTCCAGTTTTATATTCCGATGCTTCACTTCAGGTTTGCTGTATCCCTTGGACCTTCTTATTGACGATGAAACACAGAAATTGCATCCGAATTTAATACAAAGGGCACAATACCGATTTAAGTGCAGGAGGAGTGACACTCTAACTTTCTAGGATTAGAACCTCTCCTGTGAGTCCAGTTTTAGATTCCGATGCTCACTTCAGGTTTACTGTATCCATTGGATCTTCTTATTGACGATGAAACACAGAAATCGCATCCGAATTTAATACAAATGGCACAATGCCGACTTAAGTACAAGAGGATTGACACTCTCACTTTCAATGATTTGAGCCTTTCCTGTGAGTCCAGTTTTAGATTCCGATGCTCCACTTCAGGTCTACTGTATCCCTTGGACCTTCGTATTGACGATGAAACACAGAAATTGCATCCGCATTTAATTCGAAGTTCACAATACCGACTTAAGTACAGGAGGAGTAACACTCTAACTTTCTATGGTTAGAACCTCTCATGTGAGTCCAGTTTTTGATTCCGATGCTTCACTTCAGGTTTACTGTATCGCTTGGACCTTCCTATTGACGATGAAAGACAGAAATTGCATCCGAATTTAATACAAATGGCACAATGTCGACTTACGGACAAGAGGACTGACACTCTCACTTTCTATGATTTGAACCTCTCCTGTGAGTCCAATTTTAGATTTCGATGCTTCAATTCAGGTTTACTGTACCCCTTGGACCTTCTTATTGACGAAGAAACACAGAAATAGCATCGGAATTAAATTCAAAAGGCACAATGCCGACCTAAGTGCAAGAGGACTGACACTCTAAGTTTCTATCATTCGAACCTCTCCTGTGAGTCCAGTTTTACATTCCGATGCTTCACTTCAGGTTTACTGTATCCCTTGGAACTTCTAATTGACGATGAAACACAAAAAATTGCATCCGAATTTAATACAAAAGGCACACTACCGACTTAAGTGCAAGAGGAGTGACACTCTAACTTTCTATGAATTGAACCTCTCCTGTGAGTCCAGATTTAGATTCCGATGCTTCACTTCAGGTTTACTGTATCCCTTGGACCTTCTTATTGACGATGAAACACAGAAATTGCATCCGAATTTAATACAAAAGGCACAATACCGACTTAAGTACAAGAGGAGTGACACTCTAAACTTCTATGATTTGAATCTCTCCTGTGAGTCCAGTTTTAGATTCCGATGCTTCAATTTAGGTTTACTTCATCCCTTGGACCTTCTTATTGACGATGAAACACAGATATTGCTTCCGAATTTAATACAAATGGCATAATGCCGACTTAAGTACAAGAGGACTGACACTCTCACTTTCTATGATTTGAACCTCTCCTGTGAGTCCAGTTTTAGATTCAGATGCTTCACTTAAGGGTTACTGTATCCCTTGGACCTTCTTATTGACGATGAAACACAGAAATTGCATCCGAATTTAATACAAAAGGCACAATAACGACTTAAGTACAAGAGGAGTGACACTCTAACCTTCTATGATTTGAATCTCTCCTGTGAGTCCAGTTTTAGATTCCGATGCTTCACTGCAGGTTTACTGCATCCCTTGGACCTTCTTATTGACGATGAAACACAGATATTGCATCCGAATTTAATACAAATGGCATAATGCCGACATAAGTACAAGAGGACTGACACTCTCACTTTCTATGATTTGAACCTCTCCTGTGAGTCCAGTTTTAGATTCCGATGCTTCAATTCAGGTTTACCGTATATCTTGCACCTTAATATTGACGATGAAACACAGAAATTGCATCCGAATTTAATACAAAAGGCACAATACCGACTTAAGTACAAGAGGACTGACACTCTAACATTCTATGATTTGAACCTCTCCTGCGAGTCCAGTTTTAGATTCAGATGCTTCACTTAAGGTTTACTGTATCCCTTGGACCTTATCATTGACGATGAAACACAGAAATTGCATCCGAATTTAATACAAAAGGCACAATACCGACTTAAGTACAAGAGGAGAGACACTCTAACATTCTATGATTTGAACCTCTCCTATGAGTCCAGTTTTAGATTCCGATGCTTCACTTCAGGTTTACTGTATCCCTTGGACCCTCTTATTGACGATGAAACACAGATTTTGCATCCGAATTTAATACAAAGGGCTCAATACCGACTTAAGTACAGGAGGAGTGAAACTCTAACTTTCTATGATTTGAATCTCTCCGGTGAGTCCAGTTTTAGGTTCCGATGCTTCACTTCAGTGTTACTGCATACATTGCACCTTCTTATTGACGATGAAACACAGAAATTGCATCGGAATTAAATTCAAAAGGCAGAATGCCGACTTAAGTGTAAGAGGACTGACACTCTAACTTTCTATGATTCGAACCTCCCAGTGAGTCCAGTTTTATATTCCGATGCTTCACTTCAGGTTTGCTGTATCCCTTGGACCTTCTTATTGACGATGAAACACAGAAATTGCATCCGAATTTAATACAAAGGGCACAATACCGATTTAAGTGCAGCAGGAGTGACACTCTAACTTTCTAGGATTTGAACCTGTCCTGTGAGTCCAGTTTTAGATTCCGATGCTTCACTTCAGGTTTACTGTATCCATTGGATCTTCATATTGACGATGAAACACAGAAATCGCATCCGAATTTAATACAAATGGCACAATGCCGACTTAAGTACAAGAGGATTGACACTCTCACTTTCAATGATTTGAGCCTTTCCTGTGAGTCCAGTTTTAGATTCCGATGCTCCACTTCAGGTCTACTGTATCCCTTGGACCTTCTTATTGACGATGAAACACAGAAATTGCATCCGCATTTAATACAAAGTTCACAATACCGACTTAAGTACAGGAGGAGTGACACTCTAACTTTCTCTGGTTTGAACCTCTCCTGTGATTCCAGTTTTAGATTCCGATGCTTCACTTCAGGTTTACTGTATCCCTTGGACCTTCCTATTGACGATGAAACACAGAAATTGCATCCGAATTTAATACAAATGGCACAATGTCGACTTACGGACAAGAGGACTGACACACTCACTTTCTATGATTTGAACCTCTCCTGTGAGTCCAGTTTTAGATTTCGATTCTTCAATTCAGGTTTACTGTACCCCTTGGACCTTCTTATTGACGAAGAAACACAGACATTGCATCGGAATTAAATTCAAGAGGCAAAATGCCGACTTAAGTAAAAGAGGACTTACACTCTCACTTTCTATGATTTGAACCTCTCCTGTGAGTCCGGTTTTAGATTCCGATGCTTCACTTCAGATTTACTGAATCCCTTGGACCTTCTTATTGACGATGAAACACAGAAATTGCATCCGAATGTAATACAGAGGGCACAATGCCGACTGAAGTAAAAAAGGACTGACACTCTCACTTACTATGATTTGAACCTCTCCTGTGAGTCCAGTTTTAGATTCCGATGCTTCACTTCAGGTTTACTGTATACCTTGCACCTTCTTATTGGCGATGAAACATAGAAATTGCATCGGAATTAAATTCAAAAGGCACAATGCCGACTTAAGTGCAAGGGGACTGACACTCTAACTTTCTATCATTCGAACCTCTCCTGTGAGTCCAGTTTTAGATTCCGATGCTTCACTTCAGGTTTACTGTATCCCTTGGAACTTCTAATTGACGATGAAACACAAAAAATTGCATCCGAATTTAATACAAAAGGCACACTACCGACTTAAGTGCAAGAGGAGTGACACTCTAACTTTCTATGAATTGAACCTCTCCTGTGAGTCCAGCTTTAGATTCCGATGCTTCACTTCAGGTTTACTGTATCCTTTGGACCTTCTTATTGACGATGAAACACAGAAATAGCATCCGAATTTAATACAAAGGGAACAATACCGACTTAAGTACATGAGGAGTGAAACTCTAACTTTCTATGATTTGAACCTCTCCTGTGAGTCCAGTTTTAGATTCCGATGCTTAACTTCAGGTTTACTGTATCCCTTAGACCTTCTTATTGACGATGAAACACAGAAATTGCATCCGAATTTAATACAAATGGCACAATGTCGACTTAAGTACAAGAGGACTTACACTCTCACTTTCTATGACTTGAACCTCTCCTGTGAGTCCAGTTTTAGATTCCGATGCTTCACTTCAGATTTACTGTATCCCTTGGACCTTTTTATTGACGATGAAACACAGAAATTGCATCCGAATTTAATACAGAAGGCACAATGCCGACTGAAGTAAAAAAGGATTGACACTCTCACTTTCTATGATTTGAACCTCTCCTGTGAGTCCAGTTTTCGATTCCGATGCTTCACTTCAGGTTCACTGGTTCACTGTATCCCTCGGACCTTCTTATTGACGATGAAACACAGAAATTGCATTCAAATTTAATACAAAAGCCACAATGCCGACTTAAGTAAAAGAGGACTGACACTCTAACATTCAATGATTTGAACCTCTCCTGCGAGTCCAGTTTTAGATTCCGATGCTTCACTTAAGGTTTACTGTATCCCTTGGACCTTCTTATTGACAATGAAAGACAGAAATTGCATCCGAATTTAATACAAAAGGCACAATACCGACTTAAGTACAAGAGGAGAGACACTCTAACATTCTATGATTTGAACCTCTCCTATGAGTCCAGTTTTAGATTCCGATGCTTCACTTCAGGTTTACTGTATCGCTTGGACCTTCCTATTGACGATGAAACACAGAAATTGCATCCGAATTTAATACAAATGGCACAATGTCGACTTACGGACAAGAGGACTGACACTCTCACTTTCTATGATTTGAACCTCTCCTGTGAGTCCAATTTTAGATTTCGATGCTTCAATTCAGGTTTACTGTACCCCTTGGACCTTCTTATTGACGAAGAAACACAGAAATAGCATCGGAATTAAATTCAAAAGGCACAATGCCGACTTAAGTGCAAGAAGACTGACACTCTAAGTTTCTATCATTCGAACCTCTCCTGTGAGTCCAGTTTTACATTCCAATGCTTCACTTCAGGTTTACTGTATCCCTTGGAACTTCTAATTGACGATGAAAAACAAAAAATTGCATCCGAATTTAATACAAAAGGCACACTACCGACTTAAGTGCAAGAGGAGTGACACTCTAACTTTCTATGAATTGAACCTCTCCTGTGAGTCCAGATTTAGATTCCGATGCTTCACTTCAGGTTTACTGTATCCCTTGGACTTTCTTATTGACGATGAAACACAGAAATTGCATCCGAATTTAATACAAAAGGCACAATACCGACTTAAGTACAAGAGGAGTGACACTCTAACCTTCTATGATTTGAATCTCTCCTGTGAGTCCAGTTTTAGATTCCGATGCTTCAATTTAGGTTTACTTCATCCCTTGGACCTTCTTATTGACGATGAAACACAGATATTGCTTCCGAATTTAATACAAATGGCATAATGCCGACTTAAGTACAAGAGGACTGACACTCTTACTTTCTATGATTTGAACCTCTCCTGTGAGTCCAGTTTTAGATTCCGATGCTTCACTTCAGGTTTACTGTATCCCTTGGACATTCTTTTTGACGATGAAAGACAGAAATTGAATCGGAATTAAATTCAAAAGGCAAAATGCCGGCTTAAGTAAAAGAGGACTGATACTCTCACTTTCTATGATTTGAACCTCTCCTGTGAGTCCAGTTTTAGATTCCGACGCTTTACTTCAGGTTTACTGCATATCTTGCACCTTCTTATTGACGATGAAACACAGAAATGGCATCGGAATTAAATTCAAAAAGCACAATGCCGACTTAAGTACAAGAGGACTGACACTCTAACTTTCTAAGATTTGAACCTCTCCTGTGAGTCCAGTTTTAGATTCCGATGCTTCACTTCAGGTTTACCGTATATCTTGCACCTTATTATTGACGATGAAACACAGAAATTGCATCTGAATTTAATACAAAAGATCAATGCCGACTTAAGTAAAAGAGGACTGACACTCTAACATTCTATGATTTGAACCTCTCCTACGAATCCAGTTTCAGATTCAGATGCTTCACTTAAGGTTTACTGTATCGCTTGGACCTTCTTATTGACGATGAAACATAGAAATTGCATACGAATTTAATACAAACGGCATAATACCGACTTAAGTACAAGAGGAGTGACACTCTAACCTTCTATGATTTGAATCTCTCCTGTGAGTCCAGTTTTAGATTCCGATGCTTCACTTAAGGTTTACTGTATCCCTTGGACCTTCTTATTGACGATGAAACACAGAAATTGCATCCGAATTTAATACAAAAGGCACAATACCGACTTAAGTACAAGAGGAGTGACACTCTAACATTGTATGATTTGAACCTCTCCTATGAGTCCAGTTTTAGATTCCGATGCTTCACTTCAGGTGTACTGTATCCCTTGGACCTTCATATTGACGATGAAACACAGATTTTGAATCCGAATTTTATACAAAGGGCACAATACCGACTTAAGTACAGGAGGAGTGAAACTCATACTTTCTATGATTTGAATCTCTCCGGTGAGACCAGTTTTTGATTCTGATGGTGAACTTCAGGTTTACTGTACTCTTGGACCTTCTTATTGACGATGAAACACAGAAATAGCATCCGAATTTAATACAAAGAGCACAATACCGACATAAGTACAGGAGGAGTGAAACTCAAACTATCTATGATTTGAACCTCTCCTGTGAGTCCAGTTTTACATTCCGATGCTTCACTTCAGGTTTACTGTATCCATTGGATCTTCTTATTGACGATTAAACACAGAAATCGCATCCGAATTTAATACAAATGGCACAATGCCGACTTAAGTAAAAGAGGATTGACACTCTCACTTTCAATGATTTGAACCTCTCCTGTGAGTCCAGTTTTAGATTCCGATGCTCCAATTCAGGTCTACTGTATCCCTTGGACCTTCTTATTGACGATGAAACACAGAAATTGCATCCGCATTTAATACAAAGTTCACAATACCGACTTAAGTACAGGAGGAGTGACACTCTGACTTTCTATGGTTTGAACCTCTCCTGTAAGTCCAGTTTTAGATTCCGATGCTTCACTTCAGGTTTACTGTATCCCTTGGACCTTCCAATTGACGATGAAACACAGAAATTACATCCGAATTTAATTGAAATTGCACAATGTCGACTTACGTACAAGAGGACTGACACACTCACTTTCTATGATTTGAACCTCTCCTGTGAGTCCAGTTTTAGATTTCGATGCTTCAATTCAGGTTTACTGTAGCCCTTGGACCTTCTTATTGACGAAGAAACACAGAAATTGCATCGGAATTAAATTCAAAAGGCAAAATGCCGACTTAAGTAAAAGATGACAGACACTCTCACTTTCTATGATTTGAACCTCTCCTGTGAGTCCAGTTTTAGATTCCGATGCTTCACTTCTGGTTTACTGTATACCTTGGGCCTTCTTATTGACGATGAAACACAGATATTGCATCCGAATGTAATACAGAAGGCACAATGTCGACTGAAGTAAAAAAGGACTGACACTCTCACTTTCTATGATTTGAACCTCTCCTGTGAGTCCAGTTTTAGATTCCGATGCTTCACTTCTGGATAACTGTATCCCTTGGACCTTCTTAAAGACGATGAAACACTGAAATTGCATCCGAATTTAATACAAAAGGCACAATGCCGACTTAACTACAAGATGACTGACACTCTCACTTTCTATGATTTGAACCTCTCCTGTGAGTCCAGTTTTAGATTCCGATGCTTCACTTCAGATTTACTGAATCCCTTGGACCTTCTTATTGACGATGAAACACAGAAATTGCATCCGAATGTAATACAGAAGGCACAATGCCGACTGAAGTAAAAAAGGACTGACACTCTCACTTTCTATGACTTGAACCTCTCCTGTGAGTCCAGTTTTAGATTCCGATGCTTCACTTCAGGTTTACCATATATCTTGCACCTTATTATTGACGATGAAACACAGAAATTGCATCCGAATTTAATACAAAAGGATCAATGCCGACTTAAGTAAAAGAGGACTGACACTCTAACATTCTATGATTTGAACCTCTCCTGCGAGTCCAGTTTTAGATTCAGATGCTTCACTTAAGGTTTACTGTATCCCTTGGACCTTCTTATTGACGATGAAACACAGATATTGCATCCGAATTTAATACAAATGGCATAATGCCGACATAAGTACAAGAGGACTGACACTCTCACTTTCTTTGATTTGAACCTCTCCTGCGAGTCCAGATTTAGATTCCGATGCTTCACTTGAGGTTTACTGCATACCTTGCACTTTCTTATTGACGATGAAACACAGAAATTGCATGGGAATTAATTTCAAAAGGCACAATGCCGACTTAAGTGCAAGAGCACTGACACTCTAACATTCTATGATTTGAACCTCTCCTGCGAGTCCAGTTTTAGATTCCGATGCTTCATTTCAGGTTTACTGTATCCCTTGGAACTTCTAATTGACGATGAAACACAGAAATTGCATCCGAATTTAATACAAAAGGCACAATGAAGACTTAAGTACAAGAGGACTGACACTCTCACTTTCTATGATTTGAACCTCTCCTGTGAGTCCAGTTTTAGATTCCGATGCTTCACTTCAGATTTACTGTATCCCTTGGACCTTCTTATTGACAATGAAACACAGAAATTGCATCCGAATTTAATACAGAAGGCACAATGCCGACTGAAGTAAAAAAGGATTGACACTCTCACTTTCAATGATTTGAACCTCTCCTGTGAGTCCAGTTTTCGATTCCGATGCTTCACTTCAGGTTCACTGTATCCCTGGGACCTTCTTATTGACGATGAAACACAGAAATTGCATTCGAATTTAATACAAAAGCCACAATGCCGACTTAAGTAAAAGAGGACTGACACTCTAACATTCTATGATTTGAACCTCTCCTGCGAGTCCAGTTTTAGATTCCGATGCTTCACTTAAGGTTTACTGTATCCCTTGGACCTTCTTATTGACGATGAAACACAGAAATTGCATCAGAATATAATACAAAAGGCACAATACCGACTTAAGTACAAGAGGAGTGACACTCTAACATTCTATGATTTGAATCTCCCCTATGAGTCCTGTTTTAGATTGCGATGCTTCACTTCAGATTTACTGTATCCCTTGGACCTTCTAATTGACGATGAAACACAGATTTTGCATCCGAATTTAATACAAAGGGCACAATACCGACTTAAGTACAGGAGGAGTGAAACTCAAACTTTCTATGATTTGAATCTATCCGGTGAGACCAGTTTTAGATTCTGATGCTTAACTTCAGGTTTACTGTATCCCTTGGACCTTCTTATTGACGATGAAATACAGAAATAGCATCCGAATTTAATACAAAGGGCACAATACCGACATAAGTACAGGAGGAGTGAAACTCTAACTTTCTATGATTTGAACCTCTTCTGTGAGTCCAGTTTTAGATTCCGATGCTTCACTTCAGGTTTACTGTTTACCTTGCACTTTCTTATTGACGATGAAACACAGAAATTGCATCGGAATTAAATTCAAAAGGCACAATGCCGACTTAAGTGCAAGAGGACTGACACTCTAACTTTCTATGATTCGAACCGCTCCTGTGAGTCCAGTTTTAGATTCCGATGCTTCACTTCAGGTTTACTGTATCCCTTGGAACTTCTAATTGACGATGAAACACAAAAAATTGCATCCGAATTTAATACAAAAGGCACACTACCGACTTAAGTGCAAGAGGAGTGACAATCTAACTTTCTATGAATTGAACCTCTCCTGTGAGTCCAGATTTAGATTCCGATGCTTCACTTCAGGCTTACTGTATCCCTTGGTCCTTCTTATTGACGATGAAACTCAGAAATTGCATCCGAATTTAATACAAATATCACAATGCCGACTTAAGTACAAGAAGACTGACACTCTTACTTTCTATGATTTGAACCTCTCCTGTGAGTCCAGTTTTAGATTCCGTTGCTTCACTTCAGGTTTACTGTACATCTTGCACCTTATTATTGACGATGAAACACAGAAATTGCATCCGAATTTAATACAAAAGGATCAATGCCGACTTAAGTAAAAGAGGACTGACACTCTAACATTCTATGATTTGAACCTCTCCTGCGAGTCCAGTTTTAGATTCAGATGCTTCACTTAAGGTTTACTGTATCCCTTGGACCTTCGTATTGAAGATGAAACACAGATATTGCATCCGAATTAAATACAAATGGCATAATGCCGACATAAGTACAAGAGGACTGACACTCTCACTTTCTATGATTTGAACCTCTCCTGTGAATCCAGTTTTAGATTCCGATGCTTCATTTCAGGTTTACTGTATCCCTTGCACCTTCTTCTTGACGATGACACACAGAAATTGCATCCGAATTTAATATAAAAGGCACAATGCCGACTTAAGTACAAGAGGACTGACACTCTAACTTTCTATGATTTGAACCTCTCCTGTGAGTCCAGTTTTACATTCCGATGCTTCACTTCTGGTTAACTTTATCCCTTGGACCTTCTTATTGACGATGAAACACATGAATTGCATCCGAATTTAATACAAAATGCACAATGCCGACTTAAGTACAAGAGGACTGACACTCTCACTTTCTATGATTTGAACCTCTCCTGTGAGTCCAGTTTCAGATTCCGATGCTTCACTTCAGATTTACTGAATCCCTTGGACCTTCTTATTGACGATGAAACACAGAAATTGCATCCGAATGTAATACAGAAGGCACAATGCCGACTGAAGTAAAAAAGGACTGACACTCTCACTTTCTAAGATTTGTACATCTCCTGTGAGTCCAGTTTTTGATTCCGATGCTTCACTTCAGGTTTACTGTATACCTTGCACCTTCTTACTTACGGTGGAACACAGAAATTGCATCGGAATTAAATTCAAAAGGCACAATGCCGACTTAAGTGCAAGAGGACTGACACTCTAAATTTCTATGATTCGAACCTCTCCTGTGAGTCCAGTTTTAGATTCCGATGCTTCACTTCAGGTTTACTGTATCCCTTGGAACTTCTAATTGACGATGAAACACAAAAAATTGCATCCGAATTTAATACAAAAGGCACACTACCGACTTAAGTGCAAGAGGAGTGACACTCTAACTTTCTATGAATTGAACCTCTCCTGTGAGTCCAGATTTAGATTCCGATGCTTCACTTCAAGTTTACTGTATCCCTTGGACCTTCTTATTGACGATGAAACACAGAAATTGCATCCGAATTTAATACAAATATCACAATGCCGACTTAAGTACAAGAAGACTGACACTCTTACTTTCTATGATTTGAACCTCTCCTGCGAGTCCAGTTTTAGATGCCGATGCTTCACTTCAGGTTTGCTGCATCCCATGGACCTTCTTATTGACGATGAAACACAGATATTGCATCCGAATTTAATACAAATGGCATAATGCCGACATAAGTACAAGAGGACTGACACTCTCACTTTCTATGATTTGAACCTCTCCTGTGAGTCCAGTTTTAGATTCCGATGCTTCACTTCAGGTTTACTGTATCCCTTGGACATTCTTTTTGGCGATGAAAGACAGAAATTGAATCGGAATTAAATTCAGAAGGCAAAATGTCGGCTTAAGTAAAAGAGGACTGACACTCTCACTTTCTATGATTTGAACCTCTCCTGTGAGTCCAGTTTCAGATTCCGATGCTTCACTTCAGTTTTACTGTATCCCTTGGACCTTCTTATTGACGATGAAACACAGAAATTGCATCCGAATTTAATACAAAAGGCACAATACCGACTTAAGTACAAGATCGGTGACACTCTAACATTCTATGATTTGAACCTCTCCTATGAGTCCAGTTTTAGATTCCGATGCTTCACTTCAGGTTTACTGTATCCCTTGGACCTTCTTATTGACGATGAAACACAGATTTTGCATCCGAATTTAATACAAATGGCACAATACCGACTTATGTACAGGAGGAGTGAAACTCTCACTTTCTAAGATTTGAATCTCTCCGGTGAGACCAGTTTCAGATTCCGATGCTTAACTTCAGGTTTACTGTATCCCTTGGACCTTCTTACTGACGATGAAACACAGAACTAGCATCCGAATTTAATACAAAGGGCACAATACTGACTTAAGTACAGGAGGAGAAAAAATCTAACTTTCTATGATTTGAACCTCTCCTGTGAGTCCAGTTTTAGTTTCCGATGCTTAACTTCAGGTTTACTGTATCCCTTGGACCTTCTTATTGACGATGAAACACAGAAATTGTATCCGAATTTAATACAAATTTCACAATGTCGACTTAAATACAAGCGGACTTACACTCTCACTTTCTATGACTTGAACCTCTCCCGTGAGTCCAGATTTAGACTTAAATGCCTCACTTCAGGTTTACTGCATACCTTGCACTTTCTTATTGACGATGAAACACAGAATTTGCATCGGAATTAAATTCAAAAGGCACAATGCCGACTTAAGTACAAGAGGACCGACACTCTAACTTTCTATGATTTGAACCTATCCTGTGAGTCCAGTTTTCGATTCCGATGCTTCATTTCAGGTTTACTGTATTCCTTGGACCTTCTTCTTGACGATGAAACACAGAAATTGCATCCGAATTTAGTACAAAAGGCACAATGCCGACTTAAGTACAGGAGGACTGACACTCTCACTTTCTATGATTTGAACCTCTCCTGTGAGTCCAGTTTTAGATTCCGATGCTTCACTTCAGGTTTACTGCATATATTGCACTTTCTTATTGACGATGAAACACAGAAATTGCATCCGAGTTTAATAGAAAGGGCACAATACCGATTTAAGTGCAGGAGGAGTGACACTCTAAATTTCTAGGATTTGAACCTCTCCTGTGAGTCCAGTTTTAGATTCCGATGCTTCACTTCAGGTTTACTGTATCCCTTGGACCTTCCTATTGACGATGAAACACAGAAATTACATCGGAATTAAATTCAAAAGGCAAAATGCCGACTTAAGTAAAAGAGGACAGACACTCTCACTTTCAATGATTTGAACCTCTCCTGTGAGTCCAGTTTTAGATTCCGATGCTTCACTTCAGGTTTACTGCATATATTGCACTTTCTTATTGACGATGAAACACAGAAATTGCATCCGAATTTAATACAAATGGCACAATGTCGACTTACGTACAAGAGGATTGACACTCTCACTTTCTATGTTTTGAACCTCTCCTGTGAGTCCAGTTTTTGATTTCGATGCTTCAATTCAGGTTTACTGTACCCCTTGGACCTTCTTATTGACGAAGAAACACAGAAATTACATCGGAATTAAATTCAAAAGGCAAAATGCCGACTTAAGTAAAAGAGGACAGACACTCTCACTTTCAATGATTTGAACCTCTCCTGTGAGTCCAGTTTTAGATTCCGATGCTTCACTTTAGATTTACTGAATCCCTTAAACCTTCTTATTGACGATGAAACGCAGAAATTGCATCCGAATGTAATACAGAAGGCACAATGCCGACTGAAGTAAAAAAGGACTGACACTCTCACTTTCTATGATTTGAACCTCTCCTGTGAGTCCAGTTTTAGATTCCGATGCTTCACTTCAGGTTTACTGTATACCTTGAACCTTCTGATTGACGATGAAACACAGAAATTGCATCGGAATTAAATTTAAAAGGCACAATGCCGACTTAAGTGCAAGAGGACTGACACTCTAACTTTCTATGATTCGAACCTCTCCTGTGAGTCCAGTTTTAGATTCCGATGCTTCACTTCAGGTTTACTGTATCCCTTGGACCTTCTTATTGACGATGAAACACAGAAATTGCATCTGAATTTAATACAAATATCACAATGCCGACGTAAGTACAAGAAGACTGACACTCTTATTTTCTATGATTTGAACCTCTCCTGTGAGTCCAGTATTAGATTCAGATGCTTCACTTAAGGTTTACTGCATACCTCGCACCTTCTCATTGACGATGAAACACAGAAATTGCGCCGGGGAGATAAATTCAAAAGGCACAATGCCGACTTAAGTACAAGAGGACTGACACTCTAACTTTCTATGATTTGAATCTCTCCTGTGAGTGCAGTTTCATATTCCGATGCTTCATTTCAGGTTTACTGTATCCCTTGGACCTTCTTCTTGACGATGAAACACAGAAATTGCATCCGAATTTAAAACAAAAGGCACAATGCCGACTTAAGTACAAGAGGACTGACACTCTCTTTTTCTATGTTTTGAACCTCTCCTGTGAGTCCTGTTTTAGATTCCGATGCTTCACTTCAGATTTACTGTATCCCTTGGACCTTCTTATTGACGATGAAACACAGAAATTGCTTCCGAATGTAATACAGAAGGCACAATGCCGACTGAAGTAAAAAAGGACTGACACTCTCACTTTCTATGATTTGAACCTCTCCTGTGAGTAAAGTTTTCGATTCCGATGCTTCACCTCAGGTTCACTGTATCCCTTGGACCTTCGTATTGACGATGAAACACAGAAATTGCATCCGAATGTAATACAAATGGCACAATGTCGACTTAAGTACAAGAGGACCTACACTCTCACTTTCTATGACTTGAACCTCTCCTGTGAGTCCAGTTTTAGATTCCGATGCTTCACTTCAGGTTTACTGTATCCCTTGGACCTTCTTATTGACGATGAAACACAGAAAATGCATCCGAATTTAGTATAAATGGCACAATGCCGACTTATGTACAAGAGGACTGACACTCTCACTTTCTATGATTTGAACCTCTCCTGTGAGTCCAGTTTTAGATTCCGATGCTTAACGTCAGTTTTATTGTATCCCTTGGTCCTTCTTATTGACGATGAAACACAGAAATTGCATTCGAATATAATACAAAAGCCACAATGCCGACTTAAGTAAAAGAGGACTGACACTCTAACATTCTATGAGTTGAACCTCTCCTGCGAGTCCAGTTTTAGATTCCGATGCTTCACCTAAGGTTTACTGTATCCCTTGGACCTTCTTACTGACGATGAAACACAGAAATTGCATCCGAATTTAATACAAAACGCACAACACCGACTCAAGCACAAGGGGAGTGACACTATAACATTCTACGATTTGAACCTCTCCTGTGAGTCCAGTTTTAGATTCCGATGCTTCACTTCAAGTTTATTGTATCCCTTGGACCTTCTTATTGACGATGAAACACAGAATTTGCATCCGGATTTAATACAAAGGGCACAATACCGACTTAAGTACAGGAGGAGTGAAACTCTAACTTTCTATGATTTGAATCTCTCCTGTGAGACCAGTTTTAGATTCCGATGCTTAACTTCAGATTTACTGTATCCCTTGGACCTTCTTATTGACGATGAAACACAAAAATAGCATCCGAATTTAATACAAAGGGCACAATACCGAGTTAAGTACAGGAGGAGTGAAACTCTAAATATCTATGATTTGAACCTCTCCTGTGATTCCAGTTTTAGATTCCGATGCTTAACTTCAGGTTTACTGTATCCCTTGGACCATCTTATTGACGATGAAACACAGAAATGGCATCCGAATTTAATTCAAATGGAACAATGTCGAATTAAGTACAAGAGGACTGACACTCTCACTTTCTATGACTTGAACCTCTCCTGTGAGTCCAGTTTTACATTCCGATGCTTCACTTCAGGTTTACTGTATACCTTGCACCTTCGTAATGACGATGAAACACAGAAATTGCATTCGAATTTAATAAAAAGGCACAATGCCGACTTAAGTAAAAGAGGACTTACACTCTAACATTCTATGATTTGAACCTCTCCTGAGAGTCCACTTTCAGATTCCGATGCTTCCATTATGGTTTACTGTATACCTTGTACCTTCTTATTGACGATGAACACAGAAATTGCATCCGAATTTAATACAAACAGCACAGTACCGACTTAAGTACATCAGAAGTGACACTCTAACATTCTATGATTTGAACCTCTAGTGTGAGTCCAGTTTTAGATTCCGATGCTTCACTTCAGGTTTACTGTATACCTTGGACCTTCTTATTGACGATGAAACACAGAAATTGCATCCGAATTTAATATAAATGGCGCAATGCCGACTTAAATACAAGAGGACTGACACTCTCACTTTCTATGACTTGAACCTCTCCTGTGAGTCCAGTTTTAGATTCCGATGCTTCACTTCAGGTTTACTGTATCCCTTGGACCTTCTTATTGACGATGAAACACAGAATTTGCATCCGAATTTAATACAAAGGCCACAATAACGACTTAAGTACAGGAGGAGTGAAACTCTAACTTTCAATGAATTAAACCTCTCCTGTGAGTCCAGTTTTAGATTCCGATGCTTCCCTTCTGGTTTACTGTATCCCTTGGACTTTCTTAATGACGATGAAACACAGATATTGCATCCGAATTTAATACAAAAGGCACAATGCCGATTTAAGTACAAGAGGACTTACACTCTCACTTTCTATGATTTGAACCTCTCCTGTGAGTCCGGTTTCAGATTCCGATGCTTCACTTCTGGGTTGCTGCATACCTTGCACCATCTTATTGACAATGAAACACAGAAATTGCATCGGAATTAAAATCAAAAGGCACAATGCCGGCTTAAGTGCAAGAGGACTGACACTCTAACTTTCTATGATTCGAACCTCCCAGTGAGTCCAGTATTAGATTCCGATGCTTCACTTCAGGTTTGCTGTATCCCTTGGACCTTCTTATTGACGATGAAACACAGAAATTGCATCCGAATTTAATACAAAGGGCACAATACCGATTTAAGTGCAGGAGGAGTGACACTCTAACTTTCTATGATTTGAACCTCTCCTGTGAGTCCAGTTTTAGATTCCGATGGTTTACTTCTGGTTAACTGTATCCCTTGGACCTTCTTATTGACGATGAAACTTAGAAATTGCATCCGAATTTAATACAAATATCACAATGCCGACTTAAGTACAAGAAGACTGACACTCTTACTTTCTATGAATTGAACCTCTCCTGTGAGTCCAGTTTTAGATTCCGATGCTACACTTCAGGTTTACTGTATACCTTGCACGTTATTATTGACGGTAAAACACAGAAATTGCACCCGAATTTAATACAAAAGGCTCAATGCCGACTTAAGTAAAAGAGGACTGACACTCTAACATTCTATGATTTGAACCTCTCCTGCGAGTCCAGTATTAGATTCAGATGCTTCACTTAAGGTTTACTGTATCCCTTGGACCTTCCTATTGACGATGAAACACAGAAATTGCATCCGAATTTAATACAAATGGCACAATACCGACTTAAGTACAAGAGGATTGACACTCTAACCTTCTATGATTTGAATCCCTCCTGTGAGTCCAGTTTTGGATTCCGATGCTTCACTTTAGGTTTACTGCATCCCTTGGACCTTCTTATTGACGATGAAACACAGATATTGCTTCCGAATTTAATACAAATGGCATAATGCCGACTTAAGTATAAAAGGACTGACACTCTCACTTTCTATGATTTGAACCTCTCCTGTGAGTCCAGTTTTAGATTCCGATGCTTCACTTCAGGTTTACTGTATCCCTTGGACATTCTTTTTGACGATGAAAGACAGAAATTGAATCGGAATTAAATTCAAAAGGCAAAATGCCGGCTTAAGTAAAAGAGGACTGACACTCTCACTTTCTATGATTTTAACCTCTCCTGTGTGTCCAGTTTTAGATTCCGATGCTTCACTTCAGGTTTACTGCATACCTTGTACCTTCTTATTGATGATGAAACACAGAAATTGCATCGGAATTAAATTCAAAAGGCACAATGCGGACTTAAGTACAAGAGGAGTGACACTCTAACCTTCTATGATTTGAATCTCTCCTGTGAGTCCAGTTTTAAATTCCGATGCTTCACTTTAGGTTTACTGCATCCCTTGGACCTTCTTATTGACGATGAAACACAGAAATTGCATCCGAATATAATACAAAAGGCACAATACCGACTTAAGTACAAGAGGAGAGACACTCTCAATTTCTATGATTTGAACCTCTCCTATGAGTCCAGTTTTAGATTCCGATGCTTCACTTCAGGTTTACTGTATCCCTTGGACCTTCTTATTGACGATGAAACACAGATTTTGCATCCGAATTTAATACAAAGGGCACAATACCGACTTAAGTACAGGAGGAGTGAAACTCAAACTTTCTATGATTTGAATCTCTCCGGTGTGACCAGTTTTAGATTCTGATGCTTAACTTCAGGTTTAGTGTATCCCTTGGACCTTCTTATTGACCATGAAACACAGAAATAGCATCCGAGTTTAATACAAAGGGCACAATACCGACTTAAGTACAGGAGGAGTGAAACTCTAACTTTCTATGATTTGAACCTCTCCTGTGAGTACAGTTTTAGATTCCGATGCCTAACTTCAGGTATATTGTATCAATTGGACCTTCTTATTGACGTTGAAACACAGTAATTGCATCCGAATTTAATACAAATGGCACTATGTCGACTTAAGTACAAGAGGACTTACACTCTCACTTTCAATTACTTGAACCTCTCCTGTGAGTCCAGTTTTAGATTCCGATGCTTCACTTCAGTGTTACTGCATACCTTGCACCTTCTTATTGACGATGAAACACAGAAATTGCATCGGAATTAAATTCAAAAGGCACAATGCCGACTTAAGTGTAAGAGGACTGACACTCTAACTTTCTATGATTCGAACCTCCCAGTGAGTCCAGTTTTAGATTCCGATGCTTCACTTCAGGTTTGCTGTATCCCTTGGACCTTCTTATTGACGATTAAACACAGAAATCGCATCCGAATTTAATACAAATGGCACAATGCCGACTTAAGTACAAGAGGATTGACACACTCACTTTCTATGATTTGAGCCTCGGTTGTGAGTCCAGTTTTAGATTCCGATGCTCCACTTCAGGTCTATTGCATCCCTTGGACCTTCTTATTGACAATGAAACACAGAAATTGCATCCGCATTTAATACAAAGTTCACAATACCGACTTAAGTACAGGAGGAGTGACACTCTAACTTTCTATGGTTTGAACCTCTCCTGTAAGTCCAGTTTTAGATTCCGATGCCTCACTTCAGGTTTACTGTATCCCTTGGACCTTCCTATTGACGATGAAACACAGAAATTGCATCCGAATTTAATAGAAATTGCACAATGTCAACTTACGTACAAGAGGACTGACACTCTCAATTTCTATGATTTGAACCTCTCCTGTGAGTCCAGTTTTAGATTTCGATGCTTCAATTCAGGTTTACTGTTCCCCTTGGACCTTCTTATTGACGAAGAAACACAGAAATTGCATCGGAATTAGATTCAAAAGGCAAAATGCCGACTTAAGTAAAAGAGGACGGACACTCTCACTTTCTATGATTTGAACCTCTCCTGTGAGTCCAGTTTTAGATTCCGATGCTTCACTTCAGGTTTACTGCATTCCTTGCACCTTCTTATTGACGATGAAACACAGAAATTGCATCGGAATTAAATTCAAGGGGCACAATGCCGACTTAAGTACAAGAGAACTGACACCCTAACTTTCTATGATTTGAACCTCTCCTGTGAGTCCAGTTTTAGATTCCGATGCTTCACGTCTGGTTAACTGTATCCCTTGGACCTTCTTATTGACGATGAAACACAGAAATTGCATCCGAATTGAATACAAAAGGCACAATGCCGACTTAAGTACAAGGGGACTGACACTCTCACTTTCTATGATATGAACCTCTCCTCTGAGACCAGTTTTAGATTCCGATGCTTCACTTCAGATTTACTGAATCCCTTGGACCTTCTTATTGATGATGAAACACAGAAATTGCTTCCGAATGTAATACAGAAGGCACAATGCCGACTGAAGTAAAAAGGACTGACACTCTCACTTTCTATGATTTGAACCTCTCCTGTGAGTCCAGTTTTAGATTCCGATGCTTCACTTCATGTTTACTGTATACCTTGCACCTTCTTATAGACGATGAAACACAGAAATTGCATCGGAATTAAATTCAAGGGGCACAATGCCGACTTAAGTACAAGAGAACTGACACCCTAACTTTCTATGATTTGTACCTCTCCTGTGAGTCCAGTTTTTGATTCCGATGCTTCACTTCAGGTTTACTGTATACCTTGCACCTTCTTATTGACGATGAAACACAGAAATTGCATCGGAATTAAATTCAAAAGGCACAATGCCGACTTAAGTGCAAGAGGAGTGACACTCTAACTTTCTATGATTCGAACCTTTCCTGTGAGTCCGGTTTTAGATTCCGATGCTTCACTTCAGGTTTACTGTATCCTTTGGAACTTCTAATTGACGATGAAACACAAAAAATGGCATCCGAATTTAATACAAAAGGCACACTACCGACTTAAGTGCAAGAGGAGTGACACTCTAACTTTCTATGAATTGAACCTCTCCCGTGAGTCCAGATTTAGATTCCGATGCTTCACTTCAGGTTTACTGTATCCCTTGGACCTTCTTATTGACGATTAAACACAGAAATTGCATCCGAATTTAATACAAATATCACAATGCCGACTTAAGTACAAGAAGACTGACACTCTCACTTTCTATGATTTGAACCTCTCCTGTGAGTCCAGTTTTAGATTCCGATGCTTCACTTCAGGTATACTGTATCCCTTGGACATTCTTTTTGACGATGAAAGACAGAAATTGAATCGGAATTAAATTCAAAACGCAAAGTGCGGGCTGAAGTAAAAGAGGACTGACACTCTCACTTTCTATGATTTGAACCTCTCCTATGAGTCCAGTTTTAGATTCCGATGCTTCACTTCAGGTTTCCTGTATCCCTTGGAAATTCTTATTGACGATGAAACACAGATTTTGCATCCGAATTTAATACAAAAGCCACAATGCCGACTTAAGTAAAAGAGGACTGACACTCTAACATGCTATGATTTGAACCTCTCCTGCGAGTCCAGTTCTGAATTCCGATGCTTCACTTAAGGTTTACTGTATCCCTTGGACCTTCTTATTGACGATGAAACACAGAAATTGCATCCGAATATAATACAAAAGGCACAATACCGACTTAAGTACAAGAGGAGAGACACTCTCAATTTCTATGATTTGAACCTCTCCTATGAGTCCAGTTTTAGATTCCGATGCTTCACTTCAGGTTTACTGTATCCCTTGGACCTTCTTATTGACGATGAAACACAGATTTTGCATCCGAATTTAATACAAAGGGCACAATACCGACTTAAGTACAGGAGGAGTGAAACTCAAACTTTCTATGATTTGAATCTCTCCGGTGAGACCAGTTTTAGATTCTGATGCTTAACTTCAGGTTTAATGTATCCCTTGGACCTTCTTATTGACGATGAAACACAGATATAGCATCCGAGTTTAATACAAAGGGCACAATACCGACTTAAGTACAGGAGGAGTGAAACTCTAACTTTCTATGATTTGAACCTCTCCTGTGAGTACAGTTTTAGATTCCGATGCTTAACTTCAGGTATATTGTATCACTTGGACCTTCTTATTGACGTTGAAACACAGTAATTGCATCCGAATTTAATAGAAATGGCACTATGTCGACTTAAGTACAAGAGGACTTACACTCTCACTTTCAATTACTTGAACCTCTCCTGTGAGTCCAGTTTTAGATTCCGATGCTTCACTTCAGGTTTACTGTATCCTTTGGAACTTCTAATTGACGATGAAACACAAAAAATGGCATCCGAATTTAATACAAAAGGCACACTACCGACTTAAGTGCAAGAGGAGTGACACTCTAACTTTCTATGAATTGAACCTCTCCTGTGAGTCCAGATTTAGATTCCGATGCTTCACTTCAGGTTTACTGCATATCTTGCACCTTCTTATTGACGATGAAACACAGAAATTGCATTCGAATTTAATACAAAAACCACAATGCCGACTTCAGTAAAAGAGGACTGACACTCTAACATTCTATGATTTGAACCTCTCCTGCGAGTCCAGTTTTAGATTCCGATGCTTCACTTAAGGTTTACTGTATCCCTTGGACCTTCTTATTGACGATGAAACACAGAAATTGCATCCGAATTTAATACAAAAGGCACAATGCCGACTTAGGTACAAGAGGAGTGACACTCTAACATTCTATGATTTGAACCTCTCCTGTGAGTCCAGTTTTAGATTCCGATGCTTCACTTCAGGTTTACTGTATCCCTTGGACCTCCTTATTGACGATGAAACACAGATTTTGCGTCCGAAATTAATACAAAGGGCACAATACCGACTTAAGTACAGGAGGAGTGAAACTCTAACTTTCTATGATTTGAACCTCTCCTGTGAGTACAGTTTTAGATTCCGATGCTTAACTTCAGGTATATTGTATCACTTGGACCTTCTTATTGACGTTGAAACACAGTAATTGCATCCGAATTTAATACAAATGGCACTATGTCGACTTAAGTACAAGAGGACTTACACTCTCACTTTCAATTACTTGAACCTCTCCTGTGAGTCCAGTTTTAGATTCCGATGCTTCACTTCAGGTTTACTGCAAACCTTGCACTTTCTTATTGACGATGAAACACAGAAATTGCAGCGGAATTAAGTTCAAAAGGCACAATGCCGACTTAAGTACAAGAGGACAGACACTCTAACTTTCTATGATTTGAACCTATCCTGTGAGTCCAGTTTAAATTCCGATGCTTCATTTCAGGTGTACTGTATCCCTTGGACCTCCTTCTTGACGATGAAATACAGAAATTGCATCCGAATTTAATACAAAAGGCACAATGCCGACTTAAGTACAAGAGGAGTGACTCTCTCACTTTCTATGATTGGAACCTCTCCTGTGAGTCCAGTTTTAGATTCCGATGCTTCACTTCAGGTTTACTGCATATCTTGCACCTTCTTATTGACGATGAAACACAGAAATTGCATTCGAATTTAATACAAAAACCACAATGCCGAATTCAGTAAAAGAGGACTGACACTCTAACATTCTATGATTTGAACCTCTCCTGCGAGTCCAGTTTTAGATTCCGATGCTTCACTTAAGGTTTACTGTATCCCTTGGACCTTCTTATTGACGATGAAACACAGAAATTGCATCCGAATTTAATACAAAAGGCACAATGCCGACTTAGGTACAAGAGGAGTGACACTCTAACATTCTATGATTTGAACCTCTCCTGTGAGTCCAGTTTTAGATTCCGATGCTTCACTTCAGGTTTACTGTATCCCTTGGACCTCCTTATTGACGATGAAACACAGATTTTGCATCCGAAATTAATACAAAGGGCACAATACCGACTTAAGTACAGGAGGAGTGAAACTCAAACTTTCTATGATTTGAATCTCTCCGGTGAGACCAGTTTTAGATTCTGATGCTTAACTTCAGGTTTCCTGTATCCCTTGGACCTTCTTATTGACGATGAAACACAGAAATAGCATCCGAATTTAATACAAAGGGCACAATACCGACTTAAGTACAGGAGGAGTGAAAATCTAACTTTCTATGATTTGAACCTCTCTTGTGAGTCCAGTTTTATATTCCGATGCTTAACTTCAGGTTTTCTGTATCCCTTGGACCTTCTTATTGACGATGAAACACAGAAATTGCATTCGTATTTAATACAAATTTCACAATGTCGACTTATATACAAGAGGACTTACACTCTCACTTTCTATGATTTAAACCTCTCCTGTGAGTCCAGTTTTTGATTCCGATGCTTCACTTCAGTGTTACTGCATACCTTGCACCTTCTTATTGACGATGAATCACAGAAATTGCATCGGAATTAAATTCAAAAGCACAATGCCGACTTAAGTGTAAGAGGACTGACACTCTAGCTTTCTATGATTCGAACCTTCCAGTGAGTCCAGTTTTAGATTCCGATGCTTCACTTCAGGTTTGCTGTATCCCTTGGACCTTCTTATTGACGATGAAACACAGAAATTGAATCCGAATTTAAAACAAAGGGCACAATACCGATTTAAGTGCTGGAAGAGTGACACTCTAACTTTGTAGGATTTGAACCTCTCCTGTGAGTCCAGTTTTACATTCCGATGCTCCACTTCAGGTTTACTGTATGCATTGGATCTTCTTATTGACGATTAAACACAGAAATCGCATCCGAATTTAATACAAATGGCACAATGCCGACTTAAGTACAAGAGGATTGACACTCTCACTTTCAATGATTTGAGCCTCTCCTGTGAGTCCAGCTTTAGATTAAGATGCTCCACTTCAGGTCTACTGTATCCCTTGGACCTTCTTATTGACGATGAAACATAGAAATTGCATTAGCATTTAATAAAAAGTTCACAATACCGACTTAAGTACAGGAGGAGTGACACTCTAACTTTCTATGGTTTGAACCTCTCCTGTGAGTCCAGTTTTCGATTCCGATGCTTCACTTCAGGTTTACTGTATCCCTTGGACCTTCCTATTGACGATGAAACACAGAAATTGCATCCGAATTTAATACAAATGGCACAATGTCGACTTACGTACAAGAGGACTGACACTCTCACTTTCTATGATTTGAACCTCTCCTGTGAGTCCAGTTTTAGATTTCGATGCTTCAATTCAGGTTTACTAGACCCCTTGGACCTTCTTATTGACGAAGAAACACAGAAATTGCATCGGAAATAAATTCAAAAGGCAAAATGCCGACTTAAGTAAAAGAGGACAGACACTCTCACTTTCTATGATTTGAACCTCTCCTGTGAGTCCAGTTTTAGATTCCGATGCTTAACTTCAGATTTACTGAATCCCTTGGACCTTCTTATTGACGATGAACACAGAAATTGCATCCGAATGTAATACAGAAGGCACAATGCCGACTGAAGTAAAAAAGGAATGACACTCTCACTTTCTATGATTTGAACCTCTCCTGTGAGTCCAGTTTTAGATTCCGATGCTTTACTTCAGGTTTACTGTACACCTTGCACCTACTTATTGATGATGAAACACAGAAATTGCATCGGAATTAAATTCAAAAGGCACAATGCCGACTTAAGTGCAAGAGGACCAACACTCTAACTTTCTATGATTCGAACGTCTCCTGTGAGTCCAGTTTTTGATTCCAATGCTGCACTTCAGGTTTACTGTATCCCTTGGAACTTCTAATTGACGATGAAACACAAAAATTTGCATCCGAATTTTATACAAAAGACACACTACCGACTTAAGTGCAAGAGGAGTGACACTCTAACTCTCTAGTAATTTAACCTCTCCTGTGAGTCCAGATTTAGATTCCGATGCTTCACTTCAGGTTTACTGTATCCTTTGGACCTTCTTATTGACGATGAAACACCGAAATTGCATCCGAATTTAATACAAATATCACAATGCCGACTTAAGTACAAGATGACTGACACTCTTACTTTCTATGATTTGAATCTCTCCTGTGAGTCCATTTTTCGATTCCATGCTTCACTTCAGGTTTACTGTATACCTTGCACGTTATTATTGACGATGAAGCACAGAAATTGCATCCGAATTTAATATAAAAGGCTCAATGCCAATTTAAGGAAAAGAGGACTGACACTCTAACATTCTATGATTTGAACCTCTCCTGCGAGTCCAGTATTAGATTCAGATGCTTCACTTAAGGTTTTCTGCATACCTTGCACCTTCTTATTGACGATGAAACACAGAAATTGCATCGGAATTAAATTTAAAAGGCACAATGCCGACTTAAGTACAAGAGGACTGACACTCTTACTTTCTATGATTTGAACCTCTCCTGTGAGTCCAGTTTCAGATTCCGATGCTTCATTTCAGGTTTACTGTATCCCTTGGACCTTCTTCTTGACGATGAAACACAGAAATTGCATCCGAATTTAAAACAAAAGGCAAAATGCCGACTTAAGTACAAGAGGACTGACACTCTCTTTTTCTATGTTTTGAACCTCTCCTGTGAGTCCAGTTTTAGATTCCGATGCTTCACTTCAGATTTACTGTATCCCTTGGACCTTCTTATTGACGATGAAACACAGAAATTGCATCCGAATTTAATACAAATGACACAATGTCGACCTAAGTACAAGAGGACCTACACTCTCACGTTCTATGACTTGAACCTCTCCTGTGAGTCCAGTTTAAGATACCGATTCTTCACTTCAGGTTTAATGTATCCCTTGGACCTTCTTATTGACGATGAGACACAGAAATTGCATCCGAATTCAGTATAATTGACACAATGCCGACTAAAGTACAAGAGGACTGACACTCTCACTTTTTATGATTTGAACCTCTCCTGTGATTCCAGTTTTAGATTCCGATGCTTAGCTTCAGGATTACAGTATCCCTTGGACCATCTTATTGACGATGAAACACAGAAATGGCATCCGAATTTAATACAAATGGCACAATGTCGAATTAAGTACAAGAGGACTGACACTCTCACTTTCTATGATATGAACCTCTCCTGTGATTCCACTTTTAGATTCCGATGCTTCACTTCAGGTTAACTGTATCCTTTGGACCTTCTTATTGACGATGAAACACAGAATTTGCATCCGAATTTAATACAAAGGGCACAATAACGACTTAAGTACAGGAGGAGTGAAACTCTAACTTTCTATGAATTGAACCTCTCCTGTGAGTCCAGTTTTAGATTCCGATGCTTCACTTCTGGTTTACTGTATCCCTTGGACCTTCTTATTGACGATGAAACACAGATTTTGCATCCGAATTTAATACAAAAGGCACAATGCCGATTTAAGTACAAGAGGACTTACACTTTCACTTTCTATGATTTGAACCTCTGCTGTGAGTCCAGTTACAGATTCCGATGCTTCACTTCAGGGTTACTGCATACCTTGCACCATCTTATTGACAATGAAACACAGAAATTGCATCGGAATTAAATTCAAAAGGCACAATGCCGACTTAAGTGCAAGAGGACTGACACTCTAACTTTCTATGAATTGAACCTCTCCTGCGAGTCCAGTATTAGATTCAGATGCTTCACTTCAGGTTTGCTGTATCCCTTGGACCTTCTTATTGACGATGAAACACAGAAATTGCATCCGAATTTAATACAAAGGGCACAATACCGATTTAAGTGCAGGAGGAGTGACACTCTAACTTTCTGAGTTGAACCTCCCCTGTGAGTCCAGTTTTAGATTCCGATGCTTCACTTCTGGTTAACAGTATCCCTTGGACCTTCTTATTGACGATGAAACACAGAAATTGCATCCGAATTTAATACAAATATCACAATGGCGACTTAAGTACAAGAAGACTGACACTCTTACTTTCTATGATTTGAACCTCTCCTGTGAGTCCAGTTTTAGATTCCGATGCTTCACTTCAGGTTTACTGTGTACCTTGCACCTTATTATTGACGATGAAACACAGATATTGCATCCGAATTTAATACAAAACGCTCATTGCCGACTTAAGTAAAAGAGGACTGACACTCTAACATTCTATGATTTGAACCTCTCCTACGAGTCCAGTATTAGATTCAAATGCTTCACTTAAGGTTTACTGTATCCCTTGGACCTTCTTATTGACGATGAAACAGAGAAATTGCATCCGAATTTATTACAAAAGGCACAATAGCGACTTAAGTACAAGAGGAGTGACACTCTAACCTTCTATGATCTGAATCTCTCCTGTGAGTCCAGTTTTAGATTCCGATGCTTCACTTTAGGTTTACTGCATCCCTTGTACCTTCTTATTGACGATGAAACACAGATATTGCTTCCGAATTTAATACAAATGGCATAATGCCGACTTAAGTACAAGAGGCCTGACACTCTCACTTTCTATGATTTGAACCTCTCCTGTGAGTCCAGTTTTAGATTCCGATGCTTCACTTCAGGTTTACTGTATCCCTTGGACATTCTTTTTGACGATGAAAGACAGAAATTGAATCGGAATTAAATTCAAAAGGCAAAATGCCGGCTTAAGTAAAAGAGGACTGACACTCTAACTTTTTATGATTTTAACCTCTCCTGTGAGTCCAGTTTGAGATTCCGATGCTTCATTTCAGGTTTACTGTATCCCTTGGACCTTCTTCTTAACGATGAAACACAGAAATTGCATCCGAATTTAAAACAAAAGGCACAATGCCGACCAAAGTACAAGAGGACTGACACTCTCACTTTCTATGTTTTGAACCTCTCCTGTGAGTCCAGTTTTAGATTCCGATGCTTCACTTCAGATTTACTGTATCCCTTGGACCTTCTTATTGACGATGAAACACAGAAATTGCATCCGAATTTAATACAGAAGTCGCAATGGCGACTGAAGTAAAAAAGGATTGACACTCTCACTTTCTATGATTTGTACCTCTCCTGTGAGTCCAGTTTTCGATTCCGATGCTTCACTTCAGGTTCACTTTATCCCTTGGACCTTCTTATTGACGATGAAACACAGAAATTGCATCCGAATTTAATACAAATGGCACAATGTCGACTTAAGTACAAGAGGACCTACACTCTCACTTTCTATGACTTGAACCTCTCCTGTGAGTCCAGTATTAGATTCCGATGCTTCACTTCAGGTTTACTGTATACCTTCCACCTTTGTAATGACGATGACACACAGTAATTGCATTCGAATTTAATAAAAAAAGGCACAATGCCGACTTAAGTAAAAGAGGACTGACACTCTGACATTCTATGATTCGAACATCTCCTGGGAGTCCAGTTTTAGATTCCGATGCTTCACTAAAGGTTTACTGTATCCCTTGGACCCTCTTATTGACGATGAAACACAGAATTTGCATCCGAATTTAATACAAAGGGCACAATACCGACTTAAGTACAGGAGGAGTGAAACTCTAACTTTCTATGATTTGAATCTCTCCATTGAGACCAGTTTTAGATTCCGATGCTTAACTTCAGGTTTACTGTATCCCTTGGACCTTCTTATTGACGATGAAACACAGAAATAGCATCCGAATTTAATACAAAGTTCCAATACCGACTTAAGTACAGTAGAAGTGAAACTCTAAATTTCTTTGATTTGAACCCCTCCTGTGAGTCCAGTTTTAGATTCCGATGCTTCACTTCAGGTTTACTGTATCCCTTGGACCTTCTTATTGACGATGAAACACAGAAATTGCATCCAATTTTAATACAAATGGCACAATGCCGACTTACGTACAAGAGGACTGACACTCTCACTTTCTATGATTTGAACCTCTCCTGTGAGTCCAGTTTTAGATTCCGATGCTTCACTTCAGGTTTACTGTATACCTTGCACCTTCTTATTGACGATGAAACACAGAAATTGCATCGGAATTAAATTCAAAAGGCACAATGCCGACTGAAGTGCAAGAGAACTGACACTCTAACTTTCTATGATTCGAACCTCTCCTGTGAGTCCAGTTTTAGATTAGGATGCTTCACTTAAGGTTTACTGTATCCCTTGGACCTTCTTATTGACGCTGAAACACAGAAATTGCATCCGAATTTAATACAAAAGGTACAATACCGACTTGGGCACAAGAGGAGTGACACTCTAACATTCAATGGTTTGAATCTCTCCTGCGAGTCCAGTTTTAGATTCCGATGCTTCACTTCAGGTTTACTGTATCCCTTGGACCTTCTTATTGACGATGAAACACAGAAATTGCATCCGAATTTAATATAAATGGCACAATGCCGACTTAAGTACAAGAGGACTGACACTCTCAATTTCTATGATTTGAACCTCTCCTGTGAGTCCAGTTTTACATTCCGATGCTTCACTTCAGGTTTACTGTATACCTTGCACCTTCTTATTGTCGATGAAACACAGAAATTGCATCCGAATTTAATACAGAAGGCACAATGCCGACTGAAGTAAAAAAGGATTCACACTCTCACTTTCTATGATTTGAACCTCTCCTGTGAGTCCAGTTTTCGATTCCGATGCTTCACTTCAGGTTCAAAGTATCCCTCGGTCTTTCTTATTGACGATGAAACACAGAAATTGCATTCGAATATAATACAAAAGCCACAATGCCGACTTAAGTAAAAGAGGACGGACACTCTGTCATTCTATGATTTGAACCTCTCCTTCGAGTCCAGTTTTTTAATCCGATGCTTCACTTCAGGTTTACTGTATCCCTTGGACCTTCTTATTGCCGATGAAACACAGAAATTGCATCCGAATTTAATACAAAAGTCACAATACCGACTTAAGTACAAGATGAGTGACACTCTAACTTTCTATGATTTGAATCTCTCCTGTGAATCCAGTTTTAGATTCCGATGCTTCACTTCAGGTTTACTGTATCCCTTGGACCTTCTTATTGACGATGAAACACAGACATTGCATCTGAATTTAATATAAATGGCACAATGCCGACTTAAGTACAAGAGGACTGACAGTCTCACTTTCAATGATTTGAACCTCTCCAGTGAGTCCAGTTTTACATTCCGATGCTTCACTTCAGGTTTACTGTATACCTTGCACCTTCTTCTTGACGATGAAACACAGAAATTGCATCCGTATTTAATGCAAAAGGCACAATGCCGACTTAAGTACAAGAGGACTGACACTCTCACTTTCTATGATTTCAACCTCTCCTGTGAGTCCAGTTTTAGATTCCGATGTTTCACTTCAGGTTTACTGTATACCTTGCACCTTCGTATTGACGATGAAACACAGAAATTGCATCGGAATTAAAATCAAAAGGCACAATGCCGACTTAAGTGCAAGAGGACTGACATTCTAACTTTCTATGATTCGAACCTCTCCTGTGAGTCCAGTTTTAAATTCCGATGCTTCACTTCAGGTTTACTGTATCATTTGGACCTTCATATTGACGATGAAACACAAGAATTGCATCCGAATTTAATACAAAAGGCATAATGCCGACTTAAGTACAGGAGGACTGACACTCTCACCTTCTATGATTTGAACTCTCCTGTGAGACCAGTATTAGATTCCGATGCTTCACTTCAGGTTTACTGTATACCTTGCACCTTCTTATTGACGATGAAACACAGAAACACAGAATTTAATACAAATGGCACAATACAGACTTAAGTACAAGAGGACTGACACTTTCATTTTCTATGATTTGAACCTCTCCTGTGAGTCCAGTTTTAGATTCCGATGCTTCACTTCAGGTTTACTGTATACCTTGCACCTTATTATTGGCAATATAACACAAAAATTGCATCGGAATTTAATACAAAAGGCACAATGCCGACTTAAGTAAAAGAGAACTGATACTCTAACTTTCTATGATAGGAACCTCTCCTGTGAGTCCAGTTTTAGATTCCGATGCTTCACTTCAGGTTTACTGTATCCCTTGGACCTTCTTATTGACGATGAAACACAGAAATTGCATCCGAATTTAATACTAATGGCACTATGTCGACATAAGTGCAAGAGGACTGACACTCTAACTTTCTATGATTCGAACCCCTCCTGTGAGTCCAGTTTTAAATTCCGATGCTTCACTTCAGGTTTACTGTATCATTTGGACCTTCTTATTGACGATGAAACACAGAAATTGCATCGGTATTTAATACAAAGGGCACAATACCGACTTAAGTACAGGGGGAGTGAAACTCTAACTTTCTATGATTTTAACCTCTCCTGTGAGTCCAGTTTTAGATTCCGATGCTTCACTTCAGATTTACTGTATCCCTTGGACCTTCTTATTGACGATGAAACACAGAAATTGCATCCGAATTTAATACAAATGGTACAATGTCGACATAAGTGCAAGAGGACTGACACTCTCACTTTCTATGATTTGAACCACTCCTTTGAGTCAAGTTTTAGATTCCCATGCATCACTTCCGGTTTACTGTATACCTTGCACCTTCTTATTGACGATGAAACACAGAAATTGCGTCCGAATTTAATATAAATGGCGCAATGCCGACTTAAGTACAAGAGGACTGACACTCTCACTTTCTATGATTTGAACCTCTCCTGTGAGTCCAGTTTTAGATTCCGATGCTTCACTTCAGGTTTACTGTATCCCTTGGACCTTCTTATTGACGATGAAACACAGAATTTGCATCCGAATTTAATACAAAGGGCACAATACCGACTTAAGTACAGGAGGAGTGAAACTCTAACATTCTATGATTTGAACGTCTCCTGTGAGTCCAGTTTTTGATTCCGATGCTTCACTTCATGATTACTGTATCCCTTGGACCTTCTTATTGACGATGAAACACTGAAATTGGATCCGAATTTAATACAAAATGCACAATGCCTACTTAAGTAAAAGAGGACTGACACTCTAACATTCCTTGATTTGAACCTCTCCTGCGAGTCCAGTTTCAGATTCCGTGGCTTCACTTAAGGTTACTGTATCCCTTGGACCTTCTTATTGACGATGAAACACAGAAATTACATCCGAATTTAATACAAAAGGCACAATACCGACGTAAGTACAAGCGGAGTGAAACTCTATCATTCTATGATTTGAATCTCTCCTCTGAGTCCAGTTTTAGATTCCGATGCTTCACTTCAGGTTTACTGTATCCCTTGGACCTTCTTATTGACGATGAAACACAGAAATTGCATCCGAATTTAGTATAAATGGCACAATGCCGACTTAAGTACAAGAGGACTGACACTCTAACATTCTATGATTTGAACCTCTCCTGAGAGTCCAGTTTCAGATTGCGATGCTTCCATTAAGGTTTACTGTATCCCTTGGACCTTCTTAATGACGATGAAACACAGAAATTGCATCCGAATTTAATACAAAAGGCACAATGCCGACTGAAATACAAAAGGACTGACATTCTAACTTTCTATGATTTGAACCTCTCCTGTGAGTCCAGTTTTAGATTCCGATGCTTCACTTCAGGTTTACTGTATCCCTTGGACTTTCTTATTGACGATGAAACACAGAAATTGCATCTGAATTTAATACAAAAGCCACAAAACCGGCTTAAGTGCAAGAGGAGTGACACACTAACTTTCTATAATTTGAACCTCTCCTGTGAGTCCAGTTTTAGATTCCGATGCTTCACTTCAGGTTTACTGTATCCCTTGGACCTTATTATTGACGATGAAACACAGAAATTGCATCCGATTTTAATACAAATGGCACAATGCCGACTTAAGTACAAGAGGACTGACACTCTAACTTTGTATGATTTAAACCTCTCCTGTGAGTCCAGTTTTAGATTCCGATGCTTCACTTCAGGTTTACTGTATACCTTGCACCTTCTTATTGACGATGAAACACAGAAATTGCATCGGAATTAAATTCAAAAGGCACATTCCCGACTTAAGTGCAATAGGACTGACACTCTAACTTTCTATGATTCGAAACTCTCCTGTGAGTCCAGTTTTTGATTCCGATGCTTCACTGAGGGTTTACTGTATCCCTTGGACCTTCTTATTGACGATGAAACACAGAAATTGCATCCGAATTTAATACAAAAGGCAAAATACCGACTTAAGCACAAGAGGAGTGACACTCTAACATTCTATGATTTGAACCTGTCCTGCGAGTCCAGTTTTAGATTCCGATGCTTCACTTCAGTTTTACTGTATACCTTGGACCTTCTTATTGACGATGAGACACAGAAATTGAATCCGAATTTAATATAAATTGCACTATGCCGACTTAAGTACAAGAGGACTGACACTCTCACTTTCTATGATTTGAACCTCTCTTGTGAGTCCAGTTTTCGATTCCGATGCTTCACTTCAGGTTCACTGTATCCCTTGGACTTTCTTATTGACGATGAAACACAGAAATTACATTCGAATATAATACAAAAGCCACAACGCCGACTTAAGTAAAAGAGGACTGACACTCTGACATTCTATGATTTCAACATCTCCTGGGAGTCCAGTTTTAGATTCCGATGCTTCACTAAAGGTTTACTGTATCCCTTGGACCTTCTTGTTGACGATGAAACACAGAAATTGCATCCGAATTTAATACAAAAGACACAATACCGACTTAAGCACAAGAGGAGTGACACTCTAACATTCTATGATTTGAACCTCTCCTGTGAGTCCAGTTTTAGATTACGATGCTTCACTTCAGGTTTACTGTATCCCTTGGACCTTCTTATTGACGATGAAACACAGAATTTGCATCCAAATTTAATACAAAGGGCACAATACCGACTTAAGTACAGGAGGAGTGAAACTCTAACTTTCTATGATTTGAATCTCTCCTATGAGACCTGTTTTAGATTCCGATGCTTAACTTCAGGTTTACTGTATCCCTTGGACCTTCTTATTGACGATGAAACACAGAAATAGCATCCGAATTTAATACAAAGGGCACAATACCGACATAAGTACAGGATTAGTGAAACTCTAAATTTCTATGATTTGATCCCCTCCTGTGAGTCCAGTTTTAGATTCCGATGCTTCACTTCAGGTTAACTGTATCCCTTGGACCTTCTTATTGACGATGAAACACAGAAATTGCATCCTATTTTAATACAGAAGGCACAATGCCGACTGAAGTAAAAAAGGATTCACACTCTCACTTTCTATGATTTGAACCTCTCCTGTGAGTCCAGTTTTCGATTCCGATGCTTCACTTCAGGTTCACAGTATCCCTTGGACTTTCTTATTGACGATGAAACACAGAAATTGCATTCGAATATAATACAAAAGCCACAATGACGACTTAAGTAAAAGAGGACGGACACTCTATCATTCTATGATTTTAACCTCTCCTGCGAGTCCAGTTTTTGATTCCGATGCTTCACTTCAGGTATACTGTATCCCTTGGACTATTTATTGACGATGAAACACAGACATTGCATCCGAATTTAATACAAAATGCACAATGCCGACTTGAGTACAAGAGGACTGACACTCTCACTTTGTATGGTTTGAACCTCTCCTGTAAGTCCAGTTTTAGATTCCGATGCTTCACTTCAGGTTTACTGTATCCCTTGGACCTTCTTATTGACGATGGAACACAGAAATAGCATTGGAATTAAATTCAAAAGGCACAATGCCGACTTAAGTACAACAGGACTGACACTCTAACTTTCTATGAATTCAACCTCTCCTGTGAGTCCAGTTTTAGATTCCGATGCTTCACTTCAGGTTTACTGTATCCCTTGGACCTTCTTATTGATGATGAAACACAGAAATTGCATCCGAATTTAATACAAATGGCACAATGCCGACTTAAGTACAAGAGGACTGACACTCTCACTTTCTATGATTTGAACCTCTCCTGTGAGTCCAGTTTTAGATTCCGATGTTTCACTTCAGGTTGACTTTACCCCTTAGACAACTCTTATTGAGGATGAAACACAGAAATTGCATCCGAATTTAATACAAATGGCATAATGCCGACTTAAGTACAAGAGGACTGACACTCTCACTTTCTATGATATGAACCTCCCCTGTGAGTCCAGTTTTAGATTCCGATGCTTCACTTCAGGTTTACTGTATCCCTTGGACTATTTATTGACGATGAAACACAGACATTGCATCCGAATTTAATACAATAGGCACAATGCCGACTTAAGTACAAGAGGACTGACACTCTCACTTTGTATGGTTTGAACCTCTCCTGTAAGTCCAGTTTTAGATTCCGATGCTTCACTTCAGGTTTACTGTATCCCTTGGACCTTCTTATTGACGATGAAACACAGAAATAGCATCGGAATTAAATTCAACAGGCACAATGCCGACTTAAGTACAACAGGACTGACACTCTAAGTTTCTATAATTTCAACCTCTCCTGTGAGTCCAGTTTTAGATTCCGATGCTTCACTTCAGGTTTACAGTATCCCTTGGACCTTCTTATTGATGATGAAACACAGAAATTGCATCCGAATTTAATACAAATGGCATAATGCCGACTTAAGTACAAGAGGACTGACACTCTCACTTTCTATGATATGAACCTCTCCTGTGAGTCCAGTTTTAGATTCCGATGCTTCACTTCAGGTTTACTGTATCCCTTGGACTATTTATTGACGATGAAACACAGACATTGCATCCGAATTTAATACAAAAGGCACAATGCCGACTTAAGTACAAGAGGACTGACACTCTCACTTTGTATGGTTTGAACCTCTCCTGTAAGTCCAGTTTTAGATTCCGATGCTTCACTTCAGGTTTACTGTATCCCTTGGACCTTCTTATTGACGATGGAACACAGAAATAGCATTGGAATTAAATTCAAAAGGCACAATGCCGACTTAAGTACAACAGGACTGACACTCTAACTTTCTATGATTTCAACCTCTCCTGTGAGTCCAGTTTTAGATTCCGATGCTTCACTTCAGGTTTACTGTATCCCTTGGACCTTCTTATTGATGATGAAACACAGAAATTGCATCCGAATTTAATACAAATGGCACAATGCCGACTTAAGTACAAGAGGACTGACACTCTCACTTTCTATGATTTGACCCTCTCCTGTGAGTCCAGTTTTAGATTCCGATGTTTCACTTCAGGTTTACTTTACCCCTTGGACAACTCTTATTGAGGATGAAACACAGAAATTGCTTCGGAATTTAATACGAATCGCACAATGCCGACTTCAGTACAAGAGGACTGACACTCTAACTTTCTATGATTTGAACCTCTCCTGTGAGTCCAGTTTTAAATATCGATGCTTCACATCAGGTTTACTGTATACCTTGCACCTTATTATTGACGATGAAACATAGAAATTGCATCGGAATTTAATACAAAAGCCACAATGCCGACGTAAGTAAAAGAGGCCTGACACTCTAACTTTGTATGATTTGAACCTCTCCTGTGAGTCCAGTTTTAGATTCCGATGCTTCACTTCAGGTATACCGTATCCCTTGGACCTTCTTATTAATGATGAAACACAGAAATTGCATCCGAATTTAATTTAAATGGCACAATGTCGACTTAAGTACAAGAGTACTGACACTCTCATTTTCTATGATTTGAACCTCTCCTGTGAGTCCAGTTTTAGATTCCGATGCTTCACTTCAGGTTTACTGTATCCCTTGGACCTTCTTATTGGCGATGAAACACAGAAATTGCATCGGAATTAAATTCAAAAGGCACAATGCCTACTTAAGTAAAAGAGGACAGACACTCTCACTTTCTATGATTTGAACCTATCCTGTGAGTCCAGTTTTAGATTCCGATGCTTCACTTCAGGTTTACTGTATCCCTTGGACCTTCTTATTGACGATGAAACACAGAAATTGCATCGGAATTAAATTCAAAAGGCACAATACCGACTTAAGTACAACAGAACTGACACTCTAATCTTCTATGATTTCAACCTCTCCTGTAGGTCCAGTTTTAGATTCCGATGCTTCACTTCAGGTTTACTGTATCCCCTGGACTTTCTTATTGACGATGAAACACAGAGTTTGCATCCGAATTTAATACAAAAGGCACAATGACGGCGTAAGTACAAGAGGACAGACACTCTAACTTTCTATGATTTGAACCTCTCCTGTGAGTCCAGTTTTAGATTCCGATGCTTCACTTCAGGTTTATTGTATCCCTTGGACCTTCTTATTGACGATGAAACACAGAAATTGCATCGGAATTAAATTCAAGAGGCACAATGCCTACTTAAGTAAAAGAGGACAGACACTCTCACTTTCTATGATTTGAACCTCTCCTGTGAGTCCAGTTTTAGATTCTGATGCTACACTTCAGGTTTACTGTATACCTTGCACCTTCTTATTGACGATGAAACATAGAAATTGCATCGGAATTTAATACAAAAGCCACAATGCCGACGTAAGTAAAAGAGGCCTGACACTCTAACTGTCTATGGTTTGAACCTCTCCTGTGAGTCCAGTTTTAGATTCCGATGCTTCACTTCAGGTATACTGTATCCCTTGGACCTTCTTATTAACAATGAAACACAGAAATTGCATCCGAATTTAATACAAATGGCACAATGTCGACTTAAGTACAAGAGGACTGACATTCTCACTTTCTATTATTTGTACCTCTCCTGTGAGTCCAGTTTTAGATTCCGATGCTTCACTTCAGGTTTCCTGTATACCTTGCACCTTCTTATTGACGATGAAACACAGAAATTGTATCTGAATTTAATAAAAAAGGCACAATGCCGACTTAAGTACAAGAGGACTGACATTCTAACTTTCTATGATTTGGACCTCTCCTGAGAGTCCAGTTTTAGATTCCGATGCTTCACTTCTGGTTTACTGTATCCCTTGGACTTTCTTATTGTCGATGAAACACAGAAATTGCATCCGAGTTTAATACAAACGGCACAATACCGACTTAAGTACAAGAGGAGTGACACTCTAACTTTTTATGATTTGAACCTCTCCTGTGTGTCCAGTTTTAGTTTCCGATGTTTCACTTCAGGTTTAGTGTATCCCTTGGACCTTCTTATTGACTATGAAACACAGGAATTGCATCCGAATTTAATACAAATGGCACAATGCCGACTTAAGTACAAGAGGACTGACACTCTAACTTTCTATAATTTGAACCTCTCCTGTGAGTCCAGTTTTAAATACCGATGCTTCACTTCAGGTTTACTGTATACCTTGCACCTTCTTATTGACGATGAAACACAGAAATTTCATCGGAATGTAATACAAAAGCCACAATGCCGACGTAAGTAAAATAGGCCTGACACTCTCACTTTCTATGATTTGAACCTCTCCTGTGAGTCCAGTTTTAGATTCCGATGCTTCACTTCAGGTTTACTGTATACCTTGCACCTTCTTATTGACGATGAAACATAGAAATTGCATCGGAATTTAATACAAAAGCCACAATGCCGACGTAAGTAAAAGAGGCCTGACACTCTAACTTTCTATGATTTGATCGTCTCCTGTGAGTCCGGTTTTAGATTCCGATGCTTCACTTCAGGTATACTGTATCCCTTGGACCTTCTTATTAACGCTGAAACACAGAAATTGCATCCGAATTTAATACAAATGGCACAATGCCGACTTAAGTACAAGAGGACTGACACTCTAACATTCTATGATTTTAACCTCTCCTGTGAGTCCAGTTATAAATACCGATTCTTCACTTCTGGTTTACTGTATACCTTGCACCTTCTTATTGACGATGAAACATAGAAATTGCATCGGAATTTAATACAAAAGCCACAATGCCGACGTAAGTAAAAGAGGCCTGACACTCTAACTGTCTATGATTTGAACCTCTCCTGTGAGTCCAATTTTAGATTCCGATGCTTCACTTCAGGTATACTGTACCCCTTGGACCTTCTTATTAACAATGAAACACAGAAATTGCATCCGAATTTAATACAAATGGCACAATGTCGACTTAAGTACAAGAGGACTGACATTCTCACTTTCTATGATTTGTACCTCTCCTGTGAGTCCAGTTTTAGATTCCGATGCTTCACTTCAGGTTTCCTGTATACCTTGCACCTTCTTATTGACGATGAAACACAGAAATTGTATCTGAATTTAATAAAAAAGGCACTATGCCGACTTAAGTACAAGAGGACTGACAATCTAACTTTCTATGATTTGAACCTCTCCTGAGAGTCCAGTTTTAGATTCCGATGCTTCACTTCTGGTTTACTGTATCCCTTGGACTTTCTTATTGTCGATGAAACACAGAAATTGCATCCGAGTTTAATACAAACGGCACAATACCGATTTAAGTACAAAAGGAGTGACACTCTAACTTTCTATGATTTGAAACCTCTCCTGTGAGTCCAGTTTTAGATTCCGATGCTTCACTTCAGGTATACTGTATCCCTTGGATCTTCTTATTAACGATGAAACACATATATTGCATACGAATATAATTCAAATGGCACAATGTCGACTTAAGTACAAGAGGACTGACACTCTCACTTTCTATGATTTGTACCTCTCCTGTGAGTCCAGTTTTAGATTCCGAAGCTTCACTTCAGGTTTCCTGTATACCTTGAACCTTCTTATTGACGATGAAACACAGAAATTGTATCCGAATATAATACAAAAGGCTCAATGCCGACTTAAGTACAAGAGGACTGACATTCTAACTTTCTATGATTTGAACCTCTCCTGAGAGTCCAGTTTTAGATTCCGATGCTACACTTCTGGTTTACTGTATCCCTTGGACTTTCTTATTGTCGATGAAACACAGAAATTGCATCCGAGTTTAATACAAATGGCACAATACCGACTTAAGTACATGAGGAGTGACACTCTAACTTTTTATGATTTGAACCTCTCCTGTGTGTCCAGTTTTAGTTTCCGATGTTTCACTTCAGGTTTAGTGTATCCCTTGGACCTTCTTATTGACTATGAAACACAGGAATTGCATCCGAATTTAATACAAATGGCACAATGCCGACTTAAGTACAAGAGGACTGACACTCTAACTTTCTATAATTTGACCCTCTCCTGTGAGTCCAGTTTTAAATACCGATGCTTCACTTCAGGTTTACTGTATACCTTGCACCTTCTTATTGACGATGAAACACAGAAATTGCATCGGAATTTAATACAAAAGCCACAATGCCGACGTAAGTAAAATAGGCCTGACACTCTAACTTTCTATGATTTGAACCTCTCCTGTGAGTCCAGTTTTAGATTCCGAAGCTTCACTTCTGGTTTAGTGTATCCCTTGGACCTTCTTATTGATGATGAAACACAGAAATTGCATCGGAATTAAATTCAAGAGGCACAATGCCTACTTAAGTAAAAGAGGACAGACACTCTCACTTTCTATGATTTGAACCTCTCCTGTGAGTCCAGTTTTAGATTCCGATGCTTCACTTCAGGTTTACTGTATACCTTGCACTTTCTTATTGACGATGAAACATAGAAATTGCATCGGAATTTAATACAAAAGCCACAATGCCGACGTAAGTAAAAGAGGCCTGACACTCTAACTTTCTATGATTTGATCGTCTCCTGTGAGTCCAGTTTTAGATTCCGATGCTTCACTTCAGGTATACTGTATCCCTTAGACCTTCTTATTAACGCTGAAACACAGAAATTGCATCAGAATTTAATACAAATGGCACAATGCCGACTTAAGTACAAGAGGACTGACACTCTAACATTCTATGATTTTAACCTCTCCTGTGAGTCCAGTTTTAAATACCGATTCTTCAGTTCTGGTTTACTGTATACCTTGCACCTTCTTATTGACGATGAAACATAGAAATTGCATCGGAATTTAATACAAAAGCCACAATGCCGACGTAAGTAAAAGAGGCCTGACACTCTAACTTTCTATGATTTGAACCTCTCCTGTGAGTCCAGTTTTAGATTCCGATGCTTCGCTTCAGGTATACTGTATCCCTTGGACCTTCTTATTAACGATGACACACAGAAATTGCATCCGAATTTAATACAAATGGCACAATGTAGACTTAAGTACAAGTGGACTGACACTCTCACTTTCTATGATTTGAACCTCTCCTGTAAGTCCAGTTTTAGTTTCCGATGCTTCACTTCAGGGTTACTGTATACCTTGCACCTTCTTATTGACGATGAAACACAGAAATTGCATCGGAATTAAATTCAAAAGGCACAATGCCTACTTAAGAAAAAGAGGACAGACACTCTCAATTTCTATGATTTGAACCTATCCTGTGAGTCCAGTTTTAGATTCCGATGCTTCACTTCAGGTTTACTGTATCCCTTGGACCTTCTTATTGACGATGAAACACAGAAATTGCATCGGAATTAAATTCAAAAGGCACAATGCCGACTTAAGTACAACAGGACTGACACACTAACCTTCTATGATTTCAACCTCTCCTGTAGGTCCAGTCTTAGATTCCGATGCTTCACTTCAGGTTTACTGTATCCCTTGGACCTTCTTATTGACGATGAAACACAGAGTTTGCATCCGAATTTAATACAAAAGGCACAATGCCGACGTAAGTACAAGAGGACAGACACTCTATCTTTCTATGATTTGAACCTCTCCTGTGAGTCCAGTTTTAGATTCCGATGCTTCACTTCAGGTTTAGTGTATCCCTTGGACCTTCTTATTGATGATGAAACACAGAAATTGCATCGGAATTAAATTCAAGAGGCACAATGCCTACTTAAGTAAAAGAGGACAGACACTCTCACTTTCTATGATTTGAACCTCTCCTGTGAGTCCAGTTTTAGATTCCGATGCTTCACTTCAGGTTTACTGTATACCTTGCACCTTCTTATTGACGATTAAACATAGAAATAGCATCAGAATTTAATACAAAAGCCACAATTCCGACGTAAGTAAAAGAGGCCTGACACTCTAACTTTCTATGATTTGATCGTCTCCTGTGAGTCCAGTTTTAGATTCCGATGCTTCACTTCAGGTATACTGTATCCCTTGGACCTTCTTATTAACGATGAAACACAGAAATTGCATCCGAATTTAATACAAATGGCACAATGCCGACTTAAGTACAAGAGGACTGACACTCTAACATTCTATGATTTGAACCTCTCCTGTGAGTCCATTTTTAAATACCGATTCTTCAATTCTGGTTTACTGTATACCTTGCACCTTCTTATTGACGATGAAACATAGAAATTGCATCGGAATTTAATACAAAAGCCACAATGCCGACGTAAGTAAAAGAGGCCTAACACTCTAACTTTCCATGATTTGAACCTCTCCTGTGAGTCCAGCTTTAGATTCCGATGCTTCACTTCAGGTATACTGTATCCCTTGGACCTTCTTATTAACGATGAAACACAGAAATTGCATCCGAATTTAATACAAATGGCACAATGCCGACTTAAGTACAAGAGGACTGACACTCTAACATTCTATGATTTGAACCTCTCCTGTGAGTCCAGATTTAGATTCCGATGCTTCACTTCAGGTTTAGTGTATCCGTTGGACCTTCTTATTGATGATGAAACACAGAAATTGCATCGGAATTAAATTCAAGAGGCACAATGCCTACTTAGGTAAAAGAGGACAGACACTCTCACTTTCTATGATTTGAACCTCTCCTGTGAGTCCAGTTTTAGATTCCGATGCTTCACTTCAGGTTTACTGTATACCTTGCACTTTCTTATTGACGATGAAACATAGAAATTGCATCGGAATTTAATACAAAAGCCACAATGCCGACGTAGGTAAAAGAGGCCTGACACTCTAACTTTCTATGATTTGATCGTCTCCTGTGAGTCCAGTTTTAGATTCCGATGCTTCACTTCAGGTATACTGTATCCCTTGGACATTCTTATTAACGCTGAAACACAGAAATTGCATCCGAATTTAATACAAATGGCACAATGCCGACTTAAGTACAAGAGGACTGACACTCTAACATTCTATGATTTGAACCCCTCCTGTGAGTCCAGTTTTAAATACCGATTCTTCACTTCTGGTTTACTGTATACCTTGCACCTTCTTATTGACGATGAAACATAGAAATTGCATCGGAATTTAATACAAAAGCCACAATGCCGACGTAAGTAAAAGAGGCGTAACACCCTAACTTTCTATGATTTGAACCTCTCCTGTGAGTCCAGTTTTAGATTCTGATGCTTCACTTCAGGTATACTGTATCCCTTGGACCTTCTTATTAACGATGAAACACAGAAATTGCATCCGAATTTAATACAAACGGCACAATGTCGACTTAAGTACAAGAGGACTGACACTCTCACTTTCTATGATTTGTACCTCTCCTGTGACTCCAGTTTTAGGTTCCGATGCTTCACTTCAGGTTTCCTGTATACCTTGCACCTTCTTATTGACGATGAAACACAGAAATTGTATGTGAATTTAATACAAACGGCACAATGGCGACTTAAGTACAAGAGGACTGACATTCTAACTTTCTATGATTTGAACCTCTCCTGAGAGTCCAGTTTTAGATTCCGATGCATCACTTCTGATTTACTGTATCCCTTGGACTTTCTTATTGTCGATGAAACACAGAAATTGCATCCGAGTTTAATACAAATGGCACAATACCGATTTAAGTACAAAAGGAGTGACACTCTAACTTTCTATGATTTGAAACTCTCCTGTGAGTCCAGTTTTAGATTCCGATGCTTCACTTCAGGTATACTGTATCCCTTGGACCTTCTTATTAACGATGAAACACAGATATTGCATCTGAATTTAATTCAAATGGTACAATGTCGACTTAAGTACAAGAGGACTGACACTCTCACTTTCTATGATTTGTACCTCTCCTGTGAGTCCAGTTTTAGATTCAGCTGCTTCACTTCAGGTTTCCTGTATACCTTGAACCTTCTTATTGACGATGAAACACAGAACTTGCATCCGAGTTTAATACAAATGGCACAATACCGACTGAAGTACAAGAGGAGTGACACTCTATCTTTCTATGATTTGAACCTCTCCTGTGAGTCCAGTTTTAGATTCCGATGCTTCACTTCAGCTTTACTGTATACCTTGCAACTTCTGATTGACAATGAAACACAGGAATTGCATCGGAATTTAACACAAAAGGCACAATGCCGACTTAAGTAAAAGATGACCGACTCTCTAACTTTCTATGATTTGAACCTCTCCAGTGAGTCCAGTTTTAGATTCTGATGCTTCACTGAAATTTTACTGTATCCCTTGGACCTTCTTATTGACGATGAAACACAGAAATTGCATCCGAATTTAATACAAATGGCACAATGCCGACTTAAGTACAAGAGGACTGACACTCTCACTTTCTATGTTTTGAATCTCTCCTGTGAGTCCAGTTTTAGATTCCGAAGCTCACTTCGGGTTTTCTGTATAACTTGCACCATCTGATTGACGATGTAACACAGAAATTCCATCGGAATTTAATACAAAAGGCACAATGCCGACTTAAGTAAAAGAGGACAGACCCTCTAACTTCCTATGTTTTTAACCTCTCCTGTGAGTCCAGTTTTAGATTATGATGCTTCACTTCAGGTTTACTGTATCCCTTGGACCTTCTTATTGACGATGAAACACAGAAATTGAATCCGAATTTAATACAAAAGGCACAATGCCGACTTAAGTACAAGAGGACTGACACTCTCACTTTCTATGATTTGAACCTCTCCTGTAAGTCCAGTTTTAGATTCCGATGCTTCACTTCAGGGTTACTGTATACCTTGCACCTTCTTATTGACGATGAAACACAGAAATTGCATCGGAATTAAATTCAAAAGGCACAATGCCTACTTAAGTAAAAGAGGACAGACACTCTCACTTTCTATGATTGGAACCTCTCCTGTGAGTCCAGTTTTAGATTACGATGCTTCAATATAGGTTTACTGGATACCTTGGACTTTCTTATTGACGATGAAACACAGAAATTGCATCGGAATTAAATTCAAAAGGCACAATCCCGACTTATGTACAACAGGACTGACACTCTGACCTCCTATGATTTCAACCTCTCCTGTAGGTCCAGTTTTAGATTCCGATGCTTCACTTCAGGTTTACTGTATACCTTGCACCTTCTTATTGACGATGAAACACAGAAATTGCATCGGAATTAAATTCAAAAGGCACAATGGCGACCTAAGTACAAGAGGTGTGACACTCTCACTTTCTATGATTTGAACCTCTCCTGTGAGTCCAGTTTTAGATTCCGATGCTTCACTACAGGTTTACTGTATCCCTTGGACCTTCTAATTGATGATGAAACACAGAGTTTGCATTCGAATTTAATACAAAATGTACAATGCCGACTTAAGTACAAGAGGACTGACACTCTAACTTTCTATGATTTGAACCTCCCCTGTGAGTCCAGGTTTAGATTCCGATGCTTCACTTCAGGTTTACTGTATCCCTTGGACCTTCTTATTGACGATGAAACACAGATATTGCGTCCGAATTTAATACAAATATCACAATAGCGACTTAAGTACAAGAGGACTGACACTCTCACTTTCTATGATTTGAACCTCTCCTGTGAGTCCAGTTTTAGATTCCGATGCTTCACTTCAGGTCTACTGCATCCCTTGGACCTTCTTATAGACGATAAAACACAGAAATTGCATCCGAATTTAAATGAAATGGCACAATGCCGACTTAAGTACAAGAGAACAGACATTCTAAATTTCTATGATTTGAACCTCTCCTAAGAGTCCAGTTTTAGATTCCGATACTTCACTTCTGGTTTACTGTATCCCTTGGACTTTCTTATTGACGATGAAACACAGAAATTCCATCCGAGTTTAATAGAAATGGCACAATACCGACTTAAGTACAAGAGGAGTGACATTCTAACTTTATATGATGTGAACCTCTCCTGTGAGTCCAGTTTTAGATTCCGATGCTTCACTTCAGGTTTACTGTATATCTTGGACCTTCTTATTTACGATGAAACACAGAAATTGCATCCGAATTTAATACAAATGGCACAATGCCGACTTAAGTACAAGAGGACTGCCACTCTCACGTTCTATGATTTGAGGCCCTCCTGTGAGTCCAGTTTTAGATTCCAATGCTTCACTTCGGGTATACTGCATACCTTGCAACTTCTGATTGACGATGAAACACAGAAATTGCATCGGAATTTAATACAAAAGGCACAATGCCGACTTAAGTAAAAGAGGACAGACCCTAAAACTTTCTATGATTTGAACCTCTCCTGTGAGTCCGATTTCAGATTTCGATGCTTCACTTCAGGTATACTGTATCCCTTGGATCTTCTTATTAACGATGAAAAACAGAAATTCCATCCGAATTTAATACAAATGGCACAATGTCGACTTAAATACAAGAGGACTGACACTCTCACTTTCTATGATGTGATCCTCTTCTGTGAGTCCAGTTTTAGATTCCGATGCTTCACTTCTGGTTTACTGTATACCTTGCACCTTCTTATTGACGATGAAACACAGAAATTGCATCGGAATTAAATTCAAAAGGCACAATGGCGACCTAAGTACAAGAGGTTTGACACTCTCACTTTCTATGATTTGAACCTCTCCTGTGAGTCCAGTTTTAGATTCCGATACTTCACTTCACGTTTACTGTATCCCTTGGACCTTCTAATTGACGATGAAACACAGAGTTTGAATCCGAATTTAATACAAAAGGTACAATGCCGACTTAAGTACAAGAGGACGGACAATCTAACTTTCTATGATTTGAACCTCCCCAGTGAGTCCAGGTTTAGATTCTGATGCTTCACTTCAGGTTTACTGTATCCCTTCAACCTTCTTATTGACGATGAAACACAGAAATTGCATCCGAATTTAATACAAAAGGCACAATGCCGACTTAAGTAAAAGAGGACTGACACTCTAACATTCTATGATTTGAACCTCTATTGCGAGTCCAGTTTTAGATTCCGATGCTTCACTTAAGGTTTACTGTATCCCTTGGACCTTCTTATTGACGATGAAACACCGAAATTGCATCCGAATTTAATACAAAGGGCACAATACCGACTTAAGTACAAGAGGAGTCACACTCTAACTTTCAATGATTTGAATCTCTCCTGTGAGTCCAGTTTTACATTCCGATGCTTCACTTCAGGTTTACTGTATCCCTTGGACGTTCTTATTGGCGATGAAACACAAACATTGCATCGGAATTAAATTCAAAAGGCACAATGCCGACCTAAGTAGAAGTGGACTAACACTCTCACTTTCTATGATTTGAACCTCTTCTGTGAGTCCAGTTTTAGATTCCGATGCTTCACTTCAGGTTCCCAGTATACCTTGCACCTTCTTATTGACGATGAAACACAGAAATTGCATCGTAATTAAATTAAAAAAGCACAATGCCGACCTAAGTACAAGAGGACTGACACTCTCACTTTCTATGATTTGAACCTCTCCTGTGAGTCCAGTTTTCGATTCTTATGCTTCACTTCAGGTTTACTGTATCCCTTGGACCCTCTAATAGACAATGAAACCCAGAGTTTGCAACCGAATTTAATACAAATGTATAATGCCGACTTAAGTACAAGAGGACTGACACTCTAACTTTCTATGATTAGAACCTCTCCTGTGAGTCCAGGTTTAGATTCCGAAGCTTCACTTCAGGTTTACTGTATCCCTTGCACCTTCTTATTGACGATGAAACTTAGATATTGCATCCGAATTTAATACAAAAATCACAATGGCGACTTAAGTACAAGAGGACTGACACCCTCATTTTCTATGATTTGAACCTCTCCTGAGAGTCCAGTTTTAGATTCCGATGCTTCACTTCAGGTTTACTGTATCCCTTGGACTTTCTTATTGACGATGAAACACTGAAATTGCATCCGAATTTAATACAAAAGGCACAATGCCGACTTAAGTAAAAGAGGACTGACACTCTAACATTCTATGATTTGAACCTCCATTGCGAGTCCAGTTTTAGATTCCGATGCTTCACTTAAGGATTACTGTATCCCTTGGACCTTCTTATTGACGATGAAACACAGAGTTTGCATCCGAATTTAATAGAAAAATCACAATGCCGACCTAAGTACAAGAGGACTGACACACTCACTTACTATGATTTGAACCTCTTCTGTGAGTCCAGTTTTAGATTCCGATGATTCACTTCAGGTTTACTGTATACCTTGGACCTTCTAATTGACGATGAAACACAGAGTTTGCATCCGAATTTAATACAAAAGTACATTGCCGACTTAAGTACAAGAGAACTGACACTCTCACTTTATATGATTTGAACCTCTCCTGTGAGTCCAGTTTTAGTTTCCGATGCTTCACTTCAGATTTACTGTATTCCTTGGACCTTCTTTTTGACGATGAACCACAGAAATTGCAATGAAATTAAATGGAAAAAGCACAATGCCGACTTAAGTACAAGAGGACTGATACTCTATCTTTCTATGATTTGAACCTCTCCTGTGAGGTCAGATTTAGATTCCAATGCTTCACTTCAGGTTTACTGTATCCCTTGGACCTTCTTATAGACGATAAAAAACAGAAATTGCATCCGAATTTAATACAAATGGCACAATGCCGACTTAAGTACAAGAGGACTGACATTCTAACTTTCTATTATTCGAACCTCTCCTAAGAGTCCAGTTTTAGTTTCCGATGCTTCACTTCTTGTTTACTGTATCCCTTGCACTTTCTTGTTGACGATGAACCACCGAAATTGCATCGAAATTAAATTCAAATGGCACAATGCCGACTTAAGTACAAGAGGACTGATACTCTAACTTTCTATGATTTGAACCTCTCCTGTGAGTCCAGGTTTAGTTTCCGATGCTTCACTTCAGGTTTACTGTATCCCTTGGACCATCTTATTGACGATGAAACACAGATATTGCATCCGAATTTATTACAAAAATCACAATGGCGACTTAGGTACAAGAGGACTGGCACTCTCACTTTCTATGATTTGAACCTCTCCTGTGAGTCCAGTTTTAGATTCCGATGCTTCAGTTCAGGTTTACTGTATCCCTTGGACCTTCTAATTGACGATGAAACACAGAGTTTGCATCCGAATTTAATACAAAAGGTACAATGCCGACTTAAGTACAAGAGGACTGACACTCTAACTTTCTATGATTTGAACCTCCCCTGTGAGTCCAGGTTTAGATTCCGATGCTTCACTTCAGGTTTACTGTATCCCTTGGACCTTCTTATTGACGATGAAACACAGATATTGCATCCGAATTTAATACAAATATCACAATAGCGACTTAAGTACAAGAGGACTGACACTCTCACTTTCTATGATTTGAACCTCTCCTGTGAGTCCAGTTTTAGATTCCGATGCTTCACTTCAGGTTTACTGTATCCCTAGGACCTTCTTATTGACGATGAAACACAGAGTTTGCATCCGAATTTAACACAAAAATCCCAATGCCGACTTAAGTACAAGAGGACTGACACTCTAACTTTCTATGATTTGAACCTCTCCTGTGAGTCCTGTTTTAGATTCCGATGCTCCACTTCAGGTATACTGTATCCCTTGGACCTTCTTATTAACGATGAAACACAGAAATTGCATTCGAATTTAATACAAATGGCACAATGTCGACTTAAGTACAAGAGGACTGACACTCTCACTTTCTATGATTTGTACCTCTCCAGTGAGTCCAGTTTTTGATTCCGATGCTTCACTTCAGGTTTCCTGTATACCTTGCACCTTCTTATTGACGATGAAACACAGAAATTGTATCCGAATTTAATACAAAAGGCACAATGCCGACTTAAGTACAAGAGGACTGACATTCTAACTTTCTATGATGTGAACCTCTCCTGAGGGTCCAGTTTTATATTATGATGCTTCACTTCAGGTTTACTGTATCCCTAAGACCTTCTTATTGACGATGAAACACAGAAATTGCATTCGAATTTAATACAAAAGTCACAATGCCGACTTAAGTAAAAGAGGACTGACACTCTAACATTCTATGATTTGAACCTCCATTGCGAGTCCAGTTTTAGATTCCGATGCTTCACTTAAGGTTTACTGTATCCCTTGGACCTTCTTATTGACGATGAAACACAGAGTTTGCATCCGAATTTAATACAAAAATCACAATGCCGACTTAAGTACAAGAGGAGTGACACTCTAACTTAATATGATTTGAATCTCTCCTGTACGTCCAGTTTTAGATTCCGATGCTTCACTTCAGGTTTACTGTATCCCTTGGACGTTCTTATTGGCGATGATACACAGACATTGCATCGGAATTAAATTCAAAAGGGACAATACCGACCTAAGTAGAAGTGGACTAACACTCTCAGTTTCTATGATTTGAACCTCTTCTGTGAGTCCAGTTTTAGATTCCGATGCTTCACTTCAGGTTTACTGTATACCTTGCACCTTCTTATTGACGATGAAACACAGAAATTGCATCGGAAATAAATTCAAAAGGCACAATGCCGACCTAAGTACAAGAGGACTGACACTCTCACTTTCTATGATTTGAACCTCTCCTGTGAGTCCAGTTTTGGATTCCAATGCTTCACTTCAGGTTTACTGTATCCCTTGGCCCTTCTAATTGACGATGAAACACAGAGTTTGAATCAGAATTTAATACAAAAGTACAATGCCGACCTAAGTACAAGAGGACTGACACTCTACCTTTCTATGATTTGAACCTCTCCTGTGAGTCCAGGTTTAGATTCCGATGCTTCACTTTAGGTTTACTGTATCCCTTGGACCTTCTTACTGACGATGAAACACAGATATTGCATCCATATTTAATACAAAAATCACAATGGCGACTTAAGTACAAGAGGACTGACACTCTCACTTTCTATGATTTGATCCTCTCCTGTGAGTCCAGTCTTAGTTTGCGATGCTTCACTTCAGGTTTACTGTATCCCTTGGACCTTCTTATTGACGATGAACCACAGAAATTGTATCGAAATTAAATTGAAAAAGCACAATGCCGACTTAAGTACAAGAGGACTGATACTCTAACTTTCTATGATTAGAACCTCTCCTGTGAGGTCAGATTTAGATTCCGATGCTTCACTTCAGGTTTACTGTATCCCTTGGACCTTCTTATAGACGATAAAACACGGAAATTGCATCCGAATTTAATACAAATGGCACAATGCCGACTTAAGTACGAGAGGTCTGACATTCTAACTTTCTACGACTTGAACCTCTCCTGAGAGTCCAGTTTTAGATTCCGATGCTTCACTTCAGGATTACTGTATCCCTTGGACTTTCTTGTTGACGATGAACCACCGAAATTGCATCGGAAATAAATTCAAAAGGCACAATGGCGACTTAAGTACAAGAGGACTGACACTCTAACTTTCTATGATTTGAACCTCTCCTGTGAGGTCAGATTTAGATTCCGATGCTTCACTGCAGGTTTACTGTATCCCTTGGACCTTCTTATAGACGATAAAACACAGAAATTGCATCCTAATTTAATACAAATGGCACAATGCCGACTTAAGTACATGAGGACTGACACTCTCACTTTCTATGATTTGAACCTCTCCTGTGAGTCCAGTTTTAGATTCCGATGCTTCACTTCAGGTTTACTGTATATCTTGGACCTTCTTACTGACGATGAAACACAGAAATTGCATCCGAATTTAATACAAAAGGCACAATACCGACTTAAGTACAAGAGGACTGACACTCTCACTTTCTATGATTTGAATCCCTCCTGTGAGTCCAGTTTTAGATTCCGATGTTTCACTTCGGGTCTACTGTATACCTTTCAACTTCTGATTGACGATGAAACACAGAAATTGCATCGGAATTTAATACAAAAGGCACAATGCCGACTTAAGTAAAAGAGGACCGACCCACTATCTTTCTATGATTTGAATCTCTCCTGAGAGTCATGTTTTAGATTCCGATGTTTCACTTCTGCTTTACTGTATCCCTTGGACTTTCTTATTGTCGATGAAACACAGAAATTGCATCCGAGTTTAATACAAATGGCACAATTCCGACTTAAAAACAAGAGGAGTGACACTCTTACATTCCATGATTTGAACCTCTCCTGTGAGTCCAGTTTTAGATTCCGATGCTTCACTTCAGGTTTATTGTATATCTTGGACCTTCTTACTAACGATGAAACACAGAAATTGCATCCGAATTTAATACAAATGGCACAATGCCGACTTAAGTACAAGAGAACTGACACACTCACTATCTATGATTTGAATCCCTCCTGTGAGTCCAGTTTTAGATTCCGATGCTTCACTTAGGGTTTACTGTATACCTTGCACTTTCTGATTGACGATGAAACAGAGAAATTGCATCGGAATTTAATACAAAAGGCACAATGCCGACTTAAGTAAAAGAGGACCGACCCTCTAACTTTCTATGATTTGAATCTCTCCTGTGAGTCCAGTTTTATATTATGATGCTTCACTTCAGGTTTACTGTATCCCTTCGACCTTCTTATTGAGGATGAAACACAGAAATTGCATCCGAATTTAATACAAAAGTCACAATGCCGACTTAAGTAAAAGAGGACTGACACTCTAACATTCTATGATTTGAACCTCCATTGCGAGTCCAGTTTTAGATTCCGATGCTTCACTTAAGGTTAATTGTATCCCTTGGATCTTCTTATTGACGATGAAACACAGAGTTTACATCCGAATTTAATACAAAAATCACAATGCCGACTTAAGTACAAGAGGAGTGACACTCTAACTTAATATGATTTGAATCTCTCCTGTACGTCCAGTTTTAGATTCCGATGCTTCACTTCAGGTTTACTGTATCCCTTGGACGTTCTTATTGGCGATGATACACAGACATTGCATCGGAATTAAATTCAAAAGGCACAATACCGACCTAAGTAGAAGAGGACTAACACTCTCAGTTTCTATGATTTGAACCTCTCCTGTGAGTCCAGTTTTAGATTCCGATGCTTCACTTCAGGTTTACTGTATCCCTTGGACCTTCTAATTGACGATGAAACACAGAGTTTGCATCAGAATTTAATACAAAAGTACAATGCCGACTTAAGTACAAGAGGACTGACACTCTAACTTTCTATGATTTGAACCTCTCCTGTGAGTCCAGGTTTAGTTTCCGATGCTTCACTTTAGGTTTACTGTATCCCTTGGATCTTCTTACTGACGATGAAACACAGATATTGCATCCATATTTAATACAAAAATCACAATGGCGGCTTAAGTACAAGAGGACTGACACTCTCACTTTCTATGATTTGAACCTCTCCTGTGAGTCCAGTCTTAGTTTCCGATGCTTCACTTCAGGTTTACTGTATCCCTTGGACCTTCTTATTGACGATGAACCACAGAAATTGTATCGAAATTAAATTGAAAAAGCACAATGCCGACTTAAGTACAAGAGGACTAATACTCTAACTTTCTATGATTAGAACCTCTCCTGTGAGGTCAGATTTAGATTCCGATGCTTCACTTCAGGTTTACTGTATCCCTTGGACCTTCTTATAGACGATAAAACACAGAAATTGCATCCGAATTTAACACAAATGGCACAATGCCGACTTAAGTACAAGAGGACTGACATTCTAACTTTCTATGACTTGAACCTCTCCTGAGAGTCCAGTTTTAGATTCCGATGCTTCACTTCAGGATTACTGTATCCCTTCGACTTTCTTGTTGACGATGAACCACCGAAATTGCATCGGAAATAAATTCAAAAGGCACAATGGCGACTTAAGTACAAGAGGACTGACACTCTAACTTTCTATGATTTGAACCTCTCCTGTGAGGTCAGATTTAGATTCCGATGCTTCACTTCAGGTTTACTGTATCCCTTGGACCTTCTTATAGACGATAAAACACAGAAATTGCATCCTAATTTAATACAAATGGCACAATGCCGACTTAAGTACAAGAGGACTGACACTCTCACTTTCTATGATTTGAACCTCTCCTGTGAGTCCAGTTTTAGATTCCGATGCTTCACTTCAGGTTTACTGTATATCTTGGACCTTCTTACTGACGATGAAACACAGAAATTGCATCCGAATTTAATATAAAAGGCACAATACCGACTTAAGTACAAGAGGACTGACACTCTCACTTTCTATGATTTGAATCCCTCCTGTGAGTCCAGTTTTAGATTCCGATGTTTCACTTCGGGTCTTCTGTATACCTTTCAACTTCTGATTGACGATGAAACACAGAAATTGCATCGGAATTTAATACAAAAGGCACAATGACGACTTAAGTAAAAGAGGACCGACCCTCTATCTTTCTATAATTTGAATTTCTCCTGAGAGTCCAGATTTAGATTCCGATGCTTCATTTCTGCTTTACTGTATCCCTTGGACTTTCTTATTGTCGATGAAACACAGAAATTGCATCCGAGTTTAATACAAATGGCACAATACCGACTTAAGTACAAGAGGAGTGACACTCTTACTTTCCATGATTTGAACCTCTCCTGTGAGTCCAGTTTTAGATTCCGATGCTTCACTTCAGGTTTACTGTATATCTTGGACCTTCTTACTGACGATGAAACACAGAAATTGCATCCGAATTTAATACAAAAGGCACAATACCGACTTAAGTACAAGAGGACTGACACTCTCACTTTCTATGATTTGAATCCCTCCTGTGAGTCCAGTTTTAGATTCCGATGTTTCACTTCGGGTCTACAGTATACCTTTCAACTTCGGATTGACGATGAAACACAGAAATGGAATCGGAATTTAATACAAAAGGCACAATGCCGGCTTAAGTAAAAGAGGACCGACCCTCTAACTTTCTATGATTTAAACCACTCCTGTGAGTCCAGTTTTAGATTCTGATGCTTCACTTCAGGTTTACTGTATCACTTCGACCTTCTTATTGACGATGAAACACATAAATTGCATCCGAATTTAATACAAAATGCACAATGCCGACTTAAGTAAAAGAGGACTGACACTCTAACATTCTATGATTTGAACCTCTATTGCGAGTTCAGTTTTAGATTCCGATGCTTCACTTAAGGTTTACTGTATCCCTTGGACCTTCTTATTGACGATAAAACACCGAATTGCATCCGAATTTAATACAAAAGGCACAATACTTACTTTAGTACAAGAGGACTGACACTGTCACTTTCTATGATTTGAACCTCCCCTGTGAGTCCAGTTTTAGATTCCGATGCTTCACTTCAGGTTTACTGTATCCCTTGGACCTTCTTATTGACGACGAAACACAGAAATTGCATCCGAATTTAATACAAATGGCACAATGTCGACTTAAGTACAAGAGGACTGACACTCTCACTTTCTATGATTTGAACCTCTCCTGTGAGTCCAGTTTTAGATTCCGATGCTTCACTTCAGGTTTACTGTATATCTTGGACCTTCTTACTGACGATGAAACACAGAAATTGCATCCGAATTTAATACAAATGGCACAATACCGACTTAAGTTCAAGAGGACTGACACTCTCACTTTCTATGATTTGAATCCCTCCTGTGAGTCCAGTTTTAGATTCCGATGTTTCACTTTGGGTCTACTGTATACCTTTCAACTTCTGATTGACGATGAAACACAGAAATTGCATCGGAATTTAATACAAAAGGCACAATGCCGACTTAAGTAAAAGAGGACCGACCCTCTATCTTTCTATGATTTGAACCTCTCCTGAGAGTCCAGTTTTAGATTCCGATGCTTCACTTCTGGTTTACTGTATCCCTTGGACTATCTTATTGTCGATGAAACACAGAAATTGCATCCGAGTTTAATACAAATGGCACCATACCGACTTAAGTACAAGAGGAGTGACACTCTATTTTTCTATGATTTGAACCTCTCCTGTGTGTCCAGTTTTAGATTCCGATGCTTCACTTCAGGTTTACTGTATATCTTGGACCTACTTACTCACGATGAAACACAGAAATTGCATCCGAATTTAATACAAAAGGCACAATACCGACTTAAATGCATGAGGACTGACACTCTCACTTTCTATGATTTGAATCCCTCCTGTGAGTCCAGTTTTAGATTCCGATGTTTCACTTCGGGTCTACAGTATACCTTTCAACTTCTAATTGACGATGAAACACTGAAATGGCATCGGAATTTAATACAAAAGGCACAATGCCGACTTAAGTAAAAGAGGACCGACCTTCTAACTTTCTATGATTTGAACCTCTCCCGTGAGTCCAGTTTTAGATTCTGATGCTTCACTTCAGGTTTACTGTATCCCTTCGACCTTCTTATTGACGATGAAACACATAAATTGCATCCGAATTTAATACAAAAGGCACAATGCCGACTTAAGTAAAAGAGGACTGACACTCTAACATTCTATGATTTGAACCTCTATTGCGAGTTCAGTTTTAGATTCCGATGCTTCACTTAAGGTTTACTGTATTCCTTGGACCTTCTTATTGACGATGAAACACCGAAATTGCATCCGAATGTAATACAAAAGGCACAATACCGACGTAAGTACAGGAGGAGTGACACTCTAACTTACTATGATTCGAATCTCTCCTGTGAGTCCAGTTTTAGATTCCGATGCTTCACTTCAGGTTTACTGTATACCTTGGACGTTCTTAGTGGCGATGAAACACAGACATTGCATCGGAATTAAATTCAAAAGGCACAATGCCGACCTAAGTAGAAGAGGACTAACACTCTCACCTTCTATGACTTGGACCTCTTCTGTGAGTCCAGTTTTAGATTCCGATGCTTCACTTCAGGTTTACTGTATACCTTGCACCTTCTTATTGACGATGAAACACAGAAATTGCATCGGAAGTAAATTCAAAAGGCACAATGCCGACCTAAGTACAACAGGACTGACACTCTCACTCTCTATGATTTGAACCTCTAATGTGAGTCCAGTTTTAGATTTCGATGCTTCACTTCAAGTTTACTGTATCCCTTGGACCTTCTAATTGACGATGAAACACAGAGTTTGCATCCGAATTTAATACAAAAGGCACAATACCGACTTAAGTTGAAGAGGACTGACACTCTCACTTTCTATGATTTGAATCCCTCCTGTGAGTCCAGTTTCAGATTCCGATGTTTCACTTCGGGTCTACTGTATACCTTTCAACTTCTGATTGACGATGAAACACAGAAATTGCATCGGAATGTAATACAAAAGGCACAATGCCGACTTAAGTAAAAGAGGACCTACCCTCTATCTTTCTATGATTTGAACCTCTCCTGAGAGTACAGTTTTAGATTCCGATGCTTCACTTCTGGTTTACTGTATCCCTTGGACTTTCTTATTGTCGATGAAACACAGAAATTGCATCCGAGTTTAATACAAATGGCACCATACCGACTTAAGTACAAGAGGAGTGACACTCTAACTTTCTATGATTTGAACCTCTCCTATGAGTCCAGTTTTAGATTCCGATGCTTCACTTCAGGTTTACTGTATATCTTGGACCTTCTTACTGACGATGAAACACAGAAATTGCATCCGAATTTATTACAAAAGGCACAATACCGACTTAAGTGCAAGAGGACTGACACTCTCACTTTCTATGATTTGAATCCCTCCTGTGAGTCCAGTTTTAGATTCCGATGTTTCACTTCGGGTCTACAGTATACCTTTCAACTTCTAATTGACGATGAAACACTGAAATGGCATCGGAATTTAATACAAAAGGCACAATGCCGACTTAAGTAAAAGAGGACCGACCTTCTAACTTTCTATGATTTGAACCTCTCCTGTGAGTCCAGTTTTAGTTTCCGATGCTTCACTTCAGGTTTACTGCATCCCTTGGACCTTCTTATTGACGATGAACCACAGAAATTGCATCGAAATTAAATTGAAAAAGCACAATGCCAACTTAATTACAAGAGGAGTGACATTTTAACTTTCTATGATTTGAACCTCTCCTGTGAGTCCTGTTTTAGATTCCGATGCTTCACCTTAGGTTTACTTTATATCTTGGACCTTCTTACTGACGATGAAACACAGAAATTGCATCCCAATTTAATACAAATGGCACAATGCCGATTAAAGTACTAGAGGACTAACACTCTCACTTTCTATGATTTGAATCCCTCCTGTGAGTCAAGTTTTAGATTCCGATGCTTCTCTTCGTGTTTACTGTATACCTTGCAACCTCTGATTGACGATGAACCACAGATATTGCATCGGAATTTAATACAAAAGGCACAATGCCGACTTAAGTACAAGAGTACCGACCCTCTAACTTTCTATGATTTGAACCTCTCCTGTGAGGTCAGATTTAGATTCCGATGCTTCACTGCAGGTTTACTGTATCCCTTGGACCTTCTTATAGACGATAAAACACAGAAATTGCATCCTAATTTAATACAAATGGCACAATACCGACTTAAGTACAAGAGGACTGACACTCTCACTTTCTATGATTTGAATCCCTCCTGTGAGTCCAGTTTTAGATTCCGATGTTTCACTTCGGGTCTACTGTATACCTTTCAACTTCTGATTGACGATGAAACACAGAAATTGCATCGGAATTTAATACAAAAGGCACAATGCCGACTTAAGTAAAAGAGGACCGACCCACTATCTTTCTATGATTTGAATCTCTCCTGAGAGTCATGTTTTAGATTCCGATGCTTCACTTCTGCTTTACTGTATCCCTTGGACTTTCTTATTGTCGATGAAACACAGAAATTGCATCCGAGTTTAATACAAATGGCACAATTCCGACTTAAAAACAAGAGGAGTGACACTCTTACATTCCATGATTTGAACCTCTCCTGTGAGTCCAGTTTTAGATTCCGATGCTTCACTTCAGGTTTATTGTATATCTTGGACCTTCTTACTAACGATGAAACACAGAAATTGCATCCGAATTTAATACAAATGGCACAATGCCGACGTAAGTACAAGAGAACTGACACACTCACTTTCTATGATTTGAATCCCTCCTGTGAGTCCAGTTTTAGATTCCGATGCTTCACTTAGGGTTTACTGTATACCTTGCACTTTCTGATTGACGATGAAACAGAGAAATTGCATCGGAATTTAATACAAAAGGCACAATGCCGACTTAAGTAAAAGAGGACCGACCCTCTAACTTTCTATGATTTGAATCTCTCCTGTGAGTCCAGTTTTATATTATGATGCTTCACTTCAGGTTTACTGTATCCCTTCGACCTTCTTATTGAGGATGAAACACAGAAATTGCATCCGAATTTAATACAAAAGTCACAATGCCGACTTAAGTAAAAGAGGACTGACACTCTAACATTCTATGATTTGAACCTCCATTGCGAGTCCAGTTTTAGATTCCGATGCTTCACTTAAGGTTTATTGTATCCCTTGGATCTTCTTATTGACGATGAAACACAGAGTTTACATCCGAATTTAATACAAAAATCACAATGCCGACTTAAGTACAAGAGGAGTGACACTCTAACTTAATATGATTTGAATCTCTCCTGTACGTCCAGTTTTAGATTCCGATGCTTCACTTCAGGTTTACTGTATCCCTTGGACGTTCTTATTGGCGATGATACACAGACATTGCATCGGAATTAAATTCAAAAGGCACAATACCGACCTAAGTAGAAGAGGACTAACACTCTCAGTTTCTATGATTTGAACCTCTTCTGTGAGTCCAGTTTTAGATTCCGATGCTTCACTTCTTGTTTACTGTATACCTTGCACCTTCTTATTGACGATGAAACACAGAAATTGCATCGGAAATAAATTCAAAAGGCACAATGCCGACCTAAGTACAAGAGGACTGACAATCTCACTTTCTATGATTTGAACCTCTCCTGTGAGTCCAGTTTTAGATTCCGATGCTTCACTTCAGGTTTACTGTATCCCTTGGACCTTCTAATTGACGATGAAACACAGAGTTTGCATCAGAATTTAATACAAAAGTACAATGCCGACTTAAGTACAAGAGGACTGACACTCTAACTTTCTATGATTTGAACCTCTCCTGTGAGTCCAGGTTTAGTTTCCGATGCTTCACTTTAGGTTTACTGTATCCCTTGGATCTTCTTACTGACGATGAAACACAGATATTGCATCCATATTTAATACAAAAATCACAATGGCGGCTTAAGTACAAGAGGACTGACACTCTCACTTTCTATGATTTGAACCTCTCCTGTGAGTCCAGTCTTAGTTTCCGATGCTTCACTTCAGGTTTACTGTATCCCTTGGACCTTCTTATTGACGATGAACCACAGAAATTGTATCGAAATTAAATTGAAAAAGCACAATGCCGACTTAAGTACAAGAGGACTAATACTCTAACTTTCTATGATTAGAACCTCTCCTGTGAGGTCAGATTTAGATTCCGATGCTTCACTTCAGGTTTACTGTATCCCTTGGACCTTCTTATAGACGATAAAACACAGAAATTGCATCGGAATTTAATACAAATGGCACAATGCCGACTTAAGTACAAGAGGACTGACATTCTAACTTTCTATGACTTGAACCTCTCCTGAGAGTCCAGTTTTAGATTCCGATGCTTCACTTCAGGATTACTGTATCCCTTGGACTTTCTTGTTGACGATGAACCACCGAAATTGCATCGGAAATAAATTCAAAAGGCACAATGGCGACTTAAGTACAAGAGGACTGACACTCTAACTTTCTATGATTTGAACCTCTCCTGTGAGGTCAGATTTAGATTCCGATGCTTCACTTCAGGTTTACTGTATCCCTTGGACCTTCTTATAGACGATAAAACACAGAAATTGCATCCTAATTTAATACAAATGGCACAATGCCGACTTAAGTACAAGAGGACTGACACTCTCACTTTCTATGATTTGAACCTCTCCTGTGAGTCCAGTTTTAGATTCCGATGCTTCACTTCAGGTTTACTGTATATCTTGGACCTTCTTACTGACGATGAAACACAGAAATTGCATCCGAATTTAATATAAAAGGCACAATACCGACTTAAGTACAAGAGGACTGACACTCTCACTTTCTATGATTTGAATCCCTCCTGTGAGTCCAGTTTTAGATTCCGATGTTTCACTTCGGGTCTTCTGTATACCTTTCAACTTCTGATTGACGATGAAACACAGAAATTGCATCGGAATTTAATACAAAAGGTACAATGACGACTTAAGTAAAGGAGGACCGACCCTCTATCTTTCTATAATTTGAATCTCTCCTGAGAGTCCAGATTTAGATTCCGATGCTTCATTTCTGCTTTACTGTATCCCTTGGACTTTCTTATTGTCGATGAAACACAGAAATTGCATCCGAGTTTAATACAAATGGCACAATACCGACTTAAGTACAAGAGGAGTGACACTCTTACTTTCCATGATTTGAACCTCTCCTGTGAGTCCAGTTTTAGATTCCGATGCTTCACTTCAGGTTTACTGTATATCTTGGACCTTCTTACTGACGATGAAACACAGAAATTGCATCCGAATTTAATACAAAAGGCACAATGCCGGCTTAAGTAAAAGAGGACCGACCCTCTAACTTTCTATGATTTAAACCACTCCTGTGAGTCCAGTTTTAGATTCTGATGCTTCACTTCAGGTTTACTGTATCACTTCGACCTTCTTATTGACGATGAAACACATAAATTGCATCCGAATTTAATACAAAAGGCACAATGCCGACTTAAGTAAAAGAGGACTGACACTCTAACATTCTATGATTTGAACCTCTATTGCGAGTTCAGTTTTAGATTCCGATGCTTCACTTAAGGTTTACTGTATCCCTTGGACCTTCTTATTGACAATGAAACACCGAATTGCATCCGAATTTAATACAAAAGGCACAATACCTACTTTAGTACAAGAGGACTGACACTGTCACTTTCTATGATTTGAACCTCCCCTGTGAGTCCAGTTTTAGATTCCGATGCTTCACTTCAGGTTTACTGTATCCCTTGGACCTTCTTATTGACGACGAAACACAGAAATTGCATCCGAATTTAATACAAATGGCACAATACCGACTTAAGTTCAAGAGGACTGACACTCTCACTTTCTATGATTTGAATCCCTCCTGTGAGTCCAGTTTTAGATTCCGATGTTTCACTTCGGGTCTACAGTATACCTTTCAACTTCTAATTGACGATGAAACACTGAAATGGCATCGGAATTTAATACAAAAGGCACAATGCCGACTTAAGTAAAAGAGGACCGACCTTCTAACTTTCTATGATTTGAACCTCTCCCGTGAGTCCAGTTTTAGATTCTGATGCTTCACTTCAGGTTTACTGTATCCCTTCGACCTTCTTATTGACGATGAAACACATAAATTGCATCCGAATTTAATACAAAAGGCACAATGCCGACTTAAGTAAAAGAGGACTGACACTCTAACATTCTATGATTTGAACCTCTATTGCGAGTTCAGTTTTAGATTCCGATGCTTCACTTAAGGTTTACTGTATTCCTTGGACCTTCTTATTGACGATGAAACACCGAAATTGCATCCGAATGTAATACAAAAGGCACAATACCGACGTAAGTACAGGAGGAGTGACACTCTAACTTACTATGATTCGAATCTCTCCTGTGAGTCCAGTTTTAGATTCCGATGCTTCACTTCAGGTTTACTGTATACCTTGGACGTTCTTAGTGGCGATGAAACACAGACATTGCATCGGAATTAAATTCAAAAGGCACAATGCCGACCTAAGTAGAAGAGGACTAACACTCTCACCTTCTATGATTTGGACCTCTTCTGTGAGTCCAGTTTTAGATTCCGATGCTTCACTTCAGGTTTACTGTATACCTTGCACCTTCTTATTGACGATGAAACACAGAAATTGCATCGGAAGTAAATTCAAAAGGCACAATGCCGACCTAAGTACAACAGGACTGACACTCTCACTCTCTATGATTTGAACCTCTAATGTGAGTCCAGTTTTAGATTTCGATGCTTCACTTCAAGTTTACTGTATCCCTTGGACCTTCTTATTGACGATGAAACACAGAGTTTGCATCCGAATTTAATACAAAAGTACAATGCCGACTTAAGTACAAGAGGACTGACACTCTAACTTTCTATGATTTGAACCTCTCTTGTGAGTCCAGGTTTAGTTTCCGATGCTTCACTTCAGGTTTCCTGTATCCCTTGGACCTTCTTATTGACGATGAAACCAGATATTGCATCCGAATTTAATACAAAAATCACAATGGCGACTTAAGTACAAGAGGACTGTCACTCTCACTTTCTATGATTTGAACCTCTTCTGTGAGTCCAGTTTTAGATTCCGATGCTTCACTTCAGGTTTACTGTATCCCTTGGACCTTCTAATTGACGATGAAACACAAAGTATGCATCAGAATTTAATACAAAAGTACAATGCCGACTTAAGTACAAGAGGACTGACACTCTAACTTTCTATGATTTGAACCTCTCCTGTGAGTCCAGGTTTAGATTCCGATGCTTCACTTCAGGTTTACTGTATCCCTTGGACCTTCTTACTGACGATGAAACACAGATATTGCATCCATATTTAATACAAAAATCACAATGGTGACTTGAGTACAAGAGGACTGACACTCTCATTTTCTATGATTTGACCTCTCCTGTGAGTCCAGTTTTAGTTTCCGATGCTTCACTTCAGGTTTACTGTATCCCTTGGACCTTCTTATTGACGATGAACCACAGAAATTGTATCGAAATTAAATTCAAAAAGCACAATGCCGACTTAAGTACAAGAGGACTGATACTCTAACTTTCTATTATTTGAACCTCTCCTGTGAGGTCAGATTTAGATTCCGATGCTTCACTTCAGGTTTACTGTATCCCTTGGACCTTCTTATAGACGATAAAACACAGAAATTGCATCCGAATTTAATACAAATGGCACAATGGCGACTTAAGTACAAGAGGACTGACACTCTAACTTTCTATGATTTGAACCTCTCCTGTGAGGTCAGATTTAGATTCCGATGCTTCACTTCAGGTTTACTGTATATCTTGGACCTTCTTACTGACGATGAAACACAGAAATTGCATCCGAATTTAATACAAAAGCACAATACCGACTTAAGTTGAAGAGGACTGACACTCTCACTTTCTATGATTTGAATCCCTCCTGTGAGTCCAGTTTCAGATTCCGATGTTTCACTTCGGGTCTACTGTATACCTTTCAACTTCTGATTGACGATGAAACACAGAAATTGCATCGGAATTTAATACAAAAGGCACAATGACGACTTAAGTAAAAGAGGACCGACCCTCTATCTTTCTATGATTTGAACCTCTCCTGAGAGTACAGTTTTAGATTCCGATGCTTCACTTCTGCTTTACTGTATCCCTTGGACTTTCTTATTGTCGATGAAACACAGAAATTGCATCCGAGTTTAATACAAATGGCACCATACCGACTTAAGTACAAGAGGAGTGACACTCTAACTTTCTATGATTTGAACCTCTCCTGTGAGTCCAGTTTTAGATTCCGATGCGTTACTTCAGGTTTCCTGTATACCTTGCACCCTCTTATTGACGATGAAACACAGAAATTGCATCGGAATTAAATTCAAAAGGCACAATGCCGACCCAAGTACAAGAGGACTGACACTCTCACTTTCTATGATTTGAACCTCTCCTGTGAGTCCAGTTTTAGAATCCGATGCTTCACTACAGGTTTACTGTATCCCTTGGACCTTCCTATTGACGATGAAACACAGAGTTTGCATCCGAATTTAATACAAAAGGTACAATGCCGACTTAAGTACAAGAGGACTGACACTCTAACTTTCTATGATTTGAACCTCTCCTGTGAGTCCAGGTTTAGATTCCGATGCTTCACTTCACGTTTACTGTATCCCTTGGACCTTCTTATTGACGACGAAACACCGAAATTGCATTAGAATTTAATACAAAAGGCACAATACCGACTTAAGTACAAGAGGAGTGACACTCTAACTTTCTATGATTTGAATCCCTCCTGTGAGTCCTGTTTTAGATTCTGACTCTTCACTTCAGTTTTACTGTATCCCTTGGACGTTCTTATTGGCGATGAAACACAGACATTGCATCGGAAATAAATTCAAAAGGCACAATGCCGACATAAGTACAAGAGGACTGACACTCTCACTTTCTATGATTTGAACCTCTCCTGTGAGATCAGTTTTAGATTCCGATGCTTCACTTCAGGTTTACTGTATCCCTTGGACCTTCTTATAGCCGATAAAACACAGAAATTGCATCCTAATTTAATACAAATGGCACAATGCCGACTTAAGTACAAGAGGACTGACACTCTCACTTTCTATGATTTGTACCTCTCCTGTGAGTCCAGTTTTAGATTCCGATGCTTCACTTCAGGTTTCCTGTATACCTTGCACCTTCTTATTGACGATGAAACACAGAAAATGCATCCGAATTTAATACAAACGGCACAATGCAGACTTAAGTACAAGAGGGCTGACACTCTCACTTTCTATGATTCAAACCTCTCCTGTGAGATCAGTTTTAGATTCCGATGCTTCACTTCAGGTTTACCGTATCCCTTGGACCTTCATATTGACGATAAAACACGGAAATCGCATCGGAATTAAATTCAAAATGTACAATGCCGACCTAAGTAGAAGAGGACTGACACTCTCACTTTCTGTGATTTGTACCTCTCCTGTGAGTCCAGTTTTAGATTCCGATGCTTCACTTCAGGTTTTCTGTATACCTTGCACCTTCTTATTGACGATGAAACACAGAAATTGTATCCGAATTTAATACAAAGGGCACAAAGCCGACTTAAGTACAAGGTGACTGATACTCTAACTTTCTATGATTTGAACCTCTCCTGAGAGTACAGTTTTAGATTCCGATGCTTCACTTCTGGTTTACTGTATCCCTTGGACTTTCTTATTGTCGATGAAACACAGAAATTGCATCCGAGTTTAATGCAAATGGCACAATACCGACATATGTACAAGAGGAGTGTAACTCTAACTTTCTATTATTTGAACCTCTCCTGTGAGTCCAGTTTTAGATTCCGATGCTTCACTTCAGGTTTACTGTATCCCTTGGACCTTCTAATTGACGATGAAACACAGAGTTTGCATCCGAATTTAATACAAAAGTACAATGCCGACTTAAGTACAAGAGGACTGACACTCTAACTTTCTATGATTTGAACCTCTCTTGTGAGTCCAGGTTTAGTTTCCGATGCTTCACTTCAGGTTTCCTATATCCCTTGGACCTTCTTATTGACGATGAAACACAGATATTGCATCCGAATTTAATACAAAAATCACAATGGCGACTTAAGTACAAGAGTACTGACACTCTCACTTTCAATGATTTGAACCACTCCTGTGAGTCCTGTTTTAGTTTCCGATGCTTCACTTCAGGTTTACTGCATCCCTTGGACCTTCTTATTGACGATGAACCACAGAAATTGCATCGAAATTAAATTGAAAAAGCACAATGCCAACTTATGTACAAGAGGACTGATACTCTAACTTTCTATGATTTGAACCTCTCCTGTGAGGTCAGATTTAGATTCCGATGCTTGACTTCAGGTATACTGTATCCCTCGGACCTTCTTATAGACGATAAAACACAAAAATTGCATCCGAATTTAATACAAATGGCACAATGCCGACTTAAGTACAAGAGGACTGACATTCTAACTTTCTATGATTTGCACCTCTCCTGAGAGTCCAGTTTTAGATTCCGATGCTTCACTTCAGGTTTACTGTATCCCTTGGACTTTCTTGTTGACGATGAACCACCGAAATTGCATCGGAATTAAATTCAAAAGGCACAATGCCGACTTAAGTACAAGAGGAATGACACTCTAACTTTCTATGATTTGAACCTCTCCTGTGAGGTCAGATTTAGATTCCGATGTTTCACTTCAGGTTTACTGTATCCCTTGGACCTTCTTATAGACGATAAAACACAGAAATTGCATCCTAATTTAATACAAATGGCACAATGCCGACTTAAGTACAAGAGGACTGACACTCTCACTTTCTATGATTTGTACCTCTCCTGTGAGTCCAGTTTTAGATTCCGATGCTTCACTTCAGTTTTCCTGCATACCTTGCACCTTCTTATTGACGATGAAACACAGAAAATGCATCCGAATTTAATACAAACGGCACAATGCAGACTTAAGTACAAGAGGGCTGACACTCTCACTTTCTATGATTCGAACCTCTCCTGTGAGATCAGTTTTAGATTCCGATGCTTCACTTCAGGTTTACCGTATCCCTTGGACCTTCTTATTGACGTTAAAACACGGAAATCGCATCGGAATTAAATTCAAAATGTACAATGCCGACCTAAGTAGAAGAGGACTGACACTCTCACTTTCTGTGATTTGTACCTCTCCTGTGAGTCCAGTTTTAGATTCCGATGCTTCACTTCAGGTTTTCTGTATACCTTGCACCTTCTTATTGACGATGAAACACAGAAATTGTATCCGAATTTAATACAAAAGGCACAAAGCCGACTTAAGTACAAGGTGACTGACATTCTAACTTTCTTTGATTTGAACCTCTCCTGAGAGTCCAGTTATAGATTCCGATGCTTCACGTCAGGTTTACTGTATCCCTTGGACTTTCTTGTTGACGATGAACCACCGAAATTGCATCGGAATTAAATTCAAAAGGCACAATGCCGACTTAAGTACAAGAGGACAGACACTCAAACTTTCTATGATTTGAACCTCTCCTGTGAGGTCAGACTTAGATTCCGATGCTTCACTTCAGGTTTACTGTATCCCTTGGACCTTCTTATAGACGATAAAACACAGAAATTGCATCCTAATTTAATACAAATGGCACAATGCCGACTTAAGTACAAGAGGACTGACACTCTCACTTTCTATGATTTGAACCTCTCCTGTGAGTCCAGTTTTAGATTCCGATGCTTCACTTCGGGTTGACTGTACCCCTTGGACCTTCTTATTGACGATGAAACACAGAAAATGCATCCGAATTTAATACAAACGGCACAATGCAGACTTCAGTACAAGAGGGCTGACACTCTCACTTTCTATGATTCGAACCTCTCCTGTGAGATCAGTTTTAGATTCCGATGCTTCACTTCAGGTTTACCGCATCCCTTGGACCTTCTTATTGACGATAAAACACAGAAATCACATCGGAATTAAATTCAAAATGTACAATGCCGACCTAAGTAGAAGAGGACTGACACTCTCACTTTCTATGATTTGTACCTCTCCTGTGAGTCCAGTTTTAGGTTCCGATGCTTCACTTCAGGTTTCCTGTATACCTTGCACCTTCTTATTGACGATGAAACACAGAAATTGTATCTGAATTTAATACAAAAGGCACAATGCCGACTTAAGTACAAGAGGACTGACATTCTAACTTTCTATGATTTGAACCTCTCCTGAGAGTCCAGTTTTAGATTCCGATGCTTCACTTCTGGTTTACTGTATCCCTTGGACTTTCTTATTGTCGATGAAAAACAGAAATTGCATCCGAGATTAATACAAATGGCACAATACCGACTTAAGTACAAGAGGAGTGACATTTTAACTTTCTATGATTTGAACCTCTCCTGTGAGTCCAGTTTTAGATTCCGATGCTTCACTTCAGGTTTACTTTATATCTTGGACCTTCTTACTGACGATGAAACACAGAAATTGCATCCCAATTTAATACAAATGGCACAATGCCGACTAAAGTACAAGAGGACTAACACTCTCACTTTCTATGATTTGAATCCCTCCTGTGAGTCCAGTTTTAGATTCCGATGCTTCACTTCGTGTTTACTGTATACCTTGCAACCTCTGATTGACGATGAACCACAGATATTGCATCGGAAATTAATACAAAAGGCACAATGCCGACTTAAGTAAAAGAGTACCGCCCCTCTAACTTTCTATGATTTGAACCTCTCCTGTGAGTCCAGTTTTAGATTCCGATGCGTTACTTCAGGTTTACTGTATACCTTGCACCCTCTTATTGACGATGAAACACAGAAATTGCATCGGAATTAAATTCAAAAGGCACAATGCCGACCCAAGTACAAGAGGACTGACACTCTCACTTTCTATGATTTGAACCTCTCCAGTGAGTCCAGTTTTAGAATCCGATGCTTCACTACAGGTTTACTGTATCCCTTGGACCTTCCTATTGACGATGAAACACAGAGTTTGCATCCGAATTTAATACAAAAGGTACAATGCCGACTTAAGTACAAGAGGACTGACACTCTAACTTTCTATGATTTGAACCTCTCCTGTGAGTCAAGGTTTAGATTCCGATGCTTCACTTCACGTTTACTGTATCCCTTGGACCTTCTTATTGACGATGAAACACCGAAATTGCATCCGAATTTAATACAAAAGGCACAATACCGACTTAAGTACAAAAGGAGTGACACTCTAACTTTCTATGATTTGAATCTCTCCTGTGAGTCCAGTTTTAGATTCCGATGCTTCACTTCAGGTTTACTGTATCCCTTGGACGTTCTTATTGGCGATGAAACACAGACATTGTATCGGAAATAAATTCAAAAGGCACAATGCCGACCTATGTAGAAGAGGACTAACACTCTCACTTTCTATGATTTGAACCTTTTCTGTGAGTCCAGTTTAGGATTCCGATGCTTCACTTCAGGTTTACTGTATACCTTGCACCTTCTTATTGACGATGAACCACAGAAATTGCATCGAAATCAAATTGAAAAAGCACAATGCCAACTTAAGTACAAGAGGACTGATACTCTAACTTTCTATGATTTGAACCTCTCCTGTGAGGTCAGATTTAGATTCCGATGCTTCACTTCAGGTATACTGTATCCCTTGGACCATCTTATAGACGATAAAACACAAAAATTGCATCCGAATTTAATACAAATGGCACAATCCCAACTTAAGTACAAGAGGACTGACATTCTAACTGTCTATGATTTGAACCTCTCCTGAGAGTCCAGTTTTAGATTCCGATGCTTCACTTCAGGTTTACTGTATCCCTTGGACTTTCTTGTTGACGATGAAAGACCGAAATTGCATCGGAATTAAATTCAAAAGGCACAATGCCGACTTAAGTACAAGAGGACTGACACTCTAACTTTCTATGATTTGAACCTCTCCAGTGAGGTCAGATATAGATTCCGATGTTTCACTTCAGGTTTACTGTATCCCTTCGACCTTCTTATAGACGATAAAACACAGAAATTGCATCCTAATTTAATACAAATGGCACAATGCCGACTAAAGTACAAGAGGACTGACACTCTCACTTTCTATGATTTATACCTCTCCTGTGAGTCCAGTTTTAGATTCCGATGCTTCACTTCAGGTTTCCTGTATACCTTGCACCTTCTTATTGACGATGAAACACAGAAAATGCATCCGAATTTAATACAAACGGCACAATGCAGACTTAAGTACAAGAGGGCTGACACTCTCACTTTCTATGATTCGAACCTCTCCTGTGAGAGCAGTTTTAGATTCCGATGCTTCACTTCAGGTTTACCGTATCCCTTGGACCTTCTTATTGACGATAAAACACGGAAATCGCATCGGAATTAAATTCAAAATGTACAATGCCGACCTAAGTAGAAGAGGACTGACACTCTCACTTTCTGTGACTTGTACCTCTCCTGTGAGTCCAGTTTTAGATTCCGATGCTTCACTTCAGGCTTTCTGTATACCTTGCACCTTCTTATTGACGATGAAACACAGAAATTGTATCCGAATTTAATACAAAAGGCACAATGCCGACTTAAGTACAAGGTGACTGACATTCTAACTTTCTATGATTTGAACCTCTCCTGAGAGTACAGTTTTAGATTCCGATGCTTCACTTCTGGTTTACTGTATCCCTTGGACTTTCTTATTGTCGATGAAACACAGAAATTGCATCCGAGTTTAATACAAATGGCACAATACCGACTTAAGTACAAGAGGAGTGATACTCTATCTTTCTATTATTTGAACCTCTCCTGTGAGTCCAGTTTTAGATTCCGATGCTTCACTTCAGGTTTACTGCATATCTTGGACCTTCTTACTGACGATGAAACACAGAAATTGCATCCGAATTTTATACAAATGGCACAATGCCAACCTAAGTAGAAGTGGACTGACACTCTCACTTTCTGTGATTTGTACCTCTCCTGTGAGTCCAGTTTTAGATTCCGATGCTTCACGTCAGGTTTTCTGTATACCTAGCACCTTCTTATTGACGATGAAACACAGAAATTGTATCCGAATTTATTACAAAAGGCACAATGCCGACTTAAGTACAAGGTGACTGACATTCTATCTTTCTATGATTTGAACCTCTCCTGAGAGTACAGTTTTAGATTCCGATGCTTCACTTCGGGTTTATTGTATACCTTGCAACATCTGATTGACGATGAAACACAGAAATTGCATCGGAATTTAATACAAAAGGCACAATGCCGACTTAAGTAAAAGAGTACCGACCCTCTAACTTTCTATGATTTGAACCTCTCCTGTGAGTCCAGTTTTAGATTCTGATGCTTCACTTCAGGTTTACAGTATCCCTTCGACCTTCTTATTGACGATGAAACACAGAAATTGCATCCGAATTTAATACAAAAGGCACAATACCGACTTAAATACAAGAGGCGTGACACTCTATCTTTCTATGATTTGAATCTCTCCTGTGAGTCCAGTTTTAGATTCCGATGCTTCACTTCAGGTTTACTGTATCCCTTGGACGTTCTTATTGGCGATGAAACACAGACATTGCATCGGAATTAAATTCAAAAGGCACAATGCCGACCTAAGTAGAAGAGGACTAACACTCTCACTTTCTATGATTTGAACCTCTTCTGTGAGTCCAGTTTTAGATTCCGATGCTTTACTTCAGGTTCACTGTATACCTTGCACCGTCTTATTGACTTTGAAACACAGAACTTGCATCGGAATTAAATTCAAAAGGCACAATGCCGACCTAAGTACAAGAGGACTGACACTCTCACTTTCTATGATTTGAATCTCTCCTGTGAGTCCAGTTTTAGATTCCGATGCTTCACTTCAGGTTTGCTGTATGCCTTGGGCCATCTTATTGAAGATGAAACACAGAAATTGCATCGGAATGAAATTCAAAAGGCAAAATTCCGACCTAAGTAGAAGAGGACTGACACTCTCACTTTCTATGATTTGAACCCCTCCTGTGAGTCCAGTTTTAGATTCCGATGCTTCACTTCAGGTTTACTGTATACCTTGGACCTTCTTATTTATGATGAGACACAGAAATTGCATCCGAATTTAATACAATTGGCACAATACCGACTTAAGTACAAGAGGACTGACACTCTCACTTTCTATGATTCGAGCCACTCCTGTGACGTCAGTTTTAGATTCCGATGCTTCACTTCAGGTTTACTGTATCCCTTGGACGTTCTTATTGGCGATGATACACAGACATTGCATCGGAATTAAATTCAAAAGGGACAATACCGACCTAAGTAGAAGTGGACTAACACTCTCAGTTTCTATGAATTGAACCTCTTCTGTGAGTCCAGTTTTAGATTCCGATGCTTCACTTCAGGTTTACTGTATACCTTGCACCTTCTTATTGACGATGAAACACAGAAATTGCATCGGAAGTAAATTCAAAAGGCACAATGCCGACCTAAGTACAAGAGGACTGACACTCTCACTTTCTATGATTTGAACCTCTCCTGTGAGTCCAGTTTTAGATTCCGATGCTTCACTTCAGGTTTACTGTATCCCTTCGACCTTCTAATTGACGATGAAACACAGAGTTTGAATCAGAATGTAATACAAACGTACAATGCCGACCTAAGTACAAGAGGACTGACATTCTAACTTTCTATGATTTGAACCTCTCCTGTGAGTCCAGGTTTAGATTCCGATGCTTCACTTTAGGTTTACTGTATCCCTTGGACCTTCTTACTGACGATGAAACACAGATATTGCAACCATATTTAATACAAATTCACAATGGCGACTTAAGTACAAGAGGACTGACACTCTCACTTTCTATGATTTGAACCTCTCCTGTGAGTCCAGTCTTAGTTTGCGATGCTTCACTTCAGGTTTACTGTATCCCTTGGACCTTCTTATTGACGATGAACCACAGAAATTGTATCGAAATTAAATTGAAAAAGCACAATGCCGACTTAAGTACAAGAGGACTGATACTCTAACTTTCTATGATTAGAACCTCTCCTGTGAGGTCAGATTTAGATTCCGATGCTTCACTTCAGGTTTACTGTATCCCTTGGACCTTCTTATAGACGATAAAACACGGAAATTGCATCCGAATTTAATACAAATGGCACAATGCCGACTTAAGTACGAGAGGACTGACATTCTAACTTTCTACGACTTGAACCTCTCCTGAGAGTCCAGTTTTAGATTCCGATGCTTCACTTCAGGATTACTGTATCCCTTGGACTTTCTTGTTGACGATGAACCACCGAAATTGCATCGGAAATAAATTCAAAAGGCACAATGGCGACTTAAGTACAAGAGGACTGACACTCTAACTTTCTATGATTTGAACCTCTCCTGTGAGGTCAGATTTAGATTCCGATGCTTCACTTCAGGTTTACTGTATCCCTTGGACCTTCTTATAGACGATAAAACACAGAAATTGCATCCTAATTTAATACAAATGGCACAATGCCGACTTAAGTACATGAGGACTGACACTCTCACTTTCTATGATTTGAACCTCTCCTGTGGGTCCAGTTTTAGATTCCGATTCTTCACTTCAGGTTTACTGTATATCTTGGACCTTCTTACTGACGATGAAACACAGAAATTGCATCCGAATTTAATACAAAAGGCACAATACCGACTTAAGTACAAGAGGACTGACACTCTCACTTTCAATGATTTGAATCCCTCCTGTGAGTCCAGTTTTAGATTCCGATGTTTCACTTCGGGTCTACTGTATACCTTTCAACTTCTGATTGACGATAAAACACAGAAATTGCATCGGAATTTAATACAAAAGGCACAATGCCGACTTAAGTAAAAGAGGACCGACCCACTATCTTTCTATGATTTGAATCTCTCCTGAGAGTCCAGTTTTAGATTCCGATGCTTCACTTCTGCTTTACTGTATCCCTTGGACTTTCTTATTGTCGATGAAACACAGAAATTGCATCCGAATTTAATACAAATGGCACAATACCGACTTAAAAACAAGAGGAGTGACACTCTTACATTCCATGATTTGAACCTCTCCTGTGAGTCCAGTTTTAGATTCCGATGCTTCACTTCAGGTTTATTGTATATCTTGGACCTTCTTACTGACGATGAAACACAGAAATTGCATCCGAATTTAATACAAATGGCACAATGCCGACTTAAGTACAAAAGAACTGACACACTCACTTTCTATGATTTGAACCTCTCCTGTGAGTCCAGGTTTAGATTCCGATGCTTCACTTTAGGTTTACTGTATCCCTTGGACCTTCTTACTGACGATGAAACACAGATATTGCAACCATATTAAATACAAAAATCACAATGGCGACTTAAGTACAAGAGGACTGACACTCTCACTTTCTATGATTTGAACCTCTCCTGTGAGTCCAGTCTTAGTTTGCGATGCTTCACTTCAGGTTTACTGTATCCCTTGGACCTTCTTATTGACGATGAACCACAGAAATTGTATCGAAATTAAATTGAAAAAGCACAATGCCGACTTAAGTACAAGAGGACTGATACTCTAACTTTCTATGATTAGAACCTCTCCTGTGAGGTCAGATTGAGATTCCGATGCTTCACTTCAGGTTTACTGTATCCCTTGGACCTTCTTATAGACGATAAAACACGGAAATTGCATCCGAATTTAATACAAATGGCACAATGCCGACTTAAGTACGAGAGGACAGACATTCTAACTTTCTACGACTTGAACCTCTCCTGAGAGTCCAGTTTTAGATTCCGATGCTTCACTTCAGGATTACTGTATCCCTTGGACTTTCTTGTTGACGATGAACCACCGAAATTGCATCGGAAATAAATTCAAAAGGCACAATGGCGACTTAAGTACAAGAGGACTGACACTCTAACTTTCTATGATTTGAACCTCTCCTGTGAGGTCAGATTTAGATTCCGATGCTTCACTTCAGGTTTACTGTATCCCTTGGACCTTCTTATAGACGATAAAACACAGAAATTGCATCCTAATTTAATACAAATGGCACAATGCCGACTTAAGTACATGAGGACTGACACTCTCACTTTCTATGATTTGAACCTCTCCTGTGAGTCCAGTTTTAGATTCCGATGCTTCACTTCAGGTTTACTGTATATCTTGGACCTTCTTACTGACGATGAAACACAGAAATTGTATCCGAATTTAATACAAAAGGCACAATACCGACTTAAGTACAAGAGGACTGACACTCTCACTTTCTATGATTTGAATCCCTCCTGTGAGTCCAGTTTTAGATTCCGATGTTTCACTTCGGGTCTACTGTATACCTTTCAACTTCTGATTGACGATAAAACAAAGAAATTGCGTCGGAATTTAATAGAAAAGGCACAATGCCAACTTAAGTAAAAGAGGACCGACCCACTATCTTTCTATGATTTGAATCTCTCCTGAGAGTCCAGTTTTAGATTCCGATGCTTCACTTCTGCTTTACTGTATCCCTTGGACTTTCTTATTGTCGATGAAACACAGAAATTGCATCCGAATTTAATACAAATGGCACAATACCGACTTAAAAACAAGAGGAGTGACACTCTTACATTCCATGATTTGAACCTCTCCTGTGAGTCCAGTTTTAGATTCCGATGCTTCACTTCAGGTTTATTGTATATCTTGGACCTTCTTACTGACGATGAAACACAGAAATTGCATCCGAATTTAATACAAATGGCACAATGCCGACTTAAGTACAAGAGAACTGACACACTCACTTTCTATGATTTGAATCCCTCCTGTGAGTCCAGTTTTAGATTCCGATGCTTCACTTAGGGTTTACTGTATACCTTGCACTTTCTGATTGACAATGAAACAGAGAAATTGCATCGGAATTTAATACAAAAGGCACAATGCCGACTTAAGTAAAAGAGGACCGACCCTGTAACTTTCTATGATTTGAATCTCTCCTGTGAGTCCAGTTTTATATTATGATGCTTCACTTCAGGTTTACTGTATCCCTTCGACCTTCTTATTGAGGATGAAACACAGAAATTGCATCCGAATTTAATACAAAAGTCACAATGCCGACTTAAGTAAAAGAGGACTGACACTCTAACATTCTATGATTTGAACCTCCATTGCGAGTCCAGTTTTAGATTCCGATGCTTCACTTAAGGTTTATTGTATCCCTTGGACCTTCTTATTGACGATGAAACACAGAGTTTGCATCCGAATTTAATACAAAAATCACAATGCCGACTTAAGTACAAGAGGAGTGACACTCTAACTTAATATGATTTGAATCTCTCCTGTACGTCCAGTTTTAGATTCCGATGCTTCACTTCAGGTTTACTGTATCCCTTGGACGTTCTTATTGGCGATGATACACAGACATTGCATCGGAATTAAATTCAAAAGGCACAATACCGACCTAAGTAGAAGAGGACTAACACTCTCAGTTTCTATGATTTGAACCTCTTCTGTGAGTCCAGTTTTAGATTCCGATGCTTCACTTCTTGTTTACTGTATACCTTGCACCTTCTTATTGATGATGAAACACAGAAATTGCATCGGAAATAAATTCAAAAGGCACAATGCCGACCTAAGTACAAGAGGACTGACACTCTCACTTTCTATGATTTGAACCTCTCCTGTGAGTCCAGTTTTAGATTCCGATGCTTCACTTCAGGTTTACTGTATCCCTTGGACCTTCTAATTGACGATGAAACACAGAGTTTGCATCAGAATTTAATACAAAAGTACAATGCCGACTTAAGTACAAGAGGACTGATACTCTAACTTTCTATGATTAGAACCTCTCCTGTGAGGTCAGATTTAGATTCCGATGCTTCACGTCAGGTTTACTGTATCCCTTGGACCTTCTTACTGACGATGAAACACAGATATTACATCCATATTTAATACAAAAATCACAATGGCGGCTTAAGTACAAGAGGACTGACACTCTCATTTTCTATGATTTGAACCTCTCCTGTGAGTCCAGTCTTAGTTTCCGATGCTTCACTTCAGGTTTACTGTATCCCTTGGACCTTCTTATTGACGATGAACCACAGAAATTGTATCGAAATTAAATTGAAAAAGCACAATGCCGACTTAAGTACAAGAGGACTGATACTCTAACTTTCTATGATTAGAACCTCTCCTGTGAGGTCAGATTTAGATTCCGATGCTTCACGTCAGGTTTACTGTATCCCTTGGACCTTCTTATAGACGATAAAACACAGAAATTGCATCCGAATTTAATACAAATGGCACAATGCCGACTTAAGTACAAGAGAACTGACATTCTAACTTTCTATGACTTGAACCTCTCCTGAGAGTCCAGTTTTAGATTCCGATGCTTCACTTCAGGATTACTGTATCCCTTGGACTTTCTTGTTGACGATGAACCACCGAAATTGCATCGGAAATAAATTCAAAAGGCACAATGGCGACTTAAGTACAAGAGGACTGACGCTCTAACTTTCTATGATTTGAACCTCTCCTGTGAGGTCAGATTTAGATTCCGATGCTTCACTTCAGGTTTACTGTATCCCTTGGACCTTCTTATAGACGATAAAACACAGAAATTGCATCCTAATTTAATACAAATGGCACAATGCCGACTTAAGTACATGAGGACTGACTCTCTCACTTTCTATGATTTGAACCTCTCCTGTGAGTCCAGTTTTAGATTCCGATGCTTCACTTCAGGTTTACTGTATATCTTGGACCTTCTTACTGACGATGAAACACAGAAATTGCATCCGAATTTAATACAAAAGGCACAATACCGACTTAAGTACAAGAGGACTGACACTCTCACTTTCTATGATTTGAATCCCTCCTGTGAGTCCAGTTTTAGATTCCGATGTTTCACTTCGGGTCTACTGTATACCTTTCAACTTCTGATTGACGATAAAACACAGAAATTGCATCGGAATTTAATACAAAAGGCACAATGCCGACTTAAGTAAAAGAGGACCGACCCACTATCTTTCTATGATTTGAATCTCTCCTGAGAGTCCAGTTTTAGATTCCGATGCTTCACTTCTGCTTTACTGTATCCCTTGGACTTTCTTATTGTCGATGAAACACAGAAATTGCATCCGAATTTAATACAAATGGCACAATACCGACTTAAAAACAAGAGGAGTGACACTCTTACATTCCATGATTTGAACCTCTCCTGTGAGTCCAGTTTTAGATTCCGATGCTTCACTTCAGGTTTATTGTATATCTTGGACCTTCTTACTGACGATGAAACACAGAAATTGCATCCGAATTTAATACAAATGGCACAATGCCGACTTAAGTACAAGAGAACTGACACACTCACTTTCTATGATTTGAATCCCTCCTGTGAGTCCAGTTTTAGATTCCGATGCTTCACTTAGGGTTTACTGTATACCTTGCACTTTCTGATTGACGATGAAACAGAGAAATTGCATCGGAATTTAATACAAAAGGCACAATGCCGACTTAAGTAAAAGAGGACCGACCCTCTAACTTTCTATGATTTGAATCTCTCCTGTGAGTCCAGTTTTATATTATGATGCTTCACCCTCAGGTTTACTGTATCCCTTCGACCTTCTTATTGAGGATGAAACACAGAAATTGCATCCGAATTTAATACAAAAGTCACAATGCCGACTTAAGTAAAAGAGGACTGACACTCTAACATTCTATGATTTGAACCTCCATTGCGAGTCCAGTTTTAAATTCCGATGCTTCACTTAAGGTTTATTGTATCCCTTGGACCTTCTTATTGACGATGAAACACAGAGTTTGCATCCGAATTTAATACAAAAATCACAATGCCGACTTAAGTACAAGAGGAGTGACACTCTAACTTAATATGATTTGAATCTCTCCTGTACGTCCAGTTTTAGATTCCGATGCTTCACTTCAGGTTTACTGTATCCCTTGGACGTTCTTATTGGCGATGATACATAGACATTGCATCGGAATTAAATTCAAAAGGCACAATACCGACCTAAGTAGAAGAGGACTAACACTCTCAGTTTCTATGATTTGAACCTCTTCTGTGAGTCCAGTTTTAGATTCCGATGCTTCACTTCTTGTTTACTGTATACCTTGCACCTTCTTATTGATGACGAAACACAGAAATTGCATCGGAAATAAATTCAAAAGGCACAATGCCGACCTAAGTACAAGAGGACTGACACTCTCACTTTCTATGATTTGAACCTCTCCTGTGAGTCCAGTTTTAGATTCCGATGCTTCACTTCAGGTTTACTGTATCCCTTGGACCTTCTAATTGACGATGAAACACAGAGTTTGCATCAGAATTTAATACAAAAGTACAATGCCGACTTAAGTACAAGAGGACTGGCACTCTAACTTTCTATGATTTGAACCTCTCCTGTGAGTCCAGGTTTAGTTTCCGATGCTTCACTTTAGGTTTACTGTATCCCTTGGATCTTCTTACTGACGATGAAACACAGATATTACATCCATATTTAATACAAAAATCACAATGGCGGCTTAAGTACGAGAGGACTGACACTCTCACTTTCTATGATTTGAACCTCTCCTGTGAGTCCAGTCTTAGTTTCCGATGCTTCACTTCAGGTTTACTGTATCCCTTGGACCTTCTTATTGACGATGAACAACAGAAATTGTATCGAAATTAAATTGAAAAAGCACAATGCCGACTTAAGTACAAGAGGACTGATACTCTAACTTTCTATGATTAGAACCTCTCCTGTGAGGTCAGATTTAGATTCCGATGCTTCACTTCAGGTTTACTGTATCCCTTGGACCTTCTTATAGACGATAAAACACAGAAATTGCATCCGAATTTAATACAAATGGCACAATGCCGACTTAAGTACAAGAGGACTGACATTCTAACTTTCTATGACTTGAACCTCTCCTGAGAGTCCAGTTTTAGATTCCGATGCTTCACTTCAGGATTACTGTATCCCTTGGACTTTCTTGTTGACGATGAACCACCGAAATTGCATCGGAAATAAATTCAAAAGGCACAATGGCGACTTAAGTACAAGAGGACTGACACTCTAACTTTCTATGATTTGAACCTCTCCTGTGAGGTCAGATTTAGAATCCGATGCTTCACTTCAGGTTTACTGTATCCCTTGGACCTTCTTATAGACGATAAAACACAGAAATTGCATCCTAATTTAATACAAATGGCACAAAGCCGACTTAAGTACAAGAGGACTGACACTCACACTTTCTATGATTTGAACCTCTCCTGTGAGTCCAGTTTTAGATTCCGATGCTTCACTTCAGGTTTACTGTATATCTTGGACCTTCTTACTGACGATGAAACACAGAAATTGCATCCGAATTTAATATAAAAGGCACAATACCGACTTAAGTACAAGAGGACTGACACTCTCACTTTCTATGATTTGAATCCCTCCTGTGAGTCCAGTTTTAGATTCCGATGTTTCACTTCGGGTCTTCTGTATACCTTTCAACTTCTGATTGACGATGAAACACAGAAATTGCATCGGAATTTAATACAAAAGGCACAATGACGACTTAAGTAAAAGAGGACCGACCCTCTATCTTTCTATAATTTGAATCTCTCCTGAGAGTCCAGATTTAGATTCCGATGCTTCATTTCTGCTTTACTGTATCCCTTGGACTTTCTTATTGTCGATGAAACACAGAAATTGCATCCGAGTTTAATACAAATGGCACAATACCGACTTAAAAACAAGAGGAGTGACACTCTTACATTCCATGATTTGAACCTCTCCTGTGAGTCCAGTTTTAGATTCCGATGCTTCACTTCAGGTTTATTGTATATCTTGGACCTTCTTACTGACGATGAAACACAGAAATTGCATCCGAATTTAATACAAATGGCACAATGCCGACTTAAGTACAAGAGAACTGACACACTCACTTTCTATGATTTGAATCCCTCCTGTGAGTCCAGTTTTAGATTCCGATGCTTCACTTAGGGTTTACTGTATACCTTGCACTTTCTGATTGACGATGAAACAGAGAAATTGCATCGGAATTTAATACAAAAGGCACAATGCCGACTTAAGTAAAAGAGGACCGACCCTCTTACTTTCTATGATTTGAATCTCTCCTGTGAGTCCAGTTTTATATTATGATGCTTCACTTCAGGTTTACTGTATCCCTTCGACCTTCTTATTGAGGATGAAACACAGAAATTGCATCCGAATTTAATACAAAAGTCACAATGCCGACTTAAGTAAAAGAGGACTGACACTCTAACATTCTATGATTTGAACCTCCATTGCGAGTCCAGTTTTAGATTCCGATGCTTCACTTAAGGTTTATTGTATCCCTTGGACCTTCTTATTGACGATGAAACACAGAGTTTGCATCCGAATTTAATACAAAAATCACAATGCCGACTTAAGTACAAGAGGAGTGACACTCTAACTTAATATGATTTGAATCTCTCCTGTACGTCCAGTTTTAGATTCCGATGCTTCACTTCAGGTTTACTGTATCCCTTGGACGTTCTTATTGGCGATGATACACAGACATTGCATCGGAATTAAATTCAAAAGGCACAATACCGACCTAAGTAGAAGAGGACTAACACTCTCAGTTTCTATGATTTGAACCTCTTCTGTGAGTCCAGTTTTTGATTCCGATGCTTCACTTCTTGTTTACTGTATACCTTGCACCTTCTTATTGATGATGAAACACAGAAATTGCATCGGAAATAAATTCAAAAGGCACAATGCCGACCTAAGTACAAGAGGACTGACACTCTCACTTTCTATGATTTGAACCTCTCCTGTGAGTCCAGTTTTAGATTCCGATGCTTCACTTCAGGATTACTGTATCCCTTGGACTTTCTTGTTGACGATGAACCACCGAAATTGCATCGGAAATAAATTCAAAAGGCACAATGGCGACTTAAGTACAAGAGGACTGACACTCTAACTTTCTATGATTTGAACCTCTCCTGTGAGGTCAGATTTAGAATCCGATGCTTCACTTCAGGTTTACTGTATCCCTTGGACCTTCTTATAGACGATAAAACACAGAAATTGCATCCTAATTTAATACAAATGGCACAAAGCCGACTTAAGTACAAAAGGACTGACACTCTCACTTTCTATGATTTGAACCACTCCTGTGAGTCCAGTTTTAGATTCCGATGCTTCACTTCAGGTTTACTGTATATCTTGGACCTTCTTACTGACGATGAAACACAGAAATTGCATCCGAATTTAATATAGAAGGCACAATACCGACTTAAGTACAAGAGGACTGACACTCTCACTTTCTATGATTTGAATCCCTCCTGTGAGTCCAGTTTTAGATTCCGATGTTTCACTTCGGGTCTTCTGTATACCTTTCAACTTCTGATTGACGATGAAACACAGAAATTGCATCGGAATTTAATACAAAAGGCACAATGACGACTTAAGTAAAAGAGGACCGACCCTCTATCTTTCTATAATTTGAATCTCTCCTGAGAGTCCAGATTTAGATTCCGATGCTTCATTTCTGCTTTACTGTATCCCTTGGACTTTCTTATTGTCGATGAAACACAGAAATTGCATCCGAGTTTAATACAAATGGCACAATACCGACTTAAGTACAAGGGGAGTGACACTCTTACTTTCCATGATTTGAACCTCTCCTGTGAGTCCAGTTTTAGATTCCGATGCTTCACTTCAGGTTTACTGTATATCTTGGACCTTCTTACTGACGATGAAACACAGAAATTGCATCCGAATTTAATACAAAAGGCACAATACCGACTTAAGTACAAGAGGACTGACACTCTCACTTTCTATGATTTGAATCCCTCCTGTGAGTCCAGTTTTGGATTCCGATGTTTCACTTCGGGTCTACAGTATACCTTTCAACTTCGGATTGACGATGAAACACAGAAATGGAATCGGAATTTAATACAAAAGGCACAATGCCGGCTTAAGTAAAAGAGGACCGACCCTCTAACTTCCTATGATTTAAACCTCTCCTGTGAGTCCAGTTTTAGATTCTGATGCTTCACTTCAGGTTTACTGTATCCCTTCGACCTTCTTATTGACGATGAAACACATAAATTGCATCCGAATTTAATACAAAAGGCACAATGCCGACTTAAGTAAAAGAGGACTGACACTCTAACATTCTATGACTTGAACCTCTATTGCGAGTTCAGTTTTAGATTCCGATGCTTCACTTAAGGTTTACTGTGTCCCTTGGACCATCTTATTGACGATGAAACACCGAATTGCATCCGAATTTAATACAAAAGGCACAATACCTACTTTAGTACAAGAGGAGTGACACTCTAACTTACTATGATTTGAATCTCTCCTGTGAGTCCAGTTTTAGATTCCGATGCTTCACTTCAGGTTTACTGTATCCCTTGGACGTTCTTTTTGGCGATGAAACACAGACATTGCATCGGAATTAAATTCAAAAGGCACAATGCCGACCTAACTAGAAGAGGACTAACACTCTCACTTTCTATGGTTTGGACCTCCTCTGTGAGTCCAGTTTTAGATTCCGATGCTTCACTTCTGGTTTACTGGATACCTTGCACCTTCTTATTGACGATGAAACACAGAAATTGCATCGGAAATAAATTCAAAAGGCACAATGCCGACTTAAGTAAAAGTGGAAAGACCCTCTAAATTTCAATGATTAGAACCTCTCCTGTGAGTCCAGTTTTAGATTCCGATGCTTCAGTTCAGGTTTACTGTATCCCTTGGACCTTCTAATTGACGATGAAACACAGAGTTTGCATCAGAATTTAATACAAATGGCACAATGGCGACTTAAGTTCAAGAGGACTGACACTCTAACTTTCTATGATTTGAACCTCTCCTGTGAGGTCAGATTTAGATTCCGATGCTTCACTTCAGGTTTACTGTATCCCTTGGACCTTCTTATAGACGATAAAACACAGAAATTGCATCCTAAATTAATACAAATGGCACAATGTCGACTTAAGTACAAGAGGACTGACACTCTCACTTTCTATGATTTGAACCTCTCCTGTGAGTCCAGTTTTAGATTCCGATGCTTCACTTCAGGTTTACTGTATATCTTGGACCTTCTTACTGACGATGAAACACAGAAATTGCATCCGAATTTAATACAAAAGACACAATACCGACTTAAGTTCAAGAGGACTGACACTCTCACTTTCTATGATTTGAATCCCTCCTGTGAGTCCAGTTTTAGATTCCGTTGTTTCACTTTGGGTCTACAGTATACCTTTCAACTTCTGATTGACGATGAAACACAGAAATTGCATCGGAATTTAATACAAAAGGCACAATGCCGACTTAAGTAAAAGAGGACCGACCCTCTATCTTTCTATGATTTGAACCTCTCCTGAGAGTCCAGTTTTAGATTCCGATGCTTCACTTCTGGTTTACTGTATCCCTTGGACTTTCGTATTGTCGATGAAACACAGAAATTGCATCCGAGTTTAATACAAATGGCACCATACCGACTTAAGTACAAGAGGAGTGACACTCTATTTTTCTATGATTTGAACCTCTCCTGTGTGTCCAGTTTTAGATTCCGATGCTTCACTTCAGGTTTACTGTATATCTTGGACCTTCTTACTCACGATGAAACACAGAAATTGCATCCGAATTTAATACAAAAGGCACAATACCGACTTAAGTGCATGAGGACTGACACTCTCACTTTCTATGATTTGAATCCCTCCTGTGAGTCCAGTTTTAGATTCCGATGTTTCACTTCGGGTCTACAGTATACCTTTCAACTTCTAATTGACGATGAAACACTGAAATGGCATCGGAATTTAATACAAAAGGCACAATGCCGACTTAAGTAAAAGAGGACCGACCTTCTAACTTTCTATGATTTGAACCTCTCCCGTGAGTCCAGTTTTAGATTCTGATGCTTCACTTCAGGTTTACTGTATCCCTTCGACCTTCTTATTGACGATGAAACACATAAATTGCATCCGAATTTAATACAAAAGGCACAATGCCGACTTAAGTAAAAGAGGACTGACACTCTAACATTCTATGATTTGAACCTCTATTGCGAGTTCAGTTTTAGATTCCGATGCTTCACTTAAGGTTTACTGTATTCCTTGGACCTTCTTATTGACGATGAAACACCGAAATTGCATCCGAATGTAATACAGAAGGCACAATACCGACTTAAGTACAGGAGGAGTGACACTCTAACTTACTATGATTCGAATCTCTCCTGTGAGTCCAGTTTTAGATTCCGATGCTTCACTTCAGGTTTACTGTATCCCTTGGACGTTCTTAGTGGCGATGATACATCAGACATTGCATCGGAATTAAATTCAAAAGGCACAATGCCGACCTAAGTAGAAGAGGACTAACACTCTCACCTTCTATGATTTGGACCTCTTCTGTGAGTCCAGTTTTAGATTCCGATGCTTCACTTCAGGTTTACTGTATACCTTGCACCTTCTTATTGACGATGAAACACAGAAATTGCATCGGAAGTAAATTCAAAAGGCACAATGCCGACCTAAGTACAACAGGACTGACACTCTCACTCTCTATGATTTGAACCTCTAATGTGAGTCCAGTTTTAGATTTCGATGCTTCACTTCAGGTTTACTGTATCCCTTGGACCTTCTAATTGACGATGAAACACAGAGTTTGCATCCGAATTTAATACAAAAGTACAATGCCGACTTAAGTACAAGAGGACTGACACTCTAACTTTCTATGATTTGAACCTCTCTTGTGAGTCCAGGTTTAGTTTCCGATGCTTCACTTCAGGTTTCCTGTCTCCCTTGGACCTTCTTATTGACGATGAAACCAGATATTGCATCCGAATTTAATACAAAAATCACAATGGCGACTTAAGTACAAGAGGACTGTCACTCTCACTTTCTATGATTTGAACCTCTTCTGTGAGTCCAGTTTTAGATTCCGATGCTTCACTTCAGGTTTACTGTATCCCTTGGACCTTCTAATTGACGATGAAACACAAAGTTTGCATCAGAATTTAATACAAAAGTACAATCCCGACTTAAGTACAAGAGGACTGACACTCTAACTTTCTATGATTTGAACCTCTCCTGTGAGTCCAGTTTTAGTTTCCGATGCTTCACTTCAGGTTTACTGTATCCCTTGGACCTTCTTATTGACGATGAACCACAGAAACTGTATCGAAATTAAATTCAAAAAGCACAATGCCGACTTAAGTACAAGAGGACTGATACTCTAACTTTCTATTATTTGAACCTCTCCTGTGAGGTCAGATTTAGATTCCGATGCTTCACTGCAGGTTTACTGTATCCCTTGGACCTTCTTATAGACGATAAAACACAGAAATTGCATCCGAATTTAATACAAATGGCACAATGGCGACTTAAGTACAAGAGGACTGACACTCTAACTTTCTATGATTTGAACCTCTCCTGTGAGGTCAGATTTAGATTCCGATGCTTCACTTCAGGTTTACTGTATCCCTTGGACCTTCTTATAGACGATAAAACGCAGAAATTGCATCCTAAATAAATACAAATGGCACAATGTTGACTTAAGTACAAGAGGACTGACACTCTCACTTTCTATGATTTGAACCTCTCCTGTGAGTCCAGTTTTAGATTCCGATGCTTCACTTCAGGTTTACTGTATATCTTGGACCTTCTTACTGACGATGAAACACAGAATTTGCATCCGAATTTAATACAAAAGGCACAATACCGACTTAAGTTGAAGAGGACTGACACTCTCTATGATTTGAATCCCTCCTGTGAGTCCAGTTTCAGATTCCGATGTTTCACTTCGGGTCTACTGTATACCTTTCAACTTCTGATTGACGATTAAACACAGAAATTGCATCGGAATTTAATACAAGAGGCACAATGCCGACTTAAGTAAAAGAGGACCGACCCTCTATCTTTCTATGATTTGAACCTCTCCTGAGAGTACAGTTTTAGATTCCGATGCTTCACTTCTGGTTTACTGTATCCCTTGGACTTTCTTATTGTCGATGAAACACAGAAATTGCATCCGAGTTTAATACAAATGGCACCATACCGACTTAAGTACAAGAGGAGTGACACTCTAACTTTCTATGATTTGAACCTCTCCTGTGAGTCCAGTTTTAGATTCCGATGCTTCACTTCAGGTTTACTGTATATCTTGGACCTTCTTACTGACGATGAAACACAGAAATTGCATCCGAATTTATTACAAAAGGCACAATACCGACTTAAGTGCAAGAGGACTGACACTCTCACTTTCTATGATTTGAATCCCTCCTGTGAGTCCAGTTTTAGATTCCGATGTTTCACTTCGGGTCTACAGTATACCTTTCAACTTCTAATTGACGATGAAACACTGAAATGGCATCGGAATTTAATACAAAAGGCACAATGCCGACTTAAGTAAAAGAGGACCGACCTTCTAACTTTCTATGATTTGAACCTCTCCTGTGGGTCCAGTTTTAGATTCTGATGCTTCACTTCAGGTTTACTGTATCCCTTCGACCTTCTTATTGACGATGAAACACATAAATTGCATCCGAATTTAATACAAAAGGCACAATGCCGACTTAAGTAAAAGAGGACTGACACTCTAACATTCTATGATTTGAACCTCTATTGCGAGTTCAGTTTTAGATTCCGATGCTTCACTTAAGGTTTACTGTATTCCTTGGACCTTCTTATTGACGATGAAACACCGAAATTGCATCCGAATTTAATACAAAAGGCACAATACCGACTTAAGTACAGGAGGAGTGACACTCTAACTTACTATGATTTGAATCTCTCCTGTGAGTCCAGTTTTGGATTCCGATGCTTCACTTCAGGTTTACTGTATCCCTTGGACGTTCTTAGTGGCGATGAAACACAGATATTGCATCGGAATTAAATTCAAAAGGCACAATGCCGACCTAAGTAGAAGAGGACTAACACTCTCACTTTCTATGATTTGGACCTCTTCTGTGAGTCCAGTTTTAGATTCCGATGCTTCACTTCAGGTTTACTGTATACCTTGCACCTTCTTATTGACGATGAAACACAGAAATTGCATCGGAAATAAATTCAAAAGGCACAATGCCGACCTAAGTACAACAGGACTGACACTCTCACTATCTATGATTTGAACCTCTAATGTGAGTCCAGTTTTAGATTCCGATGCTTCACTTCAGGTTTACTGTATCCCTTGGACCTTCTAATTGACGATGAAACACAGAGTTTGCATCCGAATTTAATACAAAAGTACAATGCCGACTTAAGTACAAGAGGACTGACACTCTAACTTTCTATGATTTGAACCTCTCTTGTGAGTCCAGGTTTAGTTTCCGATGCTTCACTTCAGGTTTCCTGTATCCCTTGGACCTTCTTATTGACGATGAAACACAGATATTGCATCCGAATTTAATACAAAAATCACAATGGCGACTTAAGTACAAGAGTACTGACACTCACACTTTCTATGATTTGAACCACTCCTGTGAGTCCAGTTTTAGTTTCCGATGCTTCACTTCAGGTTTACTGCATCCCTTGGACCTTCTTATTGACGATGAACCACAGAAATTGCATCGAAATTAAATTGAAAAAGCACAATGCCAACTTAAATACAAGAGGAGTGACATTTTAACTTTCTATGATTTGAACCTCTCCTGTGAGTCCTGTTTTAGATTCCGATGCTTCACCTCAGGTTTACATTATATCTTGGACCTTCTTACTGACGATGAAACACAGAAATTGCATCCCAATTTAATACAAATGGCACAATACCGATTAAAGTACTAGAGGACTAACACTCTCACTTTCTATGATTTGAATCCCTCCTGTGAGTCAAGTTTTAGATTCCGATGCTTCACTTCGTGTTTACTGTATACCTTGCAACCTCTGATTGACGATGAACCACAGATATTGCATCGGAATTTAATACAAAAGGCACAATGCCGACTTAAGTACAAGAGTACCGACCCTCTAACTTTCTATGATTTGAACCTCTCCTGTGAGTCCAGTTTTAGATTCCGATGCGTTACTTCAGGTTTCCTGTATACCTTGCACCCTCTTATTGACGATGAAACACAGAAATTGCATCGGAATTAAATTCAAAGGGCACAATGCCGACCCAAGTACAAGAGGACTGACACTCTCACTTTCTATGATTTGAACCTCTCCTGTGAGTCCAGTTTTAGAATCCGATGCTTCACTACAGGTTTACTGTATCCCTTGGACCTTCCTATTGACGATGAAACACAGAGTTTGCATCCGAATTTAATACAAAAGGTACAATGCCGACTTAAGTACAAGAGGACTGACACTCTAACTTTCTATGATTTGAACCTCTCCTGTGAGTCCAGGTTTAGATTTCGATGCTTCACTTCACGTTTACTGTATCCCTTGGACGTTCTTATTGGCGATGAAACACAGACATTGCATCGGAAATAAATTCAAAAGGCACAATGCCGACCTAAGGTGAAGAGGACTAACACTCTCACTTTCTATGATTTGAACCTCTTCTGTGAGTCCAGTTTTAGATTCCGATGCTTCACTTCAGGTTTACTGTATACCTTGCACCTTCTTATTGACGATGACACAAAGAAATTGCATCGGAAATAAATTCAAAAGGCACAACGCCGACATAAGTACAAGAGGACTGACACTCTCACTTTCTATGATTTGAACCTCTCCTGTGAGATCAGTTTTAGATTCCGATGCTTCACTCCAGGTTTACTGTATCCCTTGGACCTTCTTATAGACGATAAAACACAGAAGTTGCATCCTAATTTAATACAAATGGCACAATGCCGACATAAGTACAAGAGGAGTGTAACTCTAACTTTCTATTATTTGAACCTCTCCTGTGAGTCCAGTTTTAGATTCCGATGCTTCACTTCAGGTTTACTGTATCCCTTGGACCTTCTAATTGACGATGAAACACAGAGTTTGCATCCGAATTTAATACAAAAGTACAATGCCGACTTAAGTACAAGAGGACTGACACTCTAACTTTCTATGATTTGAACCTCTCCTGAGAGTCCAGTTTTAGATTCCGATGCTTCACTTCAGGTTTACTGTATCCCTTGGACTTTCTTGTTGACGATGAACCACCGAAATTGCATCGGAATTAAATTCAAAAGGCACAATGCCGACTTAAGTACAAGAGGACTGACACTCTAACTTTCTATGATTTGAACCTCTCCTGTGAGGTCAGATTTAGATTCCGATGTTTCACTTCAGGTTTACTGTATCCCTTGGACCTTCTTATAGACGATAAAACACAGAAGTTGCATCCTAATTTAATACAAATGGCACAATGCCGACTTAAGTACAAGAGGACTGACACTCTCACTTTCTATGATTTGTACCTCTCCTGTGAGTCCAGTTTTAGATTCCGATGCTTCACTTCAGTTTTCCTGTATACCTTGCACCTTCTTATTGACGATGAAACACAGAAAATGCATCCGAATTGAATACAAACGGCACAATGCAGACTTAAGTACAAGAGGGCTGACACTCTCACTTTCTATGATTCGAACCTCTCCTGTGAGATCAGTTTTAGATTCCGATGCTTCACTTCAGGTTTACCGTATCCCTTGGACCTTCTTATTGACGATAAAACACGGAAATCGCATCGGAATTAAATTCAAAATGTACAATGCCGACCTAAGTAGAAGAGGACTGACACTCTCACTTTCTGTGATTTGTACCTCTCCTGTGAGTCCAGTTTTAGATTCCGATGCTTCACTTCAGGTTTTCTGTATACCTTGCACCTTCTTATTGACGATGAAACACAGAAATTGTATCCGAATTTAATACAAAAGGCACAAAGCCGACTTAAGTACAAGGTGACTGACATTCTAACTTTCTATGATTTGAACCTCTCCTGAGAGTCCAGTTATAGATTCCGATGCTTCACGTCAGGTTTACTGTATCCCTTGGACTTTCTTGTTGACGATGAACCACCGAAATTGCATCGGAATTAAATTCAAAAGGCACAATGCCGACTTAAGTACAAGAGGACTGACACTCAAACTTTCTATGATTTGAACCTCTCCTGTGAGGTCAGACTTAGATTCCGATGCTTCACTTCAGGTTTACTGTATCCCTTGGACCTTCTTATAGACGATAAAACACAGAAATTGCATCCTAATTTAATTCAAATGGCACAATGCCGACTTAAGTACAAGAGGACTGACACTCTCACTTTCTATGATTTGAACCTCTCCTGTGAGTCCAGTTTTAGATTCCGATGCTTCACTTCAGGTTGACAGTACCCCTTGGACCTTCTTATTGACGATGAAACACAGAAAATGCATCCGAATTTAATACAAACGGCACAATGCAGACTTCAGTACAAGAGGGCTGACACTCTCACTTTCTATGATTCGAACCTCTCCTGTGAGATCAGTTTTAGATTCCGATGCTTCACTTCAGGTTTACCGTATCCCTTGGACCTTCTTATTGACGATAAAACACAGAAATCACATCGGAATTAAATTCAAAATGTACAATGCCGACCTAAGTAGAAGAGGGCTGACACTCTCAATTTCTATGATTTGTACCTCTCCTGTGAGTCCAGTTTTAGGTTCCGATGCTTCACTTCAGGTTTCCTGTATACCTTGCACCTTCTTATTGACGATGAAACACAGAAATTGTATCTGAATTTAATACAAAAGGCACAATGCCGACTTAAGTACAAGAGGACTGACATTCTAACTTTCTATGATTTGAACCTCTCCTGAGAGTCCAGTTTTAGATTCCGATGCTTCACTTCTGGTTTACTGTATCCCTTGGACTATCTTATTGTCGAAGAAAAACAGAAATTGCATCCGAGATTAATACAAATGGCACAATACCGACTTAAGTACAAGAGGAGTGACAATTTAACTTTCTGTTTTAGATTCCGATGCTTCACTTCAGGTTTACTTTATATCTTGGACCTTCTCACTGACGATGAAACACAGAAATTGCATCCCAATTTAATACAAATGGCACAATGCCGACTAAAGTACACGAGGACTAACACTCTCACTTTCTATGATTTGAATCCCTCCTGTGAGTCCAGTTTTAGATTCCGATGCTTCACTTCGTGTTTACTGTATACCTTGCAACGTCTGATTGACGATGAACCACAGATATTGCATCGGAATTTAATACAAAAGGCACAATGCCGACTTAAGTAAAAGAGTACCGACCCTCTAACTTTCTATGATTTGTACCTCTCCTGTGAGTCCAGTTTTAGATTCCGATGCGTTACTTCAGGTTTACTGTATACCTTGCACCCTCTTATTGACGATGAAACACAGAAATTGCATCGGAATTAAATTCAAAAGGCACAATGCCGACCCAAGTACAAGAGGACTGACACTGTCACTTTCTATGATTTGAACCTCTCCTGTGAGTCCAGTTCGAGAATCCGATGCTTCACTACAGGTTTACTGTATCCCTTGGACCTTCCTATTGACGATGAAACACAGAGTTTGCATCCGAATTTAATACAAAAGGTACAATGCCGACTTAAGTACAAGAGGACTGACACTCTAACTTTCTATGATTTGAACCTCTCCTGTGAGTCAAGGTTTAGATTCCGATGCTTCACTTCACGTTTACTGTATCCCTTGGACCTTCTTATTGACGATGAAACACCGAAATTGCATCCGAATTTAATACAAAAGGCACAATACCGACTTAAGTACAAAAGGAGTGACACTCTAACTTTCTATGATTTGAATCTCTCCTGTGAGTCCAGTTTTAGATTCCGATGCTTCACTTCAGGTTTACTGTATCCCTTGGACGTTCTTATTGGCGATGAAACACAGACATTGTATCGGAAATAAATTCAAAAGGCACAATGCCGACCTATGTAGAAGAGGACTAACACTCTCACTTTCTATGATTTAAACCTCTTCTGTGAGTCCAGTTTTAGATTCCGATGCTTCACTTCAGGTTTACTGTATACCTTGCACCTTCTTATTGACGATGAACCACAGAAATTGCATCGAAATTAAATTGAAAAAGCTCAATGCCAACTTAAGTACAAGAGGACTGATACTCTAACTTTCTATGATTTGAACCCCTCCTGTGAGGTCAGATTTAGATTCCGATGCTTCACTTCAGGTATACTGTATCCCTTGGACCATCTTATAGACGATAAAACACAAAAATTGCATCCGAATTTAATACAAATGGCACAATCCCAACTTAAGTACAAGAGGACTGACATTCTAACTTTCTATGATTTGAACCTCTCCTGAGAGTCCAGTTTTAGATTCCGATGCTTCACTTCAGGTTTACTGTATCCCTTGGACTTTCTTGTTGACGATGAACCACCGAAATTGCATCGGAATTAAATTCAAAAGGCACAATGCCGACTTAAGTACAAGAGGACTGACACTCTAACTTTCTATGATTTGAACCTCTCCTGTGAGGTCAGATATAGATTCCGATGTTTCACTTCAGGTTTACTGTAGCCCTTCGACTTTCTTATAGACGATAAAACACAGAAATTGCATCCTTATTTAATACAAATGGCACAATGCCGACTAAAGTACAAGAGGACTGACACTCTCACTTTCTATGATTTATACCTCTCCTGTGAGTCCAGTTTTAGATTCCGATGCTTCACTTCAGGTTTCCTGTATACCTTGCACCTTCTTATTGACGATGAAACACAGAAAATGCATCCGAATTTAATACAAACGGCACAATGCAGACTTAAGTACAAGAGGGCTGACACTCTCACTTTCTATGATTCGAACCTCTCCTGTGAGAGCAGTTCTAGATTCCGATGCTTCAATTCAGGTTTACCGTATCCCTTGGACCTTCTTATTGACGATAAAACACGGAAATCGCATCGGAATTAAATTCAAAATGTACAATGCCGACCTAAGTAGAAGAGGACTGACACTCTCACTTTCTGTGACTTGTACCTCTCCTGTGAGTCCAGTTTTAGATTCCGATGCTTCACCATAGGCTTTCTGTATACCTTGCACCTTCTTATTGACGATGAAACACAGAAATTGTATCCGAATTTAATACAAAAGGCACAATGCCGACTTAAGTACAAGGTGACTGACATTCTAACTTTCTATGATTTGAACCTCTCCTGAGAGTACAGTTTTAGATTCCGATGCTTCACTTCTGGTTTACTGTATCCCTTGGACTTTCCTATTGTCGATGAAACCCAGAAATTGCATCCGAGTTTAATACAAATGGCACAATACCGACTTAAGTACAAGAGGAGTGATACTCTAACTTTCTATTATTTGAACCTCTCCTGTGAGTCCAGTTTTAGATTCCGATGCTTCACTTCAGGTTTACTGCATATCTTGGACCTTCTTACTGACGATGAAACACAGAAATTGCATCCGAATTTTATACAAATGGCACAATGCCAACCTAAGTAGAAGAGGACTGACACTCTCACTTTCTGTGATTTGTACCTCTCCTGTGAGTCCAGTTTTAGATTCCGATGCTTCACGTCAGGTTTTCTGTATACCTAGCACCTTCTTATTGACGATGAAACACAGAAATTGTATCCGAATTTATTACAAAAGGCACAATGCCGACTTAAGTACAAGGTGACTGACATTCTAACTTTCTATGATTTGAACCTCTCCTGAGAGTACAGTTTTAGATTCCGATGCTTCACTTCATGTTTATTGTATACCTTGCAACATCTGATTGACGATGAAACACAGAAATTGCATCGGAATTTAATACAAAAGGCACAATGCCGACTTAAGCAAAAGAGTACCGACCCTCTAACTTTCTATGATTTGAACCTCTCCTGTGAGTCCAGTTTTAGATTCTGATGCTTCACTTCAGGTTTACAGTATCCCTTCGACCTTCTTATTGACGATGAAACACAGAAATTGCATCCGAATTTAATACAAAAGGCACAATACCGACTTAAATACAAGAGGCGTGACACTCTATCTTTCTATGATTTGAATCTCTCCTGTGAGTCCAGTTTTAGATTCCGATGCTTCACTTCATGTTTACTGTATCCCTTGGACGTTCTTATTGGCGATGAAACACAGACATTGCATTGGAATTAAATTCAAAAGGCACAATGCCGACCTAAGTAGAAGGGGACTAACACTCTCACTTTCTATGATTTGAACCTCTTCTGTGAGTCCAGTTTTAGATTCCGATGCTTTACTTCAGGTTTACTGTATACCTTGCACCGTCTTATTGACGTTGAAACACAGAACTTGCATCGGAATTAAATTCAAAAGGCACAATGCCGACCTAAGTACAAGAGGACTGACACTCTCACTTTCTATGATTTGAATCTCTCCTGTGAGTCCAGTTTTAGATTCCGATGCTTCACTTCAGGTTTACTGTATGCCTTGGGCCATCTTATTGAACATGAAACACAGAAATTGCATCGGAATGAAATTCAAAAGGCACAATTCCGACCTAAGTAGAAGAGGACTGACACTCTCACTTTCTATGATTTGAACCCCTCCTGTGAGTCCAGTTTTAGATTCCGATGCTTCACTTCAGGTTTACTGTATACCTTGGACCTTCCTATTGACGATGAAACACAGAGTTTGCATCCGAATTTAATACAAAAGGTACAATGCCGACTTAAGTACAAGAGGACTGACACTCTAACTTTCTATGATTTGAACCTCTCCTGTGAGTCAAGGTTTAGATTCCGATGCTTCACTTCACGTTTACTGTATCCCTTGGACCTTCTTATTGACGATGAAACACCGAAATTGCATCCGAATTTAATACAAAAGGCACAATACCGACTTAAGTACAAAAGGAGTGACACTCTAACTTTCTATGATTTGAATCTCTCCTGTGAGTCCAGTTTTAGATTCCGATGCTTCACTTCAGGTTTACTGTATCCCTTGGACGTTCTTATTGGCGATGAAACACAGACATTGTATCGGAAATAAATTCAAAAGGCACAATGCCGACCTATGTAGAAGAGGACTAACACTCTCACTTTCTATGATTTGAACCTCTTCTGTGGGTCCAGTTTTAGATTCCGATGCTTCACTTCAGGTTTACTGTATACCTTGCACCTTCTTATTGACGATGAACCACAGAAATTGCATCGAAATTAAATTGAAAAAGCACAATGCCAACTTAAGTACAAGAGGACTGATACTCTAACTTTCTATGATTTGAACCTCTCCTGTGAGGTCAGATTTAGATTCCGATGCTTCACTTCAGGTATACTGTATCCCTTGGACCATCTTATAGACGATAAAACACAAAAATTGCATCCGAATTTAATACAAATGGCACAATCCCAACTTAAGTACAAGAGGACTGACATTCTAACTTTCTATGATTTGAACCTCTCCTGAGAGTCCAGTTTTAGATTCCGATGCTTCACTTCAGGTTTACTGTATCCCTTGGACTTTCTTGTTGACGATGAACCACCGAAATTGCATCGGAATTAAATTCAAAAGGCACAATGCCGACTTAAGTACAAGAGGACTGACACTCTAACTTTCTATGATTTGAACCTCTCCTGTGAGGTCAGATATAGATTCCGATGTTTCACTTCAGGTTTACTGTAGCCCTTCGACCTTCTTATAGACGATAAAACACAGAAATTGCATCCTAATTTAATACAAATGGCACAATGCCGACTAAAGTACAAGAGGACTGACACTCTTACTTTCTATGATTTATACCTCTCCTGTGAGTCCAGTTTTAGATTCCGATGCTTCACTTCAGGTTTCCTGTATACCTTGCACCTTCTTATTGACGATGAAACACAGAAAATGCATCCGAATTTAATACAAACGGCACAATGCAGACTTAAGTACAAGAGGGCTGACACTCTCACTTTCTATGATTCGAACCTCTCCTGTGAGAGCAGTTTTAGATTCCGATGCTTCACTTCAGGTTTACCGTAACCCTTGGACCTTCTTATTGACGATAAAACACGGAAATCGCATCGGAATTAAATTCAAAATGTACAATGCCGACCTAAGTAGAAGAGGACTGACACTCTCACTTTCTGTGACTTGTACCTCTCCTGTGAGTCCAGTTTTAGATTCCGATGCTTCACCATAGGCTTTCTGTATACCTTGCACCTTCTTATTGACGATGAAACACAGAAATTGTATCCGAATTTAATACAAAAGGCACAATGCCGACTTAAGTACAAGGTGACTGACATTCTAACTTTCTATGATTTTAACCTCTCCTGAGAGTACAGTTTTAGATTCCGATGCTTCACTTCTGGTTTACTGTATCCCTTGGACTTTCCTATTGTCGATGAAACCCAGAAATTGCATCCGAGTTTAATACAAATGGCACAATACCGACTTAAGTACAAGAGGAGTGATACTCTAACTTTCTATTATTTGAACCTCTCCTGTGAGTCCAGTTTTAGATTCCGATGCTTCACTTCAGGTTTACTGCATATCTTGGACCTTCTTACTGACGATGAAACACAGAAATTGCATCCGAATTTTATACAAATGGCACAATGCCAACCTAAGTAGAAGAGGACTGACACTCTCACTTTCTGTGATTTGTACCTCTCCTGTGAGTCCAGTTTTAGATTCCGATGCTTCACGTCAGGTTTTTTGTATACCTAGCACCTTCTTATTGACGATGAAACACAGAAATTGTATCCGAATTTATTACAAAAGGCACAATGCCGACTTAAGTACAAGGTGACTGACATTCTAACTTTCTATGATTTGAACCTCTCCTGAGAGTACAGTTTTAGATTCCGATGCTTCACTTCGGGTTTATTGTATACCTTGCAACATCTGATTGACGATGAAACACAGAAATTGCATCGGAATTTAATACAAAAGGCACAATGCCGACTTAAGTAAAAGAGTACCGACCCTCTAATTTTCTATGATTTGAACCTCTCCTGTGAGTCCAGTTTTAGATTCTGATGCTTCACTTCAGGTTTACAGTATCCCTTCGACCTTCTTATTGACGATGAAACACAGAAATTGCATCCGAATTTAATACAAAAGGCACAATACCGACTTAAATACAAGAGGCGTGACACTCTATCTTTCTATGATTTGAATCTCTCCTGTGAGTCCAGTTTTAGATTCCGATGCTTCACTTCATGTTTACTGTATCCCTTGGACGTTCTTATTGGCGATGAAACACAGACATTGCATTGGAATTAAATTCAAAAGGCACAATGCCGACCTAAGTAGAAGGGGACTAACACTCTCACTTTCTATGATTTGAACCTCTTCTGTGAGTCCAGTTTTAGATTCCGATGCTTTACTTCAGGTTTACTGTATACCTTGCACCGTCTTATTGACGTTGAAACACAGAACTTGCATCGGAATTAAATTCAAAAGGCACAATGCCGACCTAAGTACAAGAGGACTGACACTCTCACTTTCTATGATTTGAATCTCTCCTGTGAGTCCAGTTTTAGATTCCGATGCTTCACTTCAGGTTTACTGTATGCCTTGGGCCATCTTATTGAACATGAAACACAGAAATTGCATCGGAATGAAATTCAAAAGGCACAATTCCGACCTAAGTAGAAGAGGACTGACACTCTCACTTTCTATGATTTGAACCCCTCCTGTGAGTCCAGTTTTAGATTCCGATGCTTCACTTCAGGTTTACTGTATACCTTGGACCTTCTTATTTACGATGAGACACAGGAATTGCATCCGAATGTAATACAAATGGCACAATGACGACTTAAGTACAAGAGGACTGACACTCTCACTTTCTATGATTTGAACCTCTCCTGTGAGTCCAGTTTTAAATTCCGATGCTTCACTTCAGGTTTACTGTATACCTTGCACCTTCTTATTGACGATGAAACATAGAAATTGCATCGGAATTTAATACAAATGGCACAATGCCGACTTAAGTACAAGAGGACTGACACTCTCACTTTCTATGATTTGAACCTCTCCTGCGAGTCCGGTTTTAGATTCCGATGCTTCACTTAAAGTTTACTGTTTCCCTTGGACCTTCTTATTGACGATGAAACACAGAAATTGCATCCGAATTTAATCCAAAATTCACAACACCCACTTAAGTACAAGAGGAGTGACACACTAACTTTCTACGATTTGGATCTCTCCGGTGGGTCCAGTTTTAGATTCCGATGCTTCACTTCCGGTTTACTGTATCCCTTGGACGTTCTTATTGACGATGAAACACATAAATTGCATCGGAATCAAATTGAAAAGGCACAATGTCGACCTAAGTAGAAGAGGACTAACACTCTCACTTTCTATGATTTGAACCTCTCCTGTAAGTCCAGTTTTAGATTCCGATGCGTCACTTCAGGTTTACTGTATACCTTGCACCTTCTGATTGACGATGAAACACAGAAATTGCATCGGAATTTAATACAAAAGGCACAATGCCGACTTAAGTAAAAGAGGACAGACCGCCTAACTTTCTATGATTTGAACCTCTCCTGTGAGTCCAGTTTTAGATTCTGATGCTTCACTTCAGGTTTACTGTATCCCTTGGACCTTCTTATTGACGATGAAACAGAGAAATTGCATGCGAATTTAATACAAAAATCACAATGGCGACTTAAGTACAAGATGACTGACACTCTCACTTTCTATGATTTGAACCTCTCCTGTGAGTCCAGTTTTAGATTCCGATGCTTCACTTCAGGTTTAATGTATCCCTTGGACCTTCTTATTGACGATGAAACACAGAAATTGCATCGGAATTAAATTCAAAACGCACAATGCCATCTTAAGTAAAAGAGGACTGACACTCTAACTTACTATGATTTAAACCTCTCCTGTGAGTTCAGTTTTGGATTCCGATGCTTCACTTCAGGTTTACTGTAACCCTTGGACCTTCTTATTGACAATGAAACACAGAAATTGCATCCGAATTTAATACAAATGGCACAATGTCGACTTAAGTAAAAGAGGACTGACACTCTCACTTTCTATGATTTGAACCTCTCCTGTGAGTTCAGTTTTGGATTCCGATGCTTCACTTCAGGTTTACTGTATACCTTGCACTTTCTTATTGACCATGGAACACAGAAATCGCAACCGAATTTAATACAAAAGGCACAATGCCGACTTAAGTACAAGAGGACTTACATTCTAACTTTCTATGATTTGAATCTCTCCTGTGAGTCCAGTTTTAGATTCCGATGCTTCACTTCAGGTTTACTGTATACCTTGGACCTTCTTATTGACGACGAAACACAGAAATTGCATCCGAATTTAATACAAAGCTCACAATACCGATTTAAGTACAAGAGGAGTGACACTCTAACTTTCTATGATTTGAATCTCTCCTGTGAGTCCAGTTTTTGATTCTGATGCTTCACTTCAGGTTTACTGTATTCCTTGGACGTTCTTATTGACGATGAAACACAGAAATTGCATCGGAATTAAATTCAAAAGGCACAATGCCGACCTAATTAGAGGAGGACTAACACTCTCACTTTCTATGATTTGAACCTCTCCTGTGAGTTCAGTTTTAGATTCCGATGCTTCACTTCAGGTTTACTGTATCCCTTAGACGTTCTAATTGACGATGAAACACAGAGTTTGCATCCGAATTTAATACAAAAGGTACAATGCCGACTTAAATGCAAGAGGACTAACACTCTAACATTCTATGATTTGAACCTCTCCTGTGAGTCCAGTTTTAGATTCCTTTGCTTCACTTCAGGTTACTGTATACCTTGGACCTTCTTATTGACGATGAAACACAGAAATTACATCCGAATTTAATACAAAAATCACAATGGCGCCTTAAGTACAAGAGGACTGACACTCTCACTTTCTATGATTTGAACATCTCCTGTGAGTCCAGTTTTAGATTCCGATGCTTCACTTCAGGTTTACTGTATCCCTTGGACCTTCTTATTGACGATGAAACACAGAAAATGCATCCGAATTTAACACAAACGGCACAATGCCGACTTAAGTACAAGAGGGCTGAAACTCTCACTTTCTATGATTTGAACCTCTCCTGTGAAGTCAGTTGTAGATTCCGATGCTTCACTTCAGGTTTACTGTATCCCTTGGACCTTCTTATTGACGATAAAACACAGAAACTGCATCCGAATTTAATACAAAACGCACAATACCGACTTAAGTACAAGAGGAGTTACACTCTAACTTTCTATGATTTGAACCTCTCCTGTGAGTCCAGTTTTAGATTCCGATGTTTCACTTCAGGTTTAGTGTATCCCTTGGACCTTCTTATTGACTATGAAACACAGGAATTGCATCCGAATTTAATACAAATGGCACAATTCCAACTTAAGTACAAGAGGACTGACGCTCTCACTTTCTATGATTTGAACCTCTCCTGTGAGTCCAGTTTTAAATTCCGATGCTTCACTTGAGGTTTACTGTATACCTTGCACCTTCTTATTGACGATGAAACATAGAAATTGCATCAGAATTTAATACAAAAGGCACAATGCCGACTTAAGTAAAAGAGGACTGACACTCTAACTTACTATGATTTCAACCTCTCCTGTGGGTCCAGTTTTAGATTCCGATGCTTCACTTCAGGTTTACTGTATCCCTTGGACCTTCTTATTAACGATGAAACACAGAAATTGCATCCGCATTTAATACAAATGGCACAATGTCGACTTAAGTACAAGAGGACTGACACTCTCACTTTCTATGATTTGAACCTCTCCTGTGAGTCCAGTTTTGGATTCCGATGCTTCACTTCAGGTTTACTGTATACCTTGCACTTTCTTATTGACGATGAAACACAGAAATTGCATAAGTATTTAATACAAAAGGCACAATGCCGACTTAAGTACAAGAGGACATACATTCTAACTTTCTATGATTTGAGCCTCTCCTGTGAGTCCAGTTTTAGATTCCGATGCTTCACTTCAGGTTTACTGTACCCCTTGGACTTTCTTATTGACGATGAAACACAGAAATTGCATCGTAATGAAATTCACAAGGCACAATGCCGACTTAAGGTCAAGAGGACTGACACTCTAACTTTCTATGATTTTAACCTCTCCAGTGAGTCCAGTTTTAGATTCCGATGCTTCACCTCAGGTTTACTGTTTCCCTTGGTCCTTCTTATTGACGATGAAACACAGAGTTTGCATCCGAATTTAATACAAAATGCACAATGCCGACTTAAGTACAAGAGGACTGACTCTCTAACTGTCAATGATTTGAACCTCACCAGTGAGTCCAGTTTTAGATTCCGATGCTTCACTTCAGGTTTACTGTATACCTTGCACCGTCTTTTTGACGTTGAAACACAGAACTTGCATCGGAATTAAATTCAAAAGGCACAATGCCGACCTAAGTACAAGAGGACTGACACTCTCACTTTCTATGATTTGAATCTCTCCTGTGAGTCCAGTTTTAGATTCCGATGCTTCACTTCAGGTTTACTGTATGCCTTGGGCCATCTTATTGAAGATGAAACACAGAAATTGCATCGGAATGAAATTCAAAAGGCACAATTCCGACCTAAGTAGAAGAGGACTGACACTCTCACTTTCTATGATTTGAACCCCTCCTGTGAGTCCAGTTTTAGATTCCGATGCTTCACTTCAGGTTTACTGTATACCTTGGACCTTCTTATTTACGATGAGACACAGAAATTGCATCCGAATTTAATACAATTGGCACAATACCGACTTAAGTACAAGAGGACTGACACTCTCACTTTCTATGATTCGAGCCACTCCTGTGACGTCAGTTTTAGATTCCGATGCTTCACTTCAGGTTTACTGTATCCCTTGGACCTTCTTATTGACGATAAAACACAGAAATTGCATCCGAATTTGATACAAAAGGCACAATACCGACTTCAGTACAAGAGGAGTGACACTCTATCTTTCTATGATTTGAACCTCTCCTGTGAGTCCAGTTATAGATTCCGATGTTTCACTTCAGGTTTAGTGTATCCCTTGGACCTTCTTATTGATTATGAGACACAGGAATTGCATCCGAATGTAATACAAATGGCACAATGACGACTTAAGTACAAGAGGACTGACACTCTCACTTTCTATGATTTGAACCTCTCCTGTGAGTCCAGTTTTAAATTCCGATGCTTCACTTCAGGTTTACTGTATACCTTGCACCTTCTTATTGACGATGAAACATAGAAATTGCATCGGAATTTAATACAAATGGCACAATGCCGACTTAAGTACAAGAGGACTGACACTCTCACTTTCTATGATTTGAACCGCTCCTGCGAGTCCGGTTTTTGATTCCGATGCTTCACTTAAAGTTTACTGTTTCCCTTGGACCTTCTTATTGACGATGAAACACAGAAATTGCATCCGAATTTAATCCAAAATTCACAACACCCACTTAAGTACAAGAGGAGTGACACACTAACTTTCTATGATTTGGATCTCTCCGGTGGGTCCAGTTTTAGATTCCGATGCTTCACTTCCGGTTTACTGTATCCCTTGGACGTTCTTATTGACGATGAAACACATAAAGTGCATCGGAATTAAATTGAAAAGGCACAATGTCGACCTAAGTAGAAGAGGACTAACACTCTCACTTTCTATGATTTGAACCTCTCCTGTGCGTCCAGTTTTAGATTCCGATGCGTCACTTCAGGTTTACTGTATACCTTGCACCTTCTGATTGACGATGAAACACAGAAATTGCATCGGAATTTAATACAAAAGGCACAATGCCGACTTAAGTAAAAGAGGACAGACCGCCTAACTTTCTATGATTTGAACCTCTCCTGTGAGTCCAGTTTTAGATTCTGATGCTTCACTTCAGGTTTACTGTATCCCTTGGACCTTCTTATTGACGATGAAACAGAGAAATTGCATCCGAATTTAATACAAAAATCACAATGGCGACTTAAGTACAAGATGACTGACACTCTCACTTTCTATGATTTGAACCTCTCCTGTGAGTCCAGTTTTAGATTCCGATGCTTCACTTCAGGTTTAATGTATCCCTTGGACCTTCTTATTGACGATGAAACACAGAAATTGCATCGGAATTAAATTCAAAACGCACAATGCCATCTTAAGTAAAAGAGGACTGACACTCTAACTTACTATGATTTAAACCTCTCCTGTGAGTTCAGTTTTGGATTCCGATGCTTCACTTCAGGTTTACTGTAACCCTTGGACCTTCTTATTGACGATGAAACACAGAAATTGCATCCGAATTTAATACAAATGGCACAATGTCGACTTAAGTAAAAGAGGACTGACACTCTCACTTTCTATGATTTGAACCTCTCCTGTGAGTTCAGTTTTGGATTCCGATGCTTCACTTCAGGTTTACTGTATACCTTGCACTTTCTTATTGACGATGGAACACAGAAATCGCAACCGAATTTAATACAAAAGGCACAATGCCGACTTAAGTACAGGAGGACTTACATTCTAACTTTCTATGATTTGAATCTCTCCTGTGAGTCCAGTTTTAGATTCCGATGCTTCACTTCAGGTTTACTGTATACCTTGGACCTTCTTATTGACGACGAAACACAGAAATTGCATCCGAATTTAATACAAAGCTCACAATACCGATTTAAGTACAAGAGGAGTGACACTCTAACTTTCTATGATTTGAATCTCTCCTGAGAGTCCAGTTTTTGATTCTGATGCTTCACTTCAGGTTTACTGTATTCCTTGGACGTTCTTATTGACGATGAAACACAGAAATTGCATGGGAATTAAATTCAAAAGGCACAATGCCGACCTAGTTAGAGGAGGACTAACACTCTCACTTTCTATGATTTGAACCTCTCCTGTGAGTTCAGTTTTAGATTCCGATGCTTCACTTCAGGTTTACTGTATCCCTTAGACCTTCTAATTGACGATGAAACACAGAGTTTGCATCCGAATTTAATACAAAATGTACAATGCCGACTTAAATGCAAGAGGACTAACACTCTAACATTCTATGATTTGAACCTCTCCTGTGAGTCCAGTTTTAGATTCCTTTGCTTCACTTCAGGTTACTGTATACCTTGGACCTTCTTATTGACGATGAAACACAGAAATTACATCCGAATTTAATACAAAAATCACAATGGCGCCTTAAGTACAAGAGGACTGACATTCTCACTTTCTATGATTTGAACATCTCCTGTGAGTCCAGTTTTAGATTCCGATGCTTCACTTCAGGTTTACTGTATCCCTTGGACCTTCTTATTGACGATGAAACACAGAAAATGCATCCGAATTTAATACAAACGGCACAATGCCGACTTAAGTACAAGAGGGCTGAAACTCTCACTTTCTATGATTTGAACCTCTCCTGTGAAGTCAGTTGTAGATTCCGATGCTTCACTTCAGGTTTACTGTATCCCTTGGACCTTCTTATTGACGATAAAACACAGAAACTGCATCCGAATTTAATACAAAACGCACAATACCGACTTAAGTACAAGAGGAGTTACACTCTAACTTTCTATGATTTGAACCTCTCCTGTGAGTCCAGTTTTAGATTCCGATGTTTCACTTCTGGTTTAGTGTATCCCTTGGACCTTCTTATTGACTATGAAACACAGGAATTGCATCCGAATTTAATACAAATGGCACAATTCCAACTTAAGTACAAGAGGACTGACGCTCTCACTTTCTATGATTTGAACCTCTCCTGTGAGTCCAGTTTTAAATTCCGATGCTTCACTTCAGGTTTACTGTATCCCTTGGACCTTCTTATTAACGATGAAACACAGAAATTGCATCCGCATTTAATACAAATGGCACAATGTCGACTTAAGTACAAGAGGACTGACACTCTCACTTTCTATGATTTGAACCTCTCCTGTGAGTCCAGTTTTGGATTCCGATGCTTCACTTCAGGTTTACTGTATACCTTGCACTTTCTTATTGACGATGAAACACAGAAATTGCATCCGTATTTAATACAAAAGGCACAATGCCGACTTAAGTACAAGAGGACATACATTCTAACTTTCTATGATTTGAGCCTCTCCTGTGAGTCCAGTTTTAGATTCCGATGCTTCACTTCAGGTTTACTGTACCCCTTGGACTTTCTTATTGACGATGAAACACAGAAATTGCATCGTAATGAAATTCACAAGGCACAATGCCGACTTAAGGTCAAGAGGACTGACACTCTCACTTTCTATGATTTGAACCTCTCCTGTGAGTCCAGTTTTAGATTCCGATGCTTCACTTCAGGTTTACTGTATCCCTTGGACCTTCTAATTGACGATGAAACACAGAGTTTGCATCCGAAGTTAATACAAAAGGTACAATGCCGACGTAAGTGCAAGAGGACTGACACTCTAACTTTCTATGATTTCAACCTCTCCTGTGAGTCCAGTTTTAGATTCCATTGCTTCACTTCAGGTTACTGTATACCTTGGACCTTCTTATTGACGATGAAACACAGAAATTGCATACGAACTTAATACAAAAGGCACAATGGCGACTTAAGTACAAGGGGACTGACACTCTCACTTTCTATGATTTGAACCTATCCTGTGAGTCCAGTTTTAGATTCCTATGCTTCACTTCAGGTTTACTGTATCCCTTGGACCTCCTTATTGACGATGAAACACAGAACTTGCATCCGAATTTTATACAAATGGCACAATGCCGACTTAAGTACAAGAGCACTGACACTCTCACTTTCCATGATTCGAACTTCTCCTGTGAGGTCAGATTTATATTCCGATGCTTCACTTCAGGTTTACTGTATCCCTTGGACCTTCTAATTGACGATGAAACACAGAGTTTGCATCCGAATTTAATACAAAAGGTTGAATGCCGACTTAAGTACAAGAGTACTGACACTCTAACTTTCTATGATTTGAACCTCTCCTGTGAGTCCACTTTTAGATTCCGATGCTTCACTTCAGGTTTACTGTATCCCTTGGACCTTCGTATTGATGATGGAACACAGAAATTGCATCCGAATTTAATACAAAAATCACAATGGCGACTTAAGTACAAGGGGACTGACACTCTCACTTTCTATGATTTGAACATCTCCTGTGAGTCCAGTTTTAGATTCCGATGCTTCACTTCAGGTTTACTGTTTCCCTTGGACCTTCTTATTGACGACGAATCATAGAAATTGCATTGGAATTAAATTCAAACCGCACAATGCCGACTTAAGTAAAAGAGGACTGACACTCTCACTTTCTATGATTTGAACCTCTCCTGTGAGTTCAGTTTTAGATTCCGATGCTTCACTTCAGGTTTACTGTATCCCTTAGACCTTCTAATTGACGATGAAACACAGAGTTTGCATCCGAATTTAATTCAAAAGGTACAATGCCGACTTAAATGCAAGAGGACTGACACTCTAACATTCTATGATTTGAACCTCTCCTGTGAGTCCAGTTTTAGATTCCTTTGCTTCACTTCAGGTTACTGTATACCTTGGACCTTCTTATTGACGATGAAACACAGAAATTACATCCGAATTTAATACAAAAATCACAATGGCGCCTTAAGTACAAGAGGACTGACACTCTCACTTTCTATGATTTGAACATCTCCTGTGAGTCCAGTTTTAGATTCCGATGCTTCACTTCATGTTTACTGTATCCCTTGGACCTTCTTATTGACGATGAAACACAGAAAATGCATCCGAATTTAATACAAACGGCACAATGCCGACTTAAGTACAAGAGGGCTGAAACTCTCACTTTCTATGATTTGAACCTCTCCTGTGAAGTCAGTTGTAGATTCCGATGCTTCCCTTCAGGTTTACTGTATCCCTTGGACCTTCTTATTGACGATAAAACACAGAAACTGCATCCGAATTTAATACAAAACGCACAATACCGACTTAAGTACAAGAGGAGTTACACTCTAACTTTCTATGATTTGAACCTCTCCTGTGAGTCCAGTTTTAGATTCCGATGTTTCACTTCAGGTTTAGTGTATCCCTTGGACCTTCTTATTGACTATGAAACACAGGAATTGCATCCGAATTTAATACAAATGGCACAATTCCAACTTAAGTACAAGAGGACTGACGCTCTCACTTTCTATGATTTGAACCTCTCCTGTGAGTCCAGTTTTAAATTCCGATGCTTCACTTCAGGTTTACTGTATACCTTGCACCTTCTTATTGACGATGAAACATAGAAATTGCATCAGAATTTAATACAAAAGGCACAATGCCGACTTAAGTAAAAGAGGACTGACACTGTAACTTACTATGATTTCAACCTCTCCTGTGAGTCCAGTTTTAGATTCCGATGCTTCACTTCAGGTTTACTGTATCCCTTGGACCTTCTTATTAACGATGAAACACAGAAATTGCATCCGCATTTAATACAAATGGCACAATGTCGACTTAAGTACGAGAGGACTGACACTCTCACTTTCTATGATTTGAACCTCTCCTGTGAGTCCAGTTTTGGATTCCGATGCTTCACTTCAGGTTTACTGTATACCTTGCACTTTCTTATTGACGATGTAACACAGAAATTGCATCCGTATTTAATACAAAAGGCACAATGCCGACTTAAGTACAAGAGGACATACATTCTAACTTTCTATGATTTGAGCCTCTCCTGTGAGTCCAGTTTTAGATTCCGATGCTTCACTTCAGGTTTACTGTACCCCTTGGAGTTTCTTATTGACGATGAAACACAGAAATTGCATCGTAATTAAATTCACAAGGCACAATGCCGACTTAAGGTCAAGAGGACTGACACTCTAACTTTCTATGATTTTAACCTCTCCAGTGAGTCCAGTTTTAGATTCCGATGCTTCACCTCAGGTTTACTGTTTCCCTTGGTCCTTCTTATTGACGATGAAACACAGAGTTTGCATCCGAATTTAATACATGAGGTTGAATGCCGACTTAAGTACAAGAGTACTGACACTCTAACTTTCTATGATTTGAACCTATCCTGTGAGTCCAGTTTTAGATTCCTATGCTTCACTTCAGGTTTACTGTATCCCTTGGACCTCCTTATTGACGATGAAACACAGAAATTGCATCCGAATTTAATACAAATGGCACAATGCCGACTTAAGTACAAGAGCACTGACACTCTCACTTTCCATGATTCGAACTTCTCCTGTGAGGTCAGATTTATATTCCGATGCTTCACTTCAGGTTTACTGTATCCCTTGGACCTTCTAATTGACGATGAAACACAGAGTTTGCATCCGAATTTAATACAAAAGGTTGAATGCCGACTTAAGTACAAGAGTACTGACACTCTAACTTTCTATGATTTGAACCTCTCCTGTGAGTCCACTTTTAGATTCCGATGCTTCACTTCAGGTTTACTGTATCCCTTGGACCTTCGTATTGACGATGAAACACAGAAATTGCATCCGAATTTAATACAAAAATCACAATGGCGACTTAAGTACAAGGGGACTGACACTCTCACTTTCTATGATTTGAACATCTCCTGTGAGTCCAGTTTTAGATTCCGATGCTTCACTTCAGGTTTACTGTTTCCCTTGGACCTTCTTATTGACGACGAATCATAGAAATTGCATTGGAATTAAATTCAAACCGCACAATGCCGACTTAAGTAAAAGAGGACTGACACTCTCACTTTCTATGATTTGAACCTCTCCTGTGAGTTCAGTTTTAGATTCCGATGCTTCACTTCAGGTTTACTGTATCCCTTAGACCTTCTAATTGACGATGAAACACAGAGTTTGCATCCGAATTTAATTCAAAAGGTACAATGCCGACTTAAATGCAAGAGGACTGACACTCTAACATTCTATGATTTGAACCTCTCCTGTGAGTCCAGTTTTAGATTCCTTTGCTTCACTTCAGGTTACTGTATACCTTGGACCTTCTTATTGACGATGAAACACAGAAATTACATCCGAATTTAATACAAAAATCACAATGGCGCCTTAAGTACAAGAGGACTGACACTCTCACTTTCTATGATTTGAACATCTCCTGTGAGTCCAGTTTTAGATTCCGATGCTTCACTTCATGTTTACTGTATCCCTTGGACCTTCTTATTGACGATGAAACACAGAAAATGCATCCGAATTTAATACAAACGGCACAATGCCGACTTAAGTACAAGAGGGCTGAAACTCTCACTTTCTATGATTTGAACCTCTCCTGTGAAGTCAGTTGTAGATTCCGATGCTTCCCTTCAGGTTTACTGTATCCCTTGGACCTTCTTATTGACGATAAAACACAGAAACTGCATCCGAATTTAATACAAAACGCACAATACCGACTTAAGTACAAGAGGAGTTACACTCTAACTTTCTATGATTTGAACCTCTCCTGTGAGTCCAGTTTTAGATTCCGATGTTTCACTTCAGGTTTAGTGTATCCCTTGGACCTTCTTATTGACTATGAAACACAGGAATTGCATCCGAATTTAATACAAATGGCACAATTCCAACTTAAGTACAAGAGGACTGACGCTCTCACTTTCTGTGATTTGAACCTCTCCTGTGAGTCCAGTTTTAAATTCCGATGCTTCACTTCAGGTTTACTGTATACCTTGCACCTTCTTATTGACGATGAAACATAGAAATTGCATCAGAATTTAATACAAAAGGCACAATGCCGACTTAAGTAAAAGAGGACTGACACTCTAACTTACTATGATTTCAACCTCTCCTGTGAGTCCAGTTTTAGATTCCGATGCTTCACTTCAGGTTTACTGTATCCCTTGGACCTTCTTATTAACGATGAAACACAGAAATTGCATCCGCATTTAATACAAATGGCACAATGTCGACTTAAGTACGAGAGGACTGACACTCTCACTTTCTATGATTTGAACCTCTCCTGTGAGTCCAGTTTTGGATTCCGATGCTTCACTTCAGGTTTACTGTATACCTTGCACTTTCTTATTGACGATGTAACACAGAAATTGCATCCGTATTTAATACAAAAGGCACAATGCCGACTTAAGTACAAGAGGACATACATTCTAACTTTCTATGATTTGAGCCTCTCCTGTGAGTCCAGTTTTAGATTCCGATGCTTCACTTCAGGTTTACTGTACCCCTTGGACTTTCTTATTGACGATGAAACACAGAAATTGCATCGTAATTAAATTCACAAGGCACAATGCCGACTTAAGGTCAAGAGGACTGACACTCTAACTTTCTATGATTTTAACCTCTCCAGTGAGTCCAGTTTTAGATTCCGATGCTTCACCTCAGGTTTACTGTTTCCTTTGGTCCTTCTTATTGACGATGAAACACAGAGTTTGCATCCGAATTTAATACAAAATGCACAATGCCGACTTAAGTACAAGAGGACTGACACTCTAACTGTCAATGATTTGAACCTCACCAGTGAGTCCAGTTTTAGATTCCGATGCTTCACTTCAGGTTTACTGTATCCCTTGGACCTTCTTATTGACGATGAAACACAGAAATTGCATCCGAATTTAATACAAAAGGCACAATGGCGACTTAATTACAAGGGGACTGACACTCTCTCTTTCTATGATTTGAACCTATCCTGTGAGTCCAGTTTTAAATTCCGATGCTTCACTTCAGGTTTACTGTATCCCTTGGATCTTCTTATGGATGATGAAACACAGAAATTGCATCCGAATTTAATACAAATGGCACAATGCCGACTTAAGTACAAGAGCACTGACACTCTCACTTTCCATGATTCGAACTTCTCCTGTGAGGTCAGATTTAGAATCCGATGCTTCACTTCAGGTTTACTGTATACCTTGAACCTTCTTATTGACGATGAAAAACAGAAATTGCATCGGAATGAAATTCAAAATGCACAATTCCGACTTAAGTACAAGAGGACTGACACTCTCACTTTCTATGATTTGAACCTCTCCTGTGAGTCCAGTTTTAGATTCCGATGCTTCACTTCAGGTTTACTGTATCCCTTGGACCTTCTAATTGACGATGAAACACAGAGTTTGCATCCGAAGTTAATACAAAAGGTACAATGCCGACTTAAGTGCAAGAGGACTGACACTCTAACTTTCTATGATTTCAACCTCTCCTGTGAGTACAGATTTAGATTCCATTGCTTCACTTCAGGTTACTGTATACCTTGGACCTTCTTATTGACGATGAAACACAGAAATTGCATACGAACTTAATACAAAAGGCACAATGGCGACTTAAGTACAAGGGGACTGACACTCTCACTTTCTATGATTTGAACCTATCCTGTGAGTCCAGTTTTAGATTCCTATGCTTCACTTCAGGTTTACTGTATCCCTTGGACCTTCTTATTGACGATGAAACACAGAAATTGCATCCGAATTTAATACAAATGGCACAATGCCGACTTAAGTACAAGAGCACTGACACTCTCACTTTCCATGATTCGAACTTCTCCTGTGAGGTCAGATTTATATTCCGATGCTTCACTTCAGGTTTACTGTATACCTTGAACCTTGTTATTGACGATGAAAAACAGAAATTGCATCGGAATTAAATTCAAAATGCACAATTCCGACTTAAGTACAAGAGGACTGACACTCTCACTTTCTATGATTTGAACCTCTCCTGTGAGTCCAGTTTTAGATTCCGATGCTTCACTTCAGGTTTACTGTATCCCTTGGACCTTCTAATTGACGATGAAACACAGAGTTTGCATCCGAATTTAATACAAAAGGTTGAATGCCGACTTAAGTACAAGAGTACTGACACTCTAACTTTCTATGATTTGAACCTCTCCTGTGAGTCCACTTTTAGATTCCGATGCTTCACTTCAGGTTTACTGTATCCCTTGGACCTTCGTATTGACGATGAAACACAGAAATTGCATCCGAAATTAATACAAAAATCACAATGGCGACTTAAGTACAAGAGGACTGACACTCTCACTTTCTATGATTTGAACATCTCCTGTGAGTCCAGTTTTAGATTCCGATGCTTCACTTCAGGTTTACTGTATCCCTTTTACCTTCTTATTGACGACGAATCATAGAAATTGCATCGGAATTAAAATCAAACCGCACAATTCCGACTTAAGTAAAAGTGGACTGACACTCTCACTTTCTATGATTTGAAACTCTGCTGTGAGTCCAGTATTAGATTCCGATGCTTCACTTCAGGTTTACTGTATCCCTTGGACCTTCTTATTGACGATGAAACACAGAAATTGCATCGGAATTAAATTCAAAAGGCGCAATGCCGACTTAAGTACAAGAGGACTGACACTCTAACTTTCTATGATTTGAACCACTCATTTGAGTCCAGTTTTAGATTCCGATGCTTCACCTCAGGTTTACTGTTTCCTTTGGTCCTTCTTATTGACGATGAAACACAGAGTTTGCATCCGAATTTAATACAAAATGCACAATGCCGACTTAAGTACAAGAGGACTGACACTCTAACTGTCAATGATTTGAACCTCACCAGTGAGTCCAGTTTTAGATTCCGATGCTTCACTTCAGGTTTACTGTATCCCTTGGACCTTCTTATTGACGATGAAACACAGAAATTGCATCCGAATTTAATACAAAAGGCACAATGGCGACTTAATTACAAGGGGACTGACACTCTCACTTTCTATGATTTGAACCTATCCTGTGAGTCCAGTTTTAAATTCCGATGCTTCACTGCAGGTTTACTGTATCCCTTGGATCTTCTTATGGATGATGAAACACAGAAATTGCATCCGAATTTAATACAAATGGCACAATGCCGACTTAAGTACAAGAGCACTGACACTCTCACTTTCCATGATTCGAACTTCTCCTGTGAGGTCAGATTTAGAATCCGATGCTTCACTTCAGGTTTACTGTATACCTTGAACCTTCTTATTGACGATGAAAAACAGAAATTGCATCGGAATGAAATTCAAAATGCACAATTCCGACTTAAGTACAAGAGGACTGACACTCTCACTTTCTATGATTTGAACCTCTCCTGTGAGTCCAGTTTTAGATTCCGATGCTTCACTTCAGGTTTACTGTATCCCTTGGACCTTCTAATTGACGATGAAACACAGAGTTTGCATCCGAAGTTAATACAAAAGGTACAATGCCGACTTAAGTGCAAGAGGACTGACACTCTAACTTTCTATGATTTCAACCTCTCCTGTGAGTACAGATTTAGATTCCATTGCTTCACTTCAGGTAACTGTATACCTTGGACCTTCTTATTGACGATGGAACACAGAAATTGCATACGAACTTAATACAAAAGGCACAATGGCGACTTAAGTACAAGGGGACTGACACTCTCACTTTCTATGATTTGAACCTATCCTGTGAGTCCAGTTTTAGATTCCTATGCTTCACTTCAGGTTTACTGTATCCCTTGGACCTTCTTATTGACGATGAAACACAGAAATTGCATCCGAATTTAATACAAATGGCACAATGCCGACTTAAGTACAAGAGCACTGACACTCTCACTTTCCATGATTCGAACTTCTCCTGTGAGGTCAGATTTATATTCCGATGCTTCACTTCAGGTTTACTGTATACCTTGAACCTTGTTATTGACGATGAAAAACAGAAATTGCATCGGAATTAAATTCAAAATGCACAATTCCGACTTAAGTACAAGAGGACTGACACTCTCACTTTCTATGATTTGAACCTCTCCTGTGAGTCCAGTTTTAGATTCCGATGCTTCACTTCAGGTTTACTGTATCCCTTGGACCTTCTAATTGACGATGAAACACAGAGTTTGCATCCGAATTTAATACAAAAGGTTGAATGCCGACTTAAGTACAAGAGTACTGACACTCTAACTTTCTATGATTTGAACCTCTCCTGTGAGTCCAGTATTAGATTCCGATGCTTCACTTCAGGTTTACTGTATCCCTTGGACCTTCTTATTGACGATGAAACACAGAAATTGCATCGGAATTAAATTCAAAAGGCGCAATGCCGACTTAAGTACAAGAGGACTGACACTCTAACTTTCTATGATTTGAACCACTCATTTGAGTCCAGTTTTAGATTCCGATGCTTTACTTCAGATTTACTGTATCCCTTGGACTTTTGTATTGACGATGAAACACAGAGTTTGCACCTGAATTTAATACAAAAGGCACAATGCCGACTTAAGTACTAGAGGACTGACACTCTAACTTTCTATGATTTGAACCTCTCCCGTAAGTCCAGTTTTAGATTCCGATGCTTCACTTCAGGTTTACTGTATCCCTTGGACCTTCTTATTGACGATGAAACACAGAAATTGCATCCGAAATTAATACAAAAGTCACAATGGTGACGTAAGTACAAGCGGACTGACACTCTCACTTTCTATGATTCGAATCTCTCCTGCGAGGTCAGGTTTAGATTCCGATGCTTCGCTTCAGGTTTACTGTATCCCTTGGACCTTCTTGTTGACGATAAAACACAGAAATCGCATCCGAAATTAATACAAATAGCACAATGCCGTCTTAAGTAAAAGAGGACTGACGCTCTAACATTCTGTGATTTGAACCTCTCCTGCGAGTCCAGTTTTAGATTCCGATGCTTCACTTAAGGTTTACTGTATCCCTTGGACCTTCTTATTGACGATGAAAGACAGAAATTGCATCCGAATTTAATACAATAGGCACAAAGCCAACTTAAGTACAAGAGGACTTACATTCTAACTTTCTATGATTTGAACCTCTCCTGTAAGTCCAGTTTTAGATTCCGATGCTTCACTTCAGGTTTACTGTATACCTTGGGGCTTCTTATTGACGATGAAACACAGAAATTGCATCCGAATTTAATACAAAACTCACAATACTGACTTATGTACAAGAGGAGTAACACTCTAACTTTCTATGATTTGAATCACTCCTGTGAGTCCAGTTTTAGATTCCGATGCTTCACTTCAGGTATACTGTATCCCTTGGACGTTCTTATAGACGCTGAAACACAGAAATTACATCGGAATTAAATTCAAAACGCACAATGCCGACCTAAGTAGAAGAGGAGTAACACTCTCACTTTCTATGATTTGAACCTCTCCTGTAAGTCCAGTTTTAGATTCCGATGCTTCACTTCAGGTTTACTGTATACCTTGCACCTTCTTATTGACGATGAAACACAGAAATTGCATCGGAATTAAATTCATAAGGCTCAATGCCGACTTAAGTACTGGAGGACTGACACTCTCACTTTCTATGATTTGAACCTCTCCTTTGAGTCCAGTTTTAGATTCCTATGCTTCACTTCAGGTTTACTGTATCCCTTGGACCTCCTTATTGACGATGAAACACAGAAATAGCATCCGAATTTAATACAAAACGCACAATACCGACTTAAGTACAAGAGGAGTTACACTCTAACTTTCTATGATTTGAACCTCTCCTGTGAGTCCAGTTTTAGATTGCGATGTTTCACTTCAGGTTTAGTGTATCCCTTGGACCTTCTTATTGACTATGAAACACAGGAATTGCATCCGAATTTAATACAAATGGCACAATTCCAACTTAAGTACAAGAGGACTGACGCTCTCACTTTCTATGATTTGAACCTCTCCTGTGAGTCCAGTTTTAAATTCCGATGCTTCACTTCAGGTTTACTGTATACCTTGCACCTTCTTATTGACGATGAAACATAGAAATTGCATCAGAATTTAATACAAAAGGCACAATGCCGACTTAAGTAAAAGAGGACTGACACTCTAACTTACTATGATTTCAACCTCTCCTGTGAGTCCAGTTTTAGATTCCGATGCTTCACTTCAGGTTTACTGTATCCCTTGGACCTTCTTATTAACGATGAAACACAGAAATTGCATCCGCATTTAATACAAATGGCACAATGTCGACTTAAGTACAAGAGGACTGACACTCTCACTTTCTATGATTTGAACCTCTCCTGTGAGTCCAGTTTTGGATTCCGATGCTTCACTTCAGGTTTACTGTATACCTTGCACTTTCTTATTGACGATGTAACACAGAAATTGCATCCGTATTTAATACAAAAGGCACAATGCCGACTTAAGTACAAGAGGACATACATTCTAACTTTCTATGATTTGAGCCTCTCCTATGAGTCCAGTTTTAGATTCCGATGCTTCACTTCAGGTTTACTGTACCCCTTGGACTTTCTTATTGACGATGAAACACAGAAATTGCATCGTAATTAAATTCACAAGGCACAATGCCGACTTAAGGTCAAGAGGACTGACACTCTAACTTTCTATGATTTTAACCTCTCCAGTGAGTCCAGTTTTAGATTCCGATGCTTCACCTCAGGTTTACTGTTTCCCTTGGTCCTTCTTATTGACGATGAAACACAGAGTTTGCATCCGAATTTAATACAAAATGCACAATGCCGACTTAAGTACAAGAGGACTGACACTCTAACTGTCAATGATTTGAACCTCACCAGTGAGTCCAGTTTTAGATTCCGATGCTTCACTTCAGGTTTACTGTATCCCTTGGACCTTCTTATTGACGATGAAACACAGAAATTGCATCCGAATTTAATACAAAAGGCACAATGGCGACCTAATTACAAGGGGACTGACACTCTCACTTTCTATGATTTGAACCTATCCTGTGAGTCCAGTTTTAAATTCCGATGCTTCACTTCAGGTTTACTGTATCCCTTGGATCTTCTTATGGATGATGAAACACAGAAATTGCATCCGAATTTAATACAAATGGCACAATGCCGACTTAAGTACAAGAGCACTGACACTCTCACTTTCCATGATTCGAACTTCTCCTGTGAGGTCAGATTTAGAATCCGATGCTTCACTTCAGGTTTACTGTATACCTTGAACCTTCTTATTGACGATGAAAAACAGAAATTGCATCGGAATTAAATTCAAAATGCACAATTCCGACTTAAGTACAAGAGGACTGACACTCTCACTTTCTATGATTTGAACCTCTCCTGTGAGTCCAGTTTTAGATTCCGATGCTTCACTTCAGGTTTACTGTATCCCTTGGACCTTCTAATTGACGATGAAACACAGAGTTTGCATCCGAAGTTAATACAAAAGGTACAATGCCGACTTAAGTGCAAGAGGACTGACACTCTAACTTTCTATGATTTCAACCTCTCCTGTGAGTCCAGTTTTAGATTCCATTGCTTCACTTCAGGTTACTGTATACCTTGGACCTTCTTATTGACGATGAAACACAGAAATTGCATACGAACTTAATACAAAAGGCACATTGGCGACTTAAGTACAAGGGGACTGACACTCTCACTTTATATGATTTGAACCTATCCTGTGAGTCCAGTTTTAGATTCCTATGCTTCACTTCAGGTTTACTGTATCCCTTGGACCTTCTTATTGACGATGAAACACAGAAATTGCATCCGAATTTAATACAAATGGCACAATGCCGACTTAAGTACAAGAGCACTGACACTCTCACTTTCCATGATTCGAACTTCTCCTGTGAGGTCAGATTTATATTCCGATGCTTCACTTCAGGTTTACTGTATACCTTGAACCTTGTTATTGACGATGAAAAACAGAAATTGCATCGGAATTAAATTCAAAATGCACAATTCCGTCTTAAGTGCAAGAGGACTGACACTCTCACTTTCTATGATTTGAACCTCTCCTGTGAGTCCAGTTTTAGATTCCGATGCTTCACTTCAGGTTTACTGTATCCCATGGACCTTCTAATTGACGATGAAACACAGAGTTTGCATCCGAATTTAATACAAAAGGTTGAATGGCGACTTAAGTACAAGAGTACTGACACTCTAACTTTCTATGATTTGAACCTCTCCTGTGAGTCCACTTTTAGATTCCGATGCTTCACTTCAGGTTTACTGTATCCCTTGGACCTTCGTATTGACGATGAAACACAGAAATTGCATCCGAATTTAATACAAAAATCACAATGGCGACTTAAGTACAAGAGGACTGACACTCTCACTTTCTATGATTTGAACATCTCCTGTGAGTCCAGTTTTAGATTCCGATGCTTCACTCAGGTTTACTGTATCCCTTTTACCTTCTTATTGACGACGAATCATAGAAATTGCATCGGAATTAAATTCAAACCGCACAATGCCGACTTAAGTAAAAGAGGACTGACACTCTCACTTTCTATGATTTGAAACTCTGCTGTGAGTCCAGTATTAGATTCCGATGCTTCACTTCAGGTTTACTGTATCCCTTGGACCTTCTTATTGACGATGAAACACAGAAATTGCATCGGAATTAAATTCAAAAGGCGCAATGCCGACTTAAGTACAAGAGGACTGACACTCTAACTTTCTATGATTTGAACCACTCATTTGAGTCCAGTTTTAGATTCCGATGCTTTACTTCAGGTTTACTGTATCCCTTGGACTTTTGTATTGACGATGAAACACAGAGTTTGCACCCGAATTTAATACAAAAGGCACAATGCCGACTTAAGTACTAGAGGACTGACACTCTAACTTTCTATGATTTGAACCTCTCCCGTAAGTCCAGTTTTAGATTCCGATGCTTCACTTCAGGTTTACTGTATCCCTTGGACCTTCTTATTGACGATGAAACACAGAAATTGCATCCGAAATTAATACAAAAGTCACAATGGTGACGTAAGTACAAGAGGACTGACACTCTCACTTTCTATGATTCGAATCTCTCCTGCGAGGTCAGGTTTAGATTCCGATGCTTCGCTTCAGGTTTACTGTATCCCTTGGACCTTCTTGTTGACGATAAAACACAGAAATCGCATCCGAAATTAATACAAATAGCACAATGCCGTCTTAAGTAAAAGAGGACTGACGCTCTAACATTCTGTGATTTGAACCTCTCCTGCGAGTCCAGTTTTAGATTCCGATGCTTCACTTAAGGTTTACAGTATCCCTTGGACCTTCTTATTGACGATGAAAGACAGAAATTGCATCCGAATTTAATACAATAGGCACAATGCCAACTTAAGTACAAGAGGACTTACATTCTAACTTTCTATGATTTGAACCTCTCCTGTAAGTCCAGTTTTAGATTCCGATGCTTCACTTCAGGTTTACTGTATACCTTGGGGCTTCTTATTGACGATGAAACACAGAAATTGCATCCGAATTTAATACAAAACTCACAATACTGACTTATGTACAAGAGGAGTAACACTCTAACTTTCTATGATTTGAATCACTCCTGTGAGTCCAGTTTTAGATTCCGATGCTTCACTTCAGGTATACTGTATCCCTTGGACGTTCTTATAGACGCTGAAACACAGAAATTACATCGGAATTAAATTCAAAACGCACAATGCCGACCTAAGTAGAAGAGGAGTAACACTCTCACTTTCTATGATTTGAACCTCACCTGTAAGTCCAGTTTTAGATTCCGATGCTTCACTTCAGGTTTACTGTATACCTTGCACCTTCTTATTGACGATGAAACACAGAAATTGCATCGGAATTAAATTCATAAGAGTCAATGCCGACTTAAGTACTAGAGGACTGACACTCTCACTTTCTATGATTTGAACCTCTCCTTTGAGTCCAGTTTTAGATTCCGATGCTTCACTTCAGGTTTACTGTATCCCTTGGACCTTCTAATTGACGATGAAACACAGAGTTTGCATCCGAAGTTAATACAAAAGGTACAATGCCGACTTAAGTGCAAGAGGACTGACACTCTAACTTTCTATGATTTCAACCTCTCCTGTGAGTCCAGTTTTAGATTCCATTGCTTCACTTCAGGTTACTGTATACCTTGGACCTTCTTATTGACGATGAAACACAGAAATTGCATACGAACTTAATACAAAAGGCACATTGGCGACTTAAGTACAAGGGGACTGACACTCTCACTTTATATGATTTGAACCTATCCTGTGAGTCCAGTTTTAGATTCCTATGCTTCACTTCAGGTTTACTGTATCCCTTGGACCTTCTTATTGACGATGAAACACAGAAATTGCATCCGAATTTAATACAAATGGCACAATGCCGACTTAAGTACAAGAGCACTGACACTCTCACTTTCCATGATTCGAACTTCTCCTGTGAGGTCAGATTTATATTCCGATGCTTCACTTCAGGTTTACTGTATACCTTGAACCTTGTTATTGACGATGAAAAACAGAAATTGCATCGGAATTAAATTCAAAATGCACAATTCCGTCTTAAGTGCAAGAGGACTGACACTCTCACTTTCTATGATTTGAACCTCTCCTGTGAGTCCAGTTTTAGATTCCGATGCTTCACTTCAGGTTTACTGTATCCCATGGACCTTCTAATTGACGATGAAACACAGAGTTTGCATCCGAATTTAATACAAAAGGTTGAATGGCGACTTAAGTACAAGAGTACTGACACTCTAACTTTCTATGATTTGAACCTCTCCTGTGAGTCCACTTTTAGATTCCGATGCTTCACTTCAGGTTTACTGTATCCCTTGGACCTTCGTATTGACGATGAAACACAGAAATTGCATCCGAATTTAATACAAAAATCACAATGGCGACTTAAGTACAAGAGGACTGACACTCTCACTTTCTATGATTTGAACATCTCCTGTGAGTCCAGTTTTAGATTCCGATGCTTCACTCAGGTTTACTGTATCCCTTTTACCTTCTTATTGACGACGAATCATAGAAATTGCATCGGAATTAAATTCAAACCGCACAATGCCGACTTAAGTAAAAGAGGACTGACACTCTCACTTTCTATGATTTGAAACTCTGCTGTGAGTCCAGTATTAGATTCCGATGCTTCACTTCAGGTTTACTGTATCCCTTGGACCTTCTTATTGACGATGAAACACAGAAATTGCATCGGAATTAAATTCAAAAGGCGCAATGCCGACTTAAGTACAAGAGGACTGACACTCTAACTTTCTATGATTTGAACCACTCATTTGAGTCCAGTTTTAGATTCCGATGCTTTACTTCAGGTTTACTGTATCCCTTGGACTTTTGTATTGACGATGAAACACAGAGTTTGCACCCGAATTTAATACAAAAGGCACAATGCCGACTTAAGTACTAGAGGACTGACACTCTAACTTTCTATGATTTGAACCTCTCCCGTAAGTCCAGTTTTAGATTCCGATGCTTCACTTCAGGTTTACTGTATCCCTTGGACCTTCTTATTGACGATGAAACACAGAAATTGCATCCGAAATTAATACAAAAGTCACAATGGTGACGTAAGTACAAGAGGACTGACACTCTCACTTTCTATGATTCGAATCTCTCCTGCGAGGTCAGGTTTAGATTCCGATGCTTCGCTTCAGGTTTACTGTATCCCTTGGACCTTCTTGTTGACGATAAAACACAGAAATCGCATCCGAAATTAATACAAATAGCACAATGCCGTCTTAAGTAAAAGAGGACTGACGCTCAAACATTCTGTGATTTGAACCTCTCCTGCGAGTCCAGTTTTAGATTCCGATGCTTCACTTAAGGTTTACAGTATCCCTTGGACCTTCTTATTGACGATGAAAGACAGAAATTGCATCCGAATTTAATACAATGGGCACAATGCCAACTTAAGTACAAGAGGACTTACATTCTAACTTTCTATGATTTGAACCTCTCCTGTAAGTCCAGTTTTAGATTCCGATGCTTCACTTCAGGTTTACTGTATACCTTGGGGCTTCTTATTGACGATGAAACACAGAAATTGCATCCGAATTTAATACAAAACTCACAATACTGACTTATGTACAAGAGGAGTAACACTCTAACTTTCTATGATTTGAATCACTCCTGTGAGTCCAGTTTTAGATTCCGATGCTTCACTTCAGGTATACTGTATCCCTTGGACGTTCTTATAGACGCTGAAACACAGAAATTACATCGGAATTAAATTCAAAACGCACAATGCCGACCTAAGTAGAAGAGGAGTAACACTCTCACTTTCTATGATTTGAACCTCTCCTGTAAGTCCAGTTTTAGATTCCGATGCTTCACTTCAGGTTTACTGTATACCTTGCACCTTCTTATTGACGATGAAACACAGAAATTGCATCGGAATTAAATTCATAAGGCTCAATGCCGACTTAAGTACTAGAGGACTGACACTCTCACTTTCTATGATTTGAACCTCTCCTTTGAGTCCAGTTTTAGATTCCGATGCTTCACTTCAGGTTTACTGTATCCCTTGGACCTACTAATTGACGATGAAACACAGAGTTTGCATCCGAATTTAATACAAAAGGTACAATGCCGGCTTAAGTGCAAGAGGAGTGACACTCTAACTTTCTATGATTTGAACCTCTCCAGTGAGTCCAGTTTTAGATTCCGATGCTTCACTTCAGGTTTACTGTTTCCTTGGACCTTCTTATTGACGATGAAACACAGAAATTGCATCGTAATTAAATTCAAAAAGCACAATGCCGACTTAAGTACAAGAGGACTGACACTCTAACTTTCTATGATTTGAACCTCTCCAGTGAGTCTAGTTTCAGATTCCTATGCTTCACTTCAGGTTTACTGTATCCCTTGGACTTTCTTTTTGACGATGAAACACAGAAATTGCATCTGAATTTAATACAAATGGCACAATGCCGACTTAAGTACAAGAGCACTGACACTCTCACTTTCCATGATTCGAATTTCTCCTGTGAGGTCAGATTTAGATCCCGATGCTTCACTTCAGGTTTACTGTATACCTTGAACCTTCTTATTGACGATGAAAAACAGAAATTGCATCGGAATTAAATTATAAAGGCAAAATTCCGACTTAAGTACAAAAGGACTGACACTCTCACTTTCTATGATTTGAACCTCTCCTGTGAGTCCAGTTTTAAATTCCGATGCTTCACTTCTGGTTTACTGTATCCCTTGGACCTTCGTATTGACGATGAAACACAGAAATTGCATCCGAATTTAATACAAAAATCACAATGGCGACTTAAGTACAACAGAACTGGCACTCTCACTTTCTATGATTTGAACATCTCCTGTGAGTCAAGTTTTAGATTCCGATGCTTCACTTCAGGTTTACTGTCTCCCTTGGACCTTCTTATTGACGATGAAACATAGAAATTGCATCGGAATTAAATTCAATCCGCACAATGCCGACTTAAGTAAAAGAGGACTGACACTCTCACTTTCTATGATTTGAAACTCTTCTGTGAGTCCAGTATTAGATTCTGATGCTTCACTTCAGGTTTACTGTATCCCTTAGACCTTCTTACTGACGATGAAACACAGAAATTGCATCGGAATTAAATTCAAAAGGCACAATGCCGACTTAAGTACAAGAGGACTGACACTCTAACTTTCTATGATTTGAACCACTCATGTGAGTCCAGTTTTAGATTCCGATGCTTCACTTCAGGTTTACTGTATCCCTTGGACCTTTGTATTGACGATGGAACACAGAGTTTGCACCCGAAATTAGTACAAAAGGCACAATGCCGACTTGAGTACTAGAGGACTGACACTCTAACTTTCTATGTTTTGAACCTCTCCCGTGAGTCCAGTTTTAGATTCCGATGCTTCACTTCTGGTTTACTGTATCCCTTGGAGCTTCTTATTGACGATGAAACACAGAAATTTGCATCCGAAATTAATACAAAAGTCACAATGGTGACTTAAGTACAAGAGGACTGACACTCTCACATTCTATGATTTGAACCTCTCCTGTGAGTCCAGTTTTAGATTCCGATGCTTCACTTCCGGTTTACTGTATCACTTGGACCTTCTTATTGACGATGAAACACAGAAATTGCATCCGAATTTAATACAAAAATTACAATGGCGACTTTAGTACAAGAGGACCGACAATCTCACTTTCTATGATTTGAACATCTCCTGTGAGTCCAGTTTTAGATTCCGATGCTTCACTTCAGGTTTACTGTATCCCTTGGACCTTCTTATAGACGATGAAACACAGATATTGCATCGGAATAAAATTAAAACGCACAATGCCGACTTAAGTAAAAGAGGACTAACACTCTAACTTTCTATGATTTGTACCTCTCGTGTGAGTCCAGTTTTAGATTCCGATGCTTCACTTCAGGTTTACTGTATCCCTTGGACCTTCTTATTGACGATGAAACACAGAGTTTGCATCCGAATTTAATACAAAAGGCACAATGGCGACTTAAGTACAACAGGACTGACACTCTAACTTTCTATGATTTGAACCTCTCCTGTGAGTCCAGTTTTAGATTCCGATGCTTTACTTCAGGTTTACTGTATCCCTTGGACCTTCTTATTGATGATTAAACACAGAAACTGCATCCGAATTTAATACAAAAGGCACAATGGCGACTTAAGTACAAGAGGACTGACACACTCACTTTCTATGATTTGAACCTCTCCTGTGGGTCCAGTTTTAGATTCCGATGCTTCACTTCAGGTTTACTGTATCCGTTTGACCTTCTTATTGACGATTAAACACAGAAATTGCATCCGAAATTAATACAAAAGTCATAATGGTGACTTAAGTACAAGTGGACTGACACTCTCACTTTCTATGATTTGAACCTCTCCTGTGAGTGCAGTTTTAGATTCCGATGCTTCACCTCAGGTTTACTGTATCCCTTGGACATTCTTATTGACGATGAAACACAGAAATTGCATCCGAATTTAACACAAATGGCACAATGCCGACTTAAGTACAAGAGGACTGACACTCTCACTTTCTATGATTCGAACCTCTCCTGTGAGTCCAGTTTTAGATTCCGATGCTTCACTTCAGGTTTACTGTATCTCTTGGACGTTCTTATTGACGATGAAACACAGAAATTGCATCGGAATTAAATTCAAAAGGCACAGTGCCGACCTTTGTAGAAGAGGACCTACACTCTCACTTTCTATGACTTGAACCTCTCCTGTGAGTCCAGTTCTAGATTCCGATGCTTCACTTCAGGTTTACTGTATACCTTGCAGCTTCTTATTGACGATGAAACACAGAAATTGAATCGGAATTAAATTCAAAAGGCACAATGCCGACTTAAGTACAAGAGGACAGACACTCTCACTTTCTATGATTTGAACCTCTCCTGTGAGTCCAGTTTTACATTCCGATGCTTCACTTCAGGTTTACTGTATCCCTTGGATCTTCTAATTGACGATGAAACACAGAAATTGCATCCGAATGTAATACAAAAATCACAATGGCGGCTTAAGTACAAGAGGACTGACACTCTCACTTTCTATGATTTGAACATCTCCTGTGAGTCCAGTTCTAGATTCCGATGCTTCACTTCAGGTTTACTGTATCCCTTGGACCGTCTCATTGACAATGAAACACAGAATTAGCATCGGAATTAAATTCAAAAGGCACAATGCCGACTTAAGTGCAAGAGGACTGACACTCTAACTTTTTATGATTCGAACCTCTCCTGTGAGTCCAGTTTTAGATTCCGATGCTTCACTTCAGGTTTACTGTATCCCTTGGACCTTCTTATTGACGATGAAACACAGAGTTTGCATCCGGATTTAATACAAAACGCACAATGCCGACTAAAGTACAAGAAGACTGACACTCTAACTTTCTATGATTTGAACCTCTCCTGTGAGTTCAGTTTTAGAATCCGATGCTTTACTTCATGTTTACTGTATCCCTTGGACCTTCTTATTGACGATGAAAACAGAAATTGCATCCGAATATAATACAAAAGGCACAATGGCGACTTAAGTGCAAGAGGACTGACACTCTCACTTTCTATGATTTGAACCTCCCCTGTGAGTCCAGTTTTAGATTCGATGCTTCACTTCAGGTTTACTGTATCCCTTGGACCTTCTTATTGACGACGAAACACAGAAATTGCATCCGAATTTAATACAAATGGCACAATGCCGACTTAAGTACAAGAGGACTGACACTCTCACTTTCTATGATTCGAACCTCTCCTGTGAGGTCAGATTTAGATTCCGATGCTTCACTTCAGGTTTACTGTATACCTTGCACCTTCTTATTGACGATGAAACACAGAAATTGCATCGGAATTAAATTCAAAGGGCACAATGCCGTCTTAAGTACAAGAATACTGACACTCTACCTTTCTATGATTTGCACCTCTCCTGTGAGTCCAGTTTTAGATTCCGATGCTTCTCTTCAGGTTTACTGTATCCCTTGGACCTTCTTATTGACGATGAAACACAGAAATTGCATCGGAATTAAATTCAAAACGCACAATGCCGACTTAAGCAAAAGAGGACTGACGCTCTCACTTTCTTTGCTTTGAACCTCTCCTGTGAGACCAGTTTTAGATTCCGATGCTTCACTTCAGGTTTACTGTATCCCTTGGACCTTCTTATTGACGATGAAACACAGAAATTGCATCAGAATGAAATTCAAAAGGCACAATGCCGACTTAAGTACAAGAGGACTGACACTCTAAATTTCTATGATTTGAACTTCTCCAGTGAGTCCAGTTTTAGATTCCGATGCTTCACTTCAGGTTTACTGTTTCCCGTGGACCTTCTTATTGACGATGAAACACAGAGTTTGCATCCGAATTTAATACAAAAGGCACAATGCCGACTTAATTACAAGAGGACTGACAAACTAACTTTCTATGATTTGAACCTCTCCTGTGAGTCCAGTTTTAGATTCCGATGCTTCACGTCAGGTTTACTGTATCACTTGGACCTTCTTATTGACGATGAAACACAGAAATTGCATCCGAATTTAATACAAAAGGCACAATGGCGACTTAAGTACAAGGGGACTGACACTCTCACTTTCTATGATTTGAACCTATCCTGTGAGTCCAGTTTTAGATTCCGATGCTTCACTTCAGGTCTACTGTATCCCTTGGACCTTCTTATTGACGAAGAAACACAGAAATTACATCCGAAATTAATACAAATGGCACAATGCCGACTTAAGTACAAGGGCACTGACACTCTCACTTTCCATGAACCGAACTTCTCCTGTGAGGTCAGATTTAGATTCTGATGCTTCAGTTCAGGTTTACTGTATACCTTGCACCTTCTTATTGACGATGAAACACAGAAATTGCATCGGAATTAAATTCAAAAGGCACAATGCCGTCTTAAGTACAAGAATACTGACACTCTAATTTTCTATGATTTGCACCTCTCCTGTGAGTCCAGTTTTAGATTCCGATGCTTCACTTCAGGTTTACTGTATCCCTTGGACCTTCTTATTGACGATGAAACACAGAAATTGCATCGGAATTAAATTGAAAACGCACAATGCCGACTTAAGCAAAAGATGACTGACACTCTCACTTTCTTTGCTTTGAACCTTTCTTTGAGTCCAGTTTTAAATTCCGATGCTTCGCTTCAGGATTACTGTATCCCTTGGACCTTCTTATTGTCGATGAAACACAGAAATTGCATCAGAATTAAATTCAAAAGGCACAATGCCGACTTAAGTACAAGAGGATTGACACTCTCACTTTCGTTGCTTTGAACCTCTCCTTTGAGTCCAGTTTTAGATACCGATGCTTCACTTCAGGATTACTGTATCCCTTGGACCTTCTTATTGTCGATGAAACACAGAAATTGCATCAGAATTAAATTCAAAAGGCACAATGCCGACTTAAGTACAAGAGGATTGACACTCTAACTTTCTATGATTTGAACCTCTCCTGTGAGTCCAGTTTTAGATTCCGATGCTTCACTTCATTTACTGTATCTCTTGGACCTTCTTATTGACGATGAAACACAGAAATTGCATCCGAATTTAATACAAAAGGAACAATGCCGACTTAATTACAAGAGGACTGACACTCTAACTTTCTATGATTTGAACATCTCCTGTGAGTCCAGTTCTAGATTCCGATGCTTCACTTCAGGTTTACTTTAACCCTTGGACCTTCTTATTGACGATGAAACACAGATATTGCATCAGATGTAAATTTAAAACGCACAATGCCGACTTAAGTAAAAGAGGACTGACACTCTCACTTTCGTTGCTTTGAACCTCTCCTTTGAGTCCAGTTTTAGATACCGATGCTTCACTTCAGGATTACTGTATCCCTTGGACCTTCTTATTGTCGATGAAACACAGAAATTGCATCAGAATTAAATTCAAAAGGCACAATGCCGACTTAAGTACAAGAGGATTGACACTCTAACTTTCTATGATTTGAACTTCTCCAGTGAGTCCAGTGTTAGATTCCGATGCTTCACTTCGGGTTTACTGTTTCCCTTGGACCTTCTTATTGACGATGGAACACAGAGTTTGAATCCGAATTTAATACAAAAGGCACAATGCCGACTTAATCACAAGAGGACTGACACTCTAACTTTCTATGATTTGAACCTCTCCTGTGAGTGCAGTTTTAGATTCCGATGCTTCACTTCAGGTTTACTGTATCTCTTGGACCTTCTTATTGATGGTGAAACACAGAAATTGCATCCGAATTTAATACAAATGGCACAATGGCGACTTAAGTACAAGGGGACTGACACTCTCACATTCTATGATTTGAACCTATCCTGTGAGTCCAGTTTTAGATTCCGATGCTGCACTTCAGGTTTACTGTATACCTTTGACCTTCTTATTGACGATGAAACACAGAAATTGCATCCGAATTTAACACAAATGGCACAATGCCGAATTAAGTACAAGGGCACTGACACTCTCACTTTCCATGATTCGAACTTCTCCTGTGAGGTCAGATTTAGATTCCGATGCTTCACTTCAGGTTTACTGTATACCTTGCACCTTCTTATTGACGATGAAACACAGAAATTGCATCGGAATTAAATTCAAAAGGCACAATGCCGTCTTAAGTAGAAGAATACTGACACTCTAACTTTCTATGATTTGCACCTCTCCTGTGAGTCCAGTTTTATATTCCGATGCTTCACTTCAGGTTTACTGTATCCCTTGGAGCTTCTCATTGACGATGAAACACAGAAATTGCATCCGAATTTAATACAAAAATCACAATGGCGGCTTAAGTACAAGAGGACTGACACTCTCACTTTCTATGATTTGAACATCTCCTGTGAGTCCAGTTCTAGATTCCGATGCTTCACTTCAGGTTTACTTTATCCCTTAGACCTTCTTATTGACGATGAAACACAGATATTGCATCGGAATTAAATTTAAAACGCACAATGCCGACTTAAGTAAAAGAGGACTGACACTCTCACCTTCTATGATTTGAATCTCTCCTGTGAGTCCAGTTTTAGATTCCGATGCTTCACTTCAAGTTTACTGTATCCCTTGGACCTTCTTACTGACAATGAAACACAGAAATAGCATCGGAATTAAATTCAAAAGGCACAATGCCGACTTAAGTACAAGAGGACTGACACTCTACCTTTTTATGATTTGAACCTCTCCTGTGAATCCAGTTTTAGATTCCGATGCTTCACTTCAGGTTTACTGTATCCCCTGGACCTTCTTATTGACGATGAAACACAGAGTTTGCATCCGGATTTAATACAAAAGGCACAATGCCGACTTAAGTACAAGAGGACTGATTCTCTAACTTTCTATGATTTGAACCTCTCCTGTGAGTCCAGTTTTAGATTCCGATGCTTTACATCAGGTTTACTGTATCCCTTGGACCTTCTTATTGACGATGAAAACAGAAATTGCATCCGAATTTAATACAAAAGGCACAAGGGCGACTTAAGTACAAGAGGACTGACAATCTCACATTCTATGATTTGGACCTCCCCTGTGAGTCCAGTTTTAGATTCCGATGCTTCACTTCAGGTTTACTGTATCCCTCGGACCTTCTTATTGATGATGAAACACAGAAATTGCATCCGGATTTAATACAAAAGGTACAATGCCGACTTAAGTACAAGAGGACTGACACTCTAACTTTCTATGATTTGCACCTCTCCTGTGAGTCCAGTTTTAGATTCCGATGCTTCACTTCAGGTTTACTGTATCCCTTGGACCTTCTTATTGACGATGAAACACAGAAATTGCATCCGAATTTAATACAAAAATCACAATGGCGACTTCAGTACAAGAGGACCGACAATCTCACTTTCTATGATTTGAACATCTCCTGTGAATCCAGTTTTAGATTCCGATGCTTCACTTCAGGTTTACTGTATCCCTCGGACCTTCTTATAGACGATGAAACACAGATTTTGCATCGGAATTGAATTTAAAACGCACAATGCCGACTGAAGTAAAAGAGGACTGACACTCTCACTTCCTATGATTTGAAACTCTCCTGTGAGTCCAGTTTTAGATTCCGATGCTTCACTTCAGGTTTAATGTATCCCTTGAACCTTCTTATTGACAATGAACCACAGAAATATCTCCGGAATTAAATTCAAAAGGCACAATGCCGACTTAAGTACAAGAGGACTGACACTCTAACTTTCTATGATTTGTACCTCTCCTGTGAGTCCAGTTTTAGATTCCGATGCTTCACTTCAGGTTTACTGTATCCCTTGGACCTTCTTATTGACGATGAAACACAGAGTTTGCATCCGAATTTAATACAAAAGGCACAATGCCGACTAAAGTACAAGAGGACTGACACTCTAACTTTCTATGATTTGAACCTCTCCTGTTAGTCCAGTTTTAGATTCCGATGCTTTACTTCAGGTTTACTGTATTCCTTGGACCTTCTTATTGACGATTAAACACAGAAACTACATCCGAATTTAATACAAAAGGCACAATGGCGACTTAAGTACAAGAGGACTGACACTCTCACTTTCTATGATTTGAACCTCTCCTGTGAGTCCAGTTTTAGATTCCGATGCTTCACTTCAGGTTTACTGTATCCGTTGGACCTTCTTATTGACGATGAAACACAGAAATTGCATGCGAAATTAATACAAAAGTCACAATGGTGACTTAAGTACAAGAGGACTGACACTCTCACTTTCTATGATTTGAACATCTCCTGTGAGTCCAGTTTTAGATTCCGATGCTTCACCTCAGGTTTACTGTATCCCTTGGACCTTCTTATTGACGATGAAACACAGAAATTGCATCCGAATTTAATACAAATGGCACAATGCCGACTTAAGTACAAGAGGACTTACACTCTCACTTTCTATGATTCGAACCTCTCCTGTGAGTCCAGTTTCAGATTCCGACGCTTCACTTCAGGTTTAGTGTATCCCTTGGACGTTCTTATTGACGATGAAACACAGAAATTGCATCCGAATTTAATACAAATGGCACAATGCCGACTTAAGTACAAGAGGACTTACACTCTCACTTTCTATGATTCGAACCTCTCCTGTGAGTCCAGTTTTAGATTCCGACGCTTCACTTCAGGTTTAGTGTATCCCTTGGACGTTCTTATTGACGATGAAACACGGAAATTGCATCGGAATTAAATTCAAAAGGCACAGTGCCGACCTAAGTAGAAGAGGACTAACACTCCCACTTAATATGATTTGAACCTCTCCTGTGAGTCCAGTTTCAGATTCCGATGCTTCACTTCAGGTTTACTGTATACCTTGCAGCATCTTATTGACGATGAAACACAGAAATTGAATCGGAATTAAATTCAAAATTCACAATGCCGACTTAAGTACAAGAGGACTGACACTCTCACTTTCTATGATTTGAACCTCTCCTGTGAGTCCAGTTTTACATTCCGATGCTTCACTTCAGGTTTACTGTATCCCTTGGACATTCTAATTGACGATGAAACACAGAGTTTGCATCCGAATTTAATACAAAAGGTACAATGCCGACTTAAGTACAAGAGGACTGACACTCTAACATTCTATGATTTGCACCTCTCCTGTGAGTCCAGTTTTAGATTCCGATGCTTCACTTCAGGTTTACTGTATCCCTTGGACCTTCTTATTGACGATGAAACACAGAAATTGCATCCGAATATAACACAAAAATCACAATGGCGGCATAAGTACAAGAGGACTGACACTCTCACTTTCTATGATTTGAACATCTCCTGTGAGTCCAGTTCTAGATTCCGATGCTTCACTTCAGGCTTACTGTATCCCTCGGACCTTCTTATTGACGATGAAACACAGAAATTGCATCCGGATTTAATACAAAAGGTACAATGCCGACTTAAGAACAAGAGGACTGACACTCTAAATTTCTATGATTTGCACCTCTCCTGTGAGTCCAGTTTTAGATTCCGATGCTTCACTTCAGGTTTACTGTATCCCTTGGACCTTCTTATTGAAGATGAAACACAGAAATTGCATCCGAATTTAATACAAAAATCACAATGGCGACTTTAGTACAAGAGGACCGACAATCTCACTTTCTATGATTTGAACATCTCCTGTGAGTCCAGTTTTAGATTCCGATGCTTCACTTCAGGTTTACTGTATCCCTCGGACATTCTTATAGACGATGAAACACGGATTTTGCATCGGAATTAAATTTAAAACGCACAATGCCGACTTAAGTAAAAGAGGACTGACACTCTCACTTTCGATGATTTGAACATCTCCTGTGAGTCCAGTTTTAGATTCCGATGCTTCACTTCAGGTTTACTGTATCCCTCGGACCTTCTTATAGACGATGAAACACAGATTTTGAATCGGAATTAAATTTAAAACGCACAATGCCGACTTAAGTAAAAGAGGACTGACACTCTCACTTTCTATGATTTGAAACTCTCCTGTGAGTCCAGTTTTAGATTCCGATGCTTCACTTCAGGTTTAATGTATCCCTTGAACATTCTTATTGACAATGTACCACAGAAATATCACCGGAATTAAATTCAAAAGGCACAATGCCGACTTAAGTACAAGAGGACTGACACTCTAACTTTCTATGATTTGTACCTCTCCTGTGAGTCCAGTTTTAGATTCCGATGCTTCACATCAGGTTTACTGTATCCCGTGGACCTTCTTATTGACGATGAAACACAGAGTTTGCATCCCAATTTAATACAAAAGGCACAATGCCGACTAAAGTACAAGAGGACTGACACTCTAACTTTCTATGATTTGAACCTCTCCTGTTAGTCCAGTTTTAGATTCCGATGCTTTACTTCAGGTTTACTGTATTCCTTGGACCTTCTTATTGACGATTAAACACAGAAAATGCTTCCGAATTTAATACAAAAGGCACAATGGCGACTTAAGTACAAGAGGACTGACACTCTCACTTTATATGATTTGAACCTCTCCTGTGAGCCCAGTTTTAGATTCCGATGCTTCACTTCAGGTTTACTCTATCCGTTAGACCTTCTTATTGACGATGAAACACAGAAATTGCATGCGAAATTAATACAAAAGTCACAATGGTGACTTAAGTACAAGAGGACTGACACTCTCACTTTCTATGATTTGAACCTCTCCTGTGAGTCCAGTTTTAGATTCCGATGCTTCACCTCAGGTTTACTGTATCCCTTGGACCTTCTTATTGACGATGAAACACAGAAATTGCATCCGAATTTAATACAAATGGCACAATGCCGACTGAAGTACAAGAGGACCTACACTCTCACTTTCTGTGATTCGAACCTCTCCTGTGAGTCCAGTTATAGATTCCGACGCTTCACTTCAGGTTTAGTGTATCCCTTGGACGTTCTTATTGACGATGAAACACAGAAATTGCATCGGAATTAAATTCCAAAGGCACAGTGCGAACCTAAGTAGAAGAGGACTAACACCCTCACTTTCTATGATTTGAACCTCTCCTGTGAGTCCAGTTTTAGATTCCGATGCTTCACTTCAGGTTTACTGTATACCTTGCAGCATCTTATTGACGATGAAACACAGAAATTGAATCGGAATTAAATTCAAAAGGCACAATGCCGACTTAAGTACAAGAGGACTGACACTCTCACTTTCTATGATTTCAACCTCTCCTGTGAGTCCAGTTTTACATTCCGATGCTTCACATCAGGTTTACTGTATCCCTTGGACCTTCTAATTGAGGATGAAACACAGAGTTTGCATCCGAATTTAATACAAAAGGTACAATGCCGACTTAAGTACAAGAGGACTAACACTCTAACTTTCTATGATTTGCACCTCTCCTGTGAATCCAGTTTTAGATTCCGATGCTTCACTTGAGGTTTACTGTATCCCATGGACCTTGTTATTGACGATGAAACACAGAAATTGCATCCGAATATAACACAAAAATCACAATGGCGGCTTAAGTACAAGAGGACTGACACTCTCACTTTCTATGATTTGAACATCTCCTGTGAGTCCAGTTCTAGATTCCGATGCTTCACTTCAGGTTTACTGTATCCCTCGGACCTTCTTATTGACGATGAAACACAGAAATTGCATCCGGATTTAATACAAAAGGTACAATGCCGACTTAAGAACAAGAGGACTGACACTCTAAATTTCTATGTCTTGCACCTCTCCTGTGAGTCCAGTTTTAGATTCCGATGCTTCACTTCAGGTTTAATGTATCCCTTGAACCTTCTTATTGACAATGTACCACAGAAATATCACCGGAATTAAATTCAAAAGGCACAATGCCGACTTAAGTACAAGAGGACTGACACTCTAACTTTCTATGATTTGTACCTCTCCTGTGAGTCCAGTTTTAGATTCCGATGCTTCACTTCAGGTTTACTGTATCCCGTGGACCTTCTTATTGACGATGAAACACAGAGTTTGCATCCGAATTTAATACAAAAGGCACAATGTCGACTAAAGTACAAGAGGACTGACACTCTAACTTTCTATGATTTGAACCTCTCCTGTTAGTCCAGTTTTAGATTCCGATGCTTTACTTCAGGTTTACTGTATTTCTTGGACCTTCTTATTGACGATTAAACACAGAAACTGCATCCGAATTTAATACAAAAGGCACAATGGCGACTTAAGTACAAGGGGACTGACACTCTCACTTTCTATGATTTGAACCCCTCCTGTGAGTCCAGTTTTAGATTCCGATGCTTCACTTCAGGTGTACTGTATCCGTTGGACCTTCTTATTGACGATGAAACACAGAAATTGCATCCGAAATTAATACAAAAGTCACAATGGTGACTTAAGTACAAGAGGACTGTTACTCTCACTTTCTATGATTGGAACCTCTCCTGTGAGTCCAGTTTTAGATTCCGATGCTTCACCTCAGGTTTACTGTATCCCTTGGACCTTCTTATTGACGATGAAACACAGAAATTGCATCCGAATTTAATACAAATGGCACAATGCCGACTTAAGTACAAGAGGATTTACACTCTCACTTTCTATGATTCGAACCTCTCCTGTGAGTCCAGTTTTAGATTCCGACGCTTCACTTCAGGTATAGTGTATCCCTTGGACGTTCTTATTGACGATGAAACACAGAAATTGCATCGGAATTAAATTCAAAAGGCACAGTGCCGACCTAAGTAGAAGAGGACTAACACTCTCACTTTCTATGATTTGAACCTCTTCTGTGAGTCCAGTTTTAGATTCCGATGCTTCACTTCAGGTTTACTGTATACCTTGCAGCATCTTATTGACGATGAAACACAGAAATTGAATCGGAATTAAATTCAAAAGGCACAATGCCGACTTAAGTACAAGAGGACTGACACTCTCACTTTCTATGATTTGAACCTCTCCTGTGAGTCCAGTTTTACATTCCGATGCTTCACTTCACGTTTACTGTATCCCTTGGACCTTCTAATTGACGATGAAACACAGAGTTTGCATCCGAATTTAATACAAAAGGTACAATACCGACTTAAGTACAAGAGGACTGACACTCTAACTTTCTGTGATTTGCACCTCTCCTGTGAGTCCAGTTTTAGATTCCGATGCTTCACTTCAGGTTTACTGTATACCTTGGACCTTCCTATTGACGATGAAACACAGAAATTGCATCCGAATATCACACAAAAATCACAATGGCGGCTTAAGTACAAGAGGACTGACACTCTCACTTTCTATGATTTGAACATCTCCTGTGAGTCCAGTTCTAGATTCCGATGCTTCAATTCAGGTTTACTTTTTCCCTTGGACCTTCTTATTGACGATGAAACACAGATATTGCATCGGAATTAAATTTAAAACGCACAATGCCGACTTAAGTAAAAGCGGACTGACACTCTCACTTTCTATGATTTGAATCTCTCCTGTGAGACCAGTTTTAGATTCCGATGCTTCCCTTCAGTTTTACTGTATCCCTTGGACCTTCTTATTGACGACGAAACACAGAAATTGCATCCGAATTTAATACAAATAGCACAATGCCGACTTAAGTACAAGAGGAATGACACTCTTACTTTCTATGATTCGAACCTCTCCTGTGAGGTCAGATTTAGATTCCGATGCTTCAGTTCAGGTTTACTGTATACCTTGCACCTTCTTATTGACGATGAAACACAGAAATTGCATCGGAATTAAATTCAAAAGGCACAATGCCGTCTTAAGTACAAGAATACTGACACTCTAACTTTCTATGATTTGCACCTCTCCTGTGAGTCCAGTTTTAGATTCCGATGCTTCACTTCAGATTTACTGTATCCCTTGGACCTTCTTATTGACGATGAAACACAGAAATTGCATCCGAAATTAACACAAAAGTCACAGTGGTGACTTAAGTACAAGAGGACTGACACTCTCACTTTCTATGATTTGAACCTCTCCTGTGAGTCCAGTTTTAGATTCCGATGTTTCAACTCAGGTTTACTGTATCCCTTGGACCTTCTTATTGACGATGAAACACAGAAATTGCATCCGAATTTAATACAAATGGCACAATGCCGACTTAAGTACAAAAGGACTGACACTCTCACTTTCTATGATTCGAACCTCTCCTGTGAGTCCAGTTTTAGATTCCGATGCTTCACTTCAGGTTTAGTGTATCCCTTGGACGTTCGTATTGACGATGAAACTCAGAAATTGCATCGGAATTAAATTCAAAAGGCACAGTGCCGACCTAAGTAGAAGAGGACTAACACTCTCACTTTCTATGATTTGAACCTCTCCTGTGAGTCCAGTTTTAGATTCCGGTGCTTCACTTCAGGTTTACTGTATACCTTGCAGCATCTTATTGACGATGAAACACAGAAATTGAATCGGAATTAAATTCAAAAGGCACAATGCCGACTTAAGTACAAGAGGGCTGACACTCTCACTTTCTATGATTTGAACCTCTCCTGTGAGTCCAGTTTTACATTCCGATGCTTCACTTAGGGTTTACTGTATCCCTTGGACCTTCTAATTGACGATGAAACACAGAGTTTGCATCCGAATTTATACAAATGGCACAATGCCGACTTAAGTACAAGGGCACTGACACTCTCACTTTCCATGATTCGAACTTCTCCTGTGAGGTCAGATTTAGATTCCAATGCTTCACTTCAGGTTTACTGTATACCTTGCACCTTCTTATTGACGATGAAACACAGAAATTGCATCGGAATTAAATTCAAAAGGCACAATTCCGACTTAAGTACAAGAGGACTGACGCTCTCACTTTCTATGATTTGAACCTCTCCTGTGAGTCCAGTTTTAGATTCCGATGCTTCACCCCAGGTTTACTGTATCTGTTGGACCTTCTTATTGACGAAGAAACACAGAAATTGCATCCGAATTTAATACAAAAGGCACAATGCCTACTTAATTACAAGACGACTGACACTCTCACTTTCTATGATTTGAACCTCTCCTGTGAGTCCAGTTTTAGATTCCGATGCTTCACCTCAGGTTTACTGTATCTGCTGGACCTTCTTATTGACGATGAAACGCAGAAATTGCATCCGAATTTAATACAAATGGCACAATGCCGACTTAAGTACAAGAGGACTGACACTCTCACTTTCTATGATTCGAACCTCTCCCGTGAAGTCAGATTTAGTTTCCGATGCTTCACTTCAGGTTTACTGTATCCCTTGGACCTTCTTGTTGACGATAAAACACAGAAATCGCATCCGAAATTAATACAAATAGCACAATGCCGTCTTAAGTAAAAGAGGACTTACGCTCAAACATTCTGTGATGTGAACCTCTCCTGCGAGTCCAGTTTTAGATTCCGATGCTTCACCTAAGGTTTACTGTACCCCTTGGACCTTCTTATTGACGATGAAACACAGTAATTGCATCCGAATTTAATACAAAAGGCACATTACCGACTTAAGTACAAGCGGAGTGACACTCTAACTTTCTATGATTTGAAGCTCTCCTGTGAGTCCAGTTTTAGTTTCCGATGCTTCACTTCAGGTTTACTGTATCCCTTGGACGTTCTTATTGACGATGAAACACAGAAATTGCTTCGGAATTAAATTCAAAACGCACAATGCCTACTTAATTACAAGACGACTGACACTCTCACTTTCTATGATTTGAACCTCTCCTGTGAGTCCAGTTTTACATTCCGATGCTTCATTTCAGGTTTACTGTATCCCTTGGACCTTCTTATTGACGATGAAACGCGGAAATTGCATCCGAATTTAATACAAAAGGTACAATGCCGACTTAAGTACAAGAGGACTGACACTTTAACTTTCTATGATTTGCACTTCTCCTGTGAGTCCAGTTTTAGATTCCGATGCTTCACTTCAGGTTTACTGTATCCCTTGGACCTTCTTGTTGACGATGAAACACAGAAATTGCATCCGAATTTAATACAAAAATCACAATAACGACTTTAGTACAAGTGGACCGACAATCTCACTTTCTATGATTTGAACATCTCCTGTGAGTCCAGTTTTAGATTCCGATGCATCACTTCAGGTTTACTGTATCCCTTGGACCTTCTTACAGACGATGAAACACAGATTTTGCATCGGAATTAAATTTAAAACGCACAATGCCGACTTTAGTAAAAGAGGACTGACACTCTCACTTTCTATGATTTGAACCTCTCCTGTGAGTCCAGTTTTAGATTCCGATGCTTCACTTATGGTTTACTGTATCCCTTGGACCTTCTTATTGACGTTGAAACACAGAGTTTGCATCCGAATTTAATACAAAAGGCACAATGCCGACTTAAGTACAAGAGGACTGACACTCTAACTTTGTATGATTTGAACCTCTCCTGTTAGTCCAGTTTTAGATTCCGATGCTTTACTTCAGGTTTAGTGTATTCCTTGGACCTTCTTATTGACGATTAAACACAGAAACTGCATCCGAATTTAATACAAAAGGCACAATGGCGACTTAAGTACAAGACGACTGACACTCTCACTCTCTATGATTTGAACCTCTCCTGTGAGTCCTCTTTTAGATTCCGATGCTTCACTTCAGGTTTACTGTATCCGTTGGACCTTCTTATTGACGATGAAACACAGAAATTGCATCCGAAATTAATACAAAAGTCACAATGCTGACTTAAGTACAAGAGGACTGACACTCTCACTTTCTATGATTTGAACCTCTCCTGTGAGTCAAGTTTTAGATGCCGATGCTTCACCTCAGGTTTACTGTATCCCTTGGACCTTCTTATTAACGATGAAATACAGAAATTGCATCCGAATTTAATACAAATGGCACAATGCCGACTTAAGTACAAGAGGACTGACACTCTCACTTTCTATGATTTGAACCTCTCCTGTGAGTCCAGTTTTAGATTCCGATGCTTCACTTCAGGTTTACTGTATCCCTTGAACCTTCTTATTGACAATGAACCACAGAAATATCACCGGAATTAAATTCAAAAGGCACAATGCCGACTTAAGTACAAGAAGACTGACACTCTAACTTTCTATGATTTGTACCTCTCCTGTGAGTCCAGCTTTAGATTCCGATGCTTCACTTCAGGTTTAGTGTATCCCTTGGACGTTCTTATTGACGATGAAACACAGAAATTGCATCGGAATTAAATTCAAAAGGCACAGTGCCAACCTAAGTAGAAGAGGACTAACACTCTCACTTTCTATGATTTGAACCTCTCCTGTGTTTCCAGTTTTACATTCCGATGCTTCACTTCAGGTTTACTGTATCCCTTGGACCTTCCAATTGACGATGAAACACAGAGTTTGCATCCGAATTTAATACAAAAGGTACAATGCCGACTTAAGTACAAGAGGACTGACACTCTAACTTTCTATGATTTTCACCTCTCCTGTGAGTCCAGTTTTAGATTCCGATGCTTCACTTCAAGTTTACTGTATCCCTTGGACCTTCTTATTGACGACGAAACACAGAAATTGCATCCGAATTTAATACAAATGGCACAATGCCGACTTAAGTACAAGAGGACTGACACTCTTACTTTCTATGATTCGAACCTCTCCTGTGAGGTCAGATTTAGATTCCGATGCTTCACTTCAGGTTTACTGTATACCTTGCACCTTCTTAATGAAGATGAAACACAGAAATCGCATCGGAATTAAATTCAAAAGGCACAATGCCGTCTTAAGTACAAGAATACTGACACTCTCACTTTCAATGTTTTGAACCTATCCTGTGAGTCCAGTTTCAGATTCCGATGCTCACTTCAGGTTTACTGTATCCCTTGGACCTTCTAATTGACGATGAAACACAGAGTTTGCATACGAATTTAATACAAAAGGCACAATGCCGACTTAAGTAAAAGAGGACTGACACTCTAACTTTCTATGATTTGAACCTCTCCTGTGAGTCCAGTTTTAGATTCCGATGCTTCACTGCAGGTTTACTGTATCCCTTGGACCTTCTTGTTGACGATGAAACACAGAAATTGCATCCGAAGTTAATACAAAAATCACAATGGCGACTTTAGTACAAGAGGACTGAAAATCTCACTTTCTATGATTTTAACATCTCCTGTGAGTCCAGTTTTAGTTTCCGATGCTTCACTTCAGGTTTACTGTATCCCTTGGACCTTCGTATTGACGATGAAACACAGATATTGCATCGGAATTAAATTTAAAATGCACAATGCCGACTTAAGTGAAAGAGGACTGACACTCTCACTTTCTATGATTTGAACCTCTCTAGTGAGTCAAGTTTTAGATTCCGATGCTTCACTTCAGGTTTACGGTATCCCTTGGACCCTCTTATTGACAATGAAACACAGAAATAGCATCGGAATTAAATTCAAAAGGCACAATGCCGACTTAAGTACAAGGGGACTGACACTCTAACTTTCTATGATTTGAACCTCTCCTGTGAGTCCAGTTTTAGATTCCGATGCTTCACTTCAGGTTTACTGTATCCCTTGGACCTTCTTATTGACGATGAAACACAGAAATTGCATCCGAATTTAATACAAAAGGCACAATGCCGACTTAAGTACAACAGGACTGACACTCTAACTTTCTATGATTTGAACCTCTCCTGTGAGTCCAGTTTTAGATTCCGATGCTTTACTTCAGGTTTACTGTATCCCTTGGACCTTCTGATTGACGATGAAACACAGAAATTGCATCTGAATTTAATACAAAAGGCACAATGGCGACTTAAGTACAAGTGGATTGACACTCTCACTTTCTATGATTTGCACCTCTCCTGTGAGTCCAGTTTTAGATTCCGATGCTTCACTTCAGGTTTACTGTATCCCTTGGACCTTCTTATTGACGATGAAACACAGAAATTGCATCCGAAATTAATACAAAAGTCACAATGGTGACTTAAGTACAAGAGGACTGACAATCTCACTTTCTATGATTTGAACCTCTCCTGTGAGTCCACTTTTAGATTCCGATGCTTCACCTCAGGTTTACTGTATCCCTTGGACCTTCTTATTGACGATGAAACACAGAAATTGCATCCGAATTAATACAAATGGCACAATGCCGACTTAAGTACAAGAGGACTGACACTCTTACTTTCTATGATTCGAACCTCTCCCGTGAGTCCAGTTTTAGATTCCGATGCTTCTCTTCAGGTTTACTGTATCCCTTGGACCTTCTAATTGACGATGAAACACAGAGTTTGCATCAGAATTTATACAAATGGCACAATGCCGACTTAAGTACAAGGGCACTGACACTCTCACTTTCTATGATTCGAACTACTCCTGTGAGGTCAGTTTTAGATTCCGATGCTTCACTTCAGGTTTACTGTATACCTTGCACCTTCTTATTGACGATGAAACACAGAAATTGCATCGGAATTAAATTCAAAAGGCACAATTCCGACTTAAGTACAAGAGGACTGACACTCTCACTTTCTATGATCTGAACCTCTCCTGTGAGTCCAGTTTTAGATTCCGATGCTTCACCCCAGGTTTACTGTATCTGCTGGACCTTCTTATTGACGAAGAAACACAGAAATTGCATCCGAGTTTAATACAAAAGGCAAAATGCCTACTTAATTACAAGACGACTGACACTCTCACTTTCTATGATTTGAACCTCTCCTGTGAGTCCAGTTTTTGATTCCGATGCTTCACCTCAGGTTTACTGTATCTGTTGGACCTTCTTATTGACGATGAAACACAGAAATTGCATCCGAATTTAATACAAATGGCACAATGCCGACTTAAGTACAAGAGGACTGACACTCTCACTTTCTATGATTCAAACCTCTCCTGTGAAGTCAGATTTAGTTTCCGATGCTTCACTTCAGGTTTACTGTATCCCTTGGACCTTCTTGTTGACGATAAAACACAGAAATCGCATCCGAAATTAATACAAATAGCACAATGCCGTCTTAAGTAAAAGAGGACTTACGCTCAAACATTCTGTGATGTGAACCTCTCCTGCGAGTCCAGTTTTAGATTACGATGCTTCACCTAAGGTTTACTGTACCCCTTGGACCTTCTTATTGACGATGAAACACAGAAATTGCATCCGAATTTAATACAAAAGGCACATTACCGACTTAAGTACAAGCGGAGTGACACTCTAACTTTCTATGATTTGAATCTCTCCTGTGAGTCCAGTTTTAGGTTCCGATGCTTCACTTCAGGTTTACTGTATCCCTTGGACGTTCTTATTGACGATGAAACACAGAAATTGCTTCGGAATTAAATTCAAAAGGCACAATGCCTACTTAATTACAAGACGACTGACACTCTCACTTTCTATGATTTGAACCTCTCCTGTGAGTCCAGTTTTACATTCCGATGCTTCATTTCAGGTTTACTGTATCCCTTGGACCTTCTTATTGACGATGAAACGCAGAAATTGCATCCGAATTTAATACAAAAGGTACAATGCCGACTTAAGTACAAGAGGACTGACACTTTAACTTTCTATCATTTGCACCTCTACTGTGAGTCCAGTTTTAGATTCCGATGCTTCACTTCAGGTTTAGTGTATCCCTTGGACCTTCTCACAGACGAAGAAACACAGATTTTGCATCGGAATTAAATTTAAAACGCACAATGCCGACTTTAGTAAAAGAGGACTGACACTCTCACTTTCTATGATTTGAACCTCTCCTGTGAGTCCAGTTTTAGATTCCGATGCTTCACTTCTGGTTTACTGTATCCCTTGGACCTTCTTATTGACGTTGAAACACAGAGTTTGCATCCGAATTTAGTACAAAAGGCACAATGCCGACTTAAGTACAAGAGGACTGACACTCTAACTTTCTATGATTTGAACCTCTCCTGTTAGTCCAGTTTTAGATTCCGTTGCTTTACTTCAGGTTTAGTGTATTCCTTGGACCTTCTTATTGACGATTAAACACAGAAACTGCATCCGAATTTAATACAAAAGGCACAATGGCGACTTAAATACAAGACGACGGACACTCTCACTTTCTATGATTTGAACCTCTCCTGTGAGTCCACTTTTAGATTCCGATGCTTCACTTCAGGTTTACTGTATCCGTTGGACCTTCTTATTGACGATGAAACACAGAAATTGCATCCGAAATTAATACTAAAGTCACAATGGTGACTTAAGTACAAGAGGACTGACACTCTCACTTTCTATGATTTGAACCTCTCCTGTGAGTCAAGTTTTAGATGCCGATGCTTCACCTCAGGTTTACTGTATCCCTTGGACCTTCTTATTGACGATGAAATACAGAAATTGCATCCGAATTTAATACAAATGGCACAATGCCGACTTAAGTACAAGAGGACTGACACTCTCACTTTCTATGATTTGAATCTCTCCTGTGAGTGCAGTTTTAGATTCCGATGCTTCACTTCAGGTTTACTGTATCCCTTGAACCTTCTTATTGACAATGAACCACAGAAATATCACCGGAATTAAATTCAAAAGGCAGAATGCCGACTTAAGTACAAGAGGACTGACACTCTAACTTTCTATGATTTGTACCTCTCCTGTGAGTCCACCTTTAGATTCCGATGCTTCACTTCAGGTTTACTGTATCCCTTGGATGTTCTTATTGACGATGAAACACAGAAATTGCATCGCAATTAAATTCAAAAGGCACAGTGCCGACCTAAGTAGAAGAGGACTAACACTCTCACTTTCTATGATTTGAACCTCTCCTGTGATTCCAGTTTTACATTCCGATGCATCACTTCAGGTTTACTGTATCCCTTGGACCTTCCAATTGACGATGAAAAACCGGGTTTGCATCCGAATTTAATACAAAAGGTACAATGCCGACTTAAGTACAAGAGGACTGACACTCTAACTTTCTATGATTTGCACCTCTCCTGTGAGTCCAGTTTTAGATTCCGATGCTTCACTTTAGATTTACTGTATCCCTTGGACCTTCTTATTGACGATGAAACACAGAAATTGCATCCGAATATAACACAAAAATCACAATGGCGGCTTAAGTACAAGAGGACTGACACTCTCACTTTCTATGATTTGATCATCTCCTGTGAGTCCAGTTCTAGATTCCGATGCTTCACTTCGGGTTTACTTTATCCCTTGGACCTTCGTATTGACGATGAAACACAGACAGTGCATCGGAATTAATTTTAAAACGCACAATGCCGACTTAAGTAAAAGAGGACTGACACTCTCACTTTCTATGATTTGAATCTCTCCTGTGAGTCCAGTTTTAGATTCCGATGCTTCACTTCAAGTTTACTGTGTCCCTTGGACCTTCTTATTGACGACGAAACACAGAAATTGCATCCGAATTTAATACAAATGGCACAATGCCGACTTAAGTACAAGAGGACTGACACTCTTACTTTCTATGATTCGAACCTCTCCTGTGAGGTCAGATTTAGATTCCGATGCTTCACTTCAGGTTTACTGTATACCTTGCACCTTCTTATTGAAGATGAAACACAGAAATCGCATCGGAATTGAATTCAAAAGGCACAATGCCGTCTTAAGTACAAGAATACTGACACTCTCACTTTCAATGTTTTGAACCTATCCTGTGAGTCCAGTTTCAGATTCCGATGCTTCACTTCAGGTTTACTGTATCCCTTGGACCTTCTAATTGACGATGAAACACAGAGTTTGCATACGAATTTAGTACAAAAGGCACAATGCCGACTTAAGTAAAAGAGGACTGACACTCTAACTTTCTATGATTTGAACCTCTCCTGTGAGTCCAGTTTTAGATTCCGATGCTTCACTTCAGGTTTACTGTATCCCTTGGACCTTCTTGTTGACGATGAAACACAGAAATTGCATCCGAAGTTAATACAAAAATCACAATGGCGACTTTAGTACAAGAGGACTGAAAATCTCACTTTCTATGATTTTAACATCTCCTGTGAGTCCAGTTTTAGTTTCCGATGCTTCACTTCAGGTTTACTGTATCCCTTGGACCTTTGTATTGACGATGAAACACAGATATTGCATCGGAATTAAATTTAAAATGCACAATGTTGACTTAAGTGAAAGAGGACTGACACTCTCACTTTCTATGATTTGAACCTCTCTAGTGAGTCAAGTTTTAGATTCCGATGCTTCACTTCAGGTTTACGGTATCCCTTGGACCCTCTTATTGACAATGAAACACAGAAATAGCATCGGAATTAAATTCAAAAGCACAATGCCGACTTAAGTACAAGGGGACTGACACTCTAACTTTCTATGATTTGAACCTCTCCTGTGAGTCCAGTTTTAGATTCCGATGCTTCACTTCAGGTTTACTGTATCCCTTGGACCTTCTTATTGACGATGAAACACAGAGTTTGCATCCGAATTTAATACAAAAGGCACAATGCCGACTTAAGTACAACAGGACTGACACTCTAACTTTCTATGATTTGAACCTCTCCTGTGAGTCCAGTTTTAGATTCCGATGCTTTACTTCAGGTTTACTGTATCCCTTGGACCTTCTGAGTGACGATGAAACACAGAAATTGCATCTGAATTTAATACAAAAGGCACAATGGCGACTTAAGTACAAGTGGATTGACACTCTCACTTTCTATGATTTGCACCTCTCCTGTGAGTCCAGTTTTAGATTCCGATGCTTCACTTCAGGTTTACTGTATCCCTTGGACCTTCTTATTGACGATGAAACACAGAAATTGCATCCGAAATTAATACAAAAGCCACAATGGTGACTTAAGTACAAGAGGACTGACAATCTCACTTTCTATGATTTGAACCTCTCCTGTGAGTCCACTTTTAGATTCCGATGATTCACCTCAGGTTTACTGTATCCCTTGGACCTTCTTATTGACGATGAAACACAGAAATTGCATCCGAATTAATACAAATGGCACAATGCCGACTTAAGTACAAGAGGACTGACACTCTTACTTTCTATGATTCGAACCTCTCCCGTGAGTCCAGTTTTAGATTCCGATGCTTCTCTTCAGGTTTACTGTATCCCTTGGACGTTCTTATTGACGATGAAACACAGAAATTGCATCGGAACTAAATTCAAAAGGAACAGTGCCGACCTAAGTAGAAGAGGACTAACACTCTCACTTTCTATGATTTGAACCTCTCCTGTGAGTCCAGTTTTAGATTCCCATGCTTCACTTCACGTTTACTGTATATCTTGGACCTTCTTATTGACGATAAAACACAGAAATTGCATCCGAATTTAATACAAACGGCACAATGCCGACTTAAGTACAAGAGGACTGACACTCTCACTTTCTATGATTTGAACCCCTACTGTGAGTCTAGTTTTAGATTCCGATGGATCACTTCAGGTTTACTGTATCCCTGGGTTCTTCTTATTGACGATGAAACACAGAGTTTGCATCCGAATTTAATACAAAAGGCACAATGCCGACTTAAGTACAAGAGGACTGACACTCTAAGTTTCTATGATTTGAACCTCTCCTGTGAGTCCAGTTTTAGATTCCGATGCTTCACTTCAGGTTTACTGTATACCTTGCACCTTCTTATTGACGATGAAACACAGAAATTGCAACCGAATTTAATACAAAAGGCACAATGCCGACTTAAGTAAAAGAGGACTGACACTCTCACTATCCATGATTTGAATTTCTCCTGTGAGTCCAGTTCTAGATTCCGATGCTTCACTCCAGGTTTACTGCATCCCTAGGACCTTCTAATTGACGATGAAACACAGAGTTTGCATCCGAATTTAATACAAAAGGTACAATGCCGGCTTAAGTACAGGAGGACTGATACTCTAACTTTCTATGATTTGAACCTCTCCTGTGAGTCCAGTTTTCGATTCCGATGCTTCACTTCAGGTTTACTGTATCCCTTGGACTTTCTTATTGACGATGAAACACAGAATTTGCATCCCAATTTAATACAAAAATCACAATCGCGACTTAAGTACGAGAGGACTGACACTCTCACTTTCTATGATTTGAACCTCTCCTGTGAGTCCAGTTTTAGATTGGGATGCTTCACTTCAGGTTTACTGTATCCCTTGGACGTTCTTATTGACGATGAAACACAGAACTTGCATCCGAAGCTAATAAAAAATCACAATGGCGACTTTGGTACAAGAGGACTGACAATCTCACTTTCTATGATTTGAACATCTCCTGTGAGTCCAGTTTTATATTCCGACGCTTCACTTCAGGTTTACTGTATCCCTTGAACCTTCGTATTGACGATGAAACACAGATATTGCATCGGAATTAAATTTAAAATGCACAATGCCGACTTAAGTAAAAGAGGACTGACACTCTCACTTTCTATGATTTGGAGCTCTCCTGTGAGTCCAGCTTTAGATTCCGATGCTTCACTTCAGGTTTACGGTATCCCTTGGACCTTCTTATTGACAATGAAACACAGAAATAGCATCGGAATTAAATTCAAAAGGCACAATGCCGACTTAAGTACAAGGGGACTGACACTCTAACTTTCTATGATTTGAACCTCTCCTGTGAGTCCAGTTTTAGATTCCGATGCTTCACTTCAGGTTTACTGTATCCTTTGGACCTTCTTATTGACGATGAAACACAGAGTTTGCATCCGAATTTAATACAAAAGGCACAATGCCGACTTAAGTACAAGAGGACTGACACTCTAACTTTCTATGATTTGAACCTCTCCTGTGAGTCCAGTTTTAGATTCCGATGCTTTACTTCAGGTTTACTCTATCCCTTGGACCTTCTGATAGACGATGAAACACAGAAATTGCATCTAAATTTAATACAAAAGGCACAATGGCGACTTAAGTACAAGAGGACTGACACTCTCACTTTCTATGATTTGCACCTCTCCTGTGAGCCCAGTTTTAGATTCCAATGCTTCACTTCAGGTTTACTATATTCCTTGGACCTTCTTATTGACGATGAAACACAGAAATTGCATCCGAATTAATACAAATGGCACAATGCCGACTTAAGTACAAGGGGACTGACACTCTCACTTTCTATGATTCGAACCTCTCCTGTGAGTCCAGTTTTAGATTCCGATGCTTCACTTCAGGTTTACTGTTTCCCTTGGACGTTCTTATTGACGATGAAACACAGAAATTGCATCGGAATTAAATTCAAAAGGCACAGTGCCGACCTAAGTCGAAGATGACTAACACTCTCACTTTCTATGATTTGAACCTCTCCTGTGAGTCCAGTTTTAGATTCCGATGCTTCACTTCAGGTTTACTGTATCCCTTGGACCTTCTTATTGACGATGAAACACAGAAATTGCATCCGAAGGTAATAAAAAATCACAATGGCGACTTTAGTACAAGAGGACTGACAATCTCACTTTCTATGATTTGAACATCTCCTGTGAGTCCAGTTTTATATTCCGACGCTTCACTTCAGGTTTACTGTATCCCTTGAACCTTCGTATTGACGATGAAACACAGATATTGCATCGGAATTAAATTTAAAATGCACAATGCCGACTTAAGTAAAAGAGGACTGACACTCTCACTTTCTATGATTTGAACCTCTCCTGTGAGTCCAGTTTTAGATTCCGATGCTTTACTTCAGGTTTACTGTATCCCTTGGACCTTCTGATTGACGATGAAACACAGAAATTGAATCTGAATTTAATACAAAAGGCACAATGGCGACCTAAGTACAAGAGGACTGACACTCTCACTTTCTATGATTTGCACCTCTCCTGTGAGTCCAGTTTTAGATTCCGATGCTTCACTTCAGGTTTACTGAATCCCTTGGACCTTCTTATTGACGATGAAACACAGAAATTGCATCCGAAATTAATACAAAAGTCACAATGGTGACTTAAGTACAAGAGGACTGACACTCTCACTTTCTATGATTTGAACCTCTCCTGTGAGTCCAGTTTTAGATTCCAATGCTTCACCTCAGGTTTACTGTATCCCATGGACCTTCTTATTGACAATGAAACAAAGAAATTGCATCCGAATTAACACAAATGGCACAATGCCGACTTAAGTACAAGAGGACTGACACTCTCACTTTCTATGATTCGAACCTCTCCTTTGAGTCCAGTTTTAGATTCCGATGCTTCACTTCAGGTTTACTGTATCCCTTGGACGTTCTTATTGACGATGAAACACAGAAATTTCATCGGAATTAAATTCAAAAGGCACAGTACCGACCTAAGTAGAAGAGGACTAACACTCTCACTTTCTATGATTTGAACCTCTCCTGTGAGTCCAGTTTTAGATTCCGATGCTTCACTTCAGGTTTACTGTATACCTTGGACCTTCTTATTGACGATGAAACACAGAAATTGCATCCGAATTTAATACAAACGGCACAATGCCGACTTAAGTACAAGAGTACTGACACTCTCACTTTCTATGATTTGAACCTCTACTGTGAGTCTAGTTTTAGATTCCGATGCTTCACTTCAGGTTTACTGTATCCCTTGGTTTTTCTTATTGACGATGAAACACAGAGTTTGCATCCGATTTTAATACAAAAGGCACAATGCCGACTTAAGTACAAGAGGACTGACACTCTAAGTTTCTATGATTTGAACCTCTCCTGTGAGTCAAGTTTTAGATTGCGATGCTTCACTTCAGGTTTACTGTATACCTTATACCTTCTTAATGACGATGAAACACAGAAATTGCAACCGAATTTCATACGAAAGGCACAATGCCGACTTAAGTAAAGGAGAACTGACACCCTCACTATCTATGATTTGAATTTCTCCTGTGAGTCCAGTTCTAGATTCCGATGCTTCACTTCAGGTTTACTGTATCCCTTGGACCTTCTTATTGACGATGAAACACAGATATTGCATCGGAATTAAATTTAAAACGGACATTGCCGACTTAAGTAAAAGAGGACTGACACTCTCACTTTCTATGATTTGAATCTCTCCTGTGAGTCCAGGTTTAGGTTCCGATGCTTCACTTCAGGTTTACTGTATCCCTTGGACCTTCTTATTGACAATGAAACACAGAAATAGCATCGGAATTAAATTCAAAAGGCACAATGCCGACTTAAGTACAAGAGGACTGACACTCTCACTTTCTATGATTTGAACCTCCCTTGTGAGTCCAGTTTTAGATTCCGATGCTTGACTTCAGGTTTACTGTATCTCTTGGACCTTCTTATTGACGATGAAACACAGAAATTGCATCCGAAGTTAATACAAAAATCACAATGGCGACTTTAGTACAAGAGGACTGACAATCTCACTTTCTATGATTTGAACATCTCCTGTGAGTCCAGTTTTAGATTCCGATGCTTCACTTCAGGTTTACTGTATCCCTTGGACCTTCGTATTAACGATGAAACACAGATATTGCATCGGAATTAAATTTAAAATGCACAATGCCGACTTAAGTAAAAGAGGACTGACACACTCACTTTGTATGATTTGAAGCTTTCCTGTGAGTCCAGTTTTAGATTCCGATGCTTCACTTCAGGTTCACGGTATCCCTTGGACCTTCTTATTGACAATGAAACATAGAAATAGCATCGGAATTAAATTCAAAAGGCACAATGCCGGCTTAAGTACAAGGGGACTGACACTCTAACTTTCTATGTTTTGAACCTCTCCTGTGAGTCCAGTTTTAGATTCCGATGCTTCACTTCAGGTTTACTGTATTCCTTGGACCTTCTTATTGACGATGAACACAGAGTTTGCATCCGAATTTAATACAAAAGGCACAATGCCGACTTAAGTACAAGAGGACTGACACTCTCACTTTCTATGATTTGGACCACTCCTGTGAGTCCAGTTTTAGATTCCGATGCTTCACCTCAGGATTACTGTATCCCTTGGACCTTCTTATTGACAATGAAACACAGAAATTGCATCCGAATTAATACAAATGGCACAATGCCGACTTAAGTACAAGAGGACTGACACTCTCACTTTCTATGATTCGAACCTCTCCTGTAAGTCCAGTTTTAGATTCCGATGCTTCACTTCAGGTTTACAGTATCCCTTGGACGTTCTTATTGACGATGAAACACAGTAATTGCATCGGAATTAAATTCAAGAGGCACAGTGCCGACCTAAGTAGAAGAGGACTAACACTCTCACTTTCTATGATTTGAACCTCTTCTGTGAGTCCAGTTTTAGATTCCCATGCTTCACTTCAGGTTTACTGTATACCTTGGACCTTCTTATTGACGATGAAACACAGAAATTGCATCCGAATTTAATACAAACGGCACAATGCCGACTTAAGTACAAGAGGACTGACACTCTCACTTTCTATGATTTGAACCTCTACTGTGAGTCTAGTTTTAGATTCCGATGCTTCACTTCAGGTTTACTGTATCCCTTGGATCTTCTTATTGACGATGAAACACAGAGTTTGCATCCGAATTTAATACAAAAGGCATAATGCCGACTTAAGTACAAGAGGACTGACACTCTAACTTTCTATGACTTGAACCTCTCCTGTGAGTCCAGTTTTAGATTCCGATGCTTCACTTCAGGTTTACTGTATTCCTTGCACCTTCTTATTGACGATGAAACACAGTAATTACAACCGAATTTAATACAAAAGGCACAATGCCGACTTAAAAAAAAGAGGACTGACCCTCTCACTATCTATGATTTGAATTTCTCCTGTGAGTCCAGTTCTAGATTCCGATGCTTCACTTCAGGTTTACTATATCCCTTGGACCTTCTTATTGACGATGAAACACAGATATTGCATCGGAATTAAATTTAAAACGGACAATGCCGACTTAAGTAAAAGAGGACTGACACTCTCACTTTCTATGATTTGAATCTCTCCTGTGAGTCCAGTTTTAGTTTCCGATGCTTCACTTCAGGTTCACTGTATCCCTTGGACCTTCTTATTGACAATGAAACACAGAAATAGCATCGGAATTAAATTCAAAAGGCACAATGCCGACTTAAGTACAAGAGGACTGACACTCTACCTTTTTATGATTTGAACCTCTCCTGTGATTCCAGTTTTAGATTCCGATGCTTTACTTCAGGTTTACTGTATCCCTTGGACCTTCTTATTGACGATGAAAACAGAAATTGCATCCGAATTTAATACAAAAGGCACAATGTCGACTTAAGTACAAGAGGACTGACACTCTCACTTTCTATGATTTGAACCTCCCCTATGAGTCCAGTTTTAAATTCCGTTGCTTCACTTCAGGTTTGCTGTATCCCTTGGACCTTCTTATTGACGACGAAACACAGAAATTGCATCCGAATTTAATACAAATGGCACAATTGCGACATAAGTACAAGAGGACTGACACTCTCACTATCTATGATTTGAATTTCTCCTGTGAGTCCAGTTCTAGATTCCGATGCTTAACTTCAGGTTTACTGTATCCCTTGGACCATCTTATTGACGATGAAACACAGAAATAGCATCGGAATTAAATTCAAAAGGCACAATGCCGACTTAAGTACAAGAGGACTGACACGCTAACTTTTTATGATTTGAACCTCTCCTGTGATTCCAGTTTTAGATTCCGATCCTTTACTTCAGGTTTACTGTATCCCTTGGACCTTCTTATTGACGATGAAAACAGAAATTGCATCCGAATTTAATACAAAAGGCACAATGTCGACTTAACTACAAGAGGGCTGACACTCTCACTTTCTATTATTTGAACCTCCCCTGTGAGTCCAGTTTTAGATTCCGATGCTTCACTTCAGGTTTACTATATCCCTTGGACCTTCTTATTGACGATGAAACACAGAAATTGCATCCGAAGTTAATACAAAAATCACAATGGCGACTTTAGTACAAGAGGACTGACAATCTCACTTTCTATGATTTGAACATCTCCTGTGAGTCCAGTTTTAGATTCCGATGCTTCACTTCAGGTTTACTGTATCCCTTGGACCTTCGTATTGACGATGAAACGCAGATATTGCATCGGAATTAAATTTAAAATGCACAATGCCGACATAAGTAAAAGAGGACTGACACTCTCACTTTCATTGATTTGAAGCTCTCCTGTGAGTCCAGTTTTAGATTCCGATGCTTTACTTCAGGTTAACGGTATCCCTTGGACCTTCTTATTGACAATGAAACACAGAAATAGCATCGGAATAAAATTCAAAAGGCACAATGCCGACTTAAGTGCAAGGGAACTGACACTCTAACTTTCTATGATTTGAACCTCTCCTGTGAGTCCAGTTTTAGATTCCGATGCTTTACTTCAGGTTTACTGTATCCCTTGGACCTTCTTATTGACGATGAAAACAGAAATTGCATCCGAATTTAATACAAAAGGCTCAATGTCGACTTAAGTACAAGAGGACTGACACTCTCACTTTCTATGATTTGAACCTCCCCCGTGAGTCCAGTTTTAGATTCCGATGCTTCACTTCAGGTTTACTGTATCCCTTGGACCTTCTTATTGACGATGAAACACAGAAATTGCTTCCGAAGTTAATACATAAATCACAATGGCGACTTTAGTACAACAGGACTGACAATCTCACTTTCTATGATTTGAACATCTCCTGTGAGTCCAGTTTTAGATTCCGATGCTTCACTTCAGGTTTACTGTATCCCTTGGACCTTCTGATTGACGATGAAACACAGAAATTGAATCTGAATTTAATACAAAAGGCACAATGGCGACCTAAGTACAAGAGGACTGACACTCTCCCTTTCTATGATTTGCACCTCTCCTGTGAGTCCAGTTTTAGAATCCGATGCTTCACTTCAGGTTTACTGAATCCCTAGGACCTTCTTATTGACGATGAAACACAGAAATTGCATCCGAAATTAATACAAAAGTCACAATGGTGACTTAAGTACAAGAGGACTGACACTCTCACTTTCTATGATTTGAACCTCTCCTGTGAGTCCAGTTTTAGATTCCGATGCTTCACCTCAGGTTTACTGTATCCCTTGGACCTTCTTATTGACAATGAAACAAAGAAATTGCATCCGAATTAATACAAATGGCACAATGCCGACTTAAGTACAAGAGGACTGACACTCTCACTTTCTATGATTCGAACCTCTCCTGTGAGTCCAGTTTTAGATTCCGATGCTTCACTTCAGGTTTACTGTATCCCTTGGACGTTCTTATTGACGATGAAACACAGAAATTGCATCGGAATTAAATTCAAAAGGCACAGTACCGACCTAAGTAGAAGAGGACTAACACTCTCACTTTCTATGATTTGAACCTCTCCTGTGAGTCCAGTTTTAGATTCCGATGCTTCACTTCAGTTTTACTGTATACCTTGGACCTTCTTATTGACGATGAAACACAGAAATTGCATCCGAATTTAATACAAACGGCACAATGCCGACTTAAGTACAAGAGTACTGACACTCTCACTTTCTATGATTTGAACCTCTACTGTGAGTCTAGTTTTAGATTCCGATACTTCACTTCAGGTTTACTGTATCCCTTGGTTCTTCTTATTGACGATGAAACACAGAGTTTGCATCCGAATTTAATACAAAAGGCACAATGCCGACTTAAGTACAAGAGGACTGACACTCTAAGTTTCTATGATTTGTACCTCTCCTGTGAGTCAAGCTTTAGATTCCGATGCTTCACTTCAGGTTTACTGTATACCTTAAACCTTCTTATTGACGATGAAACACAGAAATTGCAACCGAATTTAATACGAAAGGCACAATGCCGACTTAAGTAAGAGAGAACTGACACCCTCACTATCTATGATTTGAATTTCTCCTGTGAGTCCAGTTTTAGATTCCGATGCTTCACTTCAAGTTTACTGTATCCCTTGGACCTTCTTATTGACGATGAAACACAGATATTGCATCGGAATTAAATTTAAAACGGACATTGCCGACTTAAGTAAAAGAGGACTGACACTCTCACTTTCTATGATTTGAATCTCTCCTGTGAGTCCAGGTTTAGGTTCCGATGCTTCACTTCATGTTTACTGTATCCCTTGGACCTTCTTATTGACGATGAAAACAGAAATTGCATCCGAATTTAATACAAAAGGCACAATGTCGACTTAAGTAGAAGAGGACTGACACTCTCACTTTCTATGATTTGAACCTCCCTTGTGAGTCCAGTTTTAGATTCCGATGCTTCACTTCAGGTTTACTGTATCCCTTGGACCTTCTTATTGGCGATGAAACAGTGAGTTTGCATCCGAATTTAATACAAGAGGCACAATGCCGACTTAAGTACAAGAGGACTGACTCTCTAACTTTCTATGATTTGAACCTCTCCTGTGAGTCCAGTTCTAGATTCCGATGCTTCACTTCAGGTTTACTGTATCCCTTGGACCTTCTTATTGACGATGAAACACAGATATTGCATCGGAATTAAATTTAAAACGGACATTGCCGACTTAAGTAAAAGAGGACTGACACTCTCACTTTCTATGATTTGAATCTCTCCTGTGAGTCCAGGTTTAGGTTCCGATGCTTCACTTCATGTTTACTGTATCCCTTGGACCTTCTTATTGACGATGAAAACAGAAATTGCATCCGAATTTAATACAAAAGGCACAATGTCGACTTAAGTAGAAGAGGACTGACAGTCTCACTTTCTATGATTTGTACCTCCCTTGTGAGTCCAGTTTTAGATTCCGATGCTTCACTTCAGGTTTACTGTATCCCTTGGACCTTCTTATTGACGATGAAACACAGAGTGTGCATCTGAATTTAATACAAAAGGCACAATGGCGACCTAAGTACAAGAGGACTGACACTCTCACTTTCTGTGATTTGCACCTCTCCTGTGAGTCCAGTTTTAGATTCCGATGCTTCACTTCAGGTTTACTGTATCCCTTGGACCTTCTTATTGACGATGAAACACAGAAATTGCATCCGAAATTAATACAAAAGTCACAATGGTGACTTAAGTACAAGAGGACTGACACTCTCACTTTCTATGATTTGAACCACTGCTGTGAGTCCAGTTTTAGATTCCAATGCTTCACCTCAGGTTTACTGTATCCCTTGGACCTTCTTATTGACAATGAAACACAGAAATTGCATCCGAATTAATACAAATGGCACAATGCCGACTGAAGTACAAAAGGACTGACACTCTCACTTTCTATGATTCGAACCTCTCCTGTAAGTCCAGTTTTAGATTCCGAAGCTTCACTTCAGGTTTACTGTATCCCTTGGACGTTCTTATTGACGATGAAACACAGTAATTGCATCGGAATTAAATTCAAAAGGCACAGTGCCGACCTAAGTAGAAGAGGACTAACACTCTCACTTTCTATGATTTGAACCTCTCCTGTGAGTCCAGTTTTAGATTCCCATGCTTCACTTCAGGTTTACTGTATACCTTGGACCTTCTTATTGACGATGAAACACAGAAATTGCATCCGAATTTAATACAAACGGCACAATGCCGACTTAAGTACAAGAGGACTGACACTCTCACTTTCCATGATTTGAACCTCTACTGTGAGTCTAGTTTTAGAGTCCGATGCTTCACTTCAGGTTTACTGTATCCCTTGGATCTTCTTATTGACGATGAAACACAGAGTTTGCATCCGAATTTAATACAAAAGGCACAATGCCAACTTAAGTACAAGAGGACTGACCCTCTAACTTTCTATGACTTGAACCGCTCCTGTGAGTCCAGTTTTAGATTCCGATGCTTCACTTCAGGTTTACTGTATACCTTGCACCTTTTTATTGACGATGAAACACAGTAATTGCAACCGAATTTAATACAAAAGGCACAATGCCGACTTAAGTAAAAGAGGACTGACACTCTCACTATCTATGATTTGAATTTCTCCTGTGAGTCCAGTTCTAGATTCCGATGCTTCACTTCAGGTTTACTGTATCCCTTGGACCTTCTTATTGACGATGAAACACAGATATTGCATCGGAATTAAATTTAAAACGGACAATGCCGACTTAAGTAAAAGAGGACAGACACTCTCACTTTCTATGATTTGAATCTCTCCTGTGAGTCCAGTTTTACGTTCCGATGCTTCACTTCAGGTTTACTGTATCCCTTGGACCTTCTTACTGACAATGAAACACAGAAATAGCATCCGAATTTAATACAAAAGGCACAATGTCGACTTAAGTACAAGAGGACTGACACTCTCACTTTCTATGATTTGAACCTCCCCTATGAGTCCAGTTTTAAATTCCGTTGCTTCACTTCAGGTTTACTGTATCCCTTGGACCTTCTTATTGACGACGAAACACAGAAATTGCATCCGAATTTAATACAAATGGCACAATTGCGACATAAGTACAAGAGGACTGACACTCTCACTATCTATGATTTGAATTTCCCCTGTGAGTCCTGTTCTAGATTCCGATGCTTCACTTCTGGTTTACTGTATCCCTTGGACCTTCTTATTGACGATGAAACACAGAAATAGCATCGGAATTAAATTCAAAAGGCACAATGCCGACGTAAGTACAAGGGGACTGACACTCTAACTTTTTATGATTTGAACCTCTCCTGTGATTCCAGTTTTAGATTCCGATCCTTTACTTCAGGTTTACTGTATCCCTTGGACCTTCTTATTGACGATGAAAACAGAAATTGCATCCGAATTTAATACAAAAGGCACAATGTCGACTTATGTACAAGAGGACTGACACTCTCACTTTCTATTATTTGAACCTCCCCTGTGAGTCTAGTTTTAGATTCCGATGCTTCACTTCAGGTTTACTGTATCCCTTGGACCTTCTTACTGACGATGAAACACAGAAATTGCATCCGAAGTTAATACAAAAATCACAATGGCGACTTTAGTACAAGAGGACTGACAATCTCACTTTCTATGATTTGAACATCTCCTGTGAGTCCAGTTTTAGATTCCGATGCTTCACTTCAGGTTTACTGTATCCCTTGGACCTTCGTATTGACTATGAAACACAGATATTGCATCGGAATTAAATTTAAAATGCACAATGCCGACTTAAGTAAAAGAGGACTGACACTCTCACTTTCATTGATTTGAAGCTCTCCTGTGAGTCCAGTATTAGATTCCGATGCTTCACTTCAGGTTCACGGTATCCCTTGGACCTTCTTATTGACAATGAAACACAGAAATAGCATCGGAATTAAATTCAAAAGGCACAATGCCGACTTAAGTGCAAGGGAACTGACACTCTAACTTTCTATGATTTGAACCTCTCCTGTGAGTCCAGTTTTAGATTCCGATGCTTCACTTCAGGTTTACTGTATCCCTTGGACCTTCTTATTGACGATGAAACAGAGAGTTTGCATCCGAATTTAATACAAAAGGCACAATGCCGACTTAAGTACAAGAGGACTGACTCTCTAACTTTCTATGATTTGAACCTCTTCTGTGAGTCCAGTTTTAGATTCCGATGCTTTACTTCAGGTTTACTGTATCCCTTGGACCTTCTGATTGACGATGAAACACAGAAATTGCATCTGAATTTAATACAAAAGGCACAATGGCGACCTAAGTACAAGAGTACTGACACTCCTACTTTCTATGATTTGAACCTCTACTGTGAGTCTAGTTTTAGATTCCGATACTTCACTTCAGGTTTACTGTATCCCTTGGTTCTTCTTATTGACGATGAAACACAGAGTTTGCATCCGAATTTAATACAAAAGGCACAATGCCGACTTAAGTACAAGAGGACTGACACTCTAAGTTTCTATGATTTGTACCTCTCCTGTGAGTCAAGCTTTAGATTCCGATGCTTCACTTCAGGTTTACTGTATACCTTAAACCTTCTTATTGACGATGAAACACAGAAATTGCAACCGAATTTAATACGAAAGGCACAATGCCGACTTAAGTAAGAGAGAACTGACACCCTCACTATCTATGATTTGAATTTCTCCTGTGAGTCCAGTTTTAGATTCCGATGCTTCACTTCAAGTTTACTGTATCCCTTGGACCTTCTTATTGACGATGAAACACAGATATTGCATCGGAATTAAATTTAAAACGGACATTGCCGACTTAAGTAAAAGAGGACTGACACTCTCACTTTCTATGATTTGAATCTCTCCTGTGAGTCCAGGTTTAGGTTCCGATGCTTCACTTCATGTTTACTGTATCCCTTGGACCTTCTTATTGACGATGAAAACAGAAATTGCATCCGAATTTAATACAAAAGGCACAATGTCGACTTAAGTAGAAGAGGACTGACACTCTCACTTTCTATGATTTGAACCTCCCTTGTGAGTCCAGTTTTAGATTCCGATGCTTCACTTCAGGTTTACTGTATCCCTTGGACCTTCTTATTGGCGATGAAACAGTGAGTTTGCATCCGAATTTAATACAAGAGGCACAATGCCGACTTAAGTACAAGAGGACTGACTCTCTAACTTTCTATGATTTGAACCTCTCCTGTGAGTCCAGTTCTAGATTCCGATGCTTCACTTCAGGTTTACTGTATCCCTTGGACCTTCTTATTGACGATGAAACACAGATATTGCATCGGAATTAAATTTAAAACGGACATTGCCGACTTAAGTAAAAGAGGACTGACACTCTCACTTTCTATGATTTGAATCTCTCCTGTGAGTCCAGGTTTAGGTTCCGATGCTTCACTTCATGTTTACTGTATCCCTTGGACCTTCTTATTGACGATGAAAACAGAAATTGCATCCGAATTTAATACAAAAGGCACAATGTCGACTTAAGTAGAAGAGGACTGACAGTCTCACTTTCTATGATTTGTACCTCCCTTGTGAGTCCAGTTTTAGATTCCGATGCTTCACTTCAGGTTTACTGTATCCCTTGGACCTTCTTATTGACGATGAAACACAGAGTGTGCATCTGAATTTAATACAAAAGGCACAATGGCGACCTAAGTACAAGAGGACTGACACTCTCACTTTCTGTGATTTGCACCTCTCCTGTGAGTCCAGTTTTAGATTCCGATGCTTCACTTCAGGTTTACTGTATCCCTTGGACCTTCTTATTGACGATGAAACACAGAAATTGCATCCGAAATTAATACAAAAGTCACAATGGTGACTTAAGTACAAGAGGACTGACACTCTCACTTTCTATGATTTGAACCACTGCTGTGAGTCCAGTTTTAGATTCCAATGCTTCACCTCAGGTTTACTGTATCCCTTGGACCTTCTTATTGACAATGAAACACAGAAATTGCATCCGAATTAATACAAATGGCACAATGCCGACTGAAGTACAAAAGGACTGACACTCTCACTTTCTATGATTCGAACCTCTCCTGTAAGTCCAGTTTTAGATTCCGAAGCTTCACTTCAGGTTTACTGTATCCCTTGGACGTTCTTATTGACGATGAAACACAGTAATTGCATCGGAATTAAATTCAAAAGGCACAGTGCCGACCTAAGTAGAAGAGGACTAACACTCTCACTTTCTATGATTTGAACCTCTCCTGTGAGTCCAGTTTTAGATTCCCATGCTTCACTTCAGGTTTACTGTATACCTTGGACCTTCTTATTGACGATGAAACACAGAAATTGCATCCGAATTTAATACAAACGGCACAATGCCGACTTAAGTACAAGAGGACTGACACTCTCACTTTCCATGATTTGAACCTCTACTGTGAGTCTAGTTTTAGAGTCCGATGCTTCACTTCTGGTTTACTGTATCCCTTGGATCTTCTTATTGACGATGAAACACAGAGTTTGCATCCGAATTTAATACAAAAGGCACAATGCCAACTTAAGTACAAGAGGACTGACCCTCTAACTTTCTATGACTTGAACCGCTCCTGTGAGTCCAGTTTTAGATTCCGATGCTTCACTTCAGGTTTACTGTATACCTTGCACCTTTTTATTGACGATGAAACACAGTAATTGCAACCGAATTTAATACAAAAGGCACAATGCCGACTTAAGTAAAAGAGGACTGACACTCTCACTATCTATGATTTGAATTTCTCCTGTGAGTCCAGTTCTAGATTCCGATGCTTCACTTCAGGTTTACTGTATCCCTTGGACCTTCTTATTGACGATGAAACACAGATATTGCATCGGAATTAAATTTAAAACGGACAATGACGACTTAAGTAAAAGAGGACAGACACTCTCACTTTCTATGATTTGAATCTCTCCTGTGAGTCCAGTTTTACGTTCCGATGCTTCACTTCAGGTTTACTGTATCCCTTGGACCTTCTTACTGACAATGAAACACAGAAATAGCATCCGAATTTAATACAAAAGGCACAATGTCGACTTAAGTACAAGAGGACTGACACTCTCACTTTCTATGATTTGAACCTCCCCTATGAGTCCAGTTTTAAATTCCGTTGCTTCACTTCAGGTTTACTGTATCCCTTGGACCTTCTTATTGACGACGAAACACAGAAATTGCATCCGAATTTAATACAAATGGCACAATTGCGACATAAGTACAAGAGGACTGACACTCTCACTATCTATGATTTGAATTTCCCCTGTGAGTCCTGTTCTAGATTCCGATGCTTCACTTCTGGTTTACTGTATCCCTTGGACCTTCTTATTGACGATGAAACACAGAAATAGCATCGGAATTAAATTCAAAAGGCACAATGCCGACGTAAGTACAAGGGGACTGACACTCTAACTTTTTATGATTTGAACCTCTCCTGTGATTCCAGTTTTAGATTCCGATCCTTTACTTCAGGTTTACTGTATCCCTTGGACCTTCTTATTGACGATGAAAACAGAAATTGCATCCGAATTTAATACAAAAGGCACAATGTCGACTTATGTACAAGAGGACTGACACTCTCACTTTCTATTATTTGAACCTCCCCTGTGAGTCTAGTTTTAGATTCCGATGCTTCACTTCAGGTTTACTGTATCCCTTGGACCTTCTTACTGACGATGAAACACAGAAATTGCATCCGAAGTTAATACAAAAATCACAATGGCGACTTTAGTACAAGAGGACTGACAATCTCACTTTCTATGATTTGAACATCTCCTGTGAGTCCAGTTTTAGATTCCGATGCTTCACTTCAGGTTTACTGTATCCCTTGGACCTTCGTATTGACTATGAAACACAGATATTGCATCGGAATTAAATTTAAAATGCACAATGCCGACTTAAGTAAAAGAGGACTGACACTCTCACTTTCATTGATTTGAAGCTCTCCTGTGAGTCCAGTATTAGATTCCGATGCTTCACTTCAGGTTCACGGTATCCCTTGGACCTTCTTATTGACAATGAAACACAGAAATAGCATCGGAATTAAATTCAAAAGGCACAATGCCGACTTAAGTGCAAGGGAACTGACACTCTAACTTTCTATGATTTGAACCTCTCCTGTGAGTCCAGTTTTAGATTCCGATGCTTCACTTCAGGTTTACTGTATCCCTTGGACCTTCTTATTGACGATGAAACAGAGAGTTTGCATCCGAATTTAATACAAAAGGCACAATGCCGACTTAAGTACAAGAGGACTGATTCTCTAACTTTCTATGATTTGAACCTCTTCTGTGAGTCCAGTTTTAGATTCCGATGCTTTACTTCAGGTTTACTGTATCCCTTGGACCTTCTGATTGACGATGAAACACAGAAATTGCATCTGAATTTAATACAAAAGGCACAATGGCGACCTAAGTACAAGAGGACTGACACTCTCACTTTCTATGATTTGCACCTCTCCTGTGAGTCCAGTTTTAGATTCCGATGCTTCACTTCAGGTTTACTGTATCCCTAGGACTTTCTTATTGACGATGAAACACAGAAATTGCATCCGAAATTAATACAAAAGTCACAATGGTGACTTCAGTACAAGAGGACTGACACTCTCACTTTCTATGATTTGAACCTCTCCTGTGTGTCCAGTTTTAGATTCCGATGCTTCACCTCAGGTTTACTGTATCCCTTGGACCTTCTTATTGACAATGAAACACAGAAATTGCATCCGAAATAATACAAATGGCACAATGCCGACTTAAGTACAAGAGAACTGACACTCTCACTTTCTATGATTCGAACCTCTCCTGTGAGTCCAGTTTTAGATTCCGATGCTTCACTTCTGGTTTACTGTATCCCTTGGACGTTCTTATTGACGATGAAACACAGAAATTGCATCGGAATTAAATTCAAAAGGCACAGTGCCGACCTAAGTAGAAGAGGACTAACACTCTCACTTTCTATGATTTGAACCTCTCCTGTGAGTCGAGTTTTACATTCCGATGCTTCACTTCAGGTTTACTGTATACCTTGGACCTTCTTATTGACGATGCAACACAGATATTGCATCGGAGATAAATTTAAAACGGACAATGCCGACTTAAGTAAAAGAGGACTGACACTTTCACTTTCTATGATTTGAATCTCTCCTGTGAGTCCAGTTTAAGGTTCCGATGCTTCACTTCAGGATTACTGTATCCCTTGGACCTTCTTATTGACAATGAAACACAGAAATAGCATCGGAATTAAATTCAAAAGGCACAATGCCGACTTAAGTACAAGAGGACTGACACTCTACCTTTTTATGATTTGAACCTCTCCTGTGATTCCAGTTTTATATTCCGATGCTTTATTTCAGGTTCACTGTATGCCTTGGACCTTCTTATTGTCGATGAAACACAGAAATTGCATCGGAGATAAATTTAAAACGGACAATGCCGACTTAAGTAAAAGAGGACTAACACTCTCACTTTCTATGATTTGAACCTCTCCTGTGAGTCGAGTTTTACATTCCGATGCTTCACTTCAGGTTTACTGTATAGCTTGGACCTTCTTATTGACGATGAAACACAGAAATTGCATCCGAATTTAATACAAAAGGCACAATGCCGACTTAAGTAAAAGAGGACTGTCACTCTCTCTTTCTATGATTTGAACCTCTCCTGTGAGTCCAGTTTTAGATTCCGATGCTTCACTTCAAGTTTACTGTATACCTTGCACCTTCTTATTGACGATGAAACAAAGATATTGCATCCGAATTTAATACAAAAGGCACAATGCCGACTTAAGTACAAGAGGACTGACACTCTCCCTTTCTATGATTTGAACCTCTCCTGTAAGTCCAGTTTCAGATTCCGATGCTCCACTTCAGGTTCACTGTATGCCTTGGACCTTCTTATTGTCGATGAAACACAGAAATTGCATCGGAATTTAATAAAAAAGGCACAATGCCGACTTAAGTAAAAGAGGACTGACACTCTAACTCTCTGTGATTTGAACCTCACCTGTGAGTCCAGTTTTAGATTCCGATGCTTCACTTCTGGTTTACTGTATACCTTGCAGATTCTTATTGACGATGAAACACAGAAATTGCATCGGAATTAAATTCAAAAGACACAATGCCGACTTAAGTACAAGAGGACTGACACTCTAACTATCTGAGATTTGAACCTCTCCTGTGAGTCCAGTTTTAGATTCCGACGCTTCACTTCAGGTTTACTGTATCCCTTGGACCTTCTTATTGACGATGAAACACAGAAATTGCATCCGAATTTAATACAAAAGGCACAATGAAGACTTAAGTAAAAGAGGACTGTCACTCTCTCTTTCTATGATTTGGACCTCTCCTGTGAGTCCAGTTTTAGATTCCGATGCTTCACTTCTGGTATACTGTATTCCTTGCACCTTCTTATTGACGATAAAAACACAGGAATTGCTTCCGAATTTAATACAAAAGGCACAATGCCGACTTAAGTAAAAGAGGACTGACACTCTCTCTTTCTATGATTTGAGCCTCACCTGTGAGTCCAGTTTTAGATTCCGATGCTTCACTTCATGTTTACTGTATACCTTGCACCTTCTTATTGACGATGAAACTCAGAAATTGCATCGAAATTTAATACAAAAGGCCCAATGCCGACTTAAGTACAAGAGGACTAACACTCTAACTATCTATGATTTTAACCTCTCCTGTGAGTCCGGTTTTAGATTCCGACGCTTCACATCAGGTTTACTGTATACCTTGCACCTTCTTATTGACGATGAAACACAGAAATTGCATCCGAATTTAATACAAAAGGCACAAAGCTTACTTAAATACAAGAGGACCGACACTCTCCCTTTCAATGATTTGAACCACTCCTGTGAGTCCAGTTTTAGATTCCGATGCTCCACTTCAGGTTTACTGTATCCCTTGGACATTCTTATTGACGATGAAGCACAGAAATTGCATCCGAATTTAATACAAAAGGCACAATGCCGACTTAAGTAAAAGAGGACTGACACTCGCTCTTTCTATGATTTGAGCCTCACCTGTGAGTCCTGTTTAGATTCCGATGCTTCACTTCAGGTTTACTGTATACCTTGCACCTTCTTATTGACGATGAAACTCAGAAATTGCATCGGAATTTAGTACAAAAGGCACAATGCCGACTTAAGTACAAGAGGATTAACACTCTCACTTTCTATGATTTGAACCTCTCCTGTGAGTCCAGTTTTAGATTCCGATGCTTCACTTGAAGTTTACTGTATACCTTGCACTTTCTTATTGACGATGAAACACAGAAATTGCATCCGAATTTAATACAAAAAGCACAATGCCGACTTAAGTACAAGAGGACTGACACTCTCCCTTTCTATGATTTGAACCACTCCTGTGAGTCCAGTTTCAGATTCCGATACTCCACTTCATTTTCACTGTATCCCTTGGACCTTCTTATTGTCGATGAAACACAGAAATTGCATCGGAATTTAATAAAAAAGGCACAATGCCGACTTAGGTAAAAGAGGACTGACACTCTAACTCTCTGTGATTTGAACCTCACCTGTGAGTCCAGTTTTAGATTCCGATGCTTCACTTCAAGTTTACTGTATACCTTGCAGATTCTTATTGACGATGAAACACAGAAATTGCATCGGAATTAAATTGAAAAGACACAATGCCGACTAAAGTACAAGACTACTGACACTCTAACTATCTATGATTTGAACCTCTCCTGTGAGTCCGGTTATAGATTCCGACGCTTCACTTCAGGTTTACTGTATCCCGTGGACCTTCTTATCGACGATGAAACACAGAAATTGCATCCGAATTTAATACAAAAGGCACAATACCGACTTAAGTACAAGAGGACTGACACTCTCACTTTCTATGATTTGAACCTCTCCTGTGAGTTCAGTTTTAGATTCCGATGCTTCACTTCAGGTTTACTGTCTACCTTGCACCTTCTTATTGACGATGAAACACAGAAATTGCATCCGAATTTAATACAAAAGGCACAATGCCGACTTAAATACAAGAGGACCGACACTCTCCCTTTCAATGATTTGAACCACTCCTGTGAGTCCAGTTTTAGATTCCGATGCTCCACTTCAGGTTTACTGTATCCCTTGGTCCTTCTTATTGACGATGAAACACAGAAATTGCATCCGAATTTAATACAAAAGGCACAATGCCGACTTAAGTAAAAGAGGACTGTCACTCTCTCTTTCTATGATTTGAACCTCTCCTGTGAGTCCAGTTTTAGATTCTGATGCTTCACTTCAAGTTTTCTGTATACCTTGCACCTTCTTATTGACGATGAAACACAGAAATTGCATCCGAATTTAATACAAAAGGCACAATGCCGACTTAAGTACAAGAGGACTGACACTCTAACTATCTATGATTTGAACCTCTCCTGTGAGTCCAGTTTTAGATTCCGACGCTTCACATCAGGTTTACTGTATCCCTAGGACCTTCTTATTGACGATGAAACACAGAAATTGCATCCGAATTTAATACAAAAGGCACAATGCCGACTTAAGTACAAGAGGACTGACACTCTCCCTTTCTATGATTTGAACCTCTCCTGTGAGTCCAGTTTCAGATTCCGATACTCCACTTCAGGTTCACTGTATCCCTTGGACCTTCTTATTGTCGATGAAACACAGAAATTGCATCGGAATTTAATAAAAAAGGCACAATGCCGACTTAAGTAAAAGAGGACTGACACTCTAACTCTCTGTGATTTGAACCTCACCTGTGAGTCCAGTTTTAGATTCCAATGCTTCACTTCAAGTTTACTGTATACCTTGCAGATTCTTATTGACGATGAAACACAGAAATTGCATCGGAATTAAATTGAAAAGACACAATGCCGGCTTAAGTACAAGAGGACTGACACTCTAACTATCTATGATTTGAACCTCTCCTGTGAGTCCGGTTATAGATTCCGACGCTTCACTTCAGGTTTACTGTATCCCTTGGACCTTCTTATTGACGATGAAACACAGAAATTGCATCCGAATTTAATACAAAAGGCACAATACCGACTTAAGTACAAGAGGACTGACACTCTCACTTTCTATGATTTGAACCTCTCCTGTGTGTTCAGTTTTAGATTCCGATGCTTCACTTCAGGTTTACTGTATACCTTGCACCTTCTTATTGACGATGAAACACAGAAATTGCATCCGAATTTAATACAAAAGGCACAATGCCGACATAAAGACAAGAGGACCGACACTCTCCCTTTCAATGATTTGAACCACTCCTGTGAGTCCAGTTTTAGATTCCGATGCTCCACTTCAGGTTTACTGTATCACTTGGTCCTTCTTATTGACGATGAAACACAGAAATTGCATCCGAATTTAATACGAAAGGCACAATGCCGACTTAAGTAAAAGAGTACTGTCACTCTCCCTTTCTATGATTTGAACCTCTCCTGTGAGTCCAGTTTTAGATTCTGATGCTTCACTTCAAGTTTACTGTATACCTTGCACCTTCTTATTGACGATGAAACACAGAAATTGCATCCGAATTTAATACAAAAGGCACAATGCCGACTTAAGTACAAGAGGACTGACACTCTAACTGTCTATGATTTGAACCTCACCTGTGAGTCCGGTTTTAGATTCCGACGCTTCACATCAGGTTGACTGTATCCCTAGGACCTTCTTATTGACGATGAAACACAGAAATTGCATCCGAAATTAATACAAAAGGCACAATACTGACTTAAGTACAAGAGGACTGACACTCTCACTTTCTATGATTTGAACCTCTCCTGTGAGTTCAGTTTTAGATTCCGATGCTTCACTTCAGGTATACTGTATACCTTGCACCTTCTTATTGACGATGAAACACAGAAATTGCGTCCGAATTTAATACAAAAGGCACAAAGCTTACTTAAATACAAGAGGACCGATACTCTCCCTTTCAATGATTTGAACCACTCCTGTGAGTCCAGTTTTAGATTCCGATGCTCCACTTCAGGTTTACTGTATCCCTTGGACCTTCTTATTGACGATGAAGCACAGAAATTGCATCCGAATTTAATACAAAAGGCACAATGCCGACTTAAGTAAAAGAGGACTGTCACTCTCTCTTTCTATGATTTGAACCTCTCCTGTGAGTCCAGTTTTAGATTCCGATGCTTCACTTTAAGTTTACTGTATACCTTGCACCTTCTTATTGACGATGAAACAAAGAAATTGCATCCGAATTTAATACAAAAGGCACAATGCCGACTTAAGTACAAGAGGACTGACACTCTCCCTTTCTATGATTTGAACCTCTCCTGTAAGTCCAGTTTCAGATTCCGATGCTCCACTTCAGGTTCACTGTATCCCTTGGACCTTCTTATTGTCGATGAAACACAGAAATTTTATCGGAATTTACTAAAAAAGGCACAATGCCGACTTAAGTAAAAGAGGACTGACACTCTAACTCTCTGTGATTTGAACCTCACCTGTGAGTCCAGTTTTAGATTCCGATGCTTCACTTCAGGTTTACTGTATACCTTGCAGATTCTTATTGACGATGAAACACAGAAATTGCATCGGAATTAAATTCAAAAGACACAATGCCGACTTAAGTACAAGAGGACTGACACTCTAACTATCTGAGATTTGAACCTCTCCTGTGAGTCCAGTTTTAGATTCCGACGCTTCACTTCAGGTTTACTGTATCCCTTGGACCTTCTTATTGACGATGAAACACAGAAATTGCATCCGAATTTAATACAAAAGGCACAATGCCGACTTAAATACAAGAGGACCGACACTCTCCCTTTCTATGATTTGAACCACTCCTGTGAGTCCAGTTTAGATTCCGATGCTCCACTTCAGGTTTACTGTATCCCTTGGACCTTCTTATTGATGAAACACAGAAATTGCATCCGAATTTAATACAAAAGGCACAATGCCGACTTAAGTAAAAGAGGACTGACACTCTCTCTTTCTATGATTTGAGCCTCACCTGTGAGTCCAGTTTTAGATTCCCATGCTTCACCTCAGGTTTACTGTATACCTTGCACCTTCTTATTGACGATGAAACTCAGAAATTGCATCGAAATTTAATACAAAAGGCACAATGCCGACTTAAGTACAAGAGGACTAACACTCTAACTATCTATGATTTAGACCTCTCCTGTGAGTCCGGTTTTAGATTCCGACGCTTCACATCAGGTTTACTGTATCCCTAGGACCTTCTTATTGACGATGAAACACAGAAATTGCATCCGAAATTAATACAATAGGCACAATACTGACTTAAGTACAAGAGGACTGACACTCTCACTTTCTATGATTTGAACCTCTCCTGTGAGTTCAGTTTTAGATTCCGATGCTTCACTTCAGGTTTACTGTATCCCTTGGACCTTCTTATTGACGATGAAGCACAGAAATTGCATCCGAGTTTAATACAAAAGGCACAATGCCGACTTAAGTAAAAGAGGACTGACACTCTCTCTTTCTATGATTTGAGCCTCACCTGTGAGTCCTGTTTAGATTCCGATGCTTCACTTCAGGTTTACTGTATACCTTGCACCTTCTTATTGACGATGAAACTCAGAAATTGCATCGGAATTTAATACAAAAGGCACAATGCCAACTTAAGTACAAGAGGACTAACACTCTCACTTTCTATGATTTGAACCTCTCCTGTGAGTCCAGTTTCAGATTCCGATACTCCACTTCAGGTTCACTGTATCCCTTGGACCTTCTTATTGTCGATGAAACACAGAAATTGCATCGGAGATAAATTTAAAACGGACAATGCCGACTTAAGTAAAAGAGGACTAACACTCTCACTTTCTATGATTTGAACCTCTCCTGTGAGTCCAGTTTTAGATTCCGATGCTTCACTTCAAGTTTACTGTATACCTTGCACCTTCTTATTGACGATGAAACAAAGATATTGCATCCGAATTTAATACAAAAGGCACAATGCCGACTTAAGTACAAGAGGACTGACACTCTCCCTTTCTATGATTTGAACCTCTCCTGTAAGTCCAGTTTCAGATTCCGATGCTCCACTTCAGGTTCACTGTATGCCTTGGACCTTCTTATTGTCGATGAAACACAGAAATTGCATCGGAATTTAATAAAAAAGGCACAATGCCGACTTAAGTAAAAGAGGACTGACACTCTAACTCTCTGTGATTTGAACCTCACCTGTGAGTCCAGTTTTAGATTCCGATGCTTCACTTCTGGTTTACTGTATACCTTGCAGATTCTTATTGACGATGAAACACAGAAATTGCATCGGAATTAAATTCAAAAGACACAATGCCGACTTAAGTACAAGAGGACTGACACTCTAACTATCTGAGATTTGAACCTCTCCTGTGAGTCCAGTTTTAGATTCCGACGCTTCACTTCAGGTTTACTGTATCCCTTGGACCTTCTTATTGACGATGAAACACAGAAATTGCATCCGAATTTAATACAAAAGGCACAATGCCGACTTAAGTAAAAGAGGACTGTCACTCTCTCTTTCTATGATTTGGACCTCTCCTGTGAGTCCAGTTTTAGATTCCGATGCTTCACTTCTGGTATACTGTATTCCTTGCACCTTCTTATTGACGATAAAAACACAGGAATTGCTTCCGAATTTAATACAAAAGGCACAATGCCGACTTAAGTAAAAGAGGACTGACACTCTCTCTTTCTATGATTTGAGCCTCACCTGTGAGTCCAGTTTTAGATTCCGATGCTTCACTTCATGTTTACTGTATACCTTGCACCTTCTTATTGACGATGAAACTCAGAAATTGCATCGAAATTTAATACAAAAGGCCCAATGCCGACTTAAGTACAAGAGGACTAACACTCTAACTATCTATGATTTTAACCTCTCCTGTGAGTCCGGTTTTAGATTCCGACGCTTCACATCAGGTTTACTGTATCCCTAGGACCTTCTTATTGACGATGAAACACAGAAATTGCATCCGAAATTAATACAAAAGGCACAATACTGACTTAAGTACAAAAGGACTGACACTCTCACTTTCTATGATTTGAACCTCTCCTGTGAGTTCGGTTTTAGATTCCGATGCTTCACTTCAGGTTTACTGTATACCTTGCACCTTCTTATTGACGATGAAACACAGAAATTGCATCCGAATTTAATACAAAAGGCACAAAGCTTACTTAAATACAAGAGGACCGACACTCTCCCTTTCAATGATTTGAACCACTCCTGTGAGTCCAGTTTTAGATTCCGATGCTCCACTTCAGGTTTACTGTATCCCTTGGACCTTCTTATTGACGATGAAGCACAGAAATTGCATCCGAATTTAATACAAAAGGCACAATGCCGACTTAAGTAAAAGAGGACTGACACTCGCTCTTTCTATGATTTGAGCCTCACCTGTGAGTCCTGTTTAGATTCCGATGCTTCACTTCAGGTTTACTGTATACCTTGCACCTTCTTATTGACGATGAAACTCAGAAATTGCATCGGAATTTAGTACAAAAGGCACAATGCCGACTTAAGTACAAGAGGATTAACACTCTCACTTTCTATGATTTGAACCTCTCCTGTGAGTCCAGTTTTAGATTCCGATGCTTCACTTGAAGTTTACTGTATACCTTGCACTTTCTTATTGACGATGAAACACAGAAATTGCATCCGAATTTAATACAAAAAGCACAATGCCGACTTAAGTACAAGAGGACTGACACTCTCCCTTTCTATGATTTGAACCACTCCTGTGAGTCCAGTTTCAGATTCCGATACTCCACTTCATTTTCACTGTATCCCTTGGACCTTCTTATTGTCGATGAAACACAGAAATTGCATCGGAATTTAATAAAAAAGGCACAATGCCGACTTAGGTAAAAGAGGACTGACACTCTAACTCTCTGTGATTTGAACCTCACCTGTGAGTCCAGTTTTAGATTCCGATGCTTCACTTCAAGTTTACTGTATACCTTGCAGATTCTTATTGACGATGAAACACAGAAATTGCATCGGAATTAAATTGAAAAGACACAATGCCGACTTAAGTACAAGAGGACTGACACTCTAACTATCTATGATTTGAACCTCTCCTGTGAGTCCGGTTATAGATTCCGACGCTTCACTTCAGGTTTACTGTATCCCGTGGACCTTCTTATCGACGATGAAACACAGAAATTGCATCCGAATTTAATACAAAAGGCACAATACCGACTTAAGTACAAGAGGACTGACACTCTCACTTTCTATGATTTGAACCTCTCCTGTGAGTTCAGTTTTAGATTCCGATGCTTCACTTCAGGTTTACTGTCTACCTTGCACCTTCTTATTGACGATGAAACACAGAAATTGCATCCGAATTTAATACAAAAGGCACAATGCCGACTTAAATACAAGAGGACCGACACTCTCCCTTTCAATGATTTGAACCACTCCTGTGAGTCCAGTTTTAGATTCCGATGCTCCACTTCAGGTTTACTGTATCCCTTGGTCCTTCTTATTGACGATGAAACACAGAAATTGCATCCGAATTTAATACAAAAGGCACAATGCCGACTTCAGTAAAAGAGGACTGTCACTCTCTCTTTCTATGATTTGAACCTCTCCTGTGAGTCCAGTTTTAGATTCTGATGCTTCACTTCAAGTTTTCTGTATACCTTGCACCTTCTTATTGACGATGAAACACAGAAATTGCATCCGAATTTAATACAAAAGGCACAATGCCGACTTAAGTACAAGAGGACTGACACTCTAACTATCTATGATTTGAACCTCTCCTGTGAGTCCAGTTTTAGATTCCGACGCTTCACATCAGGTTTACTGTATCCCTAGGACCTTCTTATTGACGATGAAACACAGAAATTGCATCCGAATTTAATACAAAAGGCACAATGCCGACTTAAGTACAAGAGGACTGACACTCTCCCTTTCTATGATTTGAACCTCTCCTGTGAGTCCAGTTTCAGATTCCGATACTCCACTTCAGGTTCACTGTATCCCTTGGACCTTCTTATTGTCGATGAAACACAGAAATTGCATCGGAATTTAATAAAAAAGGCACAATGCCGACTTAAGTAAAAGAGGACTGACACTCTAACTCTCTGTGATTTGAACCTCACCTGTGAGTCCAGTTTTAGATTCCAATGCTTCACTTCAAGTTTACTGTATACCTTGCAGATTCTTATTGACGATGAAACACAGAAATTGCATCGGAATTAAATTGAAAAGACACAATGCCGGCTTAAGTACAAGAGGACTGACACTCTAACTATCTATGATTTGAACCTCTCCTGTGAGTCCGGTTATAGATTCCGACGCTTCACTTCAGGTTTACTGTATCCCTTGGACCTTCTTATTGACGATGAAACACAGAAATTGCATCCGAATTTAATACAAAAGGCACAATACCGACTTAAGTACAAGAGGACTGACACTCTCACTTTCTATGATTTGAACCTCTCCTGTGTGTTCAGTTTTAGATTCCGATGCTTCACTTCAGGTTTACTGTATACCTTGCACCTTCTTATTGACGATGAAACACAGAAATTGCATCCGAATTTAATACAAAAGGCACAATGCCGACATAAAGACAAGAGGACCGACACTCTCCCTTTCAATGATTTGAACCACTCCTGTGAGTCCAGTTTTAGATTCCGATGCTCCACTTCAGGTTTACTGTATCACTTGGTCCTTCTTATTGACGATGAAACACAGAAATTGCATCCGAATTTAATACGAAAGGCACAATGCCGACTTAAGTAAAAGAGTACTGTCACTCTCCCTTTCTATGATTTGAACCTCTCCTGTGAGTCCAGTTTTAGATTCTGATGCTTCACTTCAAGTTTACTGTATACCTTGCACCTTCTTATTGACGATGAAACACAGAAATTGCATCCGAATTTAATACAAAAGGCACAATGCCGACTTAAGTACAAGAGGACTGACACTCTAACTATCTATGATTTGAACCTCACCTGTGAGTCCGGTTTTAGATTCCGACGCTTCACATCAGGTTGACTGTATCCCTAGGACCTTCTTATTGACGATGAAACACAGAAATTGCATCCGAAATTAATACAAAAGGCACAATACTGACTTAAGTACAAGAGGACTGACACTCTCACTTTCTATGATTTGAACCTCTCCTGTGAGTTCAGTTTTAGATTCCGATGCCTCACTTCAGGTATACTGTATACCTTGCACCTTCTTATTGACGATGAAACACAGAAATTGCATCCGAATTTAATACAAAAGGCACAAAGCTTACTTAAATACAAGAGGACCGATACTCTCCCTTTCAATGATTTGAACCACTCCTGTGAGTCCAGTTTTAGATTCCGATGCTCCACTTCAGGTTTACTGTATCCCTTGGACCTTCTTATTGACGATGAAGCACAGAAATTGCATCCGAATTTAATACAAAAGGCACAATGCCGACTTAAGTAAAAGAGGACTGTCACTCTCTCTTTCTATGATTTGAACCTCTCCTGTGAGTCCAGTTTTAGATTCCGATGCTTCACTTCAAGTTTACTGTATACCTTGCACCTTCTTATTGACGATGAAACAAAGAAATTGCATCCGAATTTAATACAAAAGGCAGAATGCCGACTTAAGTACAAGAGGACTGACACTCTCCCTTTCTATGATTTGAACCTCTCCTGTAAGTCCAGTTTCAGATTCCGATGCTCCACTTCAGGTTCACTGTATCCCTTGGACCTTCTTATTGTCGATGAAACACAGAAATTTTATCGGAATTTACTAAAAAAGGCACAATGCCGACTTAAGTAAAAGAGGACTGACACTCTAACTCTCTGTGATTTGAACCTCACCTGTGAGTCCAGTTTTAGATTCCGATGCTTCACTTCAGGATTACTGTATACCTTGCAGATTCTTATTGACGATGAAACACAGAAATTGCATCGGAATTAAATACAAAAGACACAATGCCGACTTAAGTACAAGAGGACTGACACTCTAACTATCTGAGATTTGAACCTCTCCTGTGAGTCCAGTTTTAGATTCCGACGCTTCACTTCAGGTTTACTGTATCCCTTGGACCTTCTTATTGACGATGAAACACAGAAATTGCATCCGAATTTAATACAAAAGGCACAATGCCGACTTAAATACAAGAGGACCGACACTCTCCCTTTCTATGATTTGAACCACTCCTGTGAGTCCAGTTTAGATTCCGATGCTCCACTTCAGGTTTACTGTATCCCTTGGACCTTCTTATTGATGAAACACAGAAATTGCATCCGAATTTAATACAAAAGGCACAATGCCGACTTAAGTAAAAGAGGACTGACACTCTCTCTTTCTATGATTTGAGCCTCACCTGTGAGTCCAGTTTTAGATTCCGATGCTTCACCTCAGGTTTACTGTATACCTTGCACCTTCTTATTGACGATGAAACTCAGAAATTGCATCGAAATTTAATACAAAAGGCACAATGCCGACTTAAGTACAAGAGGACTAACACTCTAACTATCTACGATTTGAACCTCTCCTGTGAGTCCGGTTTTAGATTCCGACGCTTCACATCAGGTTTACTGTATCCCTAGGACCTTCTTATTGACGATGAAACACAGAAATTGCATCCGAAATTAATACAATAGGCACAATACTGACTTAAGTACAAGAGGACTGACACTCTCACTTTCTATGATTTGAACCTCTCCTGTGAGTTCAGTTTTAGATTCCGATGCTTCACTTCAGGTTTACTGTATACCTTGCACCTTCTTATTGACGATGAAACACAGAAATTGCATCCGAATGTAATACAAAAGGCACAAAGCTTACTTAAATACAAGAGGACCGACACTCTCCCTTTCAATGATTTGAACCACTCCTGTGAGTCCAGTTTTAGATTCCGATGCTCCACTTCAGGTTTACTGTATCCCTTGGACCTTCTTATTGACGATGAAGCACAGAAATTGCATCCGAGTTTAATACAAAAGGCACAATGCCGACTTAAGTAAAAGAGGACTGACACTCTCTCTTTCTATGATTTGAGCCTCACCTGTGAGTCCTGTTTAGATTCCGATGCTTCACTTCAGGTTTACTGTATACCTTGCACCTTCTTATTGACGATGAAACTCAGAAATTGCATCGGAATTTAATACAAAAGGCACAATGCCAACTTAAGTACAAGAGGACTAACACTCTCACTTTCTATGATTTGAACCTCTCCTGTGAGTCCAGTTTCAGATTCCGATACTCCACTTCAGGTTCACTGTATCCCTTGGACCTTCTTATTGTCGATGAAACACAGAAATTGCATCGGAATTTAATAAAAAAGGTACAATGCCGACTTAGGTAAAAGAGGACTGACACTCTAACTGTCTGTGATTTGAACCTCACCTGTGAGTCCAGTTTTAGATTCCGATGCTTCACCTCAAGTTTACTGTATACCTTGCAGATTCTTATTGACGATGAAACACAGAAATTGCATCGGAATTAAATTGAAAAGACACAATGTCGACTTAAGTACAAGAGGACTGACTTTCTAACTATCTATGATTTGAACCTCTCCTGTGAGTCCGGTTATAGATTCCGACGCTTCACTTCAGGTTTACTGTATCCCGTGGACCTTCTTATTGACGATGAAACACAGAAATTGCATCCGAATTTAATACAAAAGGCACAATACCGACTTAAGTACATGAGGACTGACACTCTCACTTTCTATGATTTGAACCTCTCCTGTGAGTTCAGTTTTAGATTCCGATGCTTCACTTCAGGTTTACTGTATACCTTGCACCTTCTTATTGACGATGAAACACAGAAATTGCATCCGAATTTAATACAAAAGGCACAATGCCGACTTAAATACAAGAGGACCGACACTCTCCCTTTCAATGATTTGAACCACTCCTGTGAGTCCAGTTTTAGATTCCGATGCTCCACTTCAGGTTTACTGTATCCCTTGGTCCTTCTTATTGACGATGAAACACAGAAATTGCATCGGAATTTAATAAAAAAGGCACAATGCCGACTTAAGTAAAAGAGGACTGACACTCCAACTCTCTGTGATTTGAACCTCACCTGTGAGTCCAGTTTTAGATTCCGATGCTTCACTTCTGGTTTACTGTATACCTTGAAGATTCTTATTGACGATGAAACACAGAAATTGCATCGGAATTAAATTCAAAAGACACAATGCCGACTTAAGTACAAGAGGACTGACACTCTAACTATCTGAGATTTGAACCTCTCCTGTGAGTCCAGTTTTAGATTCCGACGCTTCACTTCAGGTTTACTGTATCCCTTGGACCTTCTTATTGACGATGAAACACAGAAATTGCATCCGAATTTAATACAAAAGGCACAATGCCGACTTAAATACAAGAGGACCGACACTCTCCCTTTCAATGATTTGAACCACTCCTGCGAGTCCAGTTTAGATTCCGATGCTCCACTTCAGGTTTACTGTATCCCTTGGACCTTCTTATTGACGATGAAACACAGAAATTGCATCCGAATTTAATACAAAAGGCACAATGCCGACTTAAGTAAAAGAGGACTGTCACTCTCTCTTTCTATGATTTGAACCTCTCCTGTGAGTCCAGTTTTAGATTCCGATGCTTCACTTCTGGTATACTGTATTCCTTGCACCTTCTTACTGACGATAAAAACACAGGAATTGCATCCGAATTTAATACAAAAGGCTCAATGCCGACTTAAGTAAAAGAGGACTGACACTCTCTCTTTCTATGATTTGAGCCACACCTGTGAGTCCAGTTTTAGATTCCGATGCTTCACTTCAAATTTACTGTATACCTTGCACCTTCTTATTGACGATGAAACTCAGAAATTGCATCGAAATTTAATACAAAAGGCACAATGCCGACTTAAGTACAAGGGGACTAACACTCTCACTTTCTATAATTTGAACCTCTCCTGTGAGTCCAGTTTTAGATTCCGATGCTTCACTTCAGGTTTACTGTATACCTTGCACCCTCATGTTGACGATGAAACACAAAAATTGCATCGGAATTAAATTCAAAAGGAACAATGCAGACTTAAGTACTAGAGGACTGACACACTCACTTTCTATGATTTGAACCTCTCCTGTGAGTCCAGTTTTAGATTCCGATGCTTCACTTCAGGTTTACTGTATACCTTGCACCTTCTTATTGACGATGAAACACAGAAATTGCGTCGGAATTGAATTCAAAAGGCACAATGACGTTTTAAGTACATGAGGACTGACACTCTAACTATCTATGGTTTGAAAATCTCCTGGGAGTCCAGTTTTAGATTCCGATGCTTCACTTCAGGTTTACTGTATCCCTTGGACCTTCTTATTGACGATGAAACACAGAGTTTGCATCCGAAATTAATAGAAAAATCACAATGCCGACTTAAGTACAAGAGGAGTGACACTCTAACTTACTATGATTTGAATCTCTCCTGTGAGTCCAGTTTTAGATTCCGATGCTTCACTTCAGGTTTACTGAATCCCTAGGACGTTCTTATTGCCGATGAAACACAGACATAGCATCGGAATTAAATTCAAAAGGCACAATACCGACCTAAGTAGAAGAGGACTAACACTCTCACTTTCTATGATTTGAACCTCTTCTGTGAGCCCAGTTTTAGATTCCGATGCTTCACTTCAGGTTTACTGTATACCTTGCACCTTCTTATTGACGAGTAAACACAGAAATTGCATCGGAAATAAATTCAAAAGGCACAATGCCGACCTAAGTACAACAGGACTGACACACTCACTTTCTATGATTTGAACCTCTTCTGTGAGTCCAGTTTTAGATTCCGATGATTCACTTCAGGTTTACTGTATACCTTGGACCTTCTAATTGACGATGAAACACAGAGTTTGCATCCGAATTTAATACAAAAGTACATTGCCGACTTAAGTACAAGAGAACTGACACTCTAACTTTCTATGATTTGAACCTCTCCTGTGAGTCCAGGTTTAGTTTCCGATGCTTCACTTCAGGTTTACTGTATCACTTGGACCTTCTTATTGACGATGAAACACAGATATTGCATCCGAATTTAATACAAAAATCACAATGGCGACTTAAGTACAAGAGGACTGACACTCTCACTTTCTATGATTTGAACCTCTCCTGTGAGTCCAGTTTTAGTTTCCGATGCTTCACTTCAGATTTACTGTATCCCTTGGACCTTCTTATTGACGATGAAACACAGAGTTTGCATCCGAAATTAATAGAAAAATCACAATGCCGACTTAAGTACAAGAGGAGTGACACTCTAACTTACTATGATTTGAATCTCTCCTGTGAGTCCAGTTTTAGATTCCGATGCTTCACTTCAGGTTTACTGAATCCCTTGGACCTTCTTATTGACGATGAAACACAGAAATTGCATCCGAATTTAATACAAAAGGCACAATACCGACTTAAGTACAAGAGGACTGACACTCTAACTATCTGAGATTTGAACCTCTCCTGTGAGTCCAGTTTTAGATTCCGACGCTTCACTTCAGGTTTACTGTATCCCTTGGACCTTCTTATTGACGATGAAACACAGAAATTGCATCCGAATTTAATACAAAAGGCACAATGCCGACTTAAATACAAGAGGACCGACACTCTCCCTTTCTATGATTTGAACCACTCCTGTGAGTCCAGTTTAGATTCCGATGCTCCACTTCAGGTTTACTGTGTCCCTTGGTCCTTCTTATTGACGATGAAACACAGAAATTGCATCCGAATTTAATACAAAAGGCACAATGCCGACTTAAGTAAAAGAGTACTGTCACTCTCCCTTTCTATGATTTGAACCTCTCCTGTGAGTCCAGTTTTAGATTCTGATGCTTCACTTCAAGTTTACTGTATACCTTGCACCTTCTTATTGACGATGAAACACAGAAATTGCATCAGAATTTAATACAAAAGGCACAATGCCGACTTAAGTACAAGAGGACTGACACTCTAACTATCTATGATTTGAACCTCTCCTGTGAGTCCGGTTTTAGATTCCGACGCTTCACATCAGGTTGACTGTATCCCTAGGACCTTCTTATTGACGATGAAACACAGAAATTGCATCCGAAATTAATACAAAAGGCACAATACTGACTTAAGTACAAGAGGACTGACACTCTCACTTTCTATGATTTGAACCTCTCCTGTGAGTTCAGTTTTAGATTCCGATGCTTCACTTCAGGTTTACTGTATACCTTGCACCTTCTTATTGACGATGAAACACAGAAATTGCATCCGAATTTAATACAAAAGGCACAAAGCTTACTTAAATACAAGAGGACCGACACTCTCCCTTTCAATGATTTGAACCACTCCTGTGAGTCCAGTTTTAGATTCCGATGCTCCACTTCAGGTTTACTGTATCCCTTGGACCTTCTTATTGACGATGAAGCACAGAAATTGCATCCGAATTTAATACAAAAGGCACAATGCCGACTTAAGTAAAAGAGGACTGTCACTCTCTCTTTCTATGATTTGAACCTCTCCTGTGAGTCCAGTTTTAGATTCCGATGCTTCACTTCAAGTTTACTGTATACCTTGCACCTTCTTATTGACGATGAAACAAAGAAATTGTATCCGAATTTAATACAAAAGGCACAATGCCGACTTAAGTACAAGAGGACTGACACTCTCCCTTTCTATGATTTGAACCTCTCCTGTAAGTCCAGTTTCAGATTCCGATGCTCCACTTCAGGTTCACTGTATCCCTTGGACCTTCTTATTGTCGATGAAACACAGAAATTTTATCGGAATTTACTAAAAAAGGCACAATGCCGACTTAAGTAAAAGAGGACTGACACTCTAACTCTCTGTGATTTGAACCTCACCTGTGAGTCCAGTTTTAGATTCCGATGCTTCACTTCTGGTTTACTGTATACCTTGCAGATTCTTATTGACGATGAAACACAGAAATTGCATCGGAATTAAATTCAAAAGACACAATGCCGACTTAAGTACAAGAGGACTGACACTCTAACTATCTGAGATTTGAACCTCTCCTGTGAGTCCAGTTTTAGATTCCGACGCTTCACTTCAGGTTTACTGTATCCCTTGGACCTTCTTATTGACGATGAAACACAGAAATTGCATCCGAATTTAATACAAAAGGCACAATGCCGACTTAAATACAAGAGGACCGACACTCTCCCTTTCTATGATTTGAACCACTCCTGTGAGTCCAGTTTAGATTCCGATGCTCCACTTCAGGTTTACTGTATCCCTTGGACCTTCTTATTGATGAAACACAGAAATTGCATCCGAATTTAATACAAAAGGCACAATGCCGACTTAAGTAAAAGAGGACTGTCACTCTCTCTTTCTATGATTTGAACCTCTCCTGTGAGTCCAGTTTTAGATTCCGATGCTTCACTTCTGGTATACTGTATTCCTTGCACCTTCTTATTGACGATAAAAACACAGGAATTGCATCCGAATTTAATACAAAAGGCACAATGCCGACTTAAGTAAAAGAGGACTGACACTCTCTCTTTCTATGATTTGAGCCTCACCTGTGAGTCCAGTTTTAGATTCCGATGCTTCACCTCAGGTTTACTGTATACCTTGCACCTTCTTATTGACGATGAAACTCAGAAATTGCATCGAAATTTAATACAAAAGGCACAATGCCGACTTAAGTACAAGAGGACTAACACTCTAACTATCTATGATTTGAACCTCTCCTGTGAGTCCGGTTTTAGATTCCGACGCTTCACATCAGGTTTACTGTATCCCTAGGACCTTCTTATTGACGATGAAACACAGAAATTGCATCCGAAATTAATACAAAAGGCACAATACTGACTTAAGTACAAGAGGACTGACACTCTCACTTTCTATGATTTGAACCTCTCCTGTGAGTTCAGTTTTAGATTCCGATGCTTCACTTCAGGTTTACTGTATACCTTGCACCTTCTTATTGACGATGAAACACAGAAATTGCATCCGAATGTAATACAAAAGGCACAAAGCTTACTTAAATACAAGAGGACCGACACTCTCCCTTTCAATGATTTGAACCTCTCCTGTGAGTCCAGTTTTAGATTCCGATGCTTCACTTCAGGTTTACTGTATACCTTGCACCCTCATGTTGACGATGAAACACAAAAATTGCATCGGAATTAAATTCAAAAGGAACAATGCAGACTTAAGTACAAGAGGACTGACACACTCACTTTCTATGATTTGAACCTCTCCTGTGAGTCCAGTTTTAGATTCCGATGCTTCACTTCAGGTTTACTGTATACCTTGCACCTTCTTATTGACGATGAAACACAGAAATTGCGTCGGAATTGAATTCAAAAGGCACAATGACGATTTAAGTACATGAGGACTGACACTCTAACTATCTATGGTTTGAAAATCTCCTGGGAGTCCAGTTTTAGATTCCGATGCTTCACTTCAGGTTTACTGTATCCCTTGGACCTTCTTATTGACGATGAAACACAGAGTTTGCATCCGAAATTAATAGAAAAATCACAATGCCGACTTAAGTACAAGAGGAGTGACACTCTAACTTACTATGATTTGAATCTCTCCTGTGAGTCCAGTTTTAGATTCCGATGCTTCACTTCAGGTTTACTGAATCCCTTGGACGTTCTTATTGCCGATGAAACACAGACATAGCATCGGAATTAAATTCAAAAGGCACAATACCGACCTAAGTAGAAGAGGACTAACACTCTCACTTTCTATGATTTGAACCTCTTCTGTGAGTCCAGTTTTAGATTCCGATGCTTCACTTCAGGTTTACTGTATACCTTGCACCTTCTTATTGACGAGTAAACACAGAAATTGCATCGGAAATAAATTCAAAAGGCACAATGCCGACCTAAGTACAACAGGACTGACACACTCACTTTCTATGATTTGAACCTCTTCTGTGAGTCCAGTTTTAGATTCCGATGATTCACTTCAGGTTTACTGTATACCTTGGACCTTCTAATTGACGATGAAACACAGAGTTTGCATCCGAATTTAATACAAAAGTACATTGCCGACTTAAGTACAAGAGAACTGACACTCTAACTTTCTATGATTTGAACCTCTCCTGTGAGTCCAGGTTTAGTTTCCGATGCTTCACTTCAGGTTTACTGTATCACTTGGACCTTCTTATTGACGATGAAACACAGATATTGCATCCGAATTTAATACAAAAATCACAATGGCGACTTAAGTACAAGAGGACTGACACTCTCACTTCCTATGATTTGAACCTCTCCTGTGAGTCCAGTTTTAGTTTCCGATGCTTCACTTCAGATTTACTGTATCCCTTGGACCTTCTTATTGACGATGAAACACAGAGTTTGCATCCGAAATTAATAGAAAAATCACAATGCCGACTTAAGTACAAGAGGAGTGACACTCTAACTTACTATGATTTGAATCTCTCCTGTGAGTCCAGTTTTAGATTCCGATGCTTCACTTCAGGTTTACTGAATCCCTTGGACCTTCTTATTGACGATGAAACACAGAAATTGCATCCGAATTTAATACAAAAGGCACAATACCGACTTAAGTACAAGAGGACTGACACTCTCACTTTCTATGATTTGAACCTCTCCTGTGTGTTCAGTTTTAGATTCCGATGCTTCACTTCAGGTTTACTGTATACCTTGCACCTTCTTATTGACGATGAAACACAGAAATTGCATCCGAATTTAATACAAAAGGCACAATGCCGACATAAAGACAAGAGGACCGACACTCTCCCTTTCAATGATTTGAACCACTCCTGTGAGTCCAGTTTTAGATTCCGATGCTCCACTTCAGGTTTACTGTATCCCTTGGTCCTTCTTATTGACGATGAAACACAGAAATTGCATCCGAATTTAATACAAAAGGCACAATGCCGACTTAAGTAAAAGAGTACTGTCACTCTCCCTTTCTATGATTTGAACCTCTCCTGTGAGTCCAGTTTTAGATTCTGATGCTTCACTTCAAGTTTACTGTATACCTTGCACCTTCTTATTGACGATGAAACACAGAAATTGCATCCGAATTTAATACAAAAGGCACAATGCCGACTTAAGTACAAGAGGACTGACACTCTAACTATCTATGATTTGAACCTCTCCTGTGAGTCCGGTTTTAGATTCCGACGCTTCACATCAGGTTGACTGTATCCCTAGGACCTTCTTATTGACGATGAAACACAGAAATTGCATCCAAAATTAATACAAAAGGCACAATACTGACTTAAGTACAAGAGGACTGACACTCTCACTTTCTATGATTTGAACCTCTCCTGTGAGTTCAGTTTTAGATTCCGATGCTTCACTTCAGGTTTACTGTATACCTTGCACCTTCGTATTGACGATGAAACACAGAAATTGCATCCGAATTTAATACAAAAGGCACAAAGCTTACTTAAATACAAGAGGACCGACACTCTCCCTTTCAATGATTTGAACCACTCCTGTGAGTCCAGTTTTAGATTCCGATGCTCCACTTCAGGTTTACTGTATCCCTTGGACCTTCTTATTGACGATGAAGCACAGAAATTGCATCCGAATTTAATACAAAAGGCACAATGCCGACTTAAGTAAAAGAGGACTGTCACTCTCTCTTTCTATGATTTGAACCTCTCCTGTGAGTCCAGTTTTAGATTCCGATGCTTCACTTCAAGTTTACTGTATACCTTGCACCTTCTTATTGACGATGAAACAAAGAAATTGCATCCGAATTTAATACAAAAGGCACAATGCCGACTTAAGTACAAGAGGACTGACACTCTCCCTTTCTATGATTTGAACCTCTCCTGTAAGTCCAGTTTCAGATTCCGATGCTCCACTTCAGGTTCACTGTATCCCTTGGACCTTCTTATTGTCGATGAAACACAGAAATTTTATCGGAATTTACTAAAAAAGGCACAATGCCGACTTAAGTAAAAGAGGACTGACACTCTAACTCTCTGTGATTTGAACCTCACCTGTGAGTCCAGTTTTAGATTCCGATGCTTCACTTCAGGTTTACTGTATCCTTGGACCTTCTTATTGACGATGAAACACAGAAATTGCATCCGAATTTAATACAAAAGGCACAATGCCGACTTAAATACAAGAGGACCGACACTCTCCCTTTCTATGATTTGAACCACTCCTGTGAGTCCAGTTTAGATTCCGATGCTCCACTTCAGGTTTACTGTATCCCTTGGACCTTCTTATTGATGAAACACAGAAATTGCATCCGAATTTTATACAAAAGGCACAATGCCGACTTAAGTAAAAGAGGACTGTCACTCTCTCTTTCTATGATTTGAACCTCTCCTGTGAGTCCAGTTTTAGATTCCGATGCTTCACTTCTGGTATACTGTACTCCTTGCACCTTCTTATTGACGATAAAAACACAGGAATTGCATCCGAATTTAATACAAAAGGCACAATGCCGACTTAAGTAAAAGAGGACTGACACTCTCTCTTTCTATGATTTGAGCCTCACCTGTGAGTCCAGTTTTAGATTCCGATGCTTCACCTCAGGTTTACTGTATACCTTGCACCTTCTTATTGACGATGAAACTCAGAAATTGCATCGAAATTTAATACAAAAGGCACAATGCCGACTTAAGTACAAGAGGACTAACACTCTAACTATCTATGATTTGAACCTCTCCTGTGAGTCCGGTTTTAGATTCCGACGCTTCACATCAGGTTTACTGTATCCTTGGACCTTCTTATTGACGATGAAACACAGAAATTGCATCCGAATGTAATACAAAAGGCACAAAGCTTACTTAAATACAAGAGGACCGACACTCTCCCTTTCAATGATTTGAACCACTCCTGTGAGTCCAGTTTTAGATTCCGATGCTCCACTTCAGGTTTACTGTATCCCTTGGACCTTCTTATTGACGATGAAGCACAGAAATTGCATCCGAGTTTAATACAAAAGGCACAATGCCGACTTAAGTAAAAGAGGACTGACACTCTCTCTTTCTATGATTTGAGCCTCACCTGTGAGTCCTGTTTAGATTCCGATGCTTCACTTCAGGTTTACTGTATACCTTGCACCTTCTTATTGACGATGAAACTCAGAAATTGCATCGGAATTTAATACAAAAGGCACAATGCCGACTTAAGTACAAGAGGACTAACACTCTCACTTTCTATGATTTGAACCTCTCCTGTGAGTCCAGTTTCAGATTCCGATACTCCACTTCAGGTTCACTGTATCCCTTGGACCTTCTTATTGTCGATGAAACACAGAAATTGCATCGGAATTTAATAAAAAAGGCACAATGCCGACTTAGGTAAAAGAGGACTGACACTCTAACTGTCTGTGATTTGAACCTCACCTGTGAGTCCAGTTTTAGATTCCGATGCTTCACTTCAAGTTTACTGTATACCTTGCAGATTCTTATTGACGATGAAACACAGAAATTGCATCGGAATTAAATTGAAAAGACACAATGTCGACTTAAGTACAAGGGGACTGACACTCTAACTATCTATGATTTGAACCTCTCCTGTGAGTCGGGTTATAGATTCCGACGCTTCACTTCAGGTTTACTGTATCCCGTGGACCTTCTTATTGACGATGAAACACAGAAATTGCATCCGAATTTAATACAAAAGGCAGAATACCGACTTAAGTACAAGAGGACTGACACTCTCACTTTCTATGATTTGAACCTCTCCTGTGAGTTCAGTTTTAGATTCCGATGCTTCACTTCAGGTTTACTGTATACCTTGCACCTTCTTATTGACGATGAAACACAGAAATTGCATCCGAATTTAATACAAAAGGCACAATGCCGACTTAAATACAAGAGGACCGACACTCTCCCTTTCAATGATTTGAACCACTCCTGTGAGTCCAGTTTTAGATTCCGATGCTCCACTTCAGGTTTACTGTATCCCTTGGTCCTTCTTATTGACGATGAAACACAGAAATTGCATCGGAATTTAATAAAAAAGGCACAATGCCGACTTAAGTAAAAGAGGACTGACACTCCAACTCTCTGTGATTTGAACCTCACCTGTGAGTCCAGTTTTAGATTCCGATGCTTCACTTCTGGTTTACTGTATACCTTGAAGATTCTTATTGACGATGAAACACAGAAATTGCATCGGAATTAAATTCAAAAGACACAATGCCGACTTAAGTACAAGAGGACTGACACTCTAACTATCTGAGACTTGAACCTCTCCTGTGAGTCCAGTTTTAGATTCCGACGCTTCACTTCAGGTTTACTGTATCCCTTGGACCTTCTTATTGACGATGAAACACAGAAATTGCATCCGAATTTAATACAAAAGGCACAATGCCGACTTAAATACAAGAGGACCGACACTCTCCCTTTCAATGATTTGAACCACTCCTGTGAGTCCAGTTTAGATTCCGATGCTCCACTTCAGGTTTACTGTATCCCTTGGACCTTCTTATTGACGATGAAACACAGAAATTGCATCCGAATTTAATACAAAAGGCACAATGCCGACTTAAGTAAAAGAGGACTGTCACTCTCTCTTTCTATGATTTGAACCTCTCCTGTGAGTCCAGTTTTAGATTCCGATGCTTCACTTCTGGTATACTGTATTCCTTGCACCTTCTTACTGACGATAAAAACACAGGAATTGCATCCGAATTTAATACAAAAGGCTCAATGCCGACTTAAGTAAAAGAGGACTGACACTCTCTCTTTCTATGATTTGAGCCTCACCTGTGAGTCCAGTTTTAGATTCCGATGCTTCACTTCAAATTTACTGTATACCTTGCACCTTCTTATTGACGATGAAACTCAGAAATTGCATCGAAATTTAATACAAAAGGCACAATGCCGACTTAAGTACAAGAGGACTAACACTCTCACTTTCTATGATTTGAACCTCTCCTGTGAGTCCAGTTTTAGATTCCGATGCTTCACTTCAGGTTTACTGTATACCTTGCACCCTCATGTTGACGATGAAACACAAAAATTGCATCGGAATTAAATTCAAAAGGAACAATGCAGACTTAAGTACAAGAGGACTGACACACTCACTTTCTATGATTTGAACCTCTCCTGTGAGTCCAGTTTTAGATTCCGATGCTTCACTTCAGGTTTACTGTATACCTTGCACCTTCTTATTGACGATGAAACACAGAAATTGCGTCGGAATTGAATTCAAAAGGCATAATGTCGATTTAAGTACATGAGGACTGACACTCTAACTATCTATGGTTTGAAAATCTCCTGGGAGTCCAGTTTTAGATTCCGATGCTTCACTCAGGTTTACTGTATCCCTTGGACCTTCTTATTGACGATGAAACACAGAGTTTGCATCCGAAATTAATAGAAAAATCACAATGCCGACTTAAGTACAAGAGGAGTGACACTCTAACTTACTATGATTTGAATCTCTCCTGTGAGTCCAGTTTTAGATTCCGATGCTTCACTTCAGGTTTACTGAATCCCTTGGACGTTCTTATTGCCGATGAAACACAGACATAGCATCGGAATTAAATTCAAAAGGCACAATACCGACCTAAGTAGAAGAGGACTAACACTCTCACTTTCTTTGATTTGAACCTCTTCTGTGAGTCCAGTTTTAGATTCCGATGCTTCACTTCAGGTTTACTGTATACCTTGCACCTTCTTATTGACGAGTAAACACAGAAATTGCATCGGAAATAAATTCAAAAGGCACAATGCCGACCTAAGTACAACAGGACTGACACACTCACTTTCTATGATTTGAACCTCTTCTGTGAGTCCAGTTTTAGATTCCGATGATTCACTTCAGGTTTACTGTATACCTTGGACCTTCTAATTGACGATGAAACACAGAGTTTGCATCCGAATTTAATACAAAAGTACATTGCCGACTTAAGTACAAGAGAACTGACACTCTAACTTTCTATGATTTGAACCTCTCCTGTGAGTCCAGGTTTAGTTTCCGATGCTTCACTTCAGGTTTACTGTATCACTTGGACCTTCTTATTGACGATGAAACACAGATATTGCATCCGAATTTAATACAAAAATCACAATGGCGACTTAAGTACAAGAGGACTGACACTCTCACTTTCTATGATTTGAACCTCTCCTGTGAGTCCAGTTTTAGTTTCCGATGCTTCACTTCAGATTTACTGTATTCCTTGGACCTTCTTTTTGACGATGAACCACAGAAATTGCAATGAAATTAAATGGAAAAAGCACAATGCCGACTTAAGTACAAGAGGACTGATACTCTATCTTTCTATGATTTGAACCTCTCCTGTGAGGTCAGATTTAGATTCCAATGCTTCACTTCAGGTTTACTGTATCCCTTGGACCTTCTTATAGACGATAAAACACAGAAATTGCATCCGAATTTAATACAAATGGCACAATGCCGACTTAAGTACAAGAGGACTGACATTCTAACTTTCTATGATTCGAACCTCTCCTAAGAGTCCAGTTTTAGTTTCCGATGCTTCACTTCTTGTTTACTGTATCCCTTGCACTTTCTTGTTGACGATGAACCACCGAAATTGCATCGAAATTAAATTCAAATGGCACAATGCCGACTTAAGTACAAGAGGACTGATACTCTAACTTTCTATGATTTGAACCTCTCCTGTAAGTCCAGGTTTAGTTTCCGATGCTTCACTTCAGGTTTACTGTATCCCTTGGACCATCTTATTGACGATGAAACACAGAAATTGCATCCGAATTTATTACAAAAATCACAATGGCGACTTAAGTACAAGAGGACTGACACTCTCACTTTCTATGATTTGAACCTCTCCTGTGAGTCCAGTTTTAGATTCCGATGCTTCACTTCAGGTTTACTGTATCCCTTGGACCTTCTAATTGACGATGAAACACAGAGTTTGCATCCGAATTTAATACAAAAGGTACAATGCCGACTTAAGTACAAGAGGACTGACACTCTAACTTTCTATGATTTGAACCTCCCCTGTGAGTCCAGGTTTACATTCCGATGCTTCACTTCAGGTTTACTGTATCCCTTGGACCTTCTTATTGACGATGAAACACAGATATTGCATCCGAATTTAATACAAATATCACAATAGCGACTTAAGTACAAGAGGACTGACACTCTCACTTTCTATGATTTGAACCTCTCCTGTGAGTCCAGTTTTAGATTCCGATGCTTCACTTCAGGTTTACTGTATCCCTAGGACCTTCTTATTGACGATGAAACACAGAGTTTGCATCCGAATTTAACACAAAAATCCCAATGCCGACTTAAGTACAAGAGGACTGACACTCTAACTTTCTATGATTTGAACCTCTCCTGTGAGTCCTGTTTTAGATTCCGATGCTCCACTTCAGGTATACTGTATCCCTTGGACCTTCTTATTAACGATGAAACACAGAAATTGCATTCGAATTTAATACAAATGGCACAATGTCGACTTAAGTACAAGAGGACTGACACTCTCACTTTCTATGATTTGGACCTTTCCAGTGAGTCCAGTTTTTGATTCCGATGCTTCACTTCAGGTTTCCTGTATACCTTGCACCTTCTTATTGACGATGAAACACAGAAATTGTATCCGAATTTAATACAAAAGGCACAATGCCGACTTAAGTACAAGAGGACTGACATTCTAACTTTCTATGATGTGAACCTCTCCTGAGAGTCCAGTTTCATATTATGATGCTTCACTTCAGGTTTACTGTATCCCTATGACCTTCTTATTGACGATGAAACACAGAAATTGCATTCGAATTTAATACAAAAGTCACAATGCCGACTTAAGTAAAAGAGGACTGACACTCTAACATTCTATGATTTGAACCTCCATTGCGAGTCCAGTTTTAGATTCCGATGCTTCACTTAAGGTTTACTGTATCCCTTGGACCTTCTTATTGACGATGAAACACAGAGTTTGCATCCGAATTTAATACAAAAATCACAATGCCGACTTAAGTACAAGAGGAGTGACACTCTAACTTAATATGATTTGAATCTCTCCTGTACGTCCAGTTTTAGATTCCGATGCTACACTTCAGGTTTACTGTATCCCTTGGACGTTCTTATTGGCGATGATACACAGACATTGCATCGGAATTAAATTCAAAAGGGACAATACCGACCTAAGTAGAAGTGGACTAACACTCTCAGTTTCTATGATTTGAACCTCTTCTGTGAGTCCAGTTTCAGATTCCGATGCTTCACTTCAGGTTTACTGTATACCTTGCACCTTCTTATTGACGATGAAACACAGAAATTGCATCGGAAATAAATTCAAAAGGCACAATGCCGACCTAAGTACAAGAGGACTGACACTCTCACTTTCTATGATTTGAACCTCTCCTGTGAGTCCAGTTTTAGATTCCGATGCTTCACTTCAGGTTTACTGTATCCCTTGGACCTTCTAATTGACGATGAAACACAGAGTTTGAATCAGAATTTAATACAAAAGTACAATGCCGACCTAAGTACAAGAGGACTGACACTCTCACTTTCTATGATTTGAATCCCTCCTGTGAGTCCAGTTTTAGATTCCGATGTTTCACTTCGGGTCTACTGTATACCTTTCAACTTCTGATTGACGATGAAACACAGAAATTGCATCGGAATTTAATACAAAAGGCACAATGCCGACTTAAGTAAAAGAGGACCGACCCACTATCTTTCTATGATTTGAATCTCTCCTGAGAGTCCAGTTTTAGATTCCGATGCTTCACTTCTGCTTTACTGTATCCCTTGGACTTTCTTATTGTCGATGAAACACAGAAATTGCATCCGAGTTTAATACAAATGGCACAATACCGACTTAAAAACAAGAGGAGTGACACTCTTACATTCCATGATTTGAACCTCTCCTGTGAGTCCAGTTTTAGATTCCGATGCTTCACTTCAGGTTTATTGTATATCTTGGACCTTCTTACTGACGATGAAACACAGAAATTGCATCCGAATTTAATACAAATGGCACAATGCCGACTTAAGTACAAGAGAACTGACACACTCACTTTCTATGATTTGAATCCCTCCTGTGAGTCCAGTTTTAGATTCCGATGCTTCACTTAGGGTTTACTGTATACCTTGCACTTTCTGATTGACGATGAAACAGAGAAATTGCATCGGAATTTAATACAAAAGGCACAATGCCGACTTAAGTAAAAGAGGACCGACCCTCTAACTTTCTATGATTTGAATCTCTCCTGTGAGTCCAGTTTTATATTATGATGCTTCACTTCAGGTTTACTGTATCCCTTCGACCTTCTTATTGAGGATGAAACACAGAAATTGCATCCGAATTTAATACAAAAGTCACAATGCCGACTTAAGTAAAAGAGGACTGACACTCTAACATTCTATGATTTGAACCTCCATTGCGAGTCCAGTTTTAGATTCCGATGCTTCACTTAAGGTTTATTGTATCCCTTGGACCTTCTTATTGACGATGAAACACAGAGTTTGCATCCGAATTTAATACAAAAATCACAATGCCGACTCAAGTACAAGAGGAGTGACACTCTAACTTAATATGATTTGAATCTCTCCTGTACGTCCAGTTTTAGATTCCGATGCTTCACTTCAGGTTTACTGTATCCCTTGGACGTTCTTATTGGCGATGATACACAGACATTGCATCGGAATTAAATTCAAAAGGCACAATACCGACCTAAGTAGAAGAGGACTAACACTCTCAGTTTCTATGATTTGAACCTCTTCTGTGAGTCCAGTTTTAGATTCCGATGCTTAACTTCTTGTTTACTGTATACCTTGCACCTTCTTATTGACGATGAAACACAGAAATTGCATCGGAAATAAATTCAAAAGGCACAATGCCGACCTAAGTACAAGAGGACTGACACTCTCACTTTCTATGATTTGAACCTCTCTCCTGTGAGTCCAGTTTTAGATTCCGATGCTTCACTTCAGGTTTACTGTATCCCTTGGACCTTCTAATTGACGATGAAACACAGAGTTTGCATCAGAATTTAATACAAAAGTACAATGCCGACTTAAGTACAAGAGGACTGACACTCTAACTTTCTATGATTTGAACCTCTCCTGTGAGTCCAGGTTTAGTTTCCGATGCTTCACTTCAGGTTTACTGTATCCCTTGGATCTTCTTACTGACGATGAAACACAGATATTGCATCCATATTTAATACAAAAATCACAATGGCGGCTTAAGTACAAGAGGACTGACACTCTCACTTTCTATGATTTGAACCTCTCCTGTGAGTCCAGTCTTAGTTTCCGATGCTTCACTTCAGGTTTACTGTATCCCTTGGACCTTCTTATTGACGATGAACCACAGAAATTGTATCGAAATAAAATTGAAAAAGCACAATGCCGACTTAAGTACAAGAGGACTGATACTCTAACTTTCTATGATTAGAACCTCTCCTGTGAGGTCAGATTTAGATTCCGATGCTTCACTTCAGGTTTACTGTATCCCTTGGACCTTCTTATAGACGATAAAACACAGAAATTGCATCCGAATTTAATACAAATGGCACAATGCCGACTTAAGTACAAGAGGACTGACATTCTAACTTTGTATGACTTGAACCTCTCCTGAGAGTCCAGTTTTAGATTCCGATGCTTCACTTCAGGATTACTGTATCCCTTGGACTTTCTTGTTGACGATGAACCACCGAAATTGCATCGGAAATAAATTCAAAAGGCACAATGGCGACTTAAGTACAAGAGGACTGACACTCTAACTTTCTATGATTTGAACCTCTCCTGTGAGGTCAGATTTAGATTCCGATGCTTCACTTCAGGTTTACTGTATCCCTTGGACCTTCTTATAGACGATAAAACACAGAAATTGCATCTCAATTTAATACAAATGGCACAATGCCGACTTAAGTACAAGAGGACTGACACTCTCACTTTCTATGATTTGAACCTCTCCTGTGAGTCCAGTTTTAGATTCCGATGCTTCACTTCAGGTTTACTGTATATCTTGGACCTTCTTACTGACGATGAAACACAGAAATTGCATCCGAATTTAATATAAAAGGCACAATACCGACTTAAGTACAAGAGGACTGACACTCTCACTTTCTATGATTTGAATCCCTCCTGTGAGTCCAGTTTTAGATTCCGATGTTTCACTTCGGGTCTTCTGTATACCTTTCAACTTCTGATTGACGATGAAACACAGAAATTGCATCGGAATTTAATACAAAAGGCACAATGACGACTTAAGTAAAAGAGGACCGACCCTCTACCTTTCTATAATTTGAATCTCTCCTGAGAGTCCAGATTTAGATTCCGATGCTTCATTTATGCTTTACTGTATCACTTGGACTTTCTTATTGTCGATGAAACACAGAAATTGCATCCGAGTTTAATACAAATGGCACAATGCCGACTTAAGTAAAAGAGGACTGACACTCTAACATTCTATGATTTGAACCTCTATTGCGAGTTCAGTTTTAGATTCCGATGCTTCACTTAAGGTTTACTGTATCCCTTGGACCTTCTTATTGACGATGAAACACCGAATTGCATCCGAATTTAATACAAAAGGCACAATACCTACTTTAGTACAAGAGGAGTGACACTCTAACTTACTATGATTTGAATCTCTCCTGTGAGTCCAGTTTTAGATTCCGATGCTTCACTTCAGGTTTACTGTATCCCTTGGACGTTCTTATTGGCGATGAAACACAGACATTGCATCGGAATTAAATTCAAAAGGCACAATGCCGACCTAACTAGAAGAGGACTAACACTCTCACTTTCTATGATTTGGACCTCCTCTGTGAGTCCAGTTTTAGATTCCGATGCTTCACTTCAGGTTTACTGGATACCTTGCACCTTCTTATTGACGATGAAACACAGAAATTGCATCGGAAATAAATTCAAAAGGCACAATGCCGACTTAAGTAAAAGTGGACCGACCCTCTAACTTTCTATGATTAGAACCTCTCCTGTGAGTCCAGTTTTAGATTCCGATGCTTCACTTCAGGTTTACTGTATCCCTTGGACCTTCTAATTGACGATGAAACACAGAGTTTGCATCAGAATTTAATACAAATGGCACAATGGCGACTTAAGTACAAGAGGACTGACACTCTAACTTTCTATGATTTGAACCTCTCCTGTGAGGTCAGATTTAGATTCCGATGCTTCACTTCAGGTTTACTGTATCCCTTGGACCTTCTTATAGACGATAAAACACAGAAATTGCATCCTAAATTAATACAAATGGCACAATGTCGACTTAAGTACAAGAGGACTGACACTCTCACTTTCTATGATTTGAACCTCTCCTGTGAGTCCAGTTTTAGATTCCGATGCTTCACTTCAGGTTTACTGTATATCTTGGACCTTCTTACTGACGATGAAACACAGAAATTGCATCCGAATTTAATACAAAAGGTACAATACCGACTTAAGTTCAAGAGGACTGACACTCTCACTTTCTATGATTTGAATCCCTCCTGTGAGTCCAGTTTTAGATTCCGATGTTTCACTTTGGGTCTACTGTATACCTTTCAACTTCTGATTGACGATGAAACACAGAAATTGCATCGGAATTTAATACAAAAGGCACAATGCCGACTTAAGTAAAAGAGGACCGACCCTCTATCTTTCTATGATTTGAACCTCTCCTGAGAGTCCAGTTTTAGATTCCGATGCTTCCCTTCTGGTTTACTGTATCCCTTGGACTATCTTAACGTCGATGAAACACAGAAATTGCATCCGAGTGTAATACAAATGGCACCATACCGACTTAAGTACAAGAGGAGTGACACTCTATTTTTCTATGATTTGAACCTCTCCTGTGTGTCCAGTTTTAGATTCCGATGCTTCACTTCAGGTTTACTGTATATCTTGGACCTTCTTACTCACGATGAAACACAGAAATTGCATCCGAATTTAATACAAAAGGCACAATACCGACTTAAGTGCATGAGGACTGACACTCTCACTTTCTATGATTTGAATCCCTCCTGTGAGTCCAGTTTTAGATTCCGATGTTTCACTTCGGGTCTACAGTATACCTTTCAACTTCTAATTGACGATGAAACACTGAAATGGAATCGGAATTTAATACAAAAGGCACAATGCCGACTTAAGTAAAAGAGGACCGACCTTCTAACTTTCTATGATTTGAACCTCTCCCGTGAGGCCAGTTTTAGATTCTGATGCTTCACTTCAGGTTTACTGTATCCCTTCGACCTTCGTATTGACGATGAAACACATAAATTGCATCCGAATTTAATACAAAAGGCACAATGCCGACTTAAGTAAAAGAGGACTGACACTCTAACATTCTATGATTTGAACCTCTATTGCGAGTTCAGTTTTAGATTCCGATGCTTCACTTAAGGTTTACTGTATTCCTTGGACCTTATATTGACGATGAAACACCGAAATTGCATCCAAATGTAATACAAAAGGCACAATACCGGCTTAAGTACAGGAGGAGTGACACTCTAACTTACTATGATTCGAATCTCTCCTGTGAGTCCAGTTTTAGATTCCGATGCTTCACTTCAGGTTTACTGTATCCCTTGGACGTTCTTAGTGGCGATGAAACACAGACATTGCATCGGAATTAAATTCAAAAGGCACAATACCGACCTAAGTAGAAGAGGACTAACACTTTCAGTTTCTATGATTTGAACCTCTTCTGTGAGTCCAGTTTTAGATTCCGATGCTTCACTTCTTGTTTACTGTATACCTTGCACCTTCTTATTGACGATGAAACACAGAAATTGCATCGGAAATAAATTCAAAAGGCACAATGCCGACCTAAGTACAAGAGGACTGACACTCTCACTTTCTATGATTTGAACCTCTCCTGTGAGTCCAGTTTTAGATTCCGATGCTTCACTTCAGGTTTACTGTATCCCTTGGACCTTCTAATTGACGATGAAACACAGAGTTTGCATCAGAATTTAATACAAAAGTACAATGCCGACTTAAGTACAAGAGGACTGACACTCTAACTTTCTATGATTTGAACCTCTCCTGTGTGTCCAGGTTTAGTTTCCGATGCTTCACTTTAGGTTTACTGTATCCCTTGGATCTTCTTACTGACGATGAAACACAGATATTGCATCCATATTTAATACAAAAATCACAATGGCGGCTTAAGTACAAGAGGACTGACACTCTCACTTTCTATGATTTGAACCTCTCCTGTGAGTCCAGTCTTAGTTTCCGATGCTTCACTTCAGGTTTACTGTATCCCTTGGACCTTCTTATTGACGATGAACCACAGAAATTGTATCGAAATTAAATTGAAAAAGCACAATGCCGACTTAAGTACAAGAGGACTGATACTCTAACTTTCTATGATTAGAACCTCTCCTGTGAGGTCAGATTTAGATTCCGATGCTTCACTTCAGGTTTACTGTATCCCTTGGATCTTCTTATAGACGATAAAACACAGAAATTGCATCCGAATTTAATACACATGGCACAATGCCGACTTAAGTACAAGAGGACTGACATTCTAACTTTCTATGACTTGAACCTCTCCTGAGAGTCCAGTTTTAGATTCCGATGCTTCACTTCAGGATTACTGTATCCCTTGGACTTTCTTGTTGACGATGAACCACCGAAATTGCATCGGAAATAAATTCAAAAGGCACAATGGCGACTTAAGTACAAGAGGACTGACACTCTAACTTTCTATGATTTGAACCTCTCCTGTGAGGTCAGATTTAGATTCCGATGCTTCACTTCAGGTTTACTGTATCCCTTGGACCTTCTTATAGACGATAAAACACAGAAATTGCATCCCAATTTAATACAAATGGCACAATGCCGACTTAAGTACAAGAGGACTGACACTCTCACTTTCTATGATATGAACCTCTCCTGTGAGTCCAGTTTTAGATTCCGATGCTTCACTTCAGGTTTACTGTATATCTTGGACCTTCTTACTGACGATGAAACACAGAAATTGCATCCGAATTTAATATAAAAGGCACAATACCGACTTAAGTACAAGAGGACTGACACTCTCACTTTCTATGATTTGAATCCCTCCTGTGAGTCCAGTTTTAGATTCCGATGTTTCACTTCGGGTCTTCTGTATACCTTTCAACTTCTGATTGACGATGAAACACAGAAATTGCATCGGAATTTAATACAAAAGGCACAATGACGACTTAAGTAAAAGAGGACCGACCCTCTATCTTTCTATAATTTGAATCTCTCCTGAGGGTCCAGATTTAGATTCCGATGCTTCATTTCTGCTTTACTGTATCCCTTGGACTTTCTTATTGTCGATGAAACACAGAAATTGCATCCGAGTTTAATACAAATGGCACAATACCAACTTAAGTACAAGAGGAGTGACACTCTTACTTTCCATGATTTGAACCTCTCCTGTGAGTCCAGTTTTAGATTCCGATGCTTCACTTCAGGTTTACTGTATATCTTGGACCTTCTTACTGACGATGAAACACAGAAATTGCATCCGAATTTAATACAAAAGGCACAATACCGACTTAAGTACAAGAGGACTGACACTCTCACTTTCTATGATTTGAATCCCTCCTGTGAGTCCAGTTTTAGATTCCGATGTTTCACTTCGGGTCTACAGTATACCTTTCAACTTCGGATTGACGATGAAACACAGAAATGGAATCGCAATTTAATACAAAAGGCACAATGCCGGCTTAAGTAAAAGAGGACCGACCCTCTAACTTTCTATGATTTAAACCTCTCCTGTGAGTCCAGTTTTAGATTCTGATGCTTCACTTCAGGTTTACTGTATCCCTTCGACCTTCTTATTGACGATGAAACACATAAATTGCATCCGAATTTAATACAAAAGGCACAATGCCGACTTAAGTAAAAGAGGACTGACACTCTAACATTCTATGATTTGAACCTCTATTGCGAGTTCAGTTTTAGATTCCGATGCTTCACTTAAGGTTTACTGTATCCCTTGGACCTTCTTATTGACGATGAAACACCGAATTGCATCCGAATTTAATACAAAAGGCACAATACCTACTTTAGTACAAGAGGAGTGACACTCTAACTTACTATGATTTGAATCTCTCCTGTGAGTCCAGTTTTAGATTCCGATGCTTCACTTCAGATTTACTGTATCCCTTGGACGTTCTTATTGGCGATGAAACACAGACATTGCATCGGAATTAAATTCAAAAGGCACAATGCCGACCTAACTAGAAGAGGACTAACACTCTCACTTTCTATGATTTGGACCTCCTCTGTGAGTCCAGTTTTAGATTCCGATGCTTCACTTCAGGTTTACTGGATACCTTGCACCTTCTTATTGACGATGAAACACAGAAATTGCATCGGAAATAAATTCAAAAGGCACAATGCCGACTTAAGTAAAAGTGGACCGACCCTCTAACTTTCTATGATTTGAACCTCTCCTGTGAGTCCAGTTTTAGATTCCGATGCTTCACTTCAGGTTTACTGTATCCCTTGGACCTTCTAATTGACGATGAAACACAGAGTTTGCATCAGAATTTAATACAAATGGCACAATGGCGACTTAAGTACAAGAGGACTGACACTCTAACTTTCTATGATTTGAACCTCTCCTGTGAGGTCAGATTTAGATTCCGATGCTTCACTTCAGGTTTACTGTATCCCTTGGACCTTCTTATAGACGATAAAACACAGAAATTGCATCGTAAATTAATACAAATGGCACAATGTCGACTTAAGTACAAGAGGACTGACACTCTCACTTTCTATGATTTGAACCTCTCCTGTGAGTCCAGTTTTAGATTCCGATGCTTCACTTCAGGTTTACTGTATATCTCGGACCTTCTTACTGACGATGAAACACAGAAATTGCATCCGAATTTAATACAAAAGGCACAATACCGACTTAAGTACAAGAGGACTGACACTCTCACTTTCTATGATTTGAATCCCTCCTGTGAGTCCAGTTTTAGATTCCGATGTTTCACTTCGGGTCTACAGTATACCTTTCAACTTCGGATTGACGATGAAACACAGAAATGGAATCGGAATTTAATACAAAAGGCACAATGCCGGCTTAAGTAAAAGAGGACCGACCCTCTAACTTTCTATGATTTAAACCTCTCCTGTGAGTCCAGTTTTAGATTCTGATGCTTCACTTCAGGTTTACTGTATCCCTTCGACCTTCTTATTGACGATGAAACACATAAATTGCATCCGAATTTAATACAAAAGGCACAATGCCGGCTTAAGTAAAAGAGGACTGACACTCTAACATTCTATGATTTGAACCTCTATTGCGAGTTCAGTTTTAGATTCCGATGCTTCACTTAAGGTTTACTGTATCCCTTGGACCTTCTTATTGACGATGAAACACCGAATTGCATCCGAATTTAATACAAAAGGCACAATACCTACTTTACTACAAGAGGAGTGACACTCTAACTTACTATGATTTGAATCTCTCCTGTGAGTCCAGTTTTAGATTCCGATGCTTCACTTCAGGTTTACTGTATCCCTTGGACCTTCTTATTGACGATGAACCACAGAAATTGTATCGAAATTAAATTGAAAAAGCACAATGCCGACTTAAGTACAAGAGGACTGATACTCTAACTTTCTATGATTAGAACCTCTCCTGTGAGGTCAGATTTAGATTCCGATGCTTCACTTCAGGTTTACTGTATCCCTTGGACTTTCTTATAGACGATAAAACACAGAAATTGCATCCGAATTTAATACAAATGGCACAATGCCGACTTAAGTACAAGAGGACTGACATTCAAACTTTCTATGACTTGAACCTCTCCTGAGAGTCCAGTTTTAGATTCCGATGCTTCACTTCAGGATTACTGTATCCCTTGGACTTTCTTGTTGACGATGAACCACCGAAATTGCATCGGAAATAAATTCAAAAGGCACAATGGCGACTTAAGTACAAGAGGACTGACACTCTAACTTTCTATGATTTGAACCTCTCCTGTGAGGTCAGATTTAGATTCCGATGCTTCACTTCAGGTTTACTGTATCCCTTGGACCTTCTTATAGACGATAAAACACAGAAATTGCATCCCAATTTAATACAAATGGCACAATGCCGACTTAAGTACAAGAGGACTGACACTCTCACTTTCTATGATTTGAACCTCTCCTGTGAGTCCAGTTTTAGATTCCGATGCTTCACTTCAGGTTTACTGTATATCTTGGACCTTCTTACTGACGATGAAACACAGAAATTGCATCCGAATTTAATATAAAAGGCACAATACCGACTTAAGTACAAGAGGACTGACACTCTCACTTTCTATGATTTGAATCCCTCCTGTGAGTCCAGTTTTAGATTCCGATGTTTCACTTCGGGTCTTCTGTATACCTTTCAACTTCTGATTGACGATGAAACACAGAAATTGCATCGGAATTTAATACAAAAGGCACAATGACGACTTAAGTAAAAGAGGACCGACCCTCTATCTTTCTATAATGTGAATCTCTCCTGAGAGTCCAGATTTAGATTCCGATGCTTCATTTCTGCTTTACTGTATCCCTTGGACTTTCTTATTGTCGATGAAACACAGAAATTGCATCCGAGTTTAATACAAATGGCACAATACCAACTTAAGTACAAGAGGAGTGACACTCTTACTTTCCATGATTTGAACCTCTCCTGTGAGTCCAGTTTTAGATTCCGATGCTTCACTTCAGGTTTACTGTATATCTTGGACCTTCTTACTGACGATGAAACACAGAAATTGCATCCGAATTTAATACAAAAGGCACAATACCGACTTAAGTACAAGAGGACTGACACTCTCACTTTCTATGATTTGAATCCCTCCTGTGAGTCCAGTTTTAGATTCCGATGTTTCACTTCGGGTCTACAGTATACCTTTCAACTTCGGATTGACGATGAAACACAGAAATGGAATCGGAATTTAATACAAAAGGCACAATGCCGGCTTAAGTAAAAGAGGACCGACCCTCTAACTTTCTATGATTTAAACCTCTCCTGTGAGTCCAGTTTTAGATTCTGATGCTTCACTTCAGGTTTACTGTATCCCTTCGACCTTCTTATTGACGATGAAACACATAAATTGCATCCGAATTTAATACAAAAGGCACAATGCCGACTTAAGTAAAAGAGGACTGACACTCTAACATTCTATGATTTGAACCTCTATTGCGAGTTCAGTTTTAGATTCCGATGCTTCACTTAAGGTTTACTGTATCCCTTGGACCTTCTTATTGACGATGAAACACCGAATTGCATCCGAATTTAATACAAAAGGCACAATACCTACTTTAGTACAAGAGGAGTGACACTCTAACTTACTATGATTTGAATCTCTCCTGTGAGTCCAGTTTTAGATTCCGATGCTTCACTTCAGGTTTACTGTATCCCTTGGACGTTCTTATTGGCGATGAAACACAGACATTGCATCGGAATTAAATTCAAAAGGCACAATGCCGACCTAACTAGAAGAGGACTAACACTCTCACTTTCTATGATTTGGACCTCCTCTGTGAGTCCAGTTTTAGATTCCGATGCTTCACTTCAGGTTTACTGGATACCTTGCACCTTCTTATTGACGATGAAACACAGAAATTGCATCGGAAATAAATTCAAAAGGCACAATGCCGACTTAAGTAAAAGTGGACCGACCCTCTAACTTTCAATGATTAGAACCTCTCCTGTGAGTCCAGTTTTAGATTCCGATGCTTCACTTCAGGTTTACTGTATCCCTTGGACCTTCTAATTGACGATGAAACACAGAGTTTGCATCAGAATTTAATACAAATGGCACAATGGCGACTTAAGTACAAGAGGACTGACACTCTAACTTTCTATGATTTGAACCTCTCCTGTGAGGTCAGAATTAGATTCCGATGCTTCACTTCAGGTTTACTGTATCCCTTGGACCTTCTTATAGACGATAAAACACAGAAATTGCATCCTAAATTAATACAAATGGCACAATGTCGACTTAAGTACAAGAGGACTGACACTCTCACTTTCTATGATTTGAACCTCTCCTGTGAGTCCAGTTTTAGATTCCGATGCTTCACTTCAGGTTTACTGTATATCTTGGACCTTCTTACTGACGATGAAACACAGAAATTGCATCCGAATTTAATACAAAAGGCACAATACCGACTTAAGTTCAAGAGGACTGACACTCTCACTTTCTATGATTTGAATCCCTCCTGTGAGTCCAGTTTTAGATTCCGATGTTTCACTTTGGGTCTACTGTATACCTTTCAACTTCTGATTGACGATGAAACACAGAAATTGCATCGGAATTTAATACAAAAGGCACAATGCCGACTTAAGTAAAAGAGGACCGACCCTCTATCTTTCTATGATTTGAACCTCTCCTGAGAGTCCAGTTTTAGATTCCGATGCTTCACTTCTTGTTTACTGTATCCCTTGGACTATCTTATTGTCGATGAAACACAGAAATTGCATCCGAGTTTAATACAAATGGCACCATACCGACTTAAGTACAAGAGGAGTGACACTCTATTTTTCTATGATTTGAACCTCTCCTGTGTGTCCAGTTTTAGATTCCGATGCTTCACTTCAGGTTTACTGTATATCTTGGACCTTCTTACTCACGAGGAAACACAGAAATTGCATCCGAATTTAATACAAAAGGCACAATACCGACTTAAGTGCATGAGGACTGACACTCTCACTTTCTATGATTTGAATCCCTCCTGTGAGTCCAGTTTTAGATTCCGATGTTTCACTTCGGGTCTACAGTATACCTTTCAACTTCTAATTGACGATGAAACACTGAAATGGCATCGGAATTTAATACAAAAGGCACAATGCCGACTTAAGTAAAAGAGGACCGACCTTCTAACTTTCTATGATTTGAACCTCTCCCGTGAGTCCAGTTTTAGATTCTGATGCTTCACTTCAGGTTTACTGTATCCCTTCGACCTTCTTATTGACGATGAAACACATAAATTGCATCCGAATTTAATACAAAAGGCACAATGCCGACTTAAGTAAAAGAGGACTGACACTCTAACATTCTATGATTTGAACCTCTATTGCGAGTTCAGTTATAGATTCCGATGCTTCACTTAAGGTTTACTGTATTCCTTGGACCTTCTTATTGACGATGAAACACCGAAATTGCATCCGAATGTAATACAAAAGGCACAATACCGGCTTAAGTACAGGAGGAGTGACACTCTAACTTACAATGATTCGAATCTCTCCTGTGAGTCCAGTTTTAGATTCCGATGCTTCACTTCAGGTTTACTGTATCCCTTGGACGTTCTTAGTGGCGATGAAACACAGACATTGCATCGGAATTAAATTCAAAAGGCACAATGCCGACCTAAGTAGAAGATGACTAACACTCTCACCTTCTATGATTTGGACCTCTTCTGTGAGTCCAGTTTTAGATTCCGATGCTTCACTTCAGGTTTACTGTATTCCTTGCACCTTCTTATTGACGATGAAACACAGAAATTGCATCGGAAGTAAATTCAAAAGGCACAATGCCGACCTAAGTACAACAGGACTGACACTCTCACTCTCTATGATTTGAATCTCTAATGTGAGTCCAGTCTTAGATTTCGATGCTTCACTTCAGGTTTACTGTATCCCTTGGACCTTCTAATTGACGATGAAACACAGAGTTTGCATCCGAATTTAATACAAAAGTACAATGCCGACTTAAGTACAAGAGGACTGACACTCTAACTTTCTATGATTTGAACCTCTCTTGTGAGTCCAGGTTTAGTTTCCGATGCTTCACTTCAGGTTTCCTGTATCCCTTGGACCTTCTTATTGACGATGAAACCAGATATTGCATCCAAATTTAATACAAAAATCACAATGGCGACTTAAGTACAAGAGGACCGTCACTCTCACTTTCTATGATTTGAACCTCTTCTGTGAGTCCAGTTTTAGATTCCGATGCTTCACTTCAGGTTTACTGTATCCCTTGGACCTTCTAATTGACGATGAAACACAAAGTTTGCATCAGAATTTAATACAAAAGTACAATGCCGACTTAAGTACAAGAGGACTGACACTCTAACTTTCTATGATTTGAACCTCTCCTGTGAGTCCAGGTTTAGATTCCGATGCTTCACTTCAGGTTTACTGTATCCCTTGGACCTTCTTACTGACGATGAAACACAGATATTGCATCCAAATTTAATACAAAAATCACAATGGCGACTTAAGTACAAGAGGACCGTCACTCTCACTTTCTATGATTTCACCTCTCCTGTGAGTCCAGTTTTAGTTTCCGATGCTTCACTTCAGGTTTACTGTATCCCTTGGACCTTCTTATTGACGATGAACCACAGAAATTGTATCGAAATTAAATTCAAAAAGCACAATGCCGACTTAAGTACAAGAGGACTGATACTCTAACTTTCTATTATTTGAACCTCTCCTGTGAGGTCAGATTTAGATTCCGATGCTTCACTTCAGGTTTACTGTATCCCTTGGACCTTCTTATAGACGATAAAACACAGAAATTGCATCCGAATTTAATACAAATGGCACAATGGCGACTTAAGTACAAGAGGACTGACACTCTAACTTTCTATGATTTGAACCTCTCCTGTGAGGTCAGATTTAGATTCCGATGCTTCACTTCAGGTTTACTGTATCCCTTGGACCTTCTTATAGACGATAAAACGCAGAAATTGCATCCTAAATTAATACAAATGGCACAATGTCGACTTAAGTACAAGAGGACTTACACTCTCACTTTCTATGATTTGAACCTCTCCTGTGAGTCCAGTTTCAGATTCCGATGCTTCACTTCAGGTTTACTGTATATCTTGGACCTTCTTACTGACGATGAAACACAGAAATTGCATCCGAATTTAATACAAAAGGCACAATACCGACTTAAGTTGAAGAGGACTGACACTCTCACTTTGTATGATTTGAATCCCTCCTGTGAGTCCAGTTTCAGATTCCGATGTTTCACTTCGGGTCTACTGTATACCTTTCAACTTCTGATTGACGATGAAACACAGAAATTGCATCGGAATTTAATACAAAAGGCACAATGCCGACTTAAGTAAAAGAGGACCGACCCTCTATCTTTCTATGATTTGAACCTCTCCTGAGAGTACAGTTTTAGATTCCGATGCTTCACTTCTGGTTTACTGTATCCCTTGGACTTTCGTATTGTCGATGAAACACAGAAATTGCATCCGAGTTTAATACAAATGGCACCATACCGACTTAAGTACAAGAGGAGTGACACTCTAACTTTCTATGATTTGAACCTCTCCTGTGAGTCCAGTTTTAGATTCCGATGCTTCACTTCAGGTTTACTGTATATCTTGGACCTTCTTACTGACGATGAAACACAGAAATTGCATCCGAATTTATTACAAAAGGCACAATACCGACTTAAGTGCAAGAGGACTGACACTCTCAATTTCTATGATTTGAATCCCTCCTGTGAGTCCAGTTTTAGATTCCGATGTTTCACTTCAGGTCTACAGTATACCTTCCAACTTCTAATTGACGATGAAACACTGAAATGGCATCGGAATTTAATACAAAAGGCACAATGCCGACTTAAGTAAAAGAGGACCGACCTTCTAACTTTCTATGATTTGAACCTCTCCTGTGAGTCCAGTTTTAGATTCTGATGCTTCACTTCAGGTTTACTGTATCCCTTCGACCTTCTTATTGACGATGAAACACATAAATTGCATCCGAATTTAATACAAAAGGCACAATGCCGACTTAAGTAAAAGAGGACTGACACTCTCACTATCTATGACTTGAACCTCTAATGTGAGTCCAGTTTTAGATTCCGATGCTTCACTTCAGGTTTACTGTATCCCTTGGACCTTCTAATTGACGATGAAACACAGAGTTTGCATCCGAATTTAATACAAAAGTACAATGCCGACTTAAGTACAAGAGGACTGACACTCTAACTTTCTATGATTTGAACCTCTCTTGTGAGTCCAGGTTTAGTTTCCGATGCTTCACTTCAGGTTTCCTGTATCCCTTGGACCTTCTTATTGACGATGAAACACAGATATTGCATCCGAATTTAATACAAAAATCACAATGGCGACTTAAGTACAAGAGTACTGACACTCTCACTTTCTATGATTTGAACCACTCTTGTGAGTCCAGTTTTAGTTTCCGATGCTTCACTTCAGGTTTACTGCATCCCTTGGACCTTCTTATTGACGATGAACCACAGAAATTGCATCGAAATTAAATTGAAAAAGCACAATGCCAACTTAATTACAAGAGGAGTGACATTTTAACTTTCTATGATTTGAACCTCTCCTGTGAGTCCTGTTTTAGATTCCGATGCTTCACCTCAGGTTTACTTTATATCTTGGACCTTCTTACTGACGATGAAACACAGAAATTGCATCCCAATTTAATACAAATGGCACAATGCCGATTAAAGTACTAGAGGACTAACACTCTCACTTTCTATGATTTGAATCCCTCCTGTGAGTCAAGTTTTAGATTCCGATGCTTCACTTCGTGTTTACTGTATACCTTGCAACCTCTGATTGACGATGAACCACAGATATTGCATCGGAATTTAATACAAAAGGCACAATGCCGACTTAAGTACAAGAGTACCGACCCTCTAACTTTCTATGATTTGAACCTCTCCTGTGAGTCCAGGTTTAGATTCCGATGCTTCACTTCACGTTTACTGTATCCCTTGGACCTTCTTATTGACGACGAAACACCGAAATTGCATCCGAATTTAATACAAAAGGCACAATACCGACTTAAGTACCAGAGGAGTGACACTCTAACTTTCTATGATTTGAATCCCTCCTGTGAGTCCTGTTTTAGATTCCGACTCTTCACTTCAGGTTTACTGTATCCCTTGGACGTTCTTATTGGCGATGAAACACAGACATTGCATCGGAAATAAATTCAAAAGGCACAATGCCGACCTAAGGTGAAGAGGACTAACACTCTCACTTTCTATGATTTGAACCTCTTCTGTGAGTCCAGTTTTAGATTCCGATGCATCACTTCAGGTTTACTGTATACCTTGCACCTTCTTATTGATGATGAAACAAAGAAATTGCATCGGAAATAAATTCAGAAGGCACAACGCCGACATAAGTACAAGAGGGCTGACACTCTCACTTTCTATGATTCGAACCTCTCCTGTGAGATCAGTTTTAGATTCCGATGCTTCACTTCAGGTTTACCGTATCCCTTGGACCTTCTTATTGACGATAAAACACGGAAATCGCATCGGATTTAAATTCAAAATGTACAATGCCGACCTAAGTAGAAGAGGACTGACACTCTCACTTTCTGTGATTTGTACCTCTCCTGTGAGTCCAGTTTTAGATTCCGATGCTTCACTTCAGGTTTTCTGTATACCTTGCACCTTCTTATTGACGATGAAACACAGAAATTGTATCCGAATTTAATACAAAGGGCACAAAGCCGACTTAAGTACAAAGTGACTGACATTCTAACTTTCTATGATTTGAACCTCTCCTGAGAGTGTAGTTTTAGATTCCGATGCTTCACTTCTGGTTTACTGTATCCCTTGGACTTTCTTATTGTCGATGAAACACAGAAATTGCATCCGAGTTTAATGCAAATGGCACAATACCGACATAAGTACAAGAGGAGTGTAACTCTAACTTTCTATTATTTGAACCTCTCCTGTGAGTCCAGTTTTAGATTCCGATGCTTCACTTCAGGTTTACTGTATCCCTTGGACCTTCTAATTGACTATGAAACACAGAGTTTGCATCCGAATTTAATACAAAAGTACAATGCCGACTTAAGTACAAGAGGAGTGACACTCTAACTTTCTATGATTTGAACCTCTCTTGTGAGTCCAGGTTTAGTTTCCGATGCTTCACTTCAGGTTTCCTATATCCCTTGGACCTTCTTATTGACGATGAAACACAGATATTGCATCGAAATTAAATTGAAAAAGCACAATGCCAACTTATGTACAAGAGGACTGATACTCTAACTTTCTATGATTTGAACCTCTCCTGTGAGGTCAGATTTAGATTCCGATGCTACACTTCAGGTATACTGTAACCCTTGGACCTTCTTATAGACGATAAAACACAAAAATTGCATCCGAATTTAATACAAATGGCACAATGCCGACTTAAGTACAAGAGGACTGACATTCTAACTTTCTATGATTTGAACCTCTCCTGAGAGTCCAGTTTTAGATTCCGATGCTTCACTTCAGGTTTACTGTATCCCTTGGACTTTCTTGTTGACGATGAACCACCGAAATTGCATCGGAATTAAATTCAAAAGGCACAATGCCGACTTAAGTACAAGAGGACTGACACTCTAACTTTCTATGATTTGAACCTCTCCTGTGAGGTCAGATTTAGATTCCGATGTTTCACTTCAGGTTTACTGTATCCCTTGGACCTTCTTACAGACGATAAAACACAGAAATTGCATCCTAATTTAATACAAATGGCACAATGCCGACTTAAGTACAAGAGGACTGACACTCTCACTTTCTATGATTTGTACCTCTCCTGTGAGTCCAGTTTTAGATTCCGATGCTTCACTTCAGTTTTCCTGTATACCTTGCACCTTCTTATTGACGATGAAACACAGAAAATGCATCCGAATTTAATACAAACGGCACAATGCAGACTTAAGTACAAGAGGGCTGACACTCTCACTTTCTATGATTCGAACCTCTCCTGTGAGATCAGTTTTAGATTCCGATGCTTCACTTCAGGTTTACCGTATCCCTTGGACCTTCTTATTGACGATAAAACACGGAAATCGCATCGGAATTAAATTCAAAATGTACAATGCCGACCTAAGTAGAAGAGGACTGACACTCTCACTTTCTGTGATTTGTACCTCTCCTGTGAGTCCAGTTTTAGATTCCGATGCTTCACTTCAGGTTTTCTGTATACCTTGCACCTTCTTATTGACGATGAAACACAGAAATTGTATCCGAATTTAATACAAAAGGCACAAAGCCGATTAAGTACAAGGTGACTGACATTCTAACTTTCTATGATTTGAACCTCTCCTGAGAGTCCGGTTATAGTTTCCGATGCTTCACGTCAGGTTTACTGTATCCCTTGGACTTTCTTGTTGACGATGAACCACCGAAATTGCATCGGAATTAAATTCAAAAGGCACAATGCCGACTTAAGTAGAAGAGGACTGACACTCAAACTTTCTATGATTTGAACCTCTCCTGTGAGGTCAGACTTAGATTCCGATGCTTCACTTCAGGTTTACTGTATCCCTTGGACCTTCTTATAGACGATAAAACACAGAAATTGCATCCTAATTTAATACAAATGGCACAATGCCGACTTAAGTACAAGAGGACTGACACTCTCACTTTCTATGATTTGAACCTCTCCTGTGAGTCCAGTTTTAGATTCCGATGCTTCACTTCAGGTTGACTGTACCCCTTGGACCTTCTTATTGACGATGAAACACAGAAAATGCATCCGAATTTAATACAAACGGCACAATGCAGACTTCAGTACAAGAGGGCTGACACTCTCACTTTCTATGATTCGAACCTCTCCTGTGAGATCAGTTTTAGATTCCGATGCTTCACTTCAGGTTTACCGTATCCCTTGGACCTTCTTATTGATGATAAAACACAGAAATCACATCGGAATTAAATTCAAAATGTACAATGCCGACCTAAGTAGAAGAGGACTGACACTCTCACTTTCTATGATTTGTACCTCTCCTGTGAGTCCAGTTTTAGGTTCCGATGCTTCACTTCAGGTTTCCTGTATACCTTGCACCTTCTTATTGACGATGAAACACAGAAATTGTATCTGAATTTAATACAAAAGGCACAATGCCGACTTAAGTACAAGAGGACTGACATTCTAACTTTCTATGATTTGAACCTCTCCTGAGAGTCCAGTTTTAGATTCCGATGCTTCACTTCAGGTTTACTTTATATCTTGGACCTTCTTACTGACGATGAAACACAGAAATTGCATCCGAGATTAATACAAATGGCACAATACCGACTTAAGTACAAGAGGAGTGACATTTTAACTTTCTATGATTTGAACCTCTCCTGTGAGTCCAGTTTTAGATTCCGATGCTTCACTTCAGGTTTACTTTATATCGTGGACCTTCTTACTGACGATGAAACACAGAAATTGCATCCCAATTTAATACAAATGGCACAATGCCGACTAAAGTACAAGAGGACTAACACTCTTACTTTCTATGATTTGAATCCCTCCTGTGAGTCCAGTTTTAGATTCCGATGCTTCACTTCGTGTTTACTGTATACCTTGCAACCTCTGATTGACGATGAACCACAGATATTGCATCGGAATTTAGTACAAAAGGCACAATGCCGACTTAAGTAAAAGAGTACCGACCCTCTAACTTTCTATGATTTGAACCTCTCCTGTGAGTCCAGTTTTAGATTCCGATGCGTTACTTCAGGTTTACTGTATACCTTGCACCCTCCTATTGACGATGAAACACCGAAATTGCATCCGAATTTAATACAAAAGGCACAATACCGACTTAAGTACAAAAGGAGTGACACTCTAACTTTCTATGATTTGAATCTCTCCTGTGAGTCCAGTTTTAGATTCCGATGCTTCACTTCAGGTTTACTGTATCCCTTGGACGTTCTTATTGGCGATGAAACACAGACATTGTATCGGAAATAAATTCAAAAGGCACAATGCCGACCTATGTAGAAGAGGACTAACACTCTCACTTTCTATGATTTGAACCTCTTCTGTGAGTCCAGTTTTAGATTCCGATGTTTCACTTCAGGTTTACTGTATACCTTGCACCTTCTTATTGACGATGAACCACAGAAATTGCATCGAAATTAAATTGAAAAAGCACAATGCCAACTTAAGTACAAGAGGACTGATACTCTAACCTTCTATGATTTGAACCTCTCCTGTGAGGTCAGGTTTAGATTCCGATGCTTCACTTCATGTATACTGTATCCCTTGGACCATCTTATAGACGATAAAACACAAAAATTGCATCCGAATTTAATACAAATGGCACAATCCCAACTTAAGTACAAGAGGACTGACATTCTAACTTTCTATGATTTGAACCTCTCCTGAGAGTCCAGTTTTAGATTCCGATGCTTCACTTCAGGTTTACTGTATCCCTTGGACTTTCTTGTTGACGATGAACCACCGAAATTGCATCGGAATTAAATTCAAAAGGCACAATGCCGACTTAAGTACAAGAGGACTGACACTCTAACTTTCTATGATTTGAACCTCTCCTGTGAGGTCAGATATAGATTCCGATGTTTTACTTCAGGTTTACTGTATCCCTTCGACCTTCTTATAGACGATAAAACACAGAAATTGCATCCTAATTTAATACAAATGGCACAATGCCGACTAAAGTACAAGAGGACTGACACTCTCACTTTCTATGATTTATACCTCTCCTGTGAGTCCAGTTTTAGATTCCGATGCTTCACTTCAGGTTTCCTGTATACCTTGCACCTTCTTATTGACGATGAAACACAGAAAATGCATCCGAATTTAATACAAACGGCACAATGCAGACTTAAGTACAAGAGGGCTGACATTCTCACTTTCTATGATTCGAACCTCTCCTGTGAGAGCAGTTTTAGATTCCGATGCTTCACTTCAGGTTTACCGTATCCCTTGGACCTTCTTATTGACGATAAAACACGGAAATCGCATCGGAATTAAATTCAAAATGTACAATGCCGACCTAAGTAGAAGAGGACTGACACTCTCACTTTCTGTGACTTGTACCTCTCCTGTGAGTCCAGTTTTAGATTCCGATGCTTCACTTCAGGCTTTCTGTATACCTTGCACCTTCTTATTGACGATGAAACACAGAAATTGTATCCGAATTTAATACAAAAGGCACAATGCCGACTTAAGTACAAGGTGACTGACATTCTAACTTTCTATGATTTGAACCTCTCCTGAGAGTACAGTTTTAGATTCCGATGCTTCACTTCTGGTTTACTGTATCCCTTGGTCTTTCTTATTGTCGATGAAACACAGAAATTGCATCCGAATTTAATACAAGTGGCACAATACCGACTTAAGTACAAGAGGAGTGATACTCTAACTTTCTATTATTTGAACCTCTCCTGTGAGTCCAGTTTTAGATTCCGATGCTTCACTTCAGGTTTACTGCATATCTTGGACCTTCTTACTGACGATGAAACACAGAAATTGCATCCGAATTTTATACAAGTGGCACAATGCCAACCTAAGTAGAAGAGGACTGACACTCTCACTTTCTGTGATTTGTACCTCTCCTGTGAGTCCAGTTTTAGATTCCGATGCTTCACGTCAGGTTTTCTGTATACCTAGCACCTTCTTATTGACGATGAAACACAGAAATTGTATCCGAATTTATTACAAAAGGCACAATGCCGACTTAAGTACAAGGTGACAGACATTCTAACTTTCTATGATTTGAACCTCTCCTGAGAGTACAGTTTTAGATTCCGATGCTTCACTTCGGGTTTATTGTATACCTTGCAACATCTGATTGACGATGAAACACAGAAATTGCATCGGAATTTAATACAAAAGGCACAATGCCGACTTAAGTAAAAGAGTACCGACCCTCTAACTTTCTATGATTTGATCCTCTCCTGTGAGTCCAGTTTTAGATTCTGATGCTTCACTTCAGGTTTACAGTATCCCTTCGACCTTCTTATTGACGATGAAACACAGAAATTGCATCCGAATTTAATACAAAAGGCACAATACAGACTTAAATACAAGAGGCGTGACACTCTATCTTTCTATGATTTGAATCTCTCCTGTGAGTCCAGTTTTAGATTCCGATGCTTCACTTCAGGTTTACTGTATCCCTTGGACGTTCTTATTGGCGATGAAACACAGACATTGCATCGGAATTAAATTCAAATGCACAATGCCGACCTAAGTAGAAGAGAACTAACACTCTCACTTTCTATGATTTGAACCTCTTCTGTGAGTCCAGTTTTAGATTCCGATGCTTTACTTCAGGTTTACTGTATACCTTGCACCGTCTTATTGACGTTGAAACACAGAACTTGCATCGGAATTAAATTCAAAAGGCACAATGCCGACCTAAGTACAAGAGGACTGACACTCTCACTTTCTATGATTTGAATCTCTCCTGTGAGTCCAGTTTTAGATTCCGATGCTTCACTTCAGGTTTACTGTATGCCTTGGGCCATCTTATTGAAGATGAAACACTGAAATTGCATCGGAATGAAATTCAAAAGGCACAATTCCGACCTAAGTAGAAGAGGACTGACACTCTCACTTTCTATGATTTGAACCCCTCCTGTGAGTCCAGTTTTAGATTCCGATGCTTCACTTCAGGTTTACTGTATACCTTGGACCTTCTTATTTACGATGAGACACAGAAATTGCATCCGAATTTAATACAATTGGCACAATACCGACTTAAGTACAAGAGGACTGACACTCTCACTTTCTATGATTCGAGCCACTCCTGTGACGTCAGTTTTAGATTCCGATGCTTCACTTCAGGTTTACTGTATCCCTTGGACGTTCTTATTGGCGATGATACACAGACATTGCATCGGAATTAAATTCAAAAGGGACAATACCGACCTAAGTAGAAGTGGACTAACACTCTCAGTTTCTATGATTTAACCTCTTCTGTGAGTCCAGTTTTAGATTCCGATGCTTTACTTCAGGTTTACTGTATACCTTGCACCTTCTTATTGACGATGAAACACAGAAATTGCATCGGAAATAAATTCAAAAGGCATAATGCCGACCTAAGTACAAGAGGACTGACACTCTCACTTTCTATGATTTGAACCTCTCCTGTGAGTCCAGTTTTAGATTCCGATGCTTCACTTCAGGTTTACTGTATCCCTTGGACCTTCTAATTGACGATGAAACACAGAGTTTGAATCAGAATTTACTACAAAAGTACAATGCCGACCTAAGTACAAGAGGACTGACACTCTAACTTTCTATGATTTGAACCTCTCCTGTGAGTCCAGGTTTAGATTCCGATGCTTCACTTTAGGTTTACTGTATCCCTTGGACCTTCTTACTGACGATGAAACACAGATATTGCATCCATATTTAATACAAAAATCACAATGGCGACTTAAGTACAAGAGGACTGACATTCTAACTTTCTACGACTTGAACCTCTCCTGAGAGTCCAGTTTTAGATTCCGATGCTTCACTTCAGGATTACTGTATCCCTTGGACTTTCTTGTTGACGATGAACCACCGAAATTGCATCGGAAATAAATTCAAAAGGCACAATGGCGACTTAAGTACAAGAGGACTGACACTCTAACTTTCTATGATTTGAACCTCTCCTGTGAGGTCAGATTTAGATTCCGATGCTTCACTTCAGGTTTACTGTATCCCTTGGACCTTCTTATAGACGATAAAACACAGAAATTGCATCCTAATTTAATACAAATGGCACAATGCCGACTTAAGTACATGAGGACTGACACTCTCACTTTCTATGATTTGAACCTCTCCTGTGAGTCCAGTTTTAGATTCCGATGCTTCACTTCAGGTTTACTGTATATCTTGGACCTTCTTACTGACGATGAAACACAGAAATTGCATCCGAATTTAATACAAAAGGCACAATACCGACTTAAGTACAAGAGGACTGACACTCTCACTTTCTATGATTTGAATCCCTCCTGTGAGTCCAGTTTTAGATTCCGATGTTTCACTTCGGGTCTACTGTATACCTTTCAACTTCTGATTGACGATGAAACACAGAAATTGCATCGGAATTTAATACAAAAGGCACAATGCCGACTTAAGTAAAAGAGGACCGACCCACTATCTTTCTATGATTTGAATCTCTCCTGAGAGTCCAGTTTTAGATTCCGATGCTTCACTTCTGCTTTACTGTATCCCTTGGACTTTCTTATTGTCGATGAAACACAGAAATTGCATCCGAGTTTAATACAAATGGCACAATACCGACTTAAAAACAAGAGGAGTGACACTCTTACATTCCATGATTTGAACCTCTCCTGTGAGTCCAGTTTTAGATTCCGATGCTTCACTTCAGGTTTATTGTATATCTTGGACCTTCTTACTGACGATGAAACACAGAAATTGCATCCGAATTTAATACAAATGGCACAATGCCGACTTAAGTACAAGAGAACTGACACACTCACTTTCTATGATTTGAATCCCTCCTGTGAGTCCAGTTTTAGATTCCGATGCTTCACTTAGGGTTTACTGTATACCTTGCACTTTCTGATTGACGATGAAACAGAGAAATTGCATCGGAATTTAATACAAAAAGCACAATGCCGACTTAAGTAAAAGAGGACCGACCCTCTAACTTTCTATGATTTGAATCTCTCCTGTGAGTCCAGTTTTATATTATGATGCTTCACTTCAGGTTTACTGTATCCCTTCGACCTTCTTATTGAGGATGAAACACAGAAATTGCATCCGAATTTAATACAAAAGTCACAATGCCGACTTAAGTACTAGAGGAGTGACACTCTAACTTAATATGATTTGAATCTGTCCTAGTACGTCCAGTTTTAGATTCCGATGCTTCACTTCAGGTTTACTGTATCCCTTGGACGTTCTTATTGGCGATGATACACAGACATTGCATCGGAATTAAATTCAAAAGGCACAATACTGACCTAAGTAGAAGAGGACTAACACTCTCAGTTTCTATGATTTGAACCTCTTCTGTGAGTCCAGTTTTAGATTCCGATGCTTCACTTCTTGTTTACTGTATACCTTGCACCTTCTTATTGATGATGAAACACAGAATTTGCAATGGAAATAAATTCAAAAGGCACAATGCCGACCTAAGTACAAGAGGACTGACACTCTCACTTTCTATGATTTGAACCTCTCCTGTGAGTCCAGTTTTAGATTCCGATGCTTCACTTCAGGTTTACTGTATCCCTTGGACCTTCTAATTGACGATGAAACACAGAGTTTGCATCAGAATTTAATACAAAAGTACAATGCCGACTTAAGTACAAGAGGAATGACACTCTAACTTTCTATGATTTGAACCTCTGATGTGAGTCCAGGTTTAGTTTCCGATGCTTCACTTTAGGTTTACTGTATCCCTTGGATCTTCTTACTGACGATGAAACACAGATATTGCATCCATATTTAATACAAAAATCACAATGGCGGCTTAAGTACAAGAGGACTGACACTCTCACTTTCTATGATTTGAACCTCTCCTGTGAGTCCAGTCTTAGTTTCCGATGCTTCACTCCAGGTTTACTGTATCCCTTGGACCTTCTTATTGACGATGAACCACAGAAATTGAATCGAAATTAAATTGAAAAAGCACAATGCCGACCTAAGTACAAGAGGACTGATACTCTAACTTTCTATGATTAGAACCTCTGCTGTGAGGTCAGATTTAGATTCCGATGCTTCATTTCAGGTTTACTGTATCCCTTGGACCTTCTTATAGACGATAAAACACAGAAATTGCATCCGAATTTAATACAAATGGCACAATGCCGACTTAAGTACAAGAGGACTGACATTCTAACTTTCTATGACTTGAACCTCTCCTGAGAGTCCAGTTTTAGATTCCGATGCTTCACTTCAGGATTACTGTATCCCTTGGACTTTCTTGTTGACGATGAACCACCGAAATTGCATCGGAAATAAATTCAAAAGGCACAATGGCGACTTAAGTACAAGAGGACTGACACTCTAACTTTCTATGATTTGAACCTCTCCTGTGAGGTCAGATTTAGATTCCGATGCTTCACTTCAGGTTTACTGTATCCCTTGGACCTTCTTATAGACGATAAAACACAGAAATTGCATCCTAATTTAATACAAATGGCACAATGCCGACTTAAGTACAAGAGGACTGACACTCTCACTTTCTATGATTTGAACCTCTCCTGTGAGTCCAGTTTTAGATTCCGATGCTTCACTTCAGGTTTACTGTATATCTTGGACCTTCTTACTGACGATGAAACACAGAAATTGCATCCGAATTTAATATAAAAGGCACAATACCGACTTAAGTACAAGAGGACTGACACTCTCACTTTCTATGATTTGAATCCCTCCTGTGAGTCCAGTTTTAGATTCCGATGTTTCACTTCGGGTCTTCTGTATACCTTTCAACTTCTGATTGACGATGAAACACAGAAATTGCATCGGAATTTAATACAAAAGGCACAATGACGACTTAAGTAAAAGAGGACCGACCCTCTATCTTTCTATAATTTGAATCTCTCCTGAGAGTCCAGATTTAGATTCCGATGCTTCATTTCTGCTTTACTGTATCCCTTGGACTTTCTTATTGTCGATGAAACACAGAAATTGCATCCGAGTTTAATACAAATGGCACAATACCGACTTAAGTACAAGAGGAGTGACACTCTTACTTTCCATGATTTGAACCTCTCCTGTGAGTCCAGTTTTAGATTCCGATGCTTCACTTCAGGTTTACTGTATATCTTGGACCTTCTTACTGACGATGAAACACAGAAATTGCAGCCGAATTTAATACAAAAGGCACAATACCGACTTAAGTACAAGAGGACTGACACTCTCACTTTCTATGATTTGAATCCCTCCTGTGAGTCCAGTTTTAGATTCCGATGTTTCACTTCGGGTCTACAGTATACCTTTCAACTTCGGATTGACGATGAAACACAGAAATGGAATCTTAATTTAATACAAAAGGCACAATGCCGGCTTAAGTAAAAGAGGACCGACCCTCTAACTTTCTATGATTTAAACCTCTCCTGTGAGTCCAGTTTTAGATTCTGATGCTTCACTTCAGGTTTACTGTATCCCTTCGACCTTCTTATTGACGATGAAACACATAAATTGCATCCGAATTTAATACAATAGGCACAATGCCGACTTAAGTAAAAGAGGACTGACACTCTAACATTCTATGATTTGAACCTCTATTGCGAGATCAGTTTTAGATTCCGATGCTTCACTTAAGGTTTACTGTATCCCTTGGACCTTCTTATTGACGATGAAACACCGAATTGCATCCGAATTTAATACAAAAGGCACAATACCTACTTTAGTACAAGAGGAGTGACACTCTAACTTACTATGATGTGAATCTCTCCTGTGAGTCCAGTTTTAGATTCCGATGCTTCACTTCAGGTTTACTGTATCCCTTGGACGTTCTTATTGGCGATGAAACACAGACATTGCATCGGAATTAAATTCAAATGGCACAATGCCGACCTAACTAGAAGAGGACTAACACTCTCACTTTCTATGATTTGGACCTCCTCTGTGAGTCCAGTTTTAGATTCCGATGCTTCACTTCAGGTTTACTGGATACCTTGCACCTTCTTATTGACGATGAAACACAGAAATTGCATCGGAAATAAATTGAAAATGCACAATGCCGACTTAAGTAAAAGTGGACCGACCCTCTAACTTTCTATGATTAGAACCTCTCCTGTGAGTCCAGTTTTAGATTCCGATGCTTCACTTCAGGTTTACTGTATCCCTTGGACCTTCTAATTGACGATGAAACACAGAGTTTGCATCAGAATTTAATACAAATGGCACAATGGCGACTTAAGTACAAGAGGACTGACACTCTAACTTTCTATGATTTGAACCTCTCCTGTGAGGTCAGATTTAGATTCCGATGCTTCACTTCAGGTTTACTGTATCCCTTGGACCTTCTTATAGACGATAAAACACAGAAATTGCATCCTTATTTAATACAAATGGCACAATGTCGACTTAAGTACAAGAGGACTGACACTCTCACTTTCTATGATTTGAACCTCTCCTGTGAGTCCAGTTTTAGATTCCGATGCTTCACTTCAGGTTTACTGTATATCTTGGACCTCCTTACTGACGATGAAACACAGAAATTGCATCCGAATTTAATACAAAAGGCACAATACCGACTTAAGTTCAAGAGGACTGACACTCTCACTTTCTATGATTTGAATCCCTCCTGTGAGTCCAGTTTTAGATTCCGATGTTTCACTTTGGGTCTACTGTATACCTTTCAACTTCTGATTGACGATGAAACACAGATATTGCATCGGAATTTAATACAAAAGGCACAATGCCGACTTAAGTAAAGGAGGACCGACCCTCTATCTTTCTATGATTTGAACCTCTCCTGAGAGTCCAGTTTTAGATTCCGATGCTTCACTTCTGGTTTACTGTATCCCTTGGACTTTCTTATTGTCGATGAAACACAGAAATTGCATCCGAGTTTAATACAAATGGCACCATACCGACTTAAGTACAAGAGGAGTGACACTCTATTTTTCTATGATTTGAACCTCTCCTGTGTGTCCAGTTTTAGATTCCGATGCTTCACTTCAGGTTTACTGTATATCTTGGACCTTCTTACTCACGATGAAACACAGAAATTGCATCCGAATTTAATACAAAAGGCACAATACCGACTTAAGTGCATGAGGACTGACTCTCTCACTTTCTATGATTTGAATCCCTCCTGTGAGTCCAGTTTTAGATTCCGATGTTTCACTTCAGGTCTACAGTATACCTTTCAACTTCTAATTGACGATGAAACACTGAAATGGCATCGGAATTTAATACAAAAAGCACAATGCCGACTTAAGTAAAAGAGGACCGACCTTCTAACTTTCTATGATTTGAACCTCTCCCGTGAGTCCAGTTTTAGATTCTGATGCTTCACTTCAGGTTTACTGTATCCCTTCGACCTTCTTATTGACGATGAAACACATAAATTGCATCCGAATTTAATACAAAAGGCACAATGCCGACTTAAGTAAAAGAGGACTGACACTCTAACATTCTATGATTTGAACCTCTATTGCGAGTTCAGTTTTAGATTCCGATGCTTCACTTAAGGTTTACTGAATTCCTTGGACCTTCTTATTGACGATGAAACACCGAAATTGCATCCGAATGTAATACAAAAGGCACAATACCGACTTAAGTACAGGAGGAGTGACACTCTAACTTACTATGATTCGAATCTCTCCTGTGAGTCCAGTTTTAGATTCCGATGCTTCACTTAAGGTTTACTGTATACCTTGCACCTTCTTATTGACGATGAAACACAGAGATTGCATCGGAAGTAAATTCAAAAGGCACAATGCCGACCTAAGTACAACAGGACTGACACTCTCACTCTCTATGATTTGAACCTCTAATGTGAGTCCAGTTTTAGATTTCGATGCTTCACTTCAGGTTTACTGTATCCCTTGGACCTTCTAATTGACGATGAAACACAGAGTTTGCATCCGAATTTAATACAAAAGTACAATGCCGACTTAAGTACAAGAGGACTGACACTCTAACTTTCTATGATTTGAACCTCTCTTGTGAGTCCAGGTTTAGTTTCCGATGCTTCACTTCAGGTTTCCTGTATCTCTTGGACCTTCTTATTGACGATGAAACCAGATATTGCATCCGAATTTAATACAAAAATCACAATGGCGACTTAAGTACAAGAGGACTGTCACTCTCACTTTCTATGATTTGAACCTCTTCTGTGAGTCCAGTTTTAGATTCCGATGCTTCACTTCAGGTTTACTGTATCCCTTGGACCTTCTAATTGACGATGAAACACAAAGTTTGCATCAGAATTTAATACAAAAGTACAATGCCGACTTAAGTACAAGAGGACTGACACTCTAACTTTCTATGATTTGAACCTCTCCTGTGAGTCCAGGTTTAGATTCCGATGCTTCACTTCAGGTTTACTGTATCCCTTGGACCTTCTTACTGACGATGAAACACAGATATTGCATCCATATTTAATACAAAAATCACAATGGTGACTTGAGTACAAGAGGACTGACACTCTCACTTTCTATGATTTGACCTCTCCTGTGATTCCAGTTTTAGTTTCCGATGCTTCACTTCAGGTTTACTGTATCCCTTGGACCTTCTTATTGACGATGAACCACAGAAATTGTATCGAAATTAAATTCAAAAAGCACAATGCCGACTTAAGTACAAGAGGACTGATACTCTAACTTTCTATTATTTGAACCTCTCCTGTGAGGTCAGATTTAGATTCCGTTGCTTCACTTCAGGTTTACTGTATCCCTTGGACCTTCTTATAGACGATAAAACACAGAAATTGCATCCGAATTTAATACAAATGGCACAATGGCGACTTAAGTACAAGAGGACTGACACTCTAACTTTCTATGATTTGAACCTCTCCTGTGAGGTCAGATTTAGATTCCGATGCTTCACTTCAGGTTTACTGTATCCCTTGGACCTTCTTATAGACGATAAAACGCAGAAATTGCATCCTAAATTAATACAAATGGCACAATGTCGACTTAAGTACAAGAGGACTGACACTCTCACTTTCTATGATTTGAACCTCTCCTGTGAGTCCAGTTTTAGATTCCGATGCTTCACTTCAGATTTACTGTATATCTTGGACCTTCTTACTGACGATGAAACACAGAAATTGCATCCGAATTTAATACAAAAGGCACAATACCGACTTAAGTTGAAGAGGACTGACACTCTCACTATCTATGATTTGAATCCCTCCTGTGAGTCCAGTTTCAGATTCCGATGTTTCACTTCGGGTCTACTGTATACCTTTCAACTTCTGATTGACGATGAAACACAGAAATTGCATCGGAATTTAATACAAAAGGCACAATGCCGACTTAAGTAAAAGAGGACCGACCCTCTATCTTTTTATGATTTGAACCTCTCCTGAGAGTACAGTTTTAGATTCCGATGCTTCACTTCTGGTTTACTTTATCCCTTGGACGTTCTTATTGGCGATGAAACACAGACATTGCATCGGAATTAAATTCAAAAGGCACAATGCCGACCTAACTAGAAGAGGACTAACACTCTCACTTTCTATGATTTGGACCTCCTCTGTGAGTCCAGTTTTAGATTCCGATGCTTCACTTCAGGTTTACTGGATACCTTGCACCTTCTTATTGACGATGAAACACAGAAATTGCATCGGAAATAAATTCAAAAGGCACAATGCCGACTTAAGTAAAAGTGGACCGACCCTCTAACTTTCTATGATTAGAACCTCTCCTGTGAGTCCAGTTTTAGATTCTGATGCTTCACTTCAGGTTTACTGTATCCCTTGGACGTTCTTAGTGGCGATGAAACACAGATATTGCATCCGAATTTAATACAAAAGTACAATGCCGACTTAAGTACAGGAGTACTGACACTCTCACTTTCTATGATTTGAACCACTCCTGTGAGTCCAGTTTTAGTTTCCGATGCTTCACTTCAGGTTTACTGCATCCCTTGGACCTTCTTATTGACGATGAACCACAGAAATTGCATCGAAATTAAATTGAAAAAGCACAATGCCAACTTAGTTACAAGAGGAGTGACATTTTAACTTTCTATGATTTGAACCTCTCCTGTGAGTCCTGTTTTAGATTCCGATGCTTCACCTCAGGTTTACTTTATATCTTGGACCTTCTTACTGACGATGAAACACAGAAATTGCATCCCAATTTAATACAAATGGCACAATGCCGATTAAAGTACTAGAGGACTAACACTCTCAATTTCTATGATTTGAATCCCTCCTGTGAGTCAAGTTTTAGATTCCGATGCTTCACTTCGTGTTTACTGTATACCTTGCAACCTCTGATTGACGATGAACCACAGATATTGCATCGGAATTTAATACAAAAGGCACAATGCCGACTTAAGTACAAGAGTACCGACCCTCTAACTTTCTATGATTTGAACCTCTCCTGTGAGTCCAGTTTTAGATTCCGATGCGTTACTTCAGGTTTCCTGTATACCTTGCATCCTCTTATTGACGATGAAACACAGAAATTGCATCGGAATTAAATTCAAAAGGCACAATGCCGACCCAAGTACAAGAGGACTGACACTCTCACTTTCTATGATTTGAACCTCTCCTGTGAGTCCAGTTTTAGAATCCGATGCTTCACTACAGGTTTACTGTATCCCTTGGACCTTCCTATTGACGATGAAACACAGAGTTTGCATCCGTATTTAATACAAAATGTACAATGCCGACTTAAGTACAAGAGGACTGACACTCTAACTTTCTATGATTTGAACCTCTCCTGTGAGTCCAGGTTTAGATTCCGATGCTTCACTTCACGTTTACTGTATCCCTTGGACCTTCTTATTGACGACGAAACACCGAAATTGCATCCGAATTTAATACAAAAGGCACAATACCGACTTAAGTACAAGAGGAGTGACACTCTAACTTTCTATGATTTGAATCCCTCCTGTGAGTCCTGTTTTAGATTCCGACTCTTCACTTCAGGTTTACTGTATCCCCATGGACGTTCTTATTGGCGATAAAACACAGACATTGCATCGGAAATAAATTCAAAAGGCACAATGCCGACCTAAGGTGAAGAGGACTAACACTCTCACTTTCTATGATTGAACCTCTTCTGTGAGTCCAGTTTTAGATTCCGATGCTTCACTTCAGGTTTACTGTATACCTTGCACCTTCTTATTGACGATGAAACAAGAAATTGCATCGGAAATAAATTCAAAAGGCACAACGCCGACATAAGTACAGGAGGACTGACACTCTCACTTTCTATGATTTGAACCTCTCCTGCGAGATCAGTTTTAGATTCCGATGCTTCACTTCAGGTTTACTGTATCCCTTGGACCTTCTAATTGACGATGAAACACAGAGTTTGCATCCGAATTTAATACAAAAGTACAATGCCGACTTAAGTACAGGAGTACTGACACTCTCACTTTCTATGATTTGAACCACTCCTGTGAGTCCAGTTTTAGTTTCCGATGCTTCACTTCAGGTTTACTGCATCCCTTGGACCTTCTTATTGACGATGAACCACAGAAATTGCATCGAAATTAAATTGAAAAAGCACAATGCCAACTTAGTTACAAGAGGAGTGACATTTTAACTTTCTATGATTTGAACCTCTCCTGTGAGTCCTGTTTTAGATTCCGATGCTTCACCTCAGGTTTACTTTATATCTTGGACCTTCTTACTGACGATGAAACACAGAAATTGCATCCCAATTTAATACAAATGGCACAATGCCGATTAAAGTACTAGAGGACTAACACTCTCAATTTCTATGATTTGAATCCCTCCTGTGAGTCAAGTTTTAGATTCCGATGCTTCACTTCGTGTTTACTGTATACCTTGCAACCTCTGATTGACGATGAACCACAGATATTGCATCGGAATTTAATACAAAAGGCACAATGCCGACTTAAGTACAAGAGTACCGACCCTCTAACTTTCTATGATTTGAACCTCTCCTGTGAGTCCAGTTTTAGATTCCGATGCGTTACTTCAGGTTTCCTGTATACCTTGCATCCTCTTATTGACGATGAAACACAGAAATTGCATCGGAATTAAATTCAAAAGGCACAATGCCGACCCAAGGACAAGAGGACTGACACTCTCACTTTCTATGATTTGAACCTCTCCTGTGAGTCCAGTTTTAGAATCCGATGCTTCACTACAGGTTTACTGTATCCCTTGGACCTTCCTATTGACGATGAAACACAGAGTTTGCATCCGTATTTAATACAAAATGTACAATGCCGACTTAAGTACAAGAGGACTGACACTCTAACTTTCCATGATTTGAACCTCTCCTGTGAGTCCAGGTTTAGATTCCGATGCTTCACTTCACGTTTACTGTATCCCTTGGACCTTCTTATTGACGACGAAACACCGAAATTGCATCCGAATTTAATACAAAAGGCACAATACCGACTTAAGTACAAGAGGAGTGACACTCTAACTTTCTATGATTTGAATCCCTCCTGTGAGTCCTGTTTTAGATTCCGACTCTTCACTTCAGGTTTACTGTATCCCTTGGACGTTCTTATTGGCGATAAAACACAGACATTGCATCGGAAATAAATTCAAAAGGCACAATGCCGACCTAAGGTGAAGAGGACTAACACTCTCACTTTCTATGATTTGAACCTCTTCTGTGAGTCCAGTTTTAGATTCCGATGCTTCACTTCAGGTTTACTGTATACCTTGCACCTTCTTATTGACGATGAAACAAAGAAATTGCATCGGAAATAAATTCAAAAGGCACAACGCCGACATAAGTACAGGAGGACTGACACTCTCACTTTCTATGATTTGAACCTCTCCTGTGAGATCAGTTTTAGATTCCGATGCTTCACTTCAGGTTTACTGTATCCCTTGGACCTTCTTATAGACGATAAAACACAGAAATTGCATCCTAATTTAATACAAATGGCACAATGCCGACTTAAGTACAAGAGGACTGACACTCTCACTTTCTATGATTTGTACCTCTCCTCTGAGTCCAGTTTTAGATTCCGATGCTTCACTTCAGGTTTCCTGTATACCTTGCACCTTCTTATTGACGATGAAACACAGAAAATGCATCCGAATTTAATACAAACGGCACAATGCAGACTTAAGTACAAGAGGGCTGACACTCTCACTTTCTATGATTCGAACCTCTCCTGTGAGATCAGTTTTAGATTCCGATGCTTCACTTCAGGTTTACCGTATCCCTTGGACCTTCTTATTGACGATAAAACACGGAAATCGCATCGGAATTAAATTCAAAATGTACAATGCCGACCTAAGTAGAAGAGGACTGACACTCTCACTTTCTGTGATTTGTACCTCTCCTGTGAGTCCAGTTTTAGATTCCGATGCTTCACTTCAGGTTTTCTGTATACCTTGCACCTTCTTATTGACGATGAAACACAGAAATTGTATCCGAATTTAATACAAAGGGCACAAAGCCGACTTAAGTACAAGGTAACTGACATTCTAACTTTCTATGATTTGAACCTCTCCTGAGAGTACAGTTTTAGATTCCGATGCTTCACTTCTGGTTTACTGTATCCCTTGGACTTTCTTATTGTCGATGAAACACAGAAATTGCATCCGAGTTTAATGCAAATGGCACAATACCGACATAAGTACAAGAGGAGTGTAACTCTAACTTTCTATTATTTGAACCTCTCCTGTGAGTCCAGTTTTAGATTCCGATGCTTCACTTCAGGTGTACTGTATCCCTTGGACCTTCTAATTGACGATGAAACACAGAGTTTGCATCCGAATTTAATACAAATGGCACAATGCCGACTTAAAAACAAGAGGACTGACATTCTAACTTTCTATGATTTGAACCTCTCCTGAGAGTCCAGTTTTAGATTCCGATGCTTCACTTCAGGTTTACTGTATCCCTTGGACTTTCTTGTTGACGATGAACCACCGAAATTGCATCGGAATTAAATTCAAAAGGCACAATGCCGACTTAAGTACAAGAGGACTGACACTCTAACTTTCTATGATTTGAACCTCTCCTGTGAGGTCAGATTTAGATTCCGATGTTTCACGTCAGGTTTACTGTATCCCTTGGACCTTCTTATAGACGATAAAACACAGAAATTGCATCCTAATTTAATACAAATGGCACAATGCCGACTTAAGTACAAGAGGACTGACACTCTCACTTTCTATGATTTGTACCTCTCCTGTGAGTCCAGTTTTAGATTCCGATGCTTCACTTCAGTTTTCCTGTATACCTTGCACCTTCTTATTGACGATGAAACACAGAAAATGCATCCGAATTTAATACAAACGGCACAATGCAGACTTAAGTACAAGAGGGCTGGCACTCTCACTTTCTATGATTCGAACCTCTCCTGTGAGATCAGTTTTAGATTCCGATGCTTCACTTCAGGTTTACCGTATCCCTTGGACCTTCTTATTGACGATAAAACACGGAAATCGCATCGGAATTAAATTCAAAATGTACAATGCCGACCTAAGTAGAAGAGGACTGACACTCTCACTTTCTGTGACTTGTACCTCTCCTGTGAGTCCAGTTTTAAATTCCGATGCTTGACTTCAGGTTTTCTGTATACCTTGCACCTTCTTATTGACGATGAAACACAGAAATTGTATCCGAATCTAATACAAAAGGCACAATGCAGACTTCAGTACAAGAGGGCTGACACTCTCACTTTCTATGATTCGAACCTCTATTGTGAGATCAGTTTTAGATTCCGATGCTTCACTTCAGGTTTACCGTATCCCTTGGACCTTCTTATTGACGATAAAACACAGAAATCACATCGGAATTAAATTCAAAATGTACAATGCCGACGTAAGTAGAAGAGGACTGACACTCTCACTTTCTATGATTTGTACCTCTCCTGTGAGTCCAGTTTTAGGTTCCGATGCTTCACTTCAGGTTACCTGTATACCTTGCACCTTCTTATTGACGATGAAACACAGAAATTGTATCTGAATTTAATACAAAAGGCACAATGCCGACTTAAGTACAAGAGGACTGACATTCTAACTTTCTATGATTTGAACCTCTTCTGAGAGTCCAGTTTTAGATTCCGATGCTTCACTTCTGGTTTACTGTATCCCTTGGACTTTCTTATTGTCGATGAAAAACAGAAATTGCATCCGAGATTAATACAAATGGCACAATACCGACTTAAGTACAAGAGGAGTGACATTTTAACTTTCTATGATTTGTACCTCTCCTGTGAGTCCAGTTATAGATTCCGATGCTTCACGTCAGGTTTACTGTATCCCTTCGACTTTCTTGTTGACGATGAACCACCGAAATTGCATCGGAATTAAATTCAAAAGGCACAATGCCGACTTAAGTACAAGAGGACTGACACTCAAACTTTCTATGATTTGAACCTCTCCTGTGATGTCAGACTTAGATTCCGATGCTTCACTTCAGGTTTACTGTATCCCTTGGACCTTCTTATAGACGATAAAACACAGAAATTGCATCCTAATTTAATACAAATGGCACAATGCCGACTTAAGTACAAGAGGACTGACACTCTCACTTTCTATGATTTGAACCTCTCCTGTGAGTCCAGTTTTAGATTCCGATGCTTCACTTCAGGTTGACTGTACCCCTTGGACCTTCTTATGGACGATGAAACACAGAAAATGCATCCGAATTTAATACAAAAGGCACAATGCAGACTTCAGTACAAGAGGGCTGACACTCTCACTTTCTATGATTCGAACCTCTATTGTGAGATCAGTTTTAGATTCCGATGCTTCACTTCAGGTTTACCGTATCCCTTGGACCTTCTTATTGACGATAAAACACAGAAATCACATCGGAATTAAATTCAAAATGTACAATGCCGACGTAAGTAGAAGAGGACTGACACTCTCACTTTCTATGATTTGTACCTCTCCTGTGAGTCCAGTTTTAGGTTCCGATGCTTCACTTCAGGTTACCTGTATACCTTGCACCTTCTTATTGACGATGAAACACAGAAATTGTATCTGAATTTAATACAAAAGGCACAATGCCGACTTAAGTACAAGAGGACTGACATTCTAACTTTCTATGATTTGAACCTCTTCTGAGAGTCCAGTTTTAGATTCCGATGCTTCACTTCTGGTTTACTGTATCCCTTGGACTTTCTTATTGTCGATGAAAAACAGAAATTGCATCCGAGATTAATACAAATGGCACAATACCGACTTAAGTACAAGAGGAGTGACATTTTAACTTTCTATGATTTGAACCTCTCCTGTGAGTCCAGTTTTAGATTCCGATGCTTCACTTCAGGTTTACTTTATATCTTGGACCTTCTTACTGACGATGAAACACAGAAATTGCATCCCAATTTAATACAAATGGCACAATGCCGACTAAAGTACAAGAGGACTAACACTCTCACTTTCTATGATTTGAATCCCTCCTGTGAGTCCAGTTCTAGATTCCGATGCTTCACTTCGTGTTTACTGTATACCTTGCAACCTCTGATTGACGATGAACCACAGATATTGCATCGGAATTTAATACAAAAGGCACAATGCCGACTTAAGTAAAAGAGTACCGACCCCCTAACTTTCTATGATTTGAACCTCTCCTGTGAGTCCAGTTTTAGATTCCGATGCGTTACTTCAGGTTTACTGTATACCTTGCACCCTCTTATTGACGATGAAACACAGAAATTGCAACGGAATTAAATTCAAAAGGCACAATGCCGACCCAAGTACAAGAGGACTGACACTCTCACTTTCTATGATTTGAACCTCTCCTGTGAGTCCAGTTTTAGAATCCGATGCTTCACTACAGGTTTACTGTATCCCTTGGACCTTCCTATTGACGATGAAACACAGAGTTTGCATCCGAATTTAATACAAAAGGTACAATGCCGACTTAAGTACAAGAGGACTGACACTCTAACTTTCTATGATTTGAACCTCTCCTGTGAGTCAAGGTTTAGATTCCGATGCTTCACTTCACGTTTACTGTATCCCTTGGACCTTCTTATTGACGATGAAACACCGAAATTGCATCCGAATTTAATACAAAAGGCACAATACCGACTTAAGTACAAAAGGAGTGACACTCTAACTTTCTATGATTTGAATCTCTCCTGTGAGTCCAGTTTTAAATTCCGATGCTTCACTTCAGGTTTACTGTATCCCTTGGACGTTCTTATTGGCGATGAAACACAGACATTGTATCGGAAATAAATTCAAAAGGCACAATGCCGACCTATGTTGAAGAGGACTAACACTCTCACTTTCTATGATTTGAACCTCTTCTGTGAGTCCAGTTTTAGATTCTGATGCTTCACTTCAGGTTTACTGTATACCTTGCACCTTCTTATTGACGATGAACCACAGAAATTGCATCGAAATTAAATTGAAAAAGCACAATGCCAACTTAAGTACAAGAGGACTGATACTCTAACTTTCTATGATTTGAACCTCTCCTGTGAGGTCAGATTTAGATTCCGATGCTTCACTTCAGGTATACTGTATTCCTTGGACCATCTTATAGACGATAAAACACAAAAATTGCATCCGAATTTAATACAAATGGCACAATCCCAACTTAAGTACAAGAGGACTGACATTCTAACTTTCTATGATTTGAACCTCTTCTGAGAGTCCAGTTTTAGATTCCGATGCTTCACTTCTGGTTTACTGTATCCCTTGGACTTTCTTATTGTCGATGAAAAACAGAAATTGCATCCGAGATTAATACAAATGGCACAATACCGACTTAAGTACAAGAGGAGTGACATTTTAACTTTCTATGATTTGAACCTCTCCTGTGAGTCCAGTTTTAGATTCCGATGCTTCACTTCAGGTTTACTTTATATCTTGGACCTTCTTACTGACGATGAAACACAGAAATTGCATCCCAATTTAATACAAATGGCACAATGCCGACTAAAGTACAAGAGGACTAACACTCTCACTTTCTATGATTTGAATCCCTCCTGTGAGTCCAGTTCTAGATTCCGATGCTTCACTTCGTGTTTACTGTATACCTTGCAACCTCTGATTGACGATGAACCACAGATATTGCATCGGAATTTAATACAAAAGGCACATTGCCGACTTAAGTAAAAGAGTACCGACCCCCTAACTTTCTATGATTTGAACCTCTCCTGTGAGTCCAGTTTTAAATTCCGATGCTTGACTTCAGGTTTTCTGTATACCTTGCACCTTCTTATTGACGATGAAACACAGAAATTGTATCCGAATCTAATACAAAAGGCACAATGCAGACTTCAGTACAAGAGGGCTGACACTCTCACTTTCTATGATTCGAACCTCTATTGTGAGATCAGTTTTAGATTCCGATGCTTCACTTCAGGTTTACCGTATCCCTTGGACCTTCTTATTGACGATAAAACACAGAAATCACATCGGAATTAAATTCAAAATGTACAATGCCGACGTAAGTAGAAGAGGACTGACACTCTCACTTTCTATGATTTGTACCTCTCCTGTGAGTCCAGTTTTAGGTTCCGATGCTTCACTTCAGGTTACCTGTATACCTTGCACCTTCTTATTGACGATGAAACACAGAAATTGTATCTGAATTTAATACAAAAGGCACAATGCCGACTTAAGTACAAGAGGACTGACATTCTAACTTTCTATGATTTGAACCTCTTCTGAGAGTCCAGTTTTAGATTCCGATGCTTCACTTCTGGTTTACTGTATCCCTTGGACTTTCTTATTGTCGATGAAAAACAGAAATTGCATCCGAGATTAATACAAATGGCACAATACCGACTTAAGTACAAGAGGAGTGACATTTTAACTTTCTATGATTTGTACCTCTCCTGTGAGTCCAGTTATAGATTCCGATGCTTCACGTCAGGTTTACTGTATCCCTTGGACTTTCTTGTTGACGATGAACCACCGAAATTGCATCGGAATTAAATTCAAAAGGCACAATGCCGACTTAAGTACAAGAGGACTGACACTCAAACTTTCTATGATTTGAACCTCTCCTGTGATGTCAGACTTAGATTCCGATGCTTCACTTCAGGTTTACTGTATCCCTTGGACCTTCTTATAGACGATAAAACACAGAAATTGCATCCTAATTTAATACAAATGGCACAATGCCGACTTAAGTACAAGAGGACTGACACTCTCACTTTCTATGATTTGAACCTCTCCTGTGAGTCCAGTTTTAGATTCCGATGCTTCACTTCAGGTTGACTGTACCCCTTGGACCTTCTTATGGACGATGAAACACAGAAAATGCATCCGAATTTAATACAAAAGGCACAATGCAGACTTCAGTACAAGAGGGCTGACACTCTCACTTTCTATGATTCGAACCTCTATTGTGAGATCAGTTTTAGATTCCGATGCTTCACTTCAGGTTTACCGTATCCCTTGGACCTTCTTATTGACGATAAAACACAGAAATCACATCGGAATTAAATTCAAAATGTACAATGCCGACGTAAGTAGAAGAGGACTGACACTCTCACTTTCTATGATTTGTACCTCTCCTGTGAGTCCAGTTTTAGGTTCCGATGCTTCACTTCAGGTTACCTGTATACCTTGCACCTTCTTATTGACGATGAAACACAGAAATTGTATCTGAATTTAATACAAAAGGCACAATGCCGACTTAAGTACAAGAGGACTGACATTCTAACTTTCTATGATTTGAACCTCTTCTGAGAGTCCAGTTTTAGATTCCGATGCTTCACTTCTGGTTTACTGTATCCCTTGGACTTTCTTATTGTCGATGAAAAACAGAAATTGCATCCGAGATTAATACAAATGGCACAATACCGACTTAAGTACAAGAGGAGTGACATTTTAACTTTCTATGATTTGAACCTCTCCTGTGAGTCCAGTTTTAGATTCCGATGCTTCACTTCAGGTTTACTTTATATCTTGGACCTTCTTACTGACGATGAAACACAGAAATTGCATCCCAATTTAATACAAATGGCACAATGCCGACTAAAGTACAAGAGGACTAACACTCTCACTTTCTATGATTTGAATCCCTCCTGTGAGTCCAGTTCTAGATTCCGATGCTTCACTTCGTGTTTACTGTATACCTTGCAACCTCTGATTGACGATGAACCACAGATATTGCATCGGAATTTAATACAAAAGGCACAATGCCGACTTAAGTAAAAGAGTACCGACCCCCTAACTTTCTATGATTTGAACCTCTCCTGTGAGTCCAGTTTTAGATTCCGATGCGTTACTTCAGGTTTACTGTATACCTTGCACCCTCTTATTGACGATGAAACACAGAAATTGCAACGGAATTAAATTCAAAAGGCACAATGCCGACCCAAGTACAAGAGGACTGACACTCTCACTTTCTATGATTTGAACCTCTCCTGTGAGTCCAGTTTTAGAATCCGATGCTTCACTACAGGTTTACTGTATCCCTTGGACCTTCCTATTGACGATGAAACACAGAGTTTGCATCCGAATTTAATACAAAAGGTACAATGCCGACTTAAGTACAAGAGGACTGACACTCTAACTTTCTATGATTTGAACCTCTCCTGTGAGTCAAGGTTTAGATTCCGATGCTTCACTTCACGTTTACTGTATCCCTTGGACCTTCTTATTGACGATGAAACACCGAAATTGCATCCGAATTTAATACAAAAGGCACAATACCGACTTAAGTACAAAAGGAGTGACACTCTAACTTTCTATGATTTGAATCTCTCCTGTGAGTCCAGTTTTAAATTCCGATGCTTCACTTCAGGTTTACTGTATCCCTTGGACGTTCTTATTGGCGATGAAACACAGACATTGTATCGGAAATAAATTCAAAAGGCACAATGCCGACCTATGTTGAAGAGGACTAACACTCTCACTTTCTATGATTTGAACCTCTTCTGTGAGTCCAGTTTTAGATTCTGATGCTTCACTTCAGGTTTACTGTATACCTTGCACCTTCTTATTGACGATGAACCACAGAAATTGCATCGAAATTAAATTGAAAAAGCACAATGCCAACTTAAGTACAAGAGGACTGATACTCTAACTTTCTATGATTTGAACCTCTCCTGTGAGGTCAGATTTAGATTCCGATGCTTCACTTCAGGTATACTGTATCCCTTGGACCATCTTATAGACGATAAAACACAAAAATTGCATCCGAATTTAATACAAATGGCACAATCCCAACTTAAGTACAAGAGGACTGACATTCTAACTTTCTATGATTTGAACCTCTCCTGAGAGTCCAGTTTTAGATTCCGATGCTTCACTTCAGGTTTACTGTATCCCTTGGACTTTCTTGTTGACGATGAACCACCGAAATTGCATCGGAATTAAATTCAAAAGGCACAATGCCGACTTAAGTAAAAGAGGACTGACACTCTAACTTACTATGATTTCAACCTCTCCTGTGAGTCCAGTTTTAGATTCCGATGCTTCACTTCAATTTTACTGTATCCCTTGGACCTTCTTATTAACGATGAAACAAAGAAATTGCATCCGCATTTAATACAAATGGCACAATGCCGACTAAAGTACAAGAGGACTGACACTCTCACTTTCTATGATTTATACCTCTCCTGTGAGTCCAGTTTTAGATTCCGATGCTTCACTTCAGGTTTCCTGTATACCTTGCACCTTCTTATTGACGATGAAACACAGAAAATGCATCCGAATTTAATACAAACGGCACAATGCAGACTTAAGTACAAGAGGGCTGACACTCTCACTTTCTATGATTCGAACCTCTCCTGTGAGAGCAGTTTTAGATTCCGATGCTTCACTTCAGGTTTACCGTATCCCTTGGACCATCTTATTGACGATAAAACACGGAAATCGCATCGGAATTAAATTCAAAATGTACAATGCCGACCTAAGTAGAAGAGGACTGACACTCTCACTTTCTGTGACTTGTACCTCTCCTGTGAGTCCAGTTTTAGATTCTGATGCTTCACTTCAGGCTTTCTGTATACCTTGCACCTTCTTATTGACGATGAAACACAGAAATTGTATCCGAATTTAATACAAAAGGCACAATGCCGACTTAAGTACAAGGTGACTGACATTCTAACTTTCTATGATTTGAACCTCTCCTGAGAGTACAGTTTTAGATTCCGATGCTTCACTTCTGGTTTACTGTATCCCTTGGATATTCTTATTGTCGATGAAACACAGAAATTGCATCCGAGTTTAATACAAATGGCACAATACCGACTTAAGTACAAGAGGAGTGATACTCTAACTTTCTATTATTTGAACCTCTCCTGTGAGTCCAGTTTTAGATTCCGATGCTTCACTTCAGGTTTGCTGCATATCTTGGACCTTCTTACTGACGATGAAACACAGAAATTGCATCCGAATTTTATACAAATGGCACAATGCCAACCTAAGTAGAAGAGGACTGACACTCTCACTTTCTGTGATTTGTACCTCTCCTGTGAGTCCAGTTTTAGATTCCGATGCTTCACGTCAGGTTTTCTGTATACCTAGCACCTTCTTATTGACGATGAAACACAGAAATTGTATCCGAATTTATTACAAAAGGCACAATGCCGACTTAAGTACAAGGTGACTGACATTCTAACTTTCTATGATTTGAACCTCTCCTGAGAGTACAGTTTTAGATTCCGATGCTTCACTTCGGGTTTATTGTATACCTTGCAACATCTGATTGACGATGAAACACAGAAATTGCATCGGAATTTAATACAAAAGGCACAATGCCGACTTAAGTAAAAGAGTACCGACCCTCTAACTTTCTATGATTTGAACCTCTCCTGTGAGTCCAGTTTTAGATTCTGATGCTTCACTTCAGGTTTACAGTATCCCTTCGACCTTCTTATTGACGATGAAACACAGAAATTGCATCCGAATTTAATACAAAAGGCACAATACCGACTTAAATACAAGAGGCGTGACACTCTATCTTTCTATGATTTGAATCTCTCCTGTGAGTCCAGTTTTAGATTCCGATGCTTCACTTCAGGTTTACTGTATCCCTTGGACGTTCTTATTGGCGATGAAACACAGACATTGCATTGGAATTAAATTCAAAAGGCACAATGCCGACCTAAGTAGAAGAGGACTAACACTCTCACTTTCTATGATTTGAACCTCTTCTGTGAGTCCAGTTTTAGATTCCGATGCTTTACTTCAGGTTTACTGTATACCTTGCACCGTCTTATTGACGTTGAAACACAGAACTTGCATTGGAATTAAATTCAAAAGGCACAATGCCGACCTAAGTACAAGAGGACTGACACTCTCACTTTCTATGATTTGAATCTCTCCTGTGAGTCCAGTTTTAGATTCCGATGCCTCACTTCAGGTTAACTGTATGCCTTGGGCCATCTTATTGAAGATGAAACACAGAAATTGCATCGGAATGAAATTCAAAAGGCACAATTCCGACCTAAGTAGAAGAGGACTGACACTCTCACTTTCTATGATTTGAACCCCTCCTGTGATTCCAGTTTTAGATTCCGATGCTTCACTTCAGGTTTACTGTATACCTTGGACCTTCTTATTTACGATGAGACACAGAAATTGCATCCGAATTTAATACAATTGGCACAATACCGACTTAAGTACAAGAGGACTGACACTCTCACTTTCTATGATTCGAGCCACTCCTGTGACGTCAGTTTTAGATTCCGATGCTTCACTTCAGGTTTACTGTATCCCTTGGACCTTCTTATTGTCGATAAAACACAGAAATTGCATCCGAATTAAATACAAAAGGCACAATACCGACTTCTGTACAAGAGGAGTGACACTCTATCTTTCTATGATTTGAACCTCTCCTGTGAGTCCAGTTATAGATTCCGATGTTTCACTTCAGGTTTAGTGTATCCCTTGGACCTTCTTATTGATTATGAGACACAGGAATTGCATCCGAATGTAATACAAATGGCACAATGACGACTTAAGTACAAGAGGACTGACACTCTCACTTTCTATGATTTGAACCTCTCCTGTGAGTCCAGTTTTAAATTCCGATGCTTCACTTCAGGTTTACTGTATACCTTGCACCTTCTTATTGACGATGAAACATAGAAATTGCATCGGAATTTAATACAAATGGCACAATGCCGACTTAAGTACAAGAGGACTGACACACTCACTTTCTATGATTTGAACCTCTCCTGCAAGTCCGGTTTTAGATTCCGATGCTTCATTTAAAGTTTACTGTTTCCCTTGGACCTTCTTATTGACGATGAAACACAGAAATTGCATCCGAATTTAATCCAAAATTCACAACACCCACTTAAGTACAAGAGGAGTGACACACTAACTTTCTATGATTTGGATCTCTCCGGTGGGTCCAGTTTTAGATTCCGATGCTTCACTTCCGGTTTACAGTATCCCTTGGACGTTCTTATTGACGATGAAACACATAAATTGCATCGGAATTAAATTGAAAAGGCACAATGTCGACCTAAGTAGAAGAGGACTAACACTCTCACTTTCTATGATTTGAACCTCTCCTGTAAGTCCAGTTTTAGATTCCGATGCGTCACTTCAGGTTTACTGTATACCTTGCACCTTCTGATTGACGATGAAACACAGAAATTGCATCGGAATTTAATACAAAAGGCACAATGCCGACTTAAGTAAAAGAGGACAGACCGCCTAACATTCTATGATTTGAACCTCTCCTGTGAGTCCAGTTTTAGATTCTGATGCTTCACTTCAGGTTTACTGTATCCCTTGGACCTTCTTATTGACGATGAAACAGAGAAATTGCATCCGAATTTAATACAAAAATCACAATGGCGACTTAAGTACAAGAGGACTGACACTCTCACTTTCTATGATTTGAACCTCTCCTGTGAGTCCAGTTTTAGATTCCGATGCTTCACTTCAGGTTTAATGTATCCCTTGGACCTTCTTATTGACGATGAAACACAGAAATTGCATCGGAATTAAATTCAAATCGCACAATGCCATCTTAAGTAAAAGAGGACTGACACTCTAACTTACTATGATTTAAACCTCTCCTGTGAGTTCAGTTTTGGATTCCGATGCTTCACTTCAGGTTTACTGTAACCCTTGGACCTTCTTATTGACGATGAAACACAGAAATTGCATCCGAATTTAATACAAATGGCACAATGTCGACTTAAGTAAAAGAGGACTGACACTCTCACTTTCTATGATTTGAACCTCTCCTGTGAGTTCAGTTTTGGATTCCGATGCTTCACTTCAGGTTTACTGTATACCTTGCACTTTCTTATTGACGATGGAACACAGAAATCGCAACCGAATTTAGTACAAAAGGCACAATGCCGACTTAAGTACAAGAGGACTTACATTCTAACTTTCTATGATTTGAATCTCTCCTGTGAGTCCAGTTTTAGATTCCTTTGCTTCACTTCAGGTTACTGTATACCTTGGACCTTCTTATTGACGATGAAACACAGAAATTACATCCGAATTTAATACAAAAAATCACAATGGCGCCTTAAGTACAAGAGGACTGACACTCTCACTTTCTATGATTTGAACATCTCCTGTGAGTCCAGTTTTAGATTCCGATGCTTCACTTCAGGTTTACTGTATCCCTTGGACCTTCTTATTGACGATGAAACACAGAAAATGCATCCGAATTTAATACAAACGGCACAATGCCGACTTAAGTACAAGAGGGCTGAAACTCTCACTTTCTATGATTTGAACCTCTCCTGTGAAGTCAGTTGTAGATTCCGATGCTTCACTTCAGGTTTACTGTATCCCTTGGACCTTCTTATTGACGATAAAACACAGAAACTGCATCCGAATTTAATACAAAACGCACAATACCGACTTAAGTACAAGAGGAGTTACACTCTAACTTTCTATGATTTGAACCTCTCCTGTGAGTCCAGTTTTAGATTCCGATGTTTCACTTCAGGTTTAGTGTATCCCTTGGACCTTCTTATTGACTACGAAACACAGGAATTGCATCCGAATTTAATACAAATGGCACAGTTCCAACTTAAGTACAAGAGGACTGACGCTCTCACTTTCTATGATTTGAACCTCTCCTGTGAGTCCAGTTTTAAATTCCGATGCTTCACTTCAGGTTTACTGTATACCTTGCACCTTCTTATTGACGATGAAACATAGAAATTGCATCAGAATTTAATACAAAAGGCACAATGCCGACTTAGGTAAAAGAGGACTGACACTCTAACTTACTATGATTTCAACCTCTCCAGTGAGTCCAGTTTTAGATTCCGATGCTTCACCTCAGGTTTACTGTTTCCCTTGGTCCTTCTTATTGACGATGAAACACAGAGTTTGCATCCGAATTTAATACAAAATGCACAATGCCGACTTAAGTACAAGAGGACTGACTCTCTAACTGTCAATGATTTGAACCTCACCAGTGAGTCCAGTTTTAGATTCCGATGCTTCACTTAAGGTTTACTGTATCCCTTGGACCTTCTTATTGACGATATAACACAGAAATTGCATCCGAATTTAATACAAAAGGCACAATGGCGACTTAATTACAAGGGGACTGACACTCTCACTTTCTATGATTTGAACCTATCCTGTGAGTCCAGTTTTAAATTCCGATGCTTCACTTCAGGTTTACTGTATCCCTTGGATCTTCTTATGGACGATGAAACACAGAAATTGCATCCGAATTTAATACAAATGGCACAATGCCGACTTAAGTACAAGAGCACTGACACTCTCACTTTCCATGATTCGAACTTCTCCTGTGAGGTCAGATTTAGAATCCGATGCTTCACTTCAGGTTTACTGTATACCTTGAACCTTCTTATTGACGATGAAAAACAGAAATTGCATCGGAATTAAATTCAAAATCTACAATTCCGACTTAAGTACAAGAGGACTGACACTCTCACTTTCTATGATTTGAACCTCTCCTGTGAGTCCAGTTTTAGATTCCGATGCTTCACTTCAGGTTTACTGTATCCCTTGGACCTTCTTATTGACGATGAAACACAGAAAATGCATCCGAATTTAATACAAACGGCACAATGCCGACTTAAGTACAAGAGGGCTGAAACTCTCACTTTCTATGATTTGAACCTCTCCTGTGAAGTCAGTTGTAGATTCCGATGCTTCACTTCAGGTTTACTGTATCCCTTGGACCTTCTTATTGACGATAAAACACAGAAACTGCATCCGAATTTAATACAAAACGCACAATACCGACTTAAGTACAAGAGGAGTTACACTCTAACTTTCTATGATTTGAACCTCTCCTGTGAGTCCAGTTTTAGATTCCGATGTTTCAGTTCAGGTTTAGTGTATCCCTTGGACCTTCTTATTGACTATGAAACACAGGAATTGCATCCGAATTTAATACAAATGGCACAATTCCAACTTAAGTACAAGAGGACTGACGCTCTCACTTTCTATGATTTGAACCTCTCCTGTGAGTCCAGTTTTAAATTCCGATGCTTCACTTCAGGTTTACTGTATACCTTGCACCTTCTTATTGACGATGAAACATAGAAATTGCATCAGAATTTAATACAAAAGGCACAATGCCGACTTAAGTAAAAGAGGACTGACACTCTAACTTACTATGATTTCAACCTCTCATGTGAGTCCAGTTTTAGATTCCGATGCTTCACTTCAGGTTTACTGTATCCCTTGGACCTTCTTATTAACGATGAAACAAAGAAATTGCATCCGCATTTAATACAAATGGCACAATGTCGACTTAAGTACAAGAGGACTGACACTCTCACTTTCTATGATTTGAACCTCTCCTGTGAGTCCAGTTTTGGATTCCGATGCTTCACTTCAGGTTTACTGTATACCTTGCACTTTCTTATTGACGATGTAACGCAGAAATTGCATCCGTATTTAATACAAAAGGCACAATGCCGACTTAACTACAAGAGGACATACATTCTAACTTTCTATGATTTGAGCCTCTCCTGAGAGTCCAGTTTTAGATTCCGATGCTTCACTTCAGGTTTACTGTACCCCTTTGACTTTCTTACTGACGATGAAACACAGAAATTGCATCGTAATTAAATTCACAAGGCACAATGCCGACTTAAGGTCAAGAGGACTGACACTCTAACTTTCTATGATTTTAACCTCTCCAGTGAGTCCAGTTTTAGATTCCGATGCTTCACCTCAGGTTTACTGTTTCCCTTGGTCCTTCTTATTGACGATGAAACACAGAGTTTGCATCCGAATTTAATACAAAAGGTTGAATGCCGACTTAAGTACAAGAGGACTGACACTCTCACTTTCTGTGATTTGAACCTATCCTGTGAGTCCAGTTTTAAATTCCGATGCTTCACTCAGGTTTACTGTATCCCTTGGATCTTCTTATGGACGATGAAACACAGAAATTGCATCCGAATTTAATACAAATGGCACAATGCCGACTTAAGTACAAGAGCACTGACACTCTCACTTTCCATGATTCGAACTTCTCCTGTGAGGTCAGATTTAGAATCCGATGCTTCACTTCAGGTTTACTGTATACCTTGAACCTTCTTATTGACGATGAAAAACAGAAATTGCATCGGAATTAAATTCAAAATGCACAATTCCGACTTAAGTACAAGAGGACTGACACTCTCACTTTCTGCCCGCATCTCGTGGTCGTGCGGTAGCGTTCTCGCTTCCCACGCCCGGGTTCCCGGGTTCGATTCCCGGCGGGGACAGGGATTTACTCTGCCTCGTGATGGCTGGGTGTTGTGTGCTGTCCTTAGGTTAGTTAGGTTTAAGTAGTTCTAAGTTCTAGGGGACTTATGACCACAGCAGTTGAGTCCCATAGTGCTCAGAGCCATTTGAACTCTCACTTTCTATGATTTGAACCTCTCCTGTGAGTCCAGTTTTAGATTCCGATGCTTCACTTCAGGTTTACTGTATCCCTTGGACCTTCTAATTGACGATGAAACACAGAGTTTGCATCCGAAGTTAATACAAATGGTACAATGCCGACTTAAGTGCAAGAGGACTGACACTCTAACTTTCTATGATTTCAACCTCTCCTGTGAGTCCAGTTTTAGATTCCATTGCTTCACTTCAGATTACTGTATACCTTGGACCTTCTTATTGAAGATGAAACACAGAAATTGCATACGAACTTAATACAAAAGGCACATTGGCGACTTAAGTACAAGGGGACTGACACTCTCACTTTCTATGATTTGAACCTATCCTGTGAGTCCAGTTTTAGATTCCAATGCTTCACTTAAGGTTTACTGTATCCCTTGGACCTTCTTATTGACGATGAAAGACAGAAATTGCATCCGAATTTAATACAATAGGCACAATGCCAACTTAAGTGCAAGAGGAGTGACACTCTAACTTTCTATGATTTGAACCTCTCCAGTGAGTCCAGTTTTAGATTCCGATGCTTCACTTCAGGTTTACTGTTTCCCTTGGACCTTCTTATTGACGATGAAACGCAGAAATTGCATCGTAATTAAATTCAAAAGGCACAATGCCGACTTAAGTACAAGAGGACTGACACTCTAACTTTCTATGATTTGAACCTCTCCAGTGAGTCTAGTTTTAGATTCCTATGCTTCACTTCAGGTTTACTGTTTCCCTTGGACCTTCTTATTGCCGATAAAACACAGAAATTACATATGAATTTTATACAAAAATCACAATGGCGACTTAAGTACAAGAGGACTGACACTCTCACTTTCTATGATTTGAACATATCCTGTGAGTCCAGTTTTAGATTCCGATGCTTCACTTCTGGTTTACTGTATCCCTTGGACCTTCTTATTGACGATGAAACACAGAAATTGCATGGGAATTAGATTCAAAACACACAATGCCCACTTAAGTAAAAGTGGACTGACACTCTCACTTTCTTTGTTTTGAACTTCTCCCGTGAGTCCAGTTTTAGATTCTGATGTTTCACTTCAGGTTTACTGTATCCCTTGGACCTTCTTATTGACGATGAAACACAGAAATTGCATCGTAATTACATTCAAAAGGCACAATGCCGACTTAAGTACAAGAGGACTGACACTCTAACTTTCTATGATTTGAACCTCTCCAGTGAGTCCAGTTTTAGATTCCGATGCTTCACTTCAGGTTTACTGTATCCCTTGGACCTTCTTATTGACAATGAAACACAGAAAAAACATCGGAATTATATTCAAAAGGCACAATGCCGACATAAGTACAAGAGGACTGACACTCTAACTGTCTATGATTTGAACCTCTCCAGTGAGTCCAGTTTTAGATTCCGATGCTTCACTTCAGGTTTACTGTATCCCTTGGTCCTTCTTATTGACGATGAAACACAGAAATTGCATCCAAATTTAATACAAATGGCACAATGCCGACTTAAGTACAAGAACACTGACACTCTCACTTTCCATGATTCGAACTTCTCCTGTGAGGTCAGATTTAGATTCCGATGCTTCACATCAGGTTTACTGTATACCTTGAACCTTCGTATTGACGATGAAACACAGAAATTGCATCGGAATTAAATTATAAAGGCACAATTCCGACTTAAGTACAAGAGGACAGACACTCTCACTTTCTATGATTTGAACCTCTCCTGTGAGTCCAGGTTTAGATTCCTTTGCTTCACTTCAGATTACTGTATACCTAGGACCTTCTTATTGACGATGAAACACAGAAATTATATCCGAATTTTATACAAAAATCACAATGGCGACTTAAGTACAAGAGGACTGACACTCTCACTTTCTATGATTTGAACATCTCCTGTGAGTCCAGTTTTAGATTCCGATGCTTCACTTTAGGTTTACTGTATCGCTTGGACCTTCTTATTGACGATGAAACACAGAAATTGCATCGGAATTAAATTCAAAACACACAATGCCGACTTAAGTAAAAGATGACTGACACTCTCACTTTCTTTGTTTTGAACCTCTCCTGTGAGTCCAGTTTTAGATTCCGATGTTTCACTTCAGGTTTACTGTATCCCTTGGATCTTCTTATTGACGATGAAACACAGAAATTGCATCGTCATTAAATTCAAAAGGCACAATGCCGACTTAAGTACAAGAGGACTGACATTCTAACTGTCTATGATTTGAACCTCTCCAGTGAGTCCAGTTTTAGATTCCGATGCTTCACTTCAGGTTTACTGTATCCCTTGGACTTTCTTATTGACGATGAAACACAGAAATTGCATCTGAATTTAATACAAATGGCACAATGCCGACTTAAGTACAAGAGCACTGACACTCTCACTTTCCATGATTCGAATTTCTCCTGTGAGGTCAGATTTAGATCCCGATGCTTCACTTCAGGTTTACTGTATACCTTGAACCTTCTTATTGACGATGAAAAACAGAAATTGCATCGGAATTAAATTCTAAAGGCAAAATTCCGACTTAAGTACAAAAGGACTGACACTCTCACTTTCTATGATTTGAACCACTCATGTGAGTCCAGTTTTAGATTCCGATGCTTCACTTCAGGTTTACTGTATCCCTTGGACCTTTGTATTGACGATGAAACACAGAGTTTGCACCCGAAATTAATACAAAAGGCACAATGCCGACTTGAGTACTAGAGGACTGACACTCTAACTTTCTATGTTTTGAACCTCTCCCGTGAGTCCAGTTTTAGATTCCGATGCTTCACTTCAGGTTTACTGTATCCCTTGGAGCTTCTTATTGACGATGAAACACTGAAATTGCATCCGAAATTAATACAAAAGTCACAATGGTGACTTAAGTACAAGAGGACTGACACTCTCACATTCTATGATTTGAACCTCTCCTGTGAGTCCAGTTTTAGATTCCGATGCTTCACTTCCGGTTTACTGTATCCCTTGGACCTTCTTATTGACGATGAAACACAGAAATTGCATCCGAATTTAATACAAAAATTACAATGGCGACTTTAGTACAAGAGGACCGACAATCTCACTTTCTATGATTTGAACATCTCCTGTGAGTCCAGTTTTAGATTCCGATGCTTCACTTCAGGTTTACTGTATCCCTTGGACCTTCTTATTGACGATTAAACACAGAAATTGCATCCGAAATTAATACAAAAGTCACAATGGTGACTTAAGTACAAGTGGACTGACACTCTCACTTTCTATGATTTGAACCTCTCCTGTGAGTGCAGTTTTAGATTCCGATGCTTCACCTCAGGTTTACTGTATCCCTTGGACATTCTTATTGACGATGAAACACAGAAATTGCATCCGAATTTAATACAAATGGCACAATGCCGACTTAAGTACAAGAGGACTGACACTCTCACTTTCTATGATTTGAACCTCTCCTGTGAGTCCAGTTTTAGATTCCGATGCTTCACTTCAGGTTTACTGTATCCGTTTGACCTTCTTATTGACGATTAAACACAGAAATTGCATCCGAAATTAATACAAAAGTCACAATGGTGACTTAAGTACAAGTGGACTGACACTCTCACTTTCTATGATTTGAACCTCTCCTGTGAGTGCAGTTTTAGATTCCGATGCTTCACCTCAGGTTTACTGTATCCCTTGGACATTCTTATTGACGATGAAACACAGAAATTGCATCCGAATTTAATACAAATGGCACAATGCCGACTTAAGTACAAGGGGACTGACACTCTCACTTTCTATGATACGAACCTCTCCTGTGAGTCCAGTTTTAGATTCCGATGCTTCACTTCAGGTTTACTGTATCTCTTGGACGTTCTTATTGACGATGAAACACAGAAATTGCATCGGAATTAAATTCAAAAGGCATAGTGCCGACCTTTGTAGAAGAGGACTAACACTCTCACTTTCTATGACTTGAACCTCTCCTGTGAGTCCAGTTCTAGATTCCGATGCTTCACTTCAGGTTTACTGTATACCTTGCAGCTTCTTATTGACGATGAAACACAGAAATTGAATCGGAATTAAATTCAAAAGGCACAATGCCGACTTAAGTACAAGAGGACAGACACTCTCACTTTCTATGATTTGAACCTCTCCTGTGAGTCCAGTTTTACATTCCGATGCTTCACTTCAGGTTTACTGTATCCCTTGGATCTTCTAATTGACGATGAAACACAGAAATTGCATCCGAATTTAATACAAAAATCACAATGGCGGCTTAAGTACAAGAGGACTGACACTCTCACTTTCTATGATTTGAACATCTCCTGTGAGTCCAGTTCTAGATTCCGATGCTTCACTTCAGGTTTACTGTATCCCTTGGACCTTCTCATTGACAATGAAACACAGAATTAGCATCGGAATTAAATTCAAAAGGCACAATGCCGACTTAAGTGCAAGGGGACTGACACTCTAACTTTATATGATTCGAACCTCTCCTGTGAGTCCAGTTTTAGATTCCGATGCTTCACTTCAGGTTTACTGTATCCCTTGGACCTTCTTATTGACGATGAAACACAGAGTTTGCATCCGGATTTAATACAAAACGCACAATGCCGACTTAAGTACAAGAAGACTGACACTCTAACTTTCTATGATTTGAACCTCTCCTGTGAGTTCAGTTTTAGAATCCGATGCTTTACTTCATGTTTACTGTATCCCTTGGACCTTCTTATTGACGATGAAAACAGAAATTGCATCCGAATATAATACAAAAGGCACAATGGCGACTTAAGTACAAGAGGACTGACACTCTCACTTTCTATGATTTGAACCTCCCCTGTGAGTCCAGTTTTAGATTCGATGCTTCACTTCAGGTTTACTGTATCCCTTGGACCTTCTTATTGACGACGAAACACAGAAATTGCATCCGAATTTAATACAAATGGCACAATGCCGACTTAAGTACAAGAGGACTGACACTCTCACTTTCTATGATTCGAACCTCTCCTGTGAGGTCAGATTTAGATTCCGATGCTTCACTTCAGGTTTACTGTATACCTTGCACCTTCTTATTGACGATGAAACACAGAAATTGCATCGGAATTAAATTCAAAGGGCACAATGCCGTCTTAAGTACAAGAATACTGACACTCTACCTTTCTATGATTTGCACCTCTCCTGTGAGTCCAGTTTTAGATTCCGATGCTTCACTTCAGGTTTACTGTATCCCTTGGACCTTCTTATTGACGATGAAACACAGAAATTGCATCGGAATTAAATTCAAAACGCACAATGCCGACTTAAGTAAAAGAGGACTGACGCTCTTACTTTCTTTGCTTTGAACCTCTCCTGTGAGACCAGTTTTAGATTCCGATGCTTCACTTCAGGTTTACTGTTTCCCGTGGACCTTCTTATTGACGAAGACACAGAAATTACATCCGAAATTAATACAAATGGCACAATGCCGACTTAAGTACAAGGGCACTGACACTCTCACTTTCCATGAACCGAACTTCTCCTGTGAGGTCAGATTTAGATTCTGATGCTTCACTTCAGGTTTACTGTATACCTTGCACCTTCTTATTGACGATGAAACACAGAAATTGCATCGGAATTAAATTCAAAAGGCACAATGCCGTCTTAAGTACAAGAATACTGACACTCTAACTTTCTATGATTTGAACATCTCCTGTGAGTCCAGTTCTAGATTCCGATGCTTCACTTCAGGTTTACTTTAACCCTTGGACCTTCTTATTGACGATGAAACACAGATATTGCATCAGATGTAAATTTAAAACGCACAATGCCGACTTAAGTAAAAGAGGACTGACACTCTCACTTTCGTTGCTTTGAACCTCTCCTTTGAGTCCAGTTTTAGATACCGATGCTTCACTTCAGGATTACTGTATCCCTTGGACCTTCTTATTGTCGATGAAACACAGAAATTGCATCAGAATTAAATTCAAAAGGCACAATGCCGACTTAAGTACAAGAGGATTGACACTCTAACTTTCTATGATTTGAACTTTTCCAGTAAGTCCAGTGTTAGATTCCGATGCTTCACTTCAGGTTTACTGTTTCCCTTGGACCTTCTTATTGACGATGGAACACAGAGTTTGAATCCGAATTTAATACAAAAGGCACAATGCCGACTTAATCACAAGAGGACTGACACTCTAACTTTCTATGATTTGAACCTCTCCTGTGAGTCCAGTTTTAGATTCCGATGCTTCACTTCAGGTTTACTGTATCTCTTGGACCTTCTTATTGATGGTGAAACACAGAAATTGCATCCGAATTTAATACAAATGGCACAATGGCGACTTAAGTACAAGGGGACTGACACTCTCACATTCTATGATATGAACCTATCCTGTGAGTCCAGTTTTAGATTCCGATGCTGCACTTCAGGTTTACTGTATCCCTTGGACCTTCTTACTGACAATGAAACACAGAAATAGCATCGGAATTAAATTCAAAAGGCACAATGCCGACTTAAGTACAAGAGGACTGACACTCTAACTTTTTATGATTTGAACCTCTCCTGTGAATCCAGTTTTAGATTCCGATGCTTCACTTCAGGTTTACTGTATCCCTTGGACCTTCTTATTGACGATGAAACACAGAGTTTGCATCCGGATTTAATACAAAAGGCACAATGCCGACTTAAGTACAAGAGGACTGACACTCTAACTTTCTATGATTTGAACCTCTCCTGTGAGTCCAGTTTTAGATTCCGATGCTTTACATCAGGTTTACTGTATCCCTTGGACCTTCTTATTGACGATGAAAACAGAAATTGCATCCGAATTTAATACAAAAGGCACAAGGGCGACTTAAGTACAAGAGGACTGACAATCTCACATTCTATGATTTGGACCTCCCCTGTGAGTCCAGTTTTAGATTCCGATGCTTCACTTCAGGTTTACTGTATCCCTCGGACCTTCTTATTGATGATGAAACACAGAAATTGCATCCGGATTTAATACAAAAGGTACAATGCCGACTTAAGTACAAGAGGACTGACACTCTAACTTTCTATGATTTGCACCTCCCCTGTGAGTCCAGTTTTAGATTCCGATGCTTCACTTCAGGTTTACTGTATCCCTTGGACCTTCTTATTGACGATACAACACAGAAATTGCATCCGAATTTAATACAAAAATCACAATGGCGACTTCAGTACAAGAGGACCGACAATCTCACTTTCTATGATTTGAACATCTCCTGTGAGTCCAGTTTTAGATTCCGATGCTTCACTTCAGGTTTACTATATCCCTCGGACCTTCTTATAGACGATGAAACACAGATTTTGCATCGGAATTAAATTTAAAACGCACAATGCCGACTTAAGTAAAAGAGGACTGACACTCTCACTTTCTATGATTTGAAACTCTCCTGTGAGTCCAGTTTTAGATTCCGATGCTTCACTTCAGGTTTAATGTATCCCTTGAACCTTCTTATTGACAATGAACCACAGAAATATCTCCGGAATTAAATTCAAAGGGCACAATGCCGACTTAAGTACAAGAGGACTGACACTCTAACTTTCTATGATTTGTACCTCTCCTGTGAGTCCAGTTTTAGATTCCGATGCTTCACTTCAGGTTTACTGTATCCCTTGGACCTTCTTATTGACGATGAAACACAGAGTTTGCATCCGAATTTAATACAAAAGGCACAATGCCGACTAAAGTACAAGAGGACTGACACTCTAACTTTCTATGATTTGAACCTCTCCTGTTAGTCCAGTTTTAGATTCTGATGCTTTACTTCAGGTTTACTGTATTCCTTGGACCTTCTTATTGACGATTAAACACAGAAACTACATCCGAATTTAATACAAAAGGCACAATGGCGACTTAAGTACAAGAGGACTGACACTCTCACTTTCTATGATTTGAACCTCTCCTGTGAGTCCAGTTTTAGATTCCGATGCTTCACTTCAGGTTTACTGTATCCGTTGGACCTTCTTATTGACGATGAAACACAGAAATTACATGCGAAATTAATACAAAAGTCACAATGGTGACTTAAGTACAAGAGGACTGACACTCTCACTTTCTATGATTTGAACATCTCCTGTGAGTCCAGTTTTAGATTCCGATGCTTCACCTCAGGTTTACTGTATCCCTTGGACCTTCTTATTGACGATGAAACACAGAAATTGCATCCGAATTTAATACAAATGGCACAATGCCGACTTAAGTACAAGAGGACTTACACTCTCACTTTCTATGATTCGAACCTCTCCTGTGAGTCCAGTTTTAGATTCCGACGCTTCACTTCAGGTTTAGTGTATCCCTTGGACGTTCTTATTGACGATGAAACACAGAAATTGCATCGGAATTAAATTCAAAAGACACAGTGCCGACCTAAGTAGAAGAGGACTAACACTCTCACTTTCTATGATTTGAACCTCTCCTGTGAGTCCAGTTTCAGATTCCGATGCTTCACTTCAGGTTTACTGTATACCTTGCAGCATCTTATTGACGATGAAACACAGAAATTGAATCGGAATTAAATTCAAAAGGCACAATGCCGACTTAAGTACAAGAGGACTGACACTCTCACTTTCTATGATTTGAACTTCTCCTGTGAGTCCAGTTTTACATTCCGATGCTTCACTTCAGGTTTACTGTATCCCTTGGACATTCTAATTGACGATGAAACACAGCGTTTGCATCCGAATTTAATACAAAAGGTACAATGCCGACTTAAGTACAAGAGGACTGACACTCTAACATTCTATGATTTGCACCTCTCCTGTGAGTCCAGTTTTAGACTCCGATGCTTCACTTCAGGTTTACTGTATCCCTTGGACCTTCTTATTGACGATGAAACACAGAAATTGCATCTGAATATAACACAAAAATCACAATGGCGGCATAAGTACAAGAGGACTGACACTCTCACTTTCTATGATTTGAACATCTCCTGTGAGTCCAGTTCTAGATTCCGATGCTTCACTTCAGGTTTACTGTATCCCTCGGACCTTCTTATTGACGATGAAACACAGAAATTGCATCCGGATTTAATACAAAAGGTACAATGCCGACTTAAGAACAAGAGGACTGACACTCTAAATTTCTATGATTTGCACCTCTCCTGTGAGTCCAGTTTTAGATTCCGATGCTTCACTTCAGGTTTACTGTATCCCTTGGACCTTCTTATTGACGATGAAACACAGAAATTGCATCCGAATTTAATACAAAAATCACAATGGCGACTTTAGTACAAGAGGACCGACAATCTCACTTTCTATGATTTGAACATCTCCCGTGAGTCCAGTTTTAGATTCCGATGCTTCACTTCAGGTTTACTGTATCCCTCGGACATTCTTATAGACGATGAAACACAGATTTTGCATCGGAATTAAATTTAAAACGCACAATGCCGACTTAAGTAAAAGAGGACTGACACTCTCACTTTCGATGATTTGAACATCTCCTGTGAGTCCAGTTTTAGATTCCGATGCTTCACTTCAGGTTTACTGTATCCCTCGGACCTTCTTATAGACGATGAAACACACATTTTGAATCGGAATTAAATTTAAAACGCACAATGCCGACTTAAGTAAAAGAGGACTGACACTCTCACTTTCTATGATTTGAAACTCTCCTGTGAGTCCAGTTTTAGATTCCGATGCTTCACTTCAGGTTTAATGTATCCCTTGAACATTCTTATTGACAATGTACCACAGAAATATCACCGGAATTAAATTCAAAAGGCACAATGCTGACTTAAGTACAAGAGGACTGACACTCTAACTTTCTATGATTTGTACCTCTCCTGTGAGTCCAGTTTTAGATTCCGATGCTTCTCATCAGGTCTACTGTATCCCGTGGACCTTCTTATTGACGATGAAACACAGAGTTTGCATCCCAATTTAATACAAAAGGCACAATGCCGACTAAAGTACAAGAGGACTGACACTCTAACTTTCTATGATTTGAACCTCTCCTGTTAGTCCAGTTTTAGATTCCGATGCTTTACTTCAGGTTTACTGTATTCCTTGGACCTTCTTATTGACGATTAAACACAGAAAATGCTTCCGAATTTAATACAAAAGGCACAATGGCGACTTAAGTACAAGAGGACTGACACTCTCACTTTCTATGATTTGAACCTCTCCTGTGAGTCCAGTTTTAGATTCCGATGCTTCACCTCAGGTTTACTGTATCCCTTGGACCTTCTTATTGACGATGAAACACAGAAATTGCGTCCGAATTTAATACAAATGGCACAATGCCGACTTAAGTACAAGAGGACTTACACTCTCACTTTCTATGATTCGAACCTCTCCTGTGAGTCCAGTTTTAGATTCCGACGCTTCACTTCAGGTTTAGTGTATCCCTTGGACGTTCTTATTGACGATGAAACACAGAAATTGCATCGGAATTAAATTCCAAAGGCACAGTGGCGACCTAAGTAGAAGAGGACTAACACCCTCACTTTCTATGATTTGAACCTCTCCTGTGAGTCCAGTTTTAGATTCCGATGCTTCACTTCAGGTTTACTGTATACCTTGCAGCATCTTATTGACGATGAAACACAGAAATTGAATCGGAATTAAATTCAAAAGGCACAATGCCGACTTAAGTACAAGAGGACTGACACTCTCACTTTCTATGATTTCAACCTCTCCTGTGAGTCCAGTTTTACATTCCGATGCTTCACATCAGGTTTACTGTATCCCTTGGACCTTCTAATTGAGGATGAAACACAGAGTTTGCATCCGAATTTAATACAAAAGGTACAATGCCGACTTAAGTACAAGAGGACTAACACTCTAACTTTCTATGATTTGCACCTCTCCTGTGAATCCAGTTTTAGATTCCGATGCTTCACTTGAGTTTTACTGTATCCCATGGACCTTTTTATTGACGATGAAACACAGAAATTGCATCCGAATATAACACAAAAATCACAATGGCGGCTTAAGTACAAGAGGACTGACACTCTCACTTTCTATGATTTGAACATCTCCTGTGAGTCCAGTTCTAGATTCCGATGCTTCACTTCAGGTTTACTGTATCCCTCGGACCTTCTTATTGACGATGAAACACAGAAATTGCATCCGGATTTAATACAAAAGGTACAATGCCGACTTAAGAACAAGAGGACTGACACTCTAAATTTCTATGTCTTGCACCTCTCCTGTGAGTCCAGTTTTAGATTCCGATGCTTCACTTCAGGTTTATTGTATCCCTTGAACCTTCTTATTGACAATGTACCACAAAAATATCACCGGAATTAAATTCAAAAGGCACAATGCCGACTTAAGTACAAGAGGACTGACACTCTAACTTTCTATGTTTTGTACCTCTCCTGTGAGTCCAGTTTTAGAATCCGATGCTTCACTTCAGGTTTACTGTATCCCGTGGACCTTCTTATTGACGATGAAACACAGAGTTTGCATCCGAATTTAATACAAAAGTCACAATGCCGACTAAAGTACAAGAGGACTGACACTCTAACTTTCTATGATTTGAACCTCTCCTGTTAGTCCAGTTTTAGATTCCGATGCTTTACTTCAGGTTTACTGTATTTCTTGGACCTTCTTATTGACGATTAAACACAGAAACTGCATCCGAATTTAATACAAAAGGCACAATGGCGACTAAAGTACAAGAGGACTGACACTCTCACTTTCTATGATTTGAACCTCTCCTGTGAGTCCAGTTTTAGATTCCGATGCTTCACTTCAGGTGTACTGTATCCGTTGGACCTTCTTATTGACGATGAAACACAGAAATTGCATCCGAAATTAATACAAAAGTCACAATGGTGACTTAAGTACAAGAGGACTGTTACTCTCACTTTCCATGATTTGAACCTCTCCTGTGAGTCCAGTTTTAGATTCCGATGCTTCACCTCAGGTTTTCTGTATCCGTTGGACCTTCTTATTGACGATGAAACACAGAAATTGCATCCGAATTTAATACAAATGGCACAATGCCGACTTAAGTACAAGAGGATTTACACTCTCACTTTCTATGATTCGAACCTCTCCCGTGAGTCCAGTTTTAGATTCCGACGCTTCACTTCAGGTATAGTGTATCCCTTGGACGTTCTTATTGACGATGAAACACAGAAATTGCATCGGAATTAAATTCAAAAGGCACAGTGCCGACCTAAGTAGAAGAGGACTAACACTCTCACTTTCTATGATTTGAACCTCTTCTGTGAGTCCAGTTTTAGATTCCGATGCTTCACTTCAGGTTTACTATATACCTTGCAGCATCTTATTGACGATGAAACACAGAAATTGAATCGGAATTAAATTCAAAAGGCACAATGCCGACTTAAGTACAAGAGGACTGACACTCTAACTTTCTATGATTTGAACCTCTCCTGTGAGTCCAGTTTTACATTCCGATGCTTCACTTCAGGTTTACTGTATCCCTTGGACCTTCTAATTGACGATGAAACACAGAGTTTTGCATCCGAATTTAATACAAAAGGTACAATGCCGACTTAAGTACAAGAGGACTGACACTCTAACTTTCTATGATTTGCACCTCTCCTGTGAGTCCAGTTTTAGATTCCGATGCTTCACTTCAGGTTTACTGTATACCTTGGACCTTCTTATTGACGATGAAACACAGAAATTGCATCCGAATATCACACAAAAGTCACAATGGCGGCTTAAGTACAAGAGGACTGACACTCTCACTTTCTATGATTTGAACATCTCCTGTGAGTCCAGTTCTAGATTCCGATGCTTCAATTCAGGTTTACTTTTTCCCTTGGACCTTCTTATTGACGATGAAACACAGATATTGCATCGGAATTAAATTTAAAACGCACAATGCCGACTTAAGTAAAAGCGGACTGACACTCTCACTTTCTATGATTTGAATCTCTCCTGTGAGACCAGTTTTAGATTCCGATGCTTCCCTTCAGGTTTACTGTATCCCTTGGACCTTCTTATTGACGACGAAACACAGAAATTGCATCCGAATTTAATACAAATAGCACAATGCCGACTTAAGTACAAGAGGAATGACACTCTTACTTTCTATGATTCGAACCTCTCCTGTGAGGTCAGATTTAGATTCCGATGCTTCAGTTCAGGTTTACTGTATACCTTGCACCTTCTTATTGACGATGAAACACAGAAATTGCATCGGAATTAAATTCAAAAGGCACAATGCCGTCTTAAGTACAAGAATACTGACACTCTAACTTTCTATGATTTGCACCTCTCCTGTTAGTCCAGTTTTAGATTCCGATGCTTCACTTCAGATTTACTGTATCCCTTGGACCTTCTTATTGACGATGAAACACAGAAATTGCATCCGAAATTAACACAAAAGTCACAGTGGTGACTTAAGTACAAGAGGACTGACACTCTCACTTTCTATGATTTGAACCTCTCCTGTGAGTCCAGTTTTAGATTCCGATGATTCACCTCAGGTTTACTGTATCCCTTGGACCTTCTTATTGACGATGAAACACAGAAATTGCATCCGAATTTAATACAAATGGCACAATGCCGACTTAAGTACAAAAGGACTGACACTCTCACTTTCTATGATTCGAACCTCTCCTGTGAGTCCAGTTTTAGATTCCGATGCTTCACTTCAGGTTTAGTGTATCCCTTGGACGTTCTTATTGACGATGAAACTCAGAAATTGCATCGGAATTAAATTCAAAAGGCACAGTGCCGACCTAAGTAGAAGAGGACTAACACTCTCACTTTCTATGATTTGAACCTCTCCTGTGAGTCCAGTTTTAGATTCCGGTGCTTCACTTCAGGTTTACTGTATACCTTGCAGCATCTTATTGACGATGAAACACAGAAATTGAATCGGAATTAAATTCAAAAGGCACAATGCCGACTTAAGTACAAGAGGGCTGACACTCTCACTTTCTATGATTTGAACCTCTCCTGTGAGTCCAGTTTTACATTCCGATGCTTCACATCAGGTTTACTGTATCCCTTGGACCTTATAATTGACGATGAAACACAGAGTTTGCATCCGAATTTATACAAATGGCACAATGCCGACTTAAGTACAAGGGCACTGACACTCTCACTTTCCATGATTCGAACTTCTCCTGTGAGGTCAGATTTAGATTCCGATGCTTCACTTCAGGTTTACTGTATCCCTTGGACCTTCTTACAGACGATGAAACACAGATTTTGCATCGGAATTAAATTTAAAACGCACAATGCCGACTTTAGTAAAAGAGGACTGACACTCTCACTTTCTATGATTTGAACCTCTCCTGTGAGTCCAGTTTTAGATTCCGATGCTTCACTTCTGGTTTACTGTATCCCTTGGACCTTCTTATTGACGTTGAAACACAGAGTTTGCATCCGAATTTAATTCAAAGGCACAATGCCGACTTAAGTACAAGAGGACTGACACTCTAACTTTGTATGATTTGAACCTCTCCTGTTAGTCCAGTTTTAGATTCCGATGCTTTACTTCAGGTTTAGTGTATTCCTTGGACCTTCTTATTGACGATTAAACACAGAAACTGCATCCGAATTTAATACAAAAGGCACAATGGCGACTTAAGTACAAGACGACTGACACTCTCACTCTCTATGATTTGAACCTCTCCTGTGAGTCCACTTTTAGATTCCGATGCTTCACTTCAGGTTTACTGTATCCGTTGGACCTTCTTATTGACGATGAAACACAGAAATTGCATCCGAAATTAATACAAAAGTCACAATGGTGACTTAAGTACAAGAGGACTGACACTCTCACTTTCTATGATTTGAACCTCTCCTGTGAGTCAAGTTTTAGATGCCGATGCTTCACCTCAGGTTTACTGTATCCCTTGGACCTCCTTATTAACGATGAAATACAGAAATTGCATCCGAATTTAATACAAATGGCACAATGCCGACTTAAGTACAAGAGGACTGACTTTCTCACTTTCTATGATTTGAACCTCTCCTGTGAGTCCAGTTTTAGATTCCGATGCTTCACTTCGGGTTTACTGTATCCCTTGAACCTTCTTATTGACAATGAACCACAGAAATATCACCGGAATTAAATTCAAAAGGCACAATGCCGACTTAAGTACAAGAAGACTGACACTCTAACTTTCTATGATTTGTACCTCTCCTGTGAGTCCAGCTTTAGATTCCGATGCTTCACTTCAGGTTTAGTGTATCCCTTGGACGTTCTTATTGACGATGAAACACAGCAATTGCATCGGAATTAAATTCAAAAGGCACAGTGCCGACCTAAGTAGAAGAGGACTAACACTCTCACTTTCTATGATTTGAACCTCTCCTGTGATTCCTGTTTTACATTCCGATGCTTCACTTCAGGTTTACTGTATCCCTTGGACCTTCCAATTGACGATGAAACACAGAGTTTGCATCCGAATTTAATACAAAAGGTACAATGCCGACTTAAGTACAAGAGGACTGACTCTCTAACTTTCTATGATTCGAACCTCTCCTGTGAGGTCAGATTTAGATTCCGATGCTTCACTTCAGGTTTAGTGTATCCCTTGGACGTTCTTATTGACGATGAAACACAGACAGTGCATCGGAATTAAATTTAAAACGCACAATGCCGACTTAAGTAAAAGAGGACTGACACTCTCACTTTCTATGATTTGAATCTCTCCTGTGAGTCCAGTTTTAGATTCCGATGCTTCACTTCTTGTTTACTGTATCCCTTGGACCTTCTTATTGACGACGAAACACAGAAATTGCATCCTAATTTAATACAAATGGCACAATGCCGACTTAAGTACAAGAGGACTGACACTCTTACTTTCTATGATTCGAACCTCTCCTGTGAGGTCAGATTTAGATTCCGATGCTTCACTTCAGGTTTACTGTATACCTTGCACCTTCTTATTGAAGATGAAACACAGAAATCGCAGCGGAATTAAATTCAAAAGGCACAATGCCGTCTTAAGTACAAGAATACTGACACTCTCACTTTCAATGTTTTGAACCTATCCTGTGAGTCCAGTTTCAGATTCTGATGCTTCACTTCAGGTTTACTGTATCCCTTGGACCTTCTAATTGACGATGAAACACAGAGTTTGCATACGAATTTAATACAAAAGGCACGATGCCGACTTAAGTAAAAGAGGACTGACACTCTAACTTTCTATGATTTGAACCTCTCCTGTGAGTCCAGTTTTAGATTCCGATGCTTCACTTCAGGTTTACTGTATCCCTTGGACCTTCTTGTTGACGATGAAACACAGAAATTGCATCCGAAGTTAATACAAAAATCACAATGGCGACTTTAGTACAAGAGGACTGAAAATCACACTTTCTATGATTTTAACATCTCCTGTGAGTCCAGTTTTAGATTCCGATGCTTCACTTCAGGTTTACTGTATCCCTTGGACCTTCGTATTGACGATGAAACACAGATATTGCATCGGAATTAAATTTAAAATGCACAATGCCGACTTAAGTGAAAGAGGACTGACACTCTCACTTTCTATGATTTGAACCTCTCTAGTGAGTCAAGTTTTAGATTCCGATGCTTCACTTCAGGTTTACGGTATCCCTTGGACCCACTTATTGACAATGAAACACAGAAATAGCATCGGAATTAAATTCAAAAGGCACAATGCCGACTTAAGTACAAGGGGACTGACACTCTAACTTTCTATGATTTGAACCTCTAGTGTGAGTCCAGTTTTAGATTCCGATGCTTCACTTCAGGTTTACTGTATCCCTTGGACCTTCTTATTGACGATGAAACACAGAGTTTGCATCCGAATTTAATACAAAAGGCACAATGCCGACTTAAGTACAACAGGACTGACACTCTAACTTTCTATGATTTGAACCTCTCCTGTGAGTCCAGTTTTAGATTCCGATGCTTTACTTCAGGTTTACTGTATCCCTTGGACCTTCTGATTGACGATGAAACACAGAAATTGCCTCTGAATTTATACAAATGGCACAATGCCGACTTAAGTACAAGGGCACTGACACTCTCACTTTCCATGATTCGAACATCTCCTTTGAGGTCAGTTTTAGATTCCGATGCTTCACTTCAGGTTTACTGTATACCTTGCACCTTCTTATTGACGAAGAAACACAGAAATTGCATCGGAATTAAATTCAAAAGGCACAATTCCGACTTAAGTACAAGAGGACTGACACTCTCACTTTCTATGATTTGAACCTCTCCTGTGAGTCCAGTTTTAGATTCCGATGCTTCACCCCAGGTTTACTGTATCTGTTGGACCTTCTTATTGACGAAGAGACACAGAAATTGCATCCGAATTTAATACAAAAGGCAAAATGCCTACTTAATTACAAGACGACTGACACTCTCACTTTCTATGATTCGAACCTCTCCCGTGAGTCCAGTTTTAGATTCCGATGCTTCTCTTCAGGTTTACTGTATCCCTTGGACCTTCTAATTGACGATGAAACACAGAGTTTGCATCAGAATTTATACAAATGGCACAATGCCGACTTAAGTACAAGAGGACTGACACTCTCACTTTCGATGATTCAAACCTCTCCTGTGAAGTCAGATTTAGTTTCCGATGCTTCACTTCAGGTTTACTGTATCCCTTGGACCTTCTTGTTGACGATAAAACACAGAAATCGCATCCGAAATTAATACAAATAGCACAATGCCGTCTTAAGTAAAAGAGGACTTACGCTCAAACATTCTGTGATGTGAACCTCTCCTGCGAGTCCAGTTTTAGATTTCGATGCTTCACCTAAGGTTTACTGTACCCCTTGGACCTTCTTATTGACGATGAAACACAGAAATTGCATCCGAATTTAATACAAAAGGCACATTACCGACTTAAGTACAAGCGGAGTGACACTCTAACTTTCTATGATTTGAATCTCTCCTGTGAGTCCAGTTTTAGGTTCCGATGCTTCACTTCAGGTTTACTGTATCCCTTGGACGTTCTTATTGACGATGAAACACAGAGATTGCTTCGGAATTAAATTCAAAAGGCACAATGCCTACTTAATTACAAGACGACTGACACTCTCACTTTCTATGATTTGAACCTCTCCTGTGAGTCCAGTTTTACATTCCGATGCTTCATTTCAGGTTTATTGTATCCCTTGGACCTTCTTATTGACGATGAAACGCAGAAATTGCATCCGAATTTAATACAAAAGGTACAATGCCGACTTAAGTACAAGAGGACTGACACTTTAACTTTCTATCATTTGCACCTCTACTGTGAGTCCAGTTTTAGATTCCGATGCTTCACTTCAGGTTTACTGTATCCCTTGGACCTTCTTACAGACGAAGAAACACAGATTTTGCATCGGAATTAAATTTAAAACGCACAATGCCGACTTTAGTAAAAGAGGACTGACACTCTCACTTTCTATGATTTGAACCTCTCCTGTGAGTCCAGTTTTAGATTCCGATGCTTCACTTCTAGTTTACTGTATCCCTTGGACCTTCTTATTGACGTTGAAACACAGAGTTTGCATCCGAATTTAATACAAAAGGCACAATGCCGACTTAAGTACAAGAGGACTGACACTCTAACTTTCTATGATTTGAACCTCTCCTGTTAGTCCAGTTTTAGAATCCGATGCTTTACTTCAGGTTTAGTGTATTCCTTGGACCTTCTTATTGACGATTAAACACAGAAACTGCATCCGAATTTAATACAAAAGGCACAATGGCGACTTAAGTACAAGACGACGGACACTCTCACTTTCTATGATTTGAACCTCTCCTGTGAGTCCACTTTTAGATTCCGATGCTTCACTTCAGGTTTACTGTATCCGTTGGACCTTCTTATTGACGATGAAACACAGAAATTGCATCCGAAATTAATACTAAAGTCACAATGGTGACTTAAGTACAAGAGGACTGACACTCTCACTTTCTATGATTTGAACCTCTCCTGTGAGTCAAGTTTTAGATGCCGATGCTTCACCTCAGGTTTACTGTATCCCTTGGACCTTCTTATTGACGATGAAATACAGTAATTGCATCCGAATTTAATACAAATGGCACAATGCCGACTTAAGTACAAGAGGACTGACACTCTCACTTTCTATGATTTGAACCTCTCCTGTGATTCCAGTTTTACATTCCGATGCTTCACTTCAGGTTTACTGTATCCCTTGGACCTTCCAATTGACGATGAAAAACCGGGTTTGCATCCGAATTTAATACAAAAGGTACAATGCCGATTTAAGTACAAGAGGACTGACACTCTAACTTTCTATGATTTGTACCTCTCCTGTGAGTCCAGCTTTAGATTCCGATGCTTCACTTCAGGTTTACTGTATCCCTTGGACGTTCTTATTGACGATGAAACACAGAAATTGCATCGGAATTAAATTCAAAAGGCACAGTGCCGACCTAAGTAGAAGAGGACTAACACTCTCACTTTCTATGATTTGAACCTCTCCTGTGATTCCAGTTTTACATTCCGATGCTTCACTTCAGGTTTACTGTATCCCTTGGACCTTCCAATTGACGATGAAAAACCGGGTTTGCATCCGAATTTAATACAAAAGGTACAATGCCGATTTAAGTACAAGAGGACTGACACTCTAACTTTCTATGATTTGCACCTCTCCTGTGAGTCCACTTTTAGATTCCGATGCTTCACTTCAGATTTACTGTATCCCTTGGACCTTCTTATTGACGATGAAACACAGAAATTGCATCCGAATATAACACAAAAATCACAATGGCGGCTTAAGTACAAGAGGACTGACACTCTCACTTTCTATGATTTGATCATCTCCTGTGAGTCCAGTTCTAGATTCCGATGCTTCACTTCGGGTTTACTTTATCCCTTGGACCTTCTTATTGACGATGAAACACAGACAGTGCATCGGAATTAAATTTAAAACGCACAATGCCGACTTAAGTAAAAGAGGACTGACACTCTCACTTTCTATGATTTGAATCTCTCCTGTGAGTCCAGTTTTAGATTCCGATGCTTCACTTCAAGTTTACTGTATCCCTTGGACCTTCTTATTGACGACGAAACACAGAAATTGCATCCGAATTTAATACAAATGGCACAATGCCGACTTAAGTACAAGAGGACTGACACTCTTACTTTCTATGATTCGAACCTCTCCTGTGAGGTCAGATTTAGATTCCGATGCTTCACTTCAGGTTTACTGTATACCTTGCACCTTCTTATTGAAGATGAAACACAGAAATCGCATCGGAATTGAATTCAAAAGGCACAATGCCGTCTTAAGTACAAGAATACTGACACTCTCACTTTCAATGTTTTGAACCTATCCTGTGAGTCCAGTTTCAGATTCCGATGCTTCACTTCAGGTTTACTGTATCCCTTGGACCTTCTAATTGACGATGAAACACAGAGTTTGCATACGAATTTAGTACAAAAGGCACAACGCCGACTTAAGTAAAAGAGGACTGACACTCTAACTTTCTATGATTTGAACCTCTCCTGTGAGTCCAGTTTTAGATTCCGATGCTTCACTTCAGGTTTACTGTATCCCTTGGACCTTCTTGTTGACGATGAAACACAGAAATTGCATCCGAAGTTAATACAAAAATCACAATGGCGACTTTAGTACAAGAGGACTGAAAATCTCACTTTCTATGATTTTAACATCTCCTGTGAGTCCAGTTTTAGTTTCCGATGCTTCACTTCAGGTTTACTGTATCCCTTGGACCTTCGTATTGACGATGAAACACAGATATTGGATCGGAATTAAATTTAAAATGCACAATGTTGACTTAAGTGAAAGAGGACTGACACTCTCACTTTCTATGATTTGAACCCCTCTAGTGAGTCAAGTTTTAGATTCCGATGCTTCACTTCAGGTTTACGGTATCCCTTGGACCCTCTTATTGACAATGATACACAGAAATAGCATCGGAATTAAATTCAAAAGGCACAATGCCGACTTAAGTGCAAGGGGACTGACACTCTAACTTTCTATGATTTGAACCTCTCCTGTGAGTCCAGTTTTAGGTTCCGATGCTTCACTTCAGGTTTACTGTATCCCTTGGACCGTCTTGTTGACGATGAAACACAGAAATTGCATCCGAAGTTAATACAAAAATCACAATAGCGACTTTAGTACAAGAGGACTGAAAATCTCACTTTCTATGATTTTAACATCTCCTGTGAGTCCAGTTTTAGTTTCCGATGCTTCACTTCAGGTTTACTGTATCCCTTGGACCTTCTTATTGACGATGAAACACAGAGTTTGCATCCGAATTTAATACAAAAGGCACAATGCCGACTTAAGTACAACAGGACTGACACTCTAACTTTCTACGATTTGAACCTCTCCTGTGAGTCCAGTTTTAGATTCCGATGCTTTACTTCAGGTTTACTGTATCCCTTGGACCTTCTGATTGACGATGAAACACAGAAATTGCATCTGAATTTAATACAAAAGGCACAATGGCGACTTAAGTACAAGTGGATTGACACTCTCACTTTCTATGATTTGCACCTCTCCTGTGAGTCCAGTTTTAGATTCCGATGCTTCACTTCAGGTTTACTGTATCCCTTGGACCTTCTTATTGACGATGAAACACAGACATTGCATCCGAAATTAATACAAAAGTCACAATGGTGACTTAAGTACAAGAGGACTGACAATCTCGCTTTCTATGATTTGAACCTCTCCTGTGAGTCCACTTTTAGATTCCGATGATTCACCTCAGGTTTACTGTATCCCTTGGACCTTCTTATTGACGATGAAACACAGAAATTGCATTCGAATTAATACAAATGGCACAATGCCGACTTAAGTACAAGAGGACTGACACTCTTACTTTCTATGATTCGAACCTCTCCCGTGAGTCCAGTTTTAGATTCCGATGCTTCCCTTCAGGTTTACTGTATCCCTTGGACGTTCTTATTGACGATGAAACACAGAAATTGCATCGGAATTAAATTCAAAAGGAACAGTGCCGACCTAAGTAGAAGAGTACTAACACTCTCACTTTCTATGATTTGAACCTCTCCTGTGAGTCCAGTTTTAGATTCCCATGCTTCACTTCACGTTTACTGTATATCTTGGACCTTCTTATTGACGATAAAACACAGAAATTGCATCCGAATTTAATACAAACGGCACAATGCCGACTTAAGTACAAGAAGACTGACACTCTCACTTTCTATGATTTGAACCCCTACTGTGAGTCTATTTTTAGATTCCGATGCTTCACTTCAGGTTTACTGTATCCCTGGGTTCTTCTTATTGACGATGAAACACAGAGTTTGCATCCGAATTTAATACAAAAGGTACAATGCCGGCTTAAGTACAGGAGGACTGATACTCTAACTTTCTATGATTTCAATCTCTCCTGTGAGTCCAGTTTTAGGTTCCGATGCTTCACTTCAGGTTTTCTGTATCCCTTGGACCTTCTTATTGACAATGAAACACAGAAATAGCATCGGAATTAAATTCAAAAGGCACAATGCCGACTTAAGTACATGAGGACTGACACTCTAACTTTTTATGATTTGAACCTCTCCTGTGATTCCAGATTTAGATTCCGATGCTTTACTTCAGGTTTACTGTATCCCTTGGACGCTCTTATTAACGATGAAAACAGAAATTGCATCCGAACTTAATACAAAAGGCACAATGTCGACTTAAGTACAAGAGGACTGACACTCTCACTTTCTATGATTTGAACCTCCCCTGTGAGTCCAGTTTTAGATTCCGATGCTTCACTTCAGGTTTACTGTATCCCTAGGACCTTCTAATTGACGATGAAACACAGAGTTTGCATCCGAATTTAATACAAAAGGTACAATGCCGGCTTAAGTACAGGAGGACTGATACTCTAACTTTCTATGATTTGAACCTCTCCTGTGAGTCCAGTTTTCGATTCCGATGCTTCACTTCAGGTTTACTGTATCCCTTGGACTTTCTTATTGACGATGAAACACAGAATTTGCATCCCAATTTAGTACAAAAATCACAATCGCGACTTAAGTACGAGAGGACTGACACTCTCACTTTCTATGATTTGAACCTCTCCTGTGAGTCCAGTTTTAGATTGGGATGCTTCACTTCAGGTTTACTGTATCCCTTGGACCTTCTTATTGACGATGAAACACAGAAATTGCATCCGAAGGTAATAAAAAATCACAATGGCGACTTTAGTACAAGAGGACTGACAATCTCACTTTCTATGATTTGAACGTCTCCTGTGAGTCCAGTTTTATATTCCGACGCTTCACTTCAGGTTTACTGTATCCCTTGAACCTTCGTATTGACGATGAAACACAGATATTGCATCGGAATTAAATTTAAAATGCACAATGCCGACTTAAGTAAAAGAGGACTGACACTCTCACTTTCTATGATTTGGAGCTCTCCTGTGAGTCCAGCTTTAGATTCCGATGCTTCACTTCAGGTTTACGGTATCCCTTGGACCTTCTTATTGACAATGAAACACAGAAATAGCATCGGAATTAAATTCAAAAGGCACAATGCCGACTTAAGTACAAGGGGACTGACACTCTAACTTTCTATGATTTGAACCTCTCCTGTGAGTCCAGTTTTAGATTCCGATGCTTCACTTCAGGTTTACTGTATCCTTTGGACCTTCTTATTGACGATGAAAAACAGAGTTTGCATCCAAATTTAATACAAAAGGCACAATGCCGACTTAAGTACAAGAGGACTGACACTCTAACTTTCTATGATTTGAACCTCTCCTGTGAGTCCAGTTTTAGATTCCGATGCTTTACTTCAGGTTTACTCTATCCCTTGGACCTTCTGATAGACGATGAAACACAGAAATTGCATCTAAATTTAATACAAAAGGCACAATGGCGACTTAAGTACAAGAGGACTGACACTCTCACTTTCTATGATTTGCACCTCTCCTGTGAGTCCAGTTTTAGATTCCAATGCTTCACTTCAGGTTTACTATATTCCTTGGACCTTCTTATTGACGATGAAACACAGAAATTGCATCCGAATTAATACAAATGGCACAATGCCGACTTAAGTACAAGGGGACTGACACTCTCACTTTCTATGATTCGAACCTCTCCTGTGAGTCCAGTTTTAGATTCCGATGCTTCACTTCAGGTTTACTGTTTCCCTTGGACGTTCTTATTGACGATGAAACACAGAAATTGCATCGGAATTAAATTCAAAAGGCACAGTGCCGACCTAAGTCGAAGAGGACTAACACTCTCACTTTCTATGATTTGAACCTCTCCTGTGAGTCCAGTTTTAGATTCCGATGCTTCACTTCAGGTTTACTGTATCCCTTGGACCTTCTTATTGACAATGAAACACAGAAATAGCATCGGAATTAAATTCAAAAGGCACAATGCCGACTTAAGTACAAGAGGACTGACACTCTCACTTTCTATGATTTGAACCTCCCTTGTGAGTCCAGTTTTAGATTCCGATGCTTCACTTCAGGTTTACTGTATCCCTTGGACCTTCGTATTAACGATGAAACACAGATATTGCATCGGAATTAAATTTAAAATGCACAATGCCGACTTAAGTAAAAGAGGACTGACACTCTCACTTTCTATGATTTGAACCTCTCCTGTGAGTCCAGTTTTAGATTCCGATGCTTTACTTCAGGTTTACTGTATCCCTTGGACCTTCTGATTGACGATGAAACACAGAAATTGAATCTGAATTTAATACAAAAGGCACAATGGCGACCTAAGTACAAGAGGACTGACACTCTCACTTTCTATGATTTGCACCTCTCCTGTGAGTCCAGTTTTAGATTCCGATGCTTCACTTCAGGTTTACTGAATCCCTTGGACCTTCTTATTGACGATGAAACACAGAAATTGCATCCGAAATTAATACAAAAGTCACAATGGTGACTTAAGTACAAGAGGACTGACACTCTCACTTTCTATGATTTGAACCTCTCCTGTGAGTCCAGTTTTAGATTCCGATGCTTCACCTCAGGTTTACTGTATCCCTTGGACCTTCTTATTGACAATGAAACAAAGAAATTGCATCCGAATTAATACAAATGGCACAATGCCGACTTAAGTACAAGAGTACTGACACTCTCACTTTCTATGATTCGAACCTCTCCTGTGAGTCCAGTTTTAGATTCCGATGCTTCACTTCAGGTTTACTGTATCCCTTGGACGTTCTTATTGACGATGAAACACAGAAATTTCATCGGAATTAAATTCAAAAGGCACAGTACCGACCTAAGTAGAAGAGGACTAACACTCTCACTTTCTATGATTTGAACCTCTCCTGTGAGTCCAGTTTTAGATTCCGATGCTTCACTTCAGGTTTACTGTATACCTTGGACCTTCTTATTGACGATGAAACACAGAAATTGCATCCGAATTTAATACAAACGGCACAATGCCGACTTAAGTACAAGAGTACTGACACTCTCACTTTCTATGATTTGAACCTCTACTGTGAGTCTAGTTTTAGATTCCGATGCTTCATTTCAGGTTTACTGTATCCCTTGGTTCTTCTTATTGACGATGAAACACAGAGTTTGCATCCGAATTTAATACAAAAGGCACAATGCCGACTTAAGTACAAGAGGACTGACACTCTAAGTTTCTATGATTTGAACCTCTCCTGTGAGTCAAGTTTTAGATTGCGATGCTTCACTTCAGGTTTACTGTATACCTTAAACCTTCTTATTGACGATGAAACACAGAAATTGCAACCGAATTTAATACGAAAGGCACAATGCCGACTTAAGTAAAGGAGAACTGACACCCTCACTATCTATGATTTGAATTTCTCCTGTGAGTCCAGTTCTAGATTCCGATGCTTCACTTCAGGTTTACTGTATCCCTTGGACCTTCTTATTGACGATGAAACACAGATATTGCATCGGAATTAAATTTAAAACGGACATTGCCGACTTAAGTAAAAGAGGACTGACACTCTCACTTTCTATGATTTGAATCTCTCCTGTGAGTCCAGGTTTAGGTTCCGATGCTTCACTTCAGGTTTACTGTATCCCTTGGACCTTCTTATTGACAATGAAACACAGAAATAGCATCGGAATTAAATTCAAAAGGCACAATGCCGACTTAAGTACAAGAGGACTGACACTCTCACTTTCTATGATTTGAACCTCCCTTGTGAGTCCAGTTTTAGATTCCGATGCTTCACTTCAGGTTTACTGTATCCCTTGGACCTTCTTATTGACGATGAAACACAGAAATTGCATCCGAAGTTAATACAAAAATCACAATGGCGACTTTAGTACAAGAGGACTGACAATCTCACTTTCTATGATTTGAACATCTCCTGTGAGTCCAGTTTTAGATTCCGATGCTTCACTTCAGGTTTACTGTATCCCTTGGACCTTCGTATTAACGATGAAACACAGATATTGCATCGGAATCAATTTAAAATGCACAATGCCGACTTAAGTAAAAGAGGACTGACACTCTCACTTTCTATGATTTGAAGCTTTCCTGTGAGTCCAGTTTTAGATTCCGATGCTTCACTTCAGGTTCACGGTATCCCTTGGACCTTCTTATTGACAATGAAACATAGAAATAGCATCGGAATTAAATTCAAAAGGCACAATGCCGGCTTAAGTACAAGGGGACTGACACTCTAACTTTCTATGTTTTGAACCTCTCCTGTGAGTCCAGTTTTAGATTCCGATGCTTCACTTCAGGTTTACTGTATCCCTTGGACCTTCTTATTGACGATGAACACAGAGTTTGCATCCGAATTTAATACAAAAGGCACAATGCCGACTTAAGTACAAGAGGACTGACACTCTCACTTTCTATGATTTGAACCACTCCTGTGAGTCCAGTTTTAGATTCCGATGCTTCACCTCAGGTTTACTGTATCCCTTGGACCTTCTTATTGACAATGAAACACAGAAATTGCATCCGAATTAATACAAATGGCACAATGCCGACTTAAGTACAAGAGGACTGACACTCTCACTTTCTATGATTCGAACCTCTCCTGTGAGTCCAGTTTTAGATTCCCATGCTTCACTTCAGGTTTACTGTATACCTTGGACCTTCTTATTGACGATGAAACACAGACATTGCATCCGAATTTAATACAAACGGCACAATGCCGACTTAAGTACAAGAGGACTGACACTCTCACTTTCTATGATTTGAACCTCTACTGTGAGTCTAGTTTTAGATTCCGATGCTTCACTTCAGGTTTACTGTATCCCTTGGATCTTCTTATTGACGATGAAACACAGAGTTTGCATCCGAATTTAATACAAAAGGCATAATGCCGACTTAAGTACAAGAGGACTGACACTCTAACTTTCTATGACTTGAACCTCTCCTGTGAGTCCAGTTTTAGATTCCGATGCTTCACTTCAGGTTTACTGTATTCCTTGCACCTTCTTATTGACGATGAAACACAGTAATTGCAACCGAATTTAATACAAAAGGCACAATGCCGACTTAAAAAAAAGAGGACTGACACTCTCACTATCTATGATTTGAATTTCTCCTGTGAGTCCAGTTCTAGATTCCGATGCTTCACTTCAGGTTTACTGTATCCCTTGGACCTTCTTATTGACGATGAAACACAGATATTGCATCGGAATTAAATTTAAAACGGACAATGCCGACTTAAGTAGAAGAGGACTGACACTCTCACTTTCTATGATTTGAATCTCTCCTGTGAGTCCAGTTTTAGGTTCCGATGCTTCACTTCAGGTTTACTGTATCCCTTGGACCTTCTTATTGACAATGAAACACAGAAATAGCATCGGAATTAAATTCAAAAGGCACAATGCCGACTTAAGTACAAGAGGACTGACACTCTACCTTTTTATGATTTGAACCTCTCCTGTGATTCCAGTTTTAGATTCCGATGCTTTACTTCAGGTTTACTGTATCCCTTGGACCTTCTTATTGACGATGAAAACAGAAATTGCATCCGAATTTAATACAAAAGGCACAATGTCGACTTAAGTACAAGAGGACTGACACTCTCACTTTCTATGATTTGAACCTCCCCTATGAGTCCAGTTTTAAATTCCGTTGCTTCACTTCAGGTTTGCTGTATCCCTTGGACCTTCTTATTGACGACGAAACACAGAAATTGCATCCGAATTTAATACAAATGGCACAATTGCGACATAAGTACAAGAGGACTGACACTCTCACTATCTATGATTTGAATTTCTCCTGTGAGTCCAGTTCTAGATTCCGATGCTTAACTTCAGGTTTACTGTATCCCTTGGACCATCTTATTGACGATGAAACACAGAAATAGCATCGGAATTAAATTCAAAAGGCACAATGCCGACTTAAGTACAAGAGGACTGACACTCTAACTTTTTATGATTTGAACCTCTCCTGTGATTCCAGTTTTAGATTCCGATCCTTTACTTCAGGTTTACTGTATCCCTTGGACCTTCTTATTGACGATGAAAACAGAAATTGCATCCGAATTTAATACAAAAGGCACAATGTCGACTTAACTACAAGAGGACTGACACTCTCACTTTCTATTATTTGAACCTCCCCTGTGAGTCCAGTTTTAGATTCCGATGCTTCACTTCAGGTTTACTATATCCCTTGGACCTTCTTATTGACGATGAAACACAGAAATTGCATCCGAAGTTAATACAAAAATCACAATGGCGACTTTAGTACAAGAGGACTGACAATCTCACTTTCTATGATTTGAACATCTCCTGTGAGTCCAGATTTAGATTCCGATGCTTCACTTCAGGTTTACTGTATCCCTTGGACCTTCGTATTGACGATGAAACACAGATATTGCATCGGAATTAAATTTAAAATGCACAATGCCGACATAAGTAAAAGAGGACTGACACTCTCACTTTCATTGATTTGAAGCTCTCCTGTGAGTCCAGTTTTAGATTCCGATGCTTTACTTCAGGTTCACGGTATCCCTTGGACCTTCTTATTGACAATGAAACACAGAAATAGCATCGGAATTAAATTCAAAAGGCACAATGCCGACTTAAGTGCAAGGGAACTGACACTCTAACTTTCTATGATTTGAACCTCTCCTGTGAGTCCAGTTTTAGATTCCGATGAATTACTTCAGGTTTACTGTATCCCTTGGACCTTCTTATTGACGATGAAAACAGAAATTGCATCCGAATTTAATACAAAAGGCACAATGTCGACTTAAGTACAAGAGGACTGACACTCTCACTTTCTATGATTTGAACCTCCCCCGTGAGTCCAGTTTTAGATTCCGATGCTTCACTTCAGGTTTACTGTATCCCTTGGACCTTCTTATTGACGATGAAACACAGAAATTGCATCCGAAGTTAATACATAAATCACAATGGCGACTTTAGTACAACAGGACTGACAATCTCACTTTCTATGATTTGAACATCTCCTGTGAGTCCAGTTTTAGATTCCGATGCTTCACTTCAGGTTTACTGTATCCCTTGGACCTTCTGATTGACGATGAAACACAGAAATTGAATCTGAATTTAATACAAAAGGCACAATGGCGACCTAAGTACAAGAGGACTGACACTCTCGCTTTCTATGATTTGCACCTCTCCTGTGAGTCCAGTTTTAGAATCCGATGCTTCACTTCAGGTTTACTGAATCCCTAGGACCTTCTTATTGACGATGAAACACAGAAATTGCATCCGAAATTAATACAAAAGTCACAATGGTGACTTAAGTACAAGAGGACTGACACTCTCACTTTCTATGATTTGAACCTCTCCTGTGAGTCCAGTTTTAGATTCCGTTGCTTCACCTCAGGTTTACTGTATCCCTTGGACCTTCTTATTGACAATGAAACAAAGAAATTGCATCCGAATTAATACAAATGGCACAATGCCGACTTAAGTACAAGAGGACTGACACTCTCACTTTCTATGATTCGAACCTCTCCTGTGAGTCCAGTTTTAGATTCCGGTGCTTCACCTCAGGTTTACTGTATCCCTTGGACGTTCTTATTGACGATGAAACACAGAAATTGCATCCGAATTTAATACAAACGGCACAATGCCGACTTAAGTACAAGAGTACTGACACTCTCACTTTCTATGATTTGAACCTCTACTGTGAGTCTAGTTTTAGATTCCGATACTTCACTTCAGGTTTACTGTATCCCTTGGTTCTTCTTATTGACGATGAAACACAGAGTTTGCATCCGAATTTAATACAAAAGGCACAATGCCGACTTAAGTACAAGAGGACTGACACTCTAAGTTTCTATGATTTGAACCTCTCCTGTGAGTCAAGCTTTAGATTCCGATGCTTCACTTCAGGTTTACTGTATACCTTAAACCTTCTTATTGACGATGAAACACAGAAATTGCAACCGAATTTAATACGAAAGGCACAATGCCGACTTAAGTAAAAGAGAACTGACACCCTCACTATCTATGATTTGAATTTCTCCTGTGAGTCCAGTTCTAGATTCCGATGCTTCACTTCAAGTTTACTGTATCCCTTGGACCTTCTTATTGACGATGAAACACAGATATTGCATCGGAATTAAATTTAAAACGGACATTGCCGACTTAAGTAAAAGAGGACTGACACTCTCACTTTCTATGATTTGAATCTCTCCTGTGAGTCCAGGTTTAGGTTCCGATGCTTCACTTCATGTTTACTGTATCCCTTGGACCTTCTTAACGACGATGAAAACAGAAATTGCATCCGAATTTTTATACAAAAGGCACAATGTCGACTTAAGTAGAAGAGGACTGACACTCTCACTTTCTATGATTTGAACCTCCCTTGTGAGTCCAGTTTTAGATTCCGATGCTTCACTTCAGGTTTACTGTATCCCTTGGACCTTCTTATTGGCGATGAAACAGTGAGTTTGCATCCGAATTTAATACAAAAGGCACAATGCCGACTTAAGTACAAGAGGACTGACTCTCTAACTTTCTATGATTTTAACCTCTCCTGTGAGTCCAGTTCTAGATTCCGATGCTTCACTTCAGGTTTACTGTATCCCTTGGACCTTCTTATTGACGATGAAACACAGATATTGCATCGGAATTAAATTTAAAACGGACATTGCCGACTTAAGTAAAAGAGGAATGACACTCTCACTTTCTATGATTTGAATCTCTCCTGTGAGTCCAGGTTTAGGTTCCGATGCTTCACTTCATGTTTACTGTATCCCTTGGACCTTCTTATTGACAATGAAACACAGAAATAGCATCGGAATTAAATTCAAAAGGCACAATGCCGACTTAAGTACAAGAGGACTGACACTCTCACTTTCTATGATTTGAAGCTCTCCTGTGAGTCCAGTTTTAGATTCCGATGTTTCACTTCAGGTTTACTGTATCCCTTGGACCTTTGTATTTACGATGAAACACAGATATTGCATCGGAATTAAATTTAAAATGCACAATGCCGACTTAAGTAAAAGAGGACTGACACTCTCACTTTCTATGATTTGAAGCTCTCCTGTGAGTCCAGTTTTAGATTCCGATGCTTCACTTCAGGTTCACGGTATCCCTTGGAACTTCTTATTGAAAATGAAACATAGAAATAGCATCGGAATTAAATTCAAAAGGCACAATGCCGGCTTAAGTACAAGGGGACTGACACTCTAACTTTCTATGCTTTGAACCTCTCTTGTGAGTCCAGTTTTAGATTCCGATGCTTCACTTCAGGTATACTGTATCCCTTGGACCTTCTTATTGACGATGAAACACAGAGTGTGCATCCGAATTTAATACAAAAGGCACAATGCCGACTTAAGTACAAGAGGACTGACACTCTAACTTTCTATGATTTCAACTTCTCCTGTGAGTCCAGTTTTAGATTCCGATGCTTTACTTCAGGTTTACTGTATCCCTTGGACCTTCTAATTGATGATGAAACACAGAAATTGCATCTGAATTTAATACAAAAGGCACAATGGCGACCTAAGTACAAGAGGACTGACACTCTCACTTTCTGTGATTTGCACCTCTCCTGTGAGTCCAGTTTTAGATTCCGATGCTTCACTTCAGGTTTACTGTATCCCTTGGACCTTCTTATTGACGATGAAACACAGAAATTGCATCCGAAATTAATACAAAAGTCACAATGGTGACTTAAGTACAAGAGGACTGACACTCTCACTTTCTATGATTTGAACCACTGCTGTGAGTCCAGTTTTAGATTCCAATGCTACACCTCATGTTTACTGTATCCCTTGGACCTTCTTATTGACAATGAAACACAGAAATTGCATCCGAATTAATACAAATGGCACAATGCCGACTTAAGTACAAGAGGACTGACACTCTCACTTTCTATGATTCGAACCACTCCTGTAAGTCCAGTTTTAGATTCCGAAGCTTCACTTCAGGTTTACTGTATCCCTTGGACGTTCTTATTGACGATGAAACACAGTAATTGCATCGGAATTAAATTCAAAAGGCACAGTGCCGACCTAAGTAGAAGAGGACTAACACTCACTTTCTATGATTTGAACCTCTCCTGTGAGTCCAGTTTTAGATTCCCATGCTTCACTTCAGGTTTACTGTATACCTTGGACCTTCTTATTGACGATGAAACACAGAAATTGCATCCGAATTTAATACAAACGGCACAATGCCGACTTAAGTACAAGAGGACTGACACTCTCACTTTCCATGATTTGAACCTCTACTGTGAGTCTAGTTTTAGAGTCCGATGCTTCACTTCAGGTTTACTGTATCCCTTGGATCTTCTTATTGACGATGAAACACAGAGTTTGCATCCGAATTTAATACAAAAGGCACAATGCCAACTTAAGTACAAGAGGACTGACACTCTAACTTTCTATGACTTGAACCTCTCCTGTGAGTCCAGTTTTAGATTCCGATGCTTCACTTCAGGTTTACTGTATACCTTGCACCTTCTTATTGACGATGAATCACAGTAATTGCAACCGAATTTAATACAAAAGGCACAATGCCGACTTAAGTAAAAGAGGACTGACACTCTCACTATCTATGATTTGAATTTCTCCTGTGAGTCCAGTTCTAGATTCCGATGCTTCACTTCAGGTTTACTGTATCCCTTGGACCTTCTTATTGACGATGAAACACAGATATTGCATCGGAATTAAATTTAAAACGGACAATGCCGACTTAAGTAAAAGAGGACTGACACTCTCACTTTCTATGATTTGAATCTCTCCTGTGAGTCCAGTTTTACGTTCCGATGCTTCACCTCAGGTTTACTGTATCCCTTGGACCTTCTTATTGACAATGAAACACAGAAATAGCATCCGAATTTAATACAAAAGGCACAATGTCGACTTAAGTACAAGAGGACTGACACTCTCACTTTCTATGATTTGAACCTCCCCTATGAGTCCAGTTTTAAATTCCGTTGCTTCACTTCAGGTTTACTGTATCCCTTGGACCTTCTTATTGACGACGAAACACAGAAATTGCATCCGAATTTAATACAAATGGCACAATTGCGACATAAGTACAAGAGGACTGACACTCTCACTATCTATGATTTGAATTTCTCCTGTGAGTCCAGTTCTAGATTCCGATGCTTCACTTCTGGTTTACTGTATCCCTTGGACCTTATTATTGCCGATGAAACACAGAAATAGCATCGGAATTAAATTCAAAAGGCACAATGCCGACTTAAGTACAAGAGGACTGACACTCTAACTTTTTATGATTTGAACCTCTCCTGTGATTCCAGTTTTAGATTCCGATCCTTTACTTCAGGTTTACTGTATTCCTTGGACCTTCTTATTGACGATGAAAACAGAAATTGCATCCGAATTTAATACAAAAGGCACAATGTCGACTTAAGTACAAGAGGACTGACACTCTCACTTTCTATTATTTGAACCTCCCCTGTGAGTCTAGTTTTAGATTCCGATGCTTCACTTCAGGTTTACTGTATCCCTTGGTCCTTCTTACTGACGATGAAACACAGAAATTGCATCCGAAGTTAATACCAAAATCACAATGGCGACTTTAGTACAAGAGGACTGACAATCTCACTTTCTATGATTTGAACATCTCCTGTGAGTCCAGTTTTAGATTCCGATGCTTCACTTCAGGTTTACTGTATCCCTTGGACCTTCGTATTGACTATGAAACACAGATATTGCATCGGAATTAAATTTAAAATGCACAATGCCGACTTAAGTAAAAGAGGACTGACACTCTCACTTTCATTGATTTGAAGCTCTCCTGTGAGTCCGGTTTTAGATTCCGATGCTTCACTTCAGGTTCACGGTATCCCTTGGACCTTCTTATTGACAATGAAACACAGAAATAGCATCGGAATTAAATTCAAAAGGCACAATGCCGACTTAAGTGCAAGGGAACTGACACTCTAACTTTCTATGATTTGAACCTCTCCTGTGAGTCCAGTTTTAGATTCCGATGCTTCACTTCAGGTTTACTGTATCCCTTGGACCTTCTTATTGACGATGATACAGAGAGTTTGCATCCGAATTTAATACAAAAGGCACAATGCCGACTTAAGTACAAGAGGACTGACTCTCTAACTTTCTATGATTTGAACCTCTCCTGTGAGTCCAGTTTTAGATTCCGATGCTTTACTTCAGTTTTACTGTATCCCTTGGACCTTCTGATTGACGATGAAACACAGAAATTGCATCTGAATTTAATACAAAAGTCACAATGGCGACCTAAGTACAAGAGGACTGACACTCTCACTTTCTATGATTTGCACCTCTCCTGTGAGTCCAGTTTTAGATTCCGATGCTTCACTTCAGGTTTACTGTATCCCTTGGACTTTCTTATTGACGATGAAACACAGAAATTGCATCCGAAATTAATACAAAAGTCACAATGGTGACTTCAGTACAAGAGGACTGACACTCTCACTTTCTATGATTTGAACCTCTCCTGTGTGTCCAGTTTTAGATTCCGATGCTTCACCTCAGGTTTACTGTATCCCTTGGACCTTCTTATTGACAATGAAACACAGAAATTGCATCCGAAATAATACAAATGGCACAATGCCGACTTAAGTACAAGAGGACTGACACTCTCACTTTCTATGATTCGAACCTCTCCTGTGAGTCCAGTTTTAGATTCCGATGCTTCACTTCTGGTTTACTGTATCCCTTGGACGTTCTTATTGACGATGAAACACAGAAATTGCATCGGAATTAAATTCAAAAGGCACAGTGCCGACCTAAGTAGAAGAGGACTAACACTCTCACTTTCTATGATTTGAACCTCTCCTGTGAGTCGAGTTTTACATTAAGATGCTTCACTTCAGGTTTACTGTATACCTTGGACCTTCTTATTGACGATGAAACACAGAAATTGCATCCGAATTTAATACAAACGGCACAATGCCGACTTAAGTACAAGGGGACTGACACTCTCACTTTCTTTGATTTGAACCTCTACTGTGAGTCTAGTTTTAGATTCCGATGCTTCACTTCAGGTTTACTGTATCCCTTGACTCTTCTTATTGACGATGAAACACAGAGTTTGCATCCGAATTTAAAACAAAAGGCACAATGCCGATTTAAGTACAAGAGAACTGACACTCTAAGTTTCTATGATTTGAACCTCTCCTGTGAGTCCAGTTTTAGATTCCGATGCTTCACTTCAGGTTTACTGTATACCTTGCACCTTCTTATTGACGATGAAACACAGAAATTGCAACCGAATTTAATACAAAAGGCACAATGCCGACTTAAGCAGAAGAGGACTGACTCTCTCACTATCTATGATTTGAATTTCTCCTGTGAGTCCAGTTCTAGATTCCGATGCTTCATTTCAGGTTTACTGTATCCCTTGGACCTTCTTATTGACGATGCAACACAGATATTGCATCGGAGATAAATTTAAAACGGACAATGCCGACTTAAGTAAAAGAGGACTGACACTTTCACTTTCTATGATTTGAATCTCTCCTGTGAGTCCAGTTTAAGGTTCCGATGCTTCACTTCAGGATTACTGAATCCCTTGGACCTTCTTATTGACGACGAAACACAGAAATTGCATCCGAATTTAATACAAATGGCACAATTGCGACATAAGTACAAGAGGACTGACACTCTCACTTTCTATGATTCGAACCTCTCCTGTGAGGTCAGATTTAGATTCCGATGCTTCACCTCAGGTTTACTGTATCCCTTGGACCTTCTTATTGACAATGAAACACAGAAATTGCATCCGAATTAATACAAATGGCAAAATGCCGACTTAAGTACAAGAGGACTGACACTCTCACTTTCTATGATTCGAACCTCTCCTGTGAGTCATGTTTTAGATTCCGATGCTTCACTTCACGTTTACTGTATCCCTTGGACGTTCTTATTGACGATGATACACAGAAATTGCATCGGAACTAAATTCAAAAGGCACAGTGCCGACCTAAGTAGAAGAGGACTAACACTCTCACTTTCTATGATTTGAACCTCTCCTGTGAGTCCAGTTTTAGATTCCGATGCTTCACTTCAGGTTTACTGTGTACCTCGGACCTTCTTATTGACGATGAAACACAGAAATTGCATCCGAATTTAATACAAACGGCACAATGCCGACTTAAGTAAAAGAGGACTGACACCCTCACTTTCTATGATTTGAACCTCTACTGTGAGTCTAGTTTTAGATTCCGATGCTTCACTTCAGGTTTACTGTATCCCTTGGTCCTTCTTAATGACGATGAAACACAGAGTTTGCATCCGAATTTAATTCAAAAGGCCCATTGCCGACTTAAGTACAAGAGGATTGACACTCTAAGATTCTATGATTTGAACCTCTCCTGTGAGTCCAGTTTTAGATTCCGATGCTTCACTTCAGGTTTACTGTATCCCTTGGACCTTTTTATTGACGATGAAACACAGAAATTGCATCGGAATTAAATTCAAATCGCACAATGCCGACTTAAGCAAAAGAGGACTGACACTCTCACTTTATATGATTTGAACCTCTCCTGTGAGTCCAGTTTTAGACTCCGATGCTTCACTTCAGGTTTACTGTATCCCTTGGACCTTTTTATTGACGATGAAACACAGAAATTGCATCGGAATTAAATTCAAATGGCACAATGCCGACTTAAGTACAAGAGGACTGACACTCTAACTTTCTATGATTTGACCCTCTCCTGTGAGTCTAGTTTTAGATTCCGATGCTTCACTTCAGGTGTACTGTATCCCTTGACTCTTCTTATTGACGATGAAACACAGAGTTTGCATCCGAATTTTAAACAAAAGGCACAATGCCGATTTAAGTACAAGAGAACTGACACTCTCACTTTCTATGATTTGCACCTCTCCTGTGAGTCCAGTTTTAGATTCCGATGCTTCACTTCTGGTTTACTGTATCCCTTGGACGTTCTTATTGACAATGAAACACAGAAATAGCATCGGAATTAAATTCAAAAGGCACAATGCCGACTTAAGTACAAGAGGACTGACACTCTACCTTTTTATGATTTGACCCTCTCCTGTGATTCCAGTTTTATATTCCGATGCTTTATTTCAGGTTTACTGTATCCCTTGGAGCTTCTTATTGACGATGAAAACAGAAATTGCATCCGAATTTAATACAAAAGGCACAATGTCGACTTAAGTACAAGAGGACTGACACTCTCACTTTCTATGATTTGGACCTCCCCTATGAGTCCAGTTTTAGATTCCGATGCTTCACTTCAGGTTTACTGTATGCCTTGGACCTTCTTATTGACGACGAAACACAGAAATTGCATCCGAATTTAATACAAATGGCACAATTGCGACATAAGTACAAGAGGACTGACACTCTCACTTTCTATGATTCGAACCTCTCCTATGAGGTCAGATTTAGATTCCGATGCTTCACCTCAGGTTTACTGTATCCCTTGGACCTTCTTATTGACAATGAAACACAGAAATTGCATCCGAATTAATACAAATGGCACAATGCCGACTTAAGTACAAGAGGACTGACACTCTCACTTTCTATGATTCGAACCTCTCCTGTGAGTCATGTTTTAGATTCCGATGCTTCACTTCACGTTTACTGTATCCCTTGGACGTTCTTATTGACGATGATACACAGAAATTGCATCGGAATTAAATTCAAAAGGCACAGTGCCGACCTAAGTAGAAGAGGACAAACACTCTCACTTTCTATGATTTGAACCTCTCCTGTGAGTCCAGTTTTAGATTCCGATGCTTCACTTCAGGTTTACTGTGTACCTCGGACCTTCTTATTGACGATGAAACACAGAAATTGCATCCGAATTTAATACAAACGGCACAATGCCGACTTAAGTACAAGAGGACTGACACTCTCACTTTCTATGATTTGAACCTCTACTGTGAGTCTAGTTTTAGATTCCGATGCTTCACTTCAGGTTTACTGTATCCCTTGGTCCTTCTTAATGACGATGAAACACAGAGTTTGCATCCGAATTTAATTCAAAAGGCCCATTGCCGACTTAAGTACAAGAGGACTGACACTCTAAGATTCTATGATTTGAACCTCTCCTGTGAGTCCAGTTTTAGATTCCGATGCTTCACTTCAGGTTTACTGTATACCTTGCACCTTCTTATTGACGATGAAACACAGAAATTGCAACCGAATTTAATACAAAAGGCACAATGCCGACTTAAGTAAAAGAGGACTGACACTCTCACTATCTATGATTTGAATTTCTCCTGTGAGTCCAGTTCTAGATTCCGATGCTTCACTTCAGGTTTACTGTATCCCTTGGACCTTCTTATTGACGATGAAACACAGATAGTGCATCGGAATTAATTTTAAAACGGACAATGCCGACTTAAGTAAAAGAGGACTGACACTCTCACTTTCAATGATTTGAATCTCTCCTGTGAGTCCAGTTTTAGGTTCCGATGCTTCACTTCAGGTTTACTGTATCTCTTGGACCTTCTTATTGACAATGAAACACAGAAATAGCATCGGAATTAAATTCAAAAGGCACAATGCCGACTTAAGTACAAGAGGACTGACACTCTACCTTTTTATGATTTGAACCTCTCCTGTGATTCCAGTATTAGATTCCGATGCTTTACTTCAGGTTTACTGTATCCCTTGGACCTTCTTATTGACGATGAAAACAGAAATTGCATCCGAATTTAATACAAAAGGCACAATGTCGACTTAAGTACAAGGGGACTGACACTCTCACTTTCTATGATTTGTACCTCCCCTATGAGTCCAGTCTTAGATTCCGATGCTTTACTTTAGGTTTACTGTATCCCTTGGACCTTCTTATTGACGACGAAACACAGAAATTGCATCCGAATTTAATACAAATGGCACAATTGCGACATAAGTACAAGAGGACTGACACTCTCACTTTCTATGATTCGAACCTCTCCTGTGAGGTCAGATTTAGATTCCGATGCTGCACTTCAGGTTTACTGTATACCTTGCACCTTCTTATTGACGATGAAAAACAGAAATTGCATCGGAATTAAATTCAAAAGGCACAATGCCGTCTTAAGTACAAGAGGACTGACACTCTCACTTTCTATGATTTGAACCTCTCCTGTGAGTCCAGTTTTAGATTCCTATGCTTCACTTCAGGTTTACTGTATCCCTTGGACCGTCTAATTGACGATGAAACACAGAGTTTGCATCCGAATTTAATACAAAAGGTACAATGCTGACGTAAGAGCAAGTGGACTGACACACTAACTTTCTATGATTTGAACCTCTCCTGTGAGTCCAGTTTTAGATTCAGATGCTTCACTTCAGGTTCACTGTATCCCTTGGACCTTCTTATTGACGATGAAACACTGAAATTGCATCCGAATTTAATACCAAAATCACAATGGCGACTTAAGTACAAGAGGAGTGACACTCTCACTTTCTATGATTTGAACATCTCCTGTGAGTCCAGTTTTAGATTCCGATGCTTCACTTCAGGTTTACTGTATCCCTTGGACCTTTTTATTGACGATGAAACACAGAAATTGCATCGGAATTAAATTCAAATGGCACAATGCCGACTTAAGTACAAGAGGACTGACACTCTAACTTTCTATGATTTGAACCTCTCCTGTGAGTCCAGTTTTGGATTCCGATGCTTCACTTCAGGTTTACTGTATCCCTTGGACCTTCTTTTTGACGATGAAACACAGAAATTGCAACCGGATTTAATACAAAAGGCACAATGGCGTCTTAAGTACAAGAGGACTGACACTCTCACTTTCCATGATTTGAACCTCTCCTGTGAGTCCAGTTTTAGATTCCGATGCTTCACTTCAGGTTTCCTGTATCCCTTGGACCTTCTTATTGACGATGAAACACAGAAATTGCATCCCAAATTAATACAAATAGCACAATGTCGACTTAAGTACAAGAGGACTGACACTCTCACTTTCTATGATATGAACCTCCCCTGTGAGTCCAGTTTTGGATTCCGATGCTTCACTTCAGGTTTACTGCATACCTTGCACCTTCTTGTTGACGATCAAACACAGAAATTGCATCCGAATTTAATACACAAGGCACAATGCCGACTTAAGTACAAGAGGACTGACATTCTAACTTTCTATGATTTGAACCTCTCCTGTGAGTCCAGTTTTAGATTCCAATGCTTCACTTCAGGTTTTCCTGTATCCCTTGGACCTTCTTATTTGCGATGAAACACAGACATTGCATCCGAATTTAATACAAATGGCACAATGCCGGCTTAAGTACAAGAGCACTGACACTCTCACTTTCCATGATTCGAACTTCTCCTGTGAGGTCAGATTTAGATTCCGATGCTTCACTTCAGGTTTACTGTATACCTTGCACCATCGTATTGACGATGAAACACAGAAATTGCATCGGAATTAAATTCAAAAGGCACAAATCCGACTTAAGTATAAGAGGACTGACACTCTCACTTTCTCTGATTTGAACCTCTCCTGTGAGTCCAGTTTTAGATTCCGATGCTTCACTTCAGGTTTACTGTATCCTTGGACCTTCTTATTGACGACGAAACACAGAGTTTGCATCCAAATTTAATACAAAAGGCACAAAGCCGACTTAAGTACAAAAGGACTGACACTCTAACATTCTATGATTTGTACGTCTCCTGTGAGTCCAGTTTTGGATTCCGATGCTTCACTTCAGGTTTACTGTATCCCTTGGACCTTCTTATTGACGATGAAACACAGAAATTGCATCCGAATTTAATACAAAAGGCACAATGGCGACTTAGGTACAGGAGGACTGACACTCTCACTTTCTATGATTTGAACCTCTCCTGTGAGTCCAGTTTTAGATTCCGATGCTTCACTTCAGGTTTACTGTATCCCTGGGACCTTCTTACTAACGATGAAACACAGAAATTGCATCCGACTTTAATACAAATGGCACAATGTCGACTTAAGTATAAGAGGCATGACACTCTCACTATCTATGATTTGAACCTCTCCTGTGAGTCCAGTTTTAGATTCCGATGCTTCACTTCAGGTTTACTGTATCCCTTGGACCTTCTTATTGACAATGAAACACAGAAAAAACATCGGAATTATATTCAAAAGGCACAATGCCGACATAAGTACAAGAGGACTGACACTCTAACTTTCTATGATTTGAACATCTCCTGTGAGTCCAGTTTTAGATTCCGATGCTTCACTTCAGGTTTACTGTATCCCTTGGACCTTCTTATTGACGATGAAACACAGAAATTGCATCCGAATTTAATACAAATGGCACAATGCCGACTTAAGTACAACGGCACTGACACTCTCACTTTCCATGTTTCGAACTTCTCCTGTGTGGTCAGATTTAGATTCCGATGCTTCACTTCAGGTTTACTGTATACCTTGCACCTTCTTATTGACGATGAAACACAGAAATTGCATCGGAAATAAATTCAAAAGGCACAATTCCGACTTAAGTACAAGAGGACTGAGACTCTCACTTGCTATGATTTGAACCTCTCCTGTGAGTCCAGTTTTAGATTCCGATGCTTCGCTTCAGGTTTACTGTATCCCTCTGGACCTTCTAATTGACGATGAAACACAGAGTTTGCACCCGAAATTAATACAAAAGGTACAATACCGACTTAAGTACAGGAGGACTGACACTCTAACTTTCTATGATTTGAACCTCTCCAGTGAGTCCAGTTTTAGATTCCGATGCCTCACTTCAGGTTTACTGAAACCCTTGGACCTTCTTATTGACGATGAAACACAGAAATTGCATCCGAAATGAATACAAAAATCACAATGGCGACTTAAGTACAAGAGGACTGACACTCTGACTTTCTATGATTTGAACATCTACTGTGAGTCCAGTTTCAGATTCCGATGCTTCACTTCAGATTTACTGTATCCCTTGGACCTTCTTATTGACGATGAAACACAGTAATTGCATCCGAATTTAATACAAAAGGCACAAGGGCGACTTATGTACAAGAGGACTGATACTCTCACTTGCTATGATTTGAACCTCTCCTGTGAGTCTAGTTTTAGATTCCGATGCTTCTCTTCAGGTTTACTGTATACCTTGCACCTTCTTATTGACGATGAAACACAGAAAAAGCATCCGAATTTAATACACAAGGCACAATGCCGACTTAAGTACAAGAGGAATGACATTCTAACTTTCTATGATTTGAACCTCTCCTGTGAGTCCAGTTTTAGATACCGATGCTTCACTTCTGGTTTACTGTATCCCTTGGACTTTCTTATTGACGATGAAACACAGAGTTTGCACCTGAATTTAATACAAAAGGCTCAATGCCGACTTAAGTACTAGAGGACTGACACTCTAACTTTCTATGATTTGAACCTCTCCTGTGAGTCCAGTTTTCGATTCCGATGCTTCACTTCAGGTTTACTGTATCCCTTGGACCTTCTTATTGACGATGAAACTCAGAAATTGCATCCGAATTTAATACCAAAATCACAATGGCGACTTAAGTACAAGAGGAGTGACACTCTCACTTCCTATGATTTGAACATCTCCTGTGAGTCCAGTTTTAGATTCCGATGCTTCACTTCAGGTTTACTGTATCCCTTGGACCTTTTTATTGACGATGAAACACAGAAATTGCATCGGAATTAAATTCAAAACGCACAATAACGACTTAAGCAAAAGAGGACTGACACTCTCACTTTCTATGATTTGAACCTCTCCTGTGAGTCCAGTTTTAGATTCCGATGCTTCACTTCAGGTTTACTGTATCCCTTGGACCTTTTTATTGACGATGAAACACAGAAATTGCATCGGAATTAAATTCAAATGGCACAATGCCGACTTAAGTACAAGAGGACTGACACTCTAACTTTCTATGATTTGACCCTCTCCTGTGAGTCCAGTTTTAGAGGCCGATGCTTCACTTCAGGTTTACTGTATCCCTCGGACCTTCTTATTGACGACGAAACACCGAGTTTGCATCCGAATTTAATACAAAAGGCACAATGCCGACTTAAGTACAAGAGGACTGACACTCTAACTTTCTATGATTTGAACCTCTCCTGTGAGTCCAGTTTTGGATTCCGATGCTTCACTTCAGGTTTAATGTATCCCTTGGACCTTCTTATTGACGATGAGACACAGAAATTGCAACCGAATTTAATACAAAAGGCACAATGGCGTCTTAAGTACAAGAGGACTGACACTCTCACTTTCTATGATTTGAACCTCTCCTTTGAGTCCAGTTTCAGATTCCGATGCTTCACTTCATGTTTACTGTATCCCTTGGACCTTCTTATTTGCGATGAAACTCAGAAATTGCATCCGAATTTAATACAAATGGCACAATGGCGGCTTAAGTACAAGAGCACTGACACTCTCACTTTCCATGATTCGAACTTCTCCTGTGAGGTCAGATTTAGATTCCGATGCTTCACTTCAGGTTTACTGTATACCTTGCACCATCGTATTGACGATGAAAAAAAGAAATTGCATCGGAATTAAATTCAAAAGGCACAATTCCGACTTAAGTACAAGAGGACTGACACTCTCACTTTCTCTGATTTGAACCTCTCCTGTGAGTCCAGTTTTAGATTCCGATGCTTCACTTCAGGTTTACTGTATCCCTTGGACCTTCTTATTGACGACGAAATACAGAGTTTGCATCCGAATTTAATACAAAAGGCACAATGCCGACTTAAGTACAAGAGGACTGACACTCTAACATTCTTTGATTTGAACGTCTCCTGTGAGTCCAGTTTTGGATTCCGATGCTTCACTTCAGGTTTACTGTATCCCTTGGACCTTCTTATTGACGATGAAACACAGAAATTGCATCCGAATTTAATACAAAAGGCACAATGGCGACTTAGGTACAAGAGGACTGACACTCTCACTTTCTATAATTTGAACCTCTCCTGTGAGTCCAGTTTTAGATTCCGATGCTTCACTTCAGGTTTACTGTATCCCTGGGACCTTCTTATTGACGATGAAACACAGAAATTGCATCCGAATTTAATACAAATGGCACAATGTCGACTTAAGTATAAGAGGCATGACACTCTCACTCTCTATGATTTTAACCTCTCCTGTGAGTCCAGTTTTAGATTCCGATGCTTCACTTCAGGTTTACTGTATCCCTTGGACCTTCTTATTGACAATGAAACACAGAAAAAGCATCGGAATTATATTCAAAAGGCACAATGGCGACATAAGTACAAGAGGACTGACACTCTAACTTTCTATGATTTGAACATCTCCTGTGAGTCCAGTTTTAGATTCCGATGCTTCACTTCAGGTTTACTGTATCCCTTGGACCTTCTTATTGACGATGAAACACAGAAATTGCATCCGATTTTATTACAGATGGCACAATGCCGACTTAAGTACAAGAGCTCTGACACTCTCACTTTCCATGATTCGAACTTCTCCTGTGAGGTCAGATTTAGATTCCGATGCTTCACTTCAGGTTTACTGTATACCTTTCACCTTCTTATTGACGATGAAACACAGAAATTGCATCGGAAATAAATTCAAAATGCACAATTCCGACTTAAGTACAAGAGGACTGACACTCTCACTTTCTCTGATTTGAACCTCTCCTGTGAGTCCAGTTTTAGATTCCGATGCTTCGCTTCAGGTTTACTGTATCCCTCTGGACCTTCTAATTGACGATGAAACACAGAGTTTGCACCCGAATTTAATACAAAAGGTAGAATGCCGACTTAAGTACAAGAGGACTGACACTCTAACTTTCTATGATTTGAACCTCTCCAGTGAGTCCAGTTTTAGATTACGACGCCTCACTTCAGGTTTACTGTATCCCTTGGACCTTCTTATTGATGATGAAACACAGAAATTGCATCCGAATTTAATACAAAAATCACAATGGCGACTTAAGTACAAGAGGACTGACACTCTCACTTTCTATGATTTGAACATCTCCTGTGAGTCCAGTTTCAGATTCCGATGCTTCACTTCAGATTTACTGTATCCCTTGGACCTTCTTATTGACGATGTAACACAGAAATTGCATCCGAATTTAATACAAAAGGCACAAGGGCGACTTATGTACAAGAGGACTGATACTCTCACTTGCTATGATTTGAACCTCTACTGTGAGTCCAGTTTTAGATTCCGATGCTTCACTTCAGGGTTACTGTATCCCTTGGACCTTCTTATTGACGATGGAACACAGAAATCTCATCCGAATTTAATACAAATGGCACAATGTCGACTTAAGTCCAAGAGGACTAACACTCTCACTTTCTATGAATTGAACCTCTCCTGTGAGTCTAGTTTTAGATTCCGATGCTTCTCTTCAGGTTTACTGTATACCTTGCACCTTCTTATTGACGATGAAACACAGAAATTGCATCCGAATTCAATACACAAGGCACAATGCGACTTAAGTACAAGAGGAATGACATTCTAACTTTCTGTGATTTGAACCTCTCCTGTGAGTCCAGTTTTAGATACCGATGCTTCACTTCAGGTTTACTGTATCCCATGGACCTTCTTACTGACGATGAAACACAGAGTTTGCACCTGAATTTAATACAAAAGGCCCAATGCCGACTTAAGTACTAGAGGACTGACACTCTAACTTTCTATGATTTGAACCTCTCCTGTGAGTCCAGTTTTCGATTCCGATGCTTCACTTCAGGTTTACTGTATCCCTTGGACCTTCTTATTGACGATGAAACACAGAAATTGCATCCGAAATTAATACAAAAGTCACAATGGTGACTTAAGTACAAGAGGACTGACACTCTCACTTTCTATGATTTGGAAATCTCCTGTGAGTCCAGTTTCAGATTCCGATGCTTCACTTCAGGTTTACTGTATCCCTTGGACGTTCTTATTGACGATGAAACACAGAAATTGCATCGGAATTAAATTCAAAAATCACAGTGCCGACCTAAGTCGATGACGACTAACACTCTCACTTTCTATGATTTGAACCTATCCTGTGAGTCCAGTTTTAGATTCCGATGCTTCACTTCAGGTTTACTGTATACCTTGCTCCTTCTTATTGACGATGAAACACAGAAATTGCATCGGAATTAAATTCAAAAGGCACAATGCCGACTTAAGTACAAGAGGACTGACACTCTCACTTTCTATGATTTGAACCTCTCCTGTGAGTCCAGTTTAACATTCCGATGCTTCACTTCAGGGTTACTGTATCCCTCGGACCTTCTTATTGACGATGAAGCACAGATATTGCATCGGAATTAAATTCAAAAGGCACATGCCGACTTAAGTACAAGAGGACTGACACTCTCACTTTCTATGATTTGAACCTCTCCTGTGAGTCCAGTTTTAGATTCCGATGCTTCACTTCAGGTTTACTGTATCCCTTGGACCTTCTTATTGACGATGAAACACAGAAATTGCATCCGAATTTAATACAAAAATCACAATGGCGACTTTAGTACGAGAGGACCGACAATCTCACTTTCTATGATTTGAACATCTCCTGTGAGTTCAGTTTTAGATTCCGATGCTTCAGTTCAGGTTCACTGTATCCCTTGGACCTTCTTATTGACGACGAAACACAGATATTGCATCGGAATTAAATTTAAAACGCACAATGCCGACTTAAGTAAAAGAGGACTGACACTCTCACTTTCTATGATTTGAACCTCTCCTGTGAGGTCAGATTTAGATTCCGATGCTTCACTTCAGGTTTACTGTATCCCTTGGACCTTCTTATTGACAATGAAGCACAGAAATAGCATCGGAATTAAATTCAAAAGGCACAATGCCGACTTAAGTACAAGAGGACTGACACTCTAACTTTCTATGATTTGAACCTCTCCTGTGAGTTCAGGTTTAGATTCCGATGCTTCACTTCAGGTTTACTGTATCCCTTGGACCTTCTTATTGACGATGAAACACAGAGTTTGCATCCGAATTTAATACAAAAGGCACAATGCCGACTTAAGTACAAGAGGACTGACACTCCGTCTTTCTATGATTTGAACCTCTCCTGTGAGTCCAGTTTTCGATTACGATGCTTTACTTCAGATTTACTGTATCCCTTGGACATTCTTATTGACGATGACACACAGAAATTGCATCCTAATTTAATACAAAAGGCAAAATGGCGATTTAAGAACAAGAGGAGTGACACTCTCACTTTCTATGATTTGAACCTCTCCTGTGAGTCCAGTTTTAGATTCCGATGCTTCACTTCAGGTTTACTGTATCCCTTGGACCTTCTTATTGATGATGAAACACAGAAATTGCATCCGAAATTAATACAAAAGTCACAATGGTGACTTAAGTACAAGAGGACTGACACTCTAACTTTCTATGATTTGAACCTCTCCTGTGAGTCCAGTTTTAGATTCCGATGCTCACCTCAGGTTTACTCTATCTCTTGGACCTTCGTATTGACGATGAAACACATAAATTGCATCCGAATTTAATACAAATGGCACAATGCCGACTTAAGTTCAAGAGGACTGACACTCACACTTTCTATGATTTGAACCTCTCCTGTGAGTCCAGTTTTCGATTCCGATGCTTCACTTCAGGTTTACTGTATCCCTTGGACCTTCTTATTGACGATGAAACACAGAGTTTGCACCTGAATTTAATACAAAAGGCCCAATGCCGACTTAAGTACTAGAGGACTGACACTCTAACTTTCTATGATTTGAACCTCTCCTGTGAGTCCAGTTTTCGATTCCGATGCTTCACTTCAGGTTTACTGTATCCCTTGGACCTTCTTATTGACGATGAAACACAGAAATTGAATCCGAAATTAATACAAAAGTCACAATGGTGACTTAAGTACAAGAGGACTGACACTCTCACTTTCTATGATTTGAAAATCTCCTGTGAGTCCAGTTTCAGATTCCGATGCTTCACTTCAGGTTTACTGTATCCCTTGGACCTTCTTATTGACGATGAAACACAGAGTTTGCACCTGAATTTAATACAAAAGGCCCAATGCCGACTTAAGTACTAGAGGACTGACACTCTAACTTTCTATGATTTGAACCTCTCCTGTGAGTCCAGTTTTCGATTCCGATGCTTCACTTCAGGTTTACTGTATCCCTTGGACCTTCTTATTGACGATGAAACACAGAAATTGCATCTGAATTTAATACAAAAATCACAATGGTGGCTTAAGTAAGAGAGGACTGACACTCTCACTTTCTATGAATTGAACATCTCGTGTGAGTCCAGTTCTAGATTCCGATGCTTCACTTCAGGTTTACTATATCCCTTTGACGTTCTTATTGATGATGAAACACAGAAATTGCATCGGAACTAAATTCAAAAGGCACAGTGCCGACCTAAGTAGAAGAGGACTAACACTTTCACTTTCTATGATTTGAACCTCTCGTGTGAGTCCAGTTTTAGATTCCGATGCTTCACTTCAGGTTTACTGTATATTTTGCAGCTTCTTATTGACGATGAAACACAGAAATTGCATCGGAATTAAATTCAAAAGGCACAATGCCGACTTAAGTACAAGAGGACTGACACTCTCACTTTCTATGATTTGAACCTCTCCTGTGAGTCCAGTTTTACATTCCGATGCTTCACTTCAGGTTTACTGAATCCCTTGTACCTTCTAATTGACGATGAAACACAGAGTTTGCATCCGAATTTAATACAAAAGGTACAATGCCGACTTAAGTACAAGAGGACTGGCACTCTAACTTTCTATGATTGGCACCTCTCCTGTGAGTCCAGTTTTAGATTCCGATGCTTCACTTCAGGTTTACTGTATCCCTTGGACCTTCTTATTGACGATGAAACACAGAAATTGCATCCGAATTTAATACAAAAATCACAATGGCGACTTTAGTACAAGAGGACCGACAATCTCACTTTCTATGATTTGAACATCTCCTGTGAGTCCAGTTTTAGATTCCGATGCTTCACTTCAGGTTCACTGTATCCCTTGGACCTTCTTATTGACGATGAAACACAGATATTGCATCGGAATTAAATTTAAAACGCACAATGCCGACTTAAGTAAAAGAGGACTGACACTCTCACTTTCTATGATTTGAACCTCTCCTGTGAGGTCAGATTTAGATTCCGATGCTTCACTTCAGGTTTACTGTATCCCTTGGACCTTCTTATTGACAATGAAGCACAGAAATAGCATCGGAATTAAATTCAAAAGGCACAATGCCGACTTAAGTAAAAGAGGAATGACACTCTCACTTTCTATGATTTGAACCTCTCCTGTGAGTCCAGTTTTACATTCCAATGCTTAACTTCAGGTTTACTGTATCCCTTGGACCTTCTTATTGCCGATGAAACACAGATATTGCATCCGAATTTAATACAAAAATCACAATGGTGACTTTAGTACAAGAGGACCGACAATCTCACTTTCTATGATTTGAACATCTCCTGTGAGTCCAGTTTTAGATTCCGATGCTTCACTTCAGGTTCACTGTATCCCATGGACCTTCTTATTGCCGATGAAACACAGAAATTGCATCCGAATTTAATACAAAAGGCAAAATGGCGACTTAAGAACAAGAGGAGTGACACTCTCACTTTCTATGATTTGAACCTCTCCTGTGAGTCCAGTTTTAGATTCCGATGTTTCACCAGGTTTACTGTATCCCTTGGACCTTCTTGTTGAGATGAAACACAGAAATTGCATCCGAAATTAATACAAAAGTCACAATGGTGATTTAAGAACAAGAGGACTGACACTCTCACTTTATATGATTTGAACCTCTCCTCTGAGTCCAGTTTTAGATTCGGATGCTTCACCTCAGGTTTACTGTATCCCTTGGACCTTCTTATTGACGATTACACACAGAAATTGCATCCGAATTTAATACAAATGGCGCAATGCCGACTTAAGTACAAGAGGACTGACACTCTCACTTTCTATGATTCGAACATCTCCTGTGAGTCCAGTTTTAGATTCCGATGCTTTACTTCAGGTTTACTGTATCCCTTGGACCTTCTTGTTGACGATAAAACACAGAAATCGCATCCGAATGTAATACAAATGGCACAATGCCGTCTTAAGTAAAAGAGGACTGACACTCTAACATTCTATGATTTGAACCTCTCCTGCGAATCCAGTTTTAGATTCCGATGCTTCACTTCAGGTTTACTGTATACCTTGCACCTTCTTATTGACGATGAAACACAGTAATTGCATCGGAATTAAATTCAAAAGGCACAATGCCGACTTAAGTACAAGAGGACTGACACTCTCACTTTCTATGATTTGAACCTCTCGTGTGAGTCCAGTTTTACATTCCGATGCTTCACTTCAGGTTTACTGTATCCCTTGGACCTTCTAATTGACGATGAAACACAGAGTTTGCATCCGAATTTAATACAAAAGGTACAATGCCGACTTAAGTACAAGAGGACTAACACTCTAACTTTCTATGATTTGTACCGCTCCTGTGAGTCCAGTTTTAGATTCCGATGCTTCACTTCAGGTTTACTGTATCCCTTGGACCTTCTTATTGACGATGAAACACAGAAATTACATCTGAATTTAATACAAAAATCACAATGGCGACTTTAGTACAAGAGGACCGACAATCTCACTTTCTATGATTTGAGCATCTCCTGTGAGTCCAGTTTTAGATTCCGATGCTTCACTTCAGGTTTACTGTATCCCTTGTACCTTCTTAATTGACGATGAAACACAGAAATTGCATCGGAATTAAATTCAAAAGGCACAGTGCCGACCTAAGTAGAAGAGGACTAACACTCTCACTTTCTATGATTTGAACCTCTCCTGTGAGTCCAGTTTTAGATTCCGAAGCTTCACTTCAGATTTACTGTATACCTTGCAGCTTCTTATTAACGATGAAACACAGAAATTGCATTGGAATTAAATTCAAAAGGCACAATGCCGACTTAAGTAAAAGAGGAATGACACTCTCACTTTCTATGATTTGAACCTCTCCTGTGAGTCCAGTTTTACATTCCAATGCTTCACTTCAGGTTTACTGTATCCCTTGGACCTTCTTATTGCCGATGAAACACAGATATTGCATCCGAATTTAATACAAAAATCACAATGGCGACTTTAGTACAAGAGGACCGACAATCTCACTTTCTATGATTTGAACATCTCCTGTGAGTCCAGTTTTAGATTCCGATGCTTCACTTCAGGTTCACTGTATCCCATGGACCTTCTTATTGACGATGAAACACAGATATTGCACCGGAATTAAATTTAAAACGCACAATGCCGACTTAAGTAAAAGAGGACTGACACTCTCACTTTCTATGATTTGAACCTCTCCTGTGAGGTCAGATTTAGATTCCGATGCTTCACTTCAGGTTTACTGTATCCCTTGGACCTTCTTATTGACAATGAAGCACAGAAATAGCATCGGAATTAAATTCAAAAGGCACAATGCCGACTTAAGAACAAGAGGACTGACACTCTAACTTTCTATGATTTGAACCTCCCCTGTGAGTTCAGTTTTAGATTCCGATGCTTCACTTCAGGTTTACTGTATCCCTTGGACCTTCTTATTGACGATGAAACACAGAGTTTGCATCCGAATTTAATACAAAAGGCACAATGCCGACTTAAGTACAAGAGGACTGACACTCTAACTTTCTATGATTTGAACCTCTCCTGTGTGTCCAGTTTTCGAATACGATGCTTTACTTCAGGTTTACTGTATCCCTTGGACATTCTTATTGACGATGACACACAGAAATTGCATCCGAATTTAATACAAAAGGCACAATGGTGACTTAAGAACAAGAGGAGTGACACTCTCACTTTCTAAGATTTGAACCTCTCCTGTGAGTCCAGTTTTAGATTCCGATGTTTCACCAGGTTTACTGTATCCCTTGGTCCTTCTTATTGAGATGAAACACAGAAATTGCATCCGAAATTAGTACAAAAGTCACAATGGTGACTTAAGTACAAGAGGACTGACACTCTCACTTTATATGATTTGAACCTCTTCTCTGAGTCCAGTTTTAGATTCCGATGCTTCACCTCAGGTTTACTGTATCCCTTGGACCTTCTTATTGACGATTACACACAGAAATTGCATCCGAATTTAATACAAATGGCGCAATGCCGACTTAAGTACAAGAGGACTGACACTCTCACTTTCTATGATTCGAACATCTCCTGTGAGTCCAGTTTTAGATTCCGATGCTTCACTTCAGGTTTACTGTATCCCTTGTACCTTCTTATTGACGATGAAACACAGAAATCGCATCCGAATGTAATACAAATGGCACAACGCCGTCTTAAGTAAAAGAGGACTGACACTCTAACATTCTGTGATTTGAACCTCTCCTGCGAATCCAGTTTTAGATTCCGATGCTTCACTTCAGGTTTACTGTATACCTTGCACCTTCTTATTGACGATGAAACACAGAAATTGCATCGGAATTAAATTCAAAAGGCACAATGCCGACTTAAGTACAAGAGGACTGACACTCTCACTTTCTATGATTTGAACCTCTCGTGTGAGTCCAGTTTTACATTCCGATGCTTCACTTCAGGTTTACTGTATCCCTTGGACCTTCTAATTGACGATGAAATCAGAGTTTGCATCCGAATTTAATACAAAAGGTACAATGCCGACTTAAGTACAAGAGGACTGACACCCTAACTTTCTATGATTTGTACCGCTCCTGTGAGTCCAGTTTTAGATTCCGATGCTTCACTTCAGGTTTACTGTATCCCTTGGACCTTCTTATTGACGATGAAACACAGAAATTGCATCTAAATTTAATACAAAAATCACAATGGCGACTTTAGTACAAGAGGACCGACAATCTCACTTTCTATGATTTGAACATCTCCTGCGAGTCCAGTTTTAGATTCCGATGCTTCACTTCAGGTTTACTGTATCCCTTGTACCTTCTTATTGACGATGAAACACAGAAATTGCATCCGAATTTAATACAAATGGCACAATGCCGACTTAAGTACAAGAGAACTGACACTCTCACTTTCTGTGATTCGAGCCTCTCCTGTGAGGTCAGATTTAGATTCCGATGCTTAACTTCAGGTTTACTGTATCCCTTGGACCTTCTTGTTGACGATAAAAAACAGAAATCGCATCCGAATTTGATCCAAATGGCACAATGCCGTCTTAAGTAAAAGAGGACTGACACTCTAACATTCTATGATTTGAACCTCTCCAGTGAATCCAGTTTTAGATTCCGATGCATCACTTCAGGTTTACTGAATCCCTTGGACCTTCTTATTGACGATGAAACACAGAAATTGCATCCGATTTTAAACAAAAGCCACAATTCCGACATAAGTGCAAGAGGACTGACACTCTCACTTTCTATGATTCGAACCTCTCCTGTGAGTCCAGTTTTAGATTCCGATGCTTCACTTCAGGTTTACTGTATCCCTTGGACCTTCTTAATTGACGATGAAACACAGAAATTGAATCGGAATTAGATTCAAAAGGCACAGTCCCGACCTAAGTAGAAGAGGACTAACACTCTCACTTTCTATGATTTGAACCTCTCCTGTGAGTCCAGATTTAGATTCCGAATCTTCACTTCAGATTTACTGTATACCTTGCAGCTTCTTATTAACGATGAAACACAGAAATTGCATCGGAATTAAATTCAAAAGGCACAATGCCGACTTAAGTAAAAGGGGAATGACACTCTCACTTTCTATGATTTGAACCTCTCCTGTGAGTCCAGTTTTACATTCCAATGCTTCACTTCAGGTTTACTGTATCCCTTGGACCTTCTTATTGCCGATGAAACACAGATATTGCATCCGAATTTAATACAAAAATCACAATGGCGACTTTAGTACAAGAGGACCGACAATCTCACTTTCTATGATTTGAACATCTCCTGTGAGTCCAGTTTTAGATTCCGATGCTTCACTTCAGGTTCACTGTATCCCATGGACCTTCTTATTGACGATGAAACACAGATATTGCATCGGAATTAAATTTAAAACGCACAATGCCGACTTAAGTAAAAGAGGACTGACACTCTCACTTTCTATGATTTGAACCTCTGCTGTGAGGTCAGATTTAGATTCCGATGCTTCACTTCAGGTTTACTGTATCCCTTGGACCTTCTTATTGACAATGAAGCACAGAAATAGCATCGGAATTAAATTCAAAAGGCACAATGCCGACTTAAGTACAAGAGGACTGACACTCTAACTTTCTATGATTTGAACCTCCCCTGTGAGTTCAGTTTTAGATTCCGATGCTTCACTTCAGGTTTACTGTATCCCTTGGACCTTCTTATTGACGATGAAACACAGAGTTTGCATCCGAATTTAATACAAAAGGCACAATGCCGACTTAAGTACAAGAGGACTGACACTCTAACTTTCTATGATTTGAACCTCTCCTGTGAGTCCAGTTTTCGATTACGATGCTTTACTTCAGGTTTACTGTATCCCTTGGACATTCTTATTGACGATGACACACAGAAATTGCATCCGAATTTAATACAAAAGGCACAATGGCGACTTATGAACAAGAGGAGTGACACTCTCACTTTCTAAGATTTGAACCTCTCCTGTGAGTCCAGTTTTAGATTCCGATGTTTCACCAGGTTTACTGTATCCCTTGGACCTTCTTATTGAGATGAAACACAGAAATTGCATCCGAAATTAATACAAAAGTCACAATGGTGACTTAAGTACAAGAGGACTGACACTCTCACTTTATATGATTTGAACCTCTTCTCTGAGTCCAGTTTTAGATTCCGATGCTTCACCTCAGGTTTACTGTATCCCTTGGACCTTCTTATTGACGATTACACACAGAAATTGCATCCGAATTTAATACAAATGGCGCAATGCCGACTTAAGTACAAGAGGACTGACACTCTCACTTTCTATGATTCGAACATCTCCTGTGAGTCCAGTTTTAGATTCCAAAGCTTCACTTCAGGTTTACTGTATTCCTTGGACCTTCTAATTGACGCTGAAACACAGAGTTAACATCCGAATTTAATACAAAAGGTAAAATGCCGATTTAAGTACAAGAGGACTGACATTCTAACTTTTTATGATTTGAACCTCTCCTGTGAGTCCAGTTTTAGATTCCGATGCTTCACTTCAGGTTTACTGTATCCCTTGGACCTTCTAATTGATGATGAAGCACAGAAATTGCATCCGAAATTAATACAAAAGTCACAATGGTGACTTGAGTATAAGAGGACTGACACTCAAACTTTCTATGATTTGAACCTCTCCTGTGAGTCCAGTTTTAGATTCCGATGCTCACCTCAGGTTTACTCTATCTCTTGGACCTTCTTATTGACGATGAAACACATAAATTGCATCCGAATTTAATACAAATGGCACAATGCCGACTTAAGTACAAGAGGACCGACACTCTCACTTTCTATGATTCGAACATCTCCTGTGAGGTCAGATTTAGATTCCGATGCTTCAGTTCAGGTTTACTGTATCCCTTGGACCTTCTTGTTGACGATAAAACACAGAAATCGCATCCGAATTTAATACAAATGGCACAATGCCGTCTTAAGTAAAAGAGGACTGACACTCTAACATTCTATGATTTGAACCTCGACCTGCGAATCCAGTTTTAGATTCCGATGCTTCACTTCAGGTTTACTGTATACCTTGCACCTTCTTATTGACGATGAAACACAGAAATTGCATCGGAATTAAATTCAAAAGGCACAATGCCGACTTAAGTACAAGAGGACTGACACTCTCACTTTCTATGATTTGAACCTCTCATGTGAGTCCAGTTTTACATTCCGATGCTTCACTTCAGGTTTACTGTATCCCTTGGACCTTCTAATTGACGATGAAACACAGAGTTTGCATCCGAATTTAATACAAAAGGTACAATGCCGACTTAAGTACAAGAGGACTGACACTCTAACTTTCTATGATTTGCACCTCTCCTGTGAGTCCAGTTTTAGATTCCGATGCTTCACTTCAGGTTTACTGTATCCCTTGGACCTTCTTATTGACGATGAAACACAGAAATTACATCTGAATTTAATACAAAAATCACAATGGCGACTTCAGTACAAGAGGTCCGACAATCTCACTTTTTATGATTTGAACATCTCCTGTGAGTCCAGTTTTAGATTCCGATGCTTCACTTCAGGTTTACTGTATCACTTGGACCTTCGTATTGACGATGAAACACAGAAATTGCATCCGAATTTAATACAAATGGCACAATGCCGACTTAAGTACAAGAGAACTGACACTCTCACTTTCTGTGATTCGAACCTCTCCTGTGAGGTCAGATTTAGATTCCGATGCTTAACTTCAGGTTTACTGTATCCCTTGGACCTTCTTGTTGACGATAAATCACAGAAATCGCATCCGAATTTAATACAAATGGCACAATGCTGACTTAAGTACAAGAGGACTGACATTCTAACATTCTATGATTTGAACCTCTCCTAAGAGTCCAGGTTTAAATTCTGATGCTGCACTTAAGGTTTACTGTATCCCTTGGACCTTCTTATTGACGATGAAACACAGAGTTTGCATTCGAATTTAATACAAAGGGCACATTGCCGACTTAAGTACAAGAGGACTGACACTCTAACTTTCTATGATTTGAACCTCTCCTGTGAGTCCAGTTTTAGATTCCGAAGCTTCACTTCAGATTTACTGTATACCTTGCAGCTTCTTATTGACGATGAAACACAGAAATTGCATCGGAATTAAATTCAAAAGGCACAATGCCGACTTAAGTACAAGAGGACTGACACTCTCACTTTCTATGATTTGAACCTCCCCTGTGAGTCCAGTTTTAGATTCCGATGCTTCACTTCAGGTTTACTGTATCCCTTGGACCTTCTTATTGACGATGAAAACAGAAATTGCATCCGAATTTGATACAAGAGGCACAATGGCGACTTAAGTACAAGAGTACTGACACTCTCACTTTCTATGATTTGAACCTCCCCTGTGAGTCCAGTTTTAGATTCCGATGCTTCACTTCAGGTTTACTGTATCCCTTGGACCTGCTTATTGACGACGAAACACAGAAATTGCATCCGAATTTGATACAAGAGGCACAATGGCGACTTAAGTACAAGAGTACTGACACTCTCACTTTCTATGATTTGAACCTCCCCTGTGAGTCCAGTTTTAGATTCCGATGCTTCACTTCAGGTTTACTGTATCCCTTGGACCTGCTTATTGACGACGAAACACAGAAATTGCATCCAAATTTATTACAAATTTCACAATGCCGACTTAAGTACAAGAGGACTGACACTCTCACTTTCTTTGATTCTAACCTCTCCTGTGGGTCAGATTTAGATTCCGATGCTTCACTTCATATCTACTGTATACCTTGCACCTTCTTATTGTCGATGAAACTTAGAAAATGCATCGGAATTAAATTAAAAAGGCACAATGCCGTCTTAAGTACAAGAGGACTGCCACTCTCACTTTAAATGATTTGAACCTCTCCTGTGATTCCAGTTTTACATTCCGATGCTTCACTTCAGGTTTACTGTATCCCTTGGACCTTCTAATTGACGATGAAACACAGAATTTGCATCCGAATTTAATACAAAAATCACAATGGCGACTTAAGTACAAGAGGTCTGACACTCTCACTTTCTATGATTTGAACATCTCCTGTGAGTCCAGTTTTAGATTCCGATGCTTCACTTCAGGTTTACTGTATCCCTTGGACCTTCTTATTGACGATGAAACACAGAAATTGCATCCGAATTTAAAACAAATGGCACAATGCCGACTTAAGTACAAGAGGACTTACACTCTCACTCTCTATGATTCGAACCTCTCCTGTGAGGTCAGATTTAGGTTCCGATGCTTCACTTCAGGTTTACTGTGTACCTTGCACCTTCTTACTGACGATGAAACACAGAAATTGCATCCGAATATAATACAAAAGGTACAATGCCGACTTAAGTACAAGAGGACTGACACACTAACTTTCTATGATTTGAACCTCTCCTGTGAGTCCAGTTTTAGATTCCGATGTTTCACTTCAGGTTTACTGTATCCCTTGGACCTTCTTATTGACGATGAAACACAGAAATTGCATCCGAATTTAATACGAAAATCTAAATGGCGACTTAAGTACAAGAGGACTGACACTCTCACTTTCTATGATTTGAACATCTCCTGTGAGTCCAGTTTTAGATTCCGACGCATCACTTCTGGTTCACTGTATCCCTTGGACCTTCTGATTGACGATGAAACACAGAAATTGCATCGGAATCAAATTCAAAACGCACAATTCCGACTTAAGTAAAAGATTACTGACACTCTCACTTTCTATGATTTGAACCTCTCCTGTGAGTCCAGTTTTAGATTCCGATGCTTCACTTCAGGTTTACTGTATCCCTTGAACCTTGTAATTGACGATGAAACACAGAAATTGCATCGGAATTAAATTCAAAAGGCACAATGCTGACTTAAGTACAAGAGGACTGACACTCTAACTTTCTATGATTTGAACCTTTCCTGTGAGTCCAGTTTTAGATTCCAATGCTTCACTTCAGGTTTACTATATCCCTTGGACCTTCTTATTGACGATGAAACACAGAGTTTGCATCCGAATTTAATGCAAGAGGCACAATGCCGACTTAAGTACAAGAGGACTGACACTCTAACTTTCTATGATTTGATCCTCTCCTGTGAGTCCAGTTTTGGATTCCGATGCTTCACTTCAGGTTTACTGTATCCCTTGGACCTTCTTATTGACGATGAAACACAGAAATTGCATCCGAATTTAATACAAAAGGCACAATGGCGACTTAAGTACAAGAGGACTGGCACTTTCACTTTCTATGATTTGAACATCTCCTGTGAGTCCAGTTTTAGATTCCGATGCTTCACCTCAGGTTCACTGTATCCCTTGGACATTCTTATTGACGATGAAACACAGAAATTGGATCCGAATTTAATGCAAATGGCACAATGCCGACTTAAGTACAAGAGGGCTGACACTCTGACATTCTATGATTTGAACCTCTTTTGCGAGTCCAGTTTTAGATTTCGATGCTTCACTTAATGTTTACTGTATCCCTTGTACCTTCTTATTGATGATGAAACACAGAAATTGCATCCGAATTTAATACAAAAGGCACAATACCGACTTAAGTACAAGAGGAGTGACACTCTAACTTTCTATGATTTGAATCTCTCCTGTGAGTCCAGTTTTGGATTCCGATGCTTCACTTCAGGTTTACTGCATCCCTTGGACATTCTTATTGACGATGAAACACAGAAATTGCATCCGAATTTAAAACAAATGGCACAATGCCGACTTAAGTACAAGAGGACTGACACTCTCACTCTCTATGATTCGAACCTCTCCTGTGAGGTCAGATTTAGATTCCGATGCTTCACTTCAGGTTTACTGTATACCTTGCACCTTCTTACTGACGATGAAACACAGAAATTGCATCCGAATTTAATACAAAAGGTACAATGCCGACTTAAGTACAAGAGGACTGACACTCTAACTTTCTATGATTTGAACCTCTCCTGTGAGTCCAGTTTTAGATTCGGATGCTTCACTTCAGATTTTCTGTATACCTTGCAGCTTCTTATTGACGATGAAACACAGAAATTGCATCGGAATTAAATTCAAAAGGCACAATGCCGAATTAAGTACAAGAGGACAGATACTCTCACTTTCTATGATTTGAACCTCTCCTGTGAGTCCAGTTTTAAATTCTGATGCTTCACTTAAGGTTTACTGTATCCCTTGGACCTTCTTATTGACGATGAAACACAGAGTTTGCATTCGAATTTAATACAAAGGGCACATTGCCGACTTAAGTACAAGAGGACTGACACTCTAACTTTCTATGATTTGAACCTCTCCTGTGAGTCCAGTTTTAGATTCCGAAGCTTCACTTCAGATTTACTGTATACCTTGCAGCTTCTTATTGACGATGAAACACAGAAATTGCATCGGAATTAAATTCAAAAGGCACAATGCCGACTTAAGTACAAGAGGACAGATACTCTCACTTTCTGTGATTTGAACCTCTCCTGTGAGTCCTGTTTTACATTCCCATGCTTCACTTCAGGTTTACTGTATCCCTTGGACCTTCTAATTGACGATGAAACACAGAGTTTGCATCCGAATTTAATACAAAAGGTACAATGCCGACATAAGTACAAGAGGACTGACACTCTAACTTTCTATGATTTGCACCTCTCTTGTGAGTCCAGTTTAGATTCCGATGCTTCACTTCAGGTTTACTGCATCCCTTGGACCTTCTTATTGACGATGAAACACAGAAATTGCATCCGAATTTAATACAAAAATCACAATGGCGGCTTAAGTACAAGAGGACTGACACTCTCACTTTCAATGATTTGAACATCTCCTGTGAGTCCAGTTCTAGATACCGGTGCTTCACTTCAGGTTTACTGTATCCCTCGGACCTTCTTATTGACGATGAAACACAGATATAGCATCGGAATTAAATTTAAAACGCACAATGCCGACTTCAGTAAATGAGGACTGACACTCTCACTTTCTATGATTTGAACCTCTCCTGTGAGTCCAGTTTTAGATTCCGATGCTTTACTTCAGGTTAACTGTATCCCTTGGACCTTCTTATTGACGATGAAAACAGAAATTGCATCCGAATTTAATACAAGAGGCACAATGGCGACTTAAGTACAAGAGTACTGACACTCTCACTTTCTATGATTTGAACCTCCCCTGTGAGTCCAGTATTAGATTCCGATGCTTCACTTCAGGTTTACTGTATCCCTTGGACCTTCTTATTGACGACGAAACACAGAAATTGCATCCGAATTTAATACAAATTTCACAATGCCGACTTAAGTACAAGAGGACTGACACTCTCACTTTCTTTGATTCTGACCTCTCCTGTGGGTCAGATTTAGATTCCGATGCTTCACTTCATATCTACTGTATACCTTGCACCTTCATATTGACGATGAAACTCAGAAAATGCATCGGAATTAAATTCAAAAGGCACAATGCCGTCTTAAGTACAAGAGGACTGCCACTCTCACTTTCTATGATTTGAACCTCTCCTGTGATTCCAGTTTTAGATTCCGATGCTTCACTTCAAGTTTACTGTATCCCTTGGAACTTCTAATTGACGATGAAACACAGAAATTGCATCCGAATTTAATACAAAAATCACAATGGCGACTTAAGTACAAGAGGACTGACACTCTCACTTTCTATGATTTGAACATCTCCTGTGAGTCCAGTTTTAGATTCCGATGCTTCACTTCAGGTTTACTGTATCCCTTGGACCTTCTTATTGACGATGAAACACAGAAATTGCATCCGAATTTAAAACAAATGGCACAATGCCGACTTAAGTACAAGAGGACTGACACTCTCACTCTCTATGATTCGAACCTCTCCTGTGAGGTCAGATTTAGGTTCCGATGCTTCACTTCAGGTTTACTGTATACCTTGCACCTTCTTACTGACGATGAAACACAGAAATTGCATCCGAATATAATACAAAAGGTACAATGCCGACTTAAGTACAAGAGGACTGACACTCTAACTTTCTATGATTTGAACCTCTCCTGTTAGTCCAGTTTTAGATTCCGATGCTTCACTTCAGGTTTACTGTATCACTTGGACCTTCTTATTGACGATGAAACACAGATATTGCATCCGAATTTAATACAAAAATCACAATGGCGACTTAAGTACAAGAGGACTGACACTCTCACTTTCTATGATTTGAACATCTCCTGTGAGTCCAGTTTTAGATTCCGACGCTTCACTTCTGGTTCACTGTATCCCTTGGACCTTCTGATTGACGATGAAACACAGAAATTGCATCGGAATCAAATTCAAAACGCACAATGCCGACTTAAGTAAAAGAGGACTGACACTCTCACTTTCTATGATTTGAACCTCTCCTGTGAGTCCAGTTTTCGATTCCGATGCTTCACTTCAGGTTTACTGTATCCCTTGAACCTTGTTATTGACGATGAAACACAGAAATTGCATCGGAATTAAATTCAAAAGGCACAATGCTGACTTAAGTACAAGAGGACTGACACTCTAACTTTCTATGATTTGAACCTTTCCTGTGAGTCCAGTTTTAGATTCCGATGCTTCACTTCAGGTTTACTATATCCCTTGGACCTTCTTATTGACGATGAAACACAGAGTTTGCATCCGAATTTAATGCAAGAGGCACAATGCCGACTTAAGTACAAGAGGACTGACACTCTAACTTTCTATGATTTGAACCTCTCCTGTGAGTCCAGTTTTGGATTCCGATGCTTCACTTCAGGTTTACTGTGTCCCTTGGACCTTCTTATTGACGATGAAACACAGAAATTGCATCCGAATTTAATACAAAAGGCACAATGGCGACTTAAGTACAAGAGGACTGGCACTTTCACTTTCTATGATTTGAACATCTCCTGTGAGTCCAGTTTTAGATTCCGATGCTTCACCTCAGGTTTACTGTATCCCTTGGACATTCTTATTGACGATGAAACACAGAAATTGCATCCGAATTTAATACAAAAGGCACTATACCGACTTAAGTACAAGAGGAGTGACACTCTAACTATCTATGATTTGAATCACTCCTGTGAGTCCAGTTTTGGATTCCGATGCTTCACTTCAGGTTTACTGCATCCCTTGGACCTTCTTATTGACGATGAAACACAGAAATTGCATCCGAATTTAAAACAAAAATCACAATGGCGACTTTAGTACAAGAGGACCGACAATCTCACTTTTTATGATTTGAACATCTCCTGTGAGTCCAGTTTTAGATTCCGATGCTTCACTTCAGGTTTACTGTATCACTTGGACCTTCTTATTGACGATGAAACACAGAAATTGCATCCGAATTTAATACAAATGGCACAATGCCGACTTAAGTACAAGAGAAATGACACTCTTACTTTCTGTGATTCGAACCTCTCCTGTGAGGTCAGATTTAGATTCCGATGCTTAACTTCAGGTTTACTGTATCCCTTGGACCTTCTTGTTGACGATAAAACACAGAAATCGCATCCGAATTTAATACAAATGGCACAATGCCGACTTAAGTACAAGAGGACTGACACACTAACTTTCTATGATTTGAACCTCTCCTGTGAGTCCAGTTTTAGATTCCGAAGCTTCACTTCAGATTTACTGTATACCTTGCAGCTTCTTATTGACGATGAAACACAGAAATTGAATCGGAATTAAATTCAAAAGGCACAATGCCGACTTAAGTACTAGAGGACTGACACACTAACTTTCTATGATTTGAACCTCTCCTGTGAGTCCAGTTTTACATTCCCATGCTTCACTTCAGGTTTACTGTATCCCTTGGACCTTCTAATTGACGATGAAACACAGAGTTTGCATCCGAATTTAATACAAAAGGTACAATGCCGACATAAGTACAAGAGGACTGACACTCTAACTTTCTATGATTTGCACCTCTCTTGTGAGTCCAGTTTAGATTCCGATGCTTCACTTCAGGTTTACTGTATCCCTTGGACCTTCTTATTGACGATGAAACACAGATATTGCATCCGAATTTAATACAAAAATCACAATGGCGGCTTAAGTACAAGAGGACTGACACTCTCACTTTCTATGATTTGAACATCTCCTGTGAGTCCAGTTCTAGATACCGGTGCTTCACTTCAGGTTTACTGTATCCCTTGGACCTTCTTATTGACGATGAAACACAGATATAGCATCGGAATTAAATTTAAAACGCACAATGCCGACTTCAGTAAATGAGGACTGACACTCTCACTTTCTATGATTTGAACCTCTCCTGTGAGTCCAGTTTTAGATTCCGATGCTTTACTTCAGGTTTACTGTATCCCTTGGAACTTCTTATTGACGATGAAAACAGAAATTGCATCCGAATTTAATACAAGAGGCACAATGGCGACTTAAGTACAAGAGTACTGACACTCTCACTTTCTATGATTTGAACCTCCCCTGTGAGTCCAGTTTTAGATTCCGATGCTTCACTTCAGGTTTACTGTATCCCTTGGACCTTCTTATTGACGACGAAACACAGAAATTGCATCCGAATTTAATACAAATTTCACAATGCCGACTTAAGTACAAGAGGACTGACACTCTCACTTTCTTTGATTCTAACCTCTCCTGTGGGTCAGATTTAGATTCCGATGCTTCACTTCATATCTACTGTATACCTTGCACCTTCTTATTGACGATGAAACTCAGAAAATGCATCGCAATTAAATTCAAAAGGCACAATGCCGTCTTAAGTACAAGAGGACTGCCACTCTCACTTTAAATGATTTGAACCTCTCCTGTGATCCAGTTTTAGATTCCCATGCTTCACTTCAGGTTTACTGTGTCCCTTGGACCTTCTAATTGACGATGAAACACAGAAATTGCATCCGAATTTAATACAAAAATCACAATGGCGACTTAAGTACAAGAGGACTGACACTCTCACTTTCTATGATTTGAACATCTCCTGTGAGTCCAGTTTTAGATTCCGATGCTTCACTTCAGGTTTACTGTATCCCTTGGACCTTCTTATTGACGATGAAACACAAAAATTGCATGAGAATTTAAAACAAATGGCACAATGCCGACTTAAGTACAAGAGGACTGACACTCTCACTCTCTATGATTCGAACCTCTCCTGTGAGGTCAGATTTAGGTTCCGATGCTTCACTTCAGGTTTACTGTATACCTTGCACCTTCTTACTGACGATGAAACACAGAAATTGGATCCGAATATAATACAAAAGGTACAATGCCGACTTAAGTACAAGAGGACTGACACACTAACTTTCTATGATTTGAACCTCTCCTGTGAGTCCAGTTTTAGATTCCGATGTTTCACTTCAGGTTTACTGTATCCCTTGGACCTTCTTATTGACGATGAAACACAGGAATTGCATCCGAATTTAATACAAAAATCTAAATGGCGACTTAAGTACAAGAGGACTGACACTCTCACTTTCTATGATTTGAACATCTCCTGTGAGTCCAGTTTTAGATTCCGACGCTTCACTTCTGGTTTACTGTATCCCTTGGACCTTCTGATTGACGATGAAACACAGAAATTGCATCGGAATCAAATTCAAAACGCACAATGCCGACTTAAGTAAAAGAGGACTGACACTCTCACTTTCTATGATTTGAACCTCTCCTGTGAGTCCAGTTTTAGATTCCGATGCTTCACTTCAGGTTTACTGTATCCCTTGAACCTTGTTATTGACGATGAAACACAGAAATTGCATCGGAATTAAATTCAAAAGGCACAATGCTGACTTAAGTACAAGAGGACTGACACTCTAACTTTCTATGATTTGAACCTTTCCTGTGAGTCCAGTTTTAGATTCCGATGCTTCACTTCAGGTTTACTATATCCCTTGGACCTTCTTATTGACGATGAAACACAGAGTTTGCATCCGAATTTAATGCAAGAGGCACAATGCCGACTTAAGTACAAGAGGACTGACACTCTAACTTTCTATGATTTGAACCTCTCCTGTGAGTCCAGTTTTGGATTCCGATGCTTCACTTCAGGTTTACTGTATCCCTTGGACCTTCTTATTGACGATGAAACACAGAAATTGCATCCGAATTTAATACAAAAGGCACAATGGCGACTTAAGTACAAGAGGACTGACACCCTAACTTTCTATGATTTGTACCGCTCCTGTGAGTCCAGTTTTAGATTCCGATGCTTCACTTCAGGTTCACTGTATCCCTTAGACATTCTTATTGACGATGAAACACAGAAATTGGATCCGAATTTAATACAAATGGCACAATGCCGACTTAAGTGCAAGAGGGCTGACACTCTGACATTCTATGATTTGAACCTCTTTTGCGAGTCCAGTTTTAGATTCCGATGCTTCACTTAATGTTTACTGTATCCCTTGTACCTTCTTGTTGATGATGAAACACAGAAATTGCATCCGAATTTAATACAAAAGGCACAATACCGACTTAAGTACAAGAGGAGTGACACTCTAACTTTCTATGATTTGAATCTCTCCTGTGAGTCCAGTTTTGGATTCCGATGCTTCACTTCAGGTTTACTGCATCCCTTGGACCTTCTTATTGACGATGAAACACAGAAATTGCATCCGAATTTAAAACAAATGGCACAATGCCGACTTAAGTACAAGAGGACTGACACTCTCACTCTCTATGATTCGAACCTCTCCTGTGAGGTCAGATTTAGATTCCGATGCTTCACTTCAGGTTTACTGTATACCTTGCACCTTCTTACTGACTATGAAACACAGAAATTGCATCCGAATTTAATACAAAAGGTACTATGCCGACTTAAGTACAAGAGGACTGACACTCTAACTTTCTATGATTTGAACCTCTCCTGTGAGTCCAGTTTTAGATTCGGAAGCTTCACTTCAGATTTACTGTATACCTTGCAGCTTCTTATTGACGATGAAACACAGAAATTGCATCGGAATTAAATTCAAAAGGCACAATGCCGAATTAAGTACAAGAGGACAGATACTCTCACTTTCTATGATTTGAACCTCTCCTGTGAGTCCAGTTTTAAATTCTGATGCTTCACTTAAGGTTTACTGTATCCCTTGGACCTTCTTATTGACGATGAAACACAGAGTTTGCATTCGAATTTAATACAAAGGGCACATTGCCGACTTAAGTACAAGAGGACTGACACTCTAACTTTCTATGATTTGAACCTCTCCTGTGAGTCCAGTTTTAGATTCCGAAGCTTTACTTCAGATTTACTGTATACCTTGCAGCTTCTTATTGACGATGAAACACAGAAATTGCATCGGAATTAAATTCAAAAGGCACAATGCTGACTTAAGTACAAGAGGACAGATACTCTCACTTTCTATGATTTGAACCTGTCCTGTGAGTCGAGTTTTTGATTCCGATGCTTTACTTCAGGTATACTGTATCCCTTGGACGTTCTTATTGACGATGAAACACAGAAATTGCATCCGAATTTAATACAAGAGGCACAATGGCGACTTAAGTACAAGAGTACTGACACTCTCACTATCTATGATTTGAACCTCCCCTGTGAGTCCAGTATTGGATTCCGATGCTTCACTTCAGGTTTACTGTATCCCTTGGACCTTCTTATTGACGACGAAACACAGAAATTGCATCCGAATTTAATACAAATTTCACAATGCTGACTTAAGTACAAGAGGACTGACACTCTCACTTTCTTTGATTCTAACCTCTCCTGTGGGTCAGATTTAGATTCCGATGCTTCACTTCATATCTACTGTATACCTTGCACCTTCTTATTGACGATGAAACTCAGAAAATGCATCGGAATTAAATTTAAAAAAGCACAATGCCGTCTTAAGTACAAGAGGACTGCCACTCTCACTTTCTATGATTTGAACCTCTCCTGTGATTCCAGTTTTAGATTCCGATGCTTCACTTCAGGTTTACTGTATCCCTTGGACCTTCTAATTGACGATGAAACACAGAAATTGCATCCGAATTTAATACAAAAATCACAATGGCGACTTAAGTAAAAGAGGACTGGCACTCTCACTTTCTATGATTTGAACATCTCCTGTGAGTCCAGTTTTAGATTCCGATGCTTCACTTCAGGTTTACTGTATCCCTTGGACCTTCTTATTGACGATGAAACACAGAAATTGCATCCGAATTTAAAACAAATGGCACAATGCCGACATAAGTACAAGAGGACTGACACTCTCACTTTCTATGATTTGAACATCTCCTGTGAGTCCAGTTTTAGATTCCGACGCTTCACTTCTGGTTCACTGTATCCCTTGGACCTTCTGATTGACGATGAAACACAGAAATTGCATCGCAATCAAATTCAAAACGCACAATGCCGACTTAAGTAAAAGAGGACTGACACTCTCACTTTCTATGATTTGAACCTCTCCTGTGAGTCCAGTTTTAGATTCCGATGCTTCACTTCAGGTTTACTGTATCCCTTGAACCTTGTTATTGACGATGAGACACAGAAATTGCATCGGAATTAAATTCAAAAGGCACAATGCTGACTTAAGTACAAGAGGACTGACACTCTAACTTTCTATGATTTGAACCTTTCCTGTGAGTCCAGTTTTAGATTCCGATGCTTCACTTCAGGTTTACTATATCCCTTGGACCTTCTTATTGACGATGAAACACAGAGTTTGCATCCGAATTTAATGCAAGAGGCACAATGCCGACTTAAGTACTAGAGGACTGACACTCTAACTTTCTATGATTTGAACCTCTCCTGTGAGTCCAGTTTTGGATTCCGATGCTTCACTTCAGGTTTACTGTATCCCTTGGACCTTCTTATTGACGATGAAACACAGAAATTGCATCCGAATTTAATACCAAAGGCACAATGGCGACTTAAGTACAAGAGGACTGGCACTTTCACTTTCTATGATTTGAACATCTCCTGTGAGTCCAGTTTTAGATTCCGATGCTTCACCTCAGGTTCACTGTATCCCTTGGACATTCTTATTGACGATGAAACACAGAAATTGGATCCGAATTTAATACAAATGGCACAATGCCGACTTAAGTACAAGAGGGCTGACACTCTGACATTCTATGATTTGAACCTCTCCTGTGAGTCCAGTTTTAGATTCCGATGCTTCACTTAATGTTTACTGTATCCCTTGGACCTTCTTATTGACGATGAAACACAGAAATTGCATCCGAATTTAATACAAAAATCACAATGGCGGCTTAAGTACAAGAGGACTGACACTCTCACTTTCTATGATTTGAACATCTCCTGTGAGTCCAGTTCTAGATACCGGTGCTTCACTTCAGGTTTACTGTATCCCTCGGACCTTCTTATTGACGATGAAACACAGATATAGCATCGGAATTAAATTTAAAACGCACAATGCCGACTTCAGTAAATGAGGACTGACACTCTCACTTTCTATGATTTGAACCTCTCCTGTGAGGCCAGTTTTAGATTCCGATGCTTTACTTCAGGTTTACTGTATCCCTTGGACCTTCTTATTGACGATGAAAACAGAAATTGCATCCGAATTTAATACAAGAGGCACAATGGCGACTTAAGTACAAGAGTACTGACACTCTCACTATCTATGATTTGAACCTCCCCTGTGAGTCCAGTATTGGATTCCGATGCTTCACTTCAGGTTTACTGTATCCCTTGGACCTTCTTATTGACGACGAAACACAGAAATTGCATCCGAATTTAATACAAATTTCACAATGCTGACTTAAGTACAAGAGGACTGACACTCTCACTTTCTTTGATTCTAACCTCTCCTGTGGGTCAGATTTAGATTCCGATGCTTCACTTCATATCTACTGTATACCTTGCACCTTCTTATTGACGATGAAACTCAGAAAATGCATCGGAATTAAATTTAAAAAAGCACAATGCCGTCTTAAGTACAAGAGGACTGCCACTCTCACTTTCTATGATTTGAACCTCTCCTGTGATTCCAGTTTTAGATTCCGATGCTTCACTTCAGGTTTACTGTATCCCTTGGACCTTCTAATTGACGATGAAACACAGAAATTGCATCCGAATTTAATACAAAAATCACAATGGCGACTTAAGTAAAAGAGGACTGGCACTCTCACTTTCTATGATTTGAACATCTCCTGTGAGTCCAGTTTTAGATTCCGATGCTTCACTTCAGGTTTACTGTATCCCTTGGACCTTCTTATTGACGATGAAACACAGAAATTGCATCCGAATTTAAAACAAATGGCACAATGCCGACTTAAGTACAAGAGGACTGACACTCTCACTTTCTATGATTTGAACATCTCCTGTGAGTCCAGTTTTAGATTCCGACGCTTCACTTCTGGTTCACTGTATCCCTTGGACCTTCTGATTGACGATGAAACACAGAAATTGCATCGCAATCAAATTCAAAACGCACAATGCCGACTTAAGTAAAAGAGGACTGACACTCTCACTTTCTATGATTTGAACCTCTCCTGTGAGTCCAGTTTCAGATTCCGATGCTTCACTTCAGGTTTACTGTATCCCTTGAACCTTGTTATTGACGATGAGACACAGAAATTGCATCGGAATTAAATTCAAAAGGCACAATGCTGACTTAAGTACAAGAGGACTGACACTCTAACTTTCTATGATTTGAACCTTTCCTGTGAGTCCAGTTTTAGATTCCGATGCTTCACTTCAGGTTTACTATATCCCTTGGACCTTCTTATTGACGATGAAACACAGAGTTTGCATCCGAATTTAATGCAAGAGGCACAATGCCGACTTAAGTACTAGAGGACTGACACTCTAACTTTCTATGATTTGAACCTCTCCTGTGAGTCCAGTTTTGGATTCCGATGCTTCACTTCAGGTTTACTGTATCCCTTGGACCTTCTTATTGACGATGAAACACAGAAATTGCATCCGAATTTAATACCAAAGGCACAATGGCGACTTAAGTACAAGAGGACTGGCACTTTCACTTTCTATGATTTGAACATCTCCTGTGAGTCCAGTTTTAGATTCCGATGCTTCACCTCAGGTTCACTGTATCCCTTGGACATTCTTATTGACGATGAAACACAGAAATTGGATCCGAATTTAATACAAATGGCACAATGCCGACTTAAGTACAAGAGGGCTGACACTCTGACATTCTATGATTTGAACCTCTTTTGCGAGTCCAGTTTTAGATTCCGATGCTTCACTTAATGTTTACTGTATCCCTTGGACCTTCTTATTGATGATGAAACACAGAAATTGCATCCGAATTTAATACAAAAGGCACAATACCGACTTAAGTACAAGATGAGTGACACTCTAACTTTCTATGATTTGAATCTCTCCTGTGAGTCCAGTTTTTGATTCCGATGCTTCACTTCTGGTTTACTGTATCCCTTGGGCCTTCTTATTGACGATGAAACACAGAAATTGCATCCGAATTTAATACAAAAGGCACAATGGCGACTTAAGTACAAGAGGACTGACACTTTCACTTTCTATGATTTGAACATCTCCTGTGCGTCCAGTTTTAGATTCCGATGCTTCACCTCAGGTTTACTGTATTCCTTGGACATTCTTATTGACGATGAAACACAGAAATTGGATCTGAATTTAATACAAATGGCACAATGCCGACTTAAGTACAAGAGGGCTGACACTCTGACATTCTATGATTTGAACCTCTTTTGCGAGTCCAGTTTTAGATTCCGATGCTTCACTTAATGTTTACTGTATCCCTTGGACCTTCTTACTGATGATGAACCACAGAAATTGCATCCGAATTTAATACAAAAGGCACAATACCGACTTAAGTACAAGAGGAGTGACACTCTAACTTTCTATGATTTGAATCTCTCCTGTGAGTCCAGTTTTTGATTCCGATGCTTCACTTCAGGTTTACTGTATCCCTTGGACCTTCTTATTGACGATGAAACACAGAAATTGCAACCGAATATAATACAAAAGGCACAATGGCGGCTTAAGTACAAGAGGACTGACACTTTCACTTTCTATGATATGAACCTCTCCTGTGAGTCCAGTTTTAGATTCCGATGCTTCACTTCAGGTTTACTGCATCCCTTGGACCTTCTTATTGACGATGAAACACAGAAATTGCATCCGAATTTAAAACAAATAGCACAATGCCGACTTAAGTACAAGAGGACTGACACTCTAACTTTCTATGATTTGAACCTCTCCTGTGAGTCCAGTTTTAGATTCCGATGCTTCACTTCAGGTTTACTGTATCCCTTGGACCTTCTTATTGACGATGAAACACAGAAATTGCATCCGAATTTAATACAAAAATCACAATGGCGACTTAAGTACAAGAGGACTGACACTCTCACTTTCTATGATTTGAACATCTCCTGTGAGTCCAGTTTTAGATTCCGACGCTTCACTTCTGGTTCACTGTATCCCTTGGACCTTCTGATTGACGATGAAACACAGAAATTGCATCGGAATCAAATTCAAAACGCACAATGCCGACTTAAGTAAAAGAGGACTGACACTCTCACTTTCTATGATTTGAACCTCTCCTGTGAGTCCAGTTTTAGATTCCGATGCTTCACTTCAGGTTTACTGTATCCCTTGGACCTTCTTATTGACGATGAAACACAGAAATTGCATCGGAATTAAATTCAAAAGGCACAATGCTGACTTAAGTACAAGAGGACTGACACTCTAACTTTCTATGATTTGAACCTTTCCTGTGAGTCCAGTTATAGATTCCGATGCTTCATTCATGTTTACTATAACCCGTGGACCTTCTTATTGACGATGAAACACAGAGTTTGCATCCGAATTTAATACAAGAGGCACAATGCCGACTTAAGTACAAGAGGACTGACACTTTCACTTTCTATGATTTGAACATCTCCTGTGAGTCCAGTTTTAGATTCCGATGCTTCACCTTAGGTTTACTGTATCCCTTGGACATTCTTATTGACGATGAAACACAGAAATTGCATCCGAATTTAATACAAATGGCACAATGCCGACTTAAGTACAAGAGGGCTGACACTCTGACATTCTATGATTTGAACCTCATTTGCGAGTCCAGTTTCAGATTCCGATGCTTCACTTAATGTTTACTGTATCCTTTGGACCTTCTTATTGATGATGAAACACAGAAATTGCATCCGAATTTAATACAAAAGGCACAATACCGACTTAAGTACAAGAGGAGTGACATTCTAACTTTCTATGATTTGAATCTCTCCTGTGAGTCCAGTTTTTGATTCCGATGCTTCACTTCAGGTTTACTGTATCCCTAAGACCTTCTTATTGACGATGTAACACAGGAATTGGATTCGAATTTAATACAAAAATCACAATGGCGACTAAAGTACAAGAGGACTGACACTCTCCCTCACTATGATTTGAACCTGTCCTGTGAGTCGAGTTTTTGATTCCGATGCTTTACTTCAGGTTTACTGTATCCCTTGGACCTTCTTATTGATGATGAAACACAGAAATTGCATCCGAATTTAAAACAAATGGCACAATGCCGACTTAAGTACAAGAGGACTGACACTCTAACTTTCTATGATTTGAACCTCTCCTGTGTGTCCAGTTTTAGATTCCGATGCTTCACTTCAGGTTTACTGTATCGCTTGGACCTTCTTATTGACGATGAAACACAGAAATTGCATCCGAATTTAATACAAAAATCACAATGGCGACTTAAGTACAAGAGGACTGACACTCTCACTTTCTATGATTTGAACATCTCCAGTGAGTCCAGTTTTAGATTCCGACGCTTCACTTCTGGTTCACTGTATCCCTTGGACCTTCTGATTGACGATGAAACACAGAAATTGCATCGGAATCAAATTCAAAACGCCCAATGCCGACTTAAGTAAAAGAGGACTGACACTCTCACTTTCTATGATTTGAACCTCTCCTGTGAGTCCAGTTTTAGATTCCTATGCTTCACTTCAGGTTTACTGTATCCCTTGGACCTTCTTATTGACGATGAATCACAGAAATTGCATCGGAATTAAATTCAAAAGGCACAATGCTGACTTAAGTACAAGAGGACTGACACTCTAACTTTCTATGATTTGAACCATTCCTGTGAGTCCAGTTTTAGATTCCGATGCTTCACTTCAGGTTTACTATATCCCTTGGACCTTCTTATTGACGATGAAACACAGAGTTTGCATCCGAATTTAATACAAGAGGCACAATGCCGACTTAAGTACAAGAGGACTGACACTCTAACTTTCTATGATTTGAACCTCTCCTGTGAGTCCAGTTTTGGATTCCGATGCTTCACTTCAGGTTTACTGTATCCCTTGGACCTTCTTATTGACGATGAAACACAGAAATTGCATCCGAATTTAATACAATAGGCACAATGGCGACTTAAGTACAAGGGGACTGACACTTTCACTTTCTATGATTTGAACATCTCCTGTGCGTCCAGTTTTAGATTCCGATGCTTCACCTCAGGTTTACTGTATTCCTTGGACATTCTTATTGACGATGAAACACAGAAATTGGATCTGAATTTAATACAAATGGCACAATGCCGACTTAAGTACAAGAGGGCTGACACTCTGACATTCTATGATTTGAACCTCTTTTGCGAGTCCAGTTTTAGATTCCGATGCTTCACTTAATGTTTACTGTATCCCTTGGACCTTCTTATTGATGATGAAACACAGAAATTGCATCCGAATTTAATACAAAAGGCACAATACCGACTTAAGTACAAGAGGAGTGACACTCTAACTTTCTATGATTTGAATCTCTCCTGTGAGTCCAGTTTTTGATTCCGATGCTTCACTTCAGGTTTACTGTATCCCTTGGACCTTCTTATTGACGATGAAACACAGAAATTGCAACCGAATATAATACAAAAGGCACAATGGCGGCTTAAGTACTAGAGGACTGACACTTTCACTTTCTATGATTTGAATCTCTCCTGTGAGTCCAGTTTTAGATTCCGATGCTTCACTTCAGGTTTACTGCATCCCTTGGACCTTCTTATTGACGATGAAACACAGAAATTGCATCCGAATTTAAAACAAATGGCACAATGCCGACTTAAGTACAAGAGGACTGACACTCTAACTTTCTATGAATTGAACCTCTCCTGTGAGTCCAGTTTTAGATTCCGATGCTTCACTTCAGGTTTACTGTATCCCTTGGACCTTCTTATTGACAATGAAACACAGAAATTGCATCCGAATTTAATACAAAAATCACAATGGCGACTTAAGTACAAGAGGACTGACACTCTAACTTTCTATGATTTGAACCTCTCCTGTGAGTCCAGTTTTAGATTCCGATGCTTCACTTCAGGTTTACTGTATCCCTTGGACCTTCTTATTGACGACGAAACACAGAAATTGCATCGGAATTAAATTCAAAAGGCACAATGCTGACTTAAGTACAAGAGGACTGACACTCTAACTATCTATGATTTGAACCTTTCCTGTGAGTCCAGTTTTAGATTCCGATGCTTCATTCATGTTTACTATATCCCATGGACCTTCTTATTGACGATGAAACACAGAGTTTGCATCCGAATTTAATACAAGAGGCACAATGCCGACTTAAGTACAAGAGGACTGACACTTTCACTTTCTATGATTTGAACATCTCCTGTGAGTCCAGTTTTAGATTCCGATGCTTCACCTTAGGTTTACTGTATCCCTTGGACATTCTTATTGACGATGAAACACAGAAATTGCATCCGAATTTAATACAAATGGCACAATGCCGACTTAAGTACAAGAGGGCTGACACTCTGACATTCTATGATTTGAACCTCTTTTGCGAGTCCAGTTTCAGATTCCGATGCTTCACTTAATGTTTACTGTATCCTTTGGACCTTCTTATTGATGATGAAACACAGAAATTGCATCCGAATTTAATACAAAAGGCACAATACCGACTTAAGTACAAGAGGAGTGACACTCTAACTTTCTATGATTTGAATCTCTCCTGTGAGTCCAGTTTTTGATTCCGATGCTTCACTTCAGGTTTACTGTATCCCTAAGACCTTCTTATTGACGATGTAACACAGGAATTGGATTCGAATTTAATACAAAAATCACAATGGCGACTAAAGTACAAGAGGACTGACACTCTCCCTCTCTATGATTTGAACCTGTCCTGTGAGTCGAGTTTTTGATTCCGATGCTTTACTTCAGGTTTACTGTATCCCTTGGACCTTCTTATTGACGATGAAACACAGAAATTGCATCCGAATTTAATACAAATTCCACAATGCCGACTTAATTACAAGAGGACTGACACTTTCACTTTCTATGATTTGAACCTCTCCAGTGAGTCCAGTTTTAGATTCCGATGCTTCTCTTGATGTCTACTGTATACCTTGCACCTTCTTATTGACGATGAAACACAGAAATTGCATCCGAATTCAATGCAAAAGGCACAATGCCGACTTAAGTACAAGAGGTCTGACATTCTAACTTTCTATGATTTGAAACTTTCCTGTGAGTCTAGTATTAGATTCCGATGCTTCACTTCACGTTTACTGTATACCTTGCACCTTCTTATTGACGACGAAACACAGAAATTGCATCCGAATTTAATACAAAAGGCACAATGCCGACTTAAGTACAAGAGGACTGACATCCTAACTTTCTATGATTAGAACCTCTCCTGTGAGTCCTGATTTAGATTCCCTTGCTTCACTTCAGGTTTACTGTATCCCTTGGACCTTCTTATTGACAATGAAACACAGAAATAGCATCGGAATTAAATTCAAAAGGCACAATGCCGACCTAAGTAAAAGAGGACTGACACTCTCACTTTCTATGATTTGAACATCTCCTGTGAGTCCAGTTTTAGATTCCGACGCTTCACTTCTGGTTCACTGTATCCCTTGGACCTTCTGATTGACGATGAAACACAGAAATTGCATCGGAATCAAATTCAAAACGCACAATGCCGACTTAAGTAAAAGAGGACTGACACTCTCACTTTCTATGATTTGAACCTCTCCTGTGAGTCCAGTTTTAGATTCCGATGCTTCACTTCAGGTTTACTGTATCCCTTGGACCTTCTTATTGACGATGAAACACAGAAATTGCATCCGAATTTAAAACAAATAGCACAATGCCGACTTAAGTACAAGAGGACTGACACTCTAACTTTCTATGATTTGAACCTCTCCTGTGAGTCCAGTTTTAGATTCCGATGCTTCACTTCAGGTTTACTGTATCCCTTGGACCTTCTTATTGACGATGAAACACAGAAATTGCATCCGAATTTAATACAAAAATCACAATGGCGACTTAAGTACAAGAGGACTGACACTCTCACTTTCTATGATTTGAACATCTCCTGTGAGTCCAGTTTTAGATTCCGACGCTTCACTTCTGGTTCACTGTATCCCTTGGACCTTCTGATTGACGATGAAACACAGAAATTGCATCGGAATCAAATTCAAAACGCACAATGCCGACTTAAGTAAAAGAGGACTGACACTCTCACTTTCTATGATTTGAACCTCTCCTGTGAGTCCAGTTTTAGATTCCGATGCTTCACTTCAGGTTTACTGTATCCCTTGGACCTTCTTATTGACGATGAAACACAGAAATTGCATCGGAATTAAATTCAAAAGGCACAATGCTGACTTAAGTACAAGAGGACTGACACTCTAACTTTCTATGATTTGAACCTTTCCTGTGAGTCCAGTTATAGATTCCGATGCTTCATTCATGTTTACTATAACCCGTGGACCTTCTTATTGACGATGAAACACAGAGTTTGCATCCGAATTTAATACAAGAGGCACAATGCCGACTTAAGTACAAGAGGACTGACACTTTCACTTTCTATGATTTGAACATCTCCTGTGAGTCCAGTTTTAGATTCCGATGCTTCACCTTAGGTTTACTGTATCCCTTGGACATTCTTATTGACGATGAAACACAGAAATTGCATCCGAATTTAATACAAATGGCACAATGCCGACTTAAGTACAAGAGGGCTGACACTCTGACATTCTATGATTTGAACCTCATTTGCGAGTCCAGTTTCAGATTCCGATGCTTCACTTAATGTTTACTGTATCCTTTGGACCTTCTTATTGATGATGAAACACAGAAATTGCATCCGAATTTAATACAAAAGGCACAATACCGACTTAAGTACAAGAGGAGTGACATTCTAACTTTCTATGATTTGAATCTCTCCTGTGAGTCCAGTTTTTGATTCCGATGCTTCACTTCAGGTTTACTGTATCCCTAAGACCTTCTTATTGACGATGTAACACAGGAATTGGATTCGAATTTAATACAAAAATCACAATGGCGACTAAAGTACAAGAGGACTGACACTCTCCCTCACTATGATTTGAACCTGTCCTGTGAGTCGAGTTTTTGATTCCGATGCTTTACTTCAGGTTTACTGTATCCCTTGGACCTTCTTATTGATGATGAAACACAGAAATTGCATCCGAATTTAAAACAAATGGCACAATGCCGACTTAAGTACAAGAGGACTGACACTCTAACTTTCTATGATTTGAACCTCTCCTGTGAGTCCAGTTTTAGATTCCGATGCTTCACTTCAGGTTTACTGTATCGCTTGGACCTTCTTATTGACGATGAAACACAGAAATTGCATCCGAATTTAATACAAAAATCACAATGGCGACTTAAGTACAAGAGGACTGACACTCTCACTTTCTATGATTTGAACATCTCCAGTGAGTCCAGTTTTAGATTCCGACGCTTCACTTCTGGTTCACTGTATCCCTTGGACCTTCTGATTGACGATGAAACACAGAAATTGCATCGGAATCAAATTCAAAACGCCCAATGCCGACTTAAGTAAAAGAGGACTGACACTCTCACTTTCTATGATTTGAACCTCTCCTGTGAGTCCAGTTTTAGATTCCTATGCTTCACTTCAGGTTTACTGTATCCCTTGGACCTTCTTATTGACGATGAAACACAGAAATTGCATCGGAATTAAATTCAAAAGGCACAATGCTGACTTAAGTACAAGAGGACTGACACTCTAACTTTCTATGATTTGAACCATTCCTGTGAGTCCAGTTTTAGATTCCGATGCTTCACTTCAGGTTTACTATATCCCTTGGACCTTCTTATTGACGATGAAACACAGAGTTTGCATCCGAATTTAATACAAGAGGCACAATGCCGACTTAAGTACAAGAGGACTGACACTCTAACTTTCTATGATTTGAACCTCTCCTGTGAGTCCAGTTTTGGATTCCGATGCTTCACTTCAGGTTTACTGTATCCCTTGGACCTTCTTATTGACGATGAAACACAGAAATTGCATCCGAATTTAATACAAAAGGCACAATGGCGACTTAAGTACAAGAGGACTGACACTTTCACTTTCTATGATTTGAACATCTCCTGTGCGTCCAGTTTTAGATTCCGATGCTTCACCTCAGGTTTACTGTATTCCTTGGACATTCTTATTGACGATGAAACACAGAAATTGGATCTGAATTTAATACAAATGGCACAATGCCGACTTAAGTACAAGAGGGCTGACACTCTGACATTCTATGATTTGAACCTCTTTTGCGAGTCCAGTTTTAGATTCCGATGCTTCACTTAATGTTTACTGTATCCCTTGGACCTTCTTATTGATGATGAAACACAGAAATTGCATCCGAATTTAATACAAAAGGCACAATACCGACTTAAGTACAAGAGGAGTGACACTCTAACTTTCTATGATTTGAATCTCTCCTGTGAGTCCAGTTTTTGATTCCGATGCTTCACTTCAGGTTTACTGTATCCCTTGGACCTTCTTATTGACGATGAAACACAGAAATTGCAACCGAATATAATACAAAAGGCACAATGGCGGCTTAAGTACTAGAGGACTGACACTTTCACTTTCTATGATTTGAATCTCTCCTGTGAGTCCAGTTTTAGATTCCGATGCTTCACTTCAGGTTTACTGCATCCCTTGGACCTTCTTATTGACGATGAAACACAGAAATTGCATCCGAATTTAAAACAAATGGCACAATGCCGACTTAAGTACAAGAGGACTGACACTCTAACTTTCTATGAATTGAACCTCTCCTGTGAGTCCAGTTTTAGATTCCGATGCTTCACTTCAGGTTTACTGTATCCCTTGGACCTTCTTATTGACAATGAAACACAGAAATTGCATCCGAATGTAATACAAAAATCACAATGGCGACTTAAGTACAAGAGGACTGACACTCTAACTTTCTATGATTTGAACCTCTCCTGTGAGTCCAGTTTTAGATTCCGGTGCTTCACTTCAGGTTTACTGTATCCCTTGGACCTTCTTATTGACGACGAAACACAGAAATTGCATCGGAATTAAATTCAAAAGGCACAATGCTGACTTAAGTACAAGAGGACTGACACTCTAACTATCTATGATTTCAACCTTTCCTGTGAGTCCAGTTTTAGATTCCGATGCTTCATTCATGTTTACTATATCCCATGGACCTTCTTATTGACGATGAAACACAGAGTTTGCATCCGAATTTAATACAAGAGGCACAATGCCGACTTAAGTACAAGAGGACTGACACTTTCACTTTCTATGATTTGAACATCTCCTGTGAGTCCAGTTTTAGATTCCGATGCTTCACCTTAGGTTTACTGTATCCCTTGGACATTCTTATTGACGATGAAACACAGAAATTGCATCCGAATTTAACACAAATGGCACAATGCCGACTTAAGTACAAGAGGGCTGACACTCTGACATTCTATGATTTGAACCTCTTTTGCGAGTCCAGTTTCAGATTCCGATGCTTCACTTAATGTTTACTGTATCCTTTGGACCTTCTTATTGATGATGAAACACAGAAATTGCATCCGAATTTAATACAAAAGGCACAATACCGACTTAAGTACAAGAGGAGTGACACTCTAACTTTCTATGATTTGAATCTCTCCTGTGAGTCCAGTTTTTGATTCCGATGCTTCACTTCAGGTTTACTGTATCCCTAAGACCTTCTTATTGACGATGTAACACAGGAATTGGATTCGAATTTAATACAAAAATCACAATGGCGACTAAAGTACAAGAGGACTGACACTCTCCCTCTCTATGATTTGAACCTGTCCTGTGAGTCGAGTTTTTGATTCCGATGCTTATCTTCAGGTTTACTGTATACTGTGCACCTTCTTATTGACGATGAAACACAGAAATTGGATTCGAATTCAATACAAAAAGCACAATGCCGACTTAAGTACAAGAGGACAGACATTCTAACTTTCTATGATTTGAACCTCTCCTGTGAGTCCAGTTTTAGAGTCCGATGCATCACTTCAGGTTTACTGTATCCCTTGGACCTTCTTATTGACGATGACACACAGAGTTTGCATCCGAAATTAATACAAAAGGCACAATGCCGACATAAGTACAAGAGGACTGAAACTCTAACTTTCTTTGATTTGAACCTCTCCTGTGAGTCCAGTTTTAGATTCCGATGATTTATTTAAGGTTTACTGTATCCCTTGGACCTTCTTATTGACGATGAAACACAGAAATTGCATCCGAATTTAATACAAAAGGCACAATACCGAATTAGGTACAAGAGGAGAGACACTCTAACTTTCTATGATTTGAATCTCTCCTGTGAGTCCTGTTTTAGATTCCGATGCTTCACTTCAGTTTTACTGTATCCCTTGTACCTTCTTATTGACGATGAAACACAGAAATTGCATCGGAATTAAATTCAAAAATCACAATGCCGACCTAAGTACAAGATGACTGACACTCTCACTTTCTATGATTTGAACCTCTCCTGTGAGCCCAGTTTTAGCTTCTGATGCTTCACTTCAGGTTAACTGTATCCCTTGTACCTTCTTATTGACGATGAAACACAGAAATTGCATCGGAATTAAATTCAAAAATCACAATGCCGACTTAAGTACAAGATGACTGACACTCTAACTGTCTATGATTTGAAGTTCTTCTGTGAGTCCAGTTTTAGATTCAGATGCTTCACTTCAGGTTTTCTGAATCCCTTGGACCTCCTTATTGACGATGAAACACAGAGTTTGCATCCGAAATTAATACAAAAGGCACAATGCCGACATAAGTACAAGAGGACTGAAACTCTAACTTTCTTTGATTTGAACCTCTCCTGTGAGTCCAGTTTTAGATTCCGATGATTTATTTAAGGTTTACTGTATCCCTTGGACATTCTTATTGACGATGAAACACAGAAATTGCATCCGAATTTAATACAAAAGGCACAATACCGAATTAGGTACAAGAGGAGAGACACTCTAACTTTCTATGATTTGAATCTCTCCTGTGAGTCCTGTTTTAGATTCCGATGCTTCACTTCAGTTTTACTGTATCCTTTGGATCTTCCTATTGACGATGAAACCCAGAAATTGCACCCGAATTTAATACAAATGGCACAATGCCGACTTAAGTACAAAAGGACTGACACTCTCACTTTCTATGATTTGAACCTCTCCTGTGAGCCCAGTTTTAGCTTCTGATGCTTCACTTCAGGTTAATTGTATCCCTTGTACCTTCTTATTGACGATGAAAGACAGAAATTGCATCGGAATTAAATTCAAAAATCACAATGCCGACTTAAGTACAAGTTGACTGACATTCTAACTTTCTATGATTTGAACTTCTTCTGTGAGTCCAGCTTTAGATTCCGATGCTTCACTTCAGGTTTACTGAATCCCTTGGACCTTCTTATTGACGATGAAACACAGAAATTGCATCCGAATTTAATACAAATGGCACAATGTCGACTTAAGTACAAGAGGACTGACACTCTCACTTTCTATGACTTGAACCTCTCCTGTGAGTCCAGTTTTAGATTCCGATGCTTCACTTCAGGTTTACTGTATACCTTGCACCTTCTTATTGACGATGAGATACAGAGTTTGCATCCGAATGTAATACGAAAGGCACAATGCCGACTTAAATACAAGAGGACTGACACTCTAACTTTCTATGATTCGAACCTCTCCTGTGAGTCCAGTTTTGGATTCCGATGCTTCACTTCAGGTTTACTGTATCCCTTGGACCTTCTTATTGACGATGAAACTCAGAAATTGCATTAGAATTTAATACAAATGCCACAATGCCGGCTTAAGTACAAGAGGACTGACACTCTCACTTTCTATGATTTGAACCTCTCCAGTGAGTCCAGTTTTAGATTCCGATGCTTATCTTCAGGTTTACTGTATACTGTGCACCTTCTTATTGACGATGAAACACAGAAATTGCATTCGAATTCAATACAAAAAGCACAATGCCGACTTAAGTACAAGAGGACAGACATTCTAACTTTCTATGATTTGAACCTCTCCTGTGAGTCCAGTTTTAGAGTCCGATGCATCACTTCAGGTTTACTGTATCCCTTGGACCTTCTTATTGACGATGACACACAGAGTTTGCATCCGAAATTAATACAAAAGGCACAATGCCGACATAAGTAAAAGAGGACTGAAACTCTAACTTTCTTTGATTTGAACCTCTCCTGTGAGTCCAGTTTTAGATTCCGATGATTTATTTAAGGTTTACTGTATCCCTTGGACCTTCTTATTGACGATGAAACACAGAAATTGCATCCGAATTTAATACAAAAGGCACAATACTGAATTAGGTACAAGAGGAGAGACACTCTAACTTTCTATGATTTGAATCTCTCCTGTGGGTCCTGTTTTAGATTCCGATGCTTCACTTCAGTTTTACTGTATCCCTTGTACCTTCTTATTGACGATGAAACACAGAAATTGCATCGGAATTAAATTCAAAAATCACAATGCCGACTTAAGTACAAGATGACTGACACTCTCACTTTCTATGATTTGAACCTCTCCTGTGAGCCCAGTTTTAGCTTCTGATGCTTCACTTCAGGTTAACTGTATCCCTTGTACCTTCTTATTGACGATGAAACACAGAAATTGCATCGGAATTAAATTCAAAAATCACAATGCCGACTTAAGTACAAGATGACTGACACTCTAACTTTCTATGATTTGAAGTTCTTCTGTGAGTCCAGTTTTAGATTCCGATGCTTCACTTCAGGTTTACTGAATCCCTTGGACCTCCTTATTGACGATGAAACACAGAGTTTGCATCCGAAATTAATACAAAAGGCACAATGCCGACATAAGTACAAGAGGACTGAAACTCTAACTTTCTTTGATTTGAACCTCTCCTGTGAGTCCAGTTTTAGATTCCGATGATTTATTTAAGGTTTACTGTATCCCTTGGACCTTCTTATTGACGATGAAACACAGAAACTGCATCCGAATTTAATACAAAAGGCACAATATCGAATTAGGTACAAGAGGAGAGACACTCTAACTTTCTATGATTTGAATCTCTCCTGTGAGTCCTGTTTTATATTCCGATGCTTCACTTCAGTTTTACTGTATCCTTTGGATCTTCCTATTGACGATGAAACACAGAAATTGCATCGGGATTATATTCAAAAGGCACAATGCCGACTTAAGTAAATGAGGACTGACACTCTAACTTTCTATGATTTGACTCTCTCCTGTGAGTCCAGTCTTAGATTCCGACGCTTCACTTCAGTTTTACTGTATCCCTTGGACCTTCTTATTGACGATGAAACACAGAAATAGCATTCGAATTTAATACAAATGGCACAATGTCGACTTAAGTACAAGGGGACTGACACTCTCACTTTCTATGATTTGAACCTCTCCAGTGAGTCCAGTTTTAGATTCCGATGCTTATCTTCAGGTTTACTGTATACTGTGCACCTTCTTATTGACGATGAAACACAGAAATTGCATTCGAATTCAATACAAAAAGCACAATGCCGACTTAAGTACAAGAGGACAGACATTCTAACTTTCTATGATTTGAACCTCTCCTGTGAGTCCAGTTTTAGAGTCCGATGCATCACTTCAGGTTTACTGTATCCCTTGGACCTTCTTATTGACGATGACACACAGAAATTGCACCCGTATTTAATACAAAAGGCACAATACCGACTCAAGTACAAGAAGAGTGACACTCAAACTTTCTATGATTTGAACCTCTCCTGTGAGTCCAGTTTTAGATTCCGGTGCTTCACTTCAGGTTTATTGTATCCCTTAGACCTTCTTATTGACGATGAAACACAGAAATTGCATCCAAATTTAATGCAAATGCCACAATGCCGACTTAAGTACAAGAGGTCTGACACTCTCACTTTCTATGATTTGAACCTTTCCTGTGAGTCAAGTTTTTGATTCCGATGCTTCACTTCAGGTTTACTGTACCCCTTGGACCTTCTTATTGACGATGAAACCCAGAAATTGCACCCGAATTTAATACAAATGGCACAATGCCGACTTAAGTACAAAAGGACTGACACTCTCACTTTCTATGATTTGAACCTCTCCTGTGAGCCCAGTTTTAGCTTCTGATGCTTCACTTCAGGTTAACTGTATCCCTTGTACCTTCTTATTGACGATGAGACACAGAAATTTCATCGGAATTAAATTCAAAAATCACAATGCCGACTTAAGTACAAGATGACTGACACTCTAACTTTCTATGATTTGAAGTTCTTCTGTGAGTCCAGTTTTAGATTCCGATGCTTCACTTCAGGTTTACTGAATCCCTTGGACCTCCTTATTGACGATGAAACACAGAGTTTGCATCCGAATTTAATACAAGAGGCACAATGGCGACTTAAGTACAAGAGTACTGACACTCTCACTTTTTATGATTTGAACCTCCCCTGTGAGTCCAGTTTTAGATTCCGATGCATCACTTCAGGTTTACTGTATCCCTAGGACCTTCTTATTGACGACGAAACACAGAAATTGCATACGAATTTAATACAAATTTCACAATGCCGACTTAAGTACAAGAGGACTGACACTCTCACTTGCTATGATTCGAACCTCTCCTGTGGGTCAGATTTAGATTCCGATGCTTCACTTCATATCTACTGTATACCTTGCACCTTCTTATTGACGATGAAACTCAGAAAATGCATCGGAATTAAATTCAAAAGGCACAATGCCGTCTTAAGTACAAGAGGACTGCCACTCTCACTTTCTATGATTTGAACCTCTCCTGTGATTCCAGTTTTAGATTCCGATGCTTCACTTCAGGTTTACTGTATCCCTTGGACCTTCTAATTGACGATGAAACACAGAAATTGCATCCGAATTTAATACAAAAATCACAATGGCGACTTAAGTACGAGAGGACTGACACTCTCACTTTCTATGATTTGAACATCTCCTGTGAGTCCAGTTTTAGATTCCGATGCTTCACTTCAGGTTTACTGTATCCCTTGGACATTCTTATTGACGATGAAACACAGAAATTGCATCGGAATTAAATTCAAATGGCGCAATGCCGACTTAAGTACAAGAGGACTGACACTCTAACTTCCTATGATTTGAACCTCTCCTGTGAGTCCAGTTTTAGATTCCGATGCTTCACTTCCGGTTTGCTGTATACCTTGCACCTTCTTATTGACGATGAAACACAGAAATTGCATCCGAATTTAATACAAAAGGCACAATGGCGACTTAAGTACAAGAGGACTGACACTCTCACTTTCTATGATTTCAACCTCTCCTGTGAGTCCAGTTTTAGATTCCGATGCTTCACTTCAGGTTTACTGTATACCTTGCACCTTCTTATTGACGATGAAACACAGAAATTGCATCCGAATGTAATACAAAAGGCACAATGCCAACTTAAGTACAAGAGGAATGACATTCTAACTTTCTATGATTAGAACCACTCCTGTGAGTCCACTTTTAGATTCCTATGCTTCACTTCAGGTTTACTGTATCCCTTGGACCATCTTATTGACAATGAAACACAGAAATAGCATCGGAATTAAATTAAAAAGCCACAGTGCTGACATAAGTAAAAGAGGACTGACACTCGAACTTTCTATGATTTGAACCTCTCCTGTGAGTCCAGTTTTAAATTCCGATACTTCTCTTCAGGTTTACTGTATCCCTTGGACCTTCTTATTGACGATGAAACACAGATATTGCATCCGAATTTAATACAAATGGCACAATGCCGACTTAAGTACAAGAGGACTGACACTCTCACTTTCTATGATTTGAACCTCTCCTGTGAGTCCAGTTTAAGATTCCGATGCTTCACTTCAGGTTTACTGTATACCTTTCGCCTTCTTATTGACGATGAAACACAGAAATTGCATCCGAATGTAATACAAAAGGCACAATGCCGACTTAAGTACAAGAGGACTGACATTCTAACTTTCTATGATTTGAAACTCTCCTGTGAGTCCACTTTTAGATTCCGATGCTTCACTTCAGGTTTACTGTATCCCTTGGACCTTCTTATTGACAATGAAACACAGAAATTGCATCCGAATTTAATACAAAAATCACAATGGCGGCTTAAGTACAAGAGGACTGACACTCTCACTTTCTGTGATTTGAACATCTCCTGTGAGTCCAGTTTTAGATTCTGAGTCTTCATTTCTGGTTCACTGTATCCCTTTTACCTTCTGATTGACGATGAAACACAGAAATTGCATCGGAATCAAATTCAAAACGCACATGGCGACTTAAGTAAAAGAGGACTGACACTCTCACTTTGTATGATTTGAACCTCACCTGTGAGTCCAGTTTCAGATTCCGATGCTTCACTTCAGGTTTGCTGTATACCTTGCACCATCTTATTGACGACGAAACACAGAAATTGCATCCGAATTTAATGCAAAAGTACAATGCGGACTTAAGTACAAGAGGACTGACATTCTAACTTTCTATGATTTGAACCTCTCCTGTGAGTCCAGTTTTAGATTCCGATGCTTTACTTCAGGTTTACTGTATCCCTTGGACCTTCTTATTGACAATGAAACACAGAAAAAGCATCGGAATTAAATTCAAAAGGCACAATGCTGACTTAAGTACAAGAGGACTGACATACTAACTTTCTATGATTTGAACCTCTCCTAAGAGTCCAGTTTTAAGTTCTGATGCTTCACTTAAGGTTTACTGTATCCCTTGGACCTTCATATTGACGATGAAACACAGAGTTTGCATTGGAATTTAATACAAAGGGCACAATGCCGACTTAAGTACAAGAGGACTGACACTCTAACTTTCTATGATTTGAACCTCTCCTGTGAGTCCAGTTTTAGATTCCGAAGCTTCACTTCAGATTTACTGTATACCTTGCAGCGTCTTATTGACGATGAAACACAGAAATTTCATCGGAATTAAATTCAAAAGGCACAATGCCGACTTAAGTACAAGAGGACAGATACTCTCACTTTCTGTGATTTGAACCTCTCCTGTGAGTCCAGTTTTACATTCCCATGCTCAACTTCAGGTTTACTGTATCCCATGGACCTTCTAATTGACGATGAAACACAGAGTTTGCATCCGAATTTAATACAAAAGGTACAATGCGACATAAGTACAAGAGGACTGACACTCTAACTTTCTATGATTTGCACCTCTCCTGTGAGTCCAGTTTAGATTCCGATGCTTCACTTCAGGTTTACTGTATCCCTTGGACCTTCTTATTGACGATGAAACACAGAAATTGCATCCGAATTTAATACAAAAATCACAATGGCGGCTTAAGTACAAGAGGACTGACACTCTCACTTTCTATGATTTGAACATCTCCTGTGAGTCCAGTTCTAGATACCGGTGCTTCACTTCAGGTTTACTGTATCCATTGGACCTTCTTATTGACGATGAAAACGCACAATGCCGACTTCAGTAAATGAGGACTGACACTCTCACTTTCTATGATTTGAACCTCTCCTGTGAGTCCAGTTTTAGATTCCGATGCTTTACTTCAGGTTTACTGTATCCCTTATACCTTCTTATAGACGATGAAAACAGAAATTGCATCCGAATTTAATACAAGAGGCACAATGGCGACTTAAGTACAAGAGTACTGACACTCTCACTTTTTATGATTTGAACCTCCCCTGTGAGTCCAGTTTTAGATTCCGATGCATCACTTCAGGTTTACTGTATCCCTAGGACCTTCTTATTGACGACGAAACACAGAAATTGCATACGAATTTAATACAAATTTCACAATGCCGACTTAAGTACAAGAGGACTGACACTCTCACTTTCTATGATTTGAACCTCTCCTGTGAGTCCAGTTTTAGATTCCGATGCTTCACTTCAGGTTTACTGTATGCCTTGCACCTTCTTATTGACGATGAAACACAGAAATTGCATCCGAATGTAATACAAAAGGCACAATGCCAACTTAAGTACAAGAGGAATGACATTCTAACTTTCTATGATTAGAACCCCTCCTGTGAGTCCACTTTTAGATTCCTATGCTTCACTTCAGATTTACTGTATCCCTTGGACCTTCTTATTGGCAATGAAACACAGAAATAGCATCGGAATTAAATTAAAAAGCCACAATGCTGACTTAAGTAAAAGAGGACTGACACTCTCACTTTCTATGATTTGAACCTCTCCTGTGAGTCCAGTTTTAGATTCCGATGCTTCACTTCAGGTTTGCTGTATACCTTGCACCTTCTTATTGACGATGAAACACAGAGTTTGCATTCGAATTGAATACAAAGGGCACAATGCCGACTTAAGTACAAGAGGACTGACACTCTAACTTTCTATGATTTGAACCTCTCCTGTGAGTCCAGTTTTAGATTCCGAAGCTTCTCTTCAGATTTACTGTATACCTTGCAGCTTCTTATTGACGATGAAACACAGAAATTGCATCGGAATTAATTTCAAAAGGCACAATGCCGACTTAAGTACAAGAGGACAGATACTCTCACTTTCTATGATTTGAACCTCTCCTGTGAGTCCAGTTTTACATTCCCATGCTTCACTTTAGGTTTACTGTATCCCTTGGACCTTCTAATTGACGATGAAACACAGAGTTTGCATCCGAATTTAATACAAAAGGTACAATGCCGACTTAAGCACAAGAGGACTGACACTCTCACTTTCTATGATTTGAACCTCTCCTGTGAGTCCAGTTTAAGATTCCGATGCTTCACTTCAGGTTTACTGTATACCTTGCGCCTTCTTATTGACGATGAAACACAGAAATTGCATCCGAATGTAATACAAAAGGCACAATGCCGACTTAAGTACAAGAGGACTGACATTCTAACTTTCTATGATTTGAAACTCTCCTGTGAGTCCACTTTTAGATTCCGATGCTTCACTTTAGGTTTACTGTATCCCTTGGACCTTCTTATTGACAATGAAACACAGAAATAGCATCGGAATTAAATTCAAAATGCACAATGCCGACTTAGGTACAAGAATACTGACACTCTAACTTTCTATGATTTGAACCCCTCCTGTGAGTCTAGTTTTACATTCCCATGCTTCACTTCAGGTTTACTGTATCCCTTGGACCTTCTAATTGACGATGAAACACAGAGTTTGCATCCGAATTTAATACAAAAGGTACAATGCCGACTTAAGTACAAGAGGACTGACACTCTAACTTTCTATGATTTGCACCTCTCCTGTGAGTCCAGTTTAGATTCCGATGCTTCACTTCAGGTTTACTGTATCCCTTGGACCATCTTATTGACGATAAAACACAGAAATTGCATCCGAATTTAATACAAAAATCACAATGGCGGCTTAAGTACAAGAGGACTGACACTCTCACTTTCTGTGATTTGAACATCTCCTGTGAGTCCAGTTTTAGATTCTGAGTCTTCATTTCTGGTTCACTGTATCCCTTGGACCTTCTGATTGACGATGAAACACAGAAATTGCATCGGAATCAAATTCAAAACGCACAATGCCGACTTAAGTAAAAGAGGACTGACACTCTCACTTTCTATGATTTGAACCTCTCCTGTGAGTCCAGTTTTAGATTCCGAAGCTTCTCTTCAGATTTACTGTATACCTTGCAGCTTCTTATTGACGATGAAACACAGAAATTGCATCGGAATTAAATTCAAAAGGCACAATGCCGACTTAAGTACAAGAGGACAGATACTCTCACTTTCTATGATTTGAACCTCTCCTGTGAGTCCAGTTTTACATTCCCATGCTTCACTTTAGGTTTACTGTATCCCTTGGACCTTCTAATTGACGATGAAACACAGAGTTTGCATCCGAATTTAATACAAAAGGTACAATGCCGACATAAGTACAAGAGGACTGACACTCTAACTTTCTATGATTTGCACCTCTCCTGTGAGTCCAGTTTAGATTCCGATGCTTCACTTCAGGTTTACTGTATCCCTTGGACCTTCTTATTGACGATGAAACACAGAAATTGCATCCGAATCTAATACAAAAATCACAATGGCGGCTTAAGTACAAGAGTACTCACACTCTCACTTTCTATGATTTGCACATCTCCTGTGAGTCCAGTTCTAGATACCGGTGCTTCACTTCAGGTTTACTGTATCCCTTGGACCTTCTTATTGACGATGAAAACGCACAATGCCGACTTCAGTAAATGAGGACTGACACTCTCACTTTCTATGATTTGAACCTCTCCTGTGAGTCCAGTTTTAGATTCCGATGCTTTACTTCAGGTTTACTGTATCCCTTATACCTTCTTATTGACGATGAAAACATAAATTGCATCCGAATTTAATACAAGAGGCACAATGGCGACTTAAGTACAAGAGTACTGACACTCTCACTTTCTATGATTTGAACCTCCCCTGTGAGTCCAGTTTTAGATTCCGATGCTTCACTTCAGGTTTACTGTATCCCTAGGACCTTCTTATTGACGACGAAACACAGAAATTGCATCCGAATTTAATACAAATTTCACAATGCCGACTTAAGTACAAGAGGACTGACACTCTCACTTTCTATGATTTGAACATCTCCTGTGAGTCCAGTTTTAGATTCCGATGCTTCACTTCAGGTATACTGTATCCCTTGGACATTCTTATTGACGATGAAACACAGAAATTGCATCGGAATTAAATTCAAAAGGCGCAATGCCGACTTAAGTACAAGAGGACTGACACTCTAACTTTCTATGATTTGAACCTCTCCTGTGAGTCCAGTTTTAGATTCCGATGCTTCACTTCAGGTTTGCTGTATACCTTGCACCTACTTATTGACGATGAAACACAGAAATTGCATCCGAATTTAATGCAAAAGGCACAATGCAGACTTAAGTACAAGAGGACTGACATTCTAACTTTCTATTGTTTGAACCTCTCCTGTGAGTCCAGTTTTCGATTCCGATGCTTCACTTCAGGTTTACTGTATCCCTTGGACCTTCTTATTGACAATGAAACACAGAAAAAGCGTCGGAATTAAATTCAAAAGGCACAATGCCGTCTTAAGTACAAGAGGACTGCCACTCTCACTTTCTATGATTTGCACCTCTCCTGTGATTCCAGTTTTAGATTCCGATGCTTCACTTCAGGTTTACTGTATCCCTTGGACCTTCTTATTGACGATGAAACACAGAAATTGCAACCGAATTTAATACAAAAGGCACAATGGCGGCTTAAGTACAAGAGGACTGACACTTTCACTTTCTATGATTTGAACCTCTCCTGTGTGTCCAGTTTTAGATTCCGATGCTTCACTTCAGGTTTACTGCATCCCTTGGACCTTCTTATTGACGATGAAACACAGAAATTGCATCCGAATTTAAAACAAATGGCACAATGCCGACTTAAGTACAAGAGGACTGACACTCTCACTCTCTATGATTCGAACCTCTCCTGTGAGGTCAGATTTAGATTCCGATGCTTCACTTCAGGTTTACTGTATACCTTGCACCTTCTTACTGACGATGAAACACAGAAATTGCATCCGAATATACTACAAAAGGTACAATGCCGACTTAAGTACAAGAGGACTGACACTCTAACTTTCTATGATTTGAACCTCTCCTGTGAGACCAGTTTTAGATTCCGATGCTTCACTTCAGGTTTGCTGTATACCTTGCACCTACTTATTGACGATGAAACACAGAAATTGCATCGGAATTAAATTCAAAAATCACAATGCCGACTTAAGTACAAGATGACTGCCACTCTAACTTTCTATGATTTGAAGTTCTTCTGTGAGTCCAGTTTTAGATTCCGATGCTTCACTTCAGGTTTACTGAATCCCTTGGACCTCCTTATTGACGATGACACACAGAGTTTGCATCCGAAATTAATAGAAAAGGCACAATGCCGACATAAGTACAAGAGGACTGACACTCTAACTTTCTTTGATTTGAACCTCTCCTGTGAGTGCAGTTTTAGATTGCGATGATTTATTTAAGGTTTACTGTATCCCTTGGACCTTCTTATTGACGATGAAACACAGAAATTGCATCCGAATTTAATACAAAAGGCACAATACCGAATTAGGTACAAGAGGAGAGACACTTTAACTTTCTATGATTTGAATCTCTCCTGTGAGTCCTGTTTTAGATTCCGATGCTTCACTTCAGTTTTACTGTATCCTTTGGATCTTCCTATTGACGATGAAACACAGAAATTGCATCGGAATTAAATTCAAAAGGCACAATGCCGACCTAAGTAGAAGAGAACTGACACTCTCACTTACTATGATTTGAACCTCTCCTGTGAGTCCAGTTTTAGATTCCGATGCTTCACTTCAAGTTTACTGTATCCCTTGGACCTTCTTATTGACGATGAAACACAGAAAATGCATCCGAATTTGATACAAATGCCACAATGCCGACATAAGTACAAGAGGACTGACACTCTCACTTTCTATGATTCGAACCTCTCCTGTGAGTCCAGTTTTAGATTCCGATGCTTCACTTCAGGTTTACTGTATACCTTGCACCTTCTTATTGACGATGAAACACAGAGTTTGCATCCGAATTTAATACAAAAGGCACAATGCCGACTTATATACAAGAGGACTGACACTCTAACTTTCTATGATTTAAACCTTTCCTGTGAGTCCAGTTTTGGATTCCGATGTTTCACTTCAGGTTTACTGTATCCCTTGGACCTTCTTATTGACGATGAAGCACAGAAATTGCATCCGAATTTAATACAAAAGGCACAGTGGCGACTTAAGTACAAGAGGACTGACACTCTCACTTTCTATGATTTGAACCTCTCCTGTGAGTCCAGTTTTAGATTCCGATGCTTCACTTCAGGTTTACTGTATACCTTGCACCTTCTTATTGACGATGAAACACAGAAATTGCATCCGAATGTAATACAAAAGGCACAATGCCAACTTGAGTACAAGAGGAATGACATTCTAACTTTCTATGATTAGAACCACTCCTGTGAGTCCAGTTTTAGATTCCTATGCTTCACTTCAGGTTTACTGTATCCCTTGGACCTTCTTATTGACAATGAAACACAGAAATAGCATCGGAATTAAATTAAAAAGCCACAATGCTGACTTAAGTAAAAGAGGACTGACACTCGAACTTTCTATGATTTGAACCTCTCCTGTGAGTCCAGTTTTAAATTCCGATACTTCTCTTCAGGTTTACTGTATCCCTTGGACCTTCTTATTGACGATGAAACACAGATATTGCATCCGAATTTAATACAAATGGCACAATGCCGACTTAAGTACAAGAGGACTGACACTCTCACTTTCTATGATTTGAACCTCTCCTGTGCGTCCAGTTTAAGATTCCGATGCTTCACTTCAGGTTTACTGTATACCTTGCGCCTTCTTATTGACGATGAAACACAGAAATTGCATCCGAATGTAATACAAAAGGCACAATGCCGACTTAAGTACAGGAGGACTGACATTCTAACTTTCTATGATTTGAAACTCTCCTGTGAGTCCACTTTTAGATTCCGATGCTTCACTTCAGGTTTACTGTATCCCTTGGACCTTCTTATTGACAATGAAACACAGAAATAGCATCGGAATTAAATTCAAAAGGCACAATGCCGACTTAGGTACAAGAGGACTGACACTCTAACTTTCTATGATTTGAACCTCTCCTGTGAGTCCAGTTTTACAATCCCATGCTTCACTTCAGGTTTACTGTATCCCTTGGACCTTCTAATTGACGATGAAACACAGAGTTTGCATCCGAATTTAATACAAAAGGTACAATGCCGACTTAAGTACAAGAGGACTGACACTCTAACTTTCTATGATTTGCACCTCTCCTGTGAGTCCAGTTTAGATTCCGATGCTTCACTTCAGGTTTACTGTATCCCTTGGACCATCTTATTGACGATAAAACACAGAAATTGCATCCGAATTTAATACAAAAATCACAATGGCGGCTTAAGTACAAGAGGACTGACACTCTCACTTTCTGTGATTTGAACATCTCCTGTGAGTCCAGTTTTAGATTCTGAGTCTTCATTTCTGGTTCACTGTATCCCTTGGACCTTCTGATTGACGATGAAACACAGAAATTACATCGGAATCAAATTCAAAACGCACAATGCCGACTTAAGTAAAAGAGGACTGACACTCTCACTTTCTATGATTTGAACCTCTCCTGTGAGCCCAGTTTTAGATTCCGATGCTTCACTTCAGGTTTGCTGTATACCTTGCACCTTCTTATTGACGACGAAACACAGAAATTGCATCCGAATTTAATGCAAAAGGCACAATGCCGACTTAAGTACAAGAGGACTGACATTCTAACTTTCTATGATTTGAACCTCTCCTGTGAGTCCAGTTTTAGATTCCGATGCTTTACTTCAGGTTTACTGTATCCCTTGGACCTTCTTATTGACAATGAAACACAGAAAAAGCATCGGAATTAAATTCAAAAGGCACAATGCTGACTTAAGTACAAGAGGACTGACATACTAACTTTCTATGATTTGAACCTCTCCTAAGAGTCCAGTTTTAAATTCTGATGCTTCACTTAAGGTTTACTGTATCCCTTGGACCTTCTTATTGACGATGAAACACAGAGTTTGCATTGGAATTTAATACAAAGGGCACAATGCCGACTTAAGTACAAGAGGACTGACACTCTAACTTACTATGATTTGAACCTCTCCTGTGAGTCCAGTTTTAGATTCCGAAGCTTCACTTCAGATTTACTGTATACCTTGCAGCTCCTTATTGACGATGAAACACAGAAATTGCATCGGAATTAAATTCAACAGGCACAATGCCGACTTAAGTACAAGAGGACAGATACTCTCACTTTCCATGATTTCAACCTCTCGTGTGAGTCCAGTTTTACATTCCCATGATTCACTTCAGGTTTTCTGTATCCCTTGGACCTTCTAATTGACGATGAAACACAGACTTTGCATCCGAATTTAATACAAAAGGTACAATGCCGACATAAGTACAAGAGGACTGACACTCTAACTTTCTATGATTTGCACCTCTTCTGTGAGTCCAGTTTAGATTCCAATGCTTCACTTCAGGTTTACTGTATCCCTTGGACCTTCTTATTGACGATGAAACACAGAAATATCATCCGAATTTAATACAAAAATCACAATGGCGGCTTAAGTACAAGAGGACTGACACTCTCACTTTCTATGATTTGAACATCTCCTGTGAGTCCAGTTCTAGATACCGGTGCTTCATTTCAGGTTTACTGTATCCCTTGGACCTTCTTATTGACGATAAAACACAGATATAGCATCGGAATTAAATTTAAAACGCACAATGCCGTCTTCAGTAAATGAGGACTGACACTCTCACTTTCTATGATTTGAACCTCTCCTGTGAGTCCAGTTTTAGATTCCGATGCTTTACTTCAGGTTTACTGTATCCCTTATACCTTCTTATTGACGATGAAAACAGAAATTGCATCCGAATTTAATACAAGATGCACAATGGCGACTTAAGTACAAGAGTACTGACACTCTCACTTTCTATGATTTGAACCTCCCCTGTGAGTCCAGTTTTAGACTCCGATGCTTCACTTCAGGTTTACTGTATCCCTTGGACCTTCTTATAGACGACGAAACACAGAAATTGCATCCGAATTTAATACAAATTTCACAATGCCGACTTAAGTACAAGAGGACTGACACTCTCACTTTCTATTATTCGAACCTCTCCTGTGGGTCAGATTTAGATTCCGATGCTTCACATCATATCTACTGTATACCTTGCACCTTCTTATTGACGATGAAACTCAGAAAATGCATCGGAATTAAATTCAAAAGGCACAATGCCGTCTTAAGTACAAGAGGACTGCCACTCTCACTTTCTATGATTTGAACCTCTCCTGTGATTCCAGTTTTAGATTCCGATGCTTCACTTCAGGTTTACTGTATCCCTTGGACCTTCTAATTGACGATGAAACACAGAAATTGCATCCGAATTTAATACAAAAATCACAAAGGCGACTTAAGTACAAGAGGACTGACACTCTCACTTTCTATGATTTGAACATCTCCTGTGAGTCCAGTTTTAGATTCCGATGCTTCACTTCAGGTTTACTGCATCCCTTGGACCGTCTTATTGACGATGAAACACAGAAATTGCATCCGAATTTAAAACAAATGGCACAATGCCGACTTAAGTACAAGAGGACTGACACTCTCACTCTCTATGATTCGAACCTCTCCTGTGAGGTCAGATTTAGATTCCGATGCTTCACTTCAGGTTTACTGTATACCTTGCACCTTCTTACTGACGATGAAACACAGAAATTGCATCCGAATATAATACAAAAGGTACAATGCCGACTTAAGTACAAGAGGACTGACACTCTAACTTTCTATGATTTGAACCTCTCCTGTGAGTCCAGTTTTAGATTCCGATGCTTCACTTCAGGTTTACTGTATCCCTTGGACCTTCTTATTGACGATGAAACACAGAAATTGCATCCGAATTTAATACAAAAATCACAATGGCGACTTAAGTACACGAGGACTGACACTCTCACTTTCTATGATTTGAACATCTCCTGTGAGTCCAGTTTTAGATTCCGACGCTTCACTTCTGGTTCACTGTATCCCTTGGACCTTCTGATTGACGATGAAACACAGAAATTGCATCGGAATCAAATTCAAAACGCACAATGCCGACTTAAGTAAAAGAGGACTGACACTCTCACTTTCTATGATTTGAACCACTCCTGTGAGTCCAGTTTTAGATTCCGATGCTTCACGTCAGGTTTACTGTATCCCTTGAACCCTGTTATTGACGATGAAACACAGAAATTGCATCGGAATCAAATTCAAAAGGCACAATGCTGACTTAAGTACAAGAGGACTGACACTCTAACTTTCTATGATTTGAACCTTTCCTGTGAGTCCAGTTTTAGATTCCGATGCTTCACTTCAAGTTTACTATATCCCTTGGACCTTCTTATTGACGATGAAACACAGAGTTTGCATCCGAATTTAATACAAGAGGCACAATGCCGACTTAAGTACAAGAGGACTGACACTCTAACTTCCCATGATTTGAACCTCTCCTGTGAGTCCAGTTTTGGATTCCGATGCTTCAATTCATTTTTACTGTATCCCTTGGACCTTCTTATTGACGATGAAACACAGAAATTGCATCCGAATTTAATACAAAAGGCACATTGGCGACTTAAGTACAAGAGGACTGACACTTTCCCTTTCTATGATTTGAACATCTCCAGTGAGTCCAGTTTTAGATTCCGATGCTTCACCTCAGGTTTACTGTATCCCTTGGACATTCTTATTGACGATGAAACACAGAAATTGCATCCGAATTTAATACAAATGGCACAATGCCGACTTAAGTACAACAGGGCTGACACTCTGACATTCTATGATTTGAACCTCTTTTGCGAGTCCAGTTTTAGATTCCGATGCTTCACTTAATGTTTGCTGTATCCCTTGGACCTTCTTATTGATGATGAAACACAGAAATTGCATCCGAATTTAATACAAAAGGCACAATACCGACTTAAGTACAAGAGGAGTGACACTCTAACTTTCTATGATTTGAATCTCTCCTGTGAGTCCAGTTTTTGATTCCGATGCTTCACTTCAGGTTTACTGTATCCCTTGGACCTTCTTATTGACGATGAAACACAGAAATTGCAACCGAATTTAATTCAAAAGGCACAATGGCGGCATAAGTACAAGAGGACTGACACTTTCACTTTCTATGATTTGAACCTCTCCTGTGAGTCCAGTTTTAGATTCCGATGCTTCACTTCAGGTTTACTGCAACCCTTGGACCTTCTTATTGACGATGAAACACAGAAATTGCATCCGAATTTAAAACAAATGGCACAATGCCGACTTAAGTACAAGAGGACTGACACTCTCACTCTCTATGATTCGAACCTCTCCTGTGAGGTCAGATTTAGATTCCGATGCTTCACTTCAGGTTTACTGTATACCTTGCACCTTCTTACTGACGATGAAACACAGAAATTGATTCCGAATCTAATACAAAAGGTACAATGCCGACTTAAGTACAAGAGGACTGACACTCTAACTTTCTATGATTTGAACCTCTCCTGTGAGTCCAGTTTTAGATTCCGATGCTCCACTTCAGGTTTACTGTATCCCTTGGACCTTCTTATTGACGATGAAACACAGAAATTGCATCCGAATTTAATACAAAAATCACAATGGCGACTTAAGTACAAGAGGACTGACACTCTCACTTTCTATGATTTGAACATCTCCTGTGAGTCCAGTTTTAGATTCCGACGCTTCACTTCTGCTTCACTGTATCCCTTGGATCTTCTGATTGACGATGAAACACAGAAATTGCATCGGAATCAAATTCAAAACGCACAATGCCGACTTAAGTAAAAGAGGATTGACACTCTCACTTTCTATGATTTGAACCTCTCCTGTGAGTCCAGTTTTAGAATCCGATGCTTCACTTCAGGTTTACTGTATCCCTTGGACCTTCTTATTGACGATGGAACACAGAAATTGCATCGGAATGAAATTCAAAAGGCACAATGGCCACTTAAGTACAAGAGGACTGACACTTTCACTTTCTATGATTTGAACATCTCCTGTGAGTCCAGTTTTAGATTCCGATGCTTCACCTTAGGTTTACTGTATCCCTTGGACATTCTTATTGACGATGAAACACAGAAATTGCATCCGAATTTAATACAAATGGCACAATGCCGACTTAAGTACAAGAGGGCTGACACTCTGACATTCTATGATTTGAACCTCTATTGCGAGTCCAGTTTTAGATTCCGATGCTTCACTTAATGTTTACTTTATCCCTTGGACCTTCTTATTGATGATGAAACACAGAAATTGCATCCGAATTTAATACAAAAGGCACAATACCGACTTAAGTACAAGAGGAGTGACACTCTAACTTTCTATGATTTGAATCTCTCCTGTGAGTCCAGTTTTTGATTCCGATGCTTCACTTCAGGTTTACTGTATCCCTAAGACCTTCTTATTGACGATGTAACACAGAAATTGGATACGAATTTAATACAAAAATCACAATGGCGACTAAAGTACAAGAGGACTGACACTCTCCCTCTCTATGATTTGAACCTCTCCTGTGAGTCGAGTTTTTGATTCCGATGCTTCCCTTCAGGTTTACTGTATCCCTTGGACCTTCTTATTGACGATGAAACACAGAAATTGCATCCGAATTAATACAAATTCCACAATGCCGACTTAATTACAAGAGGACTGACACTCTCACTTTCTATGATTTGAACCTCTCCAGTGAGTCCAGTTTTAGATTCCGATGCTTCTCTTGATGTTTACTGTATACCTTGCACCTTCTTATTGACGATGAAACACAGAAAATGCATCCGAATTCAATGCAAAAGGCACAATGCGGATTTAAGTACAAGAGGTCTGACATTCTAACTTTCTATGATTTGAACCTTTCCTGTGAGTCAAGTTTTTGATTCCGATGCTTCACTTCAGGTTTACTGTACCCCTTGGACCTTCTTATTGACGATGAAACCCAGAAATTGCACCCGAATTTAACACAAATGGCACAATGCCGACTTAAGTACAAAAGGACTGACACTCCCACTTTCTATGATATGAACCTCTCCTGTGAGCCCAGTTTTAGCTTCTGATGCCTCACTTCAGGTTAACTGTATCCCTTGTACCTTCTTATTGACGATGAAACACAGAAATTGCATCGGAATTATATTCAAAAATCACAATGCCGACTTAAGTACAAGACGACTGACACTCTAACTTTCTATGATTTGAACTTCTTCTGTGAGTCCAGTTTTAGATTCCGATGCTTCACTTCAGGTTTACTGAATCCCTTGGACCTTTTTATTGACGATGAAACACAGAAATTGCATCCGAATTTAATACAAATGGCACAATGTCGACTTAAGTACAAGAGGACTGACACTCTCACTTTCTATGACTTGAACCTCCCCTGTGAGTCCAGTTTTAGGTTCCGATGCTTCACTTCAGGTTTACTGTATACCTTACACCTTCTTATTGACGATGAGATACAGAGTTTGCATCCGAATTTAATACAAAAGCACAATGCCGACCTAAATACAAGAGGACTGACACTCTAACTTTCTATGATTTGAAAGTCTCCTGTGAGTCCAGTTTTGGATTCCGATGCTTCACTTCAGGTTTACTGCATCCCTTGGACCTTCTTATTGACGATGAAACACAGAAATTGCATTCGAATTTAATACAAATGCCACAATGCCGACTTAAGTACAAGAGGACTGACACTATCACTTTCTATGATTTGAACCTCTCCAGTGAGTCCAGTTTTAGATTCCGATGCTTCTCTTCAGGTTTACTGTATACTGTGCACCTTCTTATTGACGATGAAACACAGATATTGCATCCGAATTCGATACAAAAAGCACAATGCCGACTTAAGTACAAGAGGACAGACATTCTAACTTTCTATGATTTGAACCTCTCCTGTGAGTCCAGTTTTAGAGTCCGATGCATCACTTCAGGTTTACTGTATCCCTTGGACCTTCTTATTGACGATGACACACAGAAATTGCACCCGTATTTAATACAAAAGGCACAATACCGACTCAAGTACAAGAGGAGTGACACTCAAACTTTCTATGATTTGAACCTCTCCTGTGAGTCCAGTTTTAGATTCCGATGCTTCACTTCAGGTTTATTGTATCCCTTAGACCTTCTTATTGACGATGAAACACAGAAATTGCATCCAAATATAATACAAATGCCACAATGCCGACTTAAGTACAAGAGGTCTGACACTCTCACTTTCTATGATTTGAACCTTTCCTGTGAGTCAAGTTTTTGATTCCGATGCTTCACTTCAGGTTTACTGTACCCCTTGGACCTTCTTATTGACGATGAAACCCAGAAATTGCACCCGAATTTAATACAAATGGCACAATGCCGACTTAAGTACAAAAGGACTGACACTCTCACTTTCTATGATTTGAACCTCTCCTGTGAGCCCAGTTTTAGCTTCTGATGCTTCACTTCAGGTTAACTGTATCCCTTGTACCTTCTTATTGACGATGAAACACAGAAATTGCATCGGAATTAAATTCAAAAAACACAATGCCGACTTAAGTACAAGATGACTGACACTCTAACTTTCTATGATTTGAACTTCTTCTGTGAGTCCAGTTTTAGATTCCGATGCTTCACTTCAGGTTTACTGAATCCCTTTGACCTTCTTATTGACGATGAAACACAGAGTTTGCATCCGAAATTAATACAAAAGGCACAATGCCGACATAAGTACAAGAGGACTGACACTCTAACTTTCTTTGATTTGAACCTCTCCTGTGAGTCCAGTTTTAGATTCCGATGAGTTATTTAAGGTTTACTGTATCCCTTGGACCTTCTTATTGACGATGAAACACAGAAATTGCATCCGAATTTAATACAAGAGGCACAATACCGAATTAGGTACAAGAAGAGAGACACTCTAACTTTCTATGATTTGAATCTCTCCTGTGAGTCCTGTTTTAGATTCCGATGCTTCACTTCAGTTTTACTGTATCCTTTGGATCTTCCTATTGACGATGAAACACAGAAATTGCATCGGAATTAAATTCAAAAGGCACAATGCCGACCCAAGTAGAAGAGAACTGACACTCTCACTTACTATGATTTGAACCTCTCCTGTGAGTCCAGTTTTAGATTCCGATGCTTCACTTCAGGTTTACTGTATACCTTGCACCTTCTTATTGACGATGAAACACAGAAATTGCATCCGAATGTAATACAAAAGGAACAATGCCAACTTAAGTACAAGAGGAATGACATTCTAACTTTCTATAATTAGAACCCCTCCTGTGAGTCCACTTTTAGATTCCTATGCTTCACTTTGGGTTTATTGTATCCCTTGGACCTTCTTATTGACAATGAAACACAGAAATAGCATCGGAATTAAATTAAAAAGCCACAATGCTGACTTAAGTAAAAGAGGACTGACACTCGAACTTTCTATGATTTGAACCTCTCCTGTGAGTCCAGTTTTAAATTCCGATGATCTCTTCAGGTTTACTGTATCCCTTGGACCTTCTTATTGACGATGAAACACAGATATTGCATCCGAATTTAATACAAATGGCACAATGCCGACTTAAGTACAAGAGGACTGACACTCTCACTTTCTATGATTTGAACCTCTCCTGTGAGTTTAGTTTAAGATTCCGATGCTTCACTTCAGGTTTACTGTATACCTTGCGCCTTCTTATTGACGATGAAACACAGAAATTGCATCCGAATGTAATACAAAAGGCACAATGCCGACTTAAGTAAAAGAGGACTGACATTCTAACTTTCTATGATTTGAGCCTCTCCTGTGAGTCCACTTTTAGATTCCGATGCTTCACTTCAGGTTTACTGTATCCCTTGGACCTTCTTATTGACAATGAAACACAGAAATAGCATCGGAATTAAATTCAAAAGGCACAATGCCGACTTAGGTACAAGAGGACTGACACTCTAACTTTCTATGATTTGAACCTCTCCTGTGAGTCCAGTTTTACATTCCCATGCTTCACTTCAGGTTTACTGTATCCCTTGGACCTTCTAATTAACGATGAAACACAGAGTTTGCATCCGAATTTAATACAAAAGGTACAATGCCGACTTAAGTACAAGAGGACTGACACTCTAACTTTCTATGATTTGCATCTCTACTGTGAGTCCAGTTTAGATTCCGATGCTTCACTTCAGGTTTACTGTATCCCTTGGACCATCTTACTGACGATAAAACACAGAAATTGCATCCGAATTTAATACAAAAATCACAATGGCGGCTTAAGTACAAGAGGACTGACACTCTCACTTTCTATGATTTGAACATCTCCTGTGAGTCCAGTTATTGATTCCGAGTCTTCATTTCTGGTTCACTGTATCCCTTGAACGTTCTGATCGACGATGAAACACAGAAATTGCATCGGAATCAAATTCAAAACGCACAATGCCGACTTAAGTAAAAGAGGACTGACACTCTGACATTCTATGATTTGAACCTCTCCTGTGAGTCCAGTTTTAGATTGCGATGCTACACTTCAGGTTTACTGTATCCCTTGGACCTTCTTATTGACGATGAAACACAGAAATTGCATCGGAATGAAATTCAAAAGGCACAATGCAGACTTAAGTACAAGAGGCCTGACACTCTAACTTTCTATGATTTGAACCTTTCCTGTGAGTCCAGTTTTTGATTCCGATGCTTCACTTCAGGTTTACTATATCCCTTGGACCTTCTTATTGACGATGAAACAAAGAGTTTGCATCCGAATTTAATACAAGAGGCACATTGCCGACTTAAGTACAAGAGGACTGACACTCTAAATTTCTATGATTTGAACCTCTCCTGTGAGTCCAGTATTGGATTCCGATGCTTCACTTCAGGTTTACTATATCCCTTGGACCTTCTTATTAACGATGAAACACAGAAATTGCATCCGAATTTAATACAAAAATCACAATGGCGGCTTAAGTACAAGAGGACTGACACTTTCACTTTCTATGATTTGAACATCTCCTGTGAGTCCAGTTTTAGATTCCGATGCTTCACCTCAGGTTTACTGTATCCCTTGGACATTCTTATTGACGATGAAACACAGAAATTGCATCCGAATTTAATACAAATGGCACAATGCCGACTTAAGTACAAGAGGGCTGACACTCTGACATTCTATGATATGAACCTCTTTTGCGAGTCCAGTTTTAGATTCCGATGCTTCACTAAATATTTACTGTATCCCTTGGACCTTCTTATTGACGATGAAACCCAGAAATTGCACCCGAATTTAATACAAATGGCACAATGCCGACTTATGTACAAAAGGACTGACACTCTCACTTTCTATGATTTGAACCTCTCCTGTGAGCCCAGTTTTAGCTTCTGATGCTTCACTTCAGGTTAACTGTATCCCTTGGACCTTCTTATTGACGATGAAACACAGAAATTGCATCGGAATTAAATTCAAAAATCACAATGCCGACTTAAGTACAAGATGTCTGACACTCTAACTTTCTATGATTTGAACTTCTTCTGTGAGTCCAGTTTTAGATTCCGATGCTTCACTTCAGGTTTACTGAATCCCTTGGACCTTCTTATTGACGATTAAACACAGAGCTTGCATCCGAAATTAATACAAAGGGCACAATGCCGACTTAAGTACAAGAGGACTGACACTCTAACTTTCTTTGATTTGAACCTCTCCTGTCAGTCCAGTTTTAGATTCCGATGATTTATTTAAGGTTTACTGTATCCCTTGGACCTTCTTATTGACGATGAAACACAGAAATTGCATCCGAATTTAATACAAAAGGCACAATGTCGACTTAAGTACAAGAGGACTGACACTCTCACTTTCTATGATTTGAACCTCTCCTGTGAGTCCAGTTTTAGATTCCGATGCTTCACTTCAGGTTTACTGTATACCTTCCACGCTCTTATTGACGATGAAACACAGAAATTGCATGCGAATGTAATACAAAAGGCACAATGCCAACTTAAGTACAAGAGGAATGACATTCTAACTTTCTATGATTAGAACCCCTCCTGTGAGTCCACTTTTAGATTCCTATGCTTCACTTCAGGTTTACTGTATCCCTTGGACCTTCTTATTGACAATGAAACACAGAAATAGCATCGGAATTAAATTAAAAATGCACAATGCTGACTTAAGTAAAAGAGGACTGACACTCGAACTTTCTATGATATGAACCTCTCCTGTGAGTCCAGTTTTAGATTCCGATGCTTCACTCAGGTTTACTGTATCCCTTGGACCTTCTTATTGACGATGAAACACAGATATTGCATCCGAATTTAATACAAATGGCACAATGCCGACTTAAGTACAAAAGGACTGACACTCTCACTTTCTATGATTTGAACCTCTCCTGTGAGTCCAGTTTAAGATTCCGATGCTTCACTTCAGGTTTACTGTATACCTTGCGCCTTCTTATTGACGATGAAACACAGAAATTACATCCGAATGTAATACAAAAGGCACCATGCCGACTTAAGTACAAGAGGACTGACATTCTAACTTTCTATGATTTGAACCTCTCCTGTGAGTCCACTTTTAGATTCCGATGCTTCACTTCAGGTTTACTGTATCCCTTGGACCTTCTTATTGACAATGAAACACAGAAATAGCATCGGAATTAAATTCAAAAGGCACAATGCCGACTTAGGTACAAGAGGACTGACACTCTAACTTTCTATGATTTGAACCTCTCCTGTGAGTATAGTATTAGATTCCGATGCTTCACTTAGGGTTTAGTGTATCCCTTCGACCTTCTTATTGACGATGAATCATAGAAATTACATCCGAATCTAATACGAAAGGCACAAGGCCGACTTAAGTTCAAGAATACTGGCACTCTAACTTTCTATGATTTGAACCTCTCCTGTGAGTCCAGTTTTAGATTCCGATTCTTCACTTCAGGTTTACTGTATCCCTTGGACCTTCTTATTGACGATGAAACACAGAGTTTGCATCCGAATTTAATACAAAAGGTACAATGCCGACTTAAGTACAAGAGGACTGACACTCTAACTTTCTATGATTTGCACCTCTCCTGTGAGTCCAGTTTAGATTCCGATGCTTCACTTCAGGTTTACTGTATCCCTTGGACCTTCTTATTGACGATGAAACACAGAAATTGCATCCGAATTTAATACAAAAATCACAATGGCGGCTTAAGTACAAGAGGACTGACACTCTCACTTTCTATGATTTGAACCTCTCCTGTGAGTCCAGTTTTAGATTCCGATGCTTTACTTCAGGTTTACTGTATCCCTTGGACCTTCTTATTGACGATGAAAACAGAAACTGCATCCGAATTTAATACAACAGGCACAATGGCGACTTAAGTATAAGAGTACTGGCACTCTCACTTTCTATGATTTGAACCTCCCCTGTGAGTCCAGTTTTAGATTCCGATGCTTCACTTCAGGTTTACTGTATCCCTTGGACCTTCTTATTGACGACGAAACACAGAAATTACATCCGAATTTAATACAAATTTCACAATGCCGATTTAAGTACAGGAGGACTGACACTCTCACTTTCTATGATTCGAACCTCTTCTGTGGGTCAGATTTAGATTCCGATGCTTCACTTCAGATCTACTGTGTACCTTGCACCTTCTTATTGACGATGAAACTCAGAAAATGTATCGGAATTAAATTCAAAAGGCACAATGCCGTCTTAAGTACAAGAGGACTGACGCTCTAACTTTCTATGATTTGAACCTTTCCTGTGAGTCCAGTTTTAGATTCCGATGCTTCACTTCAGGTTTACTGTATCCCTTGGGCCTACTTATTGACAATGAAAAACAGAAAAAGCATCGGAATTAAATTCAAAAGGCACAATGCCGACTTTAGTACAAGATTACTGACATTCTAACTTTCTATGATTTGAACCTCTCCTAAGAGTCCAGTTTTTAATTCTGATGCTTCACTTAAGGTTTACTGTATCCCTTGGACCTTCTTATTGACGATGAAACACAGAGTTTGCATTCGAATTTAGTACAAAGGGCACAATGCCGTCTTAAGTACAAGAGGACTGACACTCTAACTTTCTATGATTTGAACCTCTCCTGTGAGTCCAGTTTTAGATTCCGATGCTTCACTTCAGGTTTACTGTATCCCTTGGACCTTCTTATTGACGATGAAACACAGAAATTGCAACCGAATTTAATACAAAAGGCACAATGGCGGCTTAAGTACAAGAGGACTGACACTTTCACTTTCTATGATTTGAACCTCTCCTGTGAGTCCAGTTTTAGATTCCGATGCTTCACTTCAGGTTTACTGCATCCCTTGGACCTTCTTATTGACGATGAAACACAGAAATTGCATCCGAATTTAAAACAAAAGGCACAATGCCGACTTTAGTACAAGAGGACTGACACTCTCACTCTCTATGATTCGAACCTCTCCTGTGAGGTCAGATTTAGATTCCGATGCTTCACTTCAGGTTTACTGAATACCTTGCACCTTCTTACTGACGATGAATCACAGAAATTGCATCCAAATATAATACAAAAGGTACAATGCCGACTTAAGTACAAGAGGACTGACACTCTAACTTTCTATGATTTGAACCTCTCCTGTGAGTCCAGTTTTAGATTCCGATGCTTCACTTCAGGTTTACTGTATCCCTTGGACCTTCTTATTGACGATGAAACACAGAAATTGCATCCGAATTTAATTCAAAAATCACAATCTCGACATAAGTACAAGAGGACTGACACTCTCACTTTCTATGATTTGAACATCTCCTGTGAGTCCAGTTTTTATTCCGACGCTTCACTTCTGGTTTACTGTATCCCTTGGACCTTCTGATTGACGATGAAACACAGAAATTGCATCGGAATCAAATTCAAAACGCACAATGCCGACTTAAGTAAAAGAGGATTGACACTCTCACTTTCTATGATTTGAACCTCTCCTGTGAGTCCAGTTTTAGATTCCGATGCTTCACTTCAGGTTTACTGTATCCCTTGGACCTTCTTATTGACGATGAAACACAGAAACTGCATCGGAATTAAATTCAAAAGGCACAATGCTGACTTAAGTACAAGAGGACTGACACTCCAACTTTCTATGATTTGAACCTTTCCTGTGAGTCCAGTTTTAGATTCCGATGCTTCACTTCAGGTTTACTATATCCCTTGGACCTTCTTATTGACGATGAAACACAGAGTTTGCATCCGAATTTAATACGAGAGGCACAATGCCGACTTAAGTACAAGAGGACTGACACTCTAACTTTCTATGATTTGAACCTCTCCTGTGAGTCCAGTTTTAGATTCCGATGCTTCACCTCAGGTTTACTGTATCTCTTGGACATTCTTATTGACGATGAAACACAGAAATTGCATCCGAATTGAAGACAAATGGCACAATGCCGACTTAAGTACAAGAGGGCTGACACTCTGACATTCTATGATTTGAACCTCTCTTGCGAGTCCAGTTTTAGATTCCGATGTTTCACGTAATGTTTACTGTATCCCTTGGACCTTCTTATTGATGATGAAACACAGAAATTGCATCCGAATTTAATACAAAAGGCACAATACCAACTTAAGTACAAGAGGAGTACAAGAGGAGTGACACTCTAACTTTCTATGATTTCAATCTCTCCTGTGAGTCCAGTTTTTTATTCCGATGCTTCTCTTCAGGTTTACTGTATCCCTTGGACCTTCTTATTGACGATGTAACACAGAAATTGGATCCGAATTTAATACAAAAATCACAATGGCGATAAAGTACAAGAGGACTGACACTCTCCCTCTCTATGATTTGAACCTCTCCTGTGAGTCCAGTTTTTGATTCCGATGCTTCACTTCAGGTTTACTGTATCCCTTGGACCTTCTTATTGATGATGAAACACAGAAATTGCATCCGAATTTAATACAGATTCCACAATGCCGACTTAATTACAAGAGGACTGACACACTCACTTTCTATGATTTGAACCTCTCCAGTGAGCCCAGTTTTAGATTCCGATGCTTCTCCTGATGTTTACTGTATACCTTGCATCTTCTTATTGTCGATGAAACACAGAAATTGCATCCGAATTCAATGCAAAAGGCACAATACCGACTTACGTACAAGAGGTCTGACATTCTAACTTTCTATGATTTGAACCTTTCCTGTGAGTCCAGTTTTAGATTCCGATGCTTCACTTCACGTTTACTGTATACCTTGCACCTTCTGATTGACGATGAAACACAGAAATTGCATCCGAATTTAATACAAAAGGCACAATGCCGACTTAAGTACAAGAGGACTGACATTCTAACTTTCTATGATTAGAACCTCTCCTGTGAGTCCTGATTTGGATTCCCATGCTTCACTTCAGGTTTACCGTATCCCTTGGACCTTCTTATTGACAACGAAACACAGAAATAGCATCGGAATTAAATTCAAAAGGCACAATGCCGACTTAAGTAAAAGAGGACTGACACTCTAACTTTCTATGATTTGAAACTCTCCTGTGAGTCCAGTTTTAGATTCCGATGCTTCACTTCAGTTTTACTGTATCCCTTGGACCTTTTTATTGACGATGAAACACAGAAATTGCATCCAAATTTAATACAAATGGCACAATGTCGACTTAAGTACATGAGGACCGACACTCTCACTTTCTATGCCTTGAACCTCTCGTGTGAGTCCAATTTTAGATTCCGATGCTTCACTTCAGGTTTACTGTATACCTTGCACCTTCTTATTGACGATAAGACAGAGAGTTTGCATCCGAATTTAATACAAAAGGCACAATGCCGACTTAAATACAAGAGGACTGACACTCTAACTTTCTATGATTTGAACCTCTCCTGTGAGTCCAGTTTTGGATTCCGATGCTTCACTTCAGGTTTACTGTATCCCTTGGACCTTCTTATTGACGATGAAACACAGAAATTGCATTCGAATTTAATACAAATGGCACAATGCCGACTTTAGTACAAGCGGACTGACACTCTCACTCTCTATGATTCGAACCTCTCCTGTGAGGTCAGATTTAGATTCCGATGCTTCACTTCAGGTTTACTGTATACCTTGCACCTTCTTACTGACGATGAATCACAGAAATTGCATCCAAATATAATACAAAAGGTACAATGCCGACTTAAGTACAAGAGGACTGACACTCTAACTTTCTATGATGTGAACCTCTCCTGTGAGTCCAGTTTTAGATTCCGATGCTTCACTTCACGTTTACTGTATACCTTGCACCTTCTGATTGACGATGAAACACAGAAATTGCATCCGAATTTAATACAAAAGGCACAATGCCGACTTAAGTACAAGAGGACTGACATTCTAACTTTCTATGATTAGAACCTCTCCTGTGAGTCCTGATTTAGATTCCCATGCGTCACTTCACGTTTACCGTATCCCTTGCACCTTCTTATTGACAACGAAACACAGAAATAGCATCGGAATTAAATTCAAAAGGCACAATGCCGACTTAAGTAAAAGAGGACTGACACTCTAACTTTCTATGATTTGAAACTCTCCTGTGAGTCCAGTTTTAGATTCCGATGCTTCACTTCAGTTTTACTGTATCCCTTGGACCTTTTTATTGACGATGAAACACAGAAATTGCATCCAAATTTAATACAAATGGCACAATGTCGACTTAAGTACATGAGGACCGACACTCACACTTTCTATGCCTTGAACCTCTCGTGTGAGTCCAATTTTAGATTCCGATGCTTCACTTCAGGTTTACTGTATACCTTGCACCTTCTTATTGACGATAAGACAGAGAGTTTGCATCCGAATTTAATACAAAAGGCACAATGCCGACTTAAATACAAGAGGACTGACACTCTAACTTTCTATGATTTGAACCTCTCCTGTGAGTCCAGTTTTGGATTCCGATGCTTCACTTCAGGTTTACTGTATCCCTTGGACCTTCTTATTGACGATGAAACACAGAAATTGCATTCGAATTTAATACAAATGGCACAATGCCGACTTTAGTACAAGCGGACTGACACTCTCACTCTCTATGATTCGAACCTCTCCTGTGAGGTCAGATTTAGATTCCGATGCTTCACTTCAGGTTTACTGTATACCTTGCACCTTCTTACTGACGATGAATCACAGAAATTGCATCCAAATATAATACAAAAGGTACAATGCCGACTTAAGTACAAGAGGACTGACACTCTAACTTTCTATGATTTGAACCTCTCCTGTGAGTCCAGTTTTAGATTCCGATGCTTCACTTCAGGTTTACTGTATCCCTTGGACCTTCTTATTGACGATGAAACACAGATATTGCATCCGAATTTAATACAAAAATCACAATGGCGACTTAAGTACAAGAGGACTGACACTCTCACTTTCTATGATTTGAACATCTCCTGTGAGTCCAGTTTTAGATTCCGACGCTTCACTTCTGGTTTGCTGTATCCCTTGGACCTTCTGATTGACGATGAAACACAGAAATTGCATCGGAATCAAATTCAAAACGCACAATGCCGACTTAAGTAAAAGAGGACTGACACTCTCACTTTCTATGATTTGAACCTCTCCTGTGAGTCCAGTTTTAGATTCCGATGCTTCACTTCAGGTTTACTGTATCCCTTGGACCTTCTTATTGACGATGAAACACAGAAATTGCATCGGAATTAAATTCAAAAGGCACAATGCTGACTTAAGTACAAGAGGACTGACACTCCAACTTTCTATGATTTGAACCTTTCCTGTGAGTCCAGTTTTAGATTCCGATGCTTCACTTCAGGTTTACTATATCCCTTGTACCTTCTTATTGACGATGAAACACAGAGTTTGCATCCGAATTTAATACAAGAGGCACAATGCCGACTTAAGTACAAGAGGACTGACACTCTAACTTTCTATGATTTGAACCTCTCCTGTGAGTCCAGTTTTAGATTCCGATGCTTCACCTCAGGTTTACTGTATCTCTTGGACATTCTTATTGACGATGAAACACAGAAATTGCATCCGAATTTAATACAAATGGCACAATGCCGACTTAAGTACAAGAGGGCTGACACTCTGACATTCTATGATTTGAACCTCTTTTGCGAGTCCAGTTTTAGATTCCGATGTTTCACGTAATGTTTACTGTATCCCTTGGACCTTCTTATTGATGATGAAACACAGAAATTGCATCCGAATTTAATACAAAAGGCACAATACCCACTTGAGTACAAGAGGAGTGACACTCTAACTTTCTAGGATTTCAATCTCTCCTGTGAGTCCAGTTTTTGATTCCGATGCTTCACTTCAGGTTTACTGTATCCCTTGGACCTTCTTATTGATGATAAAACACAGAAATTGCATCCGAATTTAATACAAATTCCACAATGCCGACTTAATTACAAGAGGACTGACACTCTCACTTTCTATGATTTGAACCTCTCCAGTGAGTTTAGTTTTAGATTCCGATGCTTCTCCTGATGTTTACTGTATACCTTGTACCTTCTTATTGACGATGAAACACAGAAATTGCATCCGAATTCAATGCAAAAGGCACAATACCGACTTACGTACAAGAGGTCTGACATTCTAACTTTCTATGATTTGAACCTTTCCTGTGAGTCCAGTTTTAGATTCCGATGCTTCACTTCACGTTTACTGTATACCTTGCACCTTCTGATTGACGATGAAACACAGAAATTGCATCCGAATTTAATACAAAAGGCACAATGCCGACTTAAGGACAAGAGGACTGACATTCTAACTTTCTATGATTAGAACCTCTCCTGTGAGTCCTGATTTAGATTCCCATGCTTCACTTCAGGTTTACCGTATCCCTTGGACCTTCTTATTGACAACGAAACACAGAAATAGCATCGGAATTAAATTCAAAAGGCACAATGCCGACATAAGTAAAAGAGGACTGACACTCTAACTTTCTATGATTTGAAACTCTCCTGTGAGTCCAGTTTTAGATTCCGATGCTTCACTTCAGTTTTACTGTATCCCTTGGACCTTTTTATTGACGATGAAATACAGAAATTGCATCCAAATTTAATACAAATGGCATAATGTCGACTTAAGTACAAGAGGACCGACACTCTCACTTTCTATGCCTTGAACCTCTCCTGTGAGTCCAGTTTTAGATTCCGATGCTTCACTTCAGGTTTACTGTATACCTTGCACCTTCTTATTGACGATAAGACAGAGAGTTTGCATCCGAATTTAATACAAAAGGCACAATGCGGACTTAAATACAAGAGGACTGACACTCTAACTTTCTATGATTTGAACCTCTCCTGTGAGTCCAGTTTTGGATTCCTATGCTTCACTTCAGGTTTACTGTATCCCTTGGACCATCTTATTGACGATGAAACACAGAAATTTCATTCGAATTTATTACAAATGGCACAATGCCGACTTAAGTACAAGAGAAATGACACTTTCACTTTCTATGATTTGAACCTCTCCAGTGAGTCCAGTTTTAGATTCCGATGCTCCAGTTCAGGTTTACTGTATACTGTGCACCTTCTTATTGACGATGAAACACAGAAATTGCATCCGAATTCAATACAAAAGGCACAATGCCGACTTAAATTCAAAAGGCACAATGCCGTCTTAAGTACAAGAGGACTGCCACTCTCCCTTTCTATGATTTGAACCTCTCCTGTGATTCCAGTTTTAGATTCCGATGCTTCACTTCAGGTTTACTGTATCCCTTGGGCCTACTTATTGACAATGAAAAACAGAAAAAGCATCGGAATTAAATTCAAAAGGCACAATGCCGACTTTAGTACAAGATTACTGACATTCTAACTTTCTATGATTTGAACCTCTCCTAAGAGTCCAGTTTTTAATTCTGATGCTTCACTTAAGGTTTACTGTATCCCTTGGACCTTCTTATTGACGATGAAACACAGAGTTTGCATTCGAATTTAGTACAAAGGGCACAATGCCGTCTTAAGTACAAGAGGACTGACACTCTAACTTTCTATGATTTGAACCTCTCCTGTGAGTCCAGTTTTAGATTCCGATGCTTCACTTCAGGTTTACTGTATCCCTTGGACCTTCTTATTGACGATGAAACACAGAAATTGCAACCGAATTTAATACAAAAGGCACAATGGCGGCTTAAGTACAAGAGGACTGACACTTTCACTTTCTATGATTTGAACCTCTCCTGTGAGTCCAGTTTTAGATTCCGATGCTTCACTTCAGGTTTACTGCATCCCTTGGACCTTCTTATTGACGATGAAACACAGAAATTGCATCCGAATTTAAAACAAAAGGCACAATGCCGACTTTAGTACAAGAGGACTGACACCCTCACTCTCTATGATTCGAACCTCTCCTGTGAGGTCAGATTTAGATTCCGATGCTTCACTTCAGGTTTACTGAATACCTTGCACCTTCTTACTGACGATGAATCACAGAAATTGCATCCAAATATAATACAAAAGGTACAATGCGGACTTAAGTACAAGAGGACTGACACTCTAACTTTCTATGATTTGAACCTCTCCTGTGAGTCCAGTTTTAGATTCCGATGCTTCACTTCAGGTTTACTGTATCCCTTGGACCTTCTTATTGACGATGAAACACAGAAATTGCATCCGAATTTAATTCAAAAATCACAATCTCGACATAAGTACAAGAGGACTGACACTCTCACTTTCTATGATTTGAACATCTCCTGTGAGTCCAGTTTTTATTCCGACGCTTCACTTCTGGTTTACTGTATCCCTTGGACCTTCTGATTGACGATGAAACACAGAAATTGCATCGGAATCAAATTCAAAACGCACAATGCCGACTTAAGTAAAAGAGGATTGACACTCTCACTTTCTATGATTTGAACCTCTCCTGTGAGTCCAGTTTTAGATTCCGATGCTTCACTTCAGGTTTACTGTATCCCTTGGACCTTCTTATTGACGATGAAACACAGAAACTGCATCGGAATTAAATTCAAAAGGCACAATGCTGACTTAAGTACAAGAGGACTGACACTCCAACTTTCTATGATTTGAACCTTTCCTGTGAGTCCAGTTTTAGATTCCGATGCTTCACTTCAGGTTTACTATATCCCTTGGACCTTCTTATCGACGATGAAACACAGAGTTTGCATCCGAATTTAATACGAGAGGCACAATGCCGACTTAAGTACAAGAGGACTGACACTCTAACTTTCTATGATTTGAACCTCTCCTGTGAGTCCAGTTTTAGATTCCGATGCTTCACCTCAGGTTTACTGTATCTCTTGGACATTCTTATTGACGATGAAACACAGAAATTGCATCCGAATTGAAGACAAATGGCACAATGCCGACTTAAGTACAAGAGGGCTGACACTCTGACATTCTATGATTTGAACCTCTTTTGCGAGTCCAGTTTTAGATTCCGATGTTTCACGTAATGTTTACTGTATCCCTTGGACCTTCTTATTGATGATGAAACACAGAAATTGCATCCGAATTTAATACAAAAGGCACAATACCAACTTAAGTACAAGAGGAGTACAAGAGGAGTGACACTCTAACTTTCTATGATTTCAATCTCTCCTGTGAGTCCAGTTTTTTATTCCGATGCTTCTCTTCAGGTTTACTGTATCCCTTGGACCTTCTTATTGACGATGTAACACAGAAATTGGATCCGAATTAAATACAAAAATCACAATGGCGATAAAGTACAAGAGGACTGACACTCTCCCTCTCTATGATTTGAACCTCTCCTGTGAGTCCAGTTTTTGATTCCGATGCTTCACTTCAGGTTTACTGTATCCCTTGGACCTTCTTATTGATGATGAAACACAGAAATTGCATCCGAATTTAATACAGATTCCACAATGCCGACTTAATTACAAGAGGACTGACACACTCACTTTCTATGATTTGAACCTCTCCAGTGAGTCCAGTTTTAGATTCCGATGCTTCTCCTGATGTTTACTGTATACCTTGCATCTTCTTATTGTCGATGAAACACAGAAATTGCATCCGAATTCAATGCAAAAGGCACAATACCGACTTACGTACAAGAGGTCTGACATTCTAACTTTCTATGATTTGAACCTTTCCTGTGAGTCCAGTTTTAGATTCCGATGCTTCACTTCACGTTTACTGTATACCTTGCACCTTCTGATTGACGATGAAACACAGAAATTGCATCCGAATTTAATACAAAAGGCACAATGCCGACTTAAGTACAAGAGGACTGACATTCTAACTTTCTATGATTAGAACCTCTCCTGTGAGTCCTGATTTAGATTCCCATGCTTCACTTCAGGTTTACCGTATCCCTTGGACCTTCTTATTGACAACGAAACACAGAAATAGCATCGGAATTAAATTCAAAAGGCACAATGCCGACTTAAGTAAAAGAGGACTGACACTCTAACTTTCTATGATTTGAAACTCTCCTGTGAGTCCAGTTTTAGATTCCGATGCTTCACTTCAGTTTTACTGTATCCCTTGGACCTTTTTATTGACGATGAAACACAGAAATTGCATCCAAATTTAATACAAATGGCACAATGTCGACTTAAGTACATGAGGACCGACACTCTCACTTTCTATGCCTTGAACCTCTCGTGTGAGTCCAATTTTAGATTCCGATGCTTCACTTCAGGTTTACTGTATACCTTGCACCTTCTTATTGACGATAAGACAGAGAGTTTGCATCCGAATTTAATACAAAAGGCACAATGCCGACTTAAATACAAGAGGACTGACACTCTAACTTTCTATGATTTGAACCTCTCCTGTGAGTCCAGTTTTGGATTCCGATGCTTCACTTCAGGTTTACTGTATCCCTTGGACCTTCTTATTGACGATGAAACACAGAAATTGCATTCGAATTTAATACAAATGGCACAATGCCGACTTTAGTACAAGCGGACTGACACTCTCACTCTCTATGATTCGAACCTCTCCTGTGAGGTCAGATTTAGATTCCGATGCTTCACTTCAGGTTTACTGTATACCTTGCACCTTCTTACTGACGATGAATCACAGAAATTGCATCCAAATATAATACAAAAGGTACAATGCCGACTTAAGTACAAGAGGACTGACACTCTAACTTTCTATGATTTGAACCTCTCCTGTGAGTCCAGTTTTAGATTCCGATGCTTCACTTCACGTTTACTGTATACCTTGCACCTTCTGATTGACGATGAAACACAGAAATTGCATCCGAATTTAATACAAAAGGCACAATGCCGACTTAAGTACAAGAGGACTGACATTCTAACTTTCTATGATTAGAACCTCTCCTGTGAGTCCTGATTTAGATTCCCATGCTTCACTTCACGTTTACCGTATCCCTTGCACCTTCTTATTGACAACGAAACACAGAAATAGCATCGGAATTAAATTCAAAAGGCACAATGCCGACTTAAGTAAAAGAGGACTGACACTCTAACTTTCTATGATTTGAAACTCTCCTGTGAGTCCAGTTTTAGATTCCGATGCTTCACTTCAGTTTTACTGTATCCCTTGGACCTTTTTATTGACGATGAAACACAGAAATTGCATCCAAATTTAATACAAATGGCACAATGTCGACTTAAGTACATGAGGACCGACACTCACACTTTCTATGCCTTGAACCTCTCGTGTGAGTCCAATTTTAGATTCCGATGCTTCACTTCAGGTTTACTGTATACCTTGCACCTTCTTATTGACGATAAGACAGAGAGTTTGCATCCGAATTTAATACAAAAGGCACAATGCCGACTTAAATACAAGAGGACTGACACTCTAACTTTCTATGATTTGAACCTCTCCCGTGAGTCCAGTTTTGGATTCCGATGCTTCACTTCAGGTTTACTGTATCCCTTGGACCTTCTTATTGACGATGAAACACAGAAATTGCATTCGAATTTAATACAAATGGCACAATGCCGACTTTAGTACAAGCGGACTGACACTCTCACTCTCTATGATTCGAACCTCTCCTGTGAGGTCAGATTTAGATTCCGATGCTTCACTTCAGGTTTACTGTATACCTTGCACCTTCTTACTGACGATGAATCACAGAAATTGCATCCAAATATAATACAAAAGGTACAATGCCGACTTAAGTACAAGAGGACTGACACTCTAACTTTCTATGATTTGAACCTCTCCTGTGAGTCCAGTTTTAGATTCCGATGCTTCACTTCAGGTTTACTGTATCCCTTGGACCTTCTTATTGACGATGAAACACAGATATTGCATCCGAATTTAATACAAAAATCACAATGGCGACTTAAGTACAAGAGGACTGACACTCTCACTTTCTATGATTTGAACATCTCCTGTGAGTCCAGTTTTAGATTCCGACGCTTCACTTCTGGTTTGCTGTATCCCTTGGACCTTCTGATTGACGATGAAACACAGAAATTGCATCGGAATCAAATTCAAAACGCACAATGCCGACTTAAGTAAAAGAGGACTGACACTCTCACTTTCTATGATTTGAACCTCTCCTGTGAGTCCAGTTTTAGATTCCGATGCTTCACTTCAGGTTTACTGTATCCCTTGGACCTTCTTATTGACGATGAAACACAGAAATTGCATCGGAATTAAATTCAAAAGGCACAATGCTGACTTAAGTACAAGAGGACTGACACTCCAACTTTCTATGATTTGAACCTTTCCTGTGAGTCCAGTTTTAGATTCCGATGCTTCACTTCAGGTTTACTATATCCCTTGGACCTTCTTATTGACGATGAAACACAGAGTTTGCATCCGAATTTAATACAAGAGGCACAATGCCGACTTAAGTACAAGAGGACTGACACTCTAACTTTCTATGATTTGAACCTCTCCTGTGAGTCCAGTTTTAGATTCCGATGCTTCACCTCAGGTTTACTGTATCTCTTGGACATTCTTATTGACGATGAAACACAGAAATTGCATCCGAATTTAATACAAATGGCACAATGCCGACTTAAGTACAAGAGGGCTGACACTCTGACATTCTATGATTTGAACCTCTTTTGCGAGTCCAGTTTTAGATTCCGATGTTTCACGTAATGTTTACTGTATCCCTTGGACCTTCTTATTGATGATGAAACACAGAAATTGCATCCGAATTTAATACAAAAGGCACAATACCCACTTGAGTACAAGAGGAGTGACACTCTAACTTTCTAGGATTTCAATCTCTCCTGTGAGTCCAGTCTTTTATTCCGATGCTTCTCTTCAGGTTTACTGTATCCCTTGGACCTTCTTATTGACGATGTAACACAGAAATTGCATCCGAATTCAATACAAATTCCACAATGCCGACTTAATTACAAGAGGACTGACACTCTCACTTTCTATGATTTGAACCTCTCCAGTGAGTTTAGTTTTAGATTCCGATGCTTCTCCTGATGTTTACTGTATACCTTGTACCTTCTTATTGACGATGAAACACAGAAATTGCATCCGAATTCAATGCAAAAGGCACAATACCGACTTACGTACAAGAGGTCTGACATTCTAACTTTCTATGATTTGAACCTTTCCTGTGAGTCCAGTTTTAGATTCCGATGCTTCACTTCACGTTTACTGTATACCTTGCACCTTCTGATTGACGATGAAACACAGAAATTGCATCCGAATTTAATACAAAAGGCACAATGCCGACTTAAGGACAAGAGGACTGACATTCTAACTTTCTATGATTAGAACCTCTCCTGTGAGTCCTGATTTAGATTCCCATGCTTCACTTCAGGTTTACCGTATCCCTTGGACCTTCTTATTGACAACGAAACACAGAAATAGCATCGGAATTAAATTCAAAAGGCACAATGCCGACATAAGTAAAAGAGGACTGACACTCTAACTTTCTATGATTTGAAACTCTCCTGTGAGTCCAGTTTTAGATTCCGATGCTTCACTTCAGTTTTACTGTATCCCTTGGACCTTTTTATTGACGATGAAACACAGAAATTGCATCCAAATTTAATACAAATGGCATAATGTCGACTTAAGTACAAGAGGACCGACACTCTCACTTTCTATGCCTTGAACCTCTCCTGTGAGTCCAGTTTTAGATTCCGATGCTTCACTTCAGGTTTACTGTATACCTTGCACCTTCTTATTGACGATAAGACAGAGAGTTTGCATCCGAATTTAATACAAAAGGCACAATGCGGACTTAAATACAAGAGGACTGACACTCTAACTTTCTATGATTTGAACCTCTCCTGTGAGTCCAGTTTTGGATTCCGATGCTTCACTTCAGGTTTACTGTATCCCTTGGACCATCTTATTGACGATGAAACACAGAAATTTCATTCGAATTTATTACAAATGGCACAATGCCGACTTAAGTACAAGAGAAATGACACTTTCACTTTCTATGATTTGAACCTCTCCAGTGAGTCCAGTTTTAGATTCCGATGCTCCAGTTCAGGTTTACTGTATACTGTGCACCTTCTTATTGACGATGAAACACAGAAATTGCATCCGAATTCAATACAAAAGGCACAATGCCGACTTAAGCACAAGAGGACAGACATTCTAACTTTCTATGATTTGAACCTCTCCTGTGAGTCCAGTTTTAGAGTCCGATGCATCACTTCAGGTTTACTGTATCCCTTGGACCTTCTTATTGACGATGAAACACAGAAATTGCATCGGAATTAAATTCAAAAGGCACAATGCTGACTTAAGTACAAGAGGACTGACGCTCTAACTTTCTATGATTTGAACCTTTCCTGTGAGTCCAGTTTTAGATTCCGATGCTTCACTTCAGGTTTACTATATCCCTTGGACCTTCTTATTGACGATGAAACACAGAGTTTGCATCCGAATTTAATACAAGAGGCACAATGCCGACTTAAGTACAAGAGGACTGACACTCTAACTTTCTATGATTTGAACCTCTCCTGTGAGTCAAGTTTTTGATTCCGATGCTTCACTTCAGGTTTACTGTACCCCTTGGACCTTGTTATTGACGATGAAACCCAGAAATTGCACCCGAATTTAATACAAATGGCACAATGCCGACTTAAGTACAAAAGGACTGACACTCTCACTTTCTATGATTTGAACCTCTCCTGTGAGCCCAGTTTTAGCTTCCGATGCTTCACTTCAGGTTAAGTGTATCCCTTGGACCTTCTTATTGACGATGAAACACAGAAATTGCATCGGAATTAAATTCAAAAATCACAATGCCGACTTAAGTACAAGATGACTGACCCTCTAACTTCCTATGATTTGAACTTCTTCTGTGAGTCCAGTTTTAGATTCCGATGCTTCACTTCAGGTTTACTGAATCCCTTGGACCTTCTTATTGACGATGAAACACAGAGTTTGCATCCGAAATTAATACAAAATGCACAATGCCGACTTAAGTACAAGAGGACTGACACTCTAACTTTCTTTGATTTGAACCTCTCCTGTGAGTCCAGTTTTAGATTCCGATGCTTCACTTCAGGTTTACTATATCCCTTGGACCTTCTTATTGACGATGAAACACAGAGTTTGCATCCGAATTTAATACAAGAGGCACAATGCCGACTTAAGTACAAGATGACTGACCCTCTAACTTTCTATGATTTGAACTTCTTCTGTGAGTCCTGATTTAGATTCCCATGCTTCACTTCAGGTTTACCGTATCCCTTGGACCTTCTTATTGACAACGAAACACAGAAATAGCATCGGAATTAAATTCAAAAGGCACAATGCCGACATAAGTAAAAGAGGACTGACACTCTAAATTTCTATGATTTGAAACTCTCCTGTGAGTCCAGTTTTAGATTCCGATGCTTCACTTCAGTGTTACTGTATCCCTTGGACCTATTTATTGACGATGAAACACAGAAATTGCATCCAAATTTAATACAAATGGCATAATGTCGACTTAAGTACAAGAGGAACGACACTCTCACTTTCTATGCCTTGAACCTCTCCTGTGAGTCCAGTTTTAGATTCCGATGCTTCACTTCAGGTTTACTGAATGCCTTGCACCTTCTTATTGACGATAAGACAGAGAGTTTGCATCCGAATTTAATACAAAAGGCACAATGCGGACTTAAATACAAGAGGACTGACACTCTAACTTTCTATGATTTGAACCTCTCCTGTGAGTCCAGTTTTGGATTCCGATGCTTCACTTCAGGTTTACTGTATCCCCTTGACCTTCTTATTGACGATGAAACACAGGAATTGCATTCGAATTTAATACAAATGGCACAATGCCGACTTAAGTACAAGAGAACTGACACTCTCACTTTCTATGATTTGAACCTCTCCAGTGAGTCCAGTTTTAGATTCCGATGCTTCTCTTCAGGTTTACTGTATACTGTGCACCTTCTTATTGACGATGAAACACACAAATTGCATCCGAATTCAATACAAAATGCACAATGCCGACTTAATTACAAGAGGACAGACATTCTAACTTTCTATGATTTGAACCTCACCTGTGAGTCCAGTTTTAGAGTCCGATGCATCACATCAGGTTTACTGTATCCCTTGGACCTTCTTATTGACGATGTAACACAGAAATTGCATCGGAATTAAATTCAAAAGGCACTATGCTGACTTAAGTACAAGAGAACTGACGCTCTAACTTTCTACGATTTGAACCTTTCCTGTGAGTCCAGTTTTAGATTCCGATGCTTCACTTCAGGTTTACTATATCCCTTGGACCTTCAAATTGACGATGAAACACAGAGTTTGCATCCGAATTTAATACAAGAGGCACAATGCCGACTTAAGTACAAGAGGACTGACACTCTAACTTTCTGTGATTTGAACCTCTCCTGTGAGTCAAGTTTTTGATTCCGATGCATCACTTCAGGTTTACTGTACCCCTTGGACCTTGTTATTGACGATGAAACCCAGAAATTGCACCCGAATTTAATACAAATGGCGCAATGACGACTTAAGTACAAAAGGACTGACACTCTCACTTTCTATGATTTGAACCTCTCCTGTGAGCCCAGTTTTAGCTTCCGATGCTTCACTTCAGGTTAAGTGTATCCCTTGGACCTTCTTATTGACGATGAAACACAGAAATTGCATCGGAATTAAATTCAAAAATCACAATGCCGACTTAAGTACAAGATGACTGACCCTCTAACTTTCTATGATTTGAACTTCTTCTGTGAGTCCAGTTTTAGATTCCGATGCTTCACTTCAGGTTTACTGAATCCCTTGGACCTTCTTATTGACGATGAAACACAGAGTTTGCATCCGAAATTAATACAAAAGGCACAATGCCGACTTAAGTACAAGAGGACTGACACTCTAACTTTCTTTGATTTGAACCTCTCCTGTGAGTCCAGTTTTAGATTCCGATGATTTATTTAAGGTTTACTGTATCCCTTGGACCTTCTTATTGACGATGAAACACAGAAATTGCATCCGAATTTGATACAAAAGGCACAATACCGAATTAGGTACAAGAGGAGAGACACTCTAACTTTCTATGATTTGAATCTCTCCTGTGAGTCCAGTTTTAGATTCCGATGCTTCACTTCAGTTTTACTGTATCCTTTGGATCTTCCTACTGACGATGAAACACAGAAATTGCATCGGAATTAAATTCAAAAGGCACAATGCCGACCTAAGTAGAAGAGAACTGACACGCTCACTTACTATGATTTGAACCCCTCTTGTGAGTCCAGTTTTAGATTCCGATGCTTCACTTCAGTTTTACTGTATACCTTGGACCATCTTATTGACGATGAAACACAGAAGTTGCATTCGAATTTAATACAAAAGGCACAATGGCGACTTAAGTACAAGATTACAGACACTCTCACTTTCTATGATTTGAACCTCTCCTGTGGGTCCAGTTTTAGATTCCGATGCTTCACTTGAGGTTTACTGTATACCTTGCACCTTCTTATTGACGATGACACACAGAGTTTGCATCTGAATTTAATACAAAAGGCACAATGCCGACTTAAATACAAGAGGACTGACACTCTAACTTTCTATGATTCAAACCTCTCCTGTGAGTCCAGTTTTGGATTCCGATGCTTCACTTCAGGTTTACTGTATCCCTTGGACCTTCTTATTGACGATGAAACACAGAAATTGCATCCGAATTTAATACAAAAGGCACAATGGCGACTTAAGTACAAGAGGACAGACACTCTCACTTTCTATGATTTGAACCTCTCCTGTGAGTCCAGTTTTAGATTCCGATGCTTCACTTCAGGTTTACTGTATACCTTGCACCTTATTATTGACGATGAAACACAGAAATTGCATCCGAATGCAATACAAAAGGCACAATGCCAACTTAAGTACAAGAGGAATGACATTCTAACTTTCTATGATTAGAACCCCTCGTGTGAGTCCACTTTTAGATTCCTATGCTTCACTTCAGGTTTACTGTATCCCTTGGACCTTCTTATTGACGATGAAACACAGAAATTGCATCCGAATGTAATACAAAAGGCACAATGCCGACTTAAGTACAAGAGGACTGACATTCTAACTTTCTATGATTTGAACCTCTCCTGTGAGTCCACTTTTAGATTTCGATGCTTCACTTCAGGTTTACTGTATCCCTTGGACCTTCTTATTGACGATGAAACACAGAAGTTGCATTCGAATTTAATACAAATGGCACAATGCCGACTTAAGTACAAGAGGACAGACACTCTCACTTTCTATGTTTCGAACCTCTCCTGTGAGGTCACATTTAGATTCCGATGCTTCACTCCAGGTTTACTGTATACCTTGCACCTTCTTATTGATGATGAAACACAGAAATTGCATCGGAATTAAATTCAATAGGCACAATGCCGTCTTAAGTACAAGAGGACTGACACTCTCACTTTCTATGATTTGAACTTCTCCTGTGAGTCCAGTTTTAGATTCCGATGCTTCACTTCAGGTTTACTGTATCCGTTGGACCTTCTTATTGACGATGAAACACAGAAATTGCATCGGAATTAAATTCAAATGCCACAATGCCGACATAAGTACAAGAGGACTGACAATCTAACATTCTATGTTTTGAACCTCTCCTGTGAGTCCGGTTTTAGATTCCGATGCTTCACTGCAGGTTTACTGTATCCCTTGGACCTTCTTATTGACGATGAAACACAGAGTTTGCATCCGAATTTAATACAAAAGGCACAATGCCGACTTAAGTACAAGAAGACTGACACTCTAACTTTCTATGATTTGAACCTGTCCTGTGAGTCCAGTTTTGGATTCCGATGCTTCCCATCTGGTTTACTGCATCCCTGGGACCTTCTTATTGACTTTGAAACACTGAAATTGCATCCAAATTTTTTACAAATGGCACAATGCCGACTTAAGTACAAGAGGGCTGACACTCTCACTTTCTATGATTCGAACCTCTCCTGTGAGGTCAGATTTAGATTCCGTTGCTTCACTTCAGGTTTACTGTATCCCTTGGAACTTCTTATTGACGATAAAACACAGAAATCGCATCCGTATTTAATACAAAAGGCACAATGCCGACTTAAGTAAAAGAGGACTGACACTCTAACTTTCTGTCATTTCAACCTCTCCTGTGAGTCCAGTTTTAGATTCCGATGCTTCACTTCAGCTTTACTGTATCCCTTGGACCTTCTTATTGACGATGAATCACAGACATTGCATCGGAATTTAATACTAAAGGCACAATGCCGACTTAAGTAAAAGAGGACTGACACTCTGACATTCTATGATTTGAACCTCTCCTGCAAGTCCAGTTTTAGATTGCGATTCTTCACGTAATGTTTACTGTATCCCTTGGACCTTCTTATTGACGATGAAACACAGAAATTGCATCCGAATTTAATACAAAAGGCACAATACCGACTTAAGTACAAGAGGAGTGACACCCTAACTTTCTATGATTTGAATCTCTCCTGTGAGTCCTGTTTTTGATTCCGATGCTTCACTTCAGGTTTACTGTATCCTTTGGACCTTCTTATTGACGATGAAACACAGAAATTGCATCGGAATTAAATTCAAAAGGCACAATGCCGACCTAAGTAGAAGAGGACTGACACTCTCACTTTCTATGAGTTGAACCTCTCCTGTGAGTCCAGTTTTAGATTCCGATGCTTCACTTCATGTTTACTGTATACCTTGCACCTTTTTATTGACGATGAAACATAGTAATTGCATCGGAACTTAATACAAAAGGCACAATGCCAACTTAAGTACAAGAGGACTGACACTCTAACTTTCTATGATTTGAACCTCTCCTGTGAGTCCAGTTTTAGATTCCGATACTTCACTTCAGGTTTATTGTATCCCTTGGACGTTCTTATTGACGATGAAACACAGAAATTGCATCCGAATTTAATACAAATGCCACAATGCCGACTTAAGTACAAGAGGACTGACACTCTACCTTTTTATGATTTTAATCTCTCCTGTGAGTTCAGTTTCAGATTCCGATGCTTCACTTCAGGTTTACTGTATCCTTTGGACCTTCTTTTTCACGATGAAACACAGAAATTGCATCGGAGTTATATTCAAAAGGCACAATGCCGACCTAAGTAGGAGAGGACTGACACTCTCACTTTCTATTATTTGAACCTCTCCTGTGAGTCCAGTTTTAGATTCCGATGCTTCACTTCAGGTTTACTGTATCCCTTGGACCTTCTTATTGACGATGAAACACAGAAATTGGTCCCGAATTTAATACAAATGGCAAAATGCCGACTTAAGTACAAGAGGATTGACACTCCCACTTTCTATGATTTGAACCTCTCCTGTGAGTCCAGTTTCAGATTCCGATGCATCACTTCAGGTTTACTGTATCCCATGGACCTTCTAATTGACGTTGATACACAGCGTTAGCATCTGAATGTAATACAAAAGTCACAATGCCGACTTAAGTACAAGAGGACTGACGCTCTTACTTTCTATGATTTGAATCTCTCCTGTGAGTCCAGTTTTAGATTCCGATGTTTCACTTCAGGTTTACTGTATTCCTTGGACTGTCTTATTGACTATGAAACACAGGAATTGCATCCGAATTTAATACATATGGCACAATACCGACTTAAGTACAAGAGGTCAGACACTCTCACTTTCTATGATTCGAACCTCTCCTGTGAGGTCAGATTTAGATTCCGATGCTTCACTCCAGGTTTACTGTATACCTTGCACTTTCTTATTGATGATGAAACACAGAAATTGCATCGGAATTAAATTCAAAAGGCACAATGCCGTCTTAAGTACAAGAGGACTGACACTCTCACTTTCTATGATTTGAACTTCTCCTGTGAGTCCAGTTTTAGATTCCGATGCTTTACTTCAGGTTTACTGTATCCCTTGGACCTTCTTATTGACGATGAAACACAGAAATTGCATCGGACTAAAATTCAAAACGCACAATGCCGACTTAAGTACAAGAGGACTGACAATCTAACTTTCTATGTTTTGAATCTCTCCTGTGAGTCCGGTTTTAGATTCCGATGCTTCACTTCAGGTTTACTGTATCCCTTGGACCTTCTTATTGACGATGAAACACAGAGTTTGCATCCGAATTTAATACAAAAGGCACAATGCCGACTTAAGTACAAGAGGACTGACACTCTAACTATCTATGATTTGAACCTGTCCTGTGAGTCCAGTTTTGGATTCCGATGCTTCACTTCAGGTTTACTGTATCCCTTGGACCTTCTTATTCACCATGAAACACAGAAATTGCATCCGAATTTAATACAAAAGGCACAATGGCGACTTAAGTACAAGAGGACTGACACTCTCACTTTCTATGATTTGAACCTCTCCTGTGAGTCCAGTTTTAGATTCCGATGCTTCCCATCAGGTTTACTGCATCCCTTGGACCTTATTATTGACTTTGAAACACAGAAATTGCATCCAAATTTAATACAAATGGCACAATGCCGACTTAAGTACAAGAGGGCTGACACTCTCACTTTCTGTGATTCGAACCTCTCCTGTGAGGTCAGGTTTAGATTCCGATGCTTCACTTCAGGTTTGCTGTATCCCTTGGACCTTCTTATTGCCGATAAAACACAGAAATCGCATCCGTATTTAATACAAATGGCACAATGCCGACTTAAGTACAAGAGGACTGACACTCTCACTTTCTATGATTTGAACCTCTCCTGTGAGACCGGTTTTAAATTCCGATGCATCAATTCCGGTTTACTGTATACCTTGCACTTTCTTATTGACGATGAAACATAGAAATTGCATCGGAATTTAATACAAAAGGCACAATGCCGACTTACGTAAAAGAGGACTGACACTCTAACTTTCTGTCATTTCAACTTCTCCTGTGAGTCCAGTTTTAGATTCCGATGCTTCGCTTCAGCTTTACAGTATCCCTTGGACCTTCTTATTGACGATGAAACACAGAAATTGCATCGGAATTTAATACAAAAGGCACAATGCCGACTTAAGTAAAAGAGGACTGACACTCTGACATTCCATGATTTGAACCTGTCCTGCGAGTCCAGTTTTAGATTCCGATGCTTCACTTAATGTTTACTGTATCCCTTGGACCTTCTTATTGACGATGAAACACAGAAATTGCATCCGAATTTAATACAAAAGGCACAATACCGACTTAAGTACAAGAGGAGTGACACTCTAAGTTTCTCTGATTTGAATCTCTCCTGTGAGTCCTGTTTTTGATTCCGATGCTACACTTCAGGTTTACTGTACCCTTTGGACCCTCTTATTGACGATGAAACACAGAAATTGCATCGGAATTAAATTGAAAAGGCACAATGCCGACCTAAGTAGAAGAGGACTGACACTCTCACTTCCTATGATTTGAACCTCTCCTGTGAGTCCAGTTTTAGATTCCGATGCCTCACTACAGGTTCACAGTATACCTTGCACCTTCTTATTGACGATGAAACTCAGAAATTGCAGCCGAATTTAATACAAAAGTACAATGCCGACTTAAGTACAAGAGGACTGACACTCTAACTTTCTATGATTTGAACCTCTCCTGTGAGTCCAGTTTAAGATTCCGATGCTTCACTTCAGGTTTATTGTATCCCTTGGACATTCTTATTGACGATGAAACACAGAAATTGCACCCGAATTTAATACAAATGGCACAATGCCGACTTAAGTACAAGAGGATTGACAGTCCCACTTTCTATGATTTGAACCTCTCCTGTGAGTCCAGTTCAGATTCCGATGCATCACTTCAGGTTTACTGTATCCCTTGGACCTTCTAATTGACGATGAAACACAGAGTTAGCATCCGAATTTAATACAAAAATCACAATGGCGACTTAAATACAAGACTACTGACACTCTCACTTTCTATATTGTGAATCTCTCCTGTGAGTCCAGTTTCAGATTACGATGCTTCACTTCAGGTTTACTGCATACCTTGCACCTTCTTATTGAGGATGAAACACAGAAATTGCATCGGAATTAAATTCAAAATGCACAATACCGACTTAACTACAAGAGGACTGACACTCTCACTTTTTATGATTTGAACCTCTCCTATGAGTCCAGTTTTAGATCCCGATGCTTCACTTCAGGTTTGCTGTATCCCTTGGACCTTTTTATTGACGATGAAACACAGAGTTTGCATCCAAATTTAACACAAAAAGTACAATGCCGACTTAAGTACTAGAGGACTGACGCTCTTACTTTCTATGATTTGAACCTCTCCTGTGAGTCCAGTTTTAGATTCCGATGTTTCACTTCAGGTTTACTGTATTCCTTGGACCATCTTATTGACTATGAAACACAGGAATTGCATCCGAGATTAATACAAATGGCACAATGCCAACTTAAGTACAAGAGGACTGACACTCTCTCTTTCTATGATTTGAACCTCTCCTGTGAGTCCAGTTTTAGATTCCGATGTTTCACTTCAGATTTACTGTATTCCTTGGACCGTCTTATTGACTATGAAAGACAGGAATTGCATCCGAAATTAATACAAATGGCACAATGCCATCTTAAGTACAAGAGGACTGACACTCTCTCTTTCTATGATTTGAACCTCTCCTGTGAGTCCGGTTTTAAATTCCGATGCTTAACTTCAGGTTTACTGTATACCTTGCACCTTCTTATTGACGATGAAACATAGAAATTGCATCGGGATTTTATGCTAAAGCCACAATGCCGACTTAAATAAAGGAGGAGTAACACTCTAACTTTCTATGATTTGAACCTCTCCTGTGAGTCCAGTTCTAGATTCCGATGCTTCACTTCAGGTTTACTGTATCCCTTGGATCTTCTTATTGACGATGAAACACAGAAATTGCATCCGATTTTAATACAAATGGCTCAATGTCGACTTAAGTACAAGAGGACTGACACTATCACTTTCTATGATTTGAACCTCTTCTGTGAGTCCAGTTTTAGATTCCGATGCTTCACTTCAGGTTTACAGTATACCTTGCACCTTCTTATTGACGATGAAACACAGAAATTGCAGCCGAATTTAATACAAAAGGTACAATGCCGACTTAAGTACAAGAGGACTGACATTCTAACTTTCTATGATTTGAACCTCTCCTGTGAGTCCAGTTTTAGATTCCGATGCTTCACTTCAGGTATACTGTATCCCTTGGACCTCCTTATTGACGATGAAACACAGAAATTGCATCCGAATTTAATACAAAAGGCACAATGCCGACTTAAGTAAAACAGGACTGACAGTCTGACATTCTATGACTTGAACCTCTCCTGCGAGTCCAGTTTTAGATTCCGATGCTTCACTTAAGGTTTACTGTATCCCTTGGACCTTCATATTGACGATGAAACACAGAAATTGCATCCGAATGTAATACAAAAGGCACAATACCGACTCATGTACAAGAGGAGTGACACTCTCACTTTCTATGATTTGAACCTCTCCTGTGAATCCAGTTTTAGATTCCGATGCTTCACTTCAGTTTTACTGTATCCCTTGGACCTTCTTATTGACGATGAAACACAGAAATTTCATCCGAATTTAATACAATTGCAACAATGCCGACTTAAGTACAAGAGGACTGACACTCTCACTTTCTATGATTTGAACCTCTCCTGTGAGTCCAGTTTTAGATTCCGATGTTTCACTTCAGGTTTACTGTATTCCTTGGACCGTCTTATTGACTATGAAACACAGGAATTGCATCCGAATTTAATACAAATGGCACAATGCCGACTTAATTACAAGAGGTCAGACTCTCTCACTTTCTATGATTCGAACCTCTCCTGTGAGGTCAGATTTAGATTCCGATGCTTCACTCCAGGTTTACTGTATACCTTGCACCTTCTTATTGATGATGAAACACAGAAATTGCATCGGAATTAAATTCAAAAGGCACAATGCCGTCTTAAGTACAAGAGGACTGACACTCTCACTTTCTATCATTTGAACTTCTCCTGTGAGTCCAGTTTTAGATTCCGATGCTTCACTTCAGGTTTACTGTATCCCTTGGACTTTCTTATTGACGATGAAACACAGAAATTGCATCGGATTAAAATTCAAAACGCACAATGCCGACTTAAGTACAAGAGGACTGACACTCTAACTTTCTATGATTTGAACCTCTCCTGTGAGTCCAGTTTAATATTCCGATGCTTCACTTCAGGTTTATTGTATCCCTTGGACATTCTTATTGACGATGAAACACAGAAATTGCATCCGAATTTAATACAAATGCCACAATGCCGACTTAAGTACAAGAGGACAGACACTGTCACTTTCTATGATTTGAACCTTTCCTGTGGGTCCAGTTTTTGATTCCGATACTTCACTTCAGGTTTACTGTATCCCTTGGACCTTCTTATTGACGATGAAATACAGAATTTGCATCGGAATTAAATTCAAAAGGCACAATGCCGACTTAAGTAAAAGTGGACTGACACTCTCATTTTCTATGATTTGAACCTCTCCTGTGAGTCCAGTCTTAGATTCCAATGCTTCATTCCAGGTTTACTGTATCGCTTGGACCTTCTTATTGACGATGAAACACAGAAATTGCATCGAAATTAAATTCAAAAATCACAATGCAGAGTTAAGTACAAGAGGAATGACACTCTAACTTTCTATGATTTGAATCTCTCCTGTGAGTTCAGTTTTAGATTCCGATGCTTCACTTCAGGTTTACTGTATCCCTTGGACCTTCTTATTGACGATGAAATACAGAAATTGCACCCGAATTGAATACAAATCTCACAATGCCGACTTAAGTACAAGAGGATTGACAGTCCCACTTTCTATGATTTGAACCTCTCCTGTGAGTCCAGTTCAGATTCCGATGCATCACTTCAGGTTTACTGTATCCCTTGGACCTTCTAATTGACGATGAAACACAGAGTTAGCATCCGAATTTAATACAAAAGTCACAATGCCGACTTAAGTACAAAAGGACTGACACTCTAACTTTCTATGATTTGAACCTCTCCTGTGAGTCCAGTTTTAGATTCCGAAGCTTCACTTCAGGTTTACTGTATCCCTTGGACCTTCTTATTGACTATGAAACACAGGAATTGCATCCGAGATTAATACAAATGGCACAATGCCAACTTAAGTACAAAACTACTGACACTCTCTCTTTCTATGATTTGAACCTCTCCTGTGAGTCCAGTTTTAGATTCCGATGTTTCACTTCAGATTTACTGTATTCCTTGGACCATCTTATTGACTATGAAACACAGGAATTGCATCCGAGATTAATACAAATGGCACAATGCCAACTTAAGTACAAAACTACTGACACTCTCTCTTTCTATGATTTGAACCTCTCCTGTGAGTCCAGTTTTAGATTCCGATGTTTCACTTCAGATTTACTGTATTCCTTGGACCGTCTTATTGACTATGAAAGACAGGAATTGCATCCGAATTTAATACAAATGGCACAATGCCATCTTAAGTACAAGAGGACTGACACTCTCTCTTTCTATGATTTGAACCTCTCCTGTGAGTCCGGTTATAAATTCCGATGCTTAACTTCAGGTTTACTGTATACCTTGCACCTTCTTATTGATGATGAAACATAGAAATTGCATCGGGATTTTATGCTAAAGGCACAATGCCGACTTAAATAAAGGAGGAGTAACACTCTAACTTTCTATGATTTGAACCTCTCCTGTGAGTCCAGTTCTAGATTCCGATGCTTCACTTCAGGTTTACTGTATCCCTTGGATTTTCTTATTGACGATGAAACACAGAAATTGCATCCGATTTTAATACAAATGGCACAATGTCGACTTAAGTACAAGAGGACTGACACTATCACTTTCTATGATTTGAACCTCTTCTGTGAGTCCAGTTTTAGATTCCGATGCTTCACTTCAGGTTTACAGTATACCTTGCAAATTCTTATTTACGATGAAACACAGAAATTGCAGCCGAATTTAATACAAAAGGTACAATGCCGACTTAAGTACAAGAGGACTGACATTCTAACTTTCTATGATTTGAACCTCTCCTGTGAGTCCAGTTTTAGATTCCGATGCTTCACTTCAGGTTTACTGTATCCCTTGGACCTTCTTATTGACGATGAAACACAGAAATTGCATCCGAATTTAATACAAGAAGCACAATGCCGACTTACGTAAAACAGGACTGACAGTCTCACATTCTATGACTTGAACCTCTCCTGCGAGTCCAGTTTTAGATTCCGATGCTTCACTTAAGGTTTACTGTATCCCTTGGACCTTCATATTGACGATGAAACACAGAAATTGCATCCGAATGTAATACAAAAGGCACAATACCGACTCATGTACAAGAGGAGTGACACTCTCACTTTCTATGATTTGAACCTCTCCTGTGAATCCAGTTTTAGATTCCGATGCCTCACTTCAGTTTTACTGTATCCCTTGGACCTTCTTATTGACGATGAAACACAGAAATTGCATCCGAATTTAATACAAATGCAACAATGCCGACTTAAGTACAAGAGGACTGACACTCTCACTTTCTATGATTTGAACCTCTCCTGTGAGTCCAGTCTTAGATTCCGATGCTTCACTCCAGGTTTACTGTATCCCTGGGACCTTCTTACTGACGATGAAACACAGAAATTGCATCCGAATTAAATTCAAAAATCACAATACCGACTTAAGTACAAGAGGACTGAAACTCTAACTTCCTATGATTTGAACCTCTCCTGTGAGTCTAGTTTTAGATTCCGATGCTTCACTTCAGATTTACTGTATCCCTTGGACCTTCTTATTGACGATGAAACACAGAATTTGCATCGGAAATAATATAAAAGCCACAATGCCGACTTAAGTACAAGAGGACTGACATTCTAACTTTCTATGATTTGAACCTCTCCTGTGAGTCCAGTTTCAGATTCCGAAGCTTCACTTCAGGTTTACTGTATTCTTGGACCTTCTAATTGACGATGAAACACAGAGTTTGCATCCGAATTTAATACAAAAGTCACAATGCCGACTTAAGTACAAGAGGACTGACAGTCTAACTTTCTATGATTTGAATCTCTCCTGTGAGTCCAGTTTTTGATTCCGATGCTTCACTTCAGGTTTACTGTATCCTTTGGACCCTCTTATTGACGATGAAACATAGAAATTGCATCGGAATCAAATTCAAAAGGCACAATGCCGACCTAAGTAGAAGAGGACTGACATTCTCACTTTCTAAGATTTGAACCTCTCCTGTGAGTCCAGTTTTAGATCCCGATGCTTCCCTTCAGGTTTGCTGTATCCCTTGGACCTTTTTATTGACGATGAAACACAGAGTTTGCATCCAAATTTAACACAAAAGGTACAATGCCGACTTAAGTACAAGAGGACTGACGCTCTTACTTTCTATGATTTGAACCTCTCCTGTGAGTCCAGTTTTAGATTCCGATGTTTCACTTCAGGTTTACTGTATACCTTGGACCGTCTTATTGACTATGAAACACAGGAATTGCATCCGAATTTAATACAAATGGCACAATGCCGACTTAAGTACAAGAGGTCAGACTCTCTCACTTTCTATGATTCGAACCTCTCCTGTGAGGTCAGATTTAGATTCCGATGCTTCACTCCAGGTTTACTGTATACCTTGCACCTTCTTATTGATGATGAAACACAGAAATTGCATCGGAATTGAATTCAAAAGGCACAATGCCGTCTTAAGTACAAGAGGACTGACACTCTCACTTTCTATCATTTGAACTTCTCCTGTGAGTCCAGTTTTAGATTCCGATGCTTCACTTCAGGTTTACTGTATCCCTTGGACTTTCTTATTGACGATGAAACACAGAAATTGCATCGGATTAAAATTCAAAACGCACAATGCCGACTTAAGTACAAGAGGACTGACAATCTAACTTTCTATGTTTTGAACCTCTCCTGTGAGTCCGGTTTCAGATTCCGATGCTTGACTTCAGGTTTACTGTATCCCTTGGACCTTCTTATTGACGATGAAACACAGAGTTTGCATCAGAATTTAATACAAAAGGCACAATGCCGACTTAAGTACAAGAGGACTGACACTCTAACTTTCTATGATTTGAACCTGTCCTGCGAGTCCAGTTTTGGATTCCGATGCTTCACTTCAGGTTTTCTGTATCCCTTGGACCTTCTTATTCACGATGAAACACAGAAATTGCATCCGAATTTAATACAAAAGGCACAATGGCGACCTAAGTACAAGACGACTGACAGTCTCACTTTCTATGATTTGAACCTCTCCTGTGAGTCCAGTTTTAGATTCCGATGCTTCCCATCAGGTTTACTGCATTCCTTGGACCTTATTATTGACTTTGAAACACAGAAATTGCATCCAAATTTAATACAAATGGCACAATGCCGACTTAAGTACAAGAGGGCTGACACTCTCACTTTCTATGATTCGAACCTCTCCTGTGAGGTCAGGTTTAGATTCCGATGCTTCACTTCAGGTTTACTGTATCCTTTGGACCTTCTTATTGCCGATAAAACACAGAAATCGCATCCGTATTTATTACAAATGGCACAATGCCGTCTTAGGTACAAGAGGACTGACACTCTCACTTTCTATGATTTGAACCTCTCCTGTGAGACCGGTTTTAAATTCCGATGCATCAATTCAGGTTTACTGTATACCTTGCACTTTCTTATTGACAATGAGACATAGAAATTGCATCGGAATTTAATACAAAAGGCACAATGCCGACTTAAGTAAAAGAGGACTGACACTCTAACTTTCTGTCATTTCAACCTCTCCTGTGAGTCCAGTTTTAGATTCCGATGCTTCACTTCAGCTTTACTGTATCCCTTGGACCTTCTTATTGACGATGAAACACAGAAATTGCATCGGAATTTAATACAAAAGGCACAATGCCGACTTAAGAAAAGAGGACTGACACTCTGACATTCTATGATTTGAACCTGTCCTGCGAGTCCAGTTTTAGATTCCGATGCTTCACTTAATGTTTACTGTATCCCTTGGACCTTCTTATTGACGATGAAACACAGAAATTGCATCCGAATTTAATACAAAAGGCACAATACCGACTTAAGTACAAGAGGAGTAACAGTCTAACTTTCTATGATTTGAATCTCTCCTGTGAGTCCTGTTTTTGATTCCGATGCTTCACTTCAGGTTTACTGTATCCTTTGGACCTTCTTATTGACGATGAAACACAGAAATTGCATCGGAATTAAATTGAATAGGCACAATGACGACCTAAGTAGAAGAGGACTGACACTCTCACTTCCTATGATTTGAACCTCTCCTGTGAGTCCAGTTTTAGATTCCGATGCTTCACTCCAGGTTTACTGTATACCTTGCACCTTTTCATTGACGATGAAACATAGTAATTGCATCGGAATTTAATACAAAAGGCACAATGCCGACTTAAGTACAAGAGGACTGACACTCTAATTTTCTATGATTTGAACCTCTCCTGTGAGTCCAGTTTTAGTTTCCGATGCTTCATTTCAGGTTTATTTTATCCCTTGGACATTCTTATTGACGATGAAACACAGAAATTGCATCCGAATTTAATACAAATGCCACAATGCCGACTTAAGTACAAGACGACTGACACTCTCACTTTCTATGATTTGAACCTTTCCTGTGGGTCCAGTTTTTGATTCCGATGCTTCACTTCAGGTTTACTGTATCCCTTGGACCTTCTTATTGACGATGAAACACAGAATTTGCATCGGAATTAAATTCAAAAGGCACAATGCCGACTTAAGTAAAAGAGGACTGACACTCTCATTTTCTATTATTTGAACCTCTCCTGCGAGTCCAGTCTTAGATTCCAATGCTACATTCCAGGTTTACTGTATCCCTTGGACCTTCTAATTGACGATGAAACACAGAGTTAGCATCCGAATTTAATACAAATGTCACAAACCCGACTTAAGTACAAAAGGACTGACACTCTAACTTTCTATGATTTGAACCTCTCCTGTGAGTCCAGTTTTAGATTCCGAAGCTTCACTTCAGGTTTACTGTATCCCTTGGACCTTCTTATTGACAATGAAACACAGAAATTGCATCCGAATTTAATACAAGAGGCACAATGGCGACTTAAATACAAGACTACTGACACTCTCACTTTCTATGATGTGAACCTCTCCTGTGAGTCCAGTTTCAGATTACGATGCTTCACTTCAGGTTTACTGCATACCTTGCACCTTCTAATTGACGATGAAACACAGAAATTGCATCGGAATTAAATTCAAAATGCACAACACCGACTTAACTACAAGAGGACTGACACTCTCACTTTTATGATTTGAACCTCTAATATGAGTCCAGTTTTAGATCCCGATGCTTCACTTCAGGTTTGCTGTATCCCTTGGACCTTTTTATTGACGATGAAACACAGAGTTTGCATCCAAATTTAACACAAAAGGTACAATGCCGACTTAAGTACAAGAGGACTGACGCTCCTACTTTCTATGATTTGTACCTCTCCTGTGAGTCCAGTTTTAGTTTCCGATGTTTCACTTCAGGTTTACTGCATCCCTTGGACCTTATTATTGACTTTGATACACAGAAATTGCATCCAAATTTAATACAAATGGCACAATGCCGACTTAAGTACAAGAGGGCTGACACTCTCACTTTCTATTATTCGAACCTCTCCTGTGAGGTCAGGTTTAGATTCCGATGCTTCACTTCAGGTTTACTGTATCCCTTGGACCTTCTTATTGCCGATAAAACACAGAAATCTCATCCGTATTTAATACAAATGGCACAATGCCGACTTAGGTACAAGAGGACTGACACTCTCACTTTCTATGATTTGAACCTCTCCTGTGAGACCGGTTTTAAATTCCGATGCATCAATTCAGGTTTACTGTATACCTTGCACTTTCTTATTGACGATGAAACATAGAAATTGCATCGGAATTTAATACAAAAGGCACAATGCCGACTTAAGTAAAAGAGGACTGAAACTCTAACTTTCTGTCATTTCAACCTCTCCTGTGAGTCCAGTTTTAGATTCCGATGCTTCACTTCAGCTTTACTGTATCCCTTGGACCTTCTTATTGACGATGAAACACAGAAATTGCATCGTAATTTAATACAAAATGCACAATGCCGACTTAAGTAAAAGAGGACTGACACTCTGACATTCTATGATTTGAACCTGTCCTGTGAGTCCAGTTTTAGATTCCGATGCTTCACTTAATGTTTACTGTATCCCTTGGACCTTCTTATTGACGATGAAACACAGAAATTGCATCCGAATTTAATACAAAAGGCACAATACCGACTTAAGTACAAGAGGAGTAACACTCTAACTTTCTATGATTAGAACCTCTCCTGTGAGTCCAGTTTTAGATTCCGATGCTTCACTCCAGGTTTACTGTATACCTTGCACATTTTCATTGACGATGAAACATAGTAATTGCATCGGAATTTAATACAAAAAGCACAATGCCGACTTAAGTACAAGAGGACTGACACTCTAACTTTCTATGATTTGAACCTCTCCTGTGAGTCCAGTTTTAGATTCCGATGCTTCATTTCAGGTTTATTTTATCCCTTGGACATTCTTATTGACGATGAAACACAGAAATTGCATCCGAATTCAATACAAATGCCACAATGCCGACTTAAGTACAAGACGACTGACACTCTCACTTTCTATGATTTGAACCTTTCCTGTGGGTCCAGTTTTTGATTCCGATGCTTCACTTCAGGTTTACTGTATCCCTTGGACCTTCTTATTGACGATGAAACACAGAATTTGCATCGGAATTAAATTCAAAAGGCACAATGCCGACTTAAGTAAAAGAGGACTGACACTCTCATTTTCTATTATTTGAACCTCTCCTGTGAGTCCAGTCTTAGATTCCAATGCTTCATTCAAGGTTTACTGTATCCCTTGGACCTTCTTATTGACGATGAAACACAGACATTGCACCGGAATTAAATTCAAAAATCACAATGCAGGGTTAAGTACAAGAGGAATGACACTCTAACTTTCTATGATTTGAACCTCTCGTGTGAGTCCAGTCTCAGATTACAATGCTTCATTCCAGGTTTACTGTATCACTTGGACCTTCTAATTGACGATGAAACACAGAGTTAGCATCCGAATTTAATACAAAAGTCACAATCCCGACTTAAGTACAAAAGGACTGACACTCTAACTTTCTATGATTTGAACCTCTCCTGTGAGTCCAGTTTTAGATTCCGAAGCTTCACTTCAGGTTTACTGTATCCCTTGGACCTTCTTATTGACGATGAAACACAGAAATTGCATCCGAATTTAATACAAAAGGCACAATAGCGACTTAAATACAAGACTACAGACACTCTCACTTTCTATTATGTGAACCTCTCCTGTGAGTCCAGTTTCAGATTACGATGCTACACTTCAGGTTTACTGCATACCTTGCACCTTCTAATTGACGATGAAACACAGAAATTGCATCGGAATTAAATTCAAAATGCACAATACCGACTTAACTACAAGAGGACTGACACTCTCACTTTTATGATTTGAACCTCTCCTGTGAGTCCAGTTTTAGAATCCGATGCTTCACTTCAGGTTTACTGTATCCCTTGGACCTTCTTATTGACGATGAAACACAGAGTTTGCATCCGAAATTAACACAAAAGGCACAATGCCGACTTAAGTACAAGAGGACTGACACTCTAACTTTCTCCGATTTGAACCTCTCCTGTGAGTCCACTTTTGAATTCCGATGCATTACTTAAGGTTTACTGTATCCCTTGGACCTTCTTATTGATGATGAAACACAGAAATTACATCCGAATATAATACAAAAGGCACAATACCGACTTAAGTACAAGAGGAGTGACACTCTAGCTTTCTATGATTTGAATCTCTCCTGTGAGTTCAGCTTTAGATTCCGATGCTTCACCTCAGGTTTACTGTATCCTTTGGACCTTCTTTCTGACGATGAAACACAGAAATTGCATCGGAGTTAAATTCAAAAGGCACAATCCCGACCTAAGTAGAAGAGGACTGACACCCTCACTTTTTATTATTTGAACCTCTCCTGTGAGTCCAGTTTTAGATTCCGATGCTTCACTTCAGGTTTACTGTATCCCTTGGAGCTTCTTATTGACGATGAAACACAGAAATTGCACCCGAATTTAATACAAATGGCACAATGCCGACTTAAGTACAAGAGGATTGACAGTCCCACTTTCTATGATTTGAACCTCTCCTGTGAGTCCAGTTCAGACTCCGATGCATCACTTCAGGTTTACTGTATCCCTTGGACCTTCTAATTGAGGATGAAACACAGAGTTAACATCCGAATTTAATACAAAAGTCACAATGCCGACTTAAGTACAAAAGGACTGACACTCTAACTTTCTTTGATTTGAACCTCTCCTGTGAATCCAGTTTTAGATTCCGAAGCTTCACTTCAGGTTTACTGTATCCCTTGGACCTTCTTATTGACGATGAAACACAGAAATTGCATCCGAATTTAATACAAAAGGCACAATGGCGACTTAAATACAAGACTACTGACACTCTCACTTTCTATATTGTGAACCTCTCCTGTGAGTCCAGTTTCAGATTACGATGCTTCACTTCAGGTTTACTGCATACCTTGCACCTTCTTATTGACGATGAAACACAGAAATTGCATCGGAATTAAATTCATAATGAACAATACCGACTTAACTACAAGAGGACTGACACTCTCACTTTTTATGATTTGAACCTCTCCTATGAGTCCAGTTTTAGATCCCGATGCTTCACTTCAGGTTTGCTGTATCCCTTGGACCTTTTTATTGACGATGAAACACAGAGTTTGCATCCAAATTTAACACAAAAGGTACAATGCCGACTTAAGTACAAGAGGAGTGACGCTCTTACTTTCTATGATTTGAACCTCTCCAGTGAGTCCAGTTTTAGATTCCGATGTTTCACTTCAGGTTTACTGCATTCCTTGGACCGTCTTATTGACTATGAAACACAGGAATTGCATCCGAATTTAATACAAATGGCACAATGCCAACTTAAGTACAAGAGGACTGACACTCTCTCTTTCTATGATTTGAACCTATCCTGTGAGTCCAGTTCTAGATTCCGATGCTTCACTTCAGGTTTACTGTATCCCTTGGATCTTCTTATTGACGATGAAACACAGAAATTGCATCCGATTTTAATACAAATGGCACAATGTCGACTTAAGTACAAGAGGACTGACACTATCACTTACTATGATTTGAACCTCTTCTGTGAGTCCAGTTTTAGATTCCGATGCTTCACTTCAGGTTTACAGTATACCTTGCACCTTCTTATAGACGATGAAACACAGAAATTGCAGCCGAATTTAATACAAAAGGTACAATGCCGACTTAAGTACAAGAGGACTGACATTCTAACTTTCTATGATTTGAACCTCTCCTGTGAGTCCAGTTTTAGATTCCGATGCTTCACTACAGGTTTACTGTATCCCTTGGACCTTCTTATTGACGATGAAACACAGAAATTGCATCCGAATTTAATACAAAAGGCACAATGGCGACTTAAACACAAGACTACTGGCACTCTCACTTTCTATATTGTGAACCTCTCCTGTGAGTCCAGTTTCAGATTACGATGCTTCACTTCAGGTTTACTGCATACCTTGCACCTTCTTATTGACGATGAAACACAGAAATTGCATCGGAATTAAATTCAAAATGCACAATACCGACTTAACTACAAGAGGACTGACACTCTCACTTTTTATGATTTGAACCTCTCCTATGAGTCCAGTTTTAGATCCCGATGCTTCACTTCAGGTTTGCTGTATCCCTTGGACCTTCTTATTGACGATGAAACACAGAGTTTGCATCCAAATTTAACACAAAAGGTACAATGCCGACTTAAGTACAAGAGGACTGACGCTCTTACTTTCTATGATTTGAACCTCTCCTGTGAGTCCAGTTTTAGATTCCGATGTTTCACTTCAGGTTTACTGTATTCCTTGGACCGTCTTATTGACTATGAAACACAGGAATTGCATCCGAATTTAATACAAATGGCACAATGCCAACTTAAGTACAAGAGGACTGACACTCTCTCTTTCTATGATTTGAACCTCTCCTGTGAGTCTAGTTTTAGATTCCGATGTTTCACTTCAGGTTTACTGTATTCCTTGGACCGTCTTATTGACTATGAAAGACAGGAATTGCATCCGAATTTAATACAAATGGCACAATGCCATCTTAAGTACAAGAGGACTGACACTCTCTCTTTCTATGATTTGAACCTCTCCTGTGAGTCCGGTTTTAAATTCCGATGCTTAACTTCAGGTTTACTGTATACCTTGCACCTTCTTATTGACGATGAAACATAGAAATTGCATCGGGATTTTAATGCAAAAGCCACAATGCCGACTTAAATAAAAGAGGAGTAACACTCTAACTTTCTATGATTTGAACCTCTCCTGTGAGTGCAGTTCTAGATTCCGATGCTTCACTTCAGGTTTACTGTATCCCTTGGATCTTCGTATTGACGATGAAACACAGAAATTGCATCCGATTTTAATACAAATGGCACAATGTGGACTTAAGTACAAGAGGACTGACACTATCACTTTCTATGAATTGAACCTCTTCTGTGAGTCCAGTTTTAGATTCCGATGTTTCACTTCAGGTTTACATTATACCTTGCACCTTCTTATTGACGATGAAACACAGAAATTGCAGCCGAATTTAATACAAAAGGTACAATGCCGACTTAAGTACAAGAGGACTGACATTCTAACTTTCTATGATTTGAACCTCTCCTGTGAGTCCAGTTTTAGATTCCGATGCTTCACTTCAGGTTTACTGTATCCCTTGGACCATCTTATTGACGATGAAACACAGAAATTGCATCCGAATTTAATACAAAAGGCACAATGCCGACTTAAGTAAAAGAGGACTGACACTCTAACATTCTATGACTTGAACCTCTCCTGCGAGTACAGTTTTAGATTCCGATGCTTCACTTAAGGTTTACTGTATCCCTTGGACATTCATATTGACGATGAAACACAGAAATTGCATCCGAATGTAATACAAAAGGCACAATACCGACTCATGTACAAGAGGAGTGACACTCTCACTTTCTATGATTTGAACCTCTCCTGTGAGTCCAGTTTTAGATTCCGATGCTTCACTTCAGTTTTACTGTATCCCTTGGACCTTCTTATTGACGATGAAACACAGAAATTTCATCCGAATTTAATACAAATGCAACAATGCCGACTTAAGTACAAGAGGACTGACACTCTCACTTTCTATGATTTGAACCTCTCCTGTGAGTCCAGTCTTAGATTCCGATGCTTCACTCCAGGTTTACTGTATCCCTGGGACCTTCTTACTGACGATGAAACACAGAAATTGCATCCGAATTAAATTCAAAAATCACAATACCGACTTAAGTACAAGAGGACTGACACTCTAACTTTCTATGATTTGAACCTCTCCTGTGAGTCTAGTTTTAGATTCCGATGCTTCACTTCAGGTTTACTGTATCCCTTGGACCTTCTTATTGACGATGAAACACAGAATTTGCATCGGAAATAATATAAAACCCACAATGCCGACTTAAGTACAAGAGGACTCACATTCTAACTTTCTATGATTTGAACCTCTCCTGTGAGTCCAGTTTCAGATTCCGAAGCATCACTTCAGGTTTACTGTATCCCTTGGACCTTCTAATTGACGATGAAACACAGAGTTTGCATCCGAATTTAATACAAAAGTCACAATGCCGACTTAAGTACAAGAGGACTGACACTCTAACTTTCTATGATTTGAATCTCTCCTGTGAGTCCAGTTTTTGATTCCGATGCTTCACTTCAGGTTTGCTGTATCCTTTGGACCTTCTTATTGACGATGAAACACAGAAATTGCATCGGAATCAAATTCAAAAGGCACAATGCCGACCTAAGTAGAAGAGGACTGACATTCTCACTTTCTATGATTTGAACCTCTCCTGTGAGTCCAGTTTCAGATCCCGATGCTTCACTTCAGGTTTGCTGTATCCCTTGGACCTTTTTATTGATGATGAAACACAGAGTTTGCATCCAAATTTATTACAAAAGGTACAATGCCGACTTAAGTAAAAGAGGACTGACTCTCTAACTTTCTATGATTTGAACCTCTCCTGCGAGTCCAGTTTTAGATTCCGATGCTTCACTTAAGGTTTACTGTATCCCTTGGACCTTGTTATTGACGATGAAACACAGAAATTGCATACGAATTTAATTCAAATGGCACAATACCGACTCAAGTACAAGAGGAGTGACACTCTCACTTTCTATGATTTGAACCTCTCCTGTGTGTCCAGTCTTAGATTCCGATGCTTCACTTCAGTTTTACTGTATCCCTTGGACCTTCTTATTGAAGATGAAACACAGAAATTTCATCCGAATTTAATACAAATGCAACAATGCCGACTTAAGTACAAGAGGACTGACACTCTCACTTTCTATGATTTGAACCTCTCCTGTGAGTCCAAACTTAGATTCCGATGCTTCACTCGAGGTTTACTGTATCCCTGGGACCTTCTTACTGACGATGAAACACAGAAATTGCATCCGAATTAAATTCAAAAATCACAATGCCGACTTAAGTACAAGAGGACTGACACTCTAACTTTCTATGATTTGAACCTCTCCTGTGAGTCCAGTTTCAGATTCCGAAGCATCACTTCAGGTTTACTGTATCCCTTGGACCTTCTAATTGACGATGAAACACAGAGTTAGCATCCGAATTTAATACAAAATTCACAATGCCGACTTAAGTAAAAAAGGACTGACACTCTAACTTTCTATGATTTGAACCTCTCCTGTTAGTCCAGTTTTAGATTCCGAAGCTTCACTTCTGGTTTACTGTATCCCTTGGACCTCCTTATTGACGATGAAACACAGAAATTGCATCCGAATTTAATACAAAAGGCACAATGGCGACTTAAATACAAGACTACTGACACTCTCACTTTCTATGATGTGAACCTCTCCTGTGAGTCCAGTTTCAGATTACGATGCTTCACTTCAGGTTTACTGCATACCTTGCACCTTGTTATTGACGAAGAAACACAGAAATTGCATCGGAATTAAATTCAAAATGCACAATGCCGACTTAACTACAAGAGGACTGACGCTCTTACTTTCTATGATTTGAACCTCTCCTGTGAGTCCAGTTTTAGATTCCGATGTTTCACTTCAGGTTTACTGTATTCCTTGGACCGTCTTATTGACTATGAAACACAGGAATTGCAATCCGAATTTAATACAAATGGCACAATGCCAACTTAAGTACAAGAGGACTGACACTCTCTCTTTCTACGATTTGAACCTCTCCTGTGAGTCCAGTTTTAGATTCCGATGTTTCACTTCAGGTTTACTGTATTCCTTGGACCGTCTTATTGACTATGAAAGACAGGAATTGCATCCGAATTTAATACAAATGGCACAATGCCATCTTAAGTACAAGAGGACTGACACTCTCTCTTTCTATGATTTAAACCTCTCCTGTGAGTCCGGTTTTAAATTCCGATGCTTAACTTCAGGTTTACTGTATACCTTGCACCTTCTTATTGACGATGAAACATAGAAATTGCATCGGGATTTTATGCAAAAGCCACAATGCCGACTTAAATAAAAGAGGAGTAACACTCTAACTTTCTATGATTCGAACCTCTCCTGTGAGTCCAGTTCTAGATTCCGATGCTTCACTTCAGGTTTACAGTATACCATGCACCTTCTTATTGACGATGAAACACAGAAATTGCAGCCGAATTTAATACAAAAGGTACAATGCCGACTTAAGTACAAGAGGACTGACATTCTAACTTTCTATGATTTGAACCTCTCCTGTGAGTCCAGTTTTAGATTCCGATGCTTCACTTCAGGTTTACTGTATCCCTTGGACCTTCTTATTGACGATGAAACACTGAAATTGCATCCGAATTTAATACAAAAGGCACAATGCCGACTTAAGTAAAAGAGGACTGACACTCTAACATTCTATGACTTGAACCTCTCCTGCGAGTCCAGTTTTACATTCCGATGCTTCACTTAAGGTTTACTGTATCCCTTGGACCTTCATATTGACAATGAAACACAGAAATTGCATCCGAATGTAATACAAAAGGCACAATACCGACTCATGTACAAGAGGAGTGACACTCTCACTTTCTATGATTTGAACCTCTCCTGTGAGTCCAGTTTTAGATTCCGATGCTTCACTTCAGTTTTACTGTATCCCTTGGACCTTCTTATTGACGATGAAACACAGAAATTTCATCCGAATTTAATACAAATGCAACAATGCCGACTTAAGTACAAGAGGACTGACACTCTCACTTTCTATGATTTGAACCTCTCCTGTGAGTCCAGTCTTAGATTCCGATGCTTCACTCCAGGTTTACAGTATCCCTGGGACCTTCTTACTGACGATGAAACACAGAAATTGCATCCGAATTAAGTTCAAAAATCACAATACCGACCTAAGTACAAGAGGACTGACACTCTAACTTTCTATGATTTGAACCTCTCCTGTGAGTCCAAACTTAGATTCCGATGCTTCACTCGAGGTTTACTGTATCCCTGGGACCTTCTTACTGACGATGAAACACAGAAATTGCATCCGAATTAAATTCAAAAATCACAATGCCGACTTAAGTACAAGAGGACTGACACTCTAACTTTCTATGATTTGAACCTCTCCTGTGAGTCCAGTTTCAGATTCCGAAGCATCACTTCAGGTTTACTGTATCCCTTGGACCTTCTAATTGACGATGAAACACAGAGTTAGCATCCGAATTTAATACAAAATTCACAATGCCGACTTAAGTAAAAAAGGACTGACACTCTAACTTTCTATGATTTGAACCTCTCCTGTTAGTCCAGTCTTAGATTCCGATGCTTCACTTCAGTTTTACTGTATCCCTTGGACCTTCTTATTGACGATGAAACACAGAAATTGCATCCGAATTTAATGGAAATGCCACAATGCCGACTTAAGTACAAGAAGACTGACACACTCACTTTCTATGATTTGAAACTGTCCTGTGAGTCCAGTTTTTGATTCCGATGCTTCACTTCAGGTTTACTGTATCCCTCGGACCTTCTTATTGACGATGAAACACAGAAATTGCATCGGAATTAAATTCAAAATGCACAATGCCGACTTAACTACAAGAGGACTGACATTCTTACTTTCTATGATTTGAACCTCTCCTGTGAGTCCACTTTTAGATTCCGATGCTTCACTTCAGGTTTACTGTATCCCTTGGACCTTCTTATTGAAGTTGAAACACAGAGTTTGCATCCGAAATTAAGACAAAAGGCACAATGCCGACTTAAGTACAAGAGGACTGACACTCTATCTTTCTCGGATTTGAACCTCTCCTGTGGGTCCACTTTTAGATTCCGATGCTTTACTTAAGGTTTACTGTATCCCTTGGACTTTCTTATTGATGATGAAACACAGAAATTACATCCGAATATAATACAAAAGGCACAATACCGACGTAAGTACAAGAGGAGTGACACTCTAGCTTTCTATGATTTGAATCTCTCCTGTGAGTTCAGTTTTAGATTCCGATGCTTCACTTCAGGTTTACTGTATCCTTTGGACCTTCTTATTGACGATGAAACACAGAAATTGCATCGGAGTTAAATTCAAAAGGCACAATGCCGACCTAAGTAGAAGAGGACTGACACTCTCACTTTCTATTATTTGAACCTCTCCTGTGAGTCCAGTTTTAGATTCCGATGCTTCACTTCAGGTTTACTGTATCCCTTGGACCTTCTAATTGACGATGAAACACAGAGTTAGTATCCGAATTTAATACAAAAGTCACAATGCCGACTTAAGTACAAAAGGACTGACACCCTAACTTTCTATGATTTGAACCTCTCCTGTGAGTCCAGTTTTAGATTCCGAAGCTTCACTTCAGGTTTACTGTATCCCTTGGACCTTCTTATTGACAATGAAACACAGAAATTGCATCTGAATTTAATACAAAAAGCACAATGGCGACTTAAATACAAGACTACTGACACTCTCACTTTCTATATTGTGAACCTCTCCTGTGAGTCCAGTTTCAGATTACGATGCTTCACTTCAGGTTTACTGCATACCTTGCACCTTCTTATTGACGATGAAATACAGAAATTGCATCGGAATTTAATTCAAAATGCACAATACCGACATAACTACAAGAGGACTGACACTCTCACTTTTTATGATTTGAACCTCTCCTATGAGTCCAGTTTTAGATCCCGATGCTTCACTTCAGGTTTGCTGTATCCCTTGGACCTATTTACTGACGATGAAACACAGAGTTTGCATCCAAATCTAACACAAAAGGTGCAATGCCGACTTAAGTACAAGAGGACTGACGCTCTTACTTTCTATGATTTGAACCTCTCCTGTGAGTCCAGTTTTAGATTCCGATGTTTCACTTCAGGTTTACTGTATTCCTTGGACCGTCTTATTGACTATGAAACACAGGAATTGCAATCCGAATTTAATACAAATGGCACAATGCCAACTTAAGTACAAGAGGACTGACACTCTCTCTTTCTACGATTTGAACCTCTCCTGTGAGTCCAGTTTTAGATTCCGATGTTTCACTTCAGGTTTACTGTATTCCTTGGACCGTCTTATTGACTATGAAAGACAGGAATTGCATCCGAATTTAATACAAATGGCACAATGCCATCTTAAGTACAAGAGGACTGACACTCTCTCTTTCTATGATTTAAACCTCTCCTGTGAGTCCGGTATTAAATTCGATGCTTAACTTCAGGTTTACTGTATACCTTGCACCTTCTTATTGACGATGAAACATAGAAATTGCATCGGGATTTTATGCAAAAGCCACAATGCCGACTTAAATAAAAGAGGAGTAACACTCTAACTTTCTATGATTTGAACCTCTCCTGTGAGTCCAGTTCTAGATTCCGATGCTTCACTTCAGGTTTACAGTATACCTTGCACCTTCTTATTGACGATGAAACACAGAAATTGCAGCCGAATTTAATACAAAAGGTACAATACCGACGTAAGTACAAGAGGAGTGACACTCTAGCTTTCTATGATTTGAATCTCTCCTGTGAGTTCAGTTTTAGATTCCTATGCTTCACTTCAGGTTTACTGTATCCTTTGGACCTTCTTATTGACGATGAAACACAGAAATTGCATCGGAGTTAAATTCAAAAGGCACAATGCCGACCTAAGTAGAAGAGGACTGACACTCTCACTTTCTATTATTTGAACCTCTCCTGTGAGTCCAGTTTTAGATTCCGATGCTTCACTTCAGGTTTACTGTATCCCTTGGACCTTCTTATTGACGATGAAACACAGAAATTGCACCCGAATTTAATACAAATGGCACAATGCCGACTTAAGTACAAGAGGATTGACAGTCCCACTTACTATGATTTGAACCTCTCCTATGAGTCCAGTTCAGATTCCGATGCATCACTTCAGGTTTACTGTATCCCTTGGACCTTCTAATTGACGATGAAACACAGAGTTAGTATCCGAATTTAATACAAAAGTCACAATGCCGACTTAAGTACAAAAGGACTGACACCCTAACTTTCTATGATTTGAACCTCTCCTGTGAGTCCAGTTTTAGATTCCGAAGCTTCACTTCAGGTTTACTGTATCCCTTGGACCTTCTTATTGACAATGAAACACAGAAATTGCATCTGAATTTAATACAAAAAGCACAATGGCGACTTAAATACAAGACTACTGACACTCTCACTTTCTATATTGTGAACCTCTCCTGTGAGTCCAGTTTCAGATTACGATGCTTCACTTCAGGTTTACTGCATACCTTGCACCTTCTTATTGACGATGAAATACAGAAATTGCATCGGAATTTAATTCAAAATGCACAATACCGACATAACTACAAGAGGACTGACACTCTCACTTTTTATGATTTGAACCTCTCCTATGAGTCCAGTTTTAGATCCCGATGCTTCACTTCAGGTTTGCTGTATCCCTTGGACCTATTTACTGACGATGAAACACAGAGTTTGCATCCAAATTTAACACAAAAGGTGCAATGCCGACTTAAGTACAAGAGGACTGACGCTCTTACTTTCTATGATTTGAACCTCTCCTGTGAGTCCAGTTTTAGATTCCGATGTTTCACTTCAGGTTTACTGTATTCCTTGGACCGTCTTATTGACTATGAAACACAGGAATTGCAATCCGAATTTAATACAAATGGCACAATGCCAACTTAAGTACAAGAGGACTGACACTCTCTCTTTCTACGATTTGAACCTCTCCTGTGAGTCCAGTTTTAGATTCCGATGTTTCACTTCAGGTTTACTGTATTCCTTGGACCGTCTTATTGACTATGAAAGACAGGAATTGCATCCGAATTTAATACAAATGGCACAATGCCACCTTAAGTACAAGAGGACTGACACTCTCTCTTTCTATGATTTAAACCTCTCCTGTGAGTCCGGTTTTAAATTCCGATGCTTAACTTCAGGTTTACTGTATACCTTGCACCTTCTTATTGACGATGAAACATAGAAATTGCATCGGGATTTTATGCAAAAGCCACAATGCCGACTTAAATAAAAGAGGAGTAACACTCTAACTTTCTATGATTTGAACCTCTCCTGTGAGTCCAGTTCTAGATTCCGATGCTTCACTTCAGGTTTACAGTATACCATGCACCTTCTTATTGACGATGAAACACAGAAATTGCAGCCGAATTTAATACAAAAGGTACAATGCCGACTTAAGTACAAGAGGACTGACATTCTAACTTTCTATGATTTGAACCTCTCCTGTGAGTCCAGTTTTAGATTCCGATGCTTCACTTCAGGTTTACTGTATCCCTTGGACCTTCTTATTGACGATGAAACACTGAAATTGCATCCGAATTTAATACAAAAGGCACAATGCCGACTTAAGTAAAAGAGGACTGACACTCTAACATTCTATGACTTGAACCTCTCCTGCGAGTCCAGTTTTAGATTCCGATGCTTCACTTAAGGTTTACTGTATCCCTTGGACCTTCATATTTACAATGAAACACAGAAATTGCATCCGAATGTAATACAAAAGGCACAATACCGACTCATGTACAAGAGGAGTGACACTCTCACTTTCTATGATTTGAACCTCTCCTGTGAGTCCAGTTTTAGATTCCGATGCTTCACTTCAGTTTTACTGTATCCCTTGGACCTTCTTATTGACGATGAAACACAGAAATTTCATCCGAATTTAATACAAATGCAACAATGCCGACTTAAGTACAAGAGGACTGACACTCTCACTTTCTATGATTTGAACCTCTCCTGTGAGTCCAGTCTTAGATTCCGATGCTTCACTCCAGGTTTACAGTATCCCTGGGACCTTCTTACTGACGATGAAACACAGAAATTGCATCCGAATTAAATTCAAAAATCACAATACCGACCTAAGTACAAGAGGACTGACCCTCTAACTTTCTATGATTTGAACCTCTCCTGTGAGTCTAGTTTTAGATTCCGATGCTTCACTTCAGGTTTACTGTATCCCTTGGACCTTCTTATTGACGATGAAACACAGAATTTGCATCGGAAATAATATAAAAGCCACAATGCCGACTTAAGTACAAGAGGACTGACATTCTAACTTTCTATGATTTGAACCTCTTCTGTGAGTCCAGTTTCAGATTCCGAAGCATCACTTCAGGTTTACTGTATCCCTTGGACCTTCTAATTGACGATGAAACACAGAGTTTGCATCCGAATTTAATACAAAAGTCACAATGCCAACTTAAGTACAAGAGGACTGACACTCTAACTTTCTATGATTTGAATCTCTCCTGTGAGTGCAGTTTTTGATTCCGATGCTTCCCTTCAGGTTTACTGTATCCTTTGGACCTTCTTATTGACGATGAAACACAGAAATTGCATCGGAATCAAATTCAAAAGGCACAATGCCGACCTAAGTAGAAGAGGACTGACATTCTCACTTTCTATGATTTGAACCTCTCCTGTGAGTCCAGTTTTTGATTCCGATGCTTCACTTCAGGTTTACTGTATCCCTTGGACCTTCTTATTGACGATGAAACACAGAAATTGCATCCGAATTTAATACAAATGGAACAATGTCGACTTAAGTACAAGAGGACTGACACTCTCACTTTCTATGATTTGAACCTCTCCTGTGAGTCGAGTTTTAGATTCCGATGCTTCACTTCAGGTTTACAGTATACCTTGCACCTTCTTATTGACGATGAAACACAGAAATTGCAGCCGAATTTAATACAAAAGGCACAATGCCGACTTAAGTACAAGAGGACAGACATTCTAACTTTCTATGATTTGAACCTCTCCTGTGAGTCCAGTTTTAGATTCCGATGCTTCACTTCAGGTTTACTGTATCCCTTGGACCTTCTTATTGACGATGAAACACAGAAATTGCATCCGAATTTAATACAAAAGGCACAATGCCGACTTAAGTAAAAGAGGACTGACACTCTAAAATTCTATGATTTGAACCTCTCCTGCGAGTCCAGTTTTAGATTCCGATGCTTCACTTAAGGTTTACTGTATCCCTTGGACCTTCTTATTGACGATAAAACACAGAAATTGCATACGAAATTAATACAAAAGGCACAACACCGACTCAAGTACAAGAGGAGTAACACTCTCACTTTCTATGATTTGAACCTCTCCTGTGAGTCCAGTTTTAGATTCCGATGCTTCACTTCAGTTTTACTGTATCCCTTGGACCTTCTTATTGACGATGAAACACAGAAATTTCATCCGAATTTAATACAAATGCAACAATGCCGACTTAAGTACAAGAGGACTGACACTCTAACTTTCTATGATATGAACCTCTCCTGTGAGTCTAGTTTTAGATTCCGATGCTTCACTTCAGGTTTACTGTATCCCTTGGACCTTCTTATTGACGATGAGACACAAAAATTGCATCGGAATTTAATACAAAAGGCACAATGCCGACTTAAGTACAAGAGGACTGACATTCTAACTTTCTATGATTTGAACCTCTCCTGTGAGTCCAGTTTCAGATTCCGAAGCATCACTTCAGGTTTACTGTATCCCTTGGACCTTCTAATTGACGATGAAACACAGAGTTAGCATCCGAATTTAATACAAAAGTCACAATGCCGACTTAAGTACAAAAGGACTGACACTCTAACTTTCTATGATTTGAACCTCTCCTGTGAGTCCAGTTTTAGATTCCGAAGCTTCACTTCAGGTTTACTGTATCCCTTGGACCTTCTTATTGACGATGAAACACAGAAATTGCATCCGAATTTAATACAAAAGGCACAATGGCGACTTAAATACAAGACTACTGACACTCTCACTTTCTTGGATGTAAACCTCTCCTGTGAGTCCAGTTTCAGATTACGATGCTTCACTTCAGGTTTGCTGTATCCCTTGGACCTTTTTATTGACGATGAAACACAGAGTATGCATCCAAATTTAATACAAAAGGTACAATGCCGACTTAAGTACAAGAGGACTGACGCTCTTACTTTCTATAATTTGAACCTCTCCTGTGAGTCCAGTTTTAGATTCCGATGCTTCACTTCAGGTTTACTGTATCCCTTGGACCTTCTTATTGACGATGAAACACAGAAATTGCATCCGAATTTAATACAAATGGCACAATGCCGACTTAAGTAAAAGAGGACTGACACTCTAACATTCTATGACTTGAACCTCTCCTGCGAGTCCAGTTTTAGATTCCGATGCTTCACTTAAGGTTTACTGTATCCCTTGGACCCTCATATTGACGATGAAACACAGACATTGCATCCAAATGTAATACAAAAGGCACAATACCGACTCATGTACAACAGGAGTGACACTCTCACTTTCTATGATTTGAACCTCTCCTGTGAGTCCAGTTTTAGATTCCGATGCTTCACTTCAGTTTTACTGTATCCCTTGGACCTTCTTATTGACGATGAAACACAGAAATTTCATCCGAATTTAATACAAATGCAACAGTGCCGACTTAAGTACAAGAGGACTGACACTCTCATTTTCTATGATTTGAACCTCTCCTGTGAGTCAAGTATTAGATTCCGATGCTTCACTCCAGGTTTACTGTATCCCTGGGACCTTCTTACTGACGATGAAACACAGAAATTGCATCCGAATTAAATTCAAAAATCACAATGCCCACTTAAGTACAAGAGGACTGACACTCTAACTTTCTATGATTTGAACCTCTCCTGTGAGTCTAGTTTTAGATTCCGATGCTTCACTACAGGTTTACTGTATCCCTTGGACCATCTTATTGACGATGAAACACAGAAATTGCATCGGAATTTAATACAAAAGCCACAATGCCGACTTAAGTAGAAGAGTACTGACACTCTCACTTTCTATGATTTGAACCTCTCCTGTGAGTCCAGTTTTAGATTCCGATGCTTCACTTCAGGTTTACTGTATACCTTGCACCTTTTTATTGACGATGAAACATAGTAATTGCATCGGAACTTAATACAAAAGGCACAATGCCCACTTAAGTGAAAGAGGACTGACACTCTAAATTTCTATGATTTGAACCTCTCCTGTGAGTCCAGTTTTAGATTCCGATGCTTCACTTCAGGTTTATTGTATCCCTTGGACATTCTTATTGACGATGAAACACAGAAATTGCATCCGAATTTAATAGAAATGCCACAATGCCGACTTAAGTACAAGGGGACTGACACTCTCACTTTCTATGATTTGAACCTTTCCTGTGAGTCCAGTTTTTGATTCCGATGCTTCACTTCAGGTTTACTGTATCCCTCGGACCTTCTTATTGACGATGAAACACAGAATTTGCATCGGAACTAAATTCTAAACGCACAATGCCGATTTAAGTAAAAGAGGACTGACACTCTCATTTCCTATGATTTGAACCTCTCCTGTGAGTCCAGTCTTAGATTCCAATGCTTCATTCCAGGTTGACTGTATCCCTTGGACCTTCTTATTGACGATGAAACACAGTGTTTGCATCCGAATCTAATACAAAAGGTTCAATGTCGACTTAAGTACAAGAGGACTGACATTCTTACTTTCTATGATTTGAACCTCTCCTTTGAGTCCAGTTTTAGATTCCGATGCTTCACTTCAGGTTTACTGTATCCCTTGGACCTTCTTATTGACGATGAAACACAGAGTTTGCATCCGAAATTAATACAAAAGGCACAATGCCGACTTAAGTACAAGAGGACTGACACTCTAACTTTCTATGATTTGAACCTCTCCTGTGAGTCCAGTTTTAGATTCCGATGCTTTACTTAAGGTTTACTGTATCCCTTGGATCTTCTTATTGATGATGAAACACAGAAATTGCATCGGAATTAAATTCAAAATGCACAATACCGACTTAACTACAAGAGGACAGACACTCTCACTTTCTATGATTTGAACCCCTCCTATGAGTCCAGTTTCAGATTCCGATGCTTCACTTCAGGTTTACTGCATACTTGCACCTTCTTATTGATGATGAAACACAGAAATTGCATCGGAATTGAATTCAAAATGCACAATACCGACTTAACTACAAGAAGACTGACACTCTCACTTTCTATGATTTGAACCCCTCCTATGAGTCCAGTTTTAGATCCCGATGCTTCACTTCAGGTTTGCTGTATCCCTTGGACCTTTTTATTGACGATGAAACACAGAGTTTGCATCCAAATTTAATACAAAAGGTACAATGCCGACATAAGTACAAGAGGACTGACGCTCTTACTTTCTATGATTTGAACCTCTCCTGTGAGTCCAGTTTTATATTCCGATGTTTCACTTCAGGTTTACTGTATTGCTTGGACCGTCTTATTGACTATGAAACACAGGAATTGCATGCGAATTTAATACAAATGGCACAATGCCAACTTAAGTACAAGGGGACTGACACTCTCTCTTTCTATGATTTGAACCTTTCCTGTGAGTCCGGTTTTAAATTCCGATGCTTCACTTCAGGTTTACTGTATACCTTGCACCTTCTTATTGACGATGAAACATAGAAATTGCATGGGAATTTAATGCAAAAGCCACAATACCGACTTAAATAAAAGAGGACTAACACTCTAACTTTCTATGATTTGAACCTCTCCTGTGAGTCCAGTTCTAGATTCCGATGCTTCACTTCAGGTTTATAGTATCCCTTGGACCTTCTTATTGACGATGAAACACAGAAATTGCATCCGAATTTAATACAAATGGCACAATGTCGACTTAAGTACAAGAGGACTGACACTCTCACTTTCTATGATTTGAACCTCTCCTGTGAGTCCAGTTTTAGATTACAATGCTTCACTTCAGGTTTACAGTGTACCTTGCACCTTCTTATTGACGATGAAACACAGAAATTGCAGCCGAGTTTAATACAAAAGGCACAATGCCGACTTAAGTACAAGAGGACTGACATTCTAACTTTCTGTGATTTGAACCTCTCCTGTGAGTCCAGTTTTAGATTCCGATGCTTCACTTCAGGTTTACTGTATCCCTTGGACATTCTTATTGACGATGAAACACAGAAATTGCATCCGAATTTAATACAAAAGGCACAATGCCGACTTAAGTAAAAGAGGACTGACACTCTAAAATTCTATGATTTGAACCTCTCCCGCGAGTCCAGTTTTAGATTCCTATGCTTCACTTAAGGTTTACTGTATCCCTTGTACCTTCTTATTGACGAAGAAACACAGAAATTGCATACGAATTTATTACAAAAGGCACAATACCGACTCAAGTACAAGAGGAGTGACACTCTCACTTTCTATGATTTGAACCTCTCCTGTGAGTCCAGTCTTAGATTCCGATGCTTCACTCCAGGTTTACTGTATGCCTGGGACCTTCTTACTGACGATGAAACACAGAAATTGCATCCGAATTAAATTCAAAAATCACAATGCCGACTTAAGTACAAGAGGACTGACACTCTAACTTTCTATGATTTGAACCTCTCCTGTGAATTTAGTTTTAGATTCCGATGCTTCACTTCAGGTTTACTGTATGCTTTGGACCTTCTTATTGACGATGAAACACAGATATTGCATCCGAATTAAATTCAAAAGGCACAATGCCGACCTAAGTAGAAGAGGACTGACACTCTCACTTTCTATGATTTGAACCTCTCCTGTGAGTCCAGTTTTAGATTCCGATGCTACACTTCAGGTTTACTGTATACCTTGCACCTTTTTATTGACGATGAAACATAGTAATTGCATCGGAAGTTAATACAAAAGGCACAATGCCGACTTAAGTAAAAGAGGACTGACACTCTAACTTTCTATGTTATGAACCTCTCCTGTGAGTCCAGTTTTAGATTCCGATGCTTCACTTCAGGTTTATTGTATCCCTTGGACATTCTTATTGACGATGAAACAAAGAAATTCCATCCGAATTCAATAGAAATGCCACAATGCCGACTTAAGTACAAGAGGACTGACACTCTCACTTTCTATGATTTGAATCTTTCCTGTGAAGCCAGTTTTTGATTCCGATGCTTCACTTCGGGTTTACTGTATCCCTTGCACCTTCTTATTGACGATGAAACACAGAATTTGCATCGGAATTAAATTCAAAACGCACAATGCCGGTTTAAGTAAAAAAGGACTGACACTCTCCTTTTCTATGATTTGAACCTCTCCTGTGAGTCCAGTCTTAGATTCCAATGCTTCATTCCAGGTTGATTGTATCCCTTGGACCTTCTTATTGACGATGAAACACAGAAATTGCATCGGAATTAAATTCAAAAATCACAATGCAGAGTTAAGTACAAGAGGAATGATACTCTAACTTTCTATGATTTGAACCTCTCCTGTGAGTCCAGTTTTAGATTCCGATGCTTCACTTCAGGTTTACTGTATCCCTTGGACCTTCTTATTGACGATGAAACACAGAGTTTGCATCCGAAATTAATACAAAAGGCACAATGCCGACTTAAGTACAAGAGGACTGACACTCTAACTTTATATGATTTGAACCTCTCCTGTGAGATTAGTTTTAGATTCCGATGCTTCACTTCAGGTTTAGTGTATCCTTTGGACCTTCTTATTGACGATGAAACACAGAAATTACATCCGAATTAAATTCAAAAGGCACAATGCCGACCTAAGTACAAGAGGACTGACACTCTCACTTTCTATGATTTGAACCTCTCCTGTGAGTCCAGTTTTAGATTCCGATGCTTCACTTCAGGTTTACAGTATACCTTGCACCTTCTTATTGACGATGAAACAGAGATATTGCAGCCGAATTTAATACAAAAGGCTCAATGCCGACTTAAGTACAAGAGGACTGACATTCTAACTTTCTATGATTTGAACCTCTCCTGTGAGTCCAGTTTTAGATTCCGATGCTTCACTTCAGGTTTACTGTATCCCTTGGACATTCTTTTTGACGATGAAACACAGAAATTGCATCCGAATTTAATACAAAAGGCACAATGCCGACTTAAGTAAAAGAGGACTGACACTCTAACATTGTATGATTTGAACCTCTACTGCGAGTCCAGTTTTTAAATTCCGATGCTTCACTTAAGGTTTACTGTATCCCTTGGACCTTCTTATTGACGATGAAACACAGAAATTGCATACGAATTTAATAGAAAAGGCACAATGACGCCTCAAGAACAAGAGGAGTGACACTCTCACTTTCTATGATTTGAACCTCTCCTGTGAGTCCAGTTTTAGATTCCGATGCTTCACTTAAGTTTTACTGTATCCCTTGGACCTTCTTATTGACGATGAAACACAGAAATTTCATCCGAATTTAATACAAATGCATCAATGCCGACTTAAGTACAAGAGGACTGACACTCTCACTTACTATGATTTGAACCTCTCCTGTGAGTCCAGTCTTAGATTCCGATGCTTCACTCCAGGTTTACTGTATCCCTGGGACCTTCTTACTGACGATGAAACACAGAAATTGCATCCGAATGAAATTCAAAAATCACAATGCCGACTTAAGTACAAGAGGACTGACACTCTAACTTTCAATGATTTGAACCTCTCCTGTGAGTCTAGTATTAGATTCCGATGCTTCACTTCAGGTTTACTGTATCCCTTGGACCTTCTTATTGACGATGAAACACAGAAATTGCATCGGAATTTAATACAAAAGGCACAATCCCGACTTAAGTACAAGAGGACTGACATTCTAACTGTCTATGATTTGAACCTCTCCTGTGAGTCCAGTTTCAGATTCCGTAGCATCACTTCAGGTTTACTGGATCCCTTGGACCTTCTAATTGACGATGAAACACAGAGTTTGCATCCGAATTTAATACAAAAGTCACAATGCCGACTTAAGTACAAGAGGACTGACGCTCTTACTTTGTATGATTTGAACCTCTCCTGTGAGTCCAGTTTTAGATTCCGATGCTTCACTTCAGGTTTACTGTATCCTTTGGACCTTCTTATTGACGATGAAACACAGAAATTGCAGCGGAATCAAATTCAAAAGGCACAATGCCGACCTAAGTAGAAGAGGACTGACACTCTCACTTTCTATGATTTGAACCTCTCCTGTGAGTCCAGTTTTAGATTCCGATGCTTCACTTCAGGTTTACTGTATACCTTGCACCTTTTTATTGACGATGAAACATAGTAATTGCATCGGAATTTAATACAAAAGGCCAAATGCCGACTTAAGTAAAAGAGGACTGCCAGTCTAACTTTCTATGATTTGTACCTCTCCTGTGAGTCCACCTTTAGATTCCGATGCTTCACTTCAGGTTTATTGTATCCCTTGGACATTCTTATTGACGATGAAACACAGAAATTGCATCCGAATTCAATAGAAATGCCACAATGCCGACTTAAATACGAGAGGACTGACACTCTCACTTTCTATGATTTGAACCTTTCCTGTGAGTCCAGTTTTAGATCCCGATGCTTCACTTCAGGTTTGCTGTATCCCTTGGACCTTTTTATTTACGATGAAACACAGAGTTTGCATCCAAATTTAATAAAAAAGGTACAATGCCGACTTAAGTACAAGAGGACTGACGCTCTTACTTTCTATGATTTGAACCTCTCCTGTGAGTCCCGTTTTAGATTCCGATGTTTCACTTCAGGTTTACTGTATTCCTTGGACCTTCTTATTGGCTATGAAACACAGGAATTGCATCCGAATTTAATACAAATGGCACAATGCCAACTTAAGTACAAGAGGACTGACACTCTCTCTTTCTATGATTTGAACCTCTCCTGTGAGTTCGGTTTTAAATTCCGATGCTTCACTTCAGGTTTACTGTATAGCTTGCACCTTCTTATTGACGATGAAACATAGAAATTGCATCGGAATTTAATGCAAAAGCCACAATTCCGACTTAAATAAAAGAGGACTAACACTCTAACTTTCTATGATGTGAACCTCTCCTGTGAGTCCAGATTCAGATTACGATGCTTCACTTCAGGTTTACTGCTTACCTTGCACCTTCTTATTGACGATGAAACTCAGAAATTGCATCGGAATTAAATTCAAAATGCACAATACCGATATAACTACAAGAGGACTGACATTCTAACTTTCAATGATTTGAACCTCTCCTGTGAGTCCAGTTTTAGTTTCCGATGCTTCACTTCAGGTATACTGTATCCCTTGGACCTTCTTATTGACAATGAAACACAGAAATTGCATCCGAATTTAATACAAAAGTCACAATGCCGACTTAAGTAAAAGAGGACTTACTCTCAAACATTCCATGATTTGATCCTCTCCTGCGAGTCCAGTTTTAGATTCCGATGCTTCACTTAAAGTTTACTGTATCCCTTGGACCTTCTTATTGACGATGAAACACAGAAATTGCATCCGAATTTAATACAAAAGGCACAATGCCGACTTAAGTACAAGAGGACTGACATTCTAACTTTCTATGATTTGAACCTCTCCTGTGAGTCCAGTTTTAGTTTCCGATACTTCACTTCAGGTTTACTGTATCCCTGGGACCTTCTTAGTGACGAAGAAACACAGAAATTGCATCCGAATTTAATACAAAAGGCACAATGCCGACTTAAGTAGAAGAGGACTGACACTCTAACATTCTATGATTTGAACCTCTCCTGCGAGTCCAGTTTTAGATTCCAATGCTTCACTTAAGGTTTACTGTATCCCTTGCACCTTCTTATTGACGATGAAACACAGAAATTGCATCCGAATTTAATACAAAAGGCACAATACCGACTTAAGTACAAGAGGAGTGACACTCTAACTTTCTATGATTTGAATCTCTCCTGTGAGTCCAGTTTCAGATTCCGATGCTTCACTTCAGGTTTACTGTATCCTTTGCACCTTCTTATTGACGATGAAACACAGAAAACGCATCGGAATGAAATTCAAAAGGCACAATGCCGACCTAAGTAGAAGTGGACTGACACTCTCATTTTCTATGATTTGAACCTCTCCTGTGAGTCCAGTTTTAGATTCCGATGTTTCACTTCAGGTTTACTGTATACCTTGCACCTTCCTATTGACGATGAAACACAGAAATTGCATCGGAAATAAATTCAAAGGACACAATGCCGACTTAAGTACAAGAGGACTGACACTCTCACTTACTATGATGTGAACCTCTTCTGTGAGTCCAGTTTTAGATTCCGATGCTTCACTTCAGGTTTACTGTATCCCTTGGACCTGCTTATTGACGATGAAACACAGAGTTTGTATCCGAATTTTAATACAAAAGGTACAATGCCGACTTAAGTACAAGTGGACTGACACTCTAACCTTCTACGATTTGAACCTCTCCTGTGAGTCCAGTTTCAGATTCCGAAGCATCACTTCAGGTTTACTGCATCCCTTGGACCTTCTAATTGACGATGAAACACAGAGTTTGCATCCAAATTTAATACAAAAGTCACAATGCCGACTTAAGTACAAAAGGACTGACACTCTAACTTTCTATGATTTGAACCTCTCCTGTGAGTCCAGTTTTAGATTCCGAAGCTTCACTTCAGGTTTACTGTATCCCTTGGACCTTCTTATTGACTATGAAACACAGAAAGTGCATCCGAATTTAATACAAAAGGCACAATGGCGACTTAAGTTCAAGACTACTGACACTCTCAATTTCTATGATGTGAACCTCTCCTGTGAGTCCAGTTTCAGATTCCGATGCTTCACTTCAGGTTTACTGCAAACCTTGCACCTTCTTATTGACGATGAAACACAGAAATTGCATCGGAATTAAATTCTAAATGCACAATACCGAATTAAGTACAAGAGAACTGACACTCTCACTTTCTATGATTTGAACCTCTCCTATGAGTCCAGTTTTAGATCCCGATGCTTCACTTCAGGTTTACTGTATACCTTGGACCTTTTTATTGACGATGAAACACAGAGTTTGCATCCAAATTTAATACAAAATGTACAATGCCGACTTAAGTACAAGAGGACACACACTCTTACTTTCTATGATTTGAACCTCTCCTGTGAGTCCCGTTTTAGATTCCGATGTTTCACTTCAGGTTTACTGTATTCCTTGGACCTTCTTATTGGCTATGAAAAACAGGAATTGCATCCGAATTTAATACAAATGGCACAATGCCAACTTAAGTACAAGAGGACTAACACTCTCACTTTCTATGATTTGAACCTTTCCTATGAGTACAGTTTTAGATTCCGATGCTTCACTTCAGGTTTACTGTATCCCTTGGACCTTCTTATTGACGATGAAACACAGAAATTGCACCCGAATTTAATACAAATGACACAATGCCGACTTAAGTACACGAGGACTGACATTCTAACTTTCTATGATTTGAACCTCTCATGTGAATCCAATTTTAGATTCCGATGCTTCACTTCAGGTTTACTGTATCCGTTGGACATTCTTATTGACGATGAAACACAGAAATTGCTCCCCAATTTAATACAATAGCACAATACTGACTCAAGTACAAGAAGAGTGACACTCTAACTTTCTATGACTTGAACCTCTCCTGTGAGTCCAGTTTCAGATTCCGATGGTTCACTTCCGGTTTATTGTATCCCTTGGACCTTCTTATTGACGATGAAACACAGAAATTGCATCCGAATTTAATACAAATGCCACAAAGCCGACATAAGTACAAGAGGACGGACACTCTCACTTTCTATGATTTGAACCTTTCCTATGAGTACAGTTTTAGATTCCGATGCTTCACTTCAGGTTTACTGTATCCCTTGGACCTTCTTATTGACGATGAAACACAGAAATTGCACCCGAATTTAATACAAATGACACAATGCCGACTTAAGTACAAGAGGAATGACACTCTCACTTTCTATGATTTGAACCTCTCCTGAGAGTCCAGTTTTAGATTCCGATGCTTCACTTCAGGTTTACTGTATCCGTTGGACCTTCTTATTGACGATCAAACACAGATATTTCATCCTAATTAAATACAAATGCCACAATGCCGACTTAAGTACAAGAGAACTGACACTCTCATGTTCTATGATTTGAACCTCTCCTGTGAGTCCAGTTTTCGATTCCGATGCTTCACTTCAGGTTTACTGAATACCTTGCTCCTTCTAATTGACGATGAAACACAGAAATTGCATCCGAATTTAATACAAAGGGCAAAATGCCGACTTAAGTACAAGAGGTCTGACATTCTAACTTTCTATGATTTGAACCTCTCCTGTGAATCCAGTTTTAGATTCCGATGCTTCACTTCAGGTTCACTGTATCCCTTGGACATTCTTATTGACGATGAAACACAGAAATTGCTACAAAATTTAATACAAAAGCACAATACCGACTCAAGTACAAGAGGAGTGACACTCTAACTTTCTATGATTTGAACCTCTCCTGTGAGTCCAGTTTTAGATTCCGATGCTTCACTTCAGGTTTCTTGTATCCCTTGGACCTTCTTATTGACGATGAAACACAGAAATTGCATCCGAATTTAATACAAATGCCACAATGCCGACATAAGTACAAGAGGACTGACACTCTCACTTTCTATGATTTGAACCTCTCCTGTGGGTCCAGTTTTAGATTCCGATGCTTCACTTCAGGTTTACTGTATCCCTTGGACCTTCTTATTGCCGATGAAACACAGAGTTTGCATCCGAATTTAATATAAAAGGCACAATGCCGACTTAAGTACAAGAGCAATGACACTCTAACTTTCTATGATTTGAACCTCTCCTGTGAGTCCAGTTTTAGATTCCGATGCTTCACTTCAGATTAACTGTATCCCTTGGACCTTCTTTTTGACGATGAAACACTGAAATTGCATCCGAATTTAATACAAAAGGCACAATGGCGACTTCAGTACAAGAGGACTGACACTCTCACTTTCTATGATTTGAACCTCTCCTGTGAGTACAGTTTCAGATTCCGATGCGTCACTTCAGGTTTACTGTATACCTGGCACCTTCTTATTGACGATGAAACACAGAAATTGCATCGGAATTAAATTCAAAAGGCACAATGCCGACTTAAGTACAAGAGGACTGACACTCTAACTTTCTACGATTTGAACCTCTCCTGTGAGTCCAGTTTCAGATTCCGAAGCATCATTTCAGGTTTACTGCATCCCTTGGACCTTCTAATTGACGATGAAACACAGAGTTTGCATCCAAATTTAATACATAAGTCACAACGCCGACTTAAGTACAAGGGACTGACACTCTAACTTTCTACGATTTGAACCACTCCTGTGAGTCCAGTTTTAGATTCCGAAGCTTCACTTCAGGTTTACGCTATCCCTTGGACCTTCTTATTGACTATGAAACACAGAAATTGCATCCGAATTTAATACAAAAGGCACAATGGCGACTTAAGTACAAGACTACTGACACTCTCAATTTCTATGATGTGAACCTCTCCTGTGAGTCCAGTTTCAGATTCCGATGCTTCACTTCAGGTTTACTGCATACCTTGAACCTTCTTATTGACGATGAAACACAGAAATTGCATCGGAATTAAATTCTAAATGCACAATACCGACTTAAGTACAAGAGAACTGACACTCTCACTTTCTATGATTTGAACCTCTCCTATGAGTCCAGTTTCAAATCCCGATGCTTCACTTCAGGTTTACTGTATACCTTGGACCTTTTTATTGACGATGAAACACAGAGTTTGCATCCAAATTTAATACAAAATGTACAATGCCGACTTAAGTACAAGAGGACATACACTCTTACTTTCTATGATTTGAACCTCCCCTGTGAGTCCCGTTTTAGATTCCGATGTTTCACTTCAGGTTTACTGTATTCCTTGGACCTTCTTATTGGCTATGAAACACAGGAATTGCATCCGAATATAATACAAATGGCACAATGCCAACTTAAGTACAAGAGGACTGACACTCTCTCTTTCTATGATTTGAACCTCTCCTGTGAGTTCGGTTTTAAATTCCGATGCTTCACTTCAGGTTTACTGTATACCTTGCACCTTCTTATTGACGATGAAACATAGAAATTGCATCGGAATTTAATGCAAAAGCCACAATTCCGACTTAAATAAAAGAGGACTAACACTCTAACTTTCTATGATGTGAACCTCTCCTGTGAGTCCAGTTTCAGATTACGATGCTTCACTTCAGGTTTACTGCATACCTTGCACCTTCTTATTGACGATGAAACTCAGAAATTGCATCGGAATTAAATTCAAAATGCACAATACCGACTTAACTACAAGAGGATTGACATTCTAACTTTCTATGATTTGAACCTCTCCTGTGAGTCCAGTTTTAGTTTCCGATGCTTCACTTCAGGTTTACTGTATCCCTTGGATCTTCTTATTGACGATGAAACACAGAAATTGCATCCGAATTTAATACAAATGTCACAATGCCGACTTAAGTAAAAGAGGACTTACACTCTAACATTCCATGATTTGATCCTCTCCTGCGAGTCCAGTTTTAGATTCCGATGCTTCACTTAAGGTTTACTGTATCCCTTGGACCTTCTTATTGACGATGAAACATAGAAATTGCATCCGAATTTAATACGAAAGGCACAATGCCGACTTAAGTACAAGAGGACTGACATTCTAACTTTCTATGATTTGAACCTCTCCTGTGAATCCAGTTTTAGTTTCCGATGCATCACTTCAGATTTACTGTATCCCTGGGACCTTCTTATTGACGACGAAACACAGAAATTGCATCCGAATTTAATACAAAAGGCACAATGCCGACTTAAGTACAAGAGGAGTGACACTCTAACTTTCTATGATTTGAATCTCTCCTGTGAGTCCAGTTTCAGATTCCGATGTTTCACTTCTGGTTTACTGTATACCTTGCACCTTCTTATTGACGAAGAAACACAGAAATTGCATCGGAAATAAATTCAAAAGACACAATGCCGACTTAAGTACAAGTGGACTGACACTCTCACTTTCTATGATGTGAACCTCTTCTGTGAGTCCAGTTTTAGATTCCGATGCTTCACTTCAGGTTTACAGTATCCCTTGGACCTGCTTATTGACGATGAAACACAGAGTTTGCATCCGAATTTTAATACAAAAGGTACAATGCCGACTTAAGTACAAGAGGACTGACACTCAAACTTTCTACGATTTGAACCTCTCCTGTGAGTCCAGTTTAAGATTCCGATGCATCACTTCTGGTATACTGTATCCCTTGCAACTTCTTATTGACGATGAAACACAGAAATTGCATCCGAATGTGATACAAAAATCACAATGGCGACGAAAGTACAAGAGTACTGACACTCTCACTTTCTAAGAATTGAACCTCTCCTGTGAGTCCAGTTTTAGATTCCGATGCATCACTTCAGGTTTACTGTATCCCGTGGACCTTCTTATTGACGATGAATCACAGAAATTTCATCCTAATTTAATACAAATGCCACAATGCCGACTTAAGTACAAGAGGACTGACACTGTCATTTTCTATGATTTGAACCTCTCCTGTGTGACCAGTTTTAGATTTCGATGCTTCACATCAGGTTTACTGTATACCTGGCACCTTCTTATTGACGATGAAACACAGAAATTGCATCGGAATTAAATTCAAAAGGCACAATGCCGACTTAAGTACAAGAGGACTGACACTCTAACTTTCTACGATTTGAACCTCTCCTGTGAGTCCAGTTTCAGATTCCGAAGCTTCATTTCAGGTTTACTGCATCCCTTGGACCTTCTAATTGACGATGAAACACAGAGTTTGCATCCAAATTTAATACAAAAGTCACAATGCCGACTTAAGTACAAAGGACTGACACTCTAACTTTCTATGATTTGAACCTCTCCTGTGAGTCCAGTTTTAGATTCCGAAGCTTCACTTCAGGTTTACTCTATCCCTTGGACCTTATTATTGACTATGAAACACAGAAATTGCATCCGAATTTAATACAAAAGGCACAATGGCGACTTAAGTACAAGACTACTGACACTCTCAATTTCTATGATGTGAACCTCTCCTGTGAGTCCAGTTTCAGATTCCGATGCTTCACTTCAGGTTTACTGCATACCTTGAACCTTCTTATTGACGATGAAACACAGAAATTGCATCGGAATTAAATTCTAAATGCACAATACCGACTTAAGTACAAGAGAACTGACACTCTCACTTTCTATGATTTGAACCTCTCCTATGAGTCCAGTTTTAGATCCCGATGCTTCACTTCAGGTTTACTGTATACCTTGGACCTTTTTATTGACGATGAAACACAGAGTTTGCATCCAAATTTAATACAAAATGTACAATGCCGACTTAAGTACAAGAGGACATACACTCTTACGTTCTATGATTTGAACCTCCCCTGTGAGTCCCGTTTTAGATTCCGATGTTTCACTTCAGGTTTATTGTATTCCTTGGACCTTCTTATTGGCTATGAAACATAGGAATTGCATCCTAATTTAATACAAATGGCACAATGCCAACTTAAGTACAAGAGGACTGACACTCTCTCTTTCTATGATTTGAACCTCTCCTGTGAGTTCTTTTTTAAATTCCGATGCTTCACTTCAGGTTTACTGTATACCTTGCACCTTCTTATTGACGATGAAACATAGAAATTGCTTCGGAATTTAATGCAAAAGCCACAATTCCGACTTAAATAAAAGAGGACTAACACTCTAACTTTCTATGATGTGAACCTCTCCTGTGAGTCCTGTTTCAGATTACGATGCTTCACTTCAGGTTTACTGCATACCTTGGACCTTCTTATTGACGATGAAACTCAGAAATTGCATCGGAATTAAATTCAAAATGCACAATACCGACTTAACTACAAGAGGATTGACATTCTAACTTTCTATGATTTGAACCTCTCCTGTGAGTCCAGTTTTAGTTTCCGATGCTTCACTTCAGGTTTACTGTATCCCTTGGACCTTCTTATTGACGATGAAACACAGAAATTGCATCCGAATTTAATACAAAAGTCACAATGCCGACTTAAGTAAAAGAGGACTTACACTCTAACATTCCATGATTTGATCCTCTCCTGCGAGTCCAGGTTTAGATTCCGATGCTTCACTTAAGGTTTACTGTATCCCTTGGACCTTCTTATTGACGATGAAACACAGAAATTGCATCCGAATTTAATACGAAAGGCACAATGCCGACTTAAGTACAAGAGGACTGACATTCTGACTTTCTATGACTTGAACCTCTCCTGTGAGTCCAGTTTTAGTTTCCGATGCATCACTTCAGATTTACTGTATCCCTGGGACCTTCTTATTGACGACGAAACACAGAAATTGCATCCGAATTTAATACAAAACGCACAATGCCAACTTAAGTAGAAGAGGACAGACACTCTAACATTCTATGATTTGAACCTCTCCTGCGAGTCCAGTTTTAGATTCCAATGCTTCACTTAAGGTTTACTGTATCCCTTATACCTTCTTATTGACGATGAAACACAGAAATTGCATCCGAATTTAATACAAAAGGCACAATACCGACTGAAGTACAAGAGGAGTGACCCTCTAACTTTCTATGATTTGAATCTCTCCTGTGAGTCCAGTTTCAGATTCCGATGCTTCACTTCAGGTTTACTGTATCCTTTGCACCTTCTTATTGACGATGAAACACAGAAAATGCATCGGAATGAAATTCAAAAGGCACAATGCCGACCTAAGTAGAAGTGGACTGACACTCTCATTTTCTATGATTTGAACCTCTCCTGTGAGTCCAGTTTAAGATTCCGATGCATCACTTCAGGTATACTGTATCCCTTGGATCTTCTTATTGACGATGAAACACAGAAATTGCATCCGAATGTAATACAAAAATCACAATGGCGACTAAAGTACAAGAGTACTGACACTCTCACTTTCTAAGAATTGAACCTCTCCTGTGAGTCCAGTTTTAGATTCCGATGCATCACTTCAGGTTTACTGTATCCCATGGACCTTCTTATTGACGATGAATCACAGAAATTTCATCCTAATTTAATACAAATGCCGCAATGCCGACTTAAGTACAAGAGGACTGACACTGTCATTTTCTATGATTTGAACCTCTCCTGTGTGACCAGTTTTAGATTCCGATGCTTCTCTTTAGGTTTACTGTATCCCTTGGACCTTCTAACTGACGATGAAACACAGAAATTGCATCCAAATTTAATTCAAAAGGCACAATACCGACTTAAGTACAAGAGGACTGATCCTCAAACTTTCTATGATATGAACCTCTCCTGTGAGTCCAGTTTAAGATTCCGATGCTTCACTTCAGGTTTACTGTACCCCTTGCACCTTCTTATTGAAGATGAAACACAGAAAGTGCATCCGAATTTAATACAAATGGCACAATGCCGACTTAAGTACAAGAGGACTGACACTCTCACTTTCTATTATTTGAACCTCTCCTGTGAGTCCATTTTTAGATTCCGATGCTTCACTTCAGGTTTACTGTATCCCTTGGATCTTCTTATTGACGATGAAACACAGAAATTGCATCCGAATTTAATACAAATATCACAATGCCGACTAAAGTACAAGAGGACTGACACTCTCACTTTCTATGATTTGAACCTCCCCTGTGAGTCCGGTTTTAGATTCCGATGCTTCACTTAAGGTTTACTGTATACCTTGCACCTTCTTATTGACGATGAAACATAGAAATTGCATCGGAATTTAATGCAAAAGGCACAATAATGACTTAAGTAAAAGATTACTGACACTCTAACTTTCTATGATTTGAACCTCTCCTGTGAGTCCAGTTTTAGATTCCGATGCTTCACTTCAGGTATGCTGTATCCCTAGGACCTTCTTATTGACGATGAAACACAGAAATTGCATCCGAAATTAATACAAAAGGCACAATACCGACTTAAGTACAAGAGGAGTGACACTATATCTATGATTTGAATCTCTCGTGTGAGTCCTGTTTTAGATTCCGATGCTTCACTTCATGTTTACTGTATCCCTTGGACCTTCTTATTGAAGATGAAACACAGAAATTGCATCAGAATTAAATGCAAAAGTCACAATGCCTACTTAAGTAAAAGTGGATTGACACTCTCACCCTCTATGATTTGAACCTCTCCTGTGCGTCCAGTTTTAGATTCCGATGCTTTGCTTAAGGTTTACTGTATCCCTTGGACCATCTTATTGAAGATGAAACACAGAAAGTGCATCCGAATTTAATACAAATGGCGCAATGCCGACTTAAGTACAAGAGGACTGACACTCTCACTTTCTATGATTGGAACCTCTCGTGTAAGTCCAGTACTAGATTCCGAAGCTTCACTTCAGGTTTACTGTACCCCTTGGACCTTCTTATTGAAGATGAAACACAGAAAGTGCATCCGAATTTAATACAAATGGCACAATGCCGACTTAAGTACAAGAGGACCGACACTCTCACTTTCTATTATTTGAACCTCTCCTGTGAGTCCATTTTTAGATTCCGATGCTTCACTTCAGGTTTACTGTATCCGTTGGACCTTCTTATTGACGATGAAACACAGAAATTGCATCCGAATTTAATACAAATGGCACAATGCCGACTAAAGTACAAGAGGACTGACACTCTCACTTTCTATGATTTGAACCTCTCCTGTGAGTCCGGTTTTAGATTTCGATGCTTCACGTCAGGTTTACTGCATACCTTGCACCTTCTTATTGACGATGAAACATAGAAATTGCATCGGAATTTAATACAAAAGGCACAATGATGACTTAAGTAAAAGATTACTGACACTCTAACTTTCTATGATTTGAACCTCTCCTGTGAGTCCAGTTTTAGATTCCGATGCTTCACTTCAGGTATACCGTATATCTTGGACCTTCTTATTGACGATGAAACACAGAAATTGCATCCGAATTTAATACAGATGACACAATGCCGACATAAAAAAAAGAGGACTGACACTCTAAATTTCTATGATTTGAACCTCTCGTGTGAGTCCAGTTTTAGATTCCGATGCTTCACTTCAGGTTTACTGTATCCCTTGGACCCTCTTATTGACGATGAAACAAAGAAATTGCATCCGAATTTAATACAAAAGGCACAATACCGACTTAAGTAAAAGAGGAGTGACACTCTAACTTTCTATGATTTGAACCGCTCCTGTGAGTCCAGTTTTAGATTCGAATGTTTCGATCAGGTTTACTGTATCCCTTGGAAGTTCTTATTGACTATGAATCACAGGAATTGCATCAGAATTTAATACAAATGGCACAATGCCGACTTAAGTACAAGAGGACTGACACTCTCACTTTCTATGATTTGAACCTCTCCTGTGAGCCCAGTTTTAGATTCCGGTGCATCACTTCAGGTTTACTGTATACCTTGCACCTTCTTATTGACGATGAAACACAGAAGTTACATCGGAATTTAATTCAAAAGGCACCAGGCCGAATTAAGTGCAAGAGGACTGACACTCTAACTTTCTATGTTTTGAACCTCTCCTGTGAGTCCAGTTTTAGATTCCGATGCTTCACTTCAGGTTTACTGTATCCCTTGGACCTTCTTATTGACGATGAAACACAGAGATTGCATTCGAATTCAATACAAAAGGCACAATGCCGACTTACGTGCAAAAGGACTGACACTCTAATTTTCTATGATTTGAACCTCTCCTGTGGGTCCAGTTTTGGATTCCGATGTTTCACTTAAGGTTTACTGTATCCCTTGGACCTTCTTATTGACGATGAAACACAGAAATTACATCCGAATTTAATACAAATGGCACAATGCCGACTTAAGTACAAGAGGACTGTCACTCTTATTCTCTATGATTCGAACCTCTCCTGTGAGGTCAGTTTTACATTCGGATGCTTCACTTCAGGTTAACTGTATCCCTTGGACCTTCTTATTGACGAAAAAACACAGAAATTGCATCCGTATTTAATACAAATGGCACAATACCGACTTAAGTACAAGAGGAGTGACACTCTAACTTTCTATGATTTGAACCTCTCCTGTGAGTCCAGTTTTAGATTCCGATGTTTCACTTCAGGTTTACTGTATCTCTTGGACTTTCTTATTGACTAAGAATCAGAGGAATTGCATCCGAATTTAATAAAAATGGCACGATGCCGACTTAAGAACAAGAGGTCTGACACTCTCACTTTCTATGATTTGAACCTCCCCTGTGAGTCCAGTTTTAGATTCCGATGCTATACTTCAGGTTAACTGTATCCCTTGGACGTTCTTGTTGACGATGAAACACAGAAATTGCATCCGAATTTAATACAAAAGGCACAATGGCGACTTACGTACAAGAGGACTGAGACTCTCACTTTCTATGATTTGAACCTCTCCTGTGAGTCCAGTTTCAGATTCCGATGCTTCACTTCAGGTTTACTGTATCCCTTGGACATTGTTATTGACGATGAAACACAGAAATTGCAACTGAATTAAATTCAAAATGCACAATGCCGACATAAGTAAAAGAGGACTGACACTCTCACTCTGTATGATTTGAGCCTCTCCTGTGAGTCCAGTTTTAGATTCCGATGCTTTGCTTAAGGTTTACTGTATCCCTTGGACCATCTTATTGACGATGATACACAGAAATTGCATCGGAATTAAAATCAAAAGGCACAATGCCGACTTAAGTACAAGAGGACTGACACTCAAACTTTCTATGATTTGAACCTCTCCTGTGAGTCCAGTTTTAGATTCCGATGCTTCACTTCAGGTTTACTGTATCCCTTGGACCTTCTTATTCACGATGAAACACAGAGTTTGCATCCGAATTTAATACAAAAGGCACAATGCCGACTTACGTGCAAGAGGACTGACACTCTAACTTTCTATGAATTGAACCTCTCCTGTGAGTCTAGTTTTAGATTCCGATGCTTGACTTCAGGTTTACTGTATCCCTTGGACTTTCTTATTGAAGATGAAACACAGAAATTGCATCCGAATTTAATACAAATGGCACAATGCCGACTTAAGTAAAAGAGGACTGACACTCTCACTTCCTATGATTTGAACCTCTCCTGTGAGTCCAGTTTTAGATTCCGATGCTTCACTTCAGGTTTACTGTATCCCTTGGACCTTCTTATTGACGATGAAACACAGAAATTTCATCCGAATTTAATACAAATGGCCCAATGCCGACTTAAGTACAAGAGGACCGACACTCTCACTTTCTATGATTTGAACATCTCCTGCGAGTCCAGTTTTAGATTCCGATGCTTCACTTCAGGTTTGCTGTATCCCTTGAACCTTCTTATTGATGATGAAACACAGAAATTGCATCGGAATTAAATTCAAAAGGCACAATGCCGACTTAAGTACAAGAGGACTGACACTCAAACTTTCTATGATTTGAACCTCTCCTGTGGTCCAGTTTTCGATTCCGATGCTTCACATCAGGTTTACTGTATCCCTTGGACCTTCTTTTTGACGATGAAACACAAAGTTTTCATCCGAATGTAAGACAAAAGGCACAATGGCGACTAAAGTACAAGAGGATTGGCACTCTCACTTTCTATGATTTGAACCTCTCCTGTGAGCCCAGTTTTAGATTCCGGTGCTTCACTTCAGGTTTACTGTATACCTTGCACCTTCTTATTGACGATGAAACACAGAAGTTGCATCGGAATTAAATTCAAAAGGCACCACGCCGACTTAAGTACAAGAGGACTGTCACTCTTACTCTCTATGATTCGAACCTCTCCTGTGAGGTCAGTTTTAGATTCGGATGCTTCACTTCAGGTTAACTGTATCCCTTGGACCTTCTTATTGACGAAAAAACACAGAAATTGCATCCGTATTTAATACAAATGGCACAATACCGACTTAAGTACAAGAGGAGTGGTACTCTAACTTTCTATGATTTGAACCTCTCCTGTGAGTCCAGTTTTAGATTCCGATGTTTCACTTCAGGTTTACTGTATCCTTTGGACCTTCTTATTGACTATGAATCACAGGAATTGCATCCGAATTTAATACAAATGGCACAATGCCGACTTAAGTACAAGAGGTCTGACACTTTCACTTTCTATGATTTGAACCTCTCCTGTGAGTCCAGTTTTAGATTCCGATGCTATACTTCAGGTTTACTGTATCCCTTTTACGTTCTTGTTGACGATAAAAACAGAAATTGCATCCGAATTTAATACAAAAGGAACAATCGCGACATAAGTACATGAGGACTGAGACTCTCACTTTCTATGATTTGAACCTCTCCTGTGAGTCCAGTTTCAGATTCCGATGCTTCACTTCAGGTTTATTGTATCCCTTGGACCTTCTTATTGACGATGAAACACAGAAATTGCAACTGAATTAAATTCAAAAGGCACAATGCCGACTTAAGTAAAAGAGGACTGACACTCTCACTCTCTATGATTTGAACCTCTCCTGTGAGTCCAGTTTCAGATTCCGATGCTTCGCTTAAGGTTTACAGTATCCCTTGGACCATCTTATTGACGATGATATACAGAAATTGCATCGGAATTAAATTCAAAAGGCACAATGCCGACTTAAGTACAAGAGGACTGGCACTCAAACTTTCTATGATTTGAACCTCTCCTGTGAGTCCAGTTTTAGATTTCGATGCTTCACTTCAGGTTTACTGTATCCCTTGAACCTTCTTATTCACGATGAAACACAGAAATTGCTTCCGAATTTAATACAAATGGCACAATGCCGACTTAAGTACAAGAGGACTGTCACTCTTACTCTCTATGATTCGAACCTCTCCTGTGAGGTCAGTTTATGATTCGGATGCTTCACTTCAGGTTAACTGTATCCCTTGGACCTTCTTATTGACGATGAAACACAGAAATTGCATCGGAATGAAATTCAAAAGGCACAATGCCGACTTAAGTACAAGAGGACTGACACTCAAACTTTCTATGATTTGAACCTCTCCTGTGGGTCGAGTTTTCGATTCCGATGCTTCACATCAGGTTCACTGTATCCCTTGGACCTTTTTATTGACGATGAAACACAGAGTTTGCATCCGAATTTAATACAAAATGCACAATGCCGACTTAAGTACAAGAGGACTGACACTGAAACTTTTTATGATTTGAACCTCTCCTGTGATTCCAGTTTTAGATTCCGATGCTTCATTTCAGGTTTACTGTATCCCTTGGACCTTCTTATCGACGATGAAACACAGAGTTCGCATCCGAATTTAATACAAAAGACACAATTCCGATTTAAGTACAAGAGGACTGACACTCTCACTTTCTATGATTTGAACCTCTCCTGTGAGCCCAGTTTTAGATTCCGGTGCTTCACTTCAGGTTTACTGTATACCTTGCACCTTCTTATTGACGATGAAACACAGACGTTGCATCGGAATTAAATTCAAAAGGCACCACGCCGACTTAAGTCAAGGGGACTGACACTCTAACTTTCTATGTTTTGAACCTCTCCTGTGAGTCCAGTTTTAGATTCCGATGCTTCACTTCAGGTTTACTGTATCCCTTGGATTTTCTTATTGACGATGAAACACAGAAATTGCAACTGAATTAAATTCAAAAGGCACAATGCCGACTTAAGTAAAAGAGGACTGACACTCTCACTCTCTATGATTTGAACCTCTCCTGTGAGTCCAGTTTTAGATTCCGATGCTTCGCTTAAGGTTTACTGTATCCCTTGGACCATCTTATTGACGATGATACACAGAAATTGCATCGGAATTAAATTCAAAAAGCACAATGCCGACTTAAGTACAAGAGGACTGACACTCAAACTTTCTATGATTTGAACCTCTCCTGTGAGTCCAGTTTTAGATTCCGATGCTTCACTTCAGGTTTACTGTATCCCTTGGACCTTCTTATTGACGATGAAACACAGAAATTGCATCCGAATTAAATACAAATGGCCCAATGCCGACTTAAGTACAAGAGGACCGACACTCTCACTTTCTATGATTTGAACATCTCCTGCGAGTCTAGTTTCAGATTCCGATGCTTCACTTCAGGTTTTCTGTATCCCTTGAACCTGCTTATTGACGATGAAACACTGAAATTGCATCGGAATTAAATTCAAAAGGCACAATGCCGACTTAAGTACAAGAGGACTGACACTCAAACTTTCTATGATTTGAACCTCTCCTGTGAGTCCAGTTTTAGATTCCGATGCTTCACTTCAGGTTTACTGTATCCCTTGGACCTTCTTATTCACCATGAAACACAGAGTTTGCATCCGAATTTAATACAAAAGGCACAATGCCGACTTACGTGCAAGAGGACAGATACTCTAACTTTGTATGATTTGAACCTCTCCTGTGTGTCTAGTTTTAGATTCCGATGCTCACTTCAGGTTTACTGTATCCCTTGGATTTTCTTATTGAAGATGAAACACAGAAATTGCATCCGAATTTAATACAAATGGCACAATGCCGACTTAAGTACAAGAGGACTGACACTCTCACTTTCTATGATTTGAACCTCTCCTGTGAGTCCAGTTTTAGATTCCGATGCTTCACTTCAGGTTTACTGTATCCCTTGGACCTTCTTATTGACGATGAAACACTGAAATTGCATCGGAATTAAATTCAAATGGCACAATGCCGACTTAAGTACAAGAGGACTGACACTCAAACTTTCTATGATTTGAACCTCTCCTGTGATCCCAGTTTTAGATTCCGGTGCTTCACTTCAGGTTTACTGTATACCTTGCACCTTCTTATTGACGATGAAACACAGACGATGCATCGGAATTAAATTCAAAAGGCACCACGCCGACTTAAGTCAAGGGGACTGACACTCTAACTTTCTATGTTTTGAACCTCTCCTGTGAGTCCAGTTTTAGATTCCGAAGCTTCACTTCAGGTTTACTGTATCCCTTGGATTTTCTTATTGACGATGAAACACAGAAATTGCAACTGAATTAAATTCAAAAGGCACAATGCCGACTTAAGTAAAAGAGGACTGACACTCTCACTCTCTATGATTTGAACCTCTCCTGTGAGTCCAGTTTTAGATTCCGATGCTTCGCTTAAGGTTTACTGTATCCCTTGGACCATCTTATTGACGATGATACACAGAAATTGCATCGGAATTAAATTCAAAAAGCACAATGCCGACTTAATTACAAGAGGACTGACACTCAAACTTTCTATGATTTGAACCTCTCCTGTGAGTCCAGTTTTAGATTCCGATGCTTCACTTCAGGTTTACTGTATCCCTTGGACCTTCTTATTGACGATGAAACACAGAAATTGCATCCGAATTAAATACAAATGGCCCAATGCCGACTTAAGTACAAGAGGATCGACACTCTCACTTTCTATGATTTGAACATCTCCTGCGAGTCTAGTTTCAGATTCCGATGCTTCACTTCAGGTTTTCTGTATCCCTTGAACCTGCTTATTGACGATGAAACACTGAAATTGCATCGGAATTAAATTCAAAAGGCACAATGCCGACTTAAGTACAAGAGGACTGACACTCAAACTTTCTATGATTTGAACCTCTCCTGTGAGTCCAGTTTTAGATTCCGATGCTTCACTTCAGGTTTACTGTATCCCTTGGACCTTCTTATTCACCATGAAACACAGAGTTTGCATCCGAATTTAATACAAAAGGCACAATGCCGACTTACGTGCAAGAGGACAGATACTCTAACTTTGTATGATTTGAACCTCTCCTGTGTGTCTAGTTTTAGATTCCGATGCTCACTTCAGGTTTACTGTATCCCTTGGATTTTCTTATTGAAGATGAAACACAGAAATTGCATCCGAATTTAATACAAATGGCACAATGCCGACTTAAGTACAAGAGGACTGACACTCTCACTTTCTATGATTTGAACCTCTCCTGTGAGTCCAGTTTTAGATTCCGATGCTTCACTTCAGGTTTACTGTATCCCGTGGACCTTCTTATTGACGATGAAACACAGAAATTGCATCCGAATTAAATACAAATGGCCCAATGCCGACTTAAGTACAAGAGGACCGACACTCTCACTTTCTATGATTTGAACATCTCCTGCGAGTCTAGTTTCAGATTCCGATGCTTCACTTCAGAGTTTCTGTATCCCTTGAACCTGCTTATTGACGATGAAACACTGAAATTGCATCGGAATTAAATTCAAAAGGCACAATGCCGACTTAAGTACAAGATCACTGACACTCAAACTTTCTATGATTTGAACCTCTCCTGTGGGTCCAGCTTTCGATTCCGATGCTTCACATCAGGTTTACTGTATCTCTTGGACCTTCTTATTGACGATGAAACACAGAGTTTGCATCCGAATTTAATACAAAAGGCACAATGCCGTCTTAAGTACAAGAGGACTGACACACAAACTTTTTATGATTTGAACCTCTCCTGTGATTCCAGTTTTAGATTCCGATGCTTCATTTCTGGTTTACTGTATCGCTTGGACCTTCTTATTGACGATGAAACACAGAGTTTGCATCCGAATTTAATACAAAAGACACAATTCCGACTTAAGTACAAGAGGACTGACACACTAACTTTCTGTGATTTGAACCTCTCCCTTGAGTTTAGTTTTAGATTCCGATGCTATACATCAGGTTTACTGTATCCCTTGGACCTTCTTATTGACGATGAAACACAGAAATTGCATCCGAATTTAATACAAATGGCACAATGCCGACTTAAGTACAAGAGGACTGTCACTCTTACTCTCTATGATTCGAACCTCTCCTGTGAGGTCGGTTTTAGATTCGGATGCTTCACTTCAGGTTAACTGTATCCCTTGGACCTTCTTATTGACGAAAAAACACAGAAATTGCATCCGTATTTAATACAAATGGCACAATACCGACTTAAGTACAAGAGGAGTGACACTCTAACTTTCTATGATTTGAACCTTTCCTGTGAGTCCAGTTTTAGATTCCGATGCTTCACTTCAGGTTACTGTATCCCTTGGATTTTCTTATTGACGATGAAACACAGATATTGCAACTGAATTAAATTCAAAAGGCACAATGCCGACTTAAGTAAAAGAGGACTGACACTCTCACTCTCTATGATTTGAACCTCTCCTGTGAGTCCAGTTTTAGATTCCGATGCTTCGCTTAAGGTTTACTGTATCCCTTATACCTTCTTATTGACGATGAAACACAGAAATTGCATCCGAATTAAATACAAATGGCCCAATGCCGACTTAAGTACAAGAGGACCGACACTCTCACTTTCTATGATTTGAACATCTCCTGCGAGTCTAGTTTCAGATTCCGATGCTTCACTTCAGGTTTTCTGTATCCCTTGAACCTGCTTATTGACGATGAAACACTGAAATTGCATCGGAATTAAATTCAAAAGGCACAATGCCGACTTAAGTACAAGAGGACTGACACTCAAACTTTCTATGATTTGAACCTCTCCTGTGAGTCCAGTTTTAGATTCCGATGCTTCACTTCAGGTTTACTGTATCCCTTGGACCTTCCTATTCACCATGAAACACAGAGTTTGCATCCGAATTTAATACAAAAGGCACAATGCCGACTTACGTGCAAGAGGACAGATACTCTAACTTTGTATGATTTGAACCTCTCCTGTGTGTCTAGTTTTAGATTCCGGTGCTTCACTTCAGGTTTACTGTATCCCTTGGATTTTCTTATTGAAGATGAAACACAGAAATTGCATCCGAATTTAATACAAATGGCACAATGCCGACTTAAGTACAAGAGGACTGACACTCTCACTTTCTATGATTTGAACCTCTCCTGTGAGTCCAGTTTTAGATTCCGATGCTTCACTTCAGGTTTACTGTATCCCTTGGACCTTCTTATTGACGATGAAACACAGAAATTGCATCCGAATTAAATACAAATGGCCCAATGCCGACTTAAGTACAAGAGGACCGACACTCTCTATTTCTATGATTTGAACATCTCCTGCGAGTCTAGTTTCAGATTCCGATGCTTCACTTCAGGTTTTCTGTATCCCTTGAACCTGCTTATTGACGATGAAACACTGAAATTGCATCGGAATTAAATTCAAAAGGCACAATGCCGACTTAAGTACAAGATCACTGACACTCAAACTTTCTATGATTTGAACCTCTCCTGTGGGTCCAGCTTTCGATTCCGATGCTTCACATCAGGTTTACTGTATCTCTTGGACCTTCTTATTGACGATGAAACACAGAGTTTGCATCCGAATTTAATACAAAAGGCACAATGCCGTCTTAAGTACAAGAGGACTGACACTCAAACTTTTTATGATTTGAACCTCTCCTGTGATTCCAGTTTTAGATTCCGATGCTTCATTTCTGGTTTACTGTATCGCTTGGACCTTCTTATTGACGATGAAACACAGAGTTTGCATCCGAATTTAATACAAAAGACACAATTCCGACTTAAGTACAAGAGGACTGACACACTAACTTTCTGTGATTTGAACCTCTCCTATGAGTTTAGTTTTAGATTCCGATGCTATACTTCAGGTTTACTGTATCCCTTGGACCTTCTTATTGACGATGAAACACAGAAATTGCATCCGAATTTAATACAAATGGCACAATGCCGACTTAAGTACAAGAGGACTGTCACTCTTACTCTCTATGGTTCGAACCTCTCCTGTGAGGTCGGTTTTAGATTCGGATGCTTCACTTCAGGTTAACTGTATCCCTTGGACCTTCTTATTGACGAAAAAACACAGAAATTGCATCCGTATTTAATACAAATGGCACAATACCGACTTAAGTACAAGAGGAGTGACACTCTAACTTTCTATGATTTGAACCTCTCCTGTGAGTCCAGTTTTAGATTCCGATGTTTCACTTCAGGTTTACTGTATCCCTTGGACCATCTTATTGACTATGAATCACAGGAATTGCATCCGAATTTAATACAAATGGCACAATGCAGACTTAAGTACAAGAGGTCTGACACTCTCACTTTCTACGATTCGAACCTCTCCTGTTTTAGATTCCGATCCCATACTTCAGGTTTACTGTATCCCTTGGACGTTCTTGTTGACGATCAAACACGGATATTACATCCGAATTTAATACAAAAGGCACAATGGCGACTTAAGTACAAGAGGACTGAGACTCTCACTTTCTATGATTTGAACCTCTCCTGTGAGTCCAGTTTCAGATTCCGATGATTCACTTCAGATTTACTGTATCCCTTGGACCTTCTTATTGACGATGAAACACAGAGTTTGCATCCGAATTTAATACAAAATGCAAAATGCCGACTTAAGTACAAGAGGACTGACACTCAAACTTTTTATGATTTGAACCTCTCCTGTGATTCCAGTTTTGGATTCCGATGCTTCATTTCAGGTTTACTGTATCCCTTGGACCTTCTTATCGATGATGAAACACAGAGTTTGCATCCGAATTTAATACAAAAGACACAATTCCGACTTAAGCACAAGAGGACTGACACTCTAACTTTCTATGATTTGAACCTCTCCTGTGAGTTTAGTTTTAGATTCCGATGCTATACTTCAGGTTTACTGTATCCCTTGGACCTTCTTATTGACGATGAAACACAGAAATTGCATACGAATTTAATACAAACGGCACAATGGCGACTAAAGTATAAGAGGACTGACACTCTCACTTTCTATGATTTGAACCTCTCCTGTGAGCCCAGTTTTAGATTCCGATGCCATACTTCAGATTTACTGTATCCCTTGGACCTTCTTATTGACGATGAAACACAGAAATTGCATCGGAATTAAATTCAAAAGGCACCACGCCGATTTAAGTGCAAGAGGACTGACACTCTAACTTTCTATGTTTTGAACCTCTCCTGTGAATCCAGTTTTAGATTCCGATGCTTCACTTCAGGTTTACTGTATCCCTTGGACCTTCTTATTGACGATGAAACACAGAATTTGCATCCGAATTTAATACAAAAGGCACAATGCCGACTTACGTGCAAAAGGACTGACACTCTAACTTTCTATGATTTGAACCTCTCCTGTGAGTCCAGTTTTGGATTCCGATGCTTCACTTCAGGTTTACTGTATCCCTTGGACCTTCTTATTGACGATGAAACACAGTAATTCCATCCGAATTTAATACAAATGGCACAATGCCGACTTAAGTACGAGAGGACTGTCACTCTTACTCTCTATGATTCGAACGTCTCCTGTGAGGTCAGTTTTAGATTCGGATGCTTCACTTCAGGTTAACTGTATCCCTTGGACCTTCTTATTGACGACACAACACAGAAATTGCATCCGTATTTAATACAAATGGCACAATACCGACTTAAGTACAAGAGGAGTGACACTCTAACTTTCTATGATTTGAACCTCTCCTGTGAGTCCAGTTTTAGATTCCGATGTTTCACTTCAGGTTTACTGTATCCCTTGGACCTTCTTATTGACTATGAATCACAGGAATTGCATCCGAATTTAATACAAATGGCACAATGCCGACTTAGGTACAAGAGGTCTGTTACTCTCACTTTCTATGATTTGAACCTCCCTTGTGAGTCCAGTTTTAGATTCCGATGCTATACATCAGGTTTACTGTATCCCTTGGACGTTCTTGTTGACGATGAAACACAGAAATTGCATCCGAATTTAATACAAAAGGCACAATGGCGACTTAAATACAAAAGGACTGAGACTCTCACTTTCTATGATTTGAACCTCTCCTGTGTGTCCAGTTTCAGATTCCGATGCTTCACTTCAGGTTTACTGTATCCTTTGACCTTCTTATTGACGATGAAACACAGAAATTGCATCGGAATTAAATTCAAAAGGCACAATGCCGACTTAAGTAAAAGAGGACTGACACTCTCACTCTCTACGATTTGAACCTCTCCTGTGAGTCCAGTTTTAGATTCCGATGCTTCGCTTAAGGTTTACTGTATCCCTTGGACCATCTTATTGACGATGATACACAGAAATTGCATCGGAATTAAATTCAAAAAGCACAATGCAGACTTAAGTACAAGAGGACTGACACTCAAACTTTCTATGATTTGAACCTCTCCTGTGAGTCCAGTTTTAGATTCCGATGCTTCACTTCAGGTTTACTGTATCCCTTGGACCTTCTTATTCACGATGAAACACAGAGTTTGCATCCGAATTTAATACAAAAGGCACAATGCCGACTTACGTGCAAGAGGACAGATACTCTAACTTTGTATGATTTGAACCTCTCCTGTGTGTCTAGTTTTAGATTCCAATGCTTCACTTCAGGTTTACTGTATCCCTTGGATTTTCTTATTGAAGATGAAACACAGAAATTGCATCCGAATTTAATACAAATGGCACAATGCCGACTTAAGTACAAGAGGACTGACACTCTCACTTTCTATGATTTGAACCTCTCCTGTGAGTCCAGTTTTAGATTCCGATGCTTCACTTCAGGTTTACTGTATCCCTTATACCTTCTTATTGACGATGAAACACAGAAATTGCATCCGAATTAAATACAAATGGCCCAATGCCGACTTAAGTACAAGAGGACCGACACTCTCACTTTCTATGATTTGAACATCTCCTGCGAGTCTAGTTTCAGATTCCGATGCTTCACTTCAGGTTTTCTGTATCCCTTGAACCTGCTTATTGACGATGAAACACTGAAATTGCATCGGAATTAAATTCAAAAGGCACAATGCCGACTTAAGTACAAGAGGACTGACACTCAAACTTTCTATGATTTGAACCTCTCCTGTGAGTCCAGTTTTAGATTCCGATGCTTCACTTCAGGTTTACTGTATCCCTTGGACCTTCTTATTCACCATGAAACACAGAGTTTGCATCCGAATTTAATACAAAAGGCACAATGCCGACTTACGTGCAAGAGGACAGATACTCTAACTTTGTATGATTTGAACCTCTCCTGTGTGTCTAGTTTTAGATTCCGGTGCTTCACTTCAGGTTTACTGTATCCCTTGGATTTTCTTATTGAAGATGAAACACAGAAATTGCATCCGAATTTAATACAAATGGCACAATGCCGACTTAAGTACAAGAGGACTGACACTCTCACTTTCTATGATTTGAACCTCTCCTGTGAGTCCAGTTTTAGATTCCGATGCTTCACTTCAGGTTTACTGTATCCCTTGGACCTTCTTATTGACGATGAAACACAGAAATTGCATCCGAATTAAATACAAATGGCCCAATGCCGACTTAAGTACAAGAGGACCGACACTCTCTATTTCTATGATTTGAACATCTCCTGCGAGTCTAGTTTCAGATTCCGATGCTTCACTTCAGGTTTTCTGTATCCCTTGAACCTGCTTATTGACGATGAAACACTGAAATTGCATCGGAATTAAATTCAAAAGGCACAATGCCGACTTAAGTACAAGATCACTGACACTCAAACTTTCTATGATTTGAACCTCTCCTGTGGGTCCAGCTTTCGATTCCGATGCTTCACATCAGGTTTACTGTATCTCTTGGACCTTCTTATTGACGATGAAACACAGAGTTTGCATCCGAATTTAATACAAAAGGCACAATGCCGTCTTAAGTACAAGAGGACTGACACTCAAACTTTTTATGATTTGAACCTCTCCTGTGATTCCAGTTTTAGATTCCGATGCTTCATTTCTGGTTTACTGTATCGCTTGGACCTTCTTATTGACGATGAAACACAGAGTTTGCATCCGAATTTAATACAAAAGACACAATTCCGACTTAAGTACAAGAGGACTGACACACTAACTTTCTGTGATCTGAACCTCTCCTATGAGTTTAGTTTTAGATTCCGATGCTATACTTCAGGTTTACTGTATCCCTTGGACCTTCTTATTGACGATGAAACACAGAAATTGCATCCGAATTTAATACAAATGGCACAATGCCGACTTAAGTACAAGAGGACTGTCACTCTTACTCTCTATGGTTCGAACCTCTCCTGTGAGGTCGGTTTTAGATTCGGATGCTTCACTTCAGGTTAACTGTATCCCTTGGACCTTCTTATTGACGAAAAAAACACAGAAATTGCATCCGTATTTAATACAAATGGCACAATACCGACTTAAGTACAAGAGGAGTGACACTCTAACTTTCTATGATTTGAACCTCTCCTGTGAGTCCAGTTTTAGATTCCGATGTTTCACTTCAGGTTTACTGTATCCCTTGGACCATCTTATTGACTATGAATCACAGGAATTGCATCCGAATTTAATACAAATGGCACAATGCCGACTTAAGTACAAGAGGTCTGACACTCTCACTTTCTACGATTCGAACCTCTCCTGTTTTAGATTCCGATCCCATACTTCAGGTTTACTGTATCCCTTGGACGTTCTTGTTGACGATCAAACACGGATATTACATCCGAATTTAATACAAAAGGCACAATGGCGACTTAAGTACAAGAGGACTGAGACTCTCACTTTCTATGATTTGAACCTCTCCTGTGAGTCCAGTTTCAGATTCCGATGATTCACTTCAGATTTACTGTATCCCTTGGACCTTCTTATTGACGATGAAACACAGAGTTTGCATCCGAATTTAATACAAAATGCAAAATGCCGACTTAAGTACAAGAGGACTGACACTCAAACTTTTTATGATTTGAACCTCTCCTGTGATTCCAGTTTTGGATTCCGATGCTTCATTTCAGGTTTACTGTATCCCTTGGACCTTCTTATCGATGATGAAACACAGAGTTTGCATCCGAATTTAATACAAAAGACACAATTCCGACTTAAGCACAAGAGGACTGACACTCTAACTTTCTATGTTTTGAACCTCTCCTGTGAGTTTAGTTTTAGATTCCGATGCTATACTTCAGGTTTACTGTATCCCTTGGACCTTCTTATTGACGATGAAACACAGAAATTGCATACGAATTTAATACAAACGGCACAATGGCGACTAAAGTATAAGAGGACTGACACTCTCACTTTCTATGATTTGAACCTCTCCTGTGAGCCCAGTTTTAGATTCCGATGCCATACTTCAGATTTACTGTATCCCTTGGACCTTCTTATTGACGATGAAACACAGAAATTGCATCGGAATTAAATTCAAAAGGCACCACGCCGATTTAAGTGCAAGAGGACTGACACTCTAACTTTCTATGTTTTGAACCTCTCCTGTGAATCCAGTTTTAGATTCCGATGCTTCACTTCAGGTTTACTGTATCCCTTGGACCTTCTTATTGACGATGAAACACAGAATTTGCATCCGAATTTAATACAAAAGGCACAATGCCGACTTACGTGCAAAAGGACTGACACTCTAACTTTCTATGATTTGAACCTCTCCTGTGAGTCCAGTTTTGGATTCCGATGCTTCACTTCAGGTTTACTGTATCCCTTGGACCTTCTTATTGACGATGAAACACAGTAATTCCATCCGAATTTAATACAAATGGCACAATGCCGACTTAAGTACGAGAGGACTGTCACTCTTACTCTCTATGATTCGAACGTCTCCTGTGAGGTCAGTTTTAGATTCGGATGCTTCACTTCAGGTTAACTGTATCCCTTGGACCTTCTTATTGACGACACAACACAGAAATTGCATCCGTATTTAATACAAATGGCACAATACCGACTTAAGTACAAGAGGAGTGACACTCTAACTTTCTATGATTTGAACCTCTCCTGTGAGTCCAGTTTTAGATTCCGATGTTTCACTTCAGGTTTACTGTATCCCTTGGACCTTCTTATTGACTATGAATCACAGGAATTGCATCCGAATTTAATACAAATGGCACAATGCCGACTTAGGTACAAGAGGTCTGTTACTCTCACTTTCTATGATTTGAACCTCCCTTGTGAGTCCAGTTTTAGATTCCGATGCTATACATCAGGTTTACTGTATCCCTTGGACGTTCTTGTTGACGATGAAACACAGAAATTGCATCCGAATTTAATACAAAAGGCACAATGGCGACTTAAATACAAAAGGACTGAGACTCTCACTTTCTATGATTTGAACCTCTCCTGTGTGTCCAGTTTCAGATTCCGATGCTTCACTTCAGGTTTACTGTATCCTTTGACCTTCTTATTGACGATGAAACACAGAAATTGCATCGGAATTAAATTCAAAAGGCACAATGCCGACTTAAGTAAAAGAGGACTGACACTCTCACTCTCTACGATTTGAACCTCTCCTGTGAGTCCAGTTTTAGATTCCGATGCTTCGCTTAAGGTTTACTGTATCCCTTGGACCATCTTATTGACGATGATACACAGAAATTGCATCGGAATTAAATTCAAAAGGCACAATGCAGACTTAAGTACAAGAGGACTGACACTCAAACTTTCTATGATTTGAACCTCTCCTGTGAGTCCAGTTTTAGATTCCGATGCTTCACTTCAGGTTTACTGTATCCCTTGGACCTTCTTATTCACGATGAAACACAGAGTTTGCATCCGAATTTAATACAAAGGGCACAATTCCGACTTACGTGCAAGAGGACTGACACTCTAACTTTCTATGATTTGAACCTATCCTGTGAGTCTAGTTTTAGATTCCAATGCTTCACTTCAGGTTATTGTATCCCTTGGACTTTCTTATTGAAGATGAAACACAGAAATTGCATCCGAATTTAATACAAATGGCACAATGCCGACTTAAGTACAAGAGGACTGACACTCTCACTTTCTGTGATTTGAACCTCTCCTGTGAGCCCAGTTTTAGATTCCGATGCTATACTTCAGGTTTACTGTATCCCTTGGACCTTCTTATTGACGACGAAACACAGAAGTTGCATCGGAATTAAATTCGAAAGGCACCACGCGGACTTAAGTGCAAGAGGACTGACACTCTAACTTTCTATGCTTTGAACGTCTCATGTGAGTCCAGTTTTAGATTCCGATGCTTCACTTCAGGTTTACTGCATCCCTTGGACCTTCTTATTGACGATGAAACACAGAATTTGCATCCGAATTTAATACAAAAGGCACAATGCCGACTTACGTGCAAAAGGACTGACACTCTAACTTTCTATGATTTGAACCTCTCCTGTGAGTCCAGTTTTGGATTCCGATGCTTCACTTCAGGTTTACTGTATCCCTTGGACCTTCTTATTGACGATGAAACACAGAAATTGCATCCGAATTTAATACAAATGGCACAATGCCGACTTAAGTACAAGAGGACTGTCACTCTTACTCTCTATGATTCGAACCTCTCCTGTGAGGTCAGTTTTAGATTCGGATGCTTCACTTCAGGTTAACTGTATCCCTTGGACCTTCTTATTGACGAAATAACACAGAAATTGCATCCGTATTTAATACAAATGGCACAATACCGACTTAAGTACAAGAGGAGTGACACTCTAACTTTCTATGATTTGAACCCCTCCTGTGAGTCCAGTTTTAGATTCCGATGTTTCACTTCAGGTTTACTGTATCCGTTGGACCTTCTTATTGACTATGAATCACAGGAATTGCATCCGAATTTAATACAAATGGCACAATGCCGACTTAAGTACAAGAGGACTGACACTCAAACTTTCTATGATTTGAACCTCTCCTCTGAGTCCAGTTTTAGATTCCGATGCTATACTTCAGGTTTACTGTACCCCTTGGACGTTCTTGTTGACGATGAAACACAGAAATTGCATCCGAATTTAATACAAAAGGCACAATGCCGACTTAAGTACAAGAGGACTGAGACTCTCACTTTCTATGATTTGAACCTCTCCTGTGAGTCCAGTTTCAGATTCCGATGCTTCACTTCAGGTTTACTGTATACCTTGTACCTTCTTATTGACGATGTAACACAGGGTTTGCATCCGAATCTAATACAAAAGGCACAATGCCGACTTAAGTGCAAGAGGACTGACACTCTCACTTTCTATGATTTGACCCTCTCCTGTCAGTCAAGTTTTAGATTCCGATGCTTCACTTCAGGTTTACAGTATCCCATGGACTTTCTTATTGACGATGAAACACAGAAATTGCATCGGAATTAAATTCAAAACGCACAATGCTGCTTAAGTAAAGTGGACTGACACTCTACCTTTCTATGATTTCAACCTCTCCTGTGAGTCCAGATTTAGATTCCGATGCTTATCTTCAGGTTTACTGTATCCCTCGGACCTTCTTATTGACGATGAAACACAGAAATTGCATCGGAATTAAATTCAAAAATCACAATGCCGTCTTAAGTACATGAGGACGGACACTCTAAATTTCTATGATTTGAACCTCTCCCGTGAGTCCAGTTTTAGATTCCGATGCTTCGCTTCAGGTTTACCGTATCCCTTGGACCTTCTTATTGACGATGAAACACAGAAATTGCATCCCAATTTAGAACAAAAGGCACAATACCGACTTAAGTACAAGAGGAGTGACACTATATTTGTGATTTGAATCTCTCCTGTGAGTCCAGTTTTTGATTCCGATGCTTCACTTCAGGTTTACTGTATCCCTTGGACCTTCTTATTGACGATGAAACACAGAAGTTGCATCGGAATAAAATTCAAAAGCCACAATGCCGACTTAAGTAAAAAAGGACTGACACTCTCACTCTCTATGATTTGAACCTCTCCTGTGAGTCCAGTTTTAGATTCCGATGCTTCGCTTAAGGTTTACTGTATCCCTTGGACCATCTTATGGACGATGATACACAGAAATTGCATCGGAATTAAATTCAAAATGCACAATGCCGACTTAAGTACAAGAGGACTGACACTCAAACTTTCTATGATTTGAACCTCTCCTGTGAGTCCAGTTTTAGATTCCGATGCTTCACTTTAGGTTTACTGTATCCCTTGGACCTTCTTATTCACGATGAAACACAGAGTTTGCATCCGAATTTAATACAAAAGGCACAATGCCGACTTACGTGCAAGAGGACTGACACTCTAACTTTCTATGATTTGAACCTCTCCTGTGAGTCTAGTTTTAGATTCCGATGCCTCACTTCAGGTTTACTGTATCCCTTGGACTTTCTTATTGAAGATGAAACACAGAAATTGCATCCGAATTAAATACAAATGGCACAATGCCGACTTAAGTACAAGAGGCCTGACACTCTCACTTTCTATGATTTGAACCTCTCCTGTGAGTCCAGTTTTAGATTCCGATGCTTCACTTCAGGTTTACTGTATCCCTTGGACCTTCTTATTGGCGATGAAACACAGAAATTGCACCCGAATTTAATACAAATGGCCCAATACCGACTTAAGTACAAGAGGACCGACAGTCTCACTTTCTATGATTTGAACATCTCCTGCGAGTCCAGTTTTAGATTCCGATGCTTCACTTCAGGTTTGCTGTATCCCTTGAACCTTCTTATTGACGATGAAACACAGAAATTGCATCGGAATTAAAATCAAAAGGCACAATGCCGACTTAAGTACAAGAGGACTGACACTGAAACTTTCTATGATTTGAACCTCTCCTGTGGGTCCAGTTTTCGATTCCGATGCTTCACATCAGGTTTACTGTATCCCTTGGACCTTCTTATTCACGATGAAACACAAAAATTGCACCCGAATTTAATACAAATGGCACAATGCCGACTTAAGTACAAGAGGACTGACACTCTCACTTTCTATGATTTGAACCTCTCCTATTAGTCCAGTTTTAGATTCTGATGCTTCACTTCAGGTTTACTGTATCCCTTGGACCTTCTTATTGACGATGAAACACAGAAATCGCATCGGAATTAAATTCAAAACGCACAAAGCCGACTTAAGTAAAAGAGGACTGACCGTCTCACTTTCTATGATTTTAACCTCTCCTGTGAGTCCAGTTTTTACTTCTGATTTTTCACTTCAGGTTTACTGTCTCCCTTGGACCTTCTTATTGACGAAAAAACACAGAAATTGCATCCGTATTTAATACAAATGGCACAATACCGACTTATGTACAAGAGGAGTGACACTCTAACTTTCTATGATTTGAACCTCTCCTGTGAGTCCAGTTTTAGATTCCGATTTTTCACTTCAGGTTTACTGTATCCGTTGGACCTTCTTATTGACTATGAATCACAGGAACTGCATCCGAATTTAATACAAATGGTACAATGCCGACTTAAGTACAAGAGGTCTGACACTCTCACTTTCTATGATTTGAACCTCTCCTGTGAGTCCAGTTTTAGATTCCGATGCTATACTTCAGGTTTACTGTATCCCTTAGACGTTCTTGTTGACGATGAAACACAGAAATTGCATCCGAATTTAATACAAAAAAGCACAATGGCGACTTAAGTACAAGAGGACTAAGACTCTCACTTTCAATGATTTGAACCTCTCCTGTGAGTCCAATTTCAGATTCCGATGCTTCACTTCAGGTTTACTGTATTCCTTGTACCTTCTTATTGACGATGAAACACAGGGTTTGCATCCGAATCTATTACAAAAGGCACAATGCCGACTTAAGTGCAAGAGGACTGACACTCCCACTTTCTATGATTTGACCCTCTCCTGTCAGTCAAGTTTAAGATTCCGATGCTTCACTTCAGGTTTACAGTATCCCATGGACCTTCTTATTGACGATGAAACACAGAAATTGCATCGGAATTAAATTCAAAACGCACAATGCTGCTTAAGTAAAGTGGACTGACACTCTAACTTTCTATGATTTCAACCTCTCCTGTGAGTCCAGATTTAGATTCCGATGCTTATCTTCAGGTTTACTGTATCCCTTGGACCTTCTTATTGACGATGAAACACAGAAATTGCATCGCAATTAAATTCAAAAATCACAATGCCGTCTTAAGTACATGAGGACTGACACTCTAAATTTCTATGATTTGAACCTCTCCCGTGAGTCCAGTTTTAGATTCCGATGCTTCGCTTCAGGTTTACCGTATCCCTTGTACCTTCTTATTGACGATGAAACACAGAAATTGCATCCCAATTTAGAACAAAAGGCACAATACCGACTTAAGTACAAGAGGAGTGACACTATATCTATGATTTGAATCTCTCCTGTGAGTCCAGTTTTTTAATTCCGATGCTTCTCTTCAGGTTTACTGTATCCCTTGGACCTTCTTATTGACGATGAAACACAGAAATTGCACCCGAATTTAATACAAATGGCCCAATACCGACTTAAGTACAAGAGGACCGACAGTCTCACTTTCTATGATTTGAACATCTCCTGCGAGTCCAGTTTTAGATTCCGATGCTTCACTTCAGGTTTGCTGTATCCCTTGAACCTTCTTATTGACGATGAAACACAGAAATTGCATCGGAATTAAAATCAAAAGGCACAATGCCGACTTAAGTACAAGAGGACTGACACTCAAACTTTCTATGATTTGAACCTCTCCTGTGGGTCCAGTTTTCGATTCCGATGCTTCACATCAGGTTTACTGTATCCCTTGGACCTTCTTATTCACGATGAAACACAAAAATTGCACCCGAATTTTATACAAATGGCACAATGCCGACTTAAGTACAAGAGGACTGACACTCTCACTTTCTATGATTTGAACCTCTCCTATTAGTCCAGTGTTAGATTCTGATGCTTCACTTCAGGTTTACTGTATCCCTTGGACCTTCTTATTGACGATGAAACACAAAAATCGCATCGGAATTAAATTCAAAACGCACAAAGCCGACTTAAGTAAAAGAGGACTGACCGTCTCACTTTCTATGATTTTAACCTCTCCTGTGTGTCCAGTTTTAACTTCTGATTTTTCACTTCAGGTTTACTGTCTCCCTTGGACCTTCTTATTGACGAAAAAACACAGAAATTGCATCCGTATTTAATACAAATGGCACAATACCGACTTAAGTACAAGAGGAGTGACACTCTAACTTTCTATGATTTGAACCTCTCCTGTGAGTCCAGTTTTAGATTCCGATTTTTCACTTCAGGTTTACTGTATCCGTTGGACCTTCTTATTGACTATGAATCACAGGAACTGCATCCGAATTTAATACAAATGGTACAATGCCGACTTAAGTACAAGAGGTCTGACACTCTCACTTTCTATGATTTGAACCTCTCCTGTGAGTCCAGTTTTAGATTCCGATGCTATACTTCAGGTTTACTGTATCCCTTAGACGTTCTTGTTGACGATGAAACACAGAAATTGCATCCGAATTTAATACAAAAAAGCACAATGGCGACTTAAGTACAAGAGGACTAAGACTCTCACTTTCAATGATTTGAACCTCTCCTGTGAGTCCAATTTCAGATTCCGATGCTTCACTTCAGGTTTACTGTATTCCTTGTACCTTCTTATTGACGATGAAACACAGGGTTTGCATCCGAATCTATTACAAAAGGCACAATGCCGACTTAAGTGCAAGAGGACTGACACTCCCACTTTCTATGATTTGACCCTCTCCTGTCAGTCAAGTTTAAGATTCCGATGCTTCACTTCAGGTTTACAGTATCCCATGGACCTTCTTATTGACGATGAAACACAGAAATTGCATCGGAATTAAATTCAAAACGCACAATGCTGCTTAAGTAAAGTGGACTGACACTCTAACTTTCTATGATTTCAACCTCTCCTGTGAGTCCAGATTTAGATTCCGATGCTTATCTTCAGGTTTACTGTATCCCTTGGACCTTCTTATTGACGATGAAACACAGAAATTGCATCGCAATTAAATTCAAAAATCACAATGCCGTCTTAAGTACATGAGGACTGACACTCTAAATTTCTATGATTTGAACCTCTCCCGTGAGTCCAGTTTTAGATTCCGATGCTTCGCTTCAGGTTTACCGTATCCCTTGTACCTTCTTATTGACGATGAAACACAGAAATTGCATCCCAATTTAGAACAAAAGGCACAATACCGACTTAAGTACAAGAGGAGTGACACTATATCTATGATTTGAATCTCTCCTGTGAGTCCAGTTTTTTAATTCCGATGCTTCTCTTCAGGTTTACTGTATCCCTTGGACCTTCTTATTGACGATGAAACACAGAAATTGCACCCGAATTTAATACAAATGGCCCAATACCGACTTAAGTACAAGAGGACCGACAGTCTCACTTTCTATGATTTGAACATCTCCTGCGAGTCCAGTTTTAGATTCCGATGCTTCACTTCAGGTTTGCTGTATCCCTTGAACCTTCTTATTGACGATGAAACACAGAAATTGCATCGGAATTAAAATCAAAAGGCACAATGCCGACTTAAGTACAAGAGGACTGACACTCAAACTTTCTATGATTTGAACCTCTCCTGTGGGTCCAGTTTTCGATTCCGATGCTTCACATCAGGTTTACTGTATCCCTTGGACCTTCTTATTCACGATGAAACACAAAAATTGCACCCGAATTTTATACAAATGGCACAATGCCGACTTAAGTACAAGAGGACTGACACTCTCACTTTCTATGATTTGAACCTCTCCTATTAGTCCAGTGTTAGATTCTGATGCTTCACTTCAGGTTTACTGTATCCCTTGGACCTTCTTATTGACGATGAAACACAAAAATCGCATCGGAATTAAATTCAAAACGCACAAAGCCGACTTAAGTAAAAGAGGACTGACCGTCTCACTTTCTATGATTTTAACCTCTCCTGTGTGTCCAGTTTTAACTTCTGATTTTTCACTTCAGGTTTACTGTCTCCCTTGGACCTTCTTATTGACGAAAAAACACAGAAATTGCATCCGTATTTAATACAAATGGCACAATACCGACTTAAGTACAAGAGGAGTGACACTCTAACTTTCTATGATTTGAACCTCTCCTGTGAGTCCAGTTTTAGATTCCGATTTTTCACTTCAGGTTTACTGTATCCGTTGGACCTTCTTATTGACTATGAATCACAGGAACTGCATCCGAATTTAATACAAATGGTACAATGCCGACTTAAGTACAAGAGGTCTGACACTCTCACTTTCTATGATTTGAACCTCTCCTGTGAGTCCAGTTTCAGATTCCGATGCTATACTTCAGGTTTACTGTATCCCTTGGACGTTCTTGTTGACGATGAAACACAGAAATTGCATCCGAATTTAATACAAAAAAGCACAATGGCGACTTAAGTACAAGAGGACTAAGACTCTCACTATCAATGATTTGAACCTCTCCTGTGAGTCCAGTTTCAGATTCCGATGCTTCACTTCAGGTTTACTGTATTCCTTGAACCTTCTTATTGACGATGAAACACAGGGTTTGCATCCGAATCTATTACAAAAGGCACAATGCCGACTTAAGTGCAAGAGGACTGACACTCCCACTTTCTATGATTTGACCCTCTCCTGTCAGTCAAGTTTAAGATTCCGTTGCTTCACTTCGGGTTTACAGTATCCCATGGACCTTCTTATTGACGATGAAACACAGAAATTGCATCGGAATTAAATTCAAAACGCACAATGCTGCTTAAGTGAAAGTGGACTGACACTCTCACTTTCTATGATTTGAACCTCTCCTGTGAGTCCAGATTTAGATTCCAATGCTTAACTTCAGGTTTACTGTATCCCTTGGACCTTCTTATTGATGATGAAACACAGAAATTGCATCGGAATTAAATTCAAAAGTCACAATGCCGTCTTAAGTACAAGAGGACTGACACTATAAATTTCTATGATTTGAACCTCTCCCATGAGTCCGGTTTTAGATTCCGATGCTTCACTTCAGGTTTACCGTATCCCTTGGACCTTCTTATTGACGATGAAACACAGAAATTGCATCCCAATTTAAAACAAAAGGCACAATACCGACTTAAGTACAAGAGGAGTGACACTATATCTATGATTTGAATCTCTCCTGTGAGTTCAGTTTTTGATTCCGATGCTTCACTTCAGGTTTACTGTATCCCTTGGACCTTCTTATTGACGATGAAACACAGAAATTGCATCGGAATTAAATTCAAAAGCCACAATGCCGACTTAAGTAAAAAAGGACTGACACTCTCACTCTCTATGATTTGAACCTCTCCTGTGAGTCTAGTTTTAGATTCCGATGCTTCACTTCAGGTTTACTGTATCCCTTGGACTTTCTTATTGAAGATGAAACACAGAAATTGCATCAGAATTTAATACAAATGGCACAATGCCGACTTAAGTACAAGAGGACTGACACTCTCACTTTCTATGATTTGAACCTCACCTGTGAGTCCAGTTTTAGATTCCGATGCTTCACTTCAGGTTTACTGTATCCCTTGGACCTTCTTATTGACGATGAAACACAGAAATTGCATCCGAATTTAATACAAATGGCCCAATGCCGGCTTAAGTACAAGAGGACCGACACTCTCACTTTCTATGATTTGAACATCTCCTGCGGGTCTAGTTTTAGATTCCGATGCTTCACTTCAGGTGAGCTGTATCCCTTGAACCTTCTTATTGACGATGAAACACAGAAATTGCATCGGAATTAAATTCAAAAGGCACAATGCCGACTTAAGTACAAGAGGACTGACACTCAAACTTTCTATGATTTGAACCTCTCCTGTGGGTCCAGTTTTCGATTCCGATGCTTCACATCAGGTTTACTGTATCCCTTGGACCTTCTTATTGACGATGAAACACAGAAATTGCACCCGAATTTAATACAAATGGCACAATGCCGACTTAAGTACACGAGGACTGACACTCTCACTTTCTACGATTTGAACCTCTCCTGTTAGTCCAGTTTTTGATTCTGATGCTTCACTTCAGGTTTACTGTATCCCTTGGACCTTCTTATTGACGATGAAACACAGAAATTGCATCGGAATTAAATTCAAAACGCACAAACCCGACTTAAGTAAAAGAGGACTGACCCTCTCACTTTCTATGATTTTAACCTCTCCTGTGAGTCCAGTTTTAACTTCTGATGCTTCACTTCAGGTTTACTGTCTCCCTTGGACCTTCTTATTGACGAAGAATCACAGAAATTGCATCCGATTATAATACAAAAGTCACAATGCCGACTTAAGTACAAGAGGACTGATACTCTAACTTTCTATGATTTGAACCTCTCCTGTGAGTCCAGTTTTAGATTCCGATGCTTCACTTCAGGTTTACTGTATCCCTTGGACCTTCTTATTGACGAGGAAACACAGAAATTGCATCGGAATTAAATTCAAAACGCACAAACCCGACTTAAGTAAAAGAGGACTGACCCTCTCACTTTCTATGATTTTAACCTCTCCTGTGAGTCCAGTTTTAACTTCTGATGCTTCACTTCAGGTTTACTGTCTCCCTTGGACCTTCTTATTGACGAAGAATCACAGAAATTGCATCCGAATTTAATACAAAAGGCACAATACCGACTTAAGTACAAGAGGAGAGACACTCTAACTCTCTATGATTTGAACCTCCCCTGTAAGTCCAGTTTTAGATTCTGATGCTTCACTTCAGGTTTACTGTATCCCTTGGATCTTCGTATTGACGAAGAATCACAGAAATTGCATCCGATTTTAATACAAAAGTCACAATGCCGACTTAAGTACAAGAGGACTGACACTCTCACTTTCTATGATTTGAACCTCTCCTGTGAGTCCGGTTTTAGATTCCGATGCTTCACTTCAGGTTTACTGTATATATTGCACCTTTTTATTGATGATGAAACGTAGAAATTGCATCGGAAGTTAATACAAAAGGCACAATGATGACTTAAGTAGAAGAGGAGTGACACTCAAACTTTCTATGATTTGAACCTCTCCTGTCAGGCCAGTTTTAGATTCCGATGCTTCACTTCAGGTTTATTGTATCCCTTGGACCTTCTTATTGACGATGAAACACAGAAATTGCATCGGAATTAAATTCAAAAATCACAATGCCGACTTAAGTACAAGAGGACTGACACTCTAACTTTCTATGATTTGAACCTTTCCTGTGAGTCCAGTTTTAGATTCCGAAGCTTCACTTCAGGTTTACTGTATCCCTTGGACCTTCTTATTGAAGATGAAACACAGAAAGTGCATCCGAATTTAATACAAATGGCACAATGCCGACTTAAGTACAAGAGGACTGACACTCTCATTTTCTGTTATTTCAACGTCTCCTGTCAGTCCATTTTTAGATTGCGATGCTTCACTTTAGGTTTACTGTATCCCTTGGACCTTCTTATTGACGACGAAACACAGAAATTGCATCCGAATTTAATACAAATGGCACAATGCCGACTTAAGTACAAGAGGACTGACACTCTCACTTTCTATGATTTGAACCTTTCCTGTGAGTCCAGTTTTAGATTCCGAAGCTTCACTTCAGGTTTACTGTATCCCTTGGACCTTCTTATTGACGATGAAACACAGATTTTGCATCCGAATTTAATACAAAGGCACAATGGCGACTTAAGTACAAGAGGACTGACACTTTCCCTTTCTATGATTTGAACCTCTCCTGTGAGTCCAAATTCAGAATCCGATGCTTCACTTCAGGTTTACTGTATACCTTGCACCTTCTTATTGACGATGAAACACAGAAATTGCATCGGAATTAAGTTCAAAATGCACAATGCCGACTTAAGTACAAGAGGACTGACACTCTAACTTTCTATGATTTGAACCTCTCCTGTGAGTCCACTTTTACATTCCGATGCTTATCTTCATGTTTCTGTTTCCCTTGGACCTTCTTATTGACGATGAAACATAGAAATTGCATTCGAATTTAATACAAATGACACAATTCCGACATAAGTAAAAGAGGACTGACACTCTAACTTTCTATGATTTGAACCTCTCCTGTGGGTCCAGTTTTAGATTCCGATGCTTCTCTTCAGGTTTACTGTATCCCTTGGACCTTCTTATTGACGATGAAACTCAGAAATTGCATCTGAATTTAATACAAAAGGCAGAATACCGACTTAAGTACAAGGGGAGTGACACTCTAACTTTCTATGATTTGAACCTCTCCTGTGAATCCAGTTTTAGATTCCGATGCTTCACTTCTGGTTTACTGTAACTCTTGGACCTTCTTATTGACTTTGAATCACAGGAATTGCATCCGAATTTATTAAAATGGCACAATGCCGACTTAAGTACAAGAGGACCGACACTCTCACTTTCTATGATTTGAACCTCTCCTGCGAGTCCAGTTTTAGATTCCGATGCTTCACGTCAGGTTTGCTGTATCCCGTGGACATTCTTATTGACGATGAAACACAGAAATTGCATCGGAATTAAAATCAAAAGGCACAATGCCGACTTAAGTAAAAGAGGACTGACACTCTCACTTTCTTTGATTTAAATCTCTCCTGTGAGTCCAGTTTTAGATTCTGATGCTTCACTTCAGGTTTACTGTATCCCTTGGACCTTCTTATTGACGATGAAACACAGAAATTGCACCCGAATTTAATACAAGTGGTACAATGCCGACTTAAGTACAAGAGGACTGACACTCTCACTTTCTATGATTTGAACCTCTACTGTTAGTCCAGTTATAGATTCTGATGCTTCACTTCAGGTTTACTGTATCCCTTGAACCTTCTTATTGACGATGAAACACAGAAATTGCATCGGAATTAAAATCAAAAGGCACAATGCCGACTTAAGTACAAGAGGACTGACACTGAAACTTTCTATGATTTGAACCTCTCCTGTGGGTCCAGTTTTCGATTCCGATGCTTCACATCAGGTTTACTGTATCCCTTGGACCTTCTTATTCACGATGAAACACAAAAATTGCACCCGAATTTAATACAAATGGCACAATGCCGACTTAAGTACAAGAGGACTGACACTCTCACTTTCTATGATTTGAACCTCTCCTATTAGTCCAGTTTTAGATTCTGATGCTTCACTTCAGGTTTACTGTATCCCTTGGACCTTCTTATTGACGATGAAACACAGAAATCGCATCGGAATTAAATTCAAAACGCACAAAGCCGACTTAAGTAAAAGAGGACTGACCGTCTCACTTTCTATGATTTTAACCTCTCCTGTGAGTCCAGTTTTTACTTCTGATTTTTCACTTCAGGTTTACTGTCTCCCTTGGACCTTCTTATTGACGAAAAAACACAGAAATTGCATCCGTATTTAATACAAATGGCACAATACCGACTTATGTACAAGAGGAGTGACACTCTAACTTTCTATGATTTGAACCTCTCCTGTGAGTCCAGTTTTAGATTCCGATTTTTCACTTCAGGTTTACTGTATCCGTTGGACCTTCTTATTGACTATGAATCACAGGAACTGCATCCGAATTTAATACAAATGGTACAATGCCGACTTAAGTACAAGAGGTCTGACACTCTCACTTTCTATGATTTGAACCTCTCCTGTGAGTCCAGTTTTAGATTCCGATGCTATACTTCAGGTTTACTGTATCCCTTAGACGTTCTTGTTGACGATGAAACACAGAAATTGCATCCGAATTTAATACAAAAAAGCACAATGGCGACTTAAGTACAAGAGGACTAAGACTCTCACTTTCAATGATTTGAACCTCTCCTGTGAGTCCAATTTCAGATTCCGATGCTTCACTTCAGGTTTACTGTATTCCTTGTACCTTCTTATTGACGATGAAACACAGGGTTTGCATCCGAATCTATTACAAAAGGCACAATGCCGACTTAAGTGCAAGAGGACTGACACTCCCACTTTCTATGATTTGACCCTCTCCTGTCAGTCAAGTTTAAGATTCCGATGCTTCACTTCAGGTTTACAGTATCCCATGGACCTTCTTATTGACGATGAAACACAGAAATTGCATCGGAATTAAATTCAAAACGCACAATGCTGCTTAAGTAAAGTGGACTGACACTCTAACTTTCTATGATTTCAACCTCTCCTGTGAGTCCAGATTTAGATTCCGATGCTTATCTTCAGGTTTACTGTATCCCTTGGACCTTCTTATTGACGATGAAACACAGAAATTGCATCGCAATTAAATTCAAAAATCACAATGCCGTCTTAAGTACATGAGGACTGACACTCTAAATTTCTATGATTTGAACCTCTCCCGTGAGTCCAGTTTTAGATTCCGATGCTTCGCTTCAGGTTTACCGTATCCCTTGTACCTTCTTATTGACGATGAAACACAGAAATTGCATCCCAATTTAGAACAAAAGGCACAATACCGACTTAAGTACAAGAGGAGTGACACTATATCTATGATTTGAATCTCTCCTGTGAGTCCAGTTTTTTAATTCCGATGCTTCACTTCAGGTTTACTGTATCCCTTGGACCTTCTTATTGACGATGAAACACAGAAATTGCACCCGAATTTAATACAAATGGCCCAATACCGACTTAAGTACAAGAGGACCGACAGTCTCACTTTCTATGATTTGAACATCTCCTGCGAGTCCAGTTTTAGATTCCGATGCTTCACTTCAGGTTTGCTGTATCCCTTGAACCTTCTTATTGACGATGAAACACAGAAATTGCATCGGAATTAAAATCAAAAGGCACAATGCCGACTTAAGTACAAGAGGACTGACACTCAAACTTTCTATGATTTGAACCTCTCCTGTGGGTCCAGTTTTCGATTCCGATGCTTCACATCAGGTTTACTGTATCCCTTGGACCTTCTTATTCACGATGAAACACAAAAATTGCACCCGAATTTTATACAAATGGCACAATGCCGACTTAAGTACAAGAGGACTGACACTCTCACTTTCTATGATTTGAACCTCTCCTATTAGTCCAGTGTTAGATTCTGATGCTTCACTTCAGGTTTACTGTATCCCTTGGACCTTCTTATTGACGATGAAACACAAAAATCGCATCGGAATTAAATTCAAAACGCACAAAGCCGACTTAAGTAAAAGAGGACTGACCGTCTCACTTTCTATGATTTTAACCTCTCCTGTGTGTCCAGTTTTAACTTCTGATTTTTCACTTCAGGTTTACTGTCTCCCTTGGACCTTCTTATTGACGATGAAACACAGAAATTGCACCCGAATTTAATACAAATGGCACAATGCCGACTTAAGTACACGAGGACTGACACTCTCACTTTCTACGATTTGAACCTCTCCTGTTAGTCCAGTTTTTGATTCTGATGCTTCACTTCAGGTTTACTGTATCCCTTGGACCTTCTTATTGACGATGAAACACAGAAATTGCATCGGAATTAAATTCAAAACGCACAAACCCGACTTAAGTAAAAGAGGACTGACCCTCTCACTTTCTATGATTTTAACCTCTCCTGTGAGTCCAGTTTTAACTTCTGATGCTTCACTTCAGGTTTACTGTCTCCCTTGGACCTTCTTATTGACGAAGAATCACAGAAATTGCATCCGATTATAATACAAAAGTCACAATGCCGACTTAAGTACAAGAGGACTGATACTCTAAATTTCTATGATTTGAACCTCTCCTGTGAGTCCAGTTTTAGATTCCGATGCTTCACTTCAGGTTTACTGTATCCCTTGGACCTTCTTATTGACGAGGAAACACAGAAATTGCATCGGAATTAAATTCAAAACGCACAAACCCGACTTAAGTAAAAGAGGACTGACCCTCTCACTTTCTATGATTTTAACCTCTCCTGTGTGTCCAGTTTTAACTTCTGATGCTTCACTTCAGGTTTACTGTCTCCCTTGGACCTTCTTATTGACGAAGAATCACAGAAATTGCATCCGAATTTAATACAAAAGGCACAATACCGACTTAAGTACAAGAGGAGAGACTCTCTAACTCTCTATGATTTGAACCTCCCCTGTGAGTCCAGTTTTAGATTCTGATGCTTCACTTCAGGTTTACTGTATCCCTTGGATCTTCGTATTGACGAAGAATCACAGAAATTGCATCCGATTTTAATACAAAAGTCACAATGCCGACTTAAGTACATGAGGACAGACACGCTCACTTTCTATGATTGGAACCTCTCCTGTGAGTCCAGTTTTAGATTCCGTTGCTTCACTTTAGTTTTACTGTATCCCTTGGACCTTCTTATTGAAGATGAAACACAGAAAGTGCATCCGAATTTAATACAAATGGCACAATGCCGACTTAAGTACAAGAGGACTGACACTCTCATTTTCTGTTATTTCAACGTCTCCTGTCAGTCCATTTTTAGATTGCGATGCTTCACTTTAGGTTTACTGTATCCCTTGGACCTTCTTATTGACGACGAAACACAGAAATTGCATCCGAATTTAATACAAATGGCACAATGCCGACTTAAGTACAAGAGGACTGACACTCTCACTTTCTATGATTTGAACCTCTCCTGTGAGTCCGGTTTTAGATTCCGATGCTTCACTTCAGGTTTACTGTATATATTGCACCTTTTTATTGATGATGAAACGTAGAAATTGCATCGGAAGTTAATACAAAAGGCACAATGATGACTTAAGTAGAAGAGGAGTGACACTCAAACTTTCTATGATTTGAACCTCTCCTGTCAGGCCAGTTTTAGATTCCGATGCTTCACTTCAGGTTTATTGTATCCCTTGGACCTTCTTATTGACGATGAAACACAGAAATTGCATCGGAATTAAATTCAAAAATCACAATGCCGACTTAAGTACAAGAGGACTGACACTCTAACTTTCTATGATTTGAACCTTTCCTGTGAGTCCAGTTTTAGATTCCGATGCTTCACTTCAGGTTTACTGTATCCCTTGGACCTTCTTATTGACGACGAAACACAGAAATTGCATCCGAATTTAATACAAATGGCACAATGCCGACTTAAGTACAAGAGGACTGACACTCTCACTTTCTATGATTTGAACCTCTCCTGTGAGTCCGGTTTTAGATTCCGATGCTTCACTTCAGGTTTACTGTATATATTGCACCTTTTTATTGATGATGAAACGTAGAAATTGCATCGGAAGTTAATACAAAAGGCACAATGATGACTTAAGTAGAAGAGGAGTGACACTCAAACTTTCTATGATTTGAACCTCTCCTGTCAGGCCAGTTTTAGATTCCGATGCTTCACTTCAGGTTTATTGTATCCCTTGGACCTTCTTATTGACGATGAAACACAGAAATTGCATCGGAATTAAATTCAAAAATCACAATGCCGACTTAAGTACAAGAGGACTGACACTTTCCCTTTCTATGATTTGAACCTCTCCTGTGAGTCCAAATTCAGAATCCGATGCTTCACTTCAGGTTTACTGTATACCTTGCACCTTCTTATTGACGATGAAACACAGAAATTGCATCGGAATTAAGTTCAAAATGCACAATGCCGACTTAAGTACAAGAGGACTGACACTCTAACTTTCTATGATTTGAACCTCTCCTGTGAGTCCACTTTTACATTCCGATGCTTATCTTCATGTTTCTGTTTCCCTTGGACCTTCTTATTGACGATGAAACATAGAAATTGCATTCGAATTTAATACAAATGACACAATTCCGACATAAGTAAAAGAGGACTGACACTCTAACTTTCTATGATTTGAACCTCTCCTGTGGGTCCAGTTTTAGATTCCGATGCTTCTCTTCAGGTTTACTGTATCCCTTGGACCTTCTTATTGACGATGAAACTCAGAAATTGCATCTGAATTTAATACAAAAGGCAGAATACCGACTTAAGTACAAGGGGAGTGACACTCTAACTTTCTATGATTTGAACCTCTCCTGTGAATCCAGTTTTAGATTCCGATGCTTCACTTCTGGTTTACTGTAACTCTTGGACCTTCTTATTGACTTTGAATCACAGGAATTGCATCCGAATTTATTAAAATGGCACAATGCCGACTTAAGTACAAGAGGACCGACACTCTCACTTTCTATGATTTGAACCTCTCCTGCGAGTCCAGTTTTAGATTCCGATGCTTCACGTCAGGTTTGCTGTATCCCGTGGACATTCTTATTGACGATGAAACACAGAAATTGCATCGGAATTAAAATCAAAAGGCACAATGCCGACTTAAGTAAAAGAGGACTGACACTCTCACTTTCTTTGATTTAAATCTCTCCTGTGAGTCCAGTTTTAGATTCTGATGCTTCACTTCAGGTTTACTGTATCCCTTGGACCTTCTTATTGACGATGAAACACAGAAATTGAACCCGAATTTAATACAAGTGGTACAATGCCGACTTAAGTACAAGAGGACTGACACTCTCACTTTCTATGATTTGAACCTCTACTGTTAGTCCAGTTATAGTTTCTGATGCTTCACTTCAGGTTTACTGTATCCCTTGGACCTTCTTATTGACGAAGAATCACAGAAATTGCATCCGATTTTAATACAAAAGTCACAATGCCGACTTAAGTACATGAGGACTGACACGCTCACTTTCTATGATTGGAACCTCTCCTGTGAGTCCAGTTTTAGATTCCGATGCTTCACTTCAGTTTTACTGTATCCCTTGGACCTTCTTATTGAAGATGAAACACAGAAAGTGCATCCGAATTTAATACAAATGGCACAATGCCGACTTAAGTACAAGAGGACTGACACTCTCATTTTCTATGATTTGAACCTCTCCTGTTAGTCCATTTTTAGATATGCGATGCTTCACTTTAGGTTTACTGTATCCCTTGGACCTTGTTATTGACAACGAAACACAGAAATTGCATCCGAATTTAATACAAATGGCACAATGCCGACTTAAGTACAAGAGGACTGACACTCTCACTTTCTATGATTTGAACCTCTCCTGTGAGTCCGGTTTTAGATTCCGATGCTTCACTCAGGTTTACTGTATATCTTGCACCTTCTTATTGACGATGAAGCAGAGAAATTGCATCGGAAGTTAATACAAAAGGCACAATGATGACTTAAGTAAAAGAGGACTGACACTCTAACTTTCTATGATTTGAACCTCTCCTGTGAGTCCAGTTTTAGATTCCGATGCTACACTTCAGGTTTACCTTATCCCTTGGACCTTCTTATTGACAATGAAACACAGAAATTGCATCCGAATTTAATACAAAAGGCAGAATACCGACTTAAGTACAAGAGGAGTGACACTATATCTATGATTTGAATCTCTCCTGTGAGTCCAGTTTTAGATTCCGATGCTTCACTTCAGGTTTACTGTATCCCTTGGACCTTCTTATTGACGATGAAACACAGAAATAGCATCGGAATTAATTTCAAAGGGCACAATGCCGACTTAAGTACAAGAGGACCGACACTCTCACTTTCTATGATTTGAACATCTCCTGCGGGTCTAGTTTTAGATTCCGATGCTTCACTTCAGGTGTGCTGTATCCCTTGAACCTTCTTATTGACGATGAAACACAGAAATTGCATCGGAATTAAATTGAAAAGGCACAATGCCGACTTAAGTACAAGAGGACTGACACTCAAACTTTCTATGATTTGAACCTCTCCTGTGGGTCCAGTTTTCGATTCCGATGCTTCACATCAGGTTTACTGTATCCCTTGGACCTTCTTACTGACGATGAAACACAGAAATTGCACCCGAATTTAATACAAATGGCACAATGCCGACTTAAGTACACGAGGACTGACACTCTCACTTTCTACGATTTGAACCTCTCCTGTTAGTCCAGTTTTTGATTCTGATGCTTCACTTCAGGTTTACTGTATCCCTTGGACCTTCTTATAGACGATGAAACACAGAAATTGCATCGGAATTAAATTCAAAACGCACAAACCCGACTTAAGTAAAAGAGGACTGACCCTCTCACTTTCTATGATTTTAACCTCTCCTGTGAGTCCAGTTTTAACTTCTGATGCTTCACTTCAGGTTTACTGTCTCCCTTGGACCTTCTTATTGACGAAGAATCACAGAAATTGCATCCGATTATAATACAAAAGTCACAATGCCGACTTAAGTACAAGAGGACTGATACTCTAACTTTCTATGATTTGAACCTCTCCTGTGAGTCCAGTTTTAGATTCCGATGCTTCACTTCAGGTTTACTGTATCCCTTGGACCTTCTTATTGACGAGGAAACACAGAAATTGCATCGGAATTAAATTCAAAACGCACAAACCCGACTTAAGTAAAAGAGGACTGACCCTCTCACTTTCTATGATTTTAACCTCTCCTGTGAGTCCAGTTTTAACTTCTGATGCTTCACTTCAGGTTTACTGTCTCCCTTGGACCTTCTTATTGACGAAGAAACACAGAAATTGCATCCGAATTTAATACAAAAGGCACAATACCGACTTAAGTACAAGAGGAGAGACACTCTAACTCTCTATGATTTGAACCTCCCCTGTGAGTCCAGTTTTAGATTCTGATGCTTCACTTCAGGTTTACTGTATCCCTTGGATCTTCGTATTGACGAAGAATCACAGAAATTGCATCCGATTTTAATACAAAAGTCACAATGCCGACTTAAGTACATGAGGACAGACACGCTCACTTTCTATGATTGGAACCTCTCCTGTGAGTCCAGTTTTAGATTCCGTTGCTTCACTTTAGTTTTACTGTATCCCTTGGACCTTCTTATTGAAGATGAAACACAGAAAGTGCATCCGAATTTAATACAAATGGCACAATGCCGACTTAAGTACAAGAGGACTGACACTCTCATTTTCTGTTATTTCAACGTCTCCTGTCAGTCCATTTTTAGATTGCGATGCTTCACTTTAGGTTTACTGTATCCCTTGGACCTTCTTATTGACGACGAAACACAGAAATTGCATCCGAATTTAATACAAATGGCACAATGCCGACTTAAGTACAAGAGGACTAACACTCTCACTTTCTATGATTTGAACCTCTCCTGTGTGTCCGGTTTTAGATTCCGATGCTTCACTTCAGGTTTACTGTATATATTGCACCTTTTTATTGATGATGAAACGTAGAAATTGCATCGGAAGTTAATACAAAAGGCACAATGATGACTTAAGTAAAAGAGGAGTGACACTCAAACTTTCTATGATTTGAACCTCTCCTGTCAGGCCAGTTTTAGATTCCGATGCTTCACTTCAGGTTTATTGTATCCCTTGGACCTTCTTATTGACGATGAAACACAGAAATTGCATCGGAATTAAATTCAAAAATCACAATGCCGACTTAAGTACAAGAGGACTGACACTCTAACTTTCTATGATTTGAACCTTTCCTGTGAGTCCAGTTTTAGATTCCGATGCTTCACTTCAGGTTTACTGTATCCCTTGGACCTTCTTATTGACGATGAAACACAGATATTGCATCCGAATTTAATACAAAGGCACAATGGCGACTTAAGTACAAGAGGACTGACACTTTCCCTTTCTATGATTTGAACCTCTCCTGTGAGTCCAAATTCAGAATCCGATGCTTCACTTCAGGTTTACTGTATACCTTGCACCTTCTTATTGACGATGAAACACAGAAATTGCATCGGAATTAAGTTCAAAATGCACAATGCCGACTTAAGTACAAGAGGACTGACACTCTAACTTTCTATGATTTGAACCTCTCCTGTGAGTCCACTTTTACATTCCGATGCTTATCTTCATGTTTCTGTTTCCCTTGGACCTTCTTATTGACGATGAAACATAGAAATTGCATTCGAATTTAATACAAATGACACAATTCCGACATAAGTAAAAGAGGACTGACACTCTAACTTTCTATGATTTGAACCTCTCCTGTGGGTCCAGTTTTAGATTCCGATGCTTCTCTTCAGGTTTACTGTATCCCTTGGACCTTCTTATTGACGATGAAACTCAGAAATTGCATCTGAATTTAATACAAAAGGCAGAATACCGACTTAAGTACAAGGGGAGTGACACTCTAACTTTCTATGATTTGAACCTCTCCTGTGAATCCAGTTTTAGATTCCGATGCTTCACTTCTGGTTTACTGTAACTCTTGGACCTTCTTATTGACTTTGAATCACAGGAATTGCATCCGAATTTATTAAAATGGCACAATGCCGACTTAAGTACAAGAGGACCGACACTCTCACTTTCTATGATTTGAACCTCTCCTGCGAGTCCAGTTTTAGATTCCGATGCTTCACGTCAGGTTTGCTGTATCCCGTGGACATTCTTATTGACGATGAAACACAGAAATTGCATCGGAATTAAAATCAAAAGGCACAATGCCGACTTAAGTAAAAGAGGACTGACACTCTCACTTTCTTTGATTTAAATCTCTCCTGTGAGTCCAGTTTTAGATTCTGATGCTTCACTTCAGGTTTACTGTATCCCTTGGACCTTCTTATTGACGATGAAACACAGAAATTGCACCCGAATTTAATACAAGTGGTACAATGCCGACTTAAGTACAAGAGGACTGACACTCTCACTTTCTATGATTTGAACCTCTACTGTTAGTCCAGTTATAGATTCTGATGCTTCACTTCAGGTTTACTGTATCCCTTGGACCTTCTTATTGACGAAGAATCACAGAAATTGCATCCGATTTTAATACAAAAGTCACAATGCCGACTTAAGTACATGAGGACTGACACGCTCACTTTCTATGATTGGAACCTCTCCTGTGTGTCCAGTTTTAGATTCCGATGCTTCACTTCAGTTTTACTGTATCCCTTGGACCTTCTTATTGAAGATGAAACACAGAAAGTGCATCCGAATTTAATACAAATGGCACAATGCCGACTTAAGTACAAGAGGACTGACACTCTCATTTTCTATGATTTGAACCTCTCCTGTTAGTCCATTTTTAGATATGCGATGCTTCACTTTAGGTTTACTGTATCCCTTGGACCTTGTTATTGACAACGAAACACAGAAATTGCATCCGAATTTAATACAAATGGCACAATGCCGACTTAAGTACAAGAGGACTGACACTCTCACTTTCTATGATTTGAACCTCTCCTGTGAGTCCGGTTTTAGATTCCGATGCTTCACTCAGGTTTACTGTATATCTTGCACCTTCTTATTGACGATGAAGCAGAGAAATTGCATCGGAAGTTAATACAAAAGGCACAATGATGACTTAAGTAAAAGAGGACTGACACTCTAACTTTCTATGATTTGAACCTCTCCTGTGAGTCCAGTTTTAGATTCCGATGCTACACTTCAGGTTTACCTTATCCCTTGGACCTTCTTATTGACAATGAAACACAGACATTGCATCCGAATTTAATACAAAAGGCAGAATACCGACTTAAGTACAAGAGGAGTGACACTATATCTGTGATTTGAATCTCTCCTGTGAGTCCAGTTTTAGATTCCGATGCTTCACTTCAGGTTTACTGTATCCCTTGGACCTTCTTATTGACGATGAAACACAGAAATAGCATCGGAATTAATTTCAAAAGGCACAATGCCGACTTAAGTACAAGAGGACTGACACTCAAACTTTCTATGATTTGAACCTCTCCTGTGATTCCAGTTTTAGATTCCGATGCTTCACTTCAGGTTTACTGTATCCCTTGGACCTACTTATTGAAGATGAAACACAGAAATTGCATCCGAATTTAGTACAAATAGCACAATGCCGACTTAATTACAAGAGGACTGACACTCTCACTTTCTATGATTTGAACCTCTCCTGTGAGTCCAGTTTTAGATTCCGATGCTTCACTTCAGGTTTGCTGCATCCCTTGGACCTTCTTTTTGACGATGAAACACAGAGTTTGCATCCGAATTTAATACAAAAGGCACAATGCCGACTCACGTGCAAGAGGACTGACACTCTCACTTTCTATGATTTGAACCGCTCCTGTGAGTCTAGTTTTGGATTCCGATGCTTCACTTCAGGTTTACTGTATCCCTTGGACCTTCTTATTGAAGATGAAACACAGAAATTGCATCCGAATTTAATACAAATGGCACAATGCCGACTTAAGTACAAGAGGACTGACACTCTCACTTTCTATGATTTCAACCTCTCCTGTGAGTCCAGTTATAGATTCCGATGCTTCACTTCAGGTTTACTGCATCCCTTGGACCTTCTTATTGACGATGAAACACCGAAATTGCATCCGAATTTAATACAAATGGCACAATGCCGACTTAAGTACAAGAGGACTGACATTCTTACTTTCTATGATTCGAACCCATCCTGTGAGGACAGATTTAGATTCGGATGCTTCACTTCAGGTTAACTGTATCCCTTGGACCTTCTTATTGACGAAAAAACACAGAAATTGCATCCGTATTTAATACAAGTGGCACAATAGCGACTTAAGTACAAGAGGAGTGACACTCTTACTTTCTATGATTTAAACCTCTCCTGTGAGTCCAGTTTTAGATTCCGATGTTTCACTTCAGGTTTACTGTTTCCCTTGGACCTTCTTATTGACTATGAATCACAGGAATTGCATCCGAATTTAATACAAATGGCACAATGCCGACTTAGGTACAAGAGGACTGACACTCTCACTTTCTATGATTTGAACCTCTCCTGTGAGTCCAGTTTTAGATTCCGATTCTTCACTTCAGGTTTACTGTATCCCTTCGACCTTCTTATTGACGATGAAACACAGAAATTGCATCCGAATTTAATACAAAAGACACAATACCGACTTAAGTACAAGAGGACTGACACTCTAACTATCTATGATTTGAATCTCTGCTGTGAGTCCAGTTTTAGGTTCCGATGCTTCACTTCAGGTTTGCTGTATCCCTTGGACCTTCTTATTGACGATGAAACCCAGAAATTGCAACCGAATTTAATACAAACGGCACAATGGCGACTTAAGTACAACAGGACTGACACTCTAACTATCTATGATTTGAATCTCTCCTGTGAGCCCAATTTTAGGTTCCGATGCTTCACTTCAGGTTTACTGTATCCCTTGGACCTTCTTATTGACGATTAAACACAGAAGTTGCATCGGAATTAAATTCAAAAGGCACCACGCCGACATAAGTACAAGAGGACTGACACTCTAAGTTTCTATGACTTGAACCTCTCCTTTGAGTCCAGTGTTGGATTCCGATGCTTCACTTCAGGTTTACTGTATCCCTTGGACCTTTTTATTGACGATGAAACACAGAAATTGCATCCAAATTTAATCCAAAAGGCACAATACCGACTTAAGTACAAGAGGAGTGACAATCTAACTTTCTATGATTGGAACCTCTCCTGTGAGTCCAGTTTTAGATTCCGATGCTTTACTTCAGGTTTACTGTATTACTTGGACCTTCTTATTGACGATGAAACACAGAAATTGCATCCGAATTTAATACAAAAGGCACAATGGCGACTTAAGTACAAGAGGACTGACACTCTCACTTTCTATGATTTGATCCTCTCCTGTGAGTCCAGTTTTAGATTCCGCTGCTTCACTTCAGGTTTACTGTATCCCTTGGACCTTCTTATTGACGATGAAACACATGGTTTGCATCCGAATTTAAAACAAAAGGCACAATGCCGACTTAAGTGCAAGAGGACTGACACTCTCACTTTCTATGATTTGAACCTCTCCTATCATTCTACTTTTAGATTCCGATGCTTCTCTTCAGGTTTACTGTATCCCTTGGACATTCTTATTGAAGATGAAACTCAGAAATTGCATCCGAATTTAATACAAATAGCACAATGCCGACTTAAGTACAAGAGGACTGACACTCTCACTTTCTATGATTTGAACCTCTCCTGCGAGTCCAATTTTAGATTCCGATGCTTCACTTCAGGTTTACTGTATCCCTTGGACCTTCTTATTGACGATGAAACACAAGGTTTGCATCCGAATTTAAAACAAGAGGCACAATGCCGACTTAAGTGCAAGAGGACTGACACTCTAACTTACTATGATTTGAACCTCTCCAATCATTCTAGTTTTAGATTCCGGTGCTTCTCTTCAGGTTTACTGTATCCCTTGGACATTCTTATTGAAGATGAAACTCAGAAATTGCATCCGAATTTAATACAAATAGCACAATGCCAACTTAAGTACAAGAGGACTGACACTCTCACTTTCTATGATTTGCACCTCTCCTGCGAGTCCAGTTTTAGATTCCGATGCCTCACTTCAGGTTTACTGTATCCCTTGGACCTTCTTATTGACGATGAAACACAGAAATTGCATCCGAATTTAATACAAATGGCACAATGCCGACTTAAGTACAAGAGGAGTGACACTCTCACTTTCTATGATTCGAACCTCTCCTGTGAGGTCAGTATTAGATTCGGATGCTTCACTTCAGGTTTACTGTATCCCTTGGACCTTCTTATTGGCGAAAAAACACAGAAATTGCATCCATATTTAATACAAATGTTACAATAACGACTTAAGTACAAGAGGAGTGACACTCGAACTTTCTATGATTTGAACCTCTCCTTTGAGTCCAGTTTTAGATTCCGATGCTTCACTTCAGGTTTACTGTATCCCTTGGACCTTCTTATTGAGGATGAAACACAGAAATTGCAACCGAATTTAATACAAATGGCACAATCCCGACTTAAGTACAAGAGGACCGACACACTCACTTTCTATGATTTGAACCTCTCCTGCGAGTCCAGTTTTAGATTCCGATGCTTCACTTCAGGTTTGCTGTATCCCTTGGACCTTCTTATTGACGATGAAACACAGAAATTGCATCGGAATTAAATTCAAAAGGCACAATGCCGACTTAAGTACAAGAGGACTGACACTCAAACTTTCTATGATTTGAACCTCTCTTGTGAGTCCAGTTTTCGATTCCGATGCTTCACTTCAAGTTTACTGTATCCCTTGGACCTTCTTATTGACGATGAAACACAGAGTTTGCATCCGAATTTATTACAAAAGGCACAATGCCGACTTAAGTACAAGAGGACTACCACTCTAGATTTCCATGATTTGAACCTCTCCTGTGAGTCCACTTTTAGATTCCGATGCTTCACTTCAGGTTTACTGTATCCCTTGGACCTTTTTATTGACGATGAAACACAGAAATTGCATCCGAATTTAATACAAAAGGCACAATACCGACTTAAGTACAAGAGGAGTGACACTCTAACTCTCTATGATTTGAACCTCTCCTGTGAGTCCAGTTTTAGATTCTGATGCTTCACTTCAGGTTTACTGCATTCCTTGGTCCTTCTTATTGACGATGAAACACAGAAATTGCATCCGAATTTAATACAAAAGGCACAATGCCAACTTAAGAACAAGAGGACTGACACTCTCACTTTCTATGATTTGAACCTCTCCTGTGAGTCCAGTTTTAGATTCCGATGCTTCACTTCAGGTTTGCTGTATACCTTGCGCATTCTTATTGACGATGAAACACAGAAATTGCATCCGAATTTAATACAAACGGCACAATGCCGACTTAAGTACAAGAGGACTGACACTCTCACTTCCTATGATTTGAACCTCTACTGTGAGTCTAGTTTTAGATTCCGATGCTTCACTTCAGGTTTACTGTATACCTTGCACCTTCTTATTGACGATGAAACACAGAAATGGCATCCGAATTTAATACAAAAGTCCCAATGCCGACTTAGGTACAAGAGGACTGACACTCTCACTTTCTATGATTTGAAACTCTACTGTGAGTTCAGTTTAGAATCCGATGCTTCACTTCAGGTTTACTGTATCCCTTGGACCTTCTTATTGACGATGAAACACAGAAATTGCATCCGAATTTAATACAAAACGCACAATGCCGACATAAGTACAAGAGGACTGACACTCTCACTTTCTATGGTTTGACCTTTCTTGTGAGTCCAGTTTTAGATTGCGATGCTTTACTTCAGGTTTACTGTATACCTTGCACCTTCTTATTGACGATGAAACACAAAAATTGCATACGAATTCAATACAACAGGCACAATGCCGACTTAAGTACAAGAGGACTGACACTCTCACTTTCTATGATTTGAACCTCTCCTTTGAGTCCAGTTTTAGATTCCGATGCTTCACTTCAGGTTTACTGTATCCCTTGGACCTTCTTATTGACGATGAAACACAGAAATTGCATCCGGAATTAATACAAATATCACAATGCCGACTTAAGTACAAGAGGACTGACACTCTTACTTTCTATGATTTGAACCTCTCCTGTGAGTCCAGTTTTAGATTCCGATGCTTCACCTCAGGTTTACTGTGTCCCTTGGGCCTTCTAATTGACGATGAAACACAGAAATTGAATCGCAATTAAATTGAAAAGGCACAATGCCGACTTAAGTGAAAGAAGACTGACACTCTCACTTTCTATAATTTGAACATCTCCTTTGAGTCCAGTTTTAGAATCCAATGCTTCACTACAGGTTTACAGTATACCTTCCACCCTCTTATTGACGATGAAACACAGAAATTGCATCGGAATTAAATTCAAAAGGCACAATGCCGACTTAATTACAAGATGACTGACACTCTCACTTTCTATGATTTGAACCTCTTCTGTGAGGCCAGTTTTAGATTCCGATGCTTCACTTCAGGTTTACTGTATCCCTTGGACCTTCTTATTGACGATGAAACACAGAAATTGCATCCGAATTTAATACAAAATGCACAATGCCGTCTTAAGTAAAAGAGGACTGACACTCTAATATTCTATGTTTTGAACCTCTCCTGTGAGTCCAGTTTTAGATTCCGATGCTTCACATTAGGTTTACTGTATCCCGTGGACCTTCTTATTGACGATGAAACACAAAAATTGCTTCCGAATTTAATACAAAAAGCACAATACCGACTAAAGCACAAGCGGAGTGACAATCTAACTTTCTATGATTGGAACCTCTCCTGTGAGTCCAGTTTTAGATTCCGATGCCTCACTTCAGGTTTACTGTATCCCTTGGACCTCCTTATTGACGATGAAACACAGAAATTGCATTCGCATTTAATACAAATGGCACATTGCCGACTTAAGTACAAGAGCACTGACACTATTACTTTCTATGATTGAACCTCTCCTGTGAGTTCAGTTTTAGATTCCGATGCTTCACTTCAGGGTTACTGTATACCTTGCACCTTCTTATTGACGATGAAACACAGAAATTGCATCCGAATTTAATACAAAACGCACAATGCCGACATAAGTACAATAGGACTGACACTCTCACTTTCTATGGTTTGACCTTTCTTGTGAGTCCAGTTTTAGATTCCGATGCTTCACTTCAGGTTTACTGTATACCTTGCACCTTCTTATTGACGATGAAACACAGGAATTTCATACGAATTGAATACAACAGGCACAATGCCGACTTAAGTACAAGTGGACTGACACTCCCACTTTCTATGATTTGAACCTCTCCTGTGAGTCCAGTTTTAGATTCCGATGCTTCACTTCAGGTTTACTGTATCCCTTGGACCTTCTTATTGACGATGAAACACAGAAATTGCATCCGAATTTAATACAAATTGCACAATGCCGACTTAAGTACAAGAGGAGTGACACTCTCACTTTCTATCATTTGAACGTCTCCTCTGAGGCCAGTTTTAGATTCCGATGCTTCACTTCAGGTTTACTGTATCCCTTGGACCCTCTTATTGACGATGAAACACAGAAATTGCATCCGAAGTTAATACAATATCCACAATGCCGTCGTAAGTAAAAGAGGAACGACACTCTAATATTCTATGTTTTAAACCTCTCCTGTGAGTCCAGTTTTAGATTCCGATGCTTCACATAAGGTTTACTGTATCCCGTGGACCTTCTTATTGACGATGAAACACAGAAATTGAATCCGAATTTAATACAAAAGGCACAATGGCGACTTAAGTACAAGAGGACTGACACTCTCACTTTCTAAGATTTGAACCTCTCCTGTGAGTCCAGTTTTAGATTCCGATGCTTCACTTCAGGTTTACTGTATACCTTGGACCTTCTTATTGACGATGAAACAAAGAAGTTGCATCGGAATTAAATTCAAAAGGCACCACGCCGACTTAAGTACAAGAGGACTGACACTTTAACTTTCAATGATTTGAACCTCTCCTGTGAGTTCAGTTTTAGATTGCGATGCTTCACTTCAGGTTTACTGTATCCCTTGGACCTTTTTATTGACGATGAAACACAGAAATTGCATCCGAATTTAATACAAAAGGCACAATACCGACTTAAGTACAAGAGGAGTGACACTCTAACTCTCTATGATTTGAACCTCTCCTGTGAGTCCAGTTTTAGATTCTGATGCTTCACTTCAGGTTTACTACATTCCTTGGACATTCTTATTAACGATGAAACACAGAAATTGCATCCGAATGTAATACAAACGGCACAATGCCGACTTAAGTACAAGAGGACTGACACTCTCACTTCCTATGATTTGAACCTCTACTGTGAGTCTAGTTTTAGATTCCGATGCTTCACTTCAGGTTTACTGTATCCCTTGGTTCTTCTTATTGACGATGAAACACAGACTTTGCATCCGAATTTAATACAAAAGGCACAATGCCGACTTAACTACAAGAGGACTGACACTCTAAGTTTCTATGATTTGCACCTCTCCTGTGAGTCCAGTTTTAGATTCCGATGCTTCACTTCAGGTTTACTGTATACCTTGCACCTTCTTATTGACGATGAAACACAGAAATTGCATCCGAATTTAATACAAAAGGCCCAATGCCGACTTAAGTACAAGAGGACTGACACTCTCACTTTCTATGATTTGAACCTCTACTGTGAGTTCAGTTTAGAATCCGATGCTTCACTTCAGGTTTACTGTATCCCTTGGACCTTCTTATTGACGATGAAACACAGAACTTGCATCCGAATTTAACACAAAACGCACAATGCCGACATAAGTACAAGAGGACTGACACTCTCACTTTCTATGGTTTGACCTTTCTTGTCAGTCCAGTTTTAGTTTCCGATGCTTCACTTCAGGTTTACTGTATACCTTGCACCTTCTTATTGACGATGAAACACAGAAATTGCATACGAATTCAAAACAAAAGGCACAATGCCGACTTAAGTACAAGAGGACTGACACTCTCACTTTCTATGATTTGAACCTCTCCTGTCAGTACAGTTTTAGATTCCGATGCTTCACTTCAGGTTTACTGTATCCCTTGGAGCTTCATATTGACGATGAAACATAGATATTGCATCCGAATTTAATACAAATGGCACAATGCCGACTTAAATACAAGAGGACTGACACTCTAATTTTCTATGATTTGAACCTCTCCTGTGAGTTCCGTTTTAGATTCCGATGCTTCACTTCAGGTTTACTGTATCCCTTGGACCTTCTTATTGACGATGAAACACAGAAATTGCATCTGAATTTAATACAAAACGCACAATGCCGACTCAAGTACCAGAGGACTGACACTCTCACATTCTATGAGTTGAACCTCTCCTGTGAGTCCAGTTTTAGATTCCGATGCTTCACTTCAGGTTTACTGTATTCCTTGGACCTTCTTATTGACGATGAAACACAGAAATTGCATCTGGAATTAATACAAATATCACAATGCCGACTTAAGTACAAGAGAACTGACACTCTCACTTTCTATGATTTGAACCTCTCCTGTGAGTCCAGTTTTAGATTCCGATGCTTCACTTCAGGTTTACTGTATACCTTGGACCTTCTTATTGACGGTGAAACACAGAAGTTGCATCGGAATTAAATTCAAAAGGCACCACGCCGACTTAAGTACAAGAGGACTGACACTTTAACTTTCAATGATTTGAACCTCTCCTGTGAGTCCAGTTTTAGATTCCGATGCGTCACCTCAGGTTTACTGTGTCCCTTGGGCCTTCTAATTGACGATGAAACACAGAAATTGAATCGCAATTAAATTGAAAAGGCACAATGCCGAATTAAGTGAAAGAAGACTGACACTCTCACTTTCTATAATTTGAACATCTCCTTTGAATCCAGTTTTAGATTCCGATGCTCCACTTCAGGTTTACAGTATACCTTCCACCCTCTTATTGAAGATGAAACACAGAAATTGCATCGGAATTAAATTCAAAAGGCACAATGCCGACTTAATTACAAGATGACTGACACTCTCACTTTCTATGATTTGAACCTCTCCTGTGAGGCCAGTTTTAGATTCCGATGCTTCACTTCAGGTTTACTGTATCCCTTGGACCTTCTTATTGACGAAGAAACAAAGAAAATACATCCGAATTTAATACAATATGCACAATGCCGTCTTAAGTAAAAGAGGACTGACACTCTAATATTCCATGTTTTGAACCTGTCCTGTGAGTCCAGTTTTAGATTCCGATGCTTCACATAAGGTTTACTGTATCCCGTGGACATTCTTATTGCCGATGAAACACAGAAATTGCATCCGAATTTAATACAAAAGGCACAATACCGACTTAAGTACAAGCGGAGTGACACTCTAACTTTCTATGATTGGAACCTCTCCTGTGAGTCCAGTTTTAGATTCCGATGCCTCACTTCAGGTTTACTGTATCCCTTGGACCACCTTATTGACGATGAAACACAGAAATTGCAACCGAATTTAATACAAATGGCACAATGCCGACTTAAGTACAAGAGGACTGACACTCTCACTTTCTATGATTTGAACCTCTCCTGTGAGTCCAGTTTTAGATTCCGATCCTTCACTTCATGTTTACTGTATCCCTTGAGACCTACTTATCGGCGATGAAACACAGAAATTGCATCCGCATTTAATACAAATGGCACATTGCCGACTTAAGTACAAGAGCACTGACACTCTCACTTTCTATGATTTGAACCTCTCCTGTGAGTTCAGTTTTAGATTCCGATGCTTCACTTCAGGTTTACTGTATACCTTGCACCTTCTTATTGACGATGAAACACAGAAATTGCATCCGAATTTAATACAAATGGCACAATGCCGATTTAACTACAAGAATACTGACACTCTCACTTTCTACGATTCGAACCTCTCCATTGCGGTCATATTTAGATTCCGATGCCTCACTTCAGGTTTACTGTATCCCTTGGACCTTCTTGTTGACGATAAAACACAGAAGTCGCATCCGAATTTAATACAAATGGCACAATGCCGTCTTAAGTAAAAGAGGACTGACACTCTAACATTCTATGATTTGAACCTCTCCTGCGAGTCCAGTTTTAGATTCCGATGCTTCACTGAAGGTTTACTGTATCCCTTGGACCTTCTTATTGCCGATGAAACACAGAAATTGCATCCGAATTTAATACAAAAGGCACATTACCGACTTAAGTACAAGAGGAGTGACACAATCTTTCTATGATTTGAATCTCTCCTGTGAGTCCAGTTTTAGATTCCGATGCTTCACTTCAGGTTTACTGTATCCCTGGGACCTTCTTATTGACGATGAAACACAGAAATTGCATCCGAATTTAATACAAAAATCACAAAGGCCACTTTAGTACAAGAGGACCGACAATCTCACTTTCTATGATTTGAACATCTCTTGTGAGTCCAGTTTTAGATTCCGATGCTTCACTTCAGGTTTACTGTATCCCTTGGACCTTCTTATTGACGATGAAACACAGAAATTGCATCCGAAATTAATACAAATGTCACAATGGTGACTCAAGTACAAGAGGACTGACACTCTCACTTTCTATGATTTGAACCTCTCCTGTGAGTCCAGTTTTAGAATCCGATGCTTCACCTCAGGTTTACTGTATCCCTTGGACCTTCTTATTGACGATGAAACACAGAAATTGCATCCGAATTTAATACAAATGGCACAATGCCGACTTAAGTACAAGAGGACTGACACTCTCACTTTCTATGATTTGAATCTCTCCTGTGAGTCCAGTTTTAGGTTCCGATGCTTCACTTCAGGTTTACTGTGTCCCTTGGACCTTCTTATTGACGATGAAACACAGAAATTGCATCCGATTTTAATACAAAAATCACAATGGCCACTTTAGTACAAGAGGACCGACAATCTCACATTCTATGATTTGAACATCTCCTGTGAGTCCAGTTTTAGATTCCGATGCTTCACTTCAGGTTTACTGTATCCCTCGGACCTTTGTATTGACGATGAAACACAGATATTGCATCGGTATTAAATTTAAAACGCAGAATGCCGACTTAATTAAAAGCGGACTGACACTCTCACTTTCTATGATTTGAACTTCTCCTGTGAGTCCAGTTTTAGATGCCGATGCTTCACTTCAGGTTTATTGTATCCCTTGGACTTTCTTATTGACAATGAAACACAGAAATAGCATCGGAATTAAATTCAAAAGGCACAATGCCTACTTAAGTACAAGAGGACTGACACTCTAACTTTCTATGATTTGAACCTCTCCTGTGAGTCCAGTTTTAGATTCCGATGCTTCACTTGAGGTTTACTGTATCCCTTGGACTTTCTTATTGACAATGAAACACAGAAATAGCATCGGAATTAAATTCAAAAGGCACAATGCCTACTTAAGTACAAGAGGACTGACACTCTAACTTTCTATGATTTGAACCTCTCCTGTGAGTCCAGTTTTAGATTCCGATGCTTCACTTGAGGTTTACTGTATCCCTTGGACCTTCTTATTGACGATGAAACACAGAGTTTGCATCCGAATTTAATAGAAAAGGCACAATGCCGACTTAAGTACAAGAGGACTGACACTATAACTTCCTATGATTTGAACCTCTCCTGTGAGTCCAGTTTTAGATTCCGATGCCTTACTTCAGGTTTACTGTATCCCTTGGACCTTCTGATTGACGATGAAACACAGAAATTGCATTCGAATTTAATACAAAAGGCACAATGCTGCCTTAAGTACAAGAGGACTGACACTCTCACTTTCTATGATTTGAACCTCTCCTGTGAGTCCAGTTTTAGATTCCGATGCTTCACTTCAGATTTACTGTATCCCTTGGACCTTCTAATTGACGATGAAACACAGAGTTTGCATCCGAATTTAATACAAAAGGTACAATGCCGACTTAAGTACAAGAGGACTGACAATCTAACTTTCTATGATTTGCACCTCTCGTGTGAGTCCAGTTTTAGATTCCGATGCTTCACTTCAGGTTTACTGTATCCCTTGGACCTTCTTATTGACGATGAAACACAGAAATTGCATCCGAATCTAGTACAAAAATCACAATGGCCACTTTAGTACAAGAGGACCGACAATCTCACATTCTATGATTTGAACATCTCCTGTGAGTCCAGTTTTAGATTCCGATGCTTCACTTCAGGTTTACTGTATCCCTCGGACCTTTGTATTGACGATGAAACACAGATATTGCATCGGAATTAAATTTAAAACGCAGAATGCCGACTTAATTAAAAGCGGACTGACACTCTCACTTTCTATGATTTGAACTTCTCCTGTGAGTCCAGTTTTAGATGCCGATGCTTCACTTCAGGTTTATTGTATCCCTTTGACTTTCTTATTGACAATGAAACACAGAAATAGCATCGGAATTAAATTCAAAAGGCACAATGCCTACTTAAGTACAAGAGGACTGACACTCTAACTTTCTATGATTTGAACCTCTCCTGTGAGTCCAGTTTTAGATTCCGATGCTTCACTTGAGGTTTACTGTATCCCTTGGACCTTCTTATTGACGATGAAACACAGAGTTTGCATCCGAATTTAATAGAAAAGGCACAATGCCGACTTAAGTACAAGAGGACTGACACTATAACTTCCTATGATTTGAACCTCTCCTGTGAGTCCAGTTTTAGATTCCGATGCCTTACTTCAGGTTTACTGTATCCCTTGGACCTTCTGATTGACGATGAAACACAGAAATTGCATTCGAATTTAATACAAAAGGCACAATGCTGCCTTAAGTACAAGAGGACTGACACTCTCACTTTCTATGATTTGAACCTCTCCTGTGAGTCCAGTTTTAGATTCCGATGCTTCACTTCAGATTTACTGTATCCCTTGGACCTTCTAATTGACGATGAAACACAGAGTTTGCATCCGAATTTAATACAAAAGGTACAATGCCGACTTAAGTACAAGAGGACTGACAATCTAACTTTCTATGATTTGCACCTCTCGTGTGAGTCCAGTTTTAGATTCCGATGCTTCACTTCAGGTTTACTGTATCCCTTGGACCTTCTTATTGACGATGAAACACAGAAATTGCATCCGAATCTAGTACAAAAATCACAATGGCCACTTTAGTACAAGAGGACCGACAATCTCACTTTCTATGATTTGAACATCTCCTGTTAGTCCAGTTTTAGATTCCGATGCTTCACTTCAGGTTTACTGTATCCCTTGGACCTTCTTATTGACGATGAAACACAGAAATTGAATCCGAAATTAATACAAATGCCACAATGGTGACTTAAGTACAAGAGGACTGACACTCTCACTTTCTATAATTTGAACCTCTCCTGTGAGTCCAGTTTTAGATTCCGATGCTTCACCTCAGGTTTACTGCATCCCTTGGACATTCTTATTGACGATGAAACACAGAAATTGCATCCGAATTTAATACAAATGGCACAATGCCGACTTAAGTACAAGAGGACTGACACTCTCACTTTCTATGATTTGAATCTCTCCTGTGAGTCCAGTTTTAGGTTCCGATGCTTCACTTCAGGTTTACTGTATTCTTTGGACCTTCTTATTGACAATGAAACACAGAAATAGCATCGGAATTAAATTCAAAAGGCACAATGCCGACTTAAGTACAAGAGGACTGACACTCTAACTTTTTATGATTTGAACCTCTCCTGTGAGTCCAGTTTTAGATTCCGATGCTTCACTTCAGGTTTACTGTATCCCTTGGACCTTCTTATTGACGATGAAACACAGAAATCGGATCCGAATAAAATACAAAAGGCACAATGGCGACTTAAGTACAAGAGGACTGACACTCTCACTTTCAATGATTTTAACCTTTCCTGTGAGTCCAGTTTCAGATTCCGATGCTTCACTTCAGGTTTACTGTATACCTTGCACCTTCTTATTGACGATGAACCACAGAAATTGCATCGGAATTAAATTCAAAAGGCACTATGCCGTCATAAGTACAAGAGGACTGACACTCTCACTTTCTATGATTTGAACCTCTTTTGTGAGTCCAGTTTTAGATTCCGATGCTTCATTTCAGGTTTACTGTATCCCTTGGACCTTCTAATTGACGATGAAACACGGAGTTTGCATCCGAATTTAATACAAGAGGTACAATGCCGACGTTAGTAGAAGAGGACTGACACTCTAACTTTCTATGATTTGAACCTCTCCTGTGAGTCCAGTTTTAGATACCGATGCTTCACTTAAGGTTTACTGTATCCCTTGGACCTTCTTATTGACGATGAAACACAGAAATTGCATCCGAATTTAATACAAAAATCACAATGGCCACTTTAGTACAAGAGGACCGACAATCTCACTTTCTATGATTTGAACATCTCCTGTTAGTCCAGTTTTAGATTCCGATGCTTCACTTCAGGTTTACTGTATCCCTTGGACCTTCTTATTGACGATGAAACACAGAAATTGCATCCGAATTTAATACAAAACGCACAATGCCGACATAAGTACAAGGGGACTGACACTCTCACTTTCTATTGTTTGACCTTTCTTGTCAGTCCAGTTTTAGTTTCCGATGCTTCACTTCAGGTTTACTGTATACCTTGCACCTTCTTATTGACGATGAAGCACAGAAATTGCATCTGGAATTAATACAAATATCACAATGCCGACTTAAGTACAAGAGAACTGACACTCTCACTTTCTATGATTTGAACCTCTCCTGTGAGGCCAGTTTTAGATTCCGATGCTTCACTTCAGGTTTACTGTATACCTTGGACCTTCTTATTGACGGTGAAAGACAGAAGTTGCATCGGAATTAAATTCAAAAGGCACCACGCCGACTTAAGTACAAGAGGACTGACACTTTAACTTTCAATGATTTGAACCTCTCCTGTGAGTCCAGTCTTAGATTCCGATGCTTCACCTCAGGTTTACTGTGTCCCTTGGGCCTTCTAATTGACGATGAAACACAGAAATTGAATCGCAATTAAAATGAAAAGGCACAATGCCGAATTAAGTGAAAGAAGACTGACACTCTCACTTTCTATAATTTGAACATCTCCTTTGAATCCAGTTTTAGATTCCGATGCTCCACTTCAGGTTTACAGTATACCTTCCACCCTCTTATTGAAGATGAAACACAGAAATTGCATCGGAATTAAATTCAAAAGGCACAATGCCGACTTAATTACAAGATGCTTGACACTCTCACTTTCTATGATTTGAACCTCTCCTGTGAGGCCAGTTTTAGATTCCGATGCTTCACTTCAGGTTTACTGTATCCCTTGGACCTTCTTATTGACGAAGAAACAAAGAAAATACATCCGAATTTAATACAAAATGCACAATGCCGTCTTAAGTAAAAGAGGACTGACACTCTAATATTCCATGTTTTGAACCTGTCCTGTGAGTCCAGTTTTAGATTCCGATGCTTCACATAAGGTTTACTGTATCCCGTGGACATTCTTATTTTCGATGAAACACAGAAATTGCATCCGAATTTAATACAAAAGGCACAATACCGACTTAAGTACAAGCGGAGTGACACGCTAACTTTCTATGATTGGAACCTCTCCTGTGAGTCCAGTTTTAGATTCCGGTGCCTCACTTCAGGTTTACTGTATCCCTTGGACCTCCTTATTGACGATGAAACACAGAAATTGCAACCGAATTTAATACAAATGGCACAATGCCGACTTAAGTACAAGAGGACTGACACTCTCACTTTCTATGATTTGAACCTCTCCTGTGAGTCCAGTTTTAGATTCCGATCCTTCACTTCATGTTTACTGTATCCCTTGAGACCTACTTATCGGCGATGAAACACAGAAATTGCATCCGCATTTAATACAAATGGCACATTGCCGACTTAAGTACAAGAGCACTGACACTCTCACTTTCTATGATTTGAACCTCTAAAGTGAGTTCAGTTTTAGATTCCGATGCTTCACTTCAGGTTTACTGTATACCTTGCACCTTCTTATTGACGATGAAACACAGAAATTGCATCCGAATTTAATACAAATGGCACAATGCCGATTTAACTACAAGAATACTGACACTCTCACTTTCTACGATTCGAACCTCTCCAGTGCGGACAGATTTAGATTCCGATGCCTCACTTCAGGTTTACTGTATCCCTTGGACCTTCTTGTTGACGATAAAACACAGAAGTCGCATCCGAATTTAATACAAATGGCACAATGCCGTCTTAAGTAAAAGAGGACTGACACTCTAACATTCTATGATTTGAACCTCTCCTGCGAGTCCAGTTTTAGATTCCGATGCTTCACTGAAGGTTTACTGTATCCCTTGGACCTTCTTATTGACGATGAAACACAGAAATTGCATCCGAATTTAATACAAAAGGCACATTACCGACTTAAGTACAAGAGGAGTGACACAATCTTTCTATGATTTGAATCGCTCCTGTGAGTCCAGTTTTAGATTCCGATGCTTCACTTCAGGTTTACTGTATCCCTGGGACCTTCTTATTGACGATGAAACACAGAAATTGCATCCGAATTTAATACAAATGGCACAATGCCGACTTAAGTACAAGAGGACTGACACTCTCACTTTCTATGATTTGAATCTCTCCTGTGAGTCCAGTTTTAGGTTCCGATGCTTCACTTCAGGTTTACTGTATTCTTTGGACCTTCTTATTGACAATGAAACACAGAAATAGCATCGGAATTAAATTCAAAAGGCACAATGCCGACTTAAGTACAAGAGGACTGACACTCTAACTTTTTATGATTTGAACCTCTCCTGTGAGTCCAGTTTTAGATTCCGATGCTTCACTTCAGGTTTACTGTATCCCTTGGACCTTCTTATTGACGATGAAACACAGAAATCGGATCCGAATAAAATACAAAAGGCACAATGGCGACTTAAGTACAAGAGGACTGACACTCTCACTTTCAATGATTTTAACCTTTCCTGTGAGTCCAGTTTCAGATTCCGATGCTTCACTTCAGGTTTACTGTATACCTTGCACCTTCTTATTGACGATGAACCACAGAAATTGCATCGGAATTAAATTCAAAAGGCACTATGCCGTCATAAGTACAAGAGGACTGACACTCTCACTTTCTATGATTTGAACCTCTTTTGTGAGTCCAGTTTTAGATTCCGATGCTTCATTTCAGGTTTACTGTATCCCTTGGACCTTCTAATTGACGATGAAACACGGAGTTTGCATCCGAATTTAATACAAGAGGTACAATGCCGACGTTAGTAGAAGAGGACTGACACTCTAACTTTCTATGATTTGAACCTCTCCTGTGAGTCCAGTTTTAGATACCGATGCTTCACTTAAGGTTTACTGTATCCCTTGGACCTTCTTATTGACGATGAAACACAGAAATTGCATCCGAATTTAATACAAAAATCACAATGGCCACTTTAGTACAAGAGGACCGACAATCTCACTTTCTATGATTTGAACATCTCCTGTTAGTCCAGTTTTAGATTCCGATGCTTCACTTCAGGTTTACTGTATCCCTTGGACCTTCTTATTGACGATGAAACACAGAAATTGCATCCGAATTTAATACAAAACGCACAATGCCGACATAAGTACAAGGGGACTGACACTCTCACTTTCTATTGTTTGACCTTTCTTGTCAGTCCAGTTTTAGTTTCCGATGCTTCACTTCAGGTTTACTGTATACCTTGCACCTTCTTATTGACGATGAAGCACAGAAATTGCATCTGGAATTAATACAAATATCACAATGCCGACTTAAGTACAAGAGAACTGACACTCTCACTTTCTATGATTTGAACCTCTCCTGTGAGGCCAGTTTTAGATTCCGATGCTTCACTTCAGGTTTACTGTATACCTTGGACCTTCTTATTGACGGTGAAAGACAGAAGTTGCATCGGAATTAAATTCAAAAGGCACCACGCCGACTTAAGTACAAGAGGACTGACACTTTAACTTTCAATGATTTGAACCTCTCCTGTGAGTCCAGTCTTAGATTCCGATGCTTCACCTCAGGTTTACTGTGTCCCTTGGGCCTTCTAATTGACGATGAAACACAGAAATTGAATCGCAATTAAAATGAAAAGGCACAATGCCGAATTAAGTGAAAGAAGACTGACACTCTCACTTTCTATAATTTGAACATCTCCTTTGAATCCAGTTTTAGATTCCGATGCTCCACTTCAGGTTTACAGTATACCTTCCACCCTCTTATTGAAGATGAAACACAGAAATTGCATCGGAATTAAATTCAAAAGGCACAATGCCGACTTAATTACAAGATGCTTGACACTCTCACTTTCTATGATTTGAACCTCTCCTGTGAGGCCAGTTTTAGATTCCGATGCTTCACTTCAGGTTTACTGTATCCCTTGGACCTTCTTATTGACGAAGAAACAAAGAAAATACATCCGAATTTAATACAAAATGCACAATGCCGTCTTAAGTAAAAGAGGACTGACACTCTAATATTCCATGTTTTGAACCTGTCCTGTGAGTCCAGTTTTAGATTCCGATGCTTCACATAAGGTTTACTGTATCCCGTGGACATTCTTATTTTCGATGAAACACAGAAATTGCATCCGAATTTAATACAAAAGGCACAATACCGACTTAAGTACAAGCGGAGTGACACGCTAACTTTCTATGATTGGAACCTCTCCTGTGAGTCCAGTTTTAGATTCCGGTGCCTCACTTCAGGTTTACTGTATCCCTTGGACCTCCTTATTGACGATGAAACACAGAAATTGCAACCGAATTTAATACAAATGGCACAATGCCGACTTAAGTACAAGAGGACTGACACTCTCACTTTCTATGATTTGAACCTCTCCTGTGAGTCCAGTTTTAGATTCCGATCCTTCACTTCATGTTTACTGTATCCCTTGAGACCTACTTATCGGCGATGAAACACAGAAATTGCATCCGCATTTAATACAAATGGCACATTGCCGACTTAAGTACAAGAGCACTGACACTCTCACTTTCTATGATTTGAACCTCTAAAGTGAGTTCAGTTTTAGATTCCGATGCTTCACTTCAGGTTTACTGTATACCTTGCACCTTCTTATTGACGATGAAACACAGAAATTGCATCCGAATTTAATACAAATGGCACAATGCCGATTTAACTACAAGAATACTGACACTCTCACTTTCTACGATTCGAACCTCTCCAGTGCGGACAGATTTAGATTCCGATGCCTCACTTCAGGTTTACTGTATCCCTTGGACCTTCTTGTTGACGATAAAACACAGAAGTCGCATCCGAATTTAATACAAATGGCACAATGCCGTCTTAAGTAAAAGAGGACTGACACTCTAACATTCTATGATTTGAACCTCTCCTGCGAGTCCAGTTTTAGATTCCGATGCTTCACTGAAGGTTTACTGTATCCCTTGGACCTTCTTATTGACGATGAAACACAGAAATTGCATCCGAATTTAATACAAAAGGCACATTACCGACTTAAGTACAAGAGGAGTGACACAATCTTTCTATGATTTGAATCGCTCCTGTGAGTCCAGTTTTAGATTCCGATGCTTCACTTCAGGTTTACTGTATCCCTGGGACCTTCTTATTGACGATGAAACACAGAAATTGCATCCGAATTTAATACAAAAATCACAATGGCCACTTTAGTACAAGAGGACCGACAATCTCACTTTCTATGATTTGAACATCTCTTGTGAGTCCAGTTTTAGATTCCGATGCTTCACTTCAGGTTTACTGTATCCCTTGGACCTTCTTATTGACGATGAAACACAGAAATTGCATCCGAAATTAATACAAATGTCACAATGGTGACTTAAGTACAAGAGGACTGACACTCTCACTTTCTATGATTTGAACCTCTCCTGTGAGTCCAGTTTTGGATTCCGATGCTTCACCTCAGGTTTACTGTATCCCTTGGACCTTCTTATTGACGATGAAACACAGAAATTGCATCCGAATTTAATACAAATGGCACAATGCCGACTTAAGTACAAGAGGACTGACACTCTCACTTTCTATGATTTGAATCTCTCCTGTGAGTCCAGTTTTAGGTTCCGATGCTTCACTTCAGGTTTACTGTATTCCTTGGACCTTCTTATTGACGATGAAACACAGAAATTGCATCCGAATTTAATACACAAGGCACAATGCTGACTTAAGTACAAGAGAACTGACACTCCCACTTTCTATGATTTGAACCTCTCCTGTGAGTCCAGTTTTACATTCCGATGCTTCACTTCAGGTTTACTGTATCCCTTGGACTTTCTAATTGACGATGAAACACAGAGTTTGCATCCGAATTTAATACAAAAGGTACAATGCCGACATAAGTACAAGAGGACTGGCACTCTAACTTTCTATGATTTGCGCCTCTCCTGTGAGTCCAGTTTTAGATTCCGATGCTTCACTTCAGGTTTACTGTGTCCCTTCGACCTTCTTATTGACGATGAAACACAGAAATTGGATCCGATTTTAATACAAAAATCACAATGGCCACTTTAGTACAAGAGGACCGACAATCTCACATTCTATGATTTGAACATCTCCTGTGAGTCCAGTTTTAGATTCCGATGCTTCACTTCAGGTTTACTGTATCCCTTGGACCTTTGTATTGACGATGAAACACAGATATTGCATCGGAATTAAATTTAAAACGCAGAATGCCGACTTAATTAAAAGCGCACTGACACTCTCACTTTCTATGATTTGAACCTCTCCTGTGAGTCCAGTTTTAGATGCCGATGCTTCACTTCAGGTTTATTGTATACCCTTGGACTTTCTTATTGACAATGAAACACAGAAATAGCATCGGAATTAAATTCAAAAGGCACAATGCCTACTTAAGTACAAGAGGACTGACACTCTAACTTTCTATGATTTGAACCTCTCTTGTGAGTCCAGTTTTAGATTCCGATGCTTCACTTGAGGTTTACTGTATCCCTTGGACCTTCTTATTGACGATGAAACACAGAGTTTGCATCCGACTTTTAATAGAAAAGGCACAATGCCGACTTAAGTACAAGAGGACTGACACTATAACTTCCTATGATTTGAACCTCTCCTGTGAGTCCAGTTTTAGATTCCGATGCCTTACTTCAGGTTTACTGTATCCCTTGGACCTTCTGATTGACGATGAAACACAGAAATTGCATTCGAATTCAATACAAAAGGCACAATGCTGCCTTAAGTACAAGAGGACTGACACTCTCACTTTCTATGATTTGAACCTCTCCTGTGAGTCCAGTTTTAGATTCCGATGCTTCACTTCAGATTTACTGTATCCCTTGGACCTTCTAATTGACGATGAAACACAGAGTTTGCATCCGAATTTAATACAAAAGGTACAATGCCGACTTAAGTACAAGAGGACTGACAATCTAATTTTCTATGATTTGCACCTCTCGTGTGAGTCCAGTTTTAGATTCCGATGCTTCATTTCAGGTTTACTGTATCCCTTGGACCTTCTTATTGACGATGAAACACAGAAATTGCATCCGAATTTAATACAAAAATCACAATGGCCACTTTAGTACAAGAGGACCGACAATCTCACTTTCTATGATTTGAACATCTCCTGTTAGTCCAGTTTTAGATTCCGATGCTTCACTTCAGGTTTACTGTATCCCTTGGACCTTCTTATTGACGATGAAACACAGAAATTGCATCCGAAATTAATACAAATGTAACAATGGTGACTTAAGTACAAGAGGACTGACACTCTCACTTTCTATAATTTGAACCTCTCCTGTGAGTCCAGTTTTAGATTCCGATGCTTCACCTCAGGTTTACTGCATCCCTTGGACCTTCTTATTGACGATGAAACACAGAAATTGCATCGGAATTAAATTCAAAACGCTCAAAGCCGACTTAAGCAAAAGAGGACTGACACTCTCACTTTCTATGATTTGAACCTCTCCTGTGAGTCCAGTTTTTGATTCCGATGCTTCACCTCAGGTTTACTGCATCCCTTGGACCTTCTTATTGACGATGAAACACAGACTTTGCATCCGAATTTTATACAAAAGGCACAATACCGACTTAAGTACAAGCGGAGTGACACGCTAACTTTCTATGATTGGAACCTCTCCTGTGAGTCCAGTTTTAGATTCCGGTGCCTCACTTCAGGTTTACTGTATCCCTTGGACCTCCTTATTGACGATGAAACACAGAAATTGCAACCGAATTTAATACAAATGGCACAATGCCGACTTAAGTACAAGAGGACTGACACTCTCACTTTCTATGATTTGAACCTCTCCTGTGAGTCCAGTTTTAGATTCCGATCCTTCACTTCATGTTTACTGTATCCCTTGAGACCTACTTATCGGCGATGAAACACAGAAATTGCATCCGCATTTAATACAAATGGCACATTGCCGACTTAAGTACAAGAGCACTGACACTCTCACTTTCTATGATTTGAACCTCTAAAGTGAGTTCAGTTTTAGATTCCGATGCTTCACTTCAGGTTTACTGTATACCTTGCACCTTCTTATTGACGATGAAACACAGAAATTGCATCCGAATTTAATACAAATGGCACAATGCCGATTTAACTACAAGAATACTGACACTCTCACTTTCTACGATTCGAACCTCTCCAGTGCGGTCAGATTTAGATTCCGATGCCTCACTTCAGGTTTACTGTATCCCTTGGACCTTCTTGTTGACGATAAAACACAGAAGTCGCATCCGAATTTAATACAAATGGCACAATGCCGTCTTAAGTAAAAGAGGACTGACACTCTAACATTCTATGATTTGAACCTCTCCTGCGAGTCCAGTTTTAGATTCCGATGCTTCACTGAAGGTTTACTGTATCCCTTGGACCTTCTTATTGACGATGAAACACAGAAATTGCATCCGAATTTAATACAAAAGGCACATTACCGACTTAAGTACAAGAGGAGTGACACAATCTTTCTATGATTTGAATCTCTCCTGTGAGTCCAGTTTTAGATTCCGATGCTTCACTTCAGGTTTACTGTATCCCTGGGACCTTCTTATTGACGATGAAACACAGAAATTGCATCCGAATTTAATACAAAAATCACAATGGCCACTTTAGTACAAGAGGACCGACAATCTCACTTTCTATGATTTGAACATCTCTTGTGAGTCCAGTTTTAGATTCCGATGCTTCACTTCAGGTTTACTGTATCCCTTGGACCTTCTTATTGACGATGAAACACAGAAATTGCATCCGAAATTAATACAAATGTCACAATGGTGACTTAAGTACAAGAGGACTGACACTCTCACTTTCTATGATTTGAACCTCTCCTGTGAGTCCAGTTTTGGATTCCGATGCTTCACCTCAGGTTTACTGTATCCCTTGGACCTTCTTATTGACGATGAAACACAGAAATTGCATCCGAATTTAATACAAATGGCACAATGCCGACTTAAGTACAAGAGGACTGACACTCTCACTTTCTATGATTTGAATCTCTCCTGTGAGTCCAGTTTTAGGTTCCGATGCTTCACTTCAGGTTTACTGTATTCCTTGGACCTTCTTATTGACGATGAAACACAGAAATTGCATCCGAATTTAATACACAAGGCACAATGCTGACTTAAGTACAAGAGAACTGACACTCCCACTTTCTATGATTTGAACCTCTCCTGTGAGTCCAGTTTTACATTCCGATGCTTCACTTCAGGTTTACTGTATCCCTTGGACTTTCTAATTGACGATGAAACACAGAGTTTGCATCCGAATTTAATACAAAAGGTACAATGCCGACATAAGTACAAGAGGACTGGCACTCTAACTTTCTATGATTTGCGCCTCTCCTGTGAGTCCAGTTTTAGATTCCGATGCTTCACTTCAGGTTTACTGTGTCCCATCGACCTTCTTATTGACGATGAAACACAGAAATTGGATCCGATTTTAATACAAAAATCACAATGGCCACTTTAGTACAAGAGGACCGACAATCTCACATTCTATGATTTGAACATCTCCTGTGAGTCCAGTTTTAGATTCTGATGCTTCACTTCAGGTTTACTGTATCCCTTGGACCTTTGTATTGACGATGAAACACAGATATTGCATCGGAATTAAATTTAAAACGCAGAATGCCGACTTAATTAAAAGCGCACTGACACTCTCACTTTCTATGATTTGAACCTCTCCTGTGAGTCCAGTTTTAGATGCCGATGCTTCACTTCAGGTTTACTGTATACCTTGCACCTTCTTATTGACGATGAAACACAGAAATTGCATCCGAATTTAATACAAATGGCACAATGCCGATTTAACTACAAGAATACTGACACTCTCACTTTCTACGATTCGAACCTCTCCAGTGCGGTCAGATTTAGATTCCGATAACTCACTTCAGGTTTACTGTATCCCTTGGACCTTCTTGTTGACGATAAAACACAGAAGTCGCATCCGAATTTAATACAAATGGCACAATGCCGTCTTAAGTAAAAGAGGACTGACACTCTAACATTCTATGATTTGAACCTCTCCTGCGAGTCCAGTTTTAGATTCCGATGCTTCACTGAAGGTTTACTGTATCCCTTGGACCTTCTTATTGACGATGAAACACAGAAATTGCATCCGAATTTAATACAAAAGGCACATTACCGACTTAAGTACAAGAGGAGTGACACAATCTTTCTATGATTTGAATCTCTCCTGTGAGTCCAGTTTTAGATTCCGATGCTTCACTTCAGGTTTACTGTATCCCTGGGACCTTCTTATTGACGATGAAACACAGAAATTGCATCCGAATTTAATACAAAAATCACAATGGCCACTTTAGTACAAGAGGGCCGACAATCTCACTTTCTATGATTTGAACATCTCTTGTGAGTCCAGTTTTAGATTCCGATGCTTCACTTCAGGTTTACTGTATCCCTTGGACCTTCTTATTGACGATGAAACACAGAAATTGCATCCGAAATTAATACAAATGTCACAATGGTGACTTAAGTACAAGAGGACTGACACTCTCACTTTCTATGATTTGAACCTCTCCTGTGAGTCCAGTTTTGGATTCCGATGCTTCACCTCAGGTTTACTGTATCCCTTGGACCTTCTTATTGACGATGAAACACAGAAATTGCATCCGAATTTAATACAAATGGCACAATGCCGACTTAAGTACAAGAGGACTGACACTCTCACTTTCTATGATTTGAATCTCTCCTGTGAGTCCAGTTTTAGGTTCCGATGCTTCACTTCAGGTTTACTGTATTCCTTGGACCTTCTTATTGACGATGAAACACAGAAATTGCATCCGAATTTAATACACAAGGCACAATGCTGACTTAAGTACAAGAGAACTGACACTCCCACTTTCTATGATTTGAACCTCTCCTGTGAGTCCAGTTTTACATTCCGATGCTTCACTTCAGGTTTACTGTATCCCTTGGACTTTCTAATTGACGATGAAACACAGAGTTTGCATCCGAATTTAATACAAAAGGTACAATGCCGACATAAGTACAAGAGGACTGGCACTCTAACTTTCTATGATTTGCGCCTCTCCTGTGAGTCCAGTTTTAGATTCCGATGCTTCACTTCAGGTTTACTGTGTCCCATCGACCTTCTTATTGACGATGAAACACAGAAATTGGATCCGATTTTAATACAAAAATCACAATGGCCACTTTAGTACAAGAGGACCGACAATCTCACATTCTATGATTTGAACATCTCCTGTGAGTCCAGTTTTAGATTCCGATGCTTCACTTCAGGTTTACTGTATCCCTTGGACCTTTGTATTGACGATGAAACACAGATATTGCATCGGAATTAAATTTAAAACGCAGAATGCCGACTTAATTAAAAGCGCACTGACACTCTCACTTTCTATGATTTGAACCTCTCCTGTGAGTCCAGTTTTAGATGCCGATGCTTCACTTCAGGTTTACTGTATACCTTGCACCTTCTTATTGACGATGAAACACAGAAATTGCATCCGAATTTAATACAAATGGCACAATGCCGATTTAACTACAAGAATACTGACACTCTCACTTTCTACGATTCGAACCTCTCCAGTGCGGTCAGATTTAGATTCCGATGCCTCACTTCAGGTTTACTGTATCCCTTGGACCTTCTTGTTGACGATAAAACACAGAAGTCGCATCCGAATTTAATACAAATGGCACAATGCCGTCTTAAGTAAAAGAGGACTGACACTCTAACATTCTATGATTTGAACCTCTCCTGCGAGTCCAGTTTTAGATTCCGATGCTTCACTGAAGGTTTACTGTATCCCTTGGACCTTCTTATTGACGATGAAACACAGAAATTGCATCCGAATTTAATACAAAAGGCACATTACCGACTTAAGTACAAGAGGAGTGACACAATCTTTCTATGATTTGAATCTCTCCTGTGAGTCCAGTTTTAGATTCCGATGCTTCACTTCAGGTTTACTGTATCCCTGGGACCTTCTTATTGACGATGAAACACAGAAATTGCATCCGAATTTAATACAAAAATCACAATGGCCACTTTAGTACAAGAGGACCGACAATCTCACTTTCTATGATTTGAACATCTCTTGTGAGTCCAGTTTTAGATTCCGATGCTTCACTTCAGGTTTACTGTATCCCTTGGACCTTCTTATTGACGATGAAACACAGAAATTGCATCCGAAATTAATACAAATGTCACAATGGTGACTTAAGTACAAGAGGACTGACACTCTCACTTTCTATGATTTGAACCTCTCCTGTGAGTCCAGTTTTGGATTCCGATGCTTCACCTCAGGTTTACTGTATCCCTTGGACCTTCTTATTGACGATGAAACACAGAAATTGCATCCGAATTTAATACAAATGGCACAATGCCGACTTAAGTACAAGAGGACTGACACTCTCACTTTCTATGATTTGAATCTCTCCTGTGAGTCCAGTTTTAGGTTCCGATGCTTCACTTCAGGTTTACTGTATTCCTTGGACCTTCTTATTGACGATGAAACACAGAAATTGCATCCGAATTTAATACACAAGGCACAATGCTGACTTAAGTACAAGAGAACTGACACTCCCACTTTCTATGATTTGAACCTCTCCTGTGAGTCCAGTTTTACATTCCGATGCTTCACTTCAGGTTTACTGTATCCCTTGGACTTTCTAATTGACGATGAAACACAGAGTTTGCATCCGAATTTAATACAAAAGGTACAATGCCGACATAAGTACAAGAGGACTGGCACTCTAACTTTCTATGATTTGCGCCTCTCCTGTGAGTCCAGTTTTAGATTCCGATGCTTCACTTCAGGTTTACTGTGTCCCTTCGACCTTCTTATTGACGATGAAACACAGAAATTGGATCCGATTTTAATACAGAAATCACAATGGCCACTTTAGTACAAGAGGACCGACAATCTCACATTCTATGATTTGAACATCTCCTGTGAGTCCAGTTTTAGATTCCGATGCTTCACTTCAGGTTTACTGTATCCCTTGGACCTTTGTATTGACGATGAAACACAGATATTGCATCGGAATTAAATTTAAAACGCAGAATGCCGACTTAATTAAAAGCGCACTGACACTCTCACTTTCTATGATTTGAACCTCTCCTGTGAGTCCAGTTTTAGATGCCGATGCTACACTTCAGGTTTATTGTATCCCTTGGACTTTCTTATTGACAATGAAACACAGAAATAGCATCGGAATTAAATTCAAAAGGCACAATGCCTACTTAAGTACAAGAGGACTGACACTCTAACTTTCTATGATTTGAACCTCTCTTGTGAGTCCAGTTTTAGATTCCGATGCTTCACTTGAGGTTTACTGTATCCCTTGGACCTTCTTATTGACGATGAAACACAGAGTTTGCATCCGAATTTAATAGAAAAGGCACAATGCCGACTTAAGTACAAGAGGACTGACACTATAACTTCCTATGATTTGAACCTCTCTTGTGAGTCCAGTTTTAGATTCCGATGCCTTACTTCAGGTTTACTGTATCCCTTGGACCTTCTGATTGACGATGAAACACAGAAATTGCATTCGAATTCAATACAAAAGGCACAATGCTGCCTTAAGTACAAGAGGACTGACACTCTCACTTTCTATGATTTGAACCTCTCCTGTGAGTCCAGTTTTAGATTCCGATGCTTCACTTCAGATTTACTGTATCCCTTGGACCTTCTAATTGACGATGAAACACAGAGTTTGCATCCGAATTTAATACAAAAGGTACAATACCGACTTAAGTACAAGAGGACTGACAATCTAATTTTCTATGATTTGCACCTCTCGTGTGAGTCCAGTTTTAGATTCCGATGCTTCACTTCAGGTTTACTGTATCCCTTGGACCTTCTTATTGACGATGAAACACAGAAATTGCATCCGAATTTAATACAAAAATCACAATGGCCACTTTAGTACAAGAGGACCGACAATCTCACTTTCTATGATTTGAACATCTCCTGTTAGTCCAGTTTTAGATTCCGATGCTTCACTTCAGGTTTACTGTATCCCTTGGACCTTCTTATTGACGATGAAACACAGAAATTGCATCCGAAATTAATACAAATGTAACAATGGTGACTTAAGTACAAGAGGACTGACACTCTCACTTTCTATAATTTGAACCTCTCCTGTGAGTCCAGTTTTAGATTCCGATGCTTCACCTCAGGTTTACTGCATCCCTTGGACCTTCTTATTGACGATGAAACACAGAAATTGCATCGGAATTAAATTCAAAACGCTCAAAGCCGACTTAAGCAAAAGAGGACTGACACTCTCACTTTCTATGATTTGAACCTCTCCTGTGAGTCCAGTTTTTGATTCCGATGCTTCACCTCAGGTTTACTGCATCCCTTGGACCTTCTTATTGACGATGAAACACAGACTTTGCATCCGAATTTTATACAAAAGGCACAATGCCGACTTATCTACAAGAGGACTGACACTCAAAGTTTCTATGATTTGCACCTCTCCTGTGAGTCCAGTTTTAGATTCCGATGCTTCACTTCAGGTTTACTGTATACCTTGCACCTTCCTATTGACGATGAAACACAGAAATTGCATCCGAATTTATTACAAAAGGCCCAATGCCGACTTAAGTACAAGAGGACTGACACTCTCACTTTCTATGATTTGAACCTCTACTGTGAGTTCAGTTTAGAATCCGATGCTTCACTTCAGGTTTACTGTATCCCTTGGACCTTCTTATTGACGATGAAACACAGAAATTGCATCCGAATTTAATACAAAACGCAAAATGCCGACATAAGTACAAGAGGACTGACACTCTCACTTTCTATGGTTTGACCTCTCTTGTCAGTCCAGTTTTAGTTTCCGATGCTTCACTTCAGGTTTACTGTATACCTTGCACCTTCTTATTGACGATGAAACACAGAAATTGCATACGAATTCAATACAAAAGGCACAATGCCGACTTAAGTACAAGAGGACTGACACCCTCACTTTCTATGATTTGAACCTCTCCTGTCAGTACAGTTTTAGATTCCGATGCTTCACTTCAGGTGTACTGTATCCCTTGGACCTTCATATTGACGATGAAACATAGATATTGCATCCGAATTTAATACAAATGGCACAATGCCGACTTAAGTACAAGAGGACTGACACTCTAATTTTCTATGATTTGAACCTCTCCTGTGAGTTCCGTTTTAGATTCCGATGCTTCACTTCAGGTTTACTGTATCCCTTGGACCTTCTTATTGACGATGAAACACAGAAATTGCATCTGAATTTAATACAAAACGCACAATGCAGACTCAAGTACCAGAGGACTGACACTCTCACATTCTATGAGTTGAACCTCTCCTGTGAGTCCAGTTTTAGATTCCGATGCTTCACTTCAGGTTTACTGTATTCCTTGGACCTTCTTATTGACGATGAAACACAGAAATTGCATCTGGAATTAATACAAATATCACAATGCCGACTTAAGTACAAGAGAACTGACACTCTCACTTTCTATGATTTGAACCTCTCCTGTGAGTCCAGTTTTAGATTCCGATGCTTCACTTCAGGTTTACTGTATACCTTGGACCTTCTTATTGACGATGAAACACAGAAGTTGCATCGGAATTAAATTCAAAAGGCACCACGCCGACTTAAGTACAAGAGGACTGACACTTTAACTTTCAATGATTTGAACCTCTCCTGTGAGTCCAGTTTTGGATTCCGATGCTTCACCTCAGGTTTACTGTGTCCCTTGGGCCTTCTAATTGACGATGAAACACAGAAATTGAATCGCAATTAAATTGAAAAGGCACAATGCCGAATTAAGTGAAAGAAGACTGACACTCTCACTTTCTATAATTTGAACATCTCCTTTGAATCCAGTTTTAGATTCCGATGCTCCGCTTCAGGTTTACAGTATACCTTCCACCCTCTTATTGAAGATGAAACACAGAAATTGCATCGGAATTAAATTCAAAAGGCACAATGCCGACTTAATTACAAGATGACTGACACTCTCACTTTCTATGATTTGAACCTCTCCTGTGAGGCCAGTTTTAGATTCCGATGCTTCACTTCAGGTTTACTGTATCCCTTGGACCTTCTTATTGACGAAGAAACAAAGAAAATACATCCGAATTTAATACAAAATGCACAATGCCGTCTTAAGTAAAAGAGGACTGACACTCTAATATTCCATGTTTTGAACCTGTCCTGTGAGTCCAGTTTTAGATTCCGATGCTTCACATAAGGTTTACTGTATCCCGTGGACATTCTTATTGCCGATGAAACACAGAAATTGCATCCGAATTTAATACAAAAGGCACAATACCGACTTAAGTACAAGCGGAGTGACTCTCTAACTTTCTATGATTGGAACCTCTCCTGTGAGTCCAGTTTTAGATTCCGATGCCTCACTTCAGGTTTACTGTATCCCTTGGACCTCCTTATTGACGATGAAACACAGAAATTGCAACCGAATTTAATACAAATGGCACAATGCCGACTTAAGTACAAGAGGACTGACACTCTCACTTTCTATGATTTGAACCTCTCCTGTGAGTCCAGTTTTAGATTCCGATCCTTCACTTCATGTTTACTGTATCCCTTGAGACCTACTTATCGGCGATGAAACACAGAAATTGCATCCGCATTTAATACAAATGGCACATTGCCGACTTAAGTACAAGAGCACTGACACTCTCACTTTCTATGATTTGAACCTCTCCTGTGAGTTCAGTTTTAGATTCCGATGCTTCACTTCAGGTTTACTGTATACCTTGCACCTTCTTATTGACGATGAAACACAGAAATTGCATCCGAATTTAATACAAATGGCACAATGCCGATTTAACTACAAGAATACTGACACTCTCACTTTCTACGATTCGAACCTCTCCAGTGCGGTCAGATTTAGATTCCGATGCCTCACTTCAGGTTTACTGTATCCCTTTGACCTTCTTGTTGACGATAAAACACAGAAGTCGCATCCGAATTTAATACAAATGGCACAATGCCGTCTTAAGTAAAAGAAGACTGACACTCTAACATTCTATGATTTGAACCTCTCCTGCGAGTCCAGTTTTAGATTCCGATGCTTCACTGAAGGTTTACTGTATCCCTTGGACCTTCTTATTGCCGATGAAACACAGAAATTGCATCCGAATTTAATACAAAAGGCACATTACCGACTTAAGTACAAGAGGAGTGACACAATCTTTCTATGATTTGAATCTCTCCTGTGAGTCCAGTTTTAGATTCCGATGCTTCAATTCAGGTTTACTGTATCCCTGGGACCTTCTTATTGACGATGAAACACAGAAATTGCATCCGAATTTAATACAAAAATCACAATGGCCACTTTAGTACAAGAGGACCGACAATCTCACATTCTATGATTTGAACATCTCCTGTGAGTCCAGTTTTACATTCCGATGCTTCACTTCAGGTTTACTGTATCCCTTGGACTTTCTAATTGACGATGAAACACAGAGTTTGCATCCGAATTTAATACACAAGGCACAATGTTGACTTAAGTACAAGAGGACTGACACTCCCACTTTCTATGATTTGAACCTCTCCTGTGAGTCCAGTTTTACATTCCGATGCTTCACTTCAGGTTTACTGTATCCCTTGGACTTTCTAATTGACGATGAAACACAGAGTTTGCATCCGAATTTAATACAAAAGGTACAATGCCGACTTAAGTACAAGAGGACTGGCATTCTAACTTTCTATGATTTGCGCCTCTCCTGTGAGTCCAGTTTTAGATTCCGATGCTTCACTTCAGGTTTACTGTGTCCCTTGGACCTTCTTATTGACGATGAAACACAGAAATTGCATCCGATTTTAATACAAAAATCACAATGGCCACTTTAGTACAAGAGGACCGACAATCTCACATTCTATGATTTGAACATCTCCTGTGAGTCCAGTTTTAGATTCCGATGCTTCACTTCAGGTTTACTGTATCCCTTGGACCTTTGTATTGACGATGAAACACAGATATTGCATCGGAATTAAATTTAAAACGCAGAATGCCGACTTAATTAAAAGCGGACTGACACTCTCACTTTCTATGATTTGAACCTCTCCTGTGAGTCCAGTTTTAGATGCCGATGCTTCACTTCAGGTTTATTGTATCCCTTGGACTTTCTTATTGACAATGAAACACAGAAATAGCATCGGAATTAAATTCAAAAGGCACAATGCCTACTTAAGTACAAGAGGACTGACACTCTAACTTTCTATGATTTGAACCCCTCCTGTGAGTCCAGTATTAGAATCCGATGCTTCACTTGAGGTTTACTGTATCCCTTGGACCTTCTTATTGACGATGAAACACAGAGTTTGCATCCGAATTTAATAGAAAAGGCACAATGCCGACTTAAGTACAAGAGGACTGACACTATAACTTCCTATGATTTGAACCTCTCCTGTGAGTCCAGTTTTAGATTCCGATGCCTTACTTCAGGTTTACTGTATCCCTTGGACCTTCTGATTGACGATGAAACACAGAAATTGCATTCGAATTTAATACAAAAGGCACAATGCTGCCTTAAGTACAAGAGGACTGACACTCTCACTTTCTATGATTTGAACCTCTCCTGCGAGTCCAGTTTTAGATTCCGATGCTTCACTTCAGATTTACTGTATCCCTTGGACCTTCTAATTGACGATGAAACACAGAGTTTGCATCCGAATTTAATACAAAAGGTACAATGCCGACTTAACTACAAGAGGACTGACAATCTAACTTTCTATGATTTGCACCTCTCGTGTGAGTCCAGTTTTAGATTCCGATGCTTCACTTCAGGTTTACTGTATCCCTTGGACCTTCTTATTGACGATGAAACACAGAAATTGCATCCGAATTCAATACAAAAATCACAATGGCCACTTTAGTACAAGAGGACCGACAATCTCACTTTCTATGATTTGAACATCTCCTGTTAGTCCAGTTTTAGATTCCGATGCTTCACTTCAGGTTTACTGTATCCTTTGGACCTTCTTATTGAGGATGAAACACAGAAATTGCAACCGAATTTAATACAAATGGCACAATCCCGACTTAAGTATAAGAGGACCGACACACTCACTTTCTATGATTTGAACCTCTCCTGCGAGTCCAGTTTTAGATTCCGATGCTTCACTTCAGGTTTACTGTATCCCTTGGACCTTCTTACTGACGATGAAACACAGAAATTGCATCCGAAATTAATACAAATGTCACAATGGTGACTTAAGTACAAGAGGACTGACACTCTCACTTTCTATGATTTGAACCTCTCCTGTGAGTCCAGTTTTAGATTCCGATGCTTCACCTCAGGATTACCGTATCCCTTGGACCTTCTTATTGACGATGAAACACAGAAATTGCATCCGAATTTAATACAAATGGCACAATGCCGACTTAAGTACAAGAGGACTGACACTCTCACTTTCTATGATTTGAATCTCTCCTGTGAGTCCAGTTTTAGGTTCCGATGCTTCACTTCAGGTTTACTGTATTCCTTCGACCTTCTTATTGACGATGAAACACAGAAATTGCATCCGAATTTAATACACAAGGCACAATGTTGACTTAAGTACAAGAGGACTGACACTCCCACTTTCTATGATTTGAACCTCTCCTGTGAGTCCAGTTTTACATTCCGATGCTTCACTTCAGGTTTACTGTATCCCTTGGACTTTCTAATTGACGATGAAACACAGAGTTTGCATCCGAATTTAATACAAAAGGTACAATGCCGACTTAAGTACAAGAGGACTGGCATTCTAACTTTCTATGATTTGCGCCTCTCCTGTGAGTCCAGTTTTAGATTCCGATGCTTCACTTCAGGTTTACTGTGTCCCTTGGACCTTCTTATTGACGATGAAACACAGAAATTGCATCCGATTTTAATACAAAAATCACAATGGCCACTTTAGTACAAGAGGACCGACAATCTCACATTCTATGATTTGAACATCTCCTGTGAGTCCAGTTTTAGATTCCGATGCTTCACTTCAGGTTTACTGTATCCCTTGGACCTTTGTATTGACGATGAAACACAGATATTGCATCGGAATTAAATTTAAAACGCAGAATGCCGACTTAATTAAAAGCGGACTGACACTCTCACTTTCTATGATTTGAACCTCTCCTGTGAGTCCAGTTTTAGATGCCGATGCTTCACTTCAGGTTTATTGTATCCCTTGGACTTTCTTATTGACAATGAAACACAGAAATAGCATCGGAATTAAATTCAAAAGGCACAATGCCTACTTAAGTACAAGAGGACTGACACTCTAACTTTCTATGATTTGAACCCCTCCTGTGAGTCCAGTATTAGAATCCGATGCTTCACTTGAGGTTTACTGTATCCCTTGGACCTTCTAATTGACGATGAAACACAGAGTTTGCATCCGAATTTAATAGAAAAGGCACAATGCCGACTTAAGTACAAGAGGACTGACACTATAACTTCCTATGATTTGAACCTCTCCTGTGAGTCCAGTTTTAGATTCCGATGCCTTACTTCAGGTTTACTGTATCCCTTGGACCTTCTGATTGACGATGAAACACAGAAATTGCATTCGAATTTAATACAAAAGGCACAATGCTGCCTTAAGTACAAGAGGACTGACACTCTCACTTTCTATGATTTGAACCTCTCCTGTGAGTCCAGTTTTAGATTCCGATGCTTCACTTCAGATTTACTGTATCCCTTGGACCTTCTAATTGACGATGAAACACAGAGTTTGCATCCGAATTTAATACAAAAGGTACAATGCCGACTTAACTACAAGAGGACTGACAATCTAACTTTCTATGATTTGCACCTCTCGTGTGAGTCCAGTTTTAGATTCCGATGCTTCACTTCAGGTTTACTGTATCCCTTGGACCTTCTTATTGACGATGAAACACAGAAATTGCATCCGAATTCAATACAAAAATCACAATGGCCACTTTAGTACAAGAGGACCGACAATCTCACTTTCTATGATTTGAACATCTCCTGTTAGTCCAGTTTTAGATTCCGATGCTTCACTTCAGGTTTACTGTATCCTTTGGACCTTCTTATTGAGGATGAAACACTGAAATTGCAACCGAATTTAATACAAATGGCACAATCCCGACTTAAGTATAAGAGGACCGACACACTCACTTTCTATGATTTGAACCTCTCCTGCGAGTCCAGTTTTAGATTCCGATGCTTCACTTCAGGTTTGCTGTATCCCTTGGACCTTCTTATTGACGATGAAACACAGAAATTGCATCGGAATTAAATTCAAAAGGCACAATGCCGACTTAAGTACAAGAGGACTGACACTCAAATTTTCTATGATTTGAACCTCTCTTGTGAGTCCAGTTTTCGATTCCGATGCTTCACTTCAAGGTTACTGTATCTCTTGGACCTTCTTATTGACGATGTAACACAGAGTTTGCATCCGAATTTATTACAAAAGGCACAATGCCGACTTAAGTACAAGAGGACTACCACTCTAGATTTCCATGATTTGAACCTCTCCTGTGAGTCCACTTTTAGATTCCGATGCTTCACTTCAGGTTTACTGTATCCCTTGGACCTTTTTATTGACGATGAAACACAGAAATTGCATCCGAATTTAATACAAAAGGCACAATACCGACTTAAGTACAAGAGGAGTGACACTCTAACTCTCTATGATTTGAACCTCTCCTGCGAGTCCAGTTTTAGATTCTGATGCTTCACTTCAGGTTTTCTGCATTCCTTGGTCCTTCTTATTGACGATGAAACACAGAAATTGCATCCGAATTTAATACAAAAGGCACAATGCCAACTTAAGAACAAGAGGACTGACACTCTCACTTTCTATGATTTGAACCTCTCCTGTGAGTCCAGTTTTAGATTCCGATGCTTCACTTCAGGTTTGCTGTATACCTTGCACCTTCTTATTGACGATGAAACACAGAAATTGCATCCGAATTTAATACAAACGGCACAATGCCGACTTAAGTACAAGAGGACTGACACTCTCACTTCCTATGATTTGAACCTCTACTGTGAGTCTAGTTTTAGATTCCGATGCTTCACTTCAGGTTTACTGTATCCCTTGGTTCTTCTTATTGACGATGAAACACAGAGTTTGCGTCCGAATTTAATACAAAAGGCACAATGCCGACTTATGTACAAGAGGACTGACACTCTAAGTTTCTATGATTTGAACCTCTCCTGTGAGTCCAGTTTTAGATTCCGATGCTTCACTTCAGGTTTACTGTATACCTTGCACCTTCTTATTGACGATGAAACACAGAAATGGCATCCGAATTTAATACAAAAGTCCAAATGCCGACTTAAGTTCAAGAGGACTGACACTCTCACTTTCTATGATTTGAAACTCTACTGTGAGTTCAGTTTAGAATCCGATGCTTCACTTCAGGTTTACTGTATCCCTTGGACCTTCTTATTGACGATGAAACACAGAAATTGCATCCGAATTTAATACAAAACGCACAATGCCGACATAAGTACAAGAGGACTGACACTCTCACTTTCTATGGTTTGACCTTTCTTGTGAGTCCAGTTTTAGATTCCGATGCTTCACTTCAGGTTTACTGTATACCTTGCACCTACTTATTGACGATGAAACACAAAAATTGCATACGAATTCAATACAAAAGGCACAATGCCGACTTAAGGTCAAGAGGACTGTCACTCTCACTTTCTATGATTTGAACCTCTCCTTTGAGTCCAGTTTTAGATTCCGATGCTTCACTTCAGGTTTACTGTATCCCTTGGACCTTCTTATTGACGATGAAACACAGAAATTGCATCCGGAATTAATACAAATATCACAATGCCGACTTAAGTACAAGAGGACTGACACTCTTACTTTCTATGATTTGAACCTCTCCTGTGAGTCCAGTTTTAGATTCCGATGCTTCACCTCAGGTTTACTGTCTCCCTTGGGCCTTCTAATTGACGATGAAACACAGAAATTGAATCGCAATTAGATTGAAAAGGCACAATGCCGACTTAAGTGAAAGAAGACTGACACTCTCACTTTCTATAATTTGAACATCTCCTTTGAATCCAGTTTTAGATTCCGATGCTCCACTTCAGGTTTACAGTATACCTTCCACCCTCTTATTGAAAATGAAACACAGAAATTGCATCGGAATTAAATTCAAAAGGCACAATGCCGACTTAATTACAGGATGACTGAAACTCTCACTTTCTATGATTTGAACCTCTTCTGTGAGGCCAGTTTTAGATTCCGATGCTTCACTTCAGGTTTACTGTATCCCTTGGACCTTCTTATTGACGATGAAACACAGAAATTGCATCCGAATTTAATACAAAATGCACAATGCCGTCTTAAGTAAAAGAGGACTGACACTCTAATATTCTATGTTTTGAACCTCTCCTGTGAGTCCAGTTTTAGATTCCCATGCTTCACATTAGGTTTACTGTATCCCGTGGACCTTCTTGTTGGCGATGAAACACAAAAATTGCTTCCGAATTTAATACAAAAGGCACAATACCGACTAAAGCACAAGCGGAGTGACAATCTAACTTTCTATGATTGGAACCTCTCCTGTGAGTCCAGTTTTAGATTCCGATGCCTCACTTCAGGTTTACTGTATCCCTTGGACCTCCTTATTGACGATGAAACACAGAAATTGCATTCGCATTTAATACAAATGGCACATTGCCGACTTAAGTACAAGAGCACTGACACTATTACTTTCTATGATTGAACCTCTCCTGTGAGTTCAGTTTTAGATTCCGATGCTTCACTTCAGGGTTACTGTATACCTTGCACCTTCTTATTGACGATGAAACACAGAAATTGCATCCGAATTTAATACAAAACGCACAATGCCGACATAAGTACAATAGGACTGACACTCTCACTTTCTATGGTTTGACCTTTCTTGTGAGTCCAGTTTTAGATTCCGATGCTTCACTTCAGGTTTACTGTATACCTTGCACCTTCTTGTTGACGATGAAACACAGGAATTTCATACGAATTCAATACAACAGGCACAATGCCTACTTAAGTACAAGTGGACTGACACTCCCACTTTCTATGATTTGAACCTCCCCAGTGAGTCCAGTTTTAGATTCCGATGCTTCACTTCAGGTTTACTGTATCCCTTGGACCTTCTTATTGACGATGAAACACAGAAATTGCATCCGAATTTAATACAAATTGCACAATGCCGACTTAAGTACAAGAGGAGTGACACTCTCACTTTCTATGATTTGAACGTCTCCTGTGAGGCCAGTTTTAGATTCCGATGCTTCACTTCAGGTTTACTGTATCCCTTGGACCTTCTTATTGACGATGAAACACAGAAATTGCATCCGAAGTTAATACAATATCCACAATGCCGTCGTAAGTAAAAGAGGAACGACACTCTAATGATCTATGTTTTAAACCTCTCCTGTGAGTCCAGTTTTAGATTCCGATGCTTCACATAAGGTTTACTGTATCCCGTGGACCTTCTTATTGACGATGAAACACAGAAATTGAATCCGAATTTAATACAAAAGGCACAATGGCGACTTAAGTACAAGAGGACTGACACTCTCACGTACTATGATTTGAACCTCTCCTGTGAGTCCAGTTTTAGATTCCGATGCTTCACTTCAGGTTTACTGTATACCTTGGACCTTCTTATTGACGATGAAACACAGAAGTTGCATCGGAATTAAATTCAAAAGGCACCACGCCGACTTAAGTACAAAAGGACTGACACTTTAACTTTCAATGATTTGAACCTCTCCTGTGAGTTCAGTTTTAGATTGCGATGCTTCACTTCAGGTTTACTGTATCCCTTGGACCTTTTTATTGACGATGAAACACAGAAATTGCATCCGAATTTAATACAAAAGGCACAATACCGACTTAAGTACAAGAGGAGTGACACTCTAACTCTCTATGATTTGAACCTCGCCTGTGAGTCCAGATTTAGATTCTGATGCTTCACTTCAGGTTTACTACATTCCTTGGACATTCTTATTAACGATGAAACACAGAAATTGCATCCGAATGTAATACAAACGGCACAATGCCGACTTAAGTACAAGAGGACTGACACTCTCACTTCCTATGATTTGAACCTCTACTGTGAGTCTAGTTTTAGATTCCGATGCTTCACTTCAGGTTTACTGTATCCCTTGGTTCTTCTTATTGACGATGAAACACAGACTTTGCATCCGAATTTAATACAAAAGGCACAATGCCGACTTAACTACAAGAGGACTGACACTCTAAGTTTCTATGATTTGCACCTCTCCTGTGAGTCCAGTTTTAGATTCCGATGCTTCACTTCAGGTTTACTGTATACCTTGCACCTTCTTATTGACGATGAAACACAGAAATTGCATCCGAATTTAATACAAAAGGCCCAATGCCGACTTAAGTACAAGAGGACTCACACTCTCACTTTCTATGATTTGAACCTCTACTGTGAGTTCAGTTTAGAATCCGATGCTTCACTTCAGGTTTACTGTATCCCTTGGACCTTCTTATTGACGATGAAACACAGAAATTGCATCCGAATTTAATACAAAACGCACAATGCCGACATAAGTACAAGAGGACTGACACTCTCACTTTCTATGGTTTGACCTTTCTTGTCAGTCCAGTTTTAGTCTCCGATGCTTCACTTCAGGTTTACTGTATACCTTGCACCTTCTTATTGACGATGAAACACAGAAATTGCATACGAATTCAATACAAAAGGCACAATGCCGACTTAAGTACAAGAGGACTGACACTATCACTTTCTATGATTTGAACCTCTCCTGTCAGTACAGTTTTAGATTCCGATGCTTCACTTCAGGTTTACTGTATCCCTTGGACCTTCATATTGACGATGAAACATAGATATTGCATCCGAATATAATGCAAATGGCACAATGCCGACTTAAGTACAAGAGGACTGACACTCTAATTTTCTATGATTTGAACCTCTCCTGTGAGTTCCGTTTTCGATTCCGATGCTTCACTTCAGGTTTACTGTATCCCTTGGACCTTCTTATTGACGATGAAACACAGAAATTGCATCTGAATTTAATACAAAACGCACAATGCCGACTCAAGTACCAGAGGACTGACACTCTCACATTCTATGAGTTGAACCTCTCCTGTGAGTCCAGTTTTAGATTCCGATGCTTCACTTCAGGTTTACTGTATCCCTTGGACCTTCTTATTGACGAAGAAACACAGAAATTGCATCCGAAATTAATACAAAAGTCACAATGGTGACTTAAGTACAAGAGGACTGACACTCTCACTTTATATGATTTGAACCTCTCCTCTGAGTCCAGATTTAGATTCCGATGCTTCACCTCAGATTTACAGTATCCCTTGGACCTTCTTATTGACGATGAAACACAAAAATTGCAACCGAATTTAATACAAATGGCGCAATGCCGACTTAAGTACATGAGGACTGACACTCTCACTTTCTATGATTCAAACCTCTCCTGTGAGTTCAGTTTTAGATTCCGATGCTTCACTTCAGGTTTACTGTATACCTTGCACCTTCTTATTGACGATGAAACACAGAAATTGCATCCGAATTTAATACAAATGGCACAATGCCGATTTAACTACAAGAATACTGACACTCTCACTTTCTACGATTCGAACCTCTCCAGTGCGGTCAGATTTAGATTCCGATGCCTCACTTCAGGTTTACTGTATCCCTTGGACCTTCTTGTTGACGATAAAACACAGAAGTCGCATCCGAATTTAATACAAATGGCACAATGCCGTCTTAAGTAAAAGAGGACTGACACTCTAACATTCTATGATTTGAACCTCTCCTGCGAGTCCAGTTTTAGATTCCGATGCTTCACTGAAGGTTTACTGTATCCCTTGGACCTTCTTATTGCCGATGAAACACAGAAATTGCATCCGAATTTAATACAAAAGGCACATTACCGACTTAAGTACAAGAGGAGTGACACAATCTTTCTATGATTTGAATCTCTCCTGTGAGTCCAGTTTTAGATTCCGATGCTTCACTTCAGGTTTACTGTATCCCTGGGACCTTCTTATTGACGATGAAACACAGAAATTGCATCCGAATTTAATACAAAAATCACAAAGGCCACTTTAGTACAAGAGGACCGACAATCTCACTTTCTATGATTTGAACATCTCTTGTGAGTCCAGTTTTAGATTCCGATGCTTCACTTCAGGTTTACTGTATCCCTTGGGCCTTCTTATTGACGATGAAACACAGAAATTGCATCCGAAATTAATACAAATGTCACAATGGTGACTTAAGTACAAGAGGACTGACACTCTCACTTTCTATGATTTGAACCTCTCCTGTGAGTCCAGTTTTAGATTCCGATGCTTCACCTCAGGTTTACTGTATCCCTTGGACCTTCTTACTGACGATGAAACACAGAAATTGCATCCGAATTTAATACAAATGGCACAATGCCGACTTAAGTACAAGAGGACTGACACTCTCACTTTCTATGATTTGAATCTCTCCTGTGAGTCCAGTTTTAGGTTCCGATGCTTCACTTCAGGTTTACTGTATTCCTTGGACCTGCTTATTGACGATGAAACACAGAAATTGCATCCGAATTTAATACACAAGGCACAATGCTGACTTAAGTACAAGAGGACTGACACTCCCACTTTCTATGATTTGAACCTCTCCTGTGAGTCCAGTTTTACATTCCGATGCTTCACTTCAGGTTTACAGTATCCCTTGGACTTTCTAATTGACGATGAAACACAGAGTTTGCATCCGAATTTAATACAAAAGGTACAATGCCGACTTAAGTACAAGAGGACTGGCACTCTAACTTTCTATGATTTGCGCCTCTCCTGTGAGTCCAGTTTTAGATTCCGATGCTTCACTTCAGGTTTACTGTGTCCCTTGGACCTTCTTATTGACGATGAAACACAGAAATTGCATCCGATTTTAATACAAAAATCACAATGGCCACTTTAGTACAAGAGGACCGACAATCTCACATTCTATGATTTGAACATCTCCTGTGAGTCCAGTTTTAGATTCCGATGCTTCACTTCAGGTTTACTGTATCCCTTGGACCTTTGTATTGACGATGAAACACAGATATTGCATCGGAATTAAATTTAAAACGCAGAATGCCGACTTAATTAAAAGCGGACTGACACTCTCACTTTCTATGATTTGAACCTCTCCTGTGAGTCCAGTTTTAGATTCCGATGCTTCACCTCAGGTTTACTGTATCCCTTGGACCTTCTTATTGACGATGAAACACAGAAATTGCATCCGAATTTAATACAAATGGCACAATGCCGACACAGAAATAGCATCGGAATTAAATTCAAAAGGCACAATGCCTACTTCAGTACAAGAGGACTGACACTCTCACTTTCTATGATTTGAACCTCTCCTGTGAGTCCAGTTTTAGATTCCGATGCTTCACTTGAGGTTTACTGTATCCCTTGGACCTTCTTATTGACGATGAAACACAGAGTTTGCATCCGAATTTAATAGAAAAGGCACAATGCCGACTTAAGTACAAGAGGACTGACACTATAACTTCCTATGATTTGAACCTCTCCTGTGAGTCCAGTTTTAGATTCCGATGCCTTACTTCAGGTTTACTGTATCCCTTGGACCTTCTGATTGACGATGAAACACAGAAATTGCATTCGAATTTAATACAAAAGGCACAATGCTGCCTTAAGTACAAGAGGACTGACACTCTCACTTTCTATGATTTGAACCTCTCCTGTGAGTCCAGTTTTAGATTCCGATGCTTCATTTCAGGTTTACTGTTCCCTTGGACCTTCTAATTGACGATGAAACATAGAGTTTGCATCCGAATTTAATACAAGAGGTACAATGCCGACGTTAGTAGAAGAGGACTGACACTCTAACTTTCTATGATTTGAACCTCTCCTGTGAGTCCAGTTTTAGATTCCGATGCTTCACTTAAGGTTTACTGTATCCCTTGGACCTTCTTATTGCCAATGAAACACAGAAATTGCATCCGAATTTAATACCAAAATCACAATGGCAACTTAAGTACAAGAGGACTGACTCTCTCACTTTCTATGATTTGAACATCTCCTGTAGGTCCAGTTTTAGATTCCGATGCTTCACTTCAGGTTTACTGTATCCCTTGGACCTTCTTATTGACGATGAAACACAGAAATTGCATCGGAATTAAATTCAAAACGCTCAAAGCCGACTTAAGCAAAAGAGGACTGACACTCTCACTTTCTATGATTTGAACCTCTCCTGTGAGTCCAGTTTTTGATTCCGATGCTTCACTTCAGGTTTACTGTATCCCTTGGACCTTCTTATTGACGATGAAACACAGAAATTGCATCGGAAATAAATTCAAATGGCATAATGCCGACTTAAGTACAAGAGAACTACACTCTAACTTTCTATGATTTGAACCTCTCCTGTGAGTCCAGTTTTAGATTCCGATGCTTCACTTCAGGTTTACTGTATCCCTTGGACCCACTTATTGAAGACGAAACACAGAGTTTGTATCCGAATTTAATACATAAGGCACAATGCCGAAGTAAGTACAAGAGGACTGACACTCTAACTTTCTATGATTTGAACCACTCCTGTGAGTCCAGTTTTGGATTCCGATGCTTAACATCAGGTTTACTGTATCCCTTGGACCTTCTTATTGACGATGAAACACAGAAATTGCATCCGAATTTAATACAAAAGGTACAATGGCGACTTAAGTACAAGAGGACTGACATTCTCACTTTCTATGATTTGAACCTCTCCAGTGAGTCCAGTTTTAGATTCCGATGCTTCACTTCAGGTTTACTGTATCCCTTGGACCTTCTTATTGACGATGAAACACAGAAATTGCATCCGAATTTAATACAAATGGCACAATATCGACTTACGTACAAGAGGACTGACACACTCAGTTTCTATGACTTGAACCTCTCCTGTGAGTCCCGTTTTAGATTCCGATGCCTCACTTCAGGTTTACTGTATACCTTGCACCTTCTTATTGACGATGAAACACAGAAATTGCATCCGAATTTAATACACAAGGCACAATGCCGACTTAAGTACAAGAGATTTGACATTCTAACTTTCTATGATTTGAACCTCTCCTGTGAGTCCAGTTTTAGATTCCGATGCTACACGTCAGGTTTACTATATCCCTTGGACCTTCTTATTGACAATGAAACACAGAAAAAGCATCGGAATTAAATTCAAAAGGCACAATGCCGACTTAAGTACAGGAGAACTGACACTCTACTTTTCTAAGATTTGAACTTCTCCTGTGAGTCCAGTTTTAGATTCCGATGCTTCACCCCAGGTTTACTGTATCCCTTGGACCTTCTTATTGACGATGAAACACAGAATTTGCATCCGAATTTAATACAAATGGCACAATGCCGACTTAAGTACAAGGGGACCGACACTCTCACTTTCTATGATTCGAACCTCTCCTGTGAGTCCAGTTTTAGATTCCGATGCTTCACTTCAAGTTTACTGTATCCCTTGGACCTTCGTATTGTCGATGAAACACAGAAATTGCTTTCGAATTTAATACAAAAATCACAATGGCGGCTTAAGTACAAGAGGACTGACACTCTCACTTTCTATGTTTTGAACATCTCCTGTGAGCCCAGTTCTAGATTCCGATGCTTCACTTCAGGTTTACTGTATCCCTTGGACCTTCTTATTGACGATGAAACACAGATAATGCATCGGAATTAAATTTAAAACGCACTATGCCGACTTAAGTAAAAGAGGACTGACACTCTAACTATCTATGATTCGAAACTCTCCTGTGAGTCCAGTTTTAGATTCCGATGCTTCATTTCCGGTTTACTGTATCCCTTGGACCTTCTTATTGACAATGAAACACAGAAATAGCATCGGAATTAAATTCAAAAGGCACAATGCCGACTTAAGTACAAGAGGACTGACACTCTCACTTTCTATGATTCGAATCTCTCCTGTGAGGTCAGATTTAGATTCCGATGCTTCACTTCAGGTTTACTGTATACCTTGGACCTTCTTGAAGACGATAAAACACAGAAATCGCATGCGAATTTAATACTAATGGCACAATGCCGTCATAAGTAAAAGAGGACTGACACTCTAACATTCTATGATTTGAACCTCTCCTGCGAGTCCAGATTTAGATTCCGATGCTTCACTTAAGGTTTCCTGTATCCCTTGGACCTTCTTATTGACGATGAAACACAGAATTTGCATCCGAATTTAATACAAAAGGCACATTACCGACTTAAGTACAAGAGGAGTGACACTCTAACTTACTATGAATTAAATCTCTCCTTTGAGTCCAGTTTTAGATTCCGATGCTTCACTTCATTTTTACTGTATCCCTTGGACGTTCTTATTGACGATGAAACACAGAAATTGCATCGGAATTAAATTCAAAATGCACAGTGCCGACCTAAGTAGAAGACGACTAACACTCTCACTTTCTATGATTTGAACCTCTTATGTGAGTCCAGTTTTAGATTCCGATGCTTCACTTCAGGTTTACTGTTTACCTTGCACCTTCTTATTGACGATGAAACACAGAATTTGCATCGGAATTAAATTCAAAAGGCACAATGCCGACTTAAGTACAAGAGGACTGACACTCTCACTTTCTATGATTTGAACCTCTTGTGTGATTCCAGTTTTACATTCCGATGCTTCACTTCAGGTTTACTGTATCCCTTGGACCTTCTTATTGACGATGAAACACAGAGTTTGATTCCGAATTTAATACAAAAGGTACAATGCCGACTTAAGTACAAGAGGACTGACACTCTAACATTCTATGATTTGCACCTCTCCTGTGAGTCCAGTTTTAGATTCCGATGCTTCACTTCAGGTTTACTGTATCCCTTGGACCTTCTTGTTGACGATGAAACATAGAAATTGAATCTGAATTTAACACAAAAATCACAATGGCATCTTATGTACAAGAGGACTGACACTCTCACTTTCTATGATTTGAATATCTCCTGTGAGTACAGTTCTAGATTCCGATGCTTCACTTCAGGTTAACTGTATCCCTTGGACCTTCTTATTGACGATGTAACACAGATAATGCATCGGAATTAAATTTAAAACGCACAATGCCGACTTAAGTAAAAGTAGACTGACACTCTCACTATCTATGATTTGAATCTCTCCTGTGAGTCCAGTTTTAGATTCCGATGCTTCACTTCAGGTTTACTGTATTCCTTGGACCTTCTTATTGACAATGAAACACGGAAATAGCATCGGAATTAAATTCAAAAGGCACAATGCCGACTTAAGTACAAGAGGACTGACACTCTAACTTTTTATGATTTGAACCTCTCCTGTGAGTCCAGTTTTAGATTCCGATGCTTCACTTCAGGTTTACTGTATCCCTTGGACATTCTTATTGACGATAAAACACAGAAATTGTATCCGAAATTAATACAAAAGTCACAATGGTGACTTAAGTACAAGAGGACTGACACTCTCACTTTCTATGATTTGAACCTCTCCTGTGAGTCCAGTTTTAGATTCCGATGCTTCACCTCAGGTTTACTGTATCCCTAGGACCTTCTTATTGACGATGAAACACAGAATTTGCATCCGAATTTAATACAAATGGCACAATGCCGACTTAAGTACAAGAGGACTGACACTCTCACTTTCTATGATTCGAACCTCTCCTGTGAGTCCAGTTTTAGATTCCGATGCTTCACTTCAGGTTTACTGTATCCCTTGGACCTTCTTATTGACGATGAAACACAGAAATTGCATCCGAATTTAATACAAAAATCACAATGGCGGCTTAAGTACAAGAGGACTGACACTCTCACTTTCTATGATTTGAACATCTCCTGTGAGTCCAGTTCTAGATTCCGATGCTTCACTTCAGGTTTACTGTTTCCCTTGGACGTTCTTACTGACGATGAAACACAGAAATTGCATCGGAATGAATTTCAAAAGGCACAGTGCCGACCTAAGTAGGAGAGGACTAACACTCTCACTTTCTATGATTTGAACCTATCCTGTGAGTCGAGTATTAGATTCCGATGCTTCACTTCACGTTTACTGTATACCTTGCAGCTTCTTATTGACGATGAAACAAAGAAATTGCATCGGAATTAAATTCAAAAGGCACAATGCCGACTTAAGTACAAGAGTACTGACACTCACACTTTGTATGATTTCAACCTCTCCTGTGAGTCCAGTTTTACATTCCGATGCTTCACTTCAGGTTTACTGTATTCCTTGGACCTTCTAATTGACGATGAAACACAGAGTTTGCATCCGAATTTAATACAAAAGGTACAATGCCGACTTAAGTACAAGAGGACTGACACTCTCACTTTCTATGATTTCAACATCTCCTGTGAGTCCAGTTCTAGATTCCGATGCTTCACTTCAGGTTTACTGTATCCCTTGGACCTTCTTATTGACGATGAAACACAGATAATGCATCGGAATTAAATTTAAAACGCACAATGCCGACTTAAGTAAAAGAGGACTGACACTCTCACTATCTATGATTTGAAACTCTCCTGTGAGTCCAGTTTTAGATTCCGATGCTTCATTTCAGGTCTACTGTATCCCTTGGACTTTCTTAGTGACAATGAAACACAGATAATGCATCGGAATTAAATTTAAAACGCACAACGCCGACTTAAGTAAAAGAGGACTGACACTCTCACTTTCTATGATTTGAACCTCTCCTGTGAGTCCAGTTTTAGATTCCGATGCTTCACTTCAGGTTTGCTGTATACCTTGGACCTTCTTGTTGACGATGAAACACAGAAATTGCATCCGAATTTAATACAAAAATCACAATGGCGGCTTAAGTACAAGAGGACTGACACTCTCACTTTCTATGATTTGAACATCTCCTGTGAGTCCAGTTCTAGATTCCGACGCTTCACTTCAGGTTAACTGTATCCCTTGGACCTTCTTATTGACGATGAAACACAGATAATGCATCGAAAGTAAATTTAAAACGCACAATGCCGACTTAAGTAATAGAGGACTGACACTCTCACTATCTATGATTTGAATCTCTCCTGTGAGTCCAGTTTTAGATTCCGATGCTTCACTTCAGGTTTACTGTATCCCTTGGACCTTCTTATTGACAATGAAACACAGAAATAGCATCGGAAATAAATTCAAAAGGCACAATGCCGACTTAAGTACAAGAGGACTGACACTCTAACTTTTTATGATTTGAACCTCTCCTGTGAGTCCAGTTTTGGATTCCGATGCTTCACTTCAGGTTTACTGTATCCCTTGGACCTTCTTATTGACGATGAAACCCAGAAATTGCATCCGAAATTAATACAAAAGTCACAATGGTGACTTAAGTACAAGAGGACTGACACTCTCACTTTCTATGAGTTGAACCTCTCCTGTGAGTCCAGTTTTAGATTCCGATGCTTCACCTCAGGTTTACTGTATCTCTTGGACCTTCTTATTGACGATGAAACACAGAAATTGCATTAGAATTTAAAACAAATGGCACAATGCCGACTTAAGTACAAGAGGACTGACACTCTCACTTTCTATGATTCGAACCTCCCCTGTGAGGTCAGATTTAGATTCCGATGCTTCACTTCAGGTTTACTGTATCCCTTGGACCATCTTGTTGACGATAAAACACAGAAATCGCATCCGAATTTAATACAAATGGCACAATGCCGTCTTAAGTAAAAGAGGAATGACACTCTAATATTCTATGATTTGCACCTCTCCTGTGAGTCCAGTTTTAGATTCCGATGCTTCACTTCAGAATTACTGTATCCCTTGGACCTTCTTGTTGACGATGATACACAGAAATTGCATCCGAATTTAATACAAAAATCACAATGGCGGCAGAAGTACAAGAGGACTGACACTCTCACTTTCTATGATTTGAACATCTCCTGTGAGTCCAGTTCTAGATTCCTATGCTTCACTTCAGGTTAACTGTATCCCTTGGACCTTCTTACTGACGATGAAACACAGATAATGCATCGGAAATAAATTTAAAACGCACAATGCCGACTTAAGTAAAAGAGGACTGACGCTCTCACTATATATGATTTGAATCTCTCCTGTGAGTCCAGTTTTTGATTCTGATGCTTCACTTCAGGTTTACTGTATCCCTTGGACCTTCTTATTGACAATGAAACACAGAAATAGCATCGGAAATAAATTCAAAAGGCACAATGCCGACTTAAGTACAAGAGGACTGACACTCTCACTTTTTATGATTTGAATCTCTCCTGTGAGTCCAGTTTTAGATTCCGATGCTTCACTTCAGGTTTACTGTATGCTTTGGACCATCTTATTGACGATGAAACACAGATATTGCATCCGAAATTAATACAAAAGTCACAATGGTGACTTAAGTACAAGAGGACTGACACTCTCACTTTCTATGATTTGAACCTCTCCTGTGAGTCTAGTTTTATTTTCCGATGTTTCACCTTAGGTTTACTGTATCTCTTGGACCTTCTTATTGACGACGAAACACAGAAATTGCATCCGAATTTAATACAAATGGCATAATGCCGACTTAAGTACAAGAGGACTGACACTCTCACTTTCTATGATTCGAACGTCTCCTGTGAGGTCAGATTTAGATTCCGATGCTTCACTTCAGGTTTACTGTATCCCTTGGACCTTCTTGTTGACGACAAAACACAGAAATCGCATCCGAATTTAATACAAATGGCACAATGAAGTCTTAAGTAAAAGAGGACTGACACTCTAATATTCTACGATTTGAACCTCTCCTGCGAGTCGAGTTTTAGACTCCGATGCTTCACTTCAGGTTAACTGTGTCCCTTGGACCTTCTTATTGACAATGAAACACCGAAATAGCATCGGAATTAAATTCAAAAGGCACAATGCCGACTTAAGTACAAGAGGACTGACACTCTAACTTTTTATGATTTGAACCTCTCCTGTGAGTCCAGTTTTAGATTCCGATGCTTCACTTCAGTTTTACTGTATCCCTTGGACGTTCTTATTGACGATGAAACACAGAAATTGCATCGGAATTAAATTCAAAATGCACAGTGCCGACCTAAGTAGAAGACGACTAATACTCTCACTTTCTATGATTTGAACCTCTTATGTGAGTCCAGTTTTAGATTCCGATGCTTCACTTCAGGTTACTGTATACCTTGCACCCTCTTATTGACGATGAAACACAGAATTTGCATCGGAATTAAATTCAAAAGGCACAATGCCGACGTAAGTACAACAGGACTGACACTCTCACTTTCTATGATTTGAACCTCTCGTGTGAGTCCAGTTTTACATTCCGATGCTTCACTTCAGGTTTACTGTATCCCTTGGACCTTCTTATTGACGATGAAACACAGAAATTGCATCCGAATTTAATACAAAAATCACAATGGCGACTTTAGTACAAGAGGACCGACAATCTCACTTTCTATGATTTGAACATCTCCTGTGTGTCCAGTTTTAGATTCCGATGCTTCACTTCAGGTTCACTGTATCCCTTGGACCTTCTTATTGACGATGAAACACAGATATTGCATCGGAATTAAATTTAAAACGCACAATGCCGACTTAAGTACAAGAGGACTGACACTCTAAGTTTCTATGTTTTGAACCTCTCCTGTGAGTCCAGTTTTAGATTCCGATGCTTCACTTCAGGTTTACTGTATCCCTTAGACCTTCTTATTGACGATGAAACACAGAGTTTGCATCCGAATTTAATACAAAAGGCACAATGCCGACTTAAGTACAAGAGGACTGACACTCTAACTTTCTATGATTTGAACCTCTCCTGTGAATCCAGTTTTAGATTCCGATGCTTCACCTGAGGTTTACTGTATCCCTTGGACCTTCTTATTGACGATGAAACACAGAAATTGCATCCGAATTTAATACAAATGGCGCAATGCCGACTTAAATACAAGAGGACTGACACTCTCACTTTCTATGATTCGAACCTCTCCTGTGAGTCCAGTTTTAGATTCCGATGCCTCACTTCAGATTTACTGTATCCCTTGGACCTTCTAATTGACGATGAAACACAGAGTTTGAATCCGAATTTAATACAAAAGGTACAATGCCGACTTAATTACAAGAGGACTGACATTCTAACTTTCTATGGATTGCACCTCTCCTGTGAGTCCAGTTTTAGATTCCGATGCTTCACTTCAGGTTTACTGTATCCCTTGGACCTTCTTGTTGACGATGAAACATAGAAATTGCATCCGAATTTAATACAAAAATCACAATGGCGGCTTAAGTACAAGAGGATTGACACTCTCACTTTCTATGATTTGAATATCTCCTGTGAGTACAGTTCTAGATTCCGATGCTTCACTTCAGGTTAACTGTATCCCTTGGACCTTCTTATTGACTTTGAAACACAGATAATGCATCGGAATTAAATTTAAAACGCACAATGCCGACTTAAGTAAAAGAGCACTGACACTCTCACTATCTATGATTTGAATCTCTCCTGTGAGTCCAGTTTTAGATTCCGATGCTTCACTTCAGGTTAACTGTGTCCCTTGGACCTTCTTATTGACAATGAAACACGGAAATAGCATCGGAATTAAATTCAAAAGGCACAATGCCGACTTAAGTACAAGAGGACTGACACTCTAACTTTTTATGATTTGAACCTCTCCTGTGAGTCCAGTTTTAGATTCCGATGCTTCACTTCAGGTTTACTGTATCCCTTGAACCTTCTTATTGACGATGAAACACAGAAATTGCATCCGAATTTAATACAAAAATCACAATGGCGGCTTAAGTACAAGAGGACTGACACTCTCACTTTCTATTATTTGAACATCTCCTGTGAGTCCAGTTCTAGATTCCGATGCTTCACTTCAGGTTTACTGTTTCCCTTGGACGTTCTTACTGACGATGAAACACAGAAATTGCATCGGAATGAATTTCAAAAGGCACAGTGCCGACCTAAGTAGAAGAGGACAAACACTCTCACTTTCTATGATTTGAACCTATCCTGTGAGTCCAGTTTTAGATTCCGATGCTTCACTTCAGGTTTACTGTATACCTTGCAGCTTCTTATTGACGATGATACACAGAAATTGCATCCGAATTTTATACAAAAATCACAATGGCGGCAGAAGTACAAGAGGACTGACACTCTCACTTTCTATGATTTGAACATCTCCTGTGAGTCCAGTTCTAGATTCCGATGCTTCACTTCAGGTTAACTCTATCCCTTGGACCTTCTTACTGACGATGAAACACAGATAATGCATCGGAAATAAATTTAAAACGCACAATGCCGACTTAAGTAAAAGAGGACTGACACTCTCACTATATATGATTTGAATCTCTCCTGTGAGTCCAGTTTTAGATTCTGATGCTTCACTTCAGGTTTACTGTATCCCTTGGACCTTCTTATTGACAATGAAACACAGAAATAGCATCGGAAATAAATTCAAAAGGCACAATGCCGACTTAAGCACAAGAGGACTGACACTCTCACTTTTTATGATTTGAATCTCTCCTGTGAGTCCAGTTTTAGATTCTGATGCTTCACTTCAGGTTTACTGTATGCTTTGGACCTTCTTATTGACGATGAAACACAGATATTGCATCCGAAATTAATACAAAAGTCACAATGGTGACTTAAGTACAAGAGGACTGACACTCTCACTTTCTATGATTTGAACCTCTCCTGTGAGTCTAGTTTTATTTTCCGATGCTTCACCTTAGGTTTACTGTATCTCTTGGACCTTCTTATTGACGACGAAACACAGAAATTGCATCCGAATTTAATACAAATGGCATAATGCCGACTTAAGTACAAGTGGACTGACACTCTCACTTTCTATGATTCGAACGTCTCCTGTGAGGTCAGATTTAGATTCCGATGCTTCACTTCAGGTTTACTGTATCCCTTGGACCTTCTTGTTGACGACAAAACACAGAAATCGCATCCGAATTTAATACAAATGGCACAATGCCGTCTTAAGTAAAAGAGGACTGACACTCTAATATTCTATGATTTGAACCTCTCCTGCGAGTCGAGTTTTAGATTCCGATGCTTCACTTCAGGTTAACTGTGTCCCTTGGACCTTCTTATTGACAATGAAACACGGAAATAGCATCGGAATTAAATTCAAAAGGCACAATGCCGACTTAAGTACAAGAGGACTGACACTCTAACTTTTTATGATTTGAACCTCTCCTGTGAGTCCAGTTTTAGATTCCGATGCTTCACTTCAGTTTTACTGTATCCCTTGGACGTTCTTATTGACGATGAAACACAGAAATTGCATCGGAATTAAATTCAAAATGCACAGTGCCGACCTAAGTAGAAGACGACTAATACTCTCACTTTCTATGATTTGAACCTCTTATGTGAGTCCAGTTTTAGATTCCGATGCTTCACTTCAGGTTACTGTATACCTTGCACCCTCTTATTGACGATGAAACACAGAATTTGCATCGGAATTAAATTCAAAAGGCACAATGCCGACGTAAGTACAAGAGGACTGACACTCTCACTTTCTATGATTTGAACCTCTCCTGTGAGTCTAGTTTTATTTTCCGATGCTTCACCTTAGGTTTACTGTATCCCTTGGACCTTATTATTGACGATGAAACACAGAAATTCCATCCGAATTTAATACAAAAATCACAATGGCGACTTTAGTACAAGAGGACCGACAATCTCACTTTCTATGATTTGAACATCTCCTGTGTGTCCAGTTTTAGATTCCGATGCTTCACTTCAGGTTCACTGTATCCCTTGGACCTTCTTATTGACGATGAAACACAGATATTGCATCGGAATTAAATTTTAAACGCACAATGCCGACTTAAGTACAAGAGGACTGACACTCTAACTTTCTATGATTTGAACCTCTCCTGTGAGTCCAGTTTTAGATTCCGATGCTTCACTTCAGGTTTACTGTATCCCTTAGACCTTCTTATTGACGATGAAACACAGAGTTTGCATCCGAATTTAATACAAAAGGCACAATGCCGACTTAAGTACAAGAGGACTGACACTCTAACTTTCTATGATTGGAACCTCTCCTGTGAGTCCAGTTTTAGATTCCGATGCTTTACCTGAGGTTTACTGTATCCCTTGGACCTTCTTATTGACGATGAAACACAGAAATTGCATCCGAATTTAATACAAATGGCGCAATGCCGACTTAAATACAAGAGGACTGACACTCTCACTTTCTATGATTCGAACCTCTCCTGTGAGTCCAGTTTTAGATTCCGATGCCTCACTTCAGGTTTACTGTATCCCTTGGACCTTCTAATTGACGATGAAACACAGAGTTTGAATCCGAATTTAATACAAAAGGTACAATGCCGACTTAATTACAAGAGGACTGACATTCTAACTTTCTATGGATTGCACCTCTCCTGTGAGTCCAGTTTTAGATTCCGATGCTTCACTTCAGGTTTACTGTATCCCTTGGACCTTCTTGTTGACGATGAAACATAGAAATTGCATCCGAATTTAATACAAAAATCACAATGGCGGCTTAAGTACAAGAGGATTGACACTCTCACTTTCTATGATTTCAATATCTCCTGTGAGTACAGTTCTAGATTCCGATGCTTCACTTAAGGTTAACTGTATCCCTTGGACCTTCTTATTGACTTTGAAACACAGATAATGCATCGGAATTAAATTTGAAACGCACAATGCCGACTTAAGTAAAAGAGGACTGACACTCTCACTATCTATGATTTGAATCTCTCCTGTGAGTCCAGTCTTAGATTCCGATGCTTCACTTCAGGTTAACTGTGTCCCTTGGACCTTCTTATTGACAATGAAACACGGAAATAGCATCGGAATTAAATTCAAAAGGCACAATGCCGACTTAAGTACAAGAGGACTGACACTCTAACTTTTTATGATTTGAACCTCTCCTGTGAGTCCAGTTTTAGATTCCGATGCTTCACTTCAGGTTTACTGTATCCCTTGAACCTTCTTATTGACGATGAAACACAGAAATTGCATCCGAATTTAATACAAAAATCACAATGGCGGCTTAAGTACAAGAGGACTGACAATCTCACTTTCTATTATTTGAACATCTCCTGTGAGTCCAGTTCTAGATTCCGATGCTTCACTTCAGGTTTACTGTTTCCCTTGGACGTTCTTACTGACGATGAAACACAGAAATTGCATCGGAATGAATTTCAAAAGGCACAGTGCCGTCCTAAGTAGAAGAGGACAAACACTCTCACTTTCTATGATTTGAACCTATCCTGTGAGTCCAGTTTTGGATTCCGATGCTTCACTTCAGGTTTACTGTATACCTTGCAGCTTCTTATTGACGATGAAACACAGAAATTGCATCGGAATTAAATTCAAAAGGCACAATGCCGACTTAAGTACAAGAGGACTGACACTCTCACTTTCTATGATTTGAACCGCTCCTGTGAGTCCAGTTTTACATTCCGATGCTTCACTTCAGGTTTACTGTATCCCTTGGACCTTCTAATTGACGATGAAACACAGAGTTTGAATCCGAATTTAATACAAAAGGTACAATGCCGACTTAAGTACAAGAGGACTGACACTCTAACTTTCTATGATTTGCACCTCTCCTGTGAGTCCAGTTTTAGATTCCGATGCTTCACTTCAGGTTTACTGTATCCCTTGTAACTTCTTATTGACGATGAAACACATAAATTGCATCCGAATTTAATACAAAAATCACAATGGCGGCTTAAGTACAAGAGGACTGACACTCTCACTTTCTATGATTTGAACATCTCCTGTGAGTCCAGTTTTAGATTCCGATGCTTCACTTCAGGTTTACTGTATCCCTTGGACCTTCTAATTGACGATGAAACACAGAGTTTGCATCCGAATTTAATACAAAAGGAACAATGCCGACTTAAGTACAAGAGGACTGACCCTCTAACTTTCTATGATTTGCACCTCTCCTGTGAGTCCAGTTTTAGATTCCGATGTTTCACTTTAGGTTTACTGTATACCTTGGACCTTCTTGTTGACGATGAAACACAGAAATTGCATCTGAATTTAATACAAAAATCACAATGGCGGCTTAAGTACAAGAGGACTGACACTCTCACTTTCTATGATTTGAACATCTCCTGTGAGTCCAGTTCTAGATTCCGATGCTTCACTTCAGGTTAACTGTATCCCTTGCACCTTCTTATTGACGATGAAACACAGATAATGCATCGGAATTAAATTCAAAACGCACAAGGCCGTCTTAAGTAAAAGAGGACTGACACTCTAACTTTCTATGATTTGAACCTCTCCTGTGAGTCCAGTTTTAGATTTTGATGCTTCACCTCAGGTTTACTGTATCCCTTGGACCTTCGTATTGACGATGAAACACAGAAATTGCATCCGAATTTAATACAAATGGCGCAATGCCGACTTAAGTACAAGAGGACTGACACTCTCACTTTCTATGATTCGAACCTCTCCTGTGAGTCCAGTTTTAGATTCCGAAGCTTCACTTTAGGTTTACTGTATCCCTTGGACCTTCTAATTGACGATGAAACACAGAGTTTGCATCCAAAGTTAATTCAAAAGGTACAATGCCGACTTAAGTACAAGAGGACTGACACTCTAACTTTCTATGATTTGCACCTCTCCTGTGAGTCCAGTTTTAGATTCCGATGCTTCACTTCAGGTTTACTGAATCCCTTGGACCTTCTTGTTGACGATGAAACACAGATATTGCATCGGAATTAAATTTTAAACGCACAATGCCGACTTAAGTACAAGAGGACTGACACTCTAACTTTCTATGATTTGAACCTCTCCTGTGAGTCCAGTTTTAGATTCCGATGCTTCACTTCAGGTTTACTGTATCCCTTAGACCTTCTTATTGACGATGAAACACAGAGTTTGCATCCGAATTTAATACAAAAGGCACAATGCCGACTTAAGTACAAGAGGACTGACACTCTAACTTTCTATGATTGGAACCTCTCCTGTGAGTCCAGTTTTAGATTCCGATGCTTCACCTGAGGTTTACTGTATCCCTTGGACCTTCTTATTGACGATGAAACACAGAAATTGCATCCGAATTTAATACAAATGGCGCAATGCCGACTTAAATACAAGAGGACTGACACTCTCACTTTCTATGATTCGAACCTCTCCTGTGAGTCCAGTTTTAGATTCCGATGCCTCACTTCAGGTTTACTGTATCCCTTGGACCTTCTAATTGACGATGAAACACAGAGTTTGAATCCGAATTTAATACAAAAGGTACAATGCCGACTTAATTACAAGAGGACTGACATTCTAACTTTCTATGGATTGCACCTCTCCTGTGAGTCCAGTTTTAGATTCCGATGCTTCACTTCAGGTTTACTGTATCCCTTGGACCTTCTTGTTGACGATGAAACATAGAAATTGCATCCGAATTTAATACAAAAATCACAATGGCGGCTTAAGTACAAGAGGATTGACACTCTCACTTTCTATGATTTCAATATCTCCTGTGAGTACAGTTCTAGATTCCGATGCTTCACTTAAGGTTAACTGTATCCCTTGGACCTTCTTATTGACTTTGAAACACAGATAATGCATCGGAATTAAATTTGAAACGCACAATGCCGACTTAAGTAAAAGAGGACTGACACTCTCACTATCTATGATTTGAATCTCTCCTGTGAGTCCAGTCTTAGATTCCGATGCTTCACTTCAGGTTAACTGTGTCCCTTGGACCTTCTTATTGACAATGAAACACGGAAATAGCATCGGAATTAAATTCAAAAGGCACAATGCCGACTTAAGTACAAGAGGACTGACACTCTAACTTTTTATGATTTGAACCTCTCCTGTGAGTCCAGTTTTAGATTCCGATGCTTCACTTCAGGTTTACTGTATCCCTTGAACCTTCTTATTGACGATGAAACACAGAAATTGCATCCGAATTTAATACAAAAATCACAATGGCGGCTTAAGTACAAGAGGACTGACAATCTCACTTTCTATTATTTGAACATCTCCTGTGAGTCCAGTTCTAGATTCCGATGCTTCACTTCAGGTTTACTGTTTCCCTTGGACGTTCTTACTGACGATGAAACACAGAAATTGCATCGGAATGAATTTCAAAATTCACAGTGCCGTCCTAAGTAGAAGAGGACAAACACTCTCACTTTCTATGATTTGAACCTATCCTGTGAGTCCAGTTTTGGATTCCGATGCTTCACTTCAGGTTTACTGTATACCTTGCAGCTTCTTATTGACGATGAAACACAGAAATTGCATCGGAATTAAATTCAAAAGGCACAATGCCGACTTAAGTACAAGAGGACTGACACTCTCACTTTCTATGATTTGAACCGCTCCTGTAAGTCCAGTTTTACATTCCGATGCTTCACTTCAGGTTTACTGTATCCCTTGGACCTTCTAATTGACGATGAAACACAGAGTTTGAATCCGAATTTAATACAAAAGGTACAATGCCGACTTAAGTACAAGAGGACTGACACTCTAACTTTCTATGATTTGCACCTCTCCTGTGAGTCCAGTTTTAGATTCCGATGCTTCACTTCAGGTTTACTGTATCCCTTGTAACTTCTTATTGACGATGAAACACATAAATTGCATCCGAATTTAATACAAAAATCACAATGGCGGCTTAAGTACAAGAGGACTGACACTCTCACTTTCTATGATTTGAACATCTCCTGTGAGTCCAGTTCTAGATTCCGATGCTTCACTTCAGGTTTACTGTATCCCTTGGACCTTCTTATTGACGATGAAACACAGATAATGCATCGGAATTAAATTTAAAACGCACAATGCCGACTTAAGTATAAGAGGACTGACGCTCTCACTATCTATGATTTGAAACTCTCCTGTGAGTCTAGTTTTCGATTCCGATGCTTCACTTCAGTTTTACTATATCCCTTGGACGTTCATATTGACGATGAAACACAGAATTTGCATCGGAATTAAATTCAAAAGGTACAATGCCGACTTAAGTACAAGAGGACAGACACTCTCACTTTCTATGATATGAACCTCTTCTGTGAGGTCAGATTTAGATTCCGATGCTTCACTTCAGGTTTACTGTATCCCTTGGACCTTCCTATTGACAATGAAACACAGAAAAAGCATCGGAATTAAATTCAAAAGGCACAATGCCGACTTAAGTACAAGAGGACTGACACTCTAACTTTCTATGATTTGAACCTCTCCTGTGAGTCCAGTTTTAGATTCCGATGCTTCACTTCAGGTTTACTGTATCCCTTAGACCTTCTTATTGAAGATGAAACACAGAGTTTGCATCCGAATTTAATACAAAAGTCACAATGCCGACTTAAGTACAAGAGGACTGACACTCTTACTTTCTATGATTTGAACCTCTCCTGTGAGTCCAGTTTTAGATTCCAATGCTTCACCTTAGGTTTACTGTATCCCTTGGAACTTCTTATTGACGATGAAACACAGAAATTGCATCCGATTTTAATACAAATGGCGCAATGCCGACTTAAGTACAAGAGGACTGACACTCTCACATTCTATGATTCGAACCTCTCCTGTGAGTCCAGTTTTAGATTCCGATGCTTCACTTCAGGTTTACTGTATCCCTTGGACCTTCTAATTGACGATGAAACACAGAGTTTGCATCCGAATTTAATACAAAAGGAACAATGCCGACTTAAGTACAAGAGGACTGACCCTCTAACTTTCTATGATTTGCACCTCTCCTGTGAGTCCAGTTTTAGATTCCGATGTTTCACTTTAGGTTTACTGTATACCTTGGACCTTCTTGTTGACGATGAAACACAGAAATTGCATCTGAATTTAATACAAAAATCACAATGGCGGCTTAAGTACAAGAGGACTGACACTCTCACTTTCTATGATTTGAACATCTCCTGTGAGTCCAGTTCTAGATTCCGATGCTTCACTTCAGGTTAACTGTATCCCTTGCACCTTCTTATTGACGATGAAACACAGATAATGCATCGGAATTAAATTCAAAACGCACAAGACCGTCTTTAGTAAAAGAGGACTGACACTCTAACTTTCTATGATTTGAACCTCTCCTGTGAGTCCAGTTTTAGATTTTGATGCTTCACCTCAGGTTTACTGTATCCCTTGGACCTTCGTATTGACGATGAAACACAGAAATTGCATCCGAATTTAATACAAATGGCGCAATGCCGACTTAAGTACAAGAGGACTGACACTCTCACTTTCTATGATTCGAACCTCTCCTGTGAGTCCAGTTTTAGATTCCGAAGCTTCACTTTAGGTTTACTGTATCCCTTGGACCTTCTAATTGACGATGAAACACAGAGTTTGCATCCAAAGTTAATTCAAAAGGTACAATGCCGACTTAAGTACAAGAGGACTGACACTCTAACTTTCTATGATTTGCACCTCTCCTGTGAGTCCAGTTTTAGATTCCGATGCTTCACTTCAGGTTTACTGAATCCCTTGGACCTTCTTGTTGACGATGAAACACAGATATTGCATCCGAATTTAATACAAAAATCACAATGTCGGCTGAAGTACAAGAGGACTGACACTCTCACTTTCTATGATTTGAACATCTCCTGTGAGTCCAGTTCTAGATTCCGATGCTTCACTTCAGGTTAACTGTATCCCTTGGACCTTCTTATTGACGATGAAACACAGATAATGCATCGGAAATAAATTTAAAACGCACAATGCCGACTTAAGTAAAAGAGGACTGACACTCTCACTATATCTGATTTGAATCTCTCCTGTGAGTCCAGTTTTCGATTCCGATGCTTCACTTCAGGTTTACTGTATCTCTTGGACCTTCTTATTGACAATGAAACACCGAAATAGCATCGGAAATAAATTCAAAAGGCACAATGCCGACTTAACTACAAGAGGACTGACACTCTAAATTTTTATGATTTGAACCTCTCCTGTGAGTCCAGTTTTAGATTCCGATGCTTCACTTCAGGTTTACTGTATCCCTTGGACCTTCTTTTTGTCGATGAAACACAGAAATTGCATTCGAAATTAATACAAAAGTCACAAAGGTGACTTAAGTACAAGAGGACTGACACTCTCACTTTCTATGATTTGAACCTCTCCTGTGAGTCTAGTTTTAGATTCCGATGCTTCACCTTAGGTTTACTGTATCTCTTGGACCTTCTTATTGACGATGAAACACAGAAATTGCATCCGAATTTAATACAAATGGCACAATGCCGACTTAAGCACAAGAGGACTGACACTCTCACTTTCTATGATTCGAACCTCTCCTGTGAGGTCAGATTTAGATTCCGATGCTTCACTTCAGGTTTACTGTATCCCTTGGACCATCTTGTTGACGATGAAACACAGAAATCGCATACGAATTTAATACAAATGGCACAATGCCGTCTTAAGTAAAAGAGGACTGACACTCTAATATTCTATGATTTGAACCTCTCCTGCGAGTCCAGTTTTAGATTTCGATGCTTTACTTCAGGTTTATTGTATACCTTGCACCTTCTTATTGACGATGAAACACAGAAATTGCATCGGAATTAAATTCAAAAGGCACAATGCCGACTTAAGTACAAGTAGACTGACACTCTCACTTTCTATGATTTGAACCTCTCGTGTGAGTCCAGTTTCACATTCCGATGCTTCACTTCCGGTTTACTGTATCCTTTGGACCTTCTTATTGACGATGAAACACAGAAATTGCATCCGAATTTAATACAAAAATCACAATGGCGACTTTAGTACAAGTGGACCGACAATCTCACTTTCTAAGATTTGAACATCTCCTGTGAGTCCAGTTTTAGATTCCCATTCTTCACTTCAGGTTCACTGTATCCCTTGGACCTACTTATTGACGATGAAACACAGATATTGCATCGGAATTAAATTTAAAACGCACAATGCCGACTACAGTAAAAGAGGACTGACGCTCTCACTTTCTATGATTTGAACCTGTCCTGTGAGGTCAGATTTAGATTCCGATGCTTCACTTCAGGTGTACTGTATCCCCTGGACCTTCTTATTGACAATGAAACACGGAAATAACATCGGAATTAAATTCAAAAGGCACAATGCCGACTTAAGTACAAGAGGACTGACACTCTCACTTTCTAGGATTCGAACCTCTCCTGTGAGTCCAGTTTTAGATTTCGATGCTTCACTTCAGGTTTACTGTATCCCTTGGTCCTTCTAATTGACGATGAAACACAGAGTTTGCATCCGAATTTAATACAAAAGGCACAATGCCGACTTAAGTACAAGAGGACTGACACTCTAACTTTCTATGATTTGAACCTCTCCTGTGAGTCCAGTTTTAGATTCCGATGCTTCACCTCAGTTTTACTGTATCCCTTGGACCTTCTTATTGACGATGAAACACAGAAATTGCATCCGAATTTAATACAAATGGCGCAATGCCGACTTAAGTACAAGAGGACTGACACTCTCACTTTCTATGATTCGAACCTCTCCTGTGAGTCCAGTTTTAGATTCCTATGCTTCACTTCTGGTTTACTGTATCCCTTGGACCTTCCAATTGACGATGAAACACAGAGTTTGCATCCGAATTTAATACAAAAATCACAATGGCGGCTTAAGTACAAGAGGACTGACACTCTCATTTTCTATGATTTGAACATCTCCTGTGAGTCCAGTTCTAGATTCCGATGCTTCACTTCAGGTTAACTGTATCCCTTGGACCTTCTTATTGACGATGAAACACAGATAATGCATCGGAATTAAATTTAAAACGCACAATGCCGACTTAAGTAAAAGAGGACTGACACTCTCACTATCTATGATTTGAATCTCCCCTGTGAGCCCAGTTTTAGATTCCGATGCTTCACTTCAGGTTTACTGTATACCTTGGACCTACTTATTGACAATGAAACACAGAAATAGCATCGGAAATAAATTCAAAAGGCACAATGCCGACTTATGTACAAGAGGACTGACACTCTAATATTTTATGATTTGAACCTCTCCTGTGAGTCCAGTTTTAGATTCCCTTGCTTCACTTCAGGTTTACTGTATCCCTTGGACCTTCTTATTGTCGATGAAACACAGAAATTGCATCCGAAATTAATACAAAAGTCACAATGGTGACATAAGTACAAGAGGACTGACACTCTCAATTTCTATGATTTGAACCTCTCCTGTGAGTCCAGTTTTAGATTCTGATGCTTCTCCTCAGGTTTACTGTATCTCTTGGACCTTCTTATTGACGATGAAACACAGAAATTGCATCCGAATTTAATACAAATGGCACAATGCCGACTTAAGTAGAAGAGGACTGACACTCTCACTTTCTATGATTCGAACCTCTCCTGTGAGGTCAGATTTAGATTCCGATGCTTCACTTCAGGTTTACTGTATCCCTTGGACCTTCTTGTTGACGATAAAACACAGAAAACGCATCCGAATTTAATACAAATGGCACAATGCCGTCTTAAGTAAAAGAGGACTGACACTCTAATATTCTATGATTTGAACCTCTCCTGTGAGTCCAGTTTTAGATTCCGATGCTTCACCTCAGGTTTACTGTATCCCTTGGACCTTCGTATTGACGATGAAACACAGAAATTGCATCCGAATTTAATACAAAAATCACAATGGCGGCTGAAGTACAAGAGGACTGACACTCTCACTTTCTATGATTTGAACATCTCCTGTGAGTCCAGTTCTATAATACGATCATCCACTTCAGGTTAACTGTATCCCTTGGACCTTCTTATTGACGATGAAACACAAAAATTGCATCCGAAATTAATACAAAAGTCACAATGGTAACTTAAGTACAAGAGGACTGACACTCTCACTTTCTATGATTTGAACCTCTCCTGTGAGTCTAGTTTTAGATTCCGATGCTTCACCTTAGGATTACTGTATCTCTTGGACCTTCTTATTGACGATGAAACACAGAAATTGCATCCGAATTTAATACAAATGGCACAATGCAGACTTAAGTACAAGAGGACTGACACTCACACTTTCTATGATTCGAACCTTTCCTGTGAGGTCAGATTTAGATTCCGATGCTTCACTTCAGGTTTACTGTATCCCTTGGACCTTCTTGTTGACGATAAAACACAGAAATCGCATCCGAATTTAATACAAATGGCACAATGCCGTCTTAAGTAAAAGAGGACTGACACTCTAATATTCTATGATTTGAACCTCTCCTGCGAGTCCAGTTTTAGATTCCGATGCTTCACTTCAGGTTTACTGTATACCTTGCACCTTCTTATTGACGATGAAACACAGAAATTGCATCGGAATTAAATTCAAGAGGCAGAATGCCGACTTAAGTACAAGAGGACTGACACTCTAACTTTCTATGATTTGAACCTCTCGTGTGAGTCCAGTTTTACATTCCGATGCTTCACTTCAGGTTTACTGTATCCCTTGGACCTACCTATTGACGATGAAACACAGATATTGCATCGTTATTAAATTTAAAACGCACAATGACGACTTAAGTAAAAGAAGACTGACACTCTCACTTTCTATGATTTGAACCTCTCCTGTGAGGTCAGAATTAGGTTCCGATGCTTCACTTCAGGTTTACAGTATCCCTTGGACCTTCTTATTGACAATGAACACAGAAATAGCATCGGAATTAAATTCAAAAGGCACAATGCCGACTTAAGTACAAGAGGACTGACACTCTAACTTTCTATGATGTGAACCTCTCCTGTGAGTCCAGTTTTAGATTCCGATGCTTCACTTCAGGTTTACTGTATCCCATGGACCTTCTTATTGACGATGAAACACAGAGTTTGCATCAAATTTTAATACAAAAGGCACAATGCCGACTTAAGTACAAGTGGACTGACACTCTAACTATCTATTATTTGAACCTCTCCTGTGAGTCCAGTTTTAGATTCCGATGCTTTACTTCAGGTTTACTGTATCCCTTGGACCTTCTTGTTGACGATAAAACACAGAAATCGCATCCGAATTTAATACAAATGGCACAATGCCGTCTTAAGTAAAAGAGGACTGACACTAATATTCTATGATTTGAACCTCTCCTGCGAGTCCAGTTTTAGATTCCGATGCTTCACTTCAGGTTTACTGTATACCTTGCACCTTCTTATTGACGATGAAACACAGAAATTGCATCGGAATTAAATTCAAAAAGCACAATGCCGACTTAAGTACAAGAGGACTGACACTCTCACTTTCTATGATTTGAACCTCTCGTGTGAGCCCAGTTTTACATTCCGATGCTTCACTTCAGGTTTACTGTATCCCTTGGACCTTCTAATTGACGATGAAACACAGAGTTTGCATCCGAATTTAATACAAAAGGTACAATGCCGACTTAAGTACAAGAGGACTGACACTTTAACTTTCTATGATTTGCACCTCTCCTGTAAGTCCAGTTTTAGATTCCGATGCTTCACTTCAGGTTTACTGTATCCCTTGGACCTTCTTATTGACAATGAAACACAGAAATAGCATCGGAAATAAATTCAAAAGGCACAATGCCGACTTAAGTACAAGAGGACTGACACTCTCAATTTCTATGATTTGAACCTCTCCTGTGAGTCCAGTTTTAGATTCTGATGCTTCTCCTCAGGTTTACTGTATCTCTTGGACCTTCTTATTGACGATGAAACACAGAAATTGCATCCGAATTTAATACAAATGGCACAATGCCGACTTAAGTACAAGAGGACTGACACTCTCACTTTCTATGATTCGAACCTCTCCTGTGAGGTCAGATTTAGATTCCGATGCTTCACTTCAGGTTTACTGTATCCCTTGGACCTTCTTGTTGACGATAAAACACAGAAAACGCATCCGAATTTAATACAAATGGCACAATGCCGTCTTAAGTAAAAGAGGACTGACACTCTAATATTCTATGATTTGAACCTCTCCTGTGAGACCAGTTTTAGATTTCGATGCTTCACCTCAGGTTTACTGTATCCCTTGGACCTTCGTATTGACGATGAAACACAGAAATTGCATCCGAATTTAATACAAAAATCACAATGGCGGCTGAAGTACAAGAGGACTGACACTCTCACTTTCTATGATTTGAACATCTCCTGTGAGTCCAGTTCTATATTACGATGATCCACTTCAGGTTAACTGTATCCCTTGGATCTTCTTATTGACGATGAAACACAGATAATGCATCGGAAATAAATTTAAAACGCACAACGCCGACTTAAGTAAAAGAGGACTGACACTCTCACTATATATGATTTGAATCTCTCCTGTGAGTCCAGTTTTACATTCCGATGCTTCACTTCAGGTTTACTGTATCCCTTGGACCTTCTTATTGACAATGAAACACAGAAATAGCATCGGAAATAAATTCAAAAGGCACAATGCCGACTTAAGTACAAGAGGACTGACACTCTAACTTTTTATGATTTGAACCTCTCCTGTGAGTCCAGTTTTAGATTCCGATGCATCACTTCAGGTTCACTGTATCCCTTGGACCTTCTTATTGACGATGAAACACAAAAATTGCATCCGAAATTAATACAAAAGTCACAATGGTGACTTAAGTACAAGAGGACTGACACTCTCACTTTCTATGATTTGAACCTCTCCTGTGAGTCTAGTTTTAGATTCCGATGCTTCACCTTAGGATTACTGTATCTCTTGGACCTTCTTATTGACGATGAAACACAGAAATTGCATCCGAATTTAATACAAATGGCACAATGCAGACTTAAGTACAAGAGGACTGACACTCACACTTTCTATGATTCGAACCTCTCCTGTGAGGTCAGATTTAGATTCCGATGCTTCACTTCAGGTTTACTGTATCCCTTGGACCTTCTTGTTGACGATAAAACACAGAAATCGCATCCGAATTTAATACAAATGGCACAATGCCGTCTTAAGTAAAAGAGGACTGACACTCTAATATTCTATGATTTGAACCTCTCCTGCGAGTCCAGTTTTAGATTCCGATGCTTCACTTCAGGTTTACTGTATACCTTGCACCTTCTTATTGACGATGAAACACAGAAATTGCATCGGAATTAAATTCAAAAGGCAGAATGCCGACTTAAGTACAAGAGGACTGACACTCTAACTTTCTATGATTTGAACCTCTCGTGTGAGTCCAGTTTTACATTCCGATGCTTCACTTCAGGTTTACTGTATCCCTTGGACCTACTTATTGACGATGAAACACAGATATTGCATCTGAATTATATTTAAAACGCACAATGACGACTTAAGTAAAAGAGGACTGACACTCTCACTTTCTATGATTTGAACCTCTCCTGTGAGGTCAGAATTAGGTTCCGATGCTTCACTTCAGGTTTACAGTATCCCTTGGACCTTCTTATTGACAATGAAACACAGAAATAGCATCGGAATTAAATTCAAAAGGCACAATGCCGACTTAAGTACAAGAGGACTGACACTCTAACTTTCTATGATGTGAACCTCTCCTGTGAGTCCAGTTTTAGATTCCGATGCTTCACTTCAGGTTTACTGTATCCCATGGACCTTCTTATTGACGATGAAACACAGAGTTTGCATCAAATTTTAATACAAAAGGCACAATGCCGACTTAAGTACAAGAGGACTGACACTCTAACTATCTATGATTTGAACCTCTCCTGTGAGTCCAGTTTTAGATTCCGATGCTTTACTTCAGGTTTACTGTATCCTTTGGACCTTCTTATTGACGATGAAACACAGAAATTGCATCCGAAATTAATACAAAAGTCACAATGGTGACTTAAGTACAAGAGGACTGACACTCTCACTTAATATGATTTGAACCTCTCCTCTGAGTCCAGTTTTAGATTCCGATGCTTCACTTCAGGTTTACTGTATCCCTTGGACCTTCTTGTTGACGATAAAACACAGAAATCGCATCCGAATTTAATACAAATGGCACAATGCCGTCTTAAGTAAAAGAGGACTGACACTAATATTCTATGATTTGAACCTCTCCTGCGAGTCCAGTTTTAGATTCCGATGCTTCACTTCAGGTTTACTGTATACCTTGCACCTTCTTATTGACGATGAAACACAGAAATTGCATCGGAATTAAATTCAAAAGGCACAATGCCGACTTAAGTACAAGAGGACTGACACTCTCACTTTCTATGATTTGAACCTCTCGTGTGAGTCCAGTTTTACATTCCGATGCTTCACTTCAGGTTTACTGTATCCCTTGGACCTTCTAGTTGACGATGAAACACAGAGTTTGCATCCGAATTTAATACAAAAGGTACAATGCCGACTTAAGTACAAGAGGACTGACACTTTAACTTTCTATGATTTGCACCTCTCCTGTAAGTCCAGTTTTAGATTCCGATGCTTCACTTCAGGTTTACTGTATCCCTTGGACCTTCTTATTGACGATGAAACACAGAAATTGCATCCGAATTTAATACAAAAATCACAATGGCGACTTAAGTACAAGAGGACTGACACTCTCACTTTCTATGTTTTGAACCTCTACTGTGAGTCCAGTTTTAGATTCCGATGCTTCACTTCAGGTTTACTGTATCCCTTGGACCTTCTTGTTGACGATGAAACACAGAAATCGCATCCGAATTTAATACAAAAATCACAATGGCGGCTGAAGTACAAGAGGACTGACACTCTCACTTTCTATGATTTGAACATCTCCTGTGAGTCCAGTTCTAGATTACGATGCTTCACTTCAGGTTAACTGTATCCCTTATACCTTCTTATTGACGATGAAACACAGATAATGCATCGGAAATAAATTTAAAACACACAATGCCGACTTAAGTTAAAGAGGACTGACACTCTCACTATATATGATTTGAATCTCTCCTGTGAGTCCAGTTTTAGATTCCGATGCTTCACTTCAGGTTTACTGTATACCTTGCACCTTCTTATTGACAATGAAACACAGAAATAGCATCGGAAATAAATTCAAAAGGCACAATGCCGACTTAAGTACAAGAGGACTGACACTCTAACTTTCTATGATTTGAACCTCTCGTGTGAGTCCAGTTTTACATTCCGATGCTTCACTTTAGGTTTACTGTATCCCTTGGACCTACTTATTGACGATGAAACACAGATATTGCATCTGAATTATATTTAAAACGCACAATGACGACTTAAGTAAAAGAGGACTGACACTCTCACTTTCTATGATTTGAACCTCTCCTGTGAGGTCAGAATTAGGTTCCGATGCTTCACTTCAGGTTTACAGTATCCCTTGGACCTTCTTATTGACAATGAAACACAGAAATAGCATCGGAATTAAATTCAAAAGGCACAATGCCGACTTAAGTACAAGAGGACTGACACTCTAACTTTCTATGATGTGAACCTCTCCTGTGAGTCCAGTTTTAGATTCCGATGCTTCACTTCAGGTTTACTGTATCCCATGGACCTTCTTATTGACGATGAAACACAGAGTTTGCATCAAATTTTAATACAAAAGGCACAATGCCGACTTAAGTACAAGAGGACTGACACTCTAACTATCTATGATTTGAACCTCTCCTGTGAGTCCAGTTTTAGATTCCGATGCTTTACTTCAGGTTTACTGTATCCTTTGGACCTTCTTATTGACGATGAAACACAGAAATTGCATCCGAAATTAATACAAAAGTCACAATGGTGACTTAAGTACAAGAGGACTGACACTCTCACTTTATATGATTTGAACCTCTCCTCTGAGTCCAGTTTTAGATTCCGATGCTTCACTTCAGGTTTACTGTATCCCTTGGACCTTCTTGTTGACGATAAAACACAGAAATCGCATCCGAATTTAATACAAATGGCACAATGCCGTCTTAAGTAAAACAGGACTGACACTAATATTCTATGATTTGAACCTCTCCTGCGAGTCCAGTTTTAGATTCCGATGCTTCACTTCAGGTTTACTGTATACCTTGCACCTTCTTATTGACGATGAAACACAGAAATTGCATCGGAATTAAATTCAAAAGGCACAATGCCGACTTAAGTACAAGAGGACTGACACGCTCACTTTCTATGATTTGAACCTCTCGTGTGAGTCCAGTTTTACATTCCGATGCTTCACTTCAGGTTTACTGTATCCCTTGGACCTTCTAGTTGACGATGAAACACAGAGTTTGCATCCGAATTTAATACAAAAGGTACAATGCCGACTTAAGTACAAGAGGACTGACACTTTAACTTTCTATGATTTGCACCTCTCCTGTAAGTCCAGTTTTAGATTCCGATGCTTCACTTCAGGTTTACTGTATCCCTTGGACCTTCTTATTGACGATGAAACACAGAAATTGCATCCTAATTTAATACAAAAATCACAATGGCGACTTAAGTACAAGAGGACTGACACTCTCACTTTCTATGTTTTGAACCTCTACTGTGAGTCCAGTTTTAGATTCCGATGCTTCACTTCAGGTTTACTGTATCCCTTGGACCTTCTTGTTGACGATGAAACACAGAAATTGCATCCGAATTTAATACAAAAATCACAATGGCGGCTGAAGTACAAGAGGACTGACACTCTCACTTTCTATGATTTGAACAGCTCCTGTGAGTCCAGTTCTAGATTACGATGCTTCACTTCAGGTTAACTGTATCCCTTATACCTTCTTATTGACGATGAAACACAGATAATGCATCGGAAATAAATTTAAAACACACAATGCCGACTTAAGTTAAAGAGGACTGACACTCTCACTATATATGATTTGAATCTCTCCTGTGAGTCCAGTTTTAGATTCCGATGCTTCACTTCAGGTTTACTGTATACCTTGCACCTTCTTATTGACAATGAAACACAGAAATAGCATCGGAAATAAATTCAAAAGGCACAATGCCGACTTAAGTACAAGAGGATTGACACTCTAACTTTTTATGATTTGATCCTCTCCTGTGAGTCCAGTTTTAGATTCCGATGCATCACTTCAGGCTTACTGTATCCCTTGGACCTTCTTATTGACTATGAAACACAGAAATTGCATCCGAAATTAATACAAAAGTCACAATGGTGACTTAAGTACAAGAGGACTGACACTCTCACTTTCTATGATTTGAACCTCTCCTGTGAGTCTAGTTTTAGATTCCGATGCTTCACCTTAGGATTACTGTATCTCTTGGACCTTCTTATTGACGATGAAACACAGAAATTGCATCCGAATTTAATACAAATGGCACAATGCCGACTTAAGAACAAGAGGACTGGCACTCACACTTTCTATGATTCGAATCTCTCCTGTGAGGTCAGATTTAGATTCCGATGCTTCACTTCAGGTTTACTGAATCCCTTGGACCTTCTTGTTGACGATAAAACACAGAAATCGCATTCGAATTTAATATAAATGGCACAATGCGTCTAAAGTGAAAGAGGACTGACACTCTAATATTCTATGATTTTAACCTCTCCTGCGAGTCCAGTTTTAGATTCCGATGCTTCACTTCAGGTTTACTGTATACCTTGCACCTTCTTATTGACGATGAAACACAGAAATTGCATCGGAATTAAATTCAAAAGGCACAATGCCGACTTAAGTACAAGAGGACTGACACTCTCACTTTCTATGATTTGAACCTCTCGTGTGAGTCCAGTTTTACATTCCGATGCTTCACTTCAGGTTTACTGTATCCCTTGGACCTTCTTATTGACGATGAAACACAGAAATTGCATCCTAATTTAATACAAAAATCACAATGGCGACTTTAGTACAAGAGGACCGACAATCTCACTTTCTAAAATTTGAACATATCCTGTGAGCCCAGTTTTACATTCCGATGCTTCACTTCAGTTTCACTGTATCCCTTGGACCTTCTTATTGACGATGAAACACAGATATTGCATCGGAATTAAATTTAAAACGCACAATGCCGGCTTAAGTAAAAGAGGACTGTCACTCTCACTTTCTATGATTTGAACCTCTCCTGTGAGGTCAGAATTAGATTCCGATGATTAACTTCAGGTTTACAGTATCCCTTGGACCTTCTTATTGACAAGGAAACACAGAAATAGCATCGGAATGAAATTCAAAAGGCACAATGCCGACTTTAGTACAAGAAGACTGACACTCTATCTTTCTATGATTTGAACCTCTCCTGTGAGTCCAGTTTTAGATTCCGATGCTTCACTTCAGGTTTACTGTATCCCTTGGACCTTCTTATTGACGATGAAACACAGAGTTTGCATCCGATTTTAACACAAAAGGCACAATGCCGACTTAAGTACAAGAGGACTGACACACTAACTATCTATGATTTGAACCTCTCCTGTGAGTCCAGTTTTAGATTCCGATGCTTTACTTCAGGTTTACTGTATCCCTTGGACCTTCTTATTGACGATGACACACAGAAATTGCATCCGAATTTAATACAAAAGGCTCAATGGCGACTTAAGTACAAGAGGACTGACACTCTCACTTTCTATGATTTGAACCTCTCCTGTGAGTCCAGTTTTAGATTCCGATGCTTCACTTCAGGTTTACTGTATCCCTTGGACCTTCTTATTGACGATGAAACACAGAAATTGCATCCGAAATTAACACAAAAGTCACAATGGTGACTTAAGTACAAGAGGACTGACACTCTCACATTATATGATTTGAACCTCTCCTCTGGGTCCAGTTTTAGATTCCGATGCTTCACTTCAGGTTTACTGTATCCCTTGGACCTTCTTGTTGACGATAAAACACAGAAATCGCATCCGAATTTAATACAAATGGCACAATGCCGTCTGAAGTAAAAGAGGACTGACACTAATATTCTATGATTTGAACCTCTCCTGTGAGGTCTGATTTAGATTCCGATGCTTCACTTCAGGTTTACTGTATCCCTTGGACCTTCTTATTGACGATGAAACACAGATATTGCATCGGAATTAAATTTAAAACGCACATTGCCGACTTAAGTAAAAGAGGACTGACACTCTCACTTTCTGTGATTTGAACCTCTCCTGTGAGTCCAGTTTTAGATTCCGATGCTTCACTTCAGGTTTGCTGTATCCCTTGGACCTTCTTATTGACGATGAAACACAGAAATTGCATCCGAAATTAATACAAAAGTCACAATGGTGACTTAAGTACAAGAGGACTGACACTCTCACTTTATATGATTTGAACCTCTTCTCTGAGTCCAGTTTTAGATTCCGATGCTTCACCTCAGATTTAGTGTATCCCATGGACCTTCTTATTGACGATGAAACACAGAAATTGCATCCGAATTTAATACAAATGGCGCAATGCCGACTTAAGTACAAGAGGACTGACACTCTCACTTTCTATGATTCCACCTCTCCTGTGAGTCCAGTTTTAGATTCCGATGCTTCACTTCAGGTTTACTGTATCCCTTGGACGTTCTTATTGACGATGAAACACAGAAATTGCATCGGAATTAAATTCAAAAGGCACAGTGGAGACCTAAGTAGAAGAGGACTAACACTCTCACTTTCTATGAGTTGAACCTCTCCTGTGAGTCCAGTTTTAGATTCCGAGGCTCCACTTCAGGTTTACTGTATACCTTGCAGCTTCTTATTGACGATGAAACACAGAAATTGCATCCAAAATTAATACAAAAATCACAATGGCGGCTTAAGTACAAGAGGACTGACACTCTCACTTTCTATGATTTAAACATCTCCTGCGAGTCCAGTTCTAGATTCCGATGCTTCACTTCAGGTTTACTGTATCCCTTGGACCTTCTTATTGACGATGAAACACAGATATAGCATCGGAATTAAATTTAAAACGCACAATGCCGACTTAAGTAAAAGAGGACTGACACTCTCACTCTCTTCGATTTGAATCGCTCCTGTGAGTCCAGTTTTAGATTCCGATGCTTCACTTCAGGTTTACTGTATCCCTTGGACCTTCTTATTGACAATGAAACACAGAATCACTTTCTGTGATTTGAACCTCTCCTGTGAGGTCAGATTTAGATTCCGATGCTTCACTTCAGGTTTACTGTATCCCTTGGACCTTCTTATTGACAATGAAACACAGAAATAGCATCGGAATTAAATTCAAAAAGCACAATGCCGACTTAAGTACAAGAGGACTGACATTCTACCTTTTTATGATTTGAACCTCTCCTGTGAGTCCAGTTTTAGATTTCGATGCTTCACTTCAGTTTTACTGTATCCCTTGGACGTTCTTATTGACGATGAAACACAGAAATTGCATCGGAATTAAATTCAAAAGGCACAGTGCCGACCTAAGTAGAAGACGACTAACACTCTCTCTTTCTATGATTTGAACCTCTTATGTGAGTCCAGTTTTAGATTTCGATGCTTCACTTCAGGTTTACTGCATACCTTGCACCTTCTTATTGACGATGAAACACAGAATTTGCATCGGAATTAAATTCAAAAGGCACAATGCCGACTTAAGTACAAGAGGACTGACACTCTCACTTTCTATGATTTGAACCTCTCGTGTGAGTCCAGTTTTACATTCCGATGCTTCACTTCAGGTTTACTGTATCCCTTGGACCTTCTAATTGAAGATGAAACACAGAGTTTGCATCCGAATTTAATACAAAAGCTACAATGCCGACTTAAGTACAAGAGGACTGACACTCTAACTTTCTATGATTTGCACCTCTCCTGTGAGTCCAGTTTTAGATTCCGATGCTTCACTTCAGGTTCACTGTATCCCTTGGACCTTCTAATTGACGATGAAACACAGAAATTGCATCCGAATTTAATACAAAAATCACAATGGCGACCTTAGTACAAGAGGACCGGCAATCTCACTTTCTATGATTTGAACATCTCCTGTGAGTCCAGTTTTAGATTCCGATGCTTCAATTCAGGTTCACTGTATCCCTTGGACCTTCTTATTGACGATGAAACACAGATATTGCATCGGAATTAAATTTAAAACGCACATTGCCGACTTAAGTAAAAGACGACTGACACTCTCACTTTCTGTGATTTGAACCTCTCCTGTGAGGTCAGATTTAGATTCCGATGCTTCACTTCAGGTTTACTGTATCCCTTGGACCTTCTTATTGACAATGAAACACAGAAATAGCATCGGAATTAAATTCAAAAGGCACAATGCCGACTTAAGTACAAGAGGACTGACACCCTAACTTTCTATGGTTTGAACCTCTCCTGTGAGTCCAGTTTTAGATTTCGATGCTTCACTTCAGGTTTACTGTATCTTTTAGACCTTCTTATTGACATGAAACACAGAGTTTGCATCCGAATTCAATACAAAAGGCACAATGCCGACTTAAGTACAAGAGGACTGACACTCTAACTTTCTATGATTTGAACCTCTCCTGTGAGACCAGTTTTAGATTCCGATGCTTCACCTCAGGTTTACTGTATCCCTTGGACCTTCTTATTGACGATGAAACACAGAAATTGCATCCGAATTTAATACAAACGGCGCAATGCCGACTTAAGTACAAGAGGACTGACACTCTCACTTTCTATGAATCGAACCTCTCCTGTGAGTTCAGTTTTAGATTCCGATGCTTCACTTCAGGTTTACTGTATCCCTTGGACCTTCTAATTGACGATGAAGCACAGAGTTTGCATCCGAATTTAATACAAAAGGTACAATGCCGACTTAAGAACAAGAGGACTGACACTCTAACTTTCTATGATTTGCACCTCTCCTGTGAGTCCAGTTTTAGATTCCGATGCTTCACTTCAGGTTTACTGTATCCCTTGGACCTTCTTGTTGACGATGAAACACAGAAATTGCATCCGAATTTAATACAAAAATCACAATGGCGGCTTAAGTACAAGAGGACTGACACTCTCACTTTCTATGATTTGTACCTCACCTGTGAGTCCAGTTTGAGATTCCGATGCTTCACTTCAGGTTTACTGTACCCCTTGGACCTTCTTATTGACGATGAAACACAGAAATTGCATCCGAAATTAATACAAAAGTCACAATGGTTACTTAAGTACAAGAGGACTGACACTCTCACTTTCTATGATTTGTACCTCACCTGTGAGTCCAGTTTTAGATTCCGATGCTTCACCTCAGGTTTACTGTATCTCATGGACATTCTTATTGACGATGAAACACAGAAATTGCATCCGAATTTAATACAAATGGCACAATGCCGACTTCAGTACAAGAGGACTGACACTCTCACTTTCTATGATTCGAACCTCTCCTGTGAGGTCAGATTTAGATTCCGATGCTTCACTTGAGGTTTACTGTATCCCTTGGACCTTCTTGTTGACGATAAAACACAGAAATCGCATCCGAATTTAATACAAATGGCACAATGCCGTCTTAAGTAAAAGAGGACTGACACTCTAATATTCTATGATTTGAACCTCTCCTGTGAGTCCAGTTTTAGATTGCGATGCTTTACTTCAGGTTTACTGTATAACTTGCACCTTCTTATTGACGATGAAACACAGAAATTGCATCGGAATTAAATTCAAAAGGCACAATGCCGACTTAAGTACAAGAGGACTGACACTCTCACTTTCTATGATTTGAACCTCTCGTGTAAGTCCAGTTTTACATTCCGATGCTTCACTTCAGGTTTACTGTATCCCTTGGACCTTCTAATAGACGATGAAACACAGAGTTAGCATCCGAATTTAATACAAAACCTACAATGCCGACTTAAGTACAAGAGGACTGACACTCTAACTTTCTATGATTCGAACCTCTCCTGTGAGGTCAGATTTAGATTCCGATGCTTCACTTGAGGTTTACTGTATCCCTTGGACCTTCTTGTTGACGATAAAACACAGAAATCGCATCCGAATTTAATACAAATTTCACAATGCCGTCTTAAGTAAAAGAGGACTGACACTCTAATATTCTATGATTTGAACCTCTCCTGTGAGTCCAGTTTTAGATTCCGATGCTTCACTTGAGGTTTACTGTATCCCTTGGACCTTCTTGTTGACGATAAAACACAGAAATCGCATCCGAATTTAATACAAATGGCACAATGCCGTCTTAAGTAAAAGAGGACTGACACTCTAATATTCTATGATTTGCACCTCTCCTGTGAGACCAGTTTTAGATTCCGATGCTTCACTTCAGGTTTACTGTATCCCTTGGACCTTCTTATTGACGATGAAACACAGAAACTGCATCCGAATTTAATACAAAAATCACAATGGCGACGTTAGTACAAGAGGACCGACAATCTCACTTTCTAAGATTTGAACGTCTAATGTGAGTCCAGTTATAGATTCCGATGCTTCACTTCAGGTTCACTGTATCCCTTGCACCTTCTTATTGATGATGAAACACAGATATTGCATCGGAATTAAATTTAAAGCGCACAATGCCGACTTAAGTAAAAGAGGACTGACACTTTCACTTTCTATGATTTGAACCTCTCCTGTGTGTCCAGTTTTAGATTCCGATGCTTCACTTTATGTTTACTGTATCCCTTGGACCTTCTTATTGACGATGAAACACAGAGTTTGCATCGGAATTTAATACAAAAGGCACAATGCCGACTTAAGTACAAGAGGACTGACATTCTAACTTTCTATGATTTGAACCTCTCCTGTGAGTCCAGTTTTAGATTCCGATGCTTCAATTCAGGTTCACTGTATCCCTTGGACCTTCTAATTGACGATGAAACACAGAAATTGCATCCGAATTTAATACGAAAATCACAATGGCGACCTTAGTACAAGAGGACCGACAATCTCACTTTCTATGATTTGAACATCTCCTGTGAGTCCAGTTTTAGATTCCGATGCTTCAATTCAGGTTCACTGTATCCCTTGGACCTTCTTATTGACGATGAAACACAGATATTGCATCGGAATTAAATTTAAAACGCACATTGCCGACTTAAGTAAAAGAGGACTGACACTCTCACTTTCTGTGATTTGAACCTCTCCTGTGAGGTCAGATTTAGATTCCGATGCTTCACTTCAGGTTTACTGTATCCCTTGGACCTTCTTATTGACAATGAAACACAGAAATAGCATCGGAATTAAATTCAAAAGGCACAATGCCGACTTAAGTACAAGAGGACTGACACTCTAACTTTCTATGATTTGAACCTCTCCTGTGAGTCCAGTTTTAGATTCCGATGCTTCACTTCAGGTTTACTGTATCTTTTAGACCTTCTTATTGACATGAAACACAGAGTTTGCATCCGAATTTAATACAAAAGGCACAATGCCGACTTAAGTACAAGAGGACTGACACTCTAACTTTCTATGATTTGAACCTCTCCTGTGAGACCAGTTTTAGATTCCGATGCTTCACCTCAGGTTTACTGTATCCCTTGGACCTTCTTATTGACGATGAAACACAGAAATTGCATCCGAGTTTAATACAAATGGCGCAATGCCGACTTAAGTACAAGAGGACTGACACTCTCACTTTCTATGAATCGAACCTCTCCTGTGAGTCCAGTTTTAGATTCCGATGCTTCACTTCAGGTTTACTGTATCCCTTGGACCTTCTAATTGACGATGAAGCACAGAGTTTGCATCCGAATTTAATACAAAAGGTACAATGCCGACTTAAGTACAAGATGAATGACACTCTAACATTCTATGATTTGCACCTCTCCTGTGAGTCCAGTTTCAGATTCCGATGCTTCACTTCAGGTTTACTGTATACATTGCACCTTCTTATTGACGATGAAACACAGAAATTGCATCCGAATTTAATACAAAAATCACAATGGCGACGTTAGTACAAGAGGACCGACAATCTCGCTTTCTAAGATTTGAACATCTCCTGTGAGTCCAGTTATAGATTCCGATGCTTCACTTCAGGTTCACTGTATCCCTTGGACCTTCTTATTGATGATGAAACACAGATATTGCATCGGAATTAAATTTAAAGCGCACAATGCCGACTTAAGTAAAAGAGGACTGACACTTTCACTTTCTATGATTTGAACCTCTCCTGTGTGTCCAGTTTTAGATTCCGATGCTTCACTTTAGGTTTACTGTATCCCTTGGACCTTCTTATTGACGATGAAACACAGAGTTTGCATCGGAATTTAATACAAAAGGCACAATGCCGACTTAAGTACAAGAGGACTGACATTCTAACTTTCTATAATTTGAACCTCTCCTGTGAGTCCAGTTTTAGATTCCGATGCTTTACTTCAGGTTTACTGTATCCCTTGGACCTTCTTATTGACGATGACACACAGAAATTGCATCCGAATTTAATACAAAAGGCACAATGGCGACTTAAGTACATGAGGACTGACACTCTCACTTTCTATGATTTGAACCTCTCCTGTGAGTCCAGTTTTAAATTCCGATGCTTCACTTCAGGTTTACTGTATCCCTTGGATCTTCTTATTGACGATGAAACACAGAAATTGCATCCGAAATTAATACAAAAGTCACAATGGTGGCTTAAGTACAAGCGGACTGACACTCTCACTTTATATGATTTGAACCTCTCCTCTGAGTCCAGTTTTAGATTCCGATCCTTCACCTCAGATTTACTGTATCCCTTTGACCTTCTTAATGACGATGAAACACAGAAATTGCATCCGAATTTAATACAAATGGCGCAATGCCGACTTAAGTACAAGAGGACTGACACTCTCACTTTCTATGATTCGAACCTCTCCTGTGAGTCCAGTTTTAGATTCCGATGCTTCACTTCAGGTTTACTGTATCCCTTGGACCTTCTAATTGACGATGAAACACAGAGTTTGCATCCGAATTTAATACAAAAGGTACAATGCTGTCTTAAGTACAAGAGGACTGACACTCTAATATTCTATGATTTGAACATCTCCTGCGAGTCCAGTTTTAGATTCCGATGCTTCACTTCAGGTTTACTGTATACCTTGCACCTTCTTATTGACGATGAAACACAGAAATTGCATCGGAATTAAATTCAAAAGGCACAGTGCCGACTTAAGTACAAGAGGACTGACTCTCTCAATTTCTATGATTTGAACCTCTCGTGTGAGTCCAGTTTTACATTCCCATGCTTCACTTCATGTTTACTGTATCCCTTGGACCTTCTAATTGACGATGAAACACAGAGTTTGCATCCGAATTTAATACAAAAGGTACAATGCCGACTTAAGTACAAGAGGACTGACACTCTAACTTTGTATGATTTGCACCTCTCCTGTGAGTCCAGTTTTAGATTCCGATGCTTCACTTCAGGTTTACTATATCCCTTGGACCTTCTTATTGACGATGAAACACAGAAATTGCATCTGAATTTAATACAAAAATCACAATGGCGACTTTAGTACAAGAGGACCTACAATCTCACTTTCTAAGATTTGAACATCTCCTGTGAGTCCAGTTTTAGATTCCGATGCTTCACTTCAGGTTTACTGTATCCCTTGGACCTTCTTATTGACAATGAAACACAGAAATAGCATCGGAATTAAATTCAAAAGGCACAATGCCGACTTAAGTACAAGAGGACTGACACTCTAACTTTCTATGATATGAACCTCTCCTGTGAGTCCAGTTTTAGATTCCGATGCTTCACTTGAGGTTTACTGTATCCCTTGGACCTTCTTATTGACGATGAAACACAGAGTTTGCATCCGAATTTAATACAAAAAGCACAATGCCGACTTAAGTACAAGAGGACTGACACTCTAACTTTCTGTGATTTGAACCTCTCCTGTGAGTCCAGTTTTGGATTCCAATGCTTTACTTCAGGTTTACTGTATCCCTTGGATCTTCCTATTGACGATGACACACAGAAATTGCATTCGAATTTAATACAAAAGGCACAATGGCGACTTAAGTACAAGAGGACTGACACTCTCACTTTCTATGATTTGAACCTCTCCTGTGAGTCCAGTTTTAGATTCCGATGCTTCACTTCAGGTTTACTGTATCCCTTGGACCTTCTTATTGAAGATGAAACACAGAAATTGCATCCGAAATTAATACAAAAGTCACAATGGTGACTTAAGTACAAGAGGACTGACATTCTAACTTTCTATGATTTGAACCTCTCCTGTGAGTCCAGTTTTAGATTCCGATGCTTTACTTCAGGTTTACTGTATCCCTTGGACCTTCTTATTGACGATGACACACAGAAATTGCATCCGAATTTAATACAAAAGGCACAATGGCGACTTAAGTACATGAGGACTGACACTCTCACTTTCTATGATTTTAACCTCTCCTGTGAGTCCAGTTTTGATTCCGATGCTTCACTTCAGATTTACTGTATCCCTTGGATCTTCTTATTGACGATGAAACACAGAAATTGCATCCGAAATTAATACAAAAGTCACAATGGTGACTTAAGTACAAGCGGACTGACCCTCTCACTTTATATGATTTGAACCTCTCCTCTGAGTCCAGTTTTAGATTCCGATGCTTCACCTCAGATTTACTGTATCCCTTTGACCTTCTTAATGACGATGAAACACAGAAATTGCATCCGAATTTATTACAAATGGCGCAATGCCGACTTAAGTACAAGAGGACTGACACTCTCACTTTCTATGATTCGAACCTCACCTGTGAGTCCAGTTTTAGATTCCGAAGCTTCACTTTAGGTTTACTGTATCCCTTGGACCTTCTAATTGACGATGAAACACAGAGTTTGCATCCGAATTTAATACAAAAGGTACAATGCCGACTTAAGTACAAGAGGACTGACACTCAAACTTTTTATGATTTGAACCTCTCCTGTGAGTCCAGTTTTAGATTCCGATGCTTCACTTCAGGTTTACTGTATACCTTGCACTTTCTTATTAACGACGAAACACAGAAATTGCATCGGAATTAAATTCAAAAGGCACAATGCTGACTTAAGTACAAGAGGACTGACACTCTCACTTTCTATGATTTGAACCTCTCGTGTCAGTCCAGTTTTACATTCCGATGCTTCACTTCAGGTTTACTGTATCCCTTGGACCTTGTAATTGACGATGAAACACAGAGTTTACATCCGAATTTAATACAAAAGGTACAATGCCGACTTAAGTACAAGAGGACTGACACACTCACTTTCTATGATTTGAACCTCTCGTGTGAGTCCAGTTTTACATTCCGATGCTTCACTTCAGGTTTACTGTATCCCTTGGACCTTCTAATTGACGATGAAACACAGAGTTTGCATCCGAATTTAATACAAAAGGTACAATGCGGACTTAAGTACAAGAGGACTGACACTCTAACTTTGTATGATTTGCACCTCTCCTGTGAGTCCAGTTTTAGATTCCGATGCTTCACTTCAGGTTTACTATATCCCTTGGACATTCTTATTGACGATGAAACACAGAAATTGCATCCGAATTTAATACAAAAATCACAATGGCAACATTAGTACAAGAGGACCGACAATCTCACTTTCTAAGATTTGAACACCTCCTGTGAGTCCAGTTTTAGATTCCGATGCTTCACTACAGGTTCACTGTATCCCTTGGACCTTCTTATTGACGATGAAACACAGATATTGCATCGGAATTAAATTTAAAACGCACAATGCCGACTTAAGTACAAGAGGACTGACACTCTCACTTTCTATGATTTGAACCTCTCCTGTGAGGTCAGATTTAGATTCCGATGCTTCACTTCAGGTTTACTGTATCCCTTGGACCTTCTTATTGACAATGAAACACAGAAATAGCATCGGAATTAAATTCAAAAGACACAATGTCGACTTAAGTACAAGAGGACTGATACTCTAACTTTCTATGATATGAACCTGTCCTGTGAGTCCAGTTTTAGATTCCGATGCTTCACTTCAGGTTTACTGTATCCCTTGGACCTTCTTATTGACGATGAAACACAGAGTTTGCATCCGAATTTAATGCAAAACGCACAATGCCGACTTAAGTACAAGAGGACTGACACTCTAACTTTCTGTGATTTGAACCTCTCCTGTGAGTACACTATTAGATTCCGATGCTCTACTTCAGGTTTTCTGTATCCATTGGACCTTCTTATTGACGATGACACACTGAAATTGCATCCGAATTTTATACAAAAGGCACAATGGCGACTTAAGTACAAGAGGACTGACACTCTCACTTTCTATGATTTGAACCTCTCCTGTGAGTCCAGTTTTAGATTCCGATGCTTCACTTCAGGTTTACTGTATCATTTGGACCTTCTTATTGACGATGAAACACAGAAATTGCATCCAAAATTAATACAAAAATCACTATGGCGGCATAAGTACAAGAGGACTGACTCTCTTACTTTCTATGATTTGAATATCTCCTGTGAGTCCAGTTCTAGATTCCGATGCTTCACTTTAGGTTTACTGTATCCCTTGGATCTTCTTATTGACGATGAAACACAGCTATAGCATCGGAATTAATTTTAAAACGCACAATGCCGACTTAAGTAAAAGAGGACTGACACTCTCACATTCTATGATTTGAGTCTCTTCTGTGATTCCAGTTTCAGATTCCGATGCTTCACTTCAGGTTTACTGTATCCCTTGGACCTTCTTATTGACAATGAAACACAGAAATAGCATCGGAATTAAATTCAAAAAGCACAATGCCGACTTAAGTACAAGAAGACTGACACTCTAACTTTTTATGATTTGAACCTCTCCTGTGAGTCCAGTTTTAGATTCCGATGCTTCACTTCAGTTTTACTGTATCTCTTGGACCTTCTTATTGACGATGAAACACAGAAATTGCATTCGAATTTAATACAAAAGGCACAATGGCGACTTAAGTAGAAGACGACTAACACTCTCACTTTCTATGATTTGAACCTCTTATGTGAGTCCAGTTTTAGATTCCGATGCTTAACTTCAGGTTTACTGTATACCTTGCACCTTCTTATTGACGATGAAACACAGAAATTGCATCGGAATTAAATTCAAAAGGTACTATGCCGACTTAAGTACAAGAGGACTGACACTCTCACTTTCTATGATTTGAACCTCTAGTGTGAGTCCAGTTTTACATTCCGATGCATCACTTCAGGTTTACTGTATCCCTTGGACCTTCTAATTGACGATGAAACACAGAGTTTGCATCCGAATTTAATACAAAAGGTACAATGCCGACTTAAGTAAAAGAGGACTGACACTCTAATTTTGTATGATTTGCACCTCTCTTGTGAGTCCAGTTTTAGATTCCGATGCTTCACTTCAGGTTTACTATATCCCTTGGACTTTCTTATTGACGATGAAACACAGAAATTACATCCGAATTTAATACAAAAATCACAATGGCGACTTTAGTACAAGAGGACCGACAATCTCACTTTCTAAGATTTGAACATCTCCTGTGAGTCCAGTTTTAGATTCCGATGCTTCACTACAGGTTCACTGTATCCCTTGGACCTTCTTATCGACGATGAAACACAGAGTTTGCATCCGAATTTAATACAAAGGGCACAATGCCGACTTAAGCACAAGAGGACTGACACTCTAACTTACTATGATTGGAACCTCTCCTGTGAGTCCAGTTTTAGATTCCGATGCTTTACTTCAGGTTTACTCTATCCCTTGGACCTTCTTATTGACGATGAGTCACAGAAATTGCATCCGAATTTAATGCAAAAGGCACAATGGCGACTTAAGTACAAGAGGACTGACGCTCTCACTTTCTATGATTTGAACCTCTCCTGTGAGTCCAGTTTTAGATTCCGATGCTTCACTTCAGGTGTACTGTATCCCTTGGACGCTCTTATTGACGATGAAACACAGAAATTGCATCGGAATTAAATACTAAAGGCACAGTGCCGACCTAAGTCGAAGAGGACTAACACTCTCACATTCTATGATTTGAGTCTCTTCTGTGATTCCAGTTTCAGATTCCGATGCTTCACTTCAGGTTTACTGTATCCCTTGGACCTTCTTATTGACAATGAAACACAGAAATAGCATCGGAATTAAATTCAAAAAGCACAATGCCGACTTAAGTACAAGAAGACTGACACTCTAACTTTTTTTTATTTAAAACTCTCCTGTGAGTCCTGTTTTAGATTCCGATGCTTCACTTCAGGTTTACTGTATCCCTTGGACCTTCTTATTGACGATGAAACACAGAAATTGCATCCAAAATTAATACAAAAATCACTATGGCGGCATAAGTACAAGAGGACTGACTCTCTTACTTTCTATGATTTGAATATCTCCTGTGAGTCCAGTTCTAGATTCCGATGCTTCACTTTAGGTTTACTGTATCCCTTGGATCTTCTTATTGACGATGAAACACAGCTATAGCATCGGAATTAATTTTAAAACGCACAATGCCGACTTAAGTAAAAGAGGACTGACACTCTCACATTCTATGATTTGAGTCTCTTCTGTGATTCCAGTTTCAGATTCCGATGCTTCACTTCAGGTTTACTGTATCCCTTGGACCTTCTTATTGACAATGAAACACAGAAATAGCATCGGAATTAAATTCAAAAAGCACAATGCCGACTTAAGTACAAGAAGACTGACACTCTAACTTTTTATGATTTGAACCTCTCCTGTGAGTCCAGTTTTAGATTCCGATGCTTCACTTCAGTTTTACTGTATCTCTTGGACCTTCTTATTGACGATGAAACACAGAAATTGCATTCGAATTTAATACAAAAGGCACAATGGCGACTTAAGTAGAAGACGACTAACACTCTCACTTTCTATGATTTGAACCTCTTATGTGAGTCCAGTTTTAGATTCCGATGCTTAACTTCAGGTTTACTGAATACCTTGCACCTTCTTATTGACGATGAAACACAGAAATTGCATCGGAATTAAATTCAAAAGGTACAATGCCGACTTAAGTACAAGAGGACTGACACTCTCACTTTCTATGATTTGAACCTCTAGTGTGAGTCCAGTTTTACATTCCGATGCATCACTTCAGGTTTACTGTATCCCTTGGACCTTCTAATTGACGATGAAACACAGAGTTTGCATCCGAATTTAATACAAAAGGTACAATGCCGACTTAAGTAAAAGAGGACTGACACTCTAATTTTGTATGATTTGCACCTCTCTTGTGAGTCCAGTTTTAGATTCCGATGCTTCACTTCAGGTTTACTATATCCCTTGGACTTTCTTATTGACGATGAAACACAGAAATTACATCCGAATTTAATACAAAAATCACAATGGCGACTTTAGTACAAGAGGACCGACAATCTCACTTTCTAAGATTTGAACATCTCCTGTGAGTCCAGTTTTAGATTCCGATGCTTCACTACAGGTTCACTGTATCCCTTGGACCTTCTTATCGACGATGAAACACAGAGTTTGCATCCGAATTTAATACAAAGGGCACAATGCCGACTTAAGCACAAGAGGACTGACACTCTAACTTACTATGATTGGAACCTCTCCTGTGAGTCCAGTTTTAGATTCCGATGCTTTACTTCAGGTTTACTCTATCCCTTGGACCTTCTTATTGACGATGACACACAGAAATTGCATCCGAATTTAATGCAAAAGGCACAATGGCGACTTAAGTACAAGAGGACTGACGCTCTCACTTTCTATGATTTGAACCTCTCCTGTGAGTCCAGTTTTAGATTCCGATGCTTCACTTCAGGTGTACTGTATCCCTTGGACGCTCTTATTGACGATGAAACACAGAAATTGCATCGGAATTAAATACTAAAGGCACAGTGCCGACCTAAGTCGAAGAGGACTAACACTCTCACATTCTATGATTTGAGTCTCTTCTGTGATTCCAGTTTCAGATTCCGATGCTTCACTTCAGGTTTACTGTATCCCTTGGACCTTCTTATTGACAATGAAACACAGAAATAGCATCGGAATTAAATTCAAAAAGCACAATGCCGACTTAAGTACAAGAAGACTGACACTCTAACTTTTTTTGATTTTAAACTCTCCTGTGAGTCCTGTTTTAGATTCCGATGCTTCACTTCAGTTTTACTGTATCCTTTGGACGTTCTTATTGACGATGAAACACAGAAATTGAATCGGAATTAAATTCAAAAGGTACAATGCCGACTTAAGTACAAGAGGACTGACAGTAACACTACCTATGATTTGAACCTCTCGTGTGAGTCCAGTTTTACATTCCGATGCTTCACTTCAGGTTTACTGTATCCCTTGGACCTTCTAATTGACGATGAAACACAGAGTTTGCATCCGAATTTAATACAAAAGGTACAATGCCGACGTAAGTAAAAGAGGACTGACACTCTAATTTTGTATGATTTGCACCTCTCTTGTGAGTCCAGTTTTAGATTCCGATGCTTCACTTCAGGTTTACTATATCCCTTGGACTTTCTTATTGACGATGAAACACAGAGTTTGCATCCGAATTTAATACAAAAATCACAATGGAGACTTTAGTACAAGAGGACCGACAATCTCACTTTCTAAGATTTGAACATCTCCTGTGAGTCCAGTTTTAGATTCCGTTGCTTCACTACAGGTTCACTGTATCCCTTGGACCTTCTTATTGACAATGAAACCCAGAGTTTGCATCCGAATTTAATACAAAAGGCAGAATGCCGACTTAAGCACAAGGGGACTGACACTCTAACTTTCTATGATTGGAACCTCTCCTGTGAGTCCAGTTTTAGATTCCAATGCTTTACTTCAGGTTTACTCTATCCCTTGGACCTTCTTATTGACGATGACACACAGAAATTGCATCCGAATTTAATGCAAAAGGCACAATGGCGACTTAAGTACAAGAGGACTGACACTCTCACTTTCTATGATTTGAACCTCTCCTGTGAGTCCAGTTTTAGATTCCGATGCTTCACTTCAGGTTTACTGTATCCCTTGGACCTTCTTATTGACGACGATACACAGAAATTGCATCCGAAATTAATACAAAAGTCACAATAGTGACTTAAGTACAAGAGGACTGACACTCTCACTTTATATGATTCGAACCTCTCCCTGTGAGTCCAGTTTTAGATTCCGATGCTTCACTTCAGGTTTACTGTACCCCTTGGACGTTCTTATTGACGATGAAACACAGAAATTGCATTGGAATTAAATACTAAAGGCACAGGGCCGACCTAAGTCGAAGAGGACTAACACTCTCACTTTCTATGATTTGAACCTCTCCTGTGAGTCCAGTTTTAGTTTCCGAAGCTTCACTTCAGGTTTACTGTATACCTTGCAGCTTCTTATTGACGATGAAACACAGAAATTGCATCGGAATTAAATTCAAAAGGCACAATGCCGACTTAAGTACAAGAGGACTGACATTGTCACTTTCTATGATTTGAACCTCTCCTTTGAGTCCAGTTTTACATTCCGATGCGTCACTTCAGGCTTACTGTATCCCTTGGACCTTCTAATTGACGATGAAACACAGAGTTTGCATCCGAATTTAATACAAAAGGTACAAAGCCGACTTAAGTACAAGAGGACAGACACTCTCACTTTCTATGATTTGAACATCTCCTGTGAGTCCAGTTCTAGATTCCGATGCTTCACTTCAGGTTTACTGTATCCCTTGGACCTTCTTATTGACGATGAAACACAGATATAGCATCGGAATTAAATTTAAAACGCACAATGCCGACTTAAGTAAAAGAGGACTGACACTCTCACTTTCTGTTTTTTGAATCTCTCCTGTGAGTCCAGTTTTAGATTCCGATGCTTCACTTCAGTTTTACTGTATCCCTTGGACGTTCTTAATGACGATGAAACACAGAAATTGCATTGGAATTAAATTCAAAAGGTACAATGCCGACTTAAGTACAAGAGGACTGACAGTCACACTTTCTATGATTTGAACCTCTCGTGTGAGTCCAGTTTTACATTCCGATGCTTCACTTCAGGTTTACTGTATGCCTTGGACCTTCTAATTGACGATGAAACACAGAGTTTGCATCCGAATTTAATACAAAAGGTACAATGCCGACTTAAGTACAAGAGGACTGGCACTCTATCTTTCTATGATTTGCACCTCTCCTGTGAGTCCAGTTTTAGATTCCGATGCTTCACTTCAGGTTTACTGTATCCCTTGGACCTTCTTATTGACGATGAAACACAGAAATTGCATCCGAATTTAATACAAAAATCACAATGGCGACTTTAGTACAAGAGGACCGACAATCTCACTTTCTAAGATTTGAACATCTCCTGTGAGTCCAGTTTTAGATTCCGATGCCTCACTACAGGTTCACTGTATCCCTTGGACCTTCTTATTGACGATGAAACACAGATATTGCATCGGAATTAAATTTAAAACGCACAATGCCGACTTAAGTAAAAGAGGACTGACACTCTCACTTTCTATGATTTGAACCTCTCCTGTGAGGTCAGATTTAGGTTCCGATGCTTCACTTCAGGTTTACTGTATCCCTTGGACCTTCTTATTGACAATGAAACACAGAAATAGCATCGGAAATAAATTCAAAAGGCACAATGCCGACTTAAGTAAAAGAGGACTGACACTCTAACTTTCTATGGTTTGAACCTCTCCTCTGAGTCCAGTTTTAGATTCCGATGCTTCACTTCAGGTTTACTGTATCCCTTGGACCATCTTATTGACGATGAAACACAGAAATTGCATCCGAATTTAATACAAATGGCGCAATGCCGACTTAAGTACAAGAGGACTGACACTCTCACTTTCTATGATTCGAACCTCTCCTGTGAGTCCAGTTTTAGATTCCGATGCTTCACTTCAGGTTTACTGTACCCCTTGGACGTTCTTATTGACTATGAAACACAGAAATTGCATCGGAATTAAATTCAAAAGGCACAGTGCCGACCTAAGTAGAAGAGGACTAACACTCTCACTTTCTATGATTTGAACCTCTCCTGTGAGTCCAGTTTCAGATTCCGAAGCTTCACTTCAGGTTTACTGTATACCTTGCAGCTTCTTATTGACGATGAAACACAGAAATTGCATCGGAATTAATTTCAAAAGGCACAATGCCGACATAAGTACAAGAGGACTAACACTCTCACTTTCTATGATTTGAACCTCTCCGGTGAGTCCAGTTTTAGATTCCGAAGCTTCACATCAGGTTTACTTTATACCTTGCAGCTTCTTATTGATGATGAAACACAGAAATTGCATCGGAATTAAATTCAAAAGCCACAATGCCGACTTAAGTACAAGAGGACTGACACTGTCACTTTCTATGATTTGAACCTCTCCTGTGAGTCCAGTTTTACATTCCAATGCGTCACTTCAGGTTTACTGTATCACTTGGACCTTCTAATTGACGATGAAACACAGAGGTTGCATCCGAATTTAGTACAAAAGGTACAATGCCGATTTAAGTACAAGAGGACTGACACTCTAACTTTCTATGATTTGCACCTCTCCTGTGAGACCAGTTTTACATTCCGATGCTTCACTTCAGGTTTACTGTATCCCTTGGACCTTCTTATTGACGATGAAACACAGAAATTGCATCCAAAATTAATACAAAAATCACAATGGCGGCTCAAGTACAAGAGGACTGACACTCTTACTTTCTATGATTTGAATATCTCCTGTGAGTCCAGTTCTAGATTCCGATGCTTCACTTCAGGTTTACTGTATACCTTGCACCTTCTTATTGACGATGAAACACAGAATTTGCATCGGAATTAAATTCAAAAGGCACAATGTCGACTTAAGTACAAGAGGACTGACACTCTCACTTTCTATGGTTTGAACCTCTCCTGTGAGTCCAGTTTTAGATTCCGATGCTTCACTTCAGGTTTACTGTATCCCTTGGACCTTCTTATTGACGATGAAACACAGAGTTTGCATCCGAATTTAATACAAAAGGCACAATGCCGACTTAAGTACAAGAGGACTGACACTCTAACTTCCTATGATTTGAACCTCTCATGTGAGTCCAGTTTTAGATTCCGATGCTTTACTTCAGGTTTACTGTATCCCTTGGACCTTCTTATTGACGATGACACACAGAAATTGCATCCGAATTTAATACAAAAGGCACAAGGGCGACGTAAGTACAAGAGGACCGACACTCTCACTTTCTATGATTTGAACCTCTCCTGTGAATCCAGTTTTAGATTCCAATGCTTCACTTCAGGTTTACTGTATCCCTTGGACCTTCTTATTGACGATGAAACACAGAAATTGCATCCGAAATTAATATAAAAGTCACAATGGTGACTTAAGTAAATGAGGACTGACACTCTCACTTTATATGATTTGAACCTTTCCTCTGAGTCCAGTTTTAGATTCCGATGCTTCACCTCAGATTTACTGTATTCCTTGGACCTTCTTATTGACGATGAAACACAGAAATTGCATCCGAATTTAATACAAATGGCACAATGACGACTTAAGTACAAGAGGACTGACACTCTCACTTTCTATGATTCGAACCTCACCTGTGAGGTCAGATTTAGATTCCGATGCTTCACTTCAGGTTTACTGTATCCCTTGGACCTTCTTGTTGACGATAAAACATAGAAATCGCATCCGAATTTAATACAAATGGCACAATGCCGTCTTAAGTAAAAGAGGACTGACACTCTAATATTCTATGATTTGAACCTCTCCTGCGAGTCCAGTTTTAGATTCCGATGCTTCACTTCAGGTTTACTGTATACCTTGCACCTTCTTATTGACGATGAAACGCAGAAATTGCATCGGAATTAAATTCAAAAGGCACAATGCCGACTTAAGTACAAGAGGACTGACACTCTCACTTTCTATGATTTGAACCTCTCTTGTGAGTCCAGTTTTACATTCCGATGCTTCACTTCAGGTTTACTGTATCCCTTGGACCTTCTAATTGACGATGAAACACAGAGTTTGCATCCGAATTTAATACAACAGGTACAATGCCGACTTAAGTACAAGAGGACTGACACACTAATTTTGTATGATTTGCACCTCTCCTGTGAGTCCAGTTTTAGATTCCGATGCTTCACTTCAGGTTTACTGTATCCCTTGGACCTTCTTATTGACGATGAAACACAGAAATTGCATCCGAATTTAATACAAAAATCACAATGGCGACTTTAGTACAAGAGGACCGACAATCTCACTTTCTAAGATTTGAACATCTCCTGTGAGTCTAGTTTTAGATTCCGATGCTTCACTACAGGTTCACTGTATCCCTTGGACCTTCTTATTGACGATGAAACACAGATATTGCATCGGAATTAAATTTAAAACGCACAATGCCGACTTAAGTAAAAGAGGACTGACACTCTCACTTTCTATGATTTGAACCTCTCCTGTGAGGTCAGATTTTGGTTCCGATGCTTCACTTCAGGTTTACTGTATCCCTTGGACCTTCTTATTGACAATGAAACACAGAAATAGCATCGGAAATAAATTCAAAAGGCACAATGCCGACTTAAGTAAAAGAGGACTGACACTCTAACTTTCTATGGTTTGAACCTCTCCTCTGAGTCCAGTTTTAGATTCCGATGCTTCACTTCAGGTTTACTGTATCCCTTGGACCATCTTATTGACGATGAAACACAGGAATTGCATCCGAATTTAATACAAATGGCGCAATGCCGACTTAAGTACAAGAGGACTGACACTCTCACTTTCTATGATTCGAACCTCTCCTGTGAGTCCAGTTTTAGATTCCGATGCTTCACTTCAGGTTTACTGTACCCCTTGGACGTTCTTATTGACTATGAAACACAGAAATTGCATCGGAATTAAATTCAAAAGGCACAGTGCCGACCTAAGTAGAAGAGGACTAACACTCTCACTTTCTATGATTTGAACCTCTCCTGTGAGTCCAGTTTCAGATTCCGAAGCTTCACTTCAGGTTTAGTGTATACCTTGCAGCTTCTTATTGACGATGAAACACAGAAATTGCATCGGAATTAATTTCAAAAGGCACAATGCCGACATAAGTACAAGAGGACTAACACTCTCACTTTCTATGATTTGAACCTCTCCGGTGAGTCCAGTTTTAGATTCCGAAGCTTCACATCAGGTTTACTGTATACCTTGCAGCTTCTTATTGATGATGAAACACAGAAATTGCATCGGAATTAAATTCAAAAGCCACAATGCCGACTTAAGTACAAGAGGACTGACACTGTCACTTTCTATGATTTGAACCTCTCCTGTGAGTCCAGTTTTACATTCCAATGCGTCACTTCAGGTTTACTGTATCACTTGGACCTTCTAATTGACGATGAAACACAGAGGTTGCATCCGAATTTAGTACAAAAGGTACAATGCCGATTTAAGTACAAGAGGACTGACACTCTAACTTTCAATGATTTGCACCTCTCCTGTGAGACCAGTTTTACATTCCGATGCTTCACTTCAGGTTTACTGTATCCCTTGGACCTTCTTATTGACGATGAAACACAGAAATTGCATCCAAAATTAATACAAAAATCACAATGGCGGCTTAAGTACAAGAGGACTGACACTCTTACTTTCTATGATTTGAATATCTCCTGTGAGTCCAGTTCTAGATTCCGATGCTTCACTTCAGGTTTACTGTATCCCTTGGATCTTCTTATTGACGATGAAACACAGATATAGCATCGGAATTAAATTTAAAACGCACAATGCCGACTTAAGTAAAAGAGGACTGACACTCTCACTTTCTATGATTTGAATCTCTCCTGTGAGTCCAGTTTCAGATTCCGATGCTTCACTTCCGGTTTACTGTATCCCTTGGACCTTCTTATTGACAATGAAACACAGAAATAGCATCGGAATTAAATTCAAAAAGCACAATGCCGACTTAAGTACAAGAGGACTGACACTCTAACTTTTTATGATTTGAACCTCTCCTGTGAGTCCAGTTTTAGATTCCGATGCTTCACTTCAGTTTTACTGTATCCCTTGGACCTTCTTATTGACGATGAAACACAGAAATTGCATCGGAATTAAATTCAAAATTCACCGTGCCGACCTAAGTAGAAGACGACTAACGCTCTCACTTTCTATGATTTGAACCTCTTATGTGAGTCCAGTTTTAGATTCCGATGCTTAACTTCAGGTTTACTGTATACCTTGCACCTTCTTATTGACGATGAAACACAGAATTTGCATCGGAATTAAATTCAAAAGGCACAATGTCGACTTAAGTACAAGAGGACTGACACTCTCACTTTCTATGATTAGAACCTCTCCTGTGAGTCCAGTTTTAGATTCCGATGCTTCACTTCAGGTTTACTGTATCCCTTGGACCTTCTTATTGACGATGAAACACAGAGTTTGCATCCGAATTTAATACAAAAGGCACAATGCCGACTTAAGTACAAGAGGACTGACACTCTAACTTCCTATGATTTGAACCTCTCATGTGAGTCCAGTTTTAGATTCCGATGCTTTACTTCAGGTTTACTGTATCCCTTGGACCTTCTTATTGACGATGACACACAGAAATTGCATCCGAATTTAATACAAAAGGCACAAGGGCGACGTAAGTACAAGAGGACCGACACTCTCACTTTCTATGATTTGAACCTCTCCTGTGAATCCAGTTTTAGATTCCAATGCTTCACTTCAGGTTTACTGTATCCCTTGGACCTTCTTATTGACGATGAAACACAGAAATTGCATCCGAAATTAATATAAAAGTCACAATGGTGACTTAAGTACATGAGGACTGACACTCTCACTTTATATGATTTGAACCTTTCCTCTGAGTCCAGTTTTAGATTCCGATGCTTCACCTCAGATTTACTGTATTCCTTGGACCTTCTTATTGACGATGAAACACAGAAATTGCATCCGAATTTAATACAAATGGCACAATGACGACTTAAGTACAAGAGGACTGACACTCTCACTTTCTATGATTCGAACCTCACCTGTGAGGTCAGATTTAGATTCCGATGCTTCACTTCAGGTTTACTGTATCCCTTGGACCTTCTTGTTGACGATAAAACACAGAAATCGCATCCGAATTTAATACAAATGGCACAATGCCGTCTTAAGTAAAAGAGGACTGACACTCTAATATTCTATGATTTGAACCTCTCCTGCGAGTCCAGTTTTAGATTCCGATGCTTCACTTCAGGTTTACTGTATACCTTGCACCTTCTTATTGACGATGAAACGCAGAAATTGCATCGGAATTAAATTCAAAAGGCACAATGCCGACTTAAGTACAAGAGGACTGACACTCTCACTTTCTATGATTTGAACCTCTCTTGTGAGTCCAGTTTTACATTCCGATGCTTCACTTCAGGTTTACTGTATCCCTTGGACCTTCTAATTGACGATGAAACACAGAGTTTGCATCCGAATTTAATACAACAGGTACAATGCCGACTTAAGTACAAGAGGACTGACACTCTAATTTTGTATGATTTGCACCTCTCCTGTGAGTCCAGTTTTAGATTCCGATGCTTCACTTCAGGTTTACTGTATCCCTTGGACCTTCTTATTGACGATGAAACACAGAAATTGCATCCGAATTTAATACAAAAATCACAATGGCGACTTTAGTACAAGAGGACCGACAATCTCACTTTCTAAGATTTGAACATCTCCTGTGAGTCTAGTTTTAGATTCCGATGCTTCACTACAGGTTCACTGTATCCCTTGGACCTTCTTATTGACGATGAAACACAGATATTGCATCGGAATTAAATTTAAAACGCACAATGCCGACTTAAGTAAAAGAGGACTGACACTCTCACTTTCTATGATTTGAACCTCTCCTGTGAGGTCAGATTTTGGTTCCGATGCTTCACTTCAGGTTTACTGTATCCCTTGGACCTTCTTATTGACAATGAAACACAGAAATAGCATCGGAAATAAATTCAAAAGGCACAATGCCGACTCAAGTAAAAGAGGACTGACACTCTAACTTTCTATGGTTTGAACCTCTCCTCTGAGTCCAGTTTTAGATTCCGATGCTTCACTTCAGGTTTACTGTATCCCTTGGACCATCTTATTGACGATGAAACACAGAAATTGCATCCGAATTTAATACAAATGGCGCAATGCCGACTTAAGTACAAGAGGACTGACACTCTCACTTTCTATGATTCGAACCTCTCCTGTGAGTCCAGTTTTAGATTCCGATGCTTCACTTCAGGTTTACTGTACCTCTTGGACGTTCTTATTGACTATGAAACACAGAAATTGCATCGGAATTAAATTCAAAAGGCACAGTGCCGACCTAAGTAGAAGAGGACTAACACTCTCACTTTCTATGATTTGAACCTCTCCTGTGAGTCCAGTTTCAGATTCCGAAGCTTCACATCAGGTTTACTGTATACCTTGCAGCTTCTTATTGATGATGAAACACAGAAATTGCATCGGAATTAAATTCAAAAGCCACAATGCCGACTTAAGTACAAGAGGACTGACACTGTCACTTTCTATGATTTGAACCTCTCCTGTGAGTCCAGTTTTACATTCCAATGCGTCACTTCAGGTTTACTGTATCACTTGGACCTTCTAATTGACGATGAAACACAGAGGTTGCATCCGAATTTAGTACAAAAGGTACAATGCCGATTTAAGTACAAGAGGACTGACACTCTAACTTTCTATGATTTGCACCTCTCCTGTGAGACCAGTTTTACATTCCGATGCTTCACTTCAGGTTTACTGTATCCCTTGGACCTTCTTATTGACGATGAAACACAGAAATTGCATCCAAAATTAATACAAAAATCACAATGGCGGCTTAAGTACAAGAGGACTGACACTCTTACTTTCTATGATTTGAATATCTCCTGTGAGTCCAGTTCTAGATTCCGATGCTTCACATCAGGTTTACTGTATCCCTTGGATCTTCTTATTGACGATGAAACACAGATATAGCATCGGAATTAAATTTAAAACGCACAATGCCGACTTAAGTAAAAGAGGACTGACACTCTCACTTTCTATGATTTGAATCTCTCCTGTGAGTCCAGTTTCAGATTCCGATGCTTCACTTCCGGTTTACTGTATCCCTTGGACCTTCTTATTGACAATGAAACACAGAAATAGCATCGGAATTAAATTCAAAAAGCACAATGCCGACTTAAGTACAAGAGGACTGACACTCTAACTTTTTATGATTTGAACCTCTCCTGTGAGTCCAGTTTTAGATTCCGATGCTTCACTTCAGTTTTACTGTATCCCTTGGACCTTCTTATTGACGATGAAACACAGAAATTGCATCGGAATTAAATTCAAAATTCACCGTGCCGACCTAAGTAGAAGACGACTAACGCTCTCACTTTCTATGATTTGAACCTCTTATGTGAGTCCAGTTTTAGATTCCGATGCTTAACTTCAGGTTTACTGTATACCTTGCACCTTCTTATTGACGATGAAACACAGAATTTGCATCGGAATTAAATTCAAAAGGCACAATGTCGACTTAAGTACAAGAGGACTGACACTCTCACTTTCTATGATTTGAACCTCTCCTGTGAGTCCAGTTTTAGATTCCGATGCTTCACTTCAGGTTTACTGTATCCCTTGGACCTTCTTATTGACGATGAAACACAGAGTTTGCATCCGAATTTAATACAAAAGGCACAATGCCGACTTAAGTACAAGAGGACTGACACTCTAACTTCCTATGATTTGAACCTCTCATGTGAGTCCAGTTTTAGATTCCGATGCTTTACTTCAGGTTTACTGTATCCCTTGGACCTTCTTATTGACGATGACACACAGAAATTGCATCCGAATTTAATACAAAAGGCACAAGGGCGACGTAAGTACAAGAGGACCGACACTCTCACTTTCTATGATTTGAACCTCTCCTGTGAATCCAGTTTTAGATTCCAATGCTTCACTTCAGGTTTACTGTATCCCTTGGACCTTCTTATTGACGATGAAACACAGAAATTGCATCCGAAATTAATATAAAAGTCACAATGGTGACTTAAGTACATGAGGACTGACACTCTCACTTTATATGATTTGAACCTTTCCTCTGAGTCCAGTTTTAGATTCCGATGCTTCACCTCAGATTTACTGTATTCCTTGGACCTTCTTATTGACGATGAAACACAGAAATTGCATCCGAATTTAATACAAATGGCACAATGACGACTTAAGTACAAGAGGACTGACACTCTCACTTTCTATGATTCGAACCTCACCTGTGAGGTCAGATTTAGATTCCGATGCTTCACTTCAGGTTTACTGTATCCCTTGGACCTTCTTGTTGACGATAAAACACAGAAATCGCATCCGAATTTAATACAAATGGCACAATGCCGTCTTAAGTAAAAGAGGACTGACACTCTAATATTCTATGATTTGAACCTCTCCTGCGAGTCCAGTTTTAGATTCCGATGCTTCACTTCAGGTTTACTGTATACCTTGCACCTTCTTATTGACGATGAAACGCAGAAATTGCATCGGAATTAAATTCAAAAGGCACAATGCCGACTTAAGTACAAGAGGACTGACACTCTCACTTTCTATGATTTGAACCTCTCTTGTGAGTCCAGTTTTACATTCCGATGCTTCACTTCAGGTTTACTGTATCCCTTGGACCTTCTAATTGACGATGAAACACAGAGTTTGCATCCGAATTTAATACAACAGGTACAATGCCGACTTAAGTACAAGAGGACTGACACTCTAATTTTGTATGATTTGCACCTCTCTTGTGAGTCCAGTTTTAGATTCCGATGCTTCACTTCAGGTTTACTATATCCCTTGGACTTTCTTATTGACGATGAAACACAGAAATTGCATCCGAATTTAATACAAAAATCACAATGGCGACTTTAGTACAAGAAGACCGACAATCTCACTTTCTAAGATTTGAACATCTCCTGTGAGTCCAGTTTTAGATTCCGATGCTTCACTACAGGTTCACTGTATCCCTTGGACCTTCTTATTGACGATGAAACACAGAGTTTGCATCCGAATTTAATACAAAAGGCACAATGCCGACTTAAGCACAAGAGGACTGACACTCTAACTTTCTATGATTTGAACCTCTCCTCTGAGTCCAGTTTTAGATTCCGATGCTTCACCTCAGATTTACTGTATCCCTTGGACCTTCTTATTGACGATGAAACACAAAAATTGCATCCGAATTTAATACAAATGGCGCAATGCCGACTTAAGTACAAGAGGACTGACACTCTCACTTTCTATGTTTCGAACCTCTCCCTGTGAGTCCAGTTTTAGATTCCGATGCTTCACTTCAGGTTTACTGTACCCCTTGGACGTTCTTATTGACGATTAAACACAGAAATTGCATCGGAATTAAATTCAAAAGGCACAGTGCCGACCTAAGTAGAAGAGGACTAACACTCTCACTTTGTATGATTTGAACCTCTCCTGTGAGACCAGTTTTAGTTTCCGAAGCTTCACTTCTGGTTTACTGTATACCTTGCAGCTTCTTATTGACGATGAAACACAGAAATTGCATCGGAATTAAATTCAAAAGGCACAATGCCGACTTAAGTACAAGAGGACTGACACTGTCACTTTCTATGATTTGAACCTCTCCTGTGAGTCCAGTTTTACATTCCGATGCGTCACTTCAGGTTTACTGTATCCCTTGGACCTTCTAATTGACGATGAAACACAGAGTTTGCATCCGAATTTAATACAAAAGGTACAATGCCGACTTAAGTACAAGAGGACTGACACTCTCACTTTCTATGATTTGAACATCTCCTGTGAGTCCAGTTCTAGATTCCGATGCTTCACTTCAGGTTTACTGTATCCTTTGGACCTTCTTATTGACAATGAAACACAGAAATAGCATCGGAATTAAATTCAAGAAGCACAATGCCGACTTAAGTACAAGAGGACTGACACTCTAACTTTTTGATTTGAACCTCTCCTGTGAGTCCAGTTTTAGATTCCGATGCTTCACTTCAGTTTTACTGTATCCATTGGCCGTTCATATTGACGATGAAACACAGAAATTGCATCGGAATTAAATTCAAAAGGCACAGTGCCATCCTCAGTAGAAGACGACTAACACTCTCACTTTCTATGATTTGAACCTCTTATGTGAGTCCAGTTTTAGATTCCAATGCTTAACTTCAGGTTTACTGTATACCTTGCACCTTCTTATTGACGATGTAACACAGATTTTGCATCGGAATTAAATTCAAACCGCACAATGCCGACTTAAGGACAAGAGGACTGACACTCACACTTTCTATGATTTGAACCTCTCGTGTGAGACCAGTTTTACATTCCGATGCTTCACTTCAGGTTTACTGTATCCCTTGGACCTTCTAATTGACGATGAAACACAGAGTTTGCATCCGAATTTAATACAAAAGGCACAATGCCGACTTAAGTACAAGAGGACTGACACTCTAACTTCCTATGATTTGAACCTCTCCTGTGAGTCCAGTTTTAGATTCCGATGCTTTACTTCAGGTTTACTGTATCCCTTGGACCTTCTTATTGACGATGACACACAGAAATTGCATCCGAATTTAATACAAAAGGCACAAGGGCGACGTAAGTACAAGAGGACCGACACTCTCACTTTCTATGATTTGAACCTCTCCTGTGAATCCAGTTTTAGATTCCAATGCTTCACTTCAGGTTTACTGTATCCCTTGGACCTTCTTATTGACGATGAAACACAGAAATTGCATCCGAAATTAATATAAAAGTCACAATGGTGACTTAAGTACATGAGGACTGACACTCTCACTTTATATGATTTGAACCTTTCCTCTGAGTCCAGTTTTAGATTCCGATGCTTCACCTCAGATTTACTGTATTCCTTGGACCTTCTTATTGACGATGAAACACAGAAATTGCATCCGAATTTAATACAAATGGCACAATGACGACTTAAGTACAAGAGGACTGACACTCTCACTTTCTATGATTCGAACCTCACCTGTGAGGTCAGATTTAGATTCCGATGCTTCACTTCAGGTTTACTGTATCCCTTGGACCTTCTTGTTGACGATAAAACACAGAAATCGCATCCGAATTTAATACAAATGGCACAATGCCGTCTTAAGTAAAAGAGGACTGACACTCTAATATTCTATGATTTGAACCTCTCCTGCGAGTCCAGTTTTAGATTCCGATGCTTCACTTCAGGTTTACTGTATACCTTGCACCTTCTTATTGACGATGAAACGCAGAAATTGCATCGGAATTAAATTCAAAAGGCACAATGCCGACTTAAGTACAAGAGGACTGACACTCTCACTTTCTATGATTTGAACCTCTCTTGTGAGTCCAGTTTTACATTCCGATGCTTCACTTCAGGTTTACTGTATCCCTTGGACCTTCTAATTGACGATGAAACACAGAGTTTGCATCCGAATTTAATACAACAGGTACAATGCCGACTTAAGTACAAGAGGACTGACACTCTAATTTTGTATGATTTGCACCTCTCTTGTGAGTCCAGTTTTAGATTCCGATGCTTCACTTCAGGTTTACTATATCCCTTGGACTTTCTTATTGACGATGAAACACAGAAATTGCATCCGAATTTAATACAAAAATCACAATGGCGACTTTAGTACAAGAAGACCGACAATCTCACTTTCTAAGATTTGAACATCTCCTGTGAGTCCAGTTTTAGATTCCGATGCTTCACTACAGGTTCACTGTATCCCTTGGACCTTCTTATTGACGATGAAACACAGAGTTTGCATCCGAATTTAATACAAAAGGCACAATGCCGACTTAAGCACAAGAGGACTGACACTCTAACTTTCTATGATTTGAACCTCTCCTCTGAGTCCAGTTTTAGATTCCGATGCTTCACTTCAGATTTACTGTATCCCTTGGACCTTCTTATTGACGATGAAACACAAAAATTGCATCCGAATTTAATACAAATAGCGCAATGCCGACTTAAGAACAAGAGGACTGACACTCTCACTTTCTATGTTTCGAACCTCTCCCTGTGAGTCCAGTTTTAGATTCCGATGCTTCACTTCAGATTTACTGTACCCCTTGGACGTTCTTATTGACGATTAAACACAGAAATTGCATCGGAATTAAATTCAAAAGGCACAGTGCCGACCTAAGTAGAAGAGGACTAACACTCTCACTTTGTATGATTTGAACCTCTCCTGTGAGACCAGTTTTAGTTTCCGAAGCTTCACTTCTGATTTACTGTATACCTTGCAGCTTCTTATTGACGATGAAACACAGAAATTGCATCGGAATTAAATTCAAAAGGCACAATGCCGACTTAAGTACAAGAGGACTGACACTGTCACTTTCTATGATTTGAACCTCTCCTGTGAGTCCAGTTTTACATTCCGATGCGTCACTTCAGGTTTACTGTACCCCTTGGACCTTCTAATTGACGATGAAACACAGAGTTTGCATCCGAATTTAATACAAAAGGTACAATGCCGACTTAAGTACAAGAGGACTGACACTCTCACTTTCTATGATTTGAACATCTCCTGTGAGTCCAGTTCTAGATTCCGATGCTTCACTTCAGGTTTACTGTATCCTTTGGACCTTCTTATTGACAATGAAACACAGAAATAGCATCGGAATTAAATTCAAGAAGCACAATGCCGACTTAAGTACAAGAGGACTGACACTCTAACTTTTTGATTTGAACCTCTCCTGTGAGTCCAGTTTTAGATTCCGATGCTTCACTTCAGTTTTACTGTATCCATTGGCCGTTCATATTGACGATGAAACACAGAAATTGCATCGGAATTAAATTCAAAAGGCACAGTGCCATCCTAAGTAGAAGACGACTAACACTCTCACTTTCTATGATTTGAACCTCTTATGTGAGTCCAGTTTTAGATTCCAATGCTTAACTTCAGGTTTACTGTATACCTTGCACCTTCTTATTGACGATGTAACACAGATTTTGCATCGGAATTAAATTCAAACCGCACAATGCCGACTTAAGGACAAGAGGACTGACACTCACACTTTCTATGATTTGAACCTCTCGTGTGAGACCAGTTTTACATTCCGATGCTTCACTTCAGGTTTACTGTATCCCTTGGACCTTCTAATTGACGATGAAACACAGAGTTTGCATCCGAATTTAATAGAAAAGGCACAATGCCAACTTAAGTACAAGAGGGCTGACACTCTATCTTTCTATGATTTGCACCTCTCCTGTGAGTCCAGTTATAGATTCCGATGTTTCACTTCAGGCTTACTGTATCACTTGGACCTTCTTATTGACGATGAAACACAGAAATTGCATCCGAATTTAATACAAAAATCACAATTTCGACTTTAGTACAAGAGGACCGACAATCTCACTTTCTAAGATTTGAACATCTCCTGTGAGTCCAGTTTTAGATTCCGATGCTTCACTACAGGTTCACTGTATCCCTTGGACCTTCTTATTGACGATGACACTCAGATATTGCATCGGAATTAAATTTAAAACGCACAATGCCGACTTAAGTGAAAGAGGACTGACACTCTCACTTTCTATGATTTGAACCTCTCCTGTGAGGTCAGATTTAGATGCCGATGCTTCACTTCATGTTTACTGTATCCCTTGGACCTTCTTATTGACAATGAAACACAGAAATAGCATCGGAAATAAATTCAAAAGGCACAATGCCGACTTAAGTACAAGAGGACTGACACTCTAACTTTCTAAGATTTGAACCTCTCCTCTGAGTCCAGTTTTAGATTAGGATGCTTCACTTCAGGTTTACTGTATCCCTTGGACCATCTTATTGACGATGAAACACAGAAATTGCATCCGAATTTAATACAAATGGCGCAATGCCGACTTAAGTACAAGAGGACTGATACTCTCACTTTCTATGATTCGAACCTCTCCTGTGAGTCCAGTTTTAGATTCCGATGCTTCACTTCAGGTTTACTGTACCCCTTGGACGTTCTTATTGACGATGAAACACAGAAATTGCATCGGAATTAAATTCAAAAAGCACAATGCCGACTTAAGTACAAGAGGACTGACACTCTAACTTTTTATGATTTGAACCTCTCCTGTGAGGTCAGATTTAGATGCCGATGCTTCACTTCAGGTTTACTGTATCCCTTGGACCTTCTTATTGACAATGAAACACAGAAATAGCATCGGAAATAAATTCAAAAGGCACAATGCCGACTTAAGTACAAGAGGACTGACACTCTAACTTTCTAAGATTTGAACCTCTCCTCTGAGTCCAGTTTTAGATTCCGATGCTTCACTTCAGGTTTACTGTATCCCTTGGACCATCTTATTGACGATGAATCACAGAAATTGCATCCGAATTTAATACAAATGGCGCAATGCCGACTTAGGTACAAGAGGACTGATACTCTCACTTTCTATGATTCGAACCTCTCCTGTGAGTCCAGTTTTAGATTCCGATGCTTCACTTCAGGTTTACTGTATCCCTTGGACCTTCTTATTGACAATGAAACACAGAAATAGCATCGGAATTAAATTCAAAAAGCACAATGCCGACTTAAGTACAAGAGGACTGACACTCTAACTTTATATGATTTGAACCTCTCCTGTGAGTCCAGTTTTAGATTCCGATGCTTCACTTCAGTTTTACTGTATCCCTTGGACGTTCTTATTGACGATGAAACACAGAAATTGCATCGTAATTAAATTCAAAAGGCACAGTGCCGTCCTAAGTAGTAGACGACTAACACTCTCACTTTCTATGATTTGAACCTCTTATTTGAGACCTGTTTTAGATTCCGATGCTTAACTTCAGGTTTACTGTATACCTTGCACCTTCTTATTGACGATGAAACACAGAATTTGCATCGGAATTAAATTCAAAAGGCACAATGCCGACTTAAGTACAAGAGGACTGACACTCTCACTTTCTATGATTTGAACCTCTCGTGTGAGTCCAGTTTTAGATTCCGATGCTTCACTTCAGGTTTACTGTATCCCTTGGACCTTCTAAATGACGATGAAACACAGAGTTTGCATCCGAATTTAATACAAAATGTACAATGCCGACTTAAGTACAAGAGGACTGACACTCTATCTTTCTATGATTTGCACCTCTCCTGTGAATCCAGCTTTAGGTTCCGATGCTTCACTTCAGGTTTACTGTATCCCTTGGACCTTCTTATTGACGATGAAACACAGAAAGTGCATCCGAATTTAATTCAAAAATCACAATGGCGACTTTAGTACAAGAGAACCGACAATCCTACTTTCTAAGATTTGAACATCTCCTGTGAGTCCAGTTTTAGATTCCGATGCTTCACTACAGGGTCACTGTATCCCTTGGACCTTCTTATTGACGATGAAACACAGATATTGCATCGGAATTAAATTTAAAACGCACAATGCCGACTTAAGTAAAAGAGGACTGACACTCTCACTTTCTATGATTTGAACCTCTCCCGTGAGGTCAGATTTAGATTCCGATGCTTGACTTCAGGTTTACTGTATCCCTTGGACCTTCGTATTGACAATGAAACACAGAAATAGCATCGGAATTAAATTCAAAAGGCACAATGCCGACTGAAGTACAAGAGGACTGACACTCCAACTTTCTATGATTTGAACCTCTCCTGTGAGTCCAGTTTTAGATTCCGATGCTTTACTTCAGGTTTACTGTATCCCTTGGACCTTCTTATTGACGATGACACACAGAAATAGCATCCGAATTTAATACAAAAGGCACAATGGCGACTTAAGTACAAGAGGACTGACACTGTCACTTTCTATGATTTGAACCTCTCCTGTGAGTCCAATTTTAGATTCCGATGCTTCACTTCAGGTTTACTGTATCCCTTGGACCTTCTTATTGACGATGAAACACAGAAATTGCATCCGAAATTAATACAAAAGTCACAATGGTGACTTAAGTACAAGAGGACTGACACTCTCACTTTATATGATTTGAACCTCTCCTCTGAGTCCAGATTTAGATTCCGATGCTTCACCTCAGATTTACAGTATCCCTTGGACCTTCTTATTGACGATGAAACACAAAAATTGCAACCGAATTTAATACAAATGGCGCAATGCCGACTTAAGTACATGAGGACTGACACTCTCACTTTCTATGATTCAAACCTCTCCTGTGAATCCAGTTTTACATTCCGATGCTTCACTTCAGGTTTACTGTACCCCTTGGACGTTCTTATTGACGATGAAACACAGAAATTGTATCCGAATTTAATACAAATGGCGCAACGCCGACTTAAGTACAAGAGGACTGACACTCTCACTTTCTATGATTTGAACCTCTCTTGTGAGTCCAGTTTTACATTCCGATGCATCACTTCAGGTTTAATGTATCCCTTGGACCTCCAAATTGACGATGAAACACAGAGTTTGCATCCGAATTTAATACAAAAGGTACAATGCCGACGTAAGTACAAGAGGACTGACACTCTAACTTTCTATGATTTGCACCTCACCTGTGAGTCCAGTTTTAGATTCCAATGCTTCACTTCAGGTTTACTGTATCACTTCTACCCTCTTATTGACGATGAAACACAGAAATAGCATCGGAATTAAATTCAAAAAGCACAATGCCGACTTAAGTACAAGAGGACTGACACTCTCAATTTCTATGATTTGAACATCTCCTGTGAGTCCAGTTCTAGATTCCGATGCTTCACTTCAGGTTTACTGTATCCCTTGGACCTTCTTATTGACGATGAAACACAGATATAGCATCGGAATTAAATTTTAAACGCACAATGCCGACTTAAGTAAAAGAGGACTGACACTCTCACTTTCTATGATTTGAATCTCTCCTGTGAGTCCAGTTTTAGATTCCGATGCTTCACTTCAGTTTTACTGTATCCCTTGGACGTTCTTATTGACGATGAAACACAGAAATTGCATCGGTAGTAAATTCAAAAGGCACAGTGCCGACCTAAGTGGAAGACGACTAACACTCTCACTTTCTATGATTTGAACCTCTTATGTGAGTCCAGTTTTAGATTCCGATGCTTCACTTCAGGTTTACTGTATACCTTGCACCTTCTTATTGACGATGAAACACAGAATTTGCATCGGAATTAAATTCAAAAGGCACAATGCCGACTTAAGTACAAGAGGACTGACACTCTCACTTTCTATGATTTGAACCTCTCGTGTGAGTCCAGTTTTACATTCCGATGCTTCACTTCAGGTTTACTGTATCCCTTGGACCTTCTAATTGACGATGAAACACAGAGTTTGCATCCGAATATAATACAAAAGGTACAATGCCGACTTAAGTACATGAGGACTGAAAATCTAACTTTCTATGATTTGCACCTCTCCTGTGAGTCCAGTTTTAGATTCCGATGCTTCACTTCAGGTTTACTGTATCCCTTGAACCTTCTTATTGACGATGGAAGACAGAAATTGCATCCGAATTTAATACAAAAATCACAATGGCGACTTTAGTACAAGAGGACCGACAATCTCACTTTCTATGATTTGAACATCCCCTGTGAGTCCAGTTTTAGATTCCGATGCTTCACTTCAGGTTCACTGTATTCCTTGGACCTTCTTATTGACGATGAAACACAGATATTGCATCGGAATTAAATTTAAAACGCACAATGCGGACTTAAGTAAAAGAGGACTGACACTCTCACTATCTGTGATTTGAACCTCTCCTGTGAGGTCAGATTTAGATTCCGATGCTTCACTTCAGGTTTACTGTATCCCTTGGACCTTCTTATTGACAATGAAACACAGAAATAGCATCGGAATTGAATTCAAAAGGCACGATGCCGACTCAACTACAAGAGGACTGACACTCTAACTTTCTACGATTTGAACCACTCCTGTGAGTCCAGTTTTAGATTCCGATGCTTCACTTCAGGTTTACTGTATCCCTTAGACCTTCTTATTGACGATGAAACACAGAGTTTGCATCCGAATTTAATACAAAAGGTACAATGCCGACTTAAGTACAAGAGGACTGACACTCTAACTTTCTATGATTTGAACCTCTCCTGTGAGTCCAGTTTTAGATTCCGATGCTTCACCTCAGGTTTACTGTATCCCTTGGACCTTCTTATTGACGATGAAACATAGAAATTGCATCCGAATTTAATACAAATGGCGCAATGCCGTCTTAAGTCCAAGAGGACTGACACTCTCACTTTTTATGATTCGAACCTCTCCTGTGTGTCCAGTTTTAGATTCCGATGCTTCACTTCAGGTTTATTGTATCCCTTGGACCTTCTAATTGACGATGAAACACAGAGTTTGCATCCGAATTTAATACAAAAGGTACAATGCCGACTTAAGTACAAGAGGACTGACACTCTAACTATCTATGATTTGCACCTCTCCTGTGAGTCCAGTTTTAGATTCCGATGCTTCCTTTCAGGTTTACTGTATCCCTTGGACCTTCTTGTTGACGATGAACCACAGAAATTGCATCCGAATTTAATCCAAAAATCACAATGGCGGCTTAAGTACAAGAGGACTGACACTCTCACTTTCTGTGATTTGAACATCTCCTGTGAGTCCAGTTCTAGATTCCGATGCTTCACTTCAGGTTAACTGTATCCCTTGGACCTTCTTATTGACGATGAAACACAGATAATGCACCGGAATTAAATTTAAAACGCACAATGCCGACTTAAGTAAAAGAGGACTGACACTCTCACTATCTATGATTTGAATCTCTCCTGTGAGTCCAGTTTTAGATTCCGATGCATCACTTCAGGTTTACTGAATCCCTTGGACCTTCTTATTGACAATGAAACACAGAAATAGCATCGGAATTAAATTCAAAAGGCACAATGCAGACTTAAGTACAAGAGGACTGACACTCTAACTTTTTATGATTTGAACCCCTCCTGTGAGTCCAGTTTTATATTCCGATGCTTCACCTCAGGTTTACTGTATCTCTTGGACCTTCTTATTGATGATGAAGCACAGAAATTGCATCCGAATTTAATACAAATGGCACAATGCCGACTTAAGTACAAGAGGACTGACACTCTCACTTTCTATGATTCGAACCTCTCCTGTGAGGTCAGATTTAGATTCCGATGCTTCACTTCAGGTTTACTGTATCCCTTGGACCTTCTTGTTGACGATAAAACACAGAAATCGCATCCGAATTTAATACAAATGGCACAATGCCGTCTTAAGTAAAAGAGGACTGACACTCTAATATTCTATGATTTGAACCACCCCTGCGAATCCAGTTTTAGATTCCGATGCTTCACTTCAGGTTTACTGTATACCTTGCACCTTCTTATTGACGATGAAACACAGAAATTGCATCTAAATTAAATTCAAAAGGCACAATGCCGACTTAAGTACAAGAGGACTGACACTCTCACTTTCTATGATTTGAACCACTCGTGTGAGTCCAGGTTTACATTCCGATGCTTCAGTTCAGGTTTACTGTATCCCTTGGACCTTCTAATTGACGATGAAACACAGAGTTGGCATCCGAATTTAATACAAATTGTACAATGCCGACTTAAGTACAAGAGGACTGGCACTCTAAATTTCCATGATTTGCACCTCTCCTGTGAGTCCAGTTTTAGATTCCGATGCTTCACTTCAGGTTTACTGTATCCCTTGGACCTTCTTATTGACGATGAAACACAGAAATTGCATCCGAATTTAATACAAAAATCACAATGGCGACTTTAGTACAAGAAGACCGACAATCTCACTTTCTAAGATTTGAACATCTCCTGTGAGTCCTGTTTTAGATTCCGATGCTTCACTTCAGGTTCACTGTATCCCTTATACATTCTTATTGACGATGAAACACAGATATTGCATCGGGGTTAAATTTAAAACGCACAATGCCGACTTAAGTAAAAGAGGACTGACACTCTCACTTTCTATGATTTGAACCTCTCCTGTGAGGTCAGATTTAGATTCCGATGCTTCACTTCAGGTTTACTGTATCCCTTGGACCTTCTTATTGACAATGAAACACAGAAATAGCATCGGAATTAAATTCAAAAGGCACAATGCCGACTTAAGTACAAGAGGGCTGACACTCTAACTTTCTATGATTTGAACCTCTCCTGTGAGTCCAGTTTTAGATTCCGATGCTTTACTTCAGGTTTACCGTATCCCTTGGTCCTTCTTATTGACGATGACACACAGAAATTGCATCCGATTTTAATACAAAAGGCACAATGGAGACTTAAGTACAAGAGGACTGACACTCTCACTTTCTATGATTTGAACCTCTCCTGTGAGTCCAGTTTTAGATTCCGATGCTTCACTTCAGGTTTACTGTATCCCTTGGACCTTCTTATTGACGATGAAACACAGAAATTACATCCGAAATTAATACAAAAGTCACAATGGTGACTTAAGTACAAGAGGACTGACACTCTCACTTTATATGATTTGAACCTCTCCTCTGAGTCCAGTTTTAGATTCCGATGCTTCACCTCACATTTACTGTATCCCTTGGACCTTCTTATTGACGATGAAACACAGAAATTGCATCCGAATTTAATACAAATGGCACAATGTCGACTTTAGTACAAGAGGACTGACACTCTCACTTTCTATGATTCGAACCTCTCCTGTGAGATCAGATTTAGATTCCGATGCTTCACTTCAGGTTTACTGTATCCCTTGGACCTTCGTATTGACGATGAGACACAGATATAGCATCGGAACTAAATTTAAAACGCACAATGCCGACTTAAGTAAAAGAGGACTGACACTCTCACTTTCTATGATTTGAATCTCTCCTGTGAGTCCAGTTTTAGATTCCGATGCTTCACTTCAGGTTTACTGTATCCCTTGGACCTTCTTATTGACAATGAAACACAGAAATAGCATCGGAATTAAACTCAAAAAGCACAATGCCGACTTAAGTACAAGAGGACTGACACTCTAACTTTTTATGATTTGAACCTCTCCTCTGAGTCCAGTTTTAGATTCCGATGCTTTACTTCAGGTTTACTGTATCCCTTGGACCTTCTTATTGACGATGAAAACAGGAATTGCATCCGAATTTAATACAAAAGGCACAATGGCGACTTGAGTACCAGAGGACTGACACTCTCACTTTCTATGATTTGAACCTCCCCTGTGAGTCCAGTTTTAGATTCCGATGCTTCACTTAAGGTTTACTGTATCCCTTGGACCTTCTTATTGACGACGAAACACAGAAATTGCATCCGAATTTAATTCAAATGGCACAATGCCGACTTAAGTACAAGAGGACTGACACTCTCTCTTTCTATGATTCGAACCTCTCCTGTGAGGTCAGATTTAGATTCCGATGCATCACTTCAGGTTTACTGTATACCTTGCACCTTCATATTGGCGATGAAACACAAAAAATGCATCGGAATTAAATTCAAAACGCACAATGCCGTCTTAAGTACAAGAGGGCTGACACTCTCACTTTCTATGATTTGCACCTCTCCTGTGAATCCAGTTTTAGATTCCGATGCTTCACTTCAGGTTTACTGTATCCCTTGGACCTTTTAATTGACGATGAAACACAGAGTTTACATCCGAATTTAATACAAAAGGTACAATGCCGACTTAAGTACAAGAGGAGTGACACTCTAACTTTCTATGAGTTGAACCTCTCCTGTGAGTCCAGTTTTAGATTCCGATGCTTCACTTCAGGTTTACTGTATCCCTTGGACCTTCTTATTGACGATGAAACACAGAAATTGCATCCGAATTTAATACAAAAATCACAATGGCGACTTAAGTACAAAAGGACTGACACTCTCACTTTCTATGATTTGAACATCTCCTGTGAGTCCAGTTTTAGATTCCGATGCTTCACTTCAGGTTTACTGTATCCCTGAACCTTCTTATTGACGATGAAACACAGAAAATGCATCGGAATTAAATTCAAAACGCACAATGCCGACTTAAGCAAAAGAGGACTGACACTCTAAATTTCTATGATTTGAACCTCTCCTGTGAGTCCAGTTTTAGATTCCGATGCTTCATTTCAGGTTTACTGTATCCCTTGGACCTTCTTATTGACGATGAAACACAGATAATGCATCGGAATTAAATTTAAAACGCACAATGCCGACTTCAGCAAAAGAGGACTGACACTCTCACTATCTATGAATTGAATCTCTCCTGTGAGTCCAATTTTAGATTCCGATGCTTCACTTCAGGTTTACTGAATCCCTTGGACCTTCTTATTGACAACGAAACACAGAAATCGCATCCGAATTTAATACAAATGCCACAATGCCGTCTTAAGTAAAAGAGGACTGACAGTCTAATATTCTATGATTTGAACCTCTCCTGCGAGTCCAGTTTTAGATTCCGATGCTTCAATTCAGGTTTACTGTATACCTTGCACCTTCTTATTGACGATGGAACACAAAAATTGCATCGGAATTAAATTCAAAAGGCACAATGCCGACTTCAGTACAAGAGGACTGACACTCTCACTTTCTATGATTTGAACCACTCGTGTGAGTCTAGTTTTACATTCCGATGCTTCACTTCAGGTTAACTGTATCCCTTGGACCTTCTTATTGACAATGAAACACAGAAATAGCATCGGAATTAAATTCAAAAGGCACAATGCCGACTTAAGTACAAGAGGGCTGACACTCTAACTTTCTATGATTTGAACCTCTCCTGTGAGTCCAGTTTTAGATTCCGATGCTTTACTTCAGGTTTACCGTATCCCTTGGTCCTTCTTATTGACGATGACACACAGAAATTGCATCCGATTTTAATACAAAAGGCACAATGGCGACTTAAGTACAAGAGGACTGACACTCTCACTTTCTATGATTTGAACCTCTCCTGTGAGTCCAGTTTTAGATTCCGATGCTTCACTTCAGGTTTACTGTATCCCTTGGACCTTCTTATTGACAATGAAACACAGAAATTGCATCGGAATTAAATTCAAAAGGCACAATGCAGACTTAAGTACAAGAGGACTGACACTCTAACTTTTTATGATTTGAACCCCTCCTGTGAGTCCAGTTTTATATTCCGATGCTTCACCTCAGGTTTACTGTATCTCTTGGACCTTCTTATTGATGATGAAGCACAGAAATTGCATCCGAATTTAATACAAATGGCACAATGCCGACTTAAGTACAAGAGGACTGACACTCTCACTTTCTATGATTCGAACCTCTCCTGTGAGGTCAGATTTAGATTCCGATGCTTCACTTCAGGTTTACTGTATCCCTTGGACCTTCTTGTTGACGATAAAACACAGAAATCGCATCCGAATTTAATACAAATGGCACAATGCCGTCTTAAGTAAAAGGGGACTGACACTCTAATATTCTATGATTTGAACCACCCCTGCGAATCCAGTTTTAGATTCCGATGCTTCACTTCAGGTTTACTGTATACCTTGCACCTTCTTATTGACGATGAAACACAGAAATTGCATCTAAATTAAATTCAAAAGGCACAATGCCGACTTAAGTACAAGAGGACTGACACTCTCACTTTCTATGATTTGAACCACTCGTGTGAGTCCAGGTTTACATTCCGATGCTTCAGTTCAGGTTTACTGTATCCCTTGGACCTTCTAATTGACGATGAAACACAGAGTTGGCATCCGAATTTAATACAAATTGTACAATGCCGACTTAAGTACAAGAGGACTGGCACTCTAAATTTCCATGATTTGCACCTCTCCTGTGAGTCCAGTTTTAGATTCCGATGCTTCACTTCAGGTTTACTGTATCCCTTGGACCTTCTTATTGACGATGAAACACAGAAATTGCATCCGAATTTAATACAAAAATCACAATGGCGACTTTAGTACAAGAAGACCGACAATCTCACTTTCTAAGATTTGAACATCTCCTGTGAGTCCAGTTCTAGATTCCGATGCTTCACTTCAGGTTAACTGTATCCCTTGGACCTTCTTATTGACGATGAAACACAGATAATGCACCGGAATTAAATTTAAAACGCACAATGCCGACTTAAGTAAAAGAGGACTGACACTCTCACTATCTATGATTTGAATCTCTCCTGTGAGTCCAGTTTTAGATTCCGATGCATCACTTCAGGTTTACTGAATCCCTTGGGCCTTCTTATTGACAATGAAACACAGAAATAGCATCGGAATTAAATTCAAAAGGCACAATGCAGACTTAAGTACAAGAGGACTGACACTCTAACTTTTTATGATTTGAACCCCTCCTGTGAGTCCAGTTTTATATTCCGATGCTTCACCTCAGGTTTACTGTATCTCTTGGACCTTCTTATTGATGATGAAGCACAGAAATTGCATCCGAATTTAATACAAATGGCACAATGCCGACTTAAGTACAAGAGGACTGACACTCTCACTTTCTATGATTCGAACCTCTCCTGTGAGGTCAGATTTAGATTCCGATGCTTCACTTCAGGTTTACTGTATCCCTTGGACCTTCTTGTTGACGATAAAACACAGAAATCGCATCCGAATTTAATACAAATGGCACAATGCCGTCTTAAGTAAAAGAGGACTGACACTCTAATATTCTATGATTTGAACCACCCCTGCGAATCCAGTTTTAGATTCCGATGCTTCACTTCAGGTTTACTGTATACCTTGCACCTTCTTATTGACGATGAAACACAGAAATTGCATCTAAATTAAATTCAAAAGGCACAATGCCGACTTAAGTACAAGAGGACTGACACTCTCACTTTCTATGATTTGAACCACTCGTGTGAGTCCAGGTTTACATTCCGATGCTTCAGTTCAGGTTTACTGTATCCCTTGGACCTTCTAATTGACGATGAAACACAGAGTTGGCATCCGAATTTAATACAAATTGTACAATGCCGACTTAAGTACAAGAGGACTGGCACTCTAAATTTCCATGATTTGCACCTCTCCTGTGAGTCCAGTTTTAGATTCCGATGCTTCACTTCAGGTTTACTGTATCCCTTGGACCTTCTTATTGACGATGAAACACAGAAATTGCATCCGAACTTAATACAAAAATCACAATGGCGACTTTAGTACAAGAAGACCGACAATCTCACTTTCTAAGATTTGAACATCTCCTGTGAGTCCTGTTTTAGATTCCGATGCTTCACTTCAGGTTCACTGTATCCCTTATACATTCTTATTGACGATGAAACACAGATATTGCATCGGAGTTAAATTTAAAACGCACAATGCCGACTTAAGTAAAAGAGGACTGACACTCTCACTTTCTATGATTTGAACCTCTCCTGTGAGGTCAGATTTAGATTCCGATGCTTCACTTCAGGTTTACTGTATCCCTTGGACCTTCTTATTGACAATGAAACACAGAAATAGCATCGGAATTAAATTCAAAAGGCACAATGCCGACTTAAGTACAAGAGGGCTGACACTCTAACTTTCTATGATTTGAACCTCTCCTGTGAGTCCAGTATTAGATTCCGATGCTTTACTTCAGGTTTACCGTATCCCTTGGTCCTTCTTATTGACGATGACACACAGAAATTGCATCCGATTTTAATACAAAAGGCACAATGGCGACTTAAGTACAAGAGGACTGACACTCTCACTTTCTATGATTTGAACCTCTCCTGTGAGTCCAGTTTTAGATTCCGATGCTTCACTTCAGGTTTACTGTATCCCTTGGACCTTCTTATTGACGATGAAACACAGAAATTACATCCGAAATTAATACAAAAGTCACAATGGTGACTTAAGTACAAGAGGACTGACACTCTCACTTTATATGATTTGAACCTCTCCTCTGAGTCCAGTTTTAGATTCCGATGCTTCACCTCACATTTACTGTATCCCTTGGACCTTCTTATTGACGATGAAACACAGAAATTGCATCCGAATTTAATACAAATGGCACAATGTCGACTTTAGTACAAGAGGACTGACACTCTCACTTTCTATGATTCGAACCTCTCCTGTGAGATCAGATTTAGATTCCGATGCTTCACTTCAGGTTTACTGTATCCCTTGGACCTTCGTATTGACGATGAGACACAGATATAGCATCGGAACTAAATTTAAAACGCACAATGCCGACTTAAGTAAAAGAGGACTGACACTCTCACTTTCTATGATTTGAATCTCTCCTGTGAGTCCAGTTTTAGATTCCGATGCTTCACTTCAGGTTTACTGTATCCCTTGGACCTTCTTATTGACAATGAAACACAGAAATAGCATCGGAATTAAACTCAAAAAGCACAATGCCGACTTAAGTACAAGAGGACTGACACTCTAACTTTTTATGATTTGAACCTCTCCTCTGAGTCCAGTTTTAGATTCCGATGCTTTACTTCAGGTTTACTGTATCCCTTGGACCTTCTTATTGACGATGAAAACAGGAATTGCATCCGAATTTAATACAAAAGGCACAATGGCGACTTGAGTACCAGAGGACTGACACTCTCACTTTCTATGATTTGAACCTCCCCTGTGAGTCCAGTTTTAGATTCCGATGCTTCACTTAAGGTTTACTGTATCCCTTGGACCTTCTTATTGACGACGAAACACAGAAATTGCATCCGAATTTAATTCAAATGGCACAATGCCGACTTAAGTACAAGAGGACTGACACTCTCTCTTTCTATGATTCGAACCTCTCCTGTGAGGTCAGATTTAGATTCCGATGCATCACTTCAGGTTTACTGTATACCTTGCACCTTCATATTGACGATGAAACACAAAAAATGCATCGGAATTAAATTCAAAACGCACAATGCCGACTTAAGTACAAGAGGACTGACACTCTCACTTTCTATGATTTGCACCTCTCCTGTGATTCCAGTTTTAGATTCCGATGCTTCACTTCAGGTTTACTGTATCCCTTGGACCTTTTAATTGACGATGAAACACAGAGTTTACATCCGAATTTAATACAAAAGGTACAATGCCGACTTAAGTACAAGAGGAGTGACACTCTAACTTTCTATGAGTTGAACCTCTCCTGTGAGTCCAGTTTTAGATTCCGATGCTTCACTTCAGGTTTACTGTATCCCTTGGACCTTCTTATTGACGATGAAACACAGAAATTGCATCCGAATTTAATACAAAAATCACAATGGCGACTTAAGTACAAAAGGACTGACACTCTCACTTTCTATGATTTCAACCTCTCCTGTGAGTCCAGTTTTAGATTCCGATGCTTCACTTCAGGTTTACTGTATCCCTGAACCTTCTTATTGACGATGAAACACAGAAAATGCATCGGAATTAAATTCAAAACGCACAATGCCGACTTAAGCAAAAGAGGACTGACACTCTAACTTTCTATGATTTGAACCTCTCCTGTGAGTCCAGTTTTAGATTCCGATGCTTCATTTCAGGTTTACTGTATCCCTTGGACCTTCTTATTGACGATGAAACACAGATAATGCATCGGAATTAAATTTAAAACGCACAATGCCGACTTCAGCAAAAGAGGACTGACACTCTCACTATCTATGAATTGAATCTCTCCTGTGAGTCCAATTTTAGATTCCGATGCTTCACTTCAGGTTTACTGAATCCCTTGGACCTTCTTATTGACAACGAAACACAGAAATCGCATCCGAATTTAATACAAATGCCACAATGCCGTCTTAAGTAAAAGAGGACTGACAGTCTAATATTCTATGATTTGAACCTCTCCTGCGAGTCCAGTTTTAGATTCCGATGCTTCAATTCAGGTTTACTGTATACCTTGCACCTTCTTATTGACGATGGAACACAAAAATTGCATCGGAATTAAATTCAAAAGGCACAATGCCGACTTCAGTACAAGAGGACTGACACTCTCACTTTCTATGATTTGAACCACTCGTGTGAGTCTAGTTTTACATTCCGATGCTTCACTTCAGGTTTACTGTATCCCTTGGACCTTCTTATTGACGACGAAACACAGAAATTGCATCCGAATTTAATTCAAATGGCACAATGCCGACTTAAGTACAAGAGGACTGACACTCTCTCTTTATATGATTCGAACCTCTCCTGTGAGGTCAGATTTAGATTCCGATGCATTACTTCAGGTTTACTGTATACCTTGCACCTTCATATTGACGATGAAACACAGAAAATGCATCGGAATTAAATTCAAAACGCACAATGCCGTCTTAAGTACAAGAGGACTGACACTCTCACTTTCTATGATTTGAACCTCTCCTGTGATTCCAGTTTTAGATTCCGATGCTTCAATTCAGGTTTACTGTATACCTTGCACCTTCTTATTGACGATGGAACACAAAAATTGCATCGGAATTAAATTCAAAAGGCACAATGCCGACTTCAGTACAAGAGGACTGACACTCTCACTTTCTATGATTTGAACCACTCGTGTGAGTCTAGTTTTACATTCCAATGCTTCACTTCAGGTTTACTGTATCCCTTGGACCTTTTAATTGACGATGAAACACAGAGTTTACATCCGAATTTAACACAAAAGGTGCAATGCCGACTTAAGTACAAGAGGAATGACACTCTAACTTTCTATGATTTGAACCTCTCCTGTGAGTGCAGTTTTAGATTCCGATGCTTCATTTCAGGTTTACTGTATCCCTTGGACCTTCTTATTGACGATGAAACACAGAGTTTGCATCCGAATTTAATACAAAAGGCACAATGCCGACTTAAGTACAAGAGGACTGACACTCTAACTTTCTATGATTTGAACCTCTCCTGTGAGTCCAGTTTTAGATTCCGATGCTTCACCTCAGGTTTACTGTATCCCTTGGACCTTCTTATTGACGATGAAACATAGAAATTGCATCCGAATTTAATACAAATGGCGCAATGCCGACTTAAGTCCAAGAGGAGTGACACTCTCACTTTTTATGATTCGAACCTCTCCTGTGTGTCCAGTTTTAGATTCCGATGCTTCACTTCAGGTTAACTGTATCCCTTGGACCTTCTTATTGACGATGAAACACAGATAATGCATCGGAATTAAATTTAAAACGCACAATGCCGACTTCAGCAAAAGAGGACTGACACTCTCACTATCTATGAATTGAATCTCTCCTGTGAGTCCAGTTTTAGATTCCGATGCTTCACTTCAGGTTTACTGAATCCCTTGGACCTTCTTATTGACAACGAAACACAGAAATCGCATCCGAATTTAATACAAATGGCACAACGCCGTCTTAAGTAAAAGAGGACTGACAGTCTAATATTCTATGATTTGAACCTCTCCTGCGAGTCCAGTTTTAGATTCCGATGCTTCAATTCAGGTTTACTGTATACCTTGCACCTTCTTATTGACGATGAAACACAGAAATTGCATCGGAATTAAATTCAAAAGGCACAATGCCGACTTAAGTACAAGAGGACTGACACTCTAAATTTCTATGATTTGCACCTCTCCTGTGAGTCCAGTTTTTGATTCCGATGCTTCACTTAAGGTTTACTGTATCCCTTGGACCTTCTTATTGACGATGAAACACAGAAATTGCATCCGAATTTAATACAAAAATCACAATGGCGACTTTAGTACAAGAAGACCGACAATCTCACTTTCTAAGATTTGAACATCATCCTGTGAGTCCAGTTTTATATTCCGATGCTTCACTTCAGGTTCACTGTATCCCTTATACCTTCTTATTGACGATGAAACGCAGATATAGCATCGGAATTAAATTTAAAACGCACAATGCCGACTTAAGTAAAAGAGGACTGACACTCTCACTTTCTATGATTTGAATCTCTCCTGTGAGTCCAGTTTTAGATTCCGATGCTTCACTTCAGGTTTACTGTATCCCTTGGACCTTCTTATTGACAATGAAACACAGAAATAGCATCGGAATTAAACTCAAAAAGCACAATGCCGACTTAAGTAAAAGAGGACTGACACTCTCACTTTCTATGAATTGAATCTCTCCTGTGAGTCCAGTTTTAGATTCCGATGCTTCACTTCAGACTTACTGTATCCTTTGGACCTTCTTATTGACAATGAAACACAGAAATAGCATCGGAATTAAATTCAAACGCACAATGCCGACTTAAGTACAAGAGGACTGACACTCTAACTTTTTATGATTTGAACCTCTCCTGTGAGTCCAGTTTTAGATTACGATGCTTCACTTCAGTTTTACTGTATACCTTGCACCTTCATATTGACGATGAAACACAGAAAATGCATCGGAATTAAATTCAAAAGGCACAATGCCGTCTTAAGTACAAGAGAACTGACACTCTCACTTTCTATGATTTGAACCTCTCCTGTGATTCCAGTTTTAGATTCCGATGCTTCACATCAGGTTTACTGTATCCCTTGGACCTTCTAATTGACGATGAAACACAGAATTTACATCCGAATTTAATACAAAAGGTACAATGCCGACTTAAGTACAAGAGGACTGACACTCTAACTTTCTATGAGTTGAAAATCTCCTGTGAGTCCAGTTTTAGATTCCGATGCCTCACTTAGGTTTACTGTATCCCTTGGATCTTCTTATTGACGATTAAACACAGAAATTGCATCCGAATTTAATACAAAAATCACAATGGCGACTTAAGTACAAAAGGACTGACCTTTCCCTTTCTATGATTTGAACATCTCCTGTGAGTCCAGTTTTAGATTCCGATGCTTCACTTCAGGTTTACTGTATCCCTTGAACCTTCTTATTGACGATGAAACACAGAAATTGCATCGGAATTAAATTCAAAACGCAAAATGCCGACTTAAGCAAAAGAGGACTGACACTCTAACTTTCTATGATTTGAACCTCTCCTGTGAGTCCAGTTTTAGATTCCGATGCTTCATTTCAGGTTTACTGTATCCCTTGGACCTTCTTATTGACGATGAAACACAGAAATTGCATCGGAATTAAATTCAAAAGGCACAATGCCGACTTAAGTACAAGAGGACTGACACTCTAACTTTCTATGATTTGAACCTCTCCTGTGAGTCCAGTTTTAGATTCCGATGCTTTACTTCAGGTTTGCTGTATCCCTTGGACCTTCTTATTGACGATGACACACAGAAATTGCATCCGAATTTAATACAAAAGGCACAATGGCGAGTTAAGTACAAAAGGACTGACACTCTCACTTTCTATGATTTGAACCTCTCCTGTGAGTCCAGTTTTAGATTCCGATGCATCACTTCAGGTTTACTGTATCCCTTGGACCTTCTTATTGACGATGAAACACAGAAATTGCATCCGAAATTAATACAAAAGTCACAATCGTGACTTAAGTACAAGAGGACTGACACTCTCACTTTATATGATTTGAACGTCTCCTCTGAGTCCAGTTTTAGATTCCGATGCTTCACCTCACATTTACTGTATCCCTTGGACCTTCCTATTGACGATGAAACACAGAAATTGCATCCGAATTTAATACAAATGGCACAATGCCGACTTAAGTACAAGAGGACTGACACTCTCACTTTCTATGATTCGAACCTCTCCTGTGAGGTCAGATTTAGATTCCGATGCTTCACTTCAGGTTTACTGTATCCCTTGGACCTTCTTGTTGACGATAAAACACAGAAATCGCATCCGAATTTAATACAAATGACACAATGCCGTCTTAAGTAAAAGAGGACTGACACCGTAATATTCTATGATTTAAACCTCTCCTGCGAGTCCAGTTTTAGATTCCGATGCTTCACTTCAGGTTTACTGTATCCCTTGGACGTTCTTATTGACGATGAGACACAGAAATTGCATCGGAATTAAATTCAAAAGGCACAGTGCCGACCTAAGTAGAAGAGGACTAACACTCTCACTTTCTATGATTTGAACCTCTCCTGTGAGACCAGTTTTGGATTCCGAAGCTTCACTTCAGGTTTACTGTATACCTTGCAGCTTCTTATTGACGATGAAACACAGAAATTGCATCGGAATTAAATTCAAAAGGCACAATGCCGACTTAAGTACAAGAGGACTGACACTCTAACTTTCTATGATTTGCACCTCTCCTGTGAGTCCAGTTTTAGATTCCGATGCTTCACTTCAGGTTTACTGTATCCCTTGGACCTTCTTATTGACGATGAAATACAGAAATTGCATCCGAATTTAATACAAAAATCACAATGGCTGCTTAAGTACAAGAGGACTGACACTCTCACTTTCTATGATTTGAACATCTCCTGTGAGTCCAGTTCTAGATTCCGATGCTTCACTTCAGGTTTACTGTATCCCTTGGACCTTCTTATTGACGATGAGACACAGATATAGCATCGGAATTAAATTTAAAACGCACAATGCCGACTTAAGTAAAAGAGGACTGACACTCTCACTTTCTATGATTTGAATCTCTCCTGTGTGTCCAGTTTTAGATTCCGATGCTTCACTTCAGGTTTACCGTATCCTTTGGACCTTCTTATTGACAATGAAACACAGAAATAGCATCGGAATTAAATTCAAAAAGCACAATGCCGACTTAAGTACAAGAGGACTGACACTCTAACTTTTTATGATTTGAACCTCTCCTGTGATTCCAGTTTTAGATTCCGATGCTTCACATCAGGTTTACTGTATCCCTTGGACCTTCTAATTGACGATGAAACACAGAATTTACATCCGAATTTAATACAAAAGGTACAATGCCGACTTAAGTACAAGAGGACTGACACTCTAACTTTCTATGAGTTGAAAATCTCCTGTGAGTCCAGTTTTAGATTCCGATGCCTCACTTCAGGTTTACTGTATCCCTTGGATCTTCTTATTGACGATGAAACACAGAAATTGCATCCGAATTTAATACAAAAATCACAATGGCGACTTAAGTACAAAAGGACTGACCTTTCCCTTTCTATGATTTGAACATCTCCTGTGAGTCCAGTTTTAGATTCCGATGCTTCACTTCAGGTTTACTGTATCCCTTGAACCTTCTTATTGACGATGAAACACAGAAATTGCATCGGAATTAAATTCAAAACGCAAAATGCCGACTCAAGCAAAAGAGGACTGACACTCTAACTTTCTATGATTTGAACCTCTCCTGTGAGTCCAGTTTTAGATTCCGATGCTTCATTTCAGGTTTACTGTATCCCTTGGACCTTCTTATTGACGATGAAACACAGAAATTGCATCGGAATTAAATTCAAAAGGCACAATGCCGACTTAAGTACAAGAGGACTGACACTCTAACTTTCTATGATTTGAACCTCTCCTGTGAGTCCAGTTTTAGATTCCGATGCTTTACTTCAGGTTTGCTGTATCCCTTGGACCTCCTTATTGACGATGACACACAGAAATTGCATCCGAATTTAATACAAAAGGCACAATGGCGAGTTAAGTACAAAAGGACTGACACTCTCACTTTCTATGATTTGAACCTCTCCTGTGAGTCCAGTTTTAGATTCCGATGCTTCATTTCAGGTTTACTGTATCCCTTGGACCTTCTTATTGACGATGAAACACAGAAATTGCATCGGAATTAAATTCAAAAGGCACAATGCCGACTTAAGTACAAGAGGACTGACACTCTAACTTTCTATGATTTGAACCTCTCCTGTGAGTCCAGTTTTAGATTCCGATGCTTTACTTCAGGTTTGCTGTATCCCTTGGACCTTCTTATTGACGATGACACACAGAAATTGCATCCGAATTTAATACAAAAGGCACAATGGCCAGTTAAGTACAAAAGGACTGACACTCTCACTTTCTATGATTCGAACCTCTCCTGTGAGGTCAGATTTAGATTCCGATGCTTCACTTCAGGTTTACTGTATCCCTTGAACCTTCTTATTGACGATGAAACACAGAAATTGCATCGGAATTAAATTCAAAACGCAAAATGCCGACTTAAGCAACAGAGGACTGACACTCTAACTTTCTATGATTTGAACCTCTCCTGTGAGTCCAGTTTTAGATTCCGATGCTTCATTTCAGGTTTACTGTATCCCTTGGACCTTCTTATTGACGATGAAACACAGAAATCGCATCCGAATTTAATACAAATGACACAATGCCGTCTTAAGTAAAAGAGGACTGACACTGTAATATTCTATGATTTAAACCTCTCCTGCGAGTCCAGTTTTAGATTCCGATGCTTCACTTCAGGTTTACTGTATCCCTTGGACGTTCTTATTGACGATGAGACACAGAAATTGCATCGGAATTAAATTCAAAAGGCACAGTGCCGACCTAAGTAGAAGAGGACTAACACTCTCACTTTCTATGATTTGAACCTCTCCTGTGAGACCAGTTTTGGATTCCGAAGCTTCACTTCAGGTTTACTGTATACCTTGCAGCTTCTTATTGACGATGAAACACAGAAATTGCATCGGAATTAAATTCAAAAGGCACAATGCCGACTTAAGTACAAGAGGACTGACACTCTCACATTCTATGATTTGAACCTCTCCTGTGAGTCCAGTTTTACATTCCGATGCGTCACTTCAGGTTTACTGTATCCCTTGGACCTTCTAATTGACGATGAAACACAGAGTTTGCATCCGAATTTATTACAAAAGGTACAATGCCGACTTAAGTACAAGAGGACTGACACTCTAACTTTCTATGATATGCACCTCTCCTGTGAGTCCAGTTTTAGATTCCGATGCTTCACTTCAGGTTTACTGTATCCCTTGGACCTTCTTATTGACGATGAAATACAGAAATTGCATCCGAATTTAATACAAAAATCACAATGGCTGCTTAAGTACAAGAGGACTGACACTCTCACTTTCTATGATTTGAACATCTCCTGTGAGTCCAGTTCTAGATTCCGATGCTTCACTTCAGGTTTACTGTATCCCTTGGTCCTTCTTATTGACGATGAGACACAGATATAGCATCGGAATTAAATTTAAAACGCACAATGCCGACTTAAGTAAAAGAGGACAGACACTCTCACATTCAATGATTTGAATCTCTCCTGTGTGTCCAGTTTTAGATTCCGATGCTTCACTTCAGGTTTACCGTATCCTTTGGACCTTCTTATTGACAATGAAACACAGAAATAGCATCAGAATTAAATTCAAAAAGCACAATGCCGACTTAAGTACAAGAGGACTGACACTCTAACTTTTTATGATTTGAACCTCTCCTGCGAGTCCAGTTTTAGATTACGATGCTTCACTTCAGGTTTACTGTATCCCTTGGACCTTCTTATTGACGACGAAACACAGAAATTGCATCCGAATTTAATTCAAATGGCACAATGCCGACTTAAGTACAAGAGGACTGACACTCTAATTTTCTATGATTCGAACCTCTCCTGTGAGGTCAGATTTAGATTCCGATGCTTCACTTCAGGTTTACTGTATACCTTGCACCTTCATATTGACGATGAAACACAGAAAATGCATCGGAAATAAATTCAAAAGGCACAATGCCGTCTTAAGTACAAGAGGACTGACACTCTCACTTTCTATGATTTGAACCTCTCCTGTGATTCCAGTTTTAGATTCCGATGCTTCACTTCAGGTTTACTGTATCCCTTGGACCTTCTAATTGACAATGAAACACAGAGTTTACATCCGAATTTAATACAAAAGGTACAATGCCGACTTAAGTACAAGAGGACTGACACTCTAACTTTCTATGAGTTGAACCTCTCCTGTAAGTCCACTTTTAGATTCCGATGCTTCACTTCAGGTTTACTGTATCCCTTGGACCTTCTTATTGACGATGAAACACAGAAATTACATCCGAATTTAATACAAAAATCACAATGGCGACTTAAGTACAAAAGGACTGACACTCTCACTTTCTATGATTTGAACATCTTCTGTGAGTCCAGTTTTAGATTCCGATGCTTCACTTCAGGTTTACTGTATCCCTTGAACCTTCTTATTGACGATGAAACACAGAAATTGCATCGGAATTAAATTCAAAACGCAAAATGCCGACTTAAGCAAAAGAGGACTGACACTCTAACTTTCTATGACTTGAACCTCTCCTGTGAGTCCAGTTTTAGATTCCGATGCTTCATTTCAGGTTTACTGTATCCCTTGGACCTTCTTATTGACGATGAAACACAGAAATTGCATCGGAATTAAATTCGAAAGGCACAATGCCGACTTAAGTACTAGAGGACTGACACTCTAACTTTCTATGATTTGAACCGCTCCTGTGAGTCCAGTTTTAGATTCCGATGCTTCACTTCAGGTTTACTGTACCCCTTGGACCTTCTTATTGACGATGAAACACAGAGTTTGCATCCGAATTTAATACAAAAGGCACAATACCGACTTTAGTACAAGAGGACTGACACTCTAACTTTCTACGATTTGAACCTCTCCTGTGAGTCCAGTTTTGGATTCCGATGCTTCACTTCAGGTTTACTGTATCCCTTGGATCTTCTTATTGACGATGAAACACAGAAATTGCATCCGAATTTAGTACAAAAGGCACAATGGCGACTTAAGTACAAGAGGACTGATAGTCTCGCTTTCTATGATTTGAACCTCTACTGTGAGTCCAGTTTTAGATTCCGATGCTTCACTTCAGGTTGACTGTATCCCTTGGACCTTCTTATTGACGATGAATCACAGAAATTGCATCCGAAATTAATACAAATGGCACAATGTCGACTTAAGTAAAAGAGGACTGACACTCTAACTATTTATGATTTGAACCTCTCCTGTGAGTCCAGTTTTAGATTCCGATGCTTCACTTCAGGTTTGCTGTATACCTTGCACCTTCTTATTGACGATGAAACACAGAAATTGCATCCGAATCTAATACAAAAGGCACAATGCCGACTTAAGTACAAGAGGACTGACATTCTAACTTTCTATGATTTGAACCTCTCCTGTGAGTCCAGTTTTAGATTCCGATGCTTCACTTCAGGTTTACTGAATCCCTTGGACCTTCTTATTGACAATGAAACACAGATAAAGCATCGGAATTAAATTCAAAAGGCACAATGCCGACTTAAGTACAAGAGGACTGACATTCTAACTTTCTATAATTTGAACCTCTCCTAAGAGACCAGTTTTAGATTCTGATGCTTCACTTAAGGTTTACTGTATCCCTTGGACCTTCTCATTGACGATGAAACACAGAGTTTGCATTCGAATTTAATACAAAGGGCACAATGCTGACTTAAGTACAAGAGGACTGACACTCTAACTTTCTATGATTTGAACCTCTCCTGTGAGTCCAGTTTTAGATTCCGATGCTTCACTTCAGGTTTACTGTATCCTTTGGACCTTCTTATTGACGATGAAACACAGAAATTGAATCCGAACATAATACAATAGGCACAATGGCGGCTTAAGTACAAGAGGACTGACACTTTCACTTTCTATGATTTGAACCTCTCCTTTGAGTCCAGTTTTAGATTCCGATGCTTCACTTCAGGTTTACTGTATCCCTTGGACCTTCTTATTGACGATGAAACACAGAAATTGCATCCGAATTTAATACAAATGGTTCAATGCCGACTTAAGTACAAGAGGACTAACACTCTAACTTTCTATGATTTGAACCTCACCTGTAAGTCCAGTTTTGGATTCCGATGATTCACTTCAGGTTTACTGTATCCCTAGGACCTTCTTATTGACGATGAAACACAGAAATTGCTTCCGAATTTAGTACAAAAGGCACAATGGCGACTTAAGTACAAGAGGACTGACACTCTCGCATTCTATGATTTGAACCTCCCCTGTGAGTCCAGTTTTAGATTTGGATGCTTCACTTCAGGTTTACTGTATCCCTTGGACCTTCTTATTTACGATGAAACACAGAAATTGCATCCGAATTTAATACAAATGGCACAATGTCGACTTAAGTGAAAGAGGACTGACACTCTAACTTTCTATGATTTGAACCTCTCCTGTGAGTCCAGTTTTAGATTCCGATGCTTCACTTCAGGTTTGCTGTATACCTTGCACCTTCTTGTTGACGATGAAACACAGAAATTTCATCCGAATTTAATACAAAAGGCACAATGCCGTCTTAAGTACTAGAGGACTGACATTCTAACTTTCTTGATTTGAACCTCTCCTAAGAGACCAGTTTTAGATTCTGATGCTTCATTTAAGGTTTACTGTATCCCTTGGACCTTCTTATTGACGATGAAACACAGAGTTTGCATTCGAATTTAATACAAAGGGCACAATGCCGACTTAAGTACAAGAGGACTGACACTCTAACTTTCTATGATTTGAACGTCTCCTGTGAGTCCAGTTTTAGATTCCGATGCTTCACTTCAGGTTTACTGTATCCCTTGGACCTTCTTATTGACGATGAAACACAGAAATTGAATCCGAACTTAATACAAAAGGCACAATGGCGGCTTAATTAGAAGAGGACTGACTCTTTCACTTTCTCTGATTTGAACCTCTCCTGTGAGTCCAGTTTTAGATTCCGATGCTTCACTTCAGGTTTACTGTATCCCTTGGACCTTCTTATTGACGATGAAACACAGAAAGTGCATCCGAATTTAATACAAATGGCTCAATGCTGACTTAAGTACAAGAGGACTGACACTCTCACTCTCTATGATTCGAACCTCTCCTGTGAGGTCAGATTTAGATTCCGATGGTTCACTTCAGGTTTACTGTAAACCTTGGACCTTCTTATTGACGATGAAACACAGAAAATGCATCGGAATTAAATTCAAAAGGCACAATGCCGTCTTAAGTACAAGAGGACTGTCACTCTCACTCTCTATGATTTGAACCTCTCCTGTGATTCCAGTTTTAGATACCGATGCTTCACTTCAGGTTTACTGTATCCCTTGGACATTCTTATTGACGATGAAACACAGAGTATGCATTCGAATTTAATACAAAGGGCACAATGCCGACTTAAGTACAAGAGGACTGACACTCTAACTTTCTATGATTTGCACCTCTCCTGTGAGTCCAGTTTTAGATTCCGATGCTTCACTTCAGGTTTACTGTATCCCTTGGACCTTCTTATTGACGATGAAATACAGAAATTGCATCCGAATTTAATACAAAAATCACAATGGCTGCTTAAGTACAAGAGGACTGACACTCTCACTTTCTATGATTTGAACATCTCCTGTGAGTCCAGTTCTAGATTCCGATGCTTCACTTCAGGTTTACTGTATCCCTTGGTCCTTCTTATTGACGATGAGACACAGATATAGCATCGGAATTAAATTTAAAACGCACAATGCCGACTTAAGTAAAAGAGGACAGACACTCTCACTTTCTATGATTTGAATCTCTCCTGTGTGTCCAGTTTTAGATTCCGATGCTTCACTTCAGGTTTACCGTATCCTTTGGACCTTCTTATTGACAATGAAACACAGAAATAGCATCAGAATTAAATTCAAAAAGCACAATGCCGACTTAAGTACAAGAGGACTGACACTCTAACTTTTTATGATTTGAACCTCTCCTGCGAGTCCAGTTTTAGATTACGATGCTTCACTTCAGGTTTACTGTATCCCTTGGACCTTCTTATTGACGACGAAACACAGAAATTGCATCCGAATTTAATTCAAATGGCACAATGCCGACTTAAGTACAAGAGGACTGACACTCTAATTTTCTATGATTCGAACCTCTCCTGTGAGGTCAGATTTAGATTCCGATGCTTCACTTCAGGTTTACTGTATACCTTGCACCTTCATATTGACGATGAAACACAGAAAATGCATCGGAAATAAATTCAAAAGGCACAATGCCGTCTTAAGTACAAGAGGACTGACACTCTCACTTTCTATGATTTGAACCTCTCCTGTGATTCCAGTTTTAGATTCCGATGCTTCACTTCAGGTTTACTGTATCCCTTGGACCTTCTAATTGACAATGAAACACAGAGTTTACATCCGAATTTAATACAAAAGGTACAATGCCGACTTAAGTACAAGAGGACTGACACTCTAACTTTCTATGAGTTGAACCTCTCCTGTAAGTCCACTTTTAGATTCCGATGCTTCACTTCAGGTTTACTGTATCCCTTGGACCTTCTTATTGACGATGAAACACAGAAATTACATCCGAATTTAATACAAAAATCACAATGGCGACTTAAGTACAAAAGGACTGACACTCTCACTTTCTATGTTTTGAACATCTTCTGTGAGTCCAGTTTTAGATTCCGATGCTTCACTTCAGGTTTACTGTATCCCTTGAACCTTCTTATTGACGATGAAACACAGAAATTGCATCGGAATTAAATTCAAAACGCAAAATGCCGACTTAAGCAAAAGAGGACTGACACTCTAACTTTCTATGATTTGAACCTCTCCTGTGAGTCCAGTTTTAGATTCCGATGCTTCATTTCAGGTTTACTGTATCCCTTGGACCTTCTTATTGACGATGAAACACAGAAATTGCATCGGAATTAAATTCGAAAGGCACAATGCCGACTTAAGTACTAGAGGACTGACACTCTAACTTTCTATGATTTGAACCGCTCCTGTGAGTCCAGTTTCAGATTCCGATGCTTCACTTCAGGTTTACTGTACCCCTTGGACCTTCTTATTGACGATGAAACACAGAGTTTGCATCCGAATTTAATACAAAAGGCACAATACCGACTTTAGTACAAGAGGACTGACACTCTAACTTTCTACGATTTGAACCTCTCCTGTGAGTCCAGTTTTGGATTCCGATGCTTCACTTCAGGTTTACTGTATCCCTTGGATCTTCTTATTGACGATGAAACACAGAAATTGCATCCGAATTTAGTACAAAAGGCACAATGGCGACTTAAGTACAAGAGGACTGATAGTCTCGCTTTCTATGATTTGAACCTCTACTGTGAGTCCAGTTTTAGATTCCGATGCTTCACTTCAGGTTGACTGTATCCCTTGGACCTTCTTATTGACGATGAATCACAGAAATTGCATCCGAAATTAATACAAATGGCACAATGTCGACTTAAGTAAAAGAGGACTGACACTCTAACTATTTATGATTTGAACCTCTCCTGTGAGTCCAGTTTTAGATTCCGATGCTTCACTTCAGGTTTGCTGTATACCTTGCACCTTCTTATTGACGATGAAACACAGAAATTGCATCCGAATCCAATACAAAAGGCACAATGCCGACTTAAGTACAAGAGGACTGACATTCTAGCTTTCTATGATTTGAACCTCTCCTGTGAGTCCAGTTTTAGATTCCGATGCTTCACTTCAGGTTTACTGAATCCCTTGGACCTTCTTATTGACAATGAAACACAGATAAAGCATCGGAATTAAATTTAAAAGGCACAATGCCGACTTAAGTACAAGAGGACTGACATTCTAACTTTCTATAATTTGAACCTCTCCTAAGAGACCAGTTTTAGATTCTGATGCTTCACTTAAGGTTTACTGTATCCCTTGGACCTTCTCATTGACGATGAAACACAGAGTTTGCATTCGAATTTAATACAAAGGGCACAATGCTGACTTAAGTACAAGAGGACTGACACTCTAACTTTCTATGATTTGAACCTCTCCTGTGAGTCCAGTTTTAGATTCCGATGCTTCACTTCAGGTTTACTGTATCCTTTGGACTTTCTTATTGACGATGAAACACAGAAATTGAATCCGAACTTAATACAATAGGCACAATGGCGGCTTAAGTACAAGAGGACTGACACTTTCACTTTCTATGATTTGAACCTCTCCTGTGAGTCCAGTTTTAGATTCCGATGCTTCACTTCAGGTTTACTGTATCCCTTGGACCTTCTTATTGACGATGAAACACAGAAATTGCATCCGAATTTAATACAAATGGTTCAATGCCGACTTAAGTACAAGAGGACTAACACTCTAACTTTCTATGATTTGAACCTCACCTGTAAGTCCAGTTTTGGATTCCGATGATTCACTTCAGGTTTACTGTATCCCTTGGACCTTCTTATTGACGATGAAACACAGAAATTGCTTCCGAATTTAGTACAAAAGGCACAATGGCGACTTAAGTACAAGAGGACTGACACTCTCGCATTCTATGATTTGAACCTCCCCTGTGAGTCCAGTTTTAGATTTGGATGCTTCACTTCAGGTTTACTGTATCCCTTGGACCTTCTTATTGACGATGAAACACAGAAATTGCATCCGAATTTAATACAAATGGCACAATGTCGACTTAAGTGAAAGAGGACTGACACTCTAACTTTCTATGATTTGAACCTCTCCTGTGAGTCCAGTTTTAGATTCCGATGCTTCACTTCAGGTTTGCTGTATACCTTGCACCTTCTTGTTGACGATGAAACACAGAAATTTCATCCGAATTTAATACAAAAGGCACAATGCCGTCTTAAGTACTAGAGGACTGACATTCTAACTTTCTATGATTTGAACCTCTCCTAAGAGACCAGTTTTAGATTCTGATGCTTCATTTAAGGTTTACTGTATCCCTTGGACCTTCTTATTGACGATGAAACACAGAGTTTGCATTCGAATTTAATACAAAGGGCACAATGCCGACTTAAGTACAAGAGGACTGACACTCTAACTTTCTATGATTTGAACGTCTCCTGTGAGTCCAGTTTTAGATTCCGATGCTTCACTTCAGGTTTACTGTATCCCTTGGACCTTCTTATTGACGATGAAACACAGAAATTGAATCCGAACTTAATACAAAAGGCACAATGGCGGCTTAAGTAGAAGAGGACTGACTCTTTCACTTTCTCTGATTTGAACCTCTCCTGTGAGTCCAGTTTTAGATTCCGATGCTTCACTTCAGGTTTACTGTATCCCTTGGACCTTCTTATTGACGATGAAACACAGAAAGTGCATCCGAATTTAATACAAATGGCTCAATGCTGACTTAAGTACAAGAGGACTGACACTCTCACTCTCTATGATTCGAACCTCTCCTGTGAGGTCAGATTTAGATTCCGATGGTTCACTTCAGGTTTACTGTAAACCTTGGACCTTCTTATTGACGATGAAACACAGAAAATGCATCGGAATTAAATTCAAAAGGCACAATGCCGTCTTAAGTACAAGAGGACTGTCACTCTCACTCTCTGTGATTTGAACCTCTCCTGTGATTCCAGTTTTAGATACCGATGCTTCACTTCAGGTTTACTGTATCCCTTGGACATTCTTATTGACGATGAAACACAGAGTATGCATTCGAATTTAATACAAAGGGCACAATGCCGACTTAAGTACAAGAGGACTGACACTCTAACTTTCTATGATTTGAACCTCTCCTGTGAGTTCGGTTTTAGATTCCGATGCTTCACTTCAGGTTTACTGTATCCCTTGGACCTTCTTATTGACGATGAAACACAGAAATTGCATCCGAACTTAATACAAAAGGCACAATGGCGGCTTAAGTACAAGAGTACTGACACTTTCACTTTCTATGATTTGAACCTCTCCTGTGAGTCCAGTTTTAGATTCCGATGCTTCACTTCAGGTTTACTGTATCCCTTGGATCTTCTTATTGACGATGAAACACAGAAATTGCATCCGAATTTAGTACAAAAGGCACAATGGCGACTTAAGTACAAGAGGACTGATACTCTCGCTTTCTATGATTTGAACCTCTCCTGTGAGTCCAGTTTTAGATTCCGATACTTCACTTCAGGTTTACTGTATCCCTTGGACCTTCTTATTGACGATGAATCACAGAAATTGCATCCGAATTTAATACAAATGGCACAATGTCGACTTAAGTAAAAGAGGACTGACACTCTAACTATTTATGATTTGAACCTCTCCTGTGAGTCCAGTTTTAGATTCCGATGCTTCACTTCAGGTTTGCTGTATACCTTGCACCTTCATATTGACGATGAAACACAGAAATTGCATCCGAATCTAATACAAAAGGCACAATGCCGACTTAAGTACAAGAGGACTGACATTCTAACTTTCTATGATTTGAACCTCTCCTGTGAGTCCAGTTTTAGATTCCGATGCTTCACTTCAGCTTTACTGAATCCCTTGGACCTTCTTATTGACAATGAAACACAGAAAAAGCATCGGAATTAAATTCAAAAGGCACAATGCCGACTTAAGTACAAGAGGACTGACATTCTAAATTTCTATAATTTGAACCTCTCCTAAGAGACCAGTTTTAGATTCTGATGCTTCACTTAAGGTTTACTGTATCCCTTGGACCTTCTTATTGACGATGAAACACAGAAATTGAATCCGAACTTAATACAATAGGCACAATGGCGGCTTAAGTACAAGAGGACTGACACTTTCACTTTCTATGATTTGAACCTCTCCTGTGAGTCCAGTTTTAGATTCCGATGCTTCACTTCAGGTTTACTGTATCCCTTGGACCTTCTTATTGACGATGAAACACAGAAATTGCATCCGAATTTAATACAAATGGTTCAATGCCGACTTAAGTACAAGAGGACTGACACTCTAACATTCTATGATTTGAACCTCACCTGTAAGTCCAGTTTTGGATTCCGATGCTTCACTTCAGGTTTACTGTATCCCTTGGACCTTCTTATTGACGATGAAACACAGAAATTGCTTCCGAATTTAGTACAAAAGGCACAATGCTGACTTAAGTACAAGAGGACTGACACTCTAACTTTCTATGATTTGAACCTCTCCTGTGAGTCCAGTTTTAGATTCCGATGCTTCACTTCAGGTTTACTGTATCCTTTGGACCTTCTTATTGACGATGAAACACAGAAATTGAATCCGAACTTAATACAATAGGCACAATGGCGGCTTAAGTACAAGAGGACTGACACTTTCACTTTCTATGATTTGAACCTCTCCTGTGAGTCCAGTTTTAGATTCCGATGCTTCACTTCAGGTTTACTGTATCCCTTGGACCTTCTTATTGACGATGAAACACAGAAATTGCATCCGAATTTAATACAAATGGTTCAATGCCGACTTAAGTACAAGAGGACTAACACTCTAACTTTCTATGATTTGAACCTCACCTGTAAGTCCAGTTTTGGATTCCGATGATTCACTTCAGGTTTACTGTATCCCTTGGACCTTCTTATTGACGATGAAACACAGAAATTGCTTCCGAATTTAGTACAAAAGGCACAATGGCGACTTAAGTACAAGAGGACTGACACTCTCGCATTCTATGATTTGAACCTCCCCTGTGAGTCCAGTTTTAGATTTGGATGCTTCACTTCAGGTTTACTGTATCCCTTGGACCCTCTTATTGACGATGAAACACAGAAATTGCATCCGAATTTAATACAAATGGCACAATGTCGACTTAAGTGAAAGAGGACTGACACTCTAACTTTCTATGATTTGAACCTCTCCTGTGAGTCCAGTTTTAGATTCCGATGCTTCACTTCAGGTTTGCTGTATACCTTGCACCTTCTTGTTGACGATGAAACACAGAAATTTCATCCGAATTTAATACAAAAGGCACAATGCCGTCTTAAGTACTAGAGGACTGACATTCTAACTTTCTATGATTTGAACCTCTCCTAAGAGACCAGTTTTAGATTCTGATGCTTCATTTAAGGTTTACTGTATCCCTTGGACCTTCTTATTGACGATGAAACACAGAGTTTGCATTCGAATTTAATACAAAGGGCACAATGCCGACTTAAGTACAAGAGGACTGACACTCTAACTTTCTATGATTTGAACGTCTCCTGTGAGTCCAGTTTTAGATTCCGATGCTTCACTTCAGGTTTACTGTATCCCTTGGACCTTCTTATTGACGATGAAACACAGAAATTGAATCCGAACTTAATACAAAAGGCACAATGGCGGCTTAAGTAGAAGAGGACTGACTCTTTCACTTTCTCTGATTTGAACCTCTCCTGTGAGTCCAGTTTTAGATTCCGATGCTTCACTTCAGGTTTACTGTATCCCTTGGACCTTCTTATTGACGATGAAACACAGAAAGTGCATCCGAATTTAATACAAATGGCTCAATGCTGACTTAAGTACAAGAGGACTGACACTCTCACTCTCTATGATTCGAACCTCTCCTGTGAGGTCAGATTTAGATTCCGATGGTTCACTTCAGGTTTACTGTAAACCTTGGACCTTCTTATTGACGATGAAACACAGAAAATGCATCGGAATTAAATTCAAAAGGCACAATGCCGTCTTAAGTACAAGAGGACTGTCACTCTCACTCTCTATGATTTGAACCTCTCCTGTGATTCCAGTTTTAGATACCGATGCTTCACTTCAGGTTTACTGTATCCCTTGGACATTCTTATTGACGATGAAACACAGAGTATGCATTCGAATTTAATACAAAGGGCACAATGCCGACTTAAGTACAAGAGGACTGACACTCTAACTTTCTATGATTTGAACCTCTCCTGTGAGTTCGGTTTTAGATTCCGATGCTTCACTTCAGGTTTACTGTATCCCTTGGACCTTCTTATTGACGATGAAACACAGAAATTGCATCCGAACTTAATACAAAAGGCACAATGGCGGCTTAAGTACAAGAGTACTGACACTTTCACTTTCTATGATTTGAACCTCTCCTGTGAGTCCAGTTTTAGATTCCGATGCTTCACTTCAGGTTTACTGTATCCCTTGGATCTTCTTATTGACGATGAAACACAGAAATTGCATCCGAATTTAGTACAAAAGGCACAATGGCGACTTAAGTACAAGAGGACTGATACTCTCGCTTTCTATGATTTGAACCTCTCCTGTGAGTCCAGTTTTAGATTCCGATACTTCACTTCAGGTTTACTGTATCCCTTGGACCTTCTTATTGACGATGAATCACAGAAATTGCATCCGAATTTAATACAAATGGCACAATGTCGACTTAAGTAAAAGAGGACTGACACTCTAACTATTTATGATTTGAACCTCTCCTGTGAGTCCACTTTTAGATTCCGATGCTTCACTTCAGGTTTGCTGTATACCTTGCACCTTCATATTGACGATGAAACACAGAAATTGCATCCGAATCTAATACAAAAGGCACAATGCCGACTTAAGTACAAGAGGACTGACATTCTAACTTTCTATGATTTGAACCTCTCCTGTGAGTCCAGTTTTAGATTCCGATGCTTCACTTCAGCTTTACTGAATCCCTTGGACCTTCTTATTGACAATGAAACACAGAAAAAGCATCGGAATTAAATTCAAAAGGCACAATGCCGACTTAAGTACAAGAGGACTGACATTCTAAATTTCTATAATTTGAACCTCTCCTAAGAGACCAGTTTTAGATTCTGATGCTTCACTTAAGGTTTACTGTATCCCTTGGACCTTCTTATTGACGATGAAACACAGAAATTGAATCCGAACTTAATACAATAGGCACAATGGCGGCTTAAGTACAAGAGGACTGACACTTTCACTTTCTATGATTTGAACCTCTCCTGTGAGTCCAGTTTTAGATTCCGATGCTTCACTTCAGGTTTACTGTATCCCTTGGACCTTCTTATTGACGATGAAACACAGAAATTGCATCCGAATTTAATACAAATGGTTCAATGCCGACTTAAGTACAAGAGGACTGACACTCTAACATTCTATGATTTGAACCTCACCTGTAAGTCCAGTTTTGGATTCCGATGCTTCACTTCAGGTTTACTGTATCCCTTGGACCTTCTTATTGACGATGAAACACAGAAATTGCTTCCGAATTTAGTACAAAAGGCACAATGGCGACTTAAGTACAAGTGGACTGACACTCTCGCATTCTATGATTTGAACCTCCCCTGCGAGTCCAGTTTTAGATTCCGATGCTTCACTTCAGGTTTAATGTATCCCTTGGACCCTCTTATTGACGATGAAACACAGATATTGCATCCGAATTTAATACAAATGGCACAATGTCGACTTAAGTAAAAGAGGACTGACACTCTAACTTTCTATGATATGAACCTCTCCTGTGAGTCCAGTTTTAGATTCCGATGCTTCACTTCAGGTTTGCTGTATACCTTGCACCTTCTTGTTGACGATGAAACACAGAAATTGCATCCGAATTTAATACAAAAGGCACAATGCCGACTTAAGTACAAGAGGACTGACATTCTAACTTTCTATGATTTGAACCTCTCCTGTGAGTCCTGTTTTAGATTCCGATGCTTCAGGTTTACTGTATTTCTTGGACCTTCTTATTGACAATGAAACACAGAAAAATTATCGGAATTAAATTCAAAAGGCACATTGACGACTTAAGTTCAAGAGGACTGACATTCTAACTTTCTATGATTTGAAACTCTCCTAAGAGACCAGTTTTAGATTCTGATGCTTCATTTAAGGTTTACTGTATCCCTTGGACCTTCTTATTGACGATGAAACACAGAGTTTGCATTCGAATTTAATACAAAGGGCACAATGCCGACTTAAGCACAAGAGGACTGACACTCTAACTTTCTATGATTTGAACGTCTCCTGTGAGTCCAGTTTTAGATTCCGATGCTTTACTTCAGGTTTACTGTATCCCTTGGACCTTCTTATTGACGATGAAACACAGAAATTGAATCCGAACTTAATACAAAAGGCACAATGGCGGCTTAAGTAGAAGAGGACTGACACTTTCACTTTCTCTGATTTGAACCTGTCCTGTGAGTCCAGTTTTAGATTCCGATGCTTCACTTCAGGTTTACTGTATCCCTTCGACCATCTTATTGACGATGAAACACAGAAAGTGCATCCGAATTTAATACAAATGGCTCAATGCCGACTTAAGTACAAGAGGACTGACACTCTCACTCTCTATGATTCGAACCTCTCCTGTGGGGTTAGATTTAGATTCCGATGGTTCACTTCAGGTTTACTGTAAACCTTGGACCTTCTTATTGACGATGAAACACAGAAAATGCATCGGAATTAAATTCAAAAGGCACAATGCCGTCTTAAGTACAAGAGGACTGTGACTCTCACTCTCTATGATTTGAACCTCTCCTGTGATTCCAGTTTTAGATTACGATGCTTCACTTCAGGTTTACTGTATCCCTTGGACCTTCTTATTGACGATGAAACACAGAGTATGCATTCGAATTTAATACAAAGGGCACAATGCCGACTTAAGTACAAGAGGACTGACACTCTAACTTTCTACGATTTGAACCTCTCCTGTGAGTTCGGTTTTTGATTCTGATGCTTCACTTCAGGTTTACTGTATCCCTCGGACCTTCTTATTGACGATGAAACACAGAAATTGCATCCGAACTTAATACAAAAGGCACAATGGCGGCTTAAGTACAAGAGGACTGACACTTTCACTTTCTATGATTTGAACCTCTCCTGTGAGTCCAGTTTTAGATTCCGATGCTTCACTTCAGGTTTACTGTATCCCTTGGACCTTCTTACTGACGATGAAACACAGAAATTGCTTCCGCATTTAGTACAAAAGGCACAATGGCGACTTAAGTACAAGAGGACTGACACTCTCGCATTCTATGATTTGAACCTCTCCTGTGAGTCCAGTTTTAGATTCCGATGCTTCACTTCAGGTTTACTGTATCCCTCGGACCTTCTTATTGACGATGAAACACAGAAATTGCATCCGAATTTAATACAAATGGCACAATGTCGACTTAAGTAAAAGAGGACTGACACTCTAACTTTCTATGATTTGAACCTCTCCTGTGAGTCCAGTTTTAGATTCCGATGCTTCACTTCAGGTTTGCTGTATACCTTGCACCTTCTTGTTGACGATGAAACACAGAAATCGCATCCGAATTTAATACAAATGGCTCAATGCCGACTTAAGTACAAGAGGACTGACACTCTCACTCTCTATGATTCGAACCTCTCCTGTGAGGTCAGATTTCGATTCCGATGCTTCACTTCAGGTTTACTGTAAACCTTGGACCTTCTTATTGACGATGAAACACAGAAAATGCATCGGAATTAAATTCAAAAGGCACAATGCCGTCTTAAGTACAAGAGGACTGTCACTCTCACTCTCTATGATTTGAACCTCTCCTGTGATTCCAGTTTTAGATACCGATGCTTCACATCAGGTTTACTGTATCCCTTGGACCTTCTTATTGACGATGAAACACAGAGTATGCATTCGAATTTAATACAAAGGGCACAATGCCGACTTAAGTACAAGAGGACTGACACTCTAACTTTCTATGATTTGAACCTCTCCTGTGAGTTCGGTTTTAGATTCCGATGCTTCACTTCAGGTTTACTGTATCCCTTGGACCTTCTTATTGACGATGAAACACAGAAATTGCATCCGAACTTAATACAAAAGGCACAATGGCGGCTTAAGTACAAGAGTACTGACACTTTCACTTTCTATGATTTGAACCTCTCCTGTGAGTCCAGTTTTAGATTCCGATGCTTCACTTCAGGTTTACTGTATCCCTTGGATCTTCTTATTGACGATGAAACACAGAAATTGCATCCGAATTTAGTACAAAAGGCACAATGGCGACTTAAGTACAAGAGGACTGATACTCTCGCTTTCTATGATTTGAACCTCTCCTGTGAGTCCAGTTTTAGATTCCGATACTTCACTTCAGGTTTACTGTATCCCTTGGACCTTCTTATTGACGATGAATCACAGAAATTGCATCCGAATTTAATACAAATGGCACAATGTCGACTTAAGTAAAAGAGGACTGACACTCTAACTATTTATGATTTGAACCTCTCCTGTGAGTCCAGTTTTAGATTCCGATGCTTCACTTCAGGTTTGCTGTATACCTTGCACCTTCATATTGACGATGAAACACAGAAATTGCATCCGAATCTAATACAAAAGGCACAATGCCGACTTAAGTACAAGAGGACTGACATTCTAACTTTCTATGATTTGAACCTCTCCTGTGAGTCCAGTTTTAGATTCCGATGCTTCACTTCAGCTTTACTGAATCCCTTGGACCTTCTTATTGACAATGAAACACAGAAAAAGCATCGGAATTAAATTCAAAAGGCACAATGCCGACTTAAGTACAAGAGGACTGACATTCTAAATTTCTATAATTTGAACCTCTCCTAAGAGACCAGTTTTAGATTCTGATGCTTCACTTAAGGTTTACTGTATCCCTTGGACCTTCTTATTGACGATGAAACACAGAAATTGAATCCGAACTTAATACAATAGGCACAATGGCGGCTTAAGTACAAGAGGACTGACACTTACACTTTCTATGATTTGAACCTCTCCTGTGAGTCCAGTTTTAGATTCCGATGCTTCACTTCAGGTTTACTGTATCCCTTGGACCTTCTTATTGACGATGAAACACAGAAATTGCATCCGAATTTAATACAAATGGTTCAATGCCGACTTAAGTACAAGAGGACTGACACTCTAACATTCTATGATTTGAACCTCACCTGTAAGTCCAGTTTTGGATTCCGATGCTTCACTTCAGGTTTACTGTATCCCTTGGACCTTCTTATTGACGATGAAACACAGAAATTGCTTCCGAATTTAGTACAAAAGGCACAATGGCGACTTAAGTACAAGTGGACTGACACTCTCGCATTCTATGATTTGAACCTCCCCTGCGAGTCCAGTTTTAGATTCCGATGCTTCACTTCAGGTTTAATGTATCCCTTGGACCCTCTTATTGACGATGAAACACAGAAATTGCATCCGAATTTAATACAAATGGCACAATGTCGACTTAAGTAAAAGAGGACTGACACTCTAACTTTCTATGATATGAACCTCTCCTGTGAGTCCAGTTTTAGATTCCGATGCTTCACTTCAGGTTTGCTGTATACCTTGCACCTTCTTGTTGACGATGAAACACAGAAATTGCATCCGAATTTAATACAAAAGGCACAATGCCGACTTAAGTACAAGAGGACTGACATTTTAACTTTCTATGATTTGAACCTCTCCTTTGAGTCCAGTTTTAGATTCCGATGCTTCAGGTTTACTGTATTTCTTGGACCTTCTTATTGACAATGAAACACAGAAAAATTATCGGAATTAAATTCAAAAGGCACATTGACGACTTAAGTTCAAGAGGACTGACATTCTAACTTTCTATGATTTGAAACTCTCCTAAGAGACCAGTTTTAGATTCTGATGCTTCATTTAAGGTTTACTGTATCCCTTGGACCTTCTTATTGACGATGAAACACAGAGTTTGCATTCGAATTTAATACAAAGGGCACAATGCCGACTTAAGTACAAGAGGACTGACACTCTAACTTTCTATGATTTGAACGTCTCCTGTGAGTCCAGTTTTAGATTCCGATGCTTCACTTCAGGTTTACTGTATCCCTTGGACCTTCTTATTGACGATGAAACACAGGAATTGAATCCGAACTTAATACAAAAGGCACAATGGCGGCTTAAGTAGAAGAGGACTGACACTTTCACTTTCTCTGATTTGAACCTCTCCTGTGAGTCCAGTTTTAGATTCCGATGCTTCACTTCGGGTTTACTGTATCCCTCGGACCTTCTTATTGACGATGAAACACAGAAATTGCATCCGAACTTAATACAAAAGGCACAATGGCGGCTTAAGTACAAGTGGACTGACACTTTCACTTTCTATGATTTGAACCTCTCCTGTGAGTCCAGTTTTAGATTCCGATGCTTCACTTCAGGTTTACTGTATCCCTTGGACCTTCTTACTGACGATGAAACACAGAAATTGCTTCCGCATTTAGTACAAAAGGCACAATGGCGACTTAAGTACAAGAGGACTGACACTCTCGCATTCTATGATTTGAACCTCTCCTGTGAGTCCAGTTTTAGATTCCGATGCTTCACTTCAGGTTTACTGTATCCCTCGGACCTTCTTATTGACGATGAAACACAGAAATTGCATCCGAATTTAATACAAATGGCACAATGTCGACTTAAGTAAAAGAGGACTGACACTCTAACTTTCTATGATTTGAACCTCTCCTGTGAGTCCAGTTTTAGATTCCGATGCTTCACTTCAGGTTTGCTGTATACCTTGCACCTTCTTGTTGACGATGAAACACAGAAATTGCTACCGAATTTAATACAAAAGGCACAATGCCGACTTAAGTACAAGAGGACTGACATTCTAACTTTCTATGATTTGAACCTCTCCTGTGAGTCCAGTTTTAGATTCCGATGCTTCACTTCAGGTTTACTGTATTTCTTGGACCTTCTTATTGACGATGAAACGCAGAGTTTGCATTAGAATTTAATACAAAGGGCACAATGCCGACTTAAGTACAAGAGGACTGACACTCTAACTTTCTATGATTTGAACGTCTCCTGTGAGTCCGGTTTTAGATTCCGATGCTTCACTTCAGGTTTACTGTATCCCTTGGACCTTCTTATTGACGATGAAACACAGAAATTGCATCCGAACTTAATACAAATGGCACAATGGCGGCTTAAGTACAAGAGGACTGACACTTTCACTTTCTCTGATTTGAACCTCTCCTGTGAGTCCAGTTTTAGATTCCGATGCTTCACTTCAGGTTTACTGTATCCCTTGGACCTTCTTATTGACGATGAAACACAGAAATCGCATCCGAATTTAATACAAATGGCTCAATGCCGACTTAAGTACAAGAGGACTGACACTCTCACTCTCTATGATTCGAACCTCTCCTGTGAGGTCAGATTTCGATTCCGATGCTTCACTTCAGGTTTACTGTAAACCTTGGACCTTCTTATTGACGATGAAACACAGAAAATGCATCGGAATTAAATTCAAAAGGCACAATGCCGTCTTAAGTACAAGAGGACTGTCACTCTCACTCTCTATGATTTGAACCTCTCCTGTGATTCCAGTTTTAGATTCCGATGCTTCACTTCAGGTTTACTGTATCCCTTGGACCTTCTTATTGACGATGAAACACAGAGTATGCATTCGAATTTAATACAAAGGGCACAATGCCGACTTAAGTATAAGAGGACTGACACTCTAACTTTCTATGATTTGAACGTCTCCTGTGAGTCCAGTTTTAGATTCCGATGCTTCACTTCAGGTTTACTGTATCCCTTGGACCTTCTTATTGACGATGAAACACAGAAATTGAATCCGAACTCAATACAAAAGGCACAATGGCGGCTTAAGTACAAGAGGACTGACACTTTCACTTTCTCTGATTTGAACCTCTCCTGTGAGTCCAGTTTTAGATTCCGATGCTTCACTTCAGGTTTACTGTATCCCTTGGACCATCTTATTGACGATGAAGCACAGAAATTGCATCCGAATTTAATAAAAATGGCTCAATGCCGACTTAAGTACAAGAGGACTGACACTCTCACTCTCTATGATTCGAACCTCTCCTGTGAGGTCAGATTTAGATTCCGATGCTTCACTTCAGGTTTACTGTAAACCTTGGACCTTCTTATTGACGATGAAACACAGAAAATGCATCGGAATTAAATTCAAAAGGCACAATGCCGTCTTAAGTACAAGAGGACTGTCACTCTCACTCTCTATGATATGAACCTCTCCTGTGATTCCAGTTTTAGATTCCGATGCTTCACTTCAGGTTTACTGTATCCCTTGGACCTTCTTATTGACGATGAAACACAGAGTATGCATTCGAATTTAATACAAATGGCTCAATGCCGACTTAAGTACAAGAGGACTGACACTCTCACTCTCTATGATTCGAACCTCTCCTGTGAGGTCAGATTTCGATTCCGATGCTTCATTTCAGGTTTACTGTAAACCTTGGACCTTCTTATTGACGATGAAACACAGAAAATGCATCGGAATTAGATTCAAAAAGCACAATGCCGTCTTAAGTACAAGAGGACTGTCACTCTCACTCTCTATGATTTGAACCTCTCCTGTGATTCCAGTTTTAGATTCCGATGCTTCACTTCAGGTTTACTGTATCCCTTAGACCTTCTTATAGACGAGGAAACACAGAGTATGCATTCGAATTTAATACAAAGGGCACAATGCCGACTTAAGTATAAGAGGACTGACACTCTAACTTTCTATGATTTGAACGTCTCCTGTGAGTCCAGTTTTAGATTCCGATGCTTCACTTCAGGTTTACTGTATCCCTTGGACCTTCTTATTGACGATGAAACACAGAAATTGAATCCGAACTTAATACAAAAGGCACAATGGCGGCTTAAGTACAAGAGGACTGACACTTTCACTTTCTCTGATTTGAACCTCTCCTGTGAGTCCAGTTTTAGATTCCGATGCTTCACTTCAGGTTTACTGTATCCCTTGGACCTTCTTATTGACGATGAAACACAGAAATCGCATCCGAATTTAATACAAATGGCTCAATGCCGACTTAAGTACAAGAGGACTGACACTCTCACTCTCTATGATTCGAACCTCTCCTGTGAGGTCAGATTTCGATTCCGATGCTTCACTTCAGGTTTACTGTAAACCTTGGACCTTCTTATTGACGATGAAACACAGATAATGCATCGGAATTAAATTCAAAAGGCACAATGCCGTCTTAAGTACAAGAGGACTGTCACTCTCACTCTCTATGATTTGAACCTCTCCTGTGATTCCAGTTTTAGATTCCGATGCTTCACTTCAGGTTTACTGTATCCCTTGGACCTTCTTATTGACGATGAAACACAGAGTATGCATTCGAATTTAATACAAAGGGCACAATGCCGACTTAAGTATAAGAGGACTGACACTCTAACTTTCTATGATTTGAACGTCTCCTGTGAGTCCAGTTTTAGATTCCGATGCTTCACTTCAGGTTTACTGTATCCCTTGGACCTTCTTATTGACGATGAAACACAGAAATTGAATCCGAACTTAATACAAAAGGCACAATGGCGGCTTAAGTACAAGAGGACTGACACTTTCACTTTCTCTGATTTGAACCTCTCCTGTGAGTCCAGTTTTAGATTCCGATGCTTCACTTCAGGTTTACTGTATCCCTTGGACCATCTTATTGACGATGAAGCACAGAAATTGCATCCGAATTTAATACAAATGGCTCAATGCCGACTTAAGTACAAGAGGACTGACACTCTCACTCTCTATGATTCGAACCTCTCCTGTGAGGTCAGATTTAGATTCCGATGCTTCACTTCAGGTTTACTGTAAACCTTGGACCTTCTTATTGACGATGAAACACAGAAAATGCATCGGAATTAAATTCAAAAGGCACAATGCCGTCTTAAGTACAAGAGGACTGTCACTCTCACTCTCTATGATATGAACCTCTCCTGTGATTCCAGTTTTAGATTCCGATGCTTCACTTCAGGTGTACTGTATCCCTTGGACCTTCTTATTGACGATGCAACACAGAGTATGCATTCGAATTTAATACAAATGGCTCAATGCCGACTTAAGTACAAGAGGACTGACACTCTCACTCTCTATGATTCGAACCTCTCCTGTGAGGTCAGATTTCGATTCCGATGCTTCATTTCAGGTTTACTGTAAACCTTGGACCTTCTTATTGACGATGAAACACAGAAAATGCATCGGAATTAAATTCAAAAAGCACAATGCCGTCTTAAGTACAAGAGGACTGTCACTCTCACTCTCTATGATTTGAACCTCTCCTGTGATTCCAGTTTTAGATTCCGATGCTTCACTTCAGGTTTACTGTATCCCTTGAACCTTCTTATAGACGATGAAACACAGAGTATGCATTCGAATTTAATACAAAGGGCACAATGCCGACTTAAGTATAAGAGGACTGACACTCTAACTTTCTATGATTTGAACGTCTCCTGTGAGTCCAGTTTTAGATTCCGATGCTTCACTTCAGGTTTACTGTATCCCTTGGACCTTCTTATTGACGATGAAACACAGAAATTGAATCCGAACTTAATACAAAAGGCACAATGGCGGCTTAAGTAGAAGAGGACTGACACTTTCACTTTCTCTGATTTGAACCTCTCCTGTGAGTCCAGTTTTAGATTCCGATGCTTCACTTCTAGGTTTACTGTATCCCTTGGACCATCTTATTGACGATGAAACACAGAAAGTGCATCCGAATTTAATACAAATGGCTCAATGCCGACTTAAGTACAAAAGGACTGCCACTCTCACTCTCTATGATTCGAACCTCTCCTGTGGGGTCAGATTTAGATTCCGATGGTTCACTTCAGGTTTACTGTAAACCTTGGACCTTCTTATAGACGATGAAACACAGAAAATGCATCGGAATTAAATTCAAAAGGCACAATGCCGTCTTAAGTACAAGAGGACTGTCACTCTCACTCTCTATGATTTGAACCTCTCCTGTGATTCCAGTTTTAGATTCCGATGCTTCACTTCAGGTTTACTGTATCCCTTGGACCTTCTTATTGACGATGAAACACAGAGTATGCATTCGAATTTAATACAAAGGGCACAATGCCGACTTAAGTACAAGAGGAGTGACACTCTAACTTTCTACGATTTGAACCTCTCCTGTGAGTTCGGTTTTAGATTCCGATGCTTCACTTCAGGTTTACTGTATCCCTTGGACCTTCTTATTGCCGATGAAACACAGAAATTGCATCCGAACTTAATACAAAAGGAACAATGGCGGCTTAAGTACAAGAGGACTGACACTTTCACTTTCTATGATTTGAACCTCTCCTGTGAGTCCAGTTTTAGATTCCGATGCTTCACCTCAGGTTTACTGTATCCCTTGGACCTTCTTATTGACGATGAAACACAGAAATTGCTTCCGCATTTAGTACAAAAGGCACAATGGCGACTTGAGTACAAGAGGACTGACACTCTCGCATTCTATGATTTGAACCTCTCCTGTGAGTCCAGTTTTAGATTCCGATGCTTCACTTCAGGTTTACTGTATCCCTTGGACCTTCTTATTGACGATGAAACACAGAAATTGCATCCGAATTTAATACAAATGGCACAATGTCGACTTAAGTAAAAGAGGACTGACACTCTAACTTTCTGTGATTTGAACCTCTCCTGTGAGTCCAGTTTTAGATTCCGATGCTTCACTTCAGGTTTGCTGTATACCTTGCACCTTCTTGTTGACGATGAAACACAGAAATTGCATCCGAATTTAATACAAAAGGCACAATGCCGACTTAAGTACAAGAGGACTGACATTCTAACTTTCTATGATTTGAACCTCTCCTGTGAGTCCAGTTTTAGATTCCGATGCTTCACTTCAGGTTTACTGTATTTCTTGGACCTTCTTATTGACGATGAAACGCAGAGTTTGCATTAGAATTTAATACAAAGGGCACAATGCCGACTTAAGTACAAGAGGACTGACACTCTAACTTTCTATGATTTGAACGTCTCCTGTGAGTCCGGTTTTAGATTCCGATGCTTCACTTCAGGTTTACTGTATCCCTTGGACCTTCTTATTGACGATGAAACACAGAAATTGCATCCGAACTTAATACAAAAGGCACAATGGCGGCTTAAGTACAAGAGGACTGACACTTTCACTTTCTCTGATTTGAACCTCTCCTGTGAGTCCAGTTTTAGATTCCGATGCTTCACTTCAGGTTTACTGTATCCCTTGGACCTTCTTATTGACGATGAAACACAGAAATCGCATCCGAATTTAATACAAATGGCTCAATGCCGACTTAAGTACAAGAGGACTGACACTCTCACTCTCTATGATTCGAACCTCTCCTGTGAGGTCAGATTTAGATTCCGATGCTTCACTTCAGGTTTACTGTAAACCTTGGACCTTCTTATTGACGATGAAACACAGAAAATGCATCGGAATTAAATTCAAAAGGCACAATGCCGTCTTAAGTACAAGAGGACTGTCACTCTCACTCTCTATGATTTGAACCTCTCCTGTGATTCCAGTTTTAGATTCCGATGCTTCACTTCAGGTTTACTGTATCCCTTGGACCTTCTTATTGACGATGAAACACAGAGTATGCATTCGATTTTAATACAAAGGGCACAATGCTGACTTAAGTATAAGAGGACTGACACTCTAAGTTTCTATGATTTGAACGTCTCCTGTGAGTCCAGTTTTAGATTCCGATGCTTCACTTCAGGTTTACTGTATCCCTTGGACCGTCTTATTGACGATGAAACACAGAAATTGAATCCGAACTTAATACAAAAGGCACAATGGCGGCTTAAGTACAAGGGGACTGACACTTTCACTTTCTCTGATTTGAACCTCTCCTGTGAGTCCAGTTTTAGATTCCGATGCTTCACTTCAGGTTTACTGTATCCCTTGGACCATCTTATTGACGATGAAGCACAGAAATTGCATCCGAATTTAATACAAATGGCTCAATGCCGACTTAAGTACAAGAGGACTGACACTCTCACTCTCTATGATTCGAACCTCTCCTGTGAGGTCAGATTTAGATTCCGATGCTTCACTTCAGGTTTACTGTAAACCTTGGACCTTCTTATTGACGATGAAACACAGAAAATGCATCGGAATTAAATTCAAAAGGCACAATGCCGTCTTAAGTACAAGAGGACTGTCACTCTCACTCTCTATGATATGAACCTCTCCTGTGATTCCAGTTTTAGATTCCGATGCTTCACTTCAGGTTTACTGTATCCCTTGGACCTTCTTATTGACGATGAAACACAGAGTATGCATTCGAATTTAATACAAAGGGCACAATGCCGACTTAAGTACAAGAGGACTGACACTCTAACTTTCTATGATTTGAACGTCTCCTGTGAGTCCAGTTTTGGATTCCGATGCTTCACTTCAGGTTTACTGTATCCCTTGGACCTTCTTATTGACGATGAAACACAGATATTGCATCCGAATTTAGTACAAAAGGCACAATGGCGACTTAAGTACAAGAGGACTGACACTCTCGCTTTCTAAGATTTGAACCTCTCCTGTGAGTCAAGTTTTTGATTCCGATACTTCACTTCAGGTTTACTGTATCCCTTGGACCTTCTTCTTGACGATGAAACACAGAAATTGCATCCGAATTTAGTACAAAAGGCACAATGCCGACTTAAGTACAAGAGGACTGACATTCTAACTTTCTATGATTTGAACCTCTCCTGTGAGTCCAGTTTTAGATTCCGATGCTTCACTTCAGGTTTACTGTATCCCTTGGACCTTCTTACTGACGATGACACACAGAAATTGCAACCGAATTTAATACAAATGGCACAATGGCGACTTAAGTACAAGAGGAATGACACTCTCACTCTCTATGATTCGAACCTCTCCTGTGAGGTCAGATTTAGATTCCGATGCTTCACTTCAGGTTTACTGTAAACCTTGCACCGTCTTATTGACGATGAAACACAGAAAATGCATCGGAATTAAATTCAAAAGGCACAATGCCGTCTTAAGTACAAGAGGACTGACACTCTCACTTTCTTCGATTTGAACCTCTCCTGTGATTCCAGTTTTAGATTCCGATGCTTCACTTCAGGTTTACTGTATCCCTTGGTCCTTCTAATTGACGATAAAACACTGAGTTTGCATCCGAATTTAATACAAAAGGAACAATGCCGACTTAAGTACAAGAGGCTTGACACTCTAACTTTCTATGAGTTGAACCATCTTCTGTGAGTCCAGTTTTAGATTCCGATGCTTCACTTCAGGTTTACTGTATCCCATGGACCTTCTTATTGACGATGAAACACAGAAATTGCATCCGAATTTAATACAAAAATCACAATGGCGACTTAAGTACAAGAGGACTGACATTCTATCTTTCTATAATTTGAACCTCTCCTAAGACACCAGTTTTAGATTCTGATGCTTCACTTAAGGTTTACTGTATCCCTTGGACCTTCTTATTGACGATGAAACACAGAGTTTGCATTCGAATTTAATACAAAGGGCACAATGCCGACTTAAGTACAAGAGGACTGACACTCTCACTTTCTATGATTTGAACCTCTCCTGTGAGTCCAGTTTTAGATTCTGATGCTTCACTTCAGGTTTACTGTATCCCTTGGACTTTCTTATTAACGATGAAACACAGAAATTGCATCCCAATTTAATACAAATGGCACAATGCCGCCTTAAGTACAAGAGGACTGACACTCTCACTGTCTATGATTCGAACCTCTCCTGTGAGGTCAGATTTAGATTCCGATGCTTCACTTCAGGTTTACTGTAAACCTTGCACCTTCTTATTGACGATGAAACACAGAAAATGCATCGGAATTAAATTCAAAAGGCACAATGCCGCGTTAAGTACAAGAGGACTGTCACTCTCACTTTCTATGATTTGAACCTCTCCTGTGATTCCAGTTTTAGATTCCGATGCTTCACTTCAGGTTTACTGTATCCCTTGGACTTTCTAATTGACGATGAAACACAGAAGTTGCATCGGAATTAAATTCAAAAGGCACCACGCCGACTTAAGTACAAGAGGACTGACACTCTAACTTTCTATGATTTGAACCTCTCCTGTGAGTCCGGTTTTAGATTCCGATGCTTCACTTCAGGTTTACTGTATCCCTTGGACCTTCTTATTGACGATGAAACACAGAAATTGCATCCGAACTTAATACAAAAGGCACAATGGCGGCTTAAGTACAAGAGGACTGACACTTTCACTTTCTATGGTTTGAACCTCTCCTGTGAGTCCAGTTTTAGATTCCGATGCTTCACGTCAGGTTTACTGTATCCCTTGGACCTTCTTATTGACGATGAAACACAGAAATTGCATCCGAATTTCATACAAATGGTTCAATGCCGACTTAAGTACAAGAGGACTGACACTCTAAGTTTCTATGATTTGAACCTCACCTGTAAGTCCAGTTTTGGATTCCGATGCTTCACTTCAGGTTTACTGTATCCCTTGGACCTTCTTATTGACGATGAAACACAGAAATTGCTTCCGAATTTAGTACAAAAGGCACAATGGCAACTTAAGTACAAGAGGACTGACACTCTCGCATTCTATGATTTGAACCTCTCCTGTGAGTCCAGTTTTAGATTCCGATGCTTCACTTCGGTTTTACTGTATCCCTTGGACCTTCTTATTGACGATGAAACACAGAAATTGCATCCGAATTTAATACAATGGGCACAATGCCGACTTAATTATAAGAGGACTGACACTCTAACTTTCTATGATTTGAACGTCTCCTGTGAGTCCAGTTTTGGATTCCGATGCTTCACTTCAGGTTTACTGTATCCCTTGGACCTTCTTATTGACGATGAAACACAGAAATTGCATCCGAATTTAGTACAAAAGGCACAATGGCGACTTAAGTACAAGAGGACTGACACTCTCGCTTTCTATGATTTGAACCTCTCCTGTGAGTCAAGTTTTTGATTCCGATACTTCACTTCAGGTTTACTGTATCCCTTGGACCTTCTTCTTGACGATGAAACACAGATATTGCATCCGAATTTAGTACAAAAGGCACAATGCCGACTTAAGTACAAGAGGACTGACATTCTAACTTTCTATGATTTGAACCTCTCCTGTGAGTCCAGTTTTAGATTCCGATGCTTCACTTCAGGTTTACTGTATCCCTTGGACCTTCTTATTGACGATGAAACACAGAAATTGCAACCGAATTTAATACAAATGGCACAATGGCGACTTAAGTACAAGAGGAATGACACTCTCACTCTCTATGATTCGAACCTCTCCTGTGAGGTCAGATTTAGATTCCGATGCTTCACTTCAGGTTTACTGTAAACCTTGCACCTTCTTATTGACGATGAAACACAGAAAATGCATCGGAATTAAATTCAAAAGGCACAATCCCGTCTTAAGTACAAGAGGACTGACACTCTCACTTTCTACGATTTGAACCTCTCCTGTGATTCCAGTTTTAGATTCCGATGCTTCACTTCAGGTTTACTGTATCCCTTGGTCCTTCTAATTGACGATAAAACACTGAGTTTGCATCCGAATTTAATACAAAAGGAACAATGCCGACTTAAGTACAAGAGGCTTGACACTCTAACTTTCTATGAGTTGAACCTCTCCTGTGAGTCCAGTTTTAGATTCCGATGCTTCACTTCAGGTTTACTGTATCCCATGGACCTTCTTATTGACGATGAAACACAGAAATTGCATCCGAATTTAATACAAAAATCACAATGGCGACTTAAGTACAAGAGGACTGACACTTTCACTGTCTATGTTTTGAACATCTCCTGTGAGTCCAGTTTTAGATTCCGATGCTTCACTTCTGGTTTACTGTATCCCTTGGACCTTTTTATTGACGATGAAACACTGAAATTGCATCGGAACTAAATTTAAAACGCACAATGCCGATTAAGCAAAAGAGGACTGACATTTACACTTTCTATGATTTGAACCTCTCCTGTGAGTCCAGTTTTAGATTCCGATGCTTCAATTCAGGTTTACTGAATCCCTTGGACCTTCTTATTGACGATGAAAGACAGAAATTGCATCCGAACTTAATACAAAAGGCACAATGGCGGCTTAAGAACAAGAGGACTGACACTCTCACTTTCTATTATTTGAACCTCTCCTGTGAGTCCAGTTTTAGATTCCGATGCTTCACTTCAGTTTTACTGTATCCCATGGACCTTCTTATTGACAATGAAACACAGAAAAAGCATCGGAATTAAATTCAAAAGGCACAATGCCGACTTAAGTACAAGAGGACTGGCATTCTAACTTTCTATGATTTGAACCTCTCCTAAGAGACCAGTTTTAGATTCTGATGCTTCATTTAAGGTTTACTGTATCCCTTGGACCTTCTTATTGACGATGAAACACAGAGTTTGCATTCGAATTTAATACAAAGGGCACAATGCCGACTTAAGTACAAGAGGACTGGCATTCTAACTTTCTATGATTTGAACCTCTCCTAAGAGACCAGTTTTAGATTCTGATGCTTCATTTAAGGTTTACTGTATCCCTTGGACCTTCTTATTGACGATGAAACACAGAGTTTGCATTCGAATTTAATACAAAGGGCACAATGCCGACTTAAGTACAAGAGGACTGACACTCTAACTTTCTATGATTTGAACGTCTCCTGTGAGTCCAGTTTTAGATTCCGATACTTCGCTTCAGGTTTACTGTATCCCTTGGACCTTCTTATTGACGATGAAACACAGAAATTGCATCCGAACTTAATACAAAAGGCACAATGGCGGCTTAAGTACAAGAGGACTGACACTTTCACTTTCTCTGATTTGAACCTCTCCTGTGAGTCCAGTTTTAGATTCCGATGCTTCACTTCAGGTTTACTGTATCCCTTGGACCTTCTTATTGACGATGAAACACAGAAATTGCATCCGAATTTAATACAAATGGCTCAATGCCGACTTAAGTACAAGAGGACTGACACTCTCACTCTCTATGGCTCGAACCTCTCCTGTGAGGTCAGATTTAGATTCCGATGCTTCACTTCAGGTTTACTGTAAACCTTGGACCTTCTTATTGACGATGAAACACAGAAAATGCATCGGAATTAAATTCAAAAGGCACAATGCCGTCTTAAGTACAAGAGGACTGTCACTCTCACTCTCTATGATTTGAACCTCTCCTGTGATTCCAGTTTTAGATTCCGATTCTTCACTTCAGGTTTACTGTATCCCTTGGACCTTCTTATTGACGATGAAACACAGAGTATGCATTCGTATTTAATACAAAGGGCACAATGCCGACTTAAGTATAAGAGGACTGACACTCTAACTTTCTATGATTTGAACGTCTCCTGTGAGTCCAGTTTTACATTCCGATGCTTCACTTCAGGTTTACTGTATCCCTTGGACCTTCTTATTGACGATGAAACACAGAAATTGAATCCGAACTTAATACAAAAGGCACAATGGCGGCTTAAGTACAAGAGGACTGACACTTTCACTTTCTCTGATTTGAACCTCTCCTTTGAGTCCAGTTTTAGATTCCGATGCTTCACTTCAGGTTTACTGTATCCCTTGGACCTTCTTATTGACGATGAAACACAGAAATTGCATCCGAATTTAGTACAAATGGCTCAATGCCGACTTAAGTACAAGAGGACTGACACTCTCACTCTCTATGATTCGAACCTCTCCTGTGAGGTCAGATTTAGATTCCGATGCTTCACTTCAGGTTTACTGTAAACCTTGGACCTTCTTATTGACGATGAAACACAGAAAATGCATCGGAATTAAATTCAAAAGGCACAATGCCGTCTTAAGTACAGGAGGACTGTCACTCTCACTCTCTATGATTTGAAACTCTCCTGTGATTCCAGTTTTAGATTCCGATGCTTCACTTCAGGTTTACTGTATCCCTTGGACCTTCTTATTGACGATGAAACACAGAAATTGCATCCGAATTAAATACAAAAATCACAATGGCGACTTAAGTACAAGAGGACTGACACTCTCACTTTCTATGATTTGAACATCTCCTGTGAGTCCAGTTCTAGATTCCGATGCTTCACTTCAGGTTTACTGTATCCCTTGGACCTTCTTATTGACAATGAAACACAGAAATAGCATCGGAATTAAATTCAAAAGGCACAATGCCAACTTAAGTACAAGAGGACTGACACTCTAACTTTCTATGATTTGAACCTCTCCTGTGAGTCCAGTTTTAGATTCCGATGCTTTACTTCAGGTTTACTGTATCCCTTGGACCTTCTTATTGACGATGACACACAGAAATTGCATCCGAATTTAATACAAAAGGCACAATGGCGACTTAAGTACAAGAGGACTGACTCTCTCACTTTCTATGATTTGAACCTCTCCTGTGAGTCCAGTTTTAGATTCCGATGCTTCACTTCAGGTTTACTGCATCCCTTGGACCTTCTTATTGACGATATAACACAGAAATTGCATCCGAAATTAATACAAAAGTCACAATGGTGACTTAAGTACAAGAGGACTGACACTCTCACTTTATATGATTTGAACCTCTCCTCTGAGTCCAGTTTTAGTTTCCGATGCTTCACCTCACATTTACTGTATCCCTTGGACCTTCTTATTGACGATGAAACACAGAAATTGCATCCGAATTTAATACAAATGGCACAATGCCGACTTAAGTACTAGAGGACTGACACTCTCACTTTCTATGATTCGAACCTCTCCTGTGAGGTCAGATTTAGATTCCGATGCTTCACTTCAGGTTTACTGTATCCCTTGGACCTTCCTGTTGTCGACAAAACACAGAAATCGCATCCGAATTTAATACAAATGACACAATGCCGTCTTAAGTAAAAGAGGACTGACACTCTAACTTTCTATGATTTGAACCTCTCCTGTGAGTCCAGTTTTAGATTCCGATGCTTCACTTCAGGATTACTGTATCCCTTGGACCTTCTTATTGACAATGAAATACAGAAATAGCATCGGATTTAAATTCAAAAAGCACAATGCCGACTTAAGTACAAGAGGACTGACACTCTAACTTTTTATGATTTGAACCTCTCCTGTGAGTCCAGTTTTAGATTCGGATGCTTCACTTCAGGTTTACTGTATCCCTTGGACCTTCTTATTGACAATGAAATACAGAAATAGCATCGGATTTAAATTAAAAAAGCACAATGCCGATTTAAGTACAAGAGGACTGACACTCTAACTTTCTATGATTTGAACCTCTCCTGTGAGTCCAATTTTAGATTCCGATGCTTTACTTCAGGTTTACTGTATCCCTTGGACTTTCTTATTGACGATGAAAACAGGAATTGCATCCGAATTTAATACAAATGGCACAATGGCGACTTAAGTACAAGAGGACTGACACTCTCACTTTCTATGATTTGAACCTCCCCTGTGAGTCCAGTTTTAGATTCCGATGCTTCACTTCAGGTTTACTGTATCCCTTGGACCTTCTTATTGACGACGAAACACAGAAATTGCATCCGAATTTAATTCAAATGGCACAATGCCGACTTAAGTACAAGAGGACTGACACTCTCACTTTCTATGATTTGAACCTCTCCTGTGATACCAGTTTTAGATTCCGATGCTTCACTTCAGGTTTACTGTATACCTTGCACCTTCATATTGACGATGAAACACAGAAAAAGCATCGGAATTAAATTCAAAAGGCACAATGCCGTCTTAAGTACAAGAGGACTGACACTCTCAATTTCTATGATTCGAACCTCTCCTGTGAGTCCAGTTTTAGATTCCGATGCTTCACTTCAGGTTTACTGTATCCCTTGGGCCTTCTAATTGACGATGAAACACAGAGTTTACATCCGAATTTAATACAAAAGGTACAATGCCGACTTAAGTACAAGAGGACTGACACTCTAACTTTCTATGAGTTGAACCTCTCCTGTGAGTCCAGTTTTAGATTCCGATGCTTCACTTCAGGTTTACTGTATCCCTTGGACCTTCTTATTGACGATGAAACGCAGAAATTGCATCCGAATTTAATACAAAAATCACAATGGCGACCTAAGTACAAAAGGACTGACACTCTCACTTTCTATGATTTGAACATCTCCTGTGAGTCCAGTTTTAGATTCCGATGCTTCACTTCAGGTTTACTGTATCCCTTGGACCTTCTTATTGACGATGAAACACAGAAATTGCATCGGAATTAAATTCAAAACCCACAGTGCCGACTTAAGCAAAAGAGGACTGACACTCTAACTTTCTATGATTTAAACCTCTCCTGTGAGTCCAGATTTAGATTCCGATGCTTCATTTCAGGTTTACTGTATCCCTTGGACCTTCTTATTGACGATGAAACACAGAGTTTGCATCCGAATTTAATACAAAAGGCACAATACAGACTTTAGTACAAGAGGACTGACACTCTAACTTTCTATGATTTGAACCTCACCTGTGAGTCCAGTTTTGGATTCCGATGCTTCACTTCAGGTTTACTGTATCCCTTGGACCTTCTTATCGACGATGAAACACAGAAATTGCATCTGAATTTAGTACAAAAGGCACAATGGCGACTTAAGTACAAGAGGACTGACACTGTCGCTTTCTATGATTTGAACCTCTCCTGTGAGTCCAGTTTTAGATTCCGATGCTTCACTTCAGGTTGACTGTATCCCTTGGACCTTATTATTGACAATGAAACACAGAAATTACATCCGAATTTAATACAAATGGCACAATGTCGACTTAAGTAAAAGAGGACTGACACCCTAACTTTCTATGATTTGAACCTCTCCTGTGAGTTCAGTTTTAGATTCCGATGCTTCACTTCAGGTTTGCTGTATACCTTGCACCTTCTTATTGACGATGAAACACAGAAAATGCATCGGAATTAAATTCAAAAGGCACAATGCCGTCTTAAGTACAAGATGACTGTCACTCTCACTCTCTATGATTTGAACCTCTCCTGTGATTCCAGTTTTAGATTCCGATGCTTCACTTCAGGTTTACTGTATCCCTTGGACCTTCTTATTGACGATGAAACACAGAGTATGCATTCGAATTTAATACAAAGGGCACAATACCGACTTAAGTACAAGAGGACTGACACTCTCAATTTCTATGATTCGAACCTCTCCTGTGAGTCCAGTTTTAGATTCCGATGCTTCAATTCAGGTTTACTGAATCCCTTGGACCTTCTTATTGACGATGAAACACAGAAATTGCATCCGAACTTAATACAAGAGGCACAATGGCGGCTTAAGAACACGAGGACTGACACTCTCACTTTCTATGATTTGAACCTCTCCTGTGAGTCCAGTTTTAGATTCCGATGCTTCACTTCAGGTTTACTGTATCCCATGGACGTTCTTATTGACAACGAAACACAGAAAAAGCATCGGAATTAAATGCAAAAGGCACAATGCCGACTTAAGTACAACAGGAATGACATTCTAACTTTCTATGATTTGAACCTCTCCTAAGAGACCAGTTTTAGATTCTGATGCTTCACTTAAGGTTTACTGTATCCCTTGGACCTTCTTATTGACGATGAAACACAGAGTTTGCATTCGAATTTAATACAAAGGGCACAATGCCGTTTTAAGTACAAGAGGACTGACACTCTCACTTTCTATGATTTGAACCTCTCCTGTGAGTCCAGTTTTAGATTGCGATGCTTCACTTTTGGTTTACTGTATCCCTTGGACCTTCTTATTAACGATGAAACACAGAAATTGCATCCCAATTTAATACAAATGGCACAATGCCGCCTTAAGTACAAGAGGACTGACACTCTCACTGTCTATGATTCGAACCTCTCCTGTGAGGTCAGATTTAGATTCCGATTCTTCACTTCAGGTTTACTGTAAACCTTGAACCTTCTTATTGACGATGAAACACAGAAAATGCATAGGAATTAAATTCAAAAGGCACAATGCCGCCTTAAGTACAAGAGGACTGACACTCTCACTTTCTATGATTTGAACCTCTCCTGTGATTCCAGTTTTAGATTCCGATGCTTCACTTCAGGTATACTGTATCCCTTGGACTTTCTAATTGACGATGAAACACAGAGTTTGCATCCGAATTTAATACAAAAGGTACAATGCCGACTTAAGTACAAGAGGACTGACGCTCTAACTTTCTATGATTTGAAAATCTCCTGTGAGTCCAGTTTTAGATTCCGATGCTTCACTTCAGGTTTACTGTATCCCTTGGACCTTCTTATTGACGATGAAACACAGAAATTGCATCCGAATTAAATACAAAAATCACAATGGCGACTTAAGTACAAGAGGACTGACACTCTCACTTTCTATGATTTGAACATCTCCTGTGAGTCCAGTTCTGGATTCCGATGCTTCACTTCAGGTTTACTGTATCCCTTAGACCTTCTTATTGACAATGAAACACAGAAATAGCATCGGAATTAAATTCAAAAGGCACAATGCCGACTTAAGTACAAGAGGACTGACACTCTAACTTTCTATGATTTGAACCTCTCCTGTGAGTCCAGTTTTAGATTCCGATGCTTTACTTCAGGTTTACTGTATCCCTTAAACCTTCTTATTGACGATGACACACAGAAATTGCATCCGAATTTAATACAAAAGGCACAATGGCGACTTAAGTACAAGAGGACTGACACTCTCACTTTCTATGATTTGAACCTCTCCTGTGAGTCCAGTTTTAGATTCCGATGCTTCACTTCAGGTTTACTGCGTCCCTTGGACCTTCTTATTGACGATAAAACACAGAAATTGCATCCGAAATTAATACAAAAGTCACAATGGTGAGATAAGTGCAAGAGGACTGACACTCTCACTTTATATGATTTGAACCTCTCCTCTGAGTCCAGTTTTAGATTCCGATGCTTCACCTCACATTTACTGTATCCCTTGGACCTTCTTATTGACGATGAAACACAGAAATTGCATCCGAATTTAATACAAATGGCACAATGCCGACTTAAGTACAAGAGGACTGGCACTCCCACTTTCTATGATTTGAACCTCTCCTGTGATTCCAGTTTTAGATTCCGATGCTTCACTTCAGGTTTACTGTATCCCTTGGACTTTCTAATTGACGATGAAACACAGAGTTTGCATCCGAATTTAATACAAAAGGTACAATGCCGTCTTAAGTAAAAGAAGACTGACACTCTAACTTTTTATGATTTGAACCTCTCCTGTGAGTCCAGTTTTAGATTCCGATGCTTCACCTCACATTTACTGTATCCCTTGGACCTTCTTATTGACGATGAAACACAGAAATTACATCCGAATTTAATACAAATGGCACAATGCCGACTTAAGTACAAGAGGACTGGCACTCCCAATTTCTATGATTTGAACCTCTCCTGTGATTACAGTTTTAGATTCCGATGCTTGACTTCAGGTTTACTGTATCCCTTGGACTTTCTAATTGACGATGAAACACAGAGTTTGCATCCGAATTTAATACAAAAGGTACAATGCCGTCTTAAGTAAAAGAAGACTGACACTCTAACTTTCTATGATTTGAACCTCTCCTGTGAGTCCAGTTTTAGATTCCGATGCTTCACTTCAGGTTTACTGTATCCCTTGGACCTTCATATTGACAATGAAATACAGAAATAGCATCGGATTTAAATTCAAAAAGCACAATGCCGACTTAAGTACAAGAGGACTGACACTCTAACTTTTTATGATTTAAACCTCTCCTGTGAGTCCAGTTTTAGATTCCGATGCTTCACTTCAGGTTTACTGTATCCCTTGGACCTTCTTATTGACGATGAAAACAGGAATTGCATCCGAATTTAATACAAAAGGCACAATGGCGACTTAAGTACAAGAGGACTGACACTCTCACTTTCTATGATTTGAACCTCCCCTGTGAGTCCAGTTTTAGATTCCGATGCTTCACTTCAGGTTTACTGTATCCCTTGGACCTTCTTATTGGCGACGAAACACTGAAATTGCATCCGAATTTAATTCAAATGGTAGAATGCCGACCTAAGTACAAGAGGACTGACACTCTCACTTTCTATGATTTGAACCTCTCCTGTGATTCCAGTTTTAAATTCAGATGCTTCACTTCAGGTATACTGTATACCTTGCACCTTCATATTGACGATGAAACACAGAAAAAGCATCGGAATTAAGTTCAAAAGGCACAATGCCGTCTTAAGTACAAGAGGACTGACACTCTCACTTTCTATGATTTGAACCTCTCCTGTGATTCCAGTTTTAGATTCCGATGCTTCACTTCAGGTTTACTCTATCCCTTGGGCCTTCTAATTGACGATGAAACACAGAGTTTACATCCGAATTTAATACAAAAGGTACAATGCCGACTTAAGTACAAGAGGACTGACACTCTAACTTTCTATGAGTTGAACCTCTCCTGTGAGTCCAGTTTTAGATTCCGATGCTTCACTTCAGGTTTACTGTATCCCTTGGACCTTGACGATGAAACGCAGAAATTGCATCCGAATTTAATACAAAAATCACAATGGCGACTTAAGTACAAAAGGACTGACATTCTCACTTTCTATGATTTGAACATCTCCTGTGAGTCCAGTTTTAGATTCCGATGCTTCACTTCAGGTTTACTGTATCCCTTGGACCTTCTTATTGACGATGAAACACAGAAATTGCATCGGAATTAAATTCAAAACCCACAATGCCGACTTAAGCAAAAGAGGACTGACACTCTAACTTTCTATGATTTGAACCTCTCCGGTGAGTCCAGTTTTAGATTCCGATGCTTCATTTCAGGTTTACTGTATCCCTTGGACCTTCTTATTGACGATGAAACACAGAAATTGCATCGGAATTAAACTCAAAAGGCACAATGCCGACTTAAGTACAAGAGGACTGACACTCTAACTTTCTATGATTTGAACCTCTCCTGTGAGTCCAGTTTTAGATTAAGATGCTTCACTTCAGGTTTACTGTACCCCTTGGACCTTCTTATTGACGATGAAACACAGAGTTTGCATCCGAATTTAATACAAAAGGCACAATACAGACTTTAGTACAAGAGGACTGACACTCTAACTTTCTATGATTTGAACCTCACCTGTGAGTCCAGTTTTGGATTCCGATGCTTCACTTCAGGTTTACTGTATCCCTTGGACTTTCTTATTGACGATGAAACACAGAAATTGCATCTGAATTTATTACAAAAGGCACAATGGCGACATAAGTACAAGAGGACTGACACTGTCGCTTTCTATGATTTGAACCTCTCCTGTGCGTCCAGTTTTAGATTTCGATGCATCACTTCAGGTTTACTGTATCCCTTGGACCTTCTTATTGACGATGAAACACAGAAATTACATCCGAATTTAATACAAATGGCACAATGTCGACTTAAGTAAAAGAGGACTGACACTCTAACTTTCTATGATTTGAACCTCTCCCGTGAGTTCAGTTTTAGATTCCGATGCTTCACTTCAGGTTTGCTGTATACCTTGCACCTTCTTATTGACGATGAAACACAGAAATTGCATCCGAATCTAATACAAAAGGCACAATGCCGACTTAAGTACAAGAGGACTGACATTCTAACTTTCTATGATTTGAACCTCTCCTGTGAGTCCAGTTTTAGATTCCGATACTTCACTTCAGGTTTACTGTATCCCTTGGACCTTCTTATTGACAATGAAACACAGAAAAAGCATCGGAATTAAATTCAAAAGGCACAATGCCGACTTAAGTACAAGAGGACTGACATTCTAGCTTTCTATAATTTGAACCTCTCCTGTGAGTCCAGTTTTTAGATTCCGATGCTTCACTTCAGGTTTACTGTATCCCTTGGACCTTCTTATTGACGATGAAACACAGAAATTGCATCCGAATTTAATACAAATGGCACAATGTCGACTTAAGTACAAGAGGACTGACACTTTCACTTTCTATGATTTGAACCTCTCCTGTGAGTCCAGTTTTAGATTCCGATGCTTCACTTCAGGTTTGCTGTATACCTTGCACCTTCTTATTAACGATGAAACACAGAAATTGCATCCGAATGTAATAAAAAAAGGCACAATGCCGACTTAAGTACAAGAGGACTGACATTCTAACTTTCTATGATTTGAAGCTCTCCTGTGAGTCCAGTTTTAGATTCCGATGCTTCACTTCAGGTTTACTGTATCCCTTGGACATTCTTATTGACAATGAAACACATAAAAAGCATCGGAATAAAATTCAAAAGGCACAATGCCGACTTAAGTACAAGAGGACTGACATTCTAACTTTCTATGATTTGAACCTCTCCTAATAGACCAGTTTTAGATTCTGATGCTTCACTTAAGGTTTACTGTATCCCTTGGACCTTCTTATTGACGATGAAACAGAGAGTTTGCATTCGTATTTAATACAAAGGGCACAATGCCGACCTAAGTATAAGAGGACTGACACTCTAAGTTTCTATGATTTGAAGCTCTCCTGTGAGTCCAGTTTTAGATTCCGATGCTTCACTTCAGGTTTACTGTATCCCTTGGACCTTCTTATTGACGATGAAACACAGAAATTGCATCCGAACTTAATACAAAAGGCACAATGGCGACTTAAGTACAAGAGGACTGACACTCTCACTCTTTATGATTCGAACCTCTCCTGTGAGGTCAGATTTAGATTCCGATGCTTCACTTCAGGTTTACTGTAAACCTTGCACCTTCTTATTGACGATGAAACACAGAAAATACATCGGAATTAAATTCAAAAGGCACAATGCCGTCTTAAGTACAAGAGGACTGACACTCTCACTTTCTATGATTTGAACCTCTACTGTGATTCCAGTTTTAGATTCCGATGCTTCACTTCAGGTTTACTGTATCCCTTGGTCCTTCTAATTGACGATAAAACACTGAGTTGGCATCCGAATTTAATACAAAGGGAACAATGCCGACTTAAGTACAAGAGGACTGACACTCTAACTTTCTATGAGTTGAACCTCTCCTGTGAGTCCAGTTTTAGATTCCGATGCTTCACTTCAGGTTTACTGTATCCCATGGACCATCTTATTGACGATGAAACACAGAAATTGCATCCAAATTTAATACAAAAATCTCAATGGCGACTTAAGTACAAGAGGACTGACATTCTAACTTTCTATGATTTGAACCTCTCCTGCGAGTCCAGTTTTAGATTCCGATGCTTCACTTCAGGTTTACTGTATCCCTTGGACCTTCTTATTGACAATGAAACACAGAAAAAGCATCGGAATAAAATTCAAAAGGCACAATGCCGACTTAAGTACAAGGGGACTGACATTCTAACTTTCTATGATTTGAACCTCTGCTAAGAGACCAGTTTTAGATTCTGATGCTTCATTTAAGGTTTACTGTATCCTTTGGACCTTCTTATTGATGATGAAACACAGAGTTTGCATTCGAATTTAATACAAAGGGCACAATGCCGACTTAAGTACAAGTGGACTGACACTCTAACTTTCTATAATTTGAACCTCTCCTGTGGGTCCAGTTTCAGATTCCGATGCTTCACTTCAGGTTTACTGTATCCCATGGACCTTCCTATTGACGATGAAACACAGAAATTGCATCCGAACTTAATACAAAAGGCACAATGGCGGCTTAAATACAAGAGGACTGACACTTTCACTTTCTATGATTTGAACCTCTCCTGTGAGTCCAGTTTTAGATTCCGATGCTTGACTTCAGGCTTACTGTATCCGTTGGACATTCTTATTGACGATCAAACACGGAAATTGCATCCGAATTTAGTATAAAAGGCACAATGGCGACTTAAGTACAAGAGGACTGACACTCTCGCTTTCTATGATTTGAACCTCTCCTGTGAGTCCAGTTTCTGATTCCGATGCTTCACTTCAGGTTTACTGTATCCCTTGGACCTTCATCTTGACGATGAAACACAGAAATTGCATCCTAATTTAATACAAGTTGCACAATGTCGACTTAAGTAAAAGAGGACTGACACTCTAACTCTCTATGATTTGAACCTCTCCTGTGAGTCCACTTTTAGATTCCGATGTTTCACTTTAGTTTTGCTGTATACCTTGCACCTTCTTATTAACGATGAAACACAGAAATTGTATCAGAATTTAATAAAAAAAGGCACAATGCCGACTTAAGTACAAAAGGACTGACATTCTAACTTTCTATGATTTGAACCTCTCCTGTGAGTCCAGTTTTAGGTTCCGATGCTTCACTTCAGGTTTGCTGTATACCTTGCACCTTCTTGTTGACGATGAAACACAGAAATTGCATCCGAATTTAATACAAAAGGCACAATCCCGACTTAAGTACAAGAGGACTGACATTCTAACTTTGTATGATTTGAACCTCTCCTGTGAGTCCAGTTTTAGATTCCGATGCTTCACTACAGGTTTACTGTATTTCTTGGACCTTCTTATTGACAATGGAACACAGAAAATGCATCGCAATTAAATTCAAACGGCACAATGCCGACTTAAGTACAAGAGGACTGACATTCTTACTTTCTATGACTTGAACCTCTCCGAAGAGACCAGTTTTAGATTCTGATGCTTCATTTAAGGTTTACTGTATCCCTTGGACCTTCTTATTGACGATGAAACACAGAGTTTGCATTCGAATTTAATACAAAGGGCACAATGCCGACTTAAGTACAAGAGGACTGACACTCTAACTTTCTATGATTTAAACGTCTCCTGGGAGTCCAGTTTTAGATTCCGATGCTTCACTTCAGGTTTACTGTATCCCTTGGACCTTCTTATTGACGATGAAACACAGAAATTGCATCCGAACTTAATACAAAAGGCACAATGGCGGCTTAAGTACAAGAGGACTGACACTTTCACTTTCTCTGTGTTGAACCTCTCCTGTGAGTCCAGTTTTAGATTCCGATGCTTCACTTCAGGTTTACTGTATCCCTTGGACCTTCTTATTGACGATGAAACACAGAAATTGCATCCAAATTTAATACAAATGGCTCAATGCCGACTTAAGTACAAGAGGACTGACACTCTCACTCTCTATGATTCGAACCTCTCCTGTGAGGTCAGATTTAGATTCCGATGCTTCACTTCAGGTTTACTGTAAACCTTGGACCTTCTTATTGACGATGAAACACAGAAAATGCATCGGAATTAATTTCAAAAGGCACTAAGCCGTCTTAAGTACAAGAGGACTGTCGCTCTCACTCTCTATGATTTGAACCTCTCCTGTGATTCCAGTTTTAGATTCCGATGCTTCACTTCAGGTTTACTGTATCCCTTGGACCTTTTAATTGACGATGAAACACAGAGTTTGCATTCGAATTTAATACCAAGGGCACAATGCCGACTTAAGTACAAGATTACTGACACTCTAACTTTCTATGATTTGAACGTCTCCTGTGAATCCAGTTTTGGATTCCGATGTTTCACTTCAGGTTTACTGTATCCCTTGGACCTTCTTATTGACGATGAAACACAGAAATTGCATCCGAATTTAGTACAAAAGGCACAATGGCGGCTTAAGTACAAGAGGACTGACACTCTCGCTTTCTATGATTTGAACCTCTCCTGTGAGTCCAGTTTTTGATTCTGATGCTTCACTTCAGGTTTACTGTATCCCTTGGACCTTCTTCTTGACGATGAAACACAGAAATTGCATCCGAATTTAATACAAAAATCTCAATTGCGACTTAAGTACAAGAGGACTGACATTCTAACTTACTATGATTTGAACCTCTCCTGCGAGTATAGTTTTAGATTCCGATGCTTCACTTCAGGTTTACCGTATCCCTTGGACCTTCTTATTGACAATGAAACACAGAAAAAGCATCGGAAATAAGTTCAAAAGGCACAATGCCGACTTAAGTACAAGAGGACTGACATTCTAACTTTCTATGATTTGAACCTCTCCTAAGAGACCAGTTTTAGATTCTGATGCTTCATTTAAGGTTTACTGTATCCTTTGGACCTTTTTATTGATGATGAAACACAGAGTTTGCATTCGAATTTAATACAAAGGGCACAATGCCGACTTAAGTACAAGTTGACTGACACTCTAAGTTTCTATAATTTGAACCTCTCCTGTGAGTCCAGTTTCAGATTCCGATGCTTCACTTCAGGTTTACTGTATCCCATGGACCTTCCTATTGACGATGAAACAGAGAAATTGCATCCGAACTTAATACAAAAGGCACAATGGCGGCTTAAATACAAGAGGACTGACACTTTCACTTTCTATGATTTGAACCTCTGCTGTGAGTCCAGTTTTAGATTCCGATGCTTCACTTCAGGTTTACTGTATCCCTTGGACCTTCTTATTGACGATGAAACACAGAAATTGCATCCGAATTTAGTATAAAAGGCACAATGGCGACTTAAGTACAAGAGGACTGATACTCTCTCTTTCTATGATTTGAACCTCTCCTGTGAGTCCAGTTTTAGATTCCAATGCTTAACTTCAGGTTTACTGTATCCCTTGGACCTTCTTATTGACGATGAAACACAGAAATTGCATCCGAACTTAATACCAAAGGCACAATGGCGGCTTAAGTACAAGAGGACTGACACTTTCACTTTCTCTGTGTTGAACCTCTCCTGTGAGTCCAGTTTTAGATTCCGATGCTTCACTTCAGGTTTACTGTATCCTTTGGACCTTCTTATTGACGATGAAACACAGAAATTGCATCCAAATTTAATACAAATGGCTCAATGCCGACTTAAGTACAAGAGGACTGACACTCTCACTCTCTATGATTCGAACCTCTCCTGTGAGGTCAGATATAGATTCCGATGCTTCACTTCAGGTTTACTGTAAACCTTGGACCTTCTTATTGACGTTGAAACACAGAAAATGCGTCGGAATTAAATTCAAAAGGCACAATGCCGTCTTAAGTACAAGAGGACTGTCGCTCTCACTCTCTATGATTTGAACCTCTCCTGTGATTCCAGTTTTAGATTCCGATGCTTCACTTCAGGTTTACTGTATCCCTTGGACCTTCTTATTGACGATGAAACACAGAGTTTGCATTCGAATTTAATACAAATGGCACAATGCCGACTTAAGTACAAGAGGACTGACACTCTAACTTTCTATGATTTGAACCTCTCCTGTGAGTCCAGTTTTAGATTCCGATGCTTCACTTTAGGTTTGCTGTATACCTTGCACCTTCCTATTAACGATGAAACACAGAAATTGCATCCGAATTTAATAAAAAAAGGCACAATGCCGACTTAAGTACAAGAGGACTGACTTTCTAACTTTCTATGATTTCAACCTCTCCTGTGAGTCCAGTTTTAGATTCCGATGCTTCACTTCAGGTTTGCTGTATACCTTGCACCTTCTTGTTGACGATGAAACACAGAAATTGCATCCGAATTTAATACAAAAGGCACAATGCCGACTTAAGGACAAGAGGACTGACATTCTAACTTTGTATGATTTGAACCTCTCCTGTGAGTCCAGTTTTAGATTCCGATGCTTCACTACAGGTTTACTGTATTTCTTGGACCTTCTTATTGACAATGGAACACAGAAAATGCATCGGAATTAAATTCAAAAGGCACAATGCCGACTTAAGTACAAGAGGACTGACATTCTAACTTTCTATGATTTGAACCTCTCCGAAGAGACCAGTTTTAGATTCTGATGCTTCATTTAAGGTTTACTATATCCCTTGGACCTTCTTATTGACGATGAAACACAGAGTTTGCATTCGAATTTAATACAAAGGGCACAATGCCGACTTAAGTACAAGAGGACTGACACTCTAACTTTCTATGATTTGAACGTCTCCTGTGAGTCCAGTTTTAGATTCCGATGCTTCACTTCAGGTTTACTGTATCCCTTGGACCTTCTTATTGACGATGAAACACAGAAATTGCATCCGAACTTAATACAAAAGGCACAATGGCGGCTTAAGTACAAGAGGACTGACACTTTCACTTTCTCTGTGTTGAACCTCTCCTGTGAGTCCAGTTTTAGATTCCGATGCTTCACTTCAGGTTTACTGTATCCCTTGGACCTTCTTATTGACGATGAAACACAGAAATTGCATCCAAATTTAATACAAATGGCTCAATGCCGACTTAAGTACAAGAGGACTGACACTCTCACTCTCTATGATTCGAACCTCTCCTGTGAGGTCAGATTTAGATTCCGATGCTTCACTTCAGGTTTACTGTAAACCTTGGACCTTCTTATTGACGTTGAAACACAGAAAATGCGTCGGAATTAAATTCAAAAGGCACAATGCCGTCTTAAGTACAAGAGGACTGTCGCTCTCACTCTCTATGATTTGAACCTCTCCTGTGATTCCAGTTTTAGATTCCGATGCTTCACTTCAGGTTTACTGTATCCCTTGGACCTTCTTATTGACGATGAAACACAGAGTTTGCATTCGAATTTAATACAAATGGCACAATGCCGACTTAAGTACAAGTGGACTGACACTCTAACTTTCTATGATTTGAACCTCTCCTGTGAGTCCAGTTTTAGATTCCGATGCTTCACTTTAGGTTTGCTGTATACCTTGCACCTTCTTATTAACGATGAAACACAGAAATTGCATCCGAATTTAATAAAAAAAGGCACAATGCCGACTTAAGTACAAGAGGACTGACTTTCTAACTTTCTATGATTTCAACCTCTCCTGTGAGTCCAGTTTTAGATTCCGATGCTTCACTTCAGGTTTGCTGTATACCTTGCACCTTCTTGTTGACGATGAAACACAGAAATTGCATCCGAATTTAATACAAAAGGCACAATGCCGACTTAAGGACAAGCGGACTGACATTCTAACTTTGTATGATTTGAACCTCTCCTGTGAGTCCAGTTTTAGATTCCGATGCTTCACTACAGGTTTACTGTATTTCTTGGACCTTCTTATTGACAATGGAACACAGAAAATGCATCGGAATTAAATTCAAAAGGCACAATGCCGACTTAAGTACAAGAGGACTGACATTCTAACTTTCTATGATTTGAACCTCTCCGAAGAGACCAGTTTTAGATTCTGATGCTTCATTTAAGGTTTACTATATCCCTTGGACCTTCTTATTGACGATGAAACACAGAGTTTGCATTCGAATTTAATACAAAGGGCACAATGCCGACTTAAGTACAAGAGGACTGACACTCTAACTTTCTATGATTTGAACGTCTCCTGTGAGTCCAGTTTTAGATTCCGATGCTTCACTTCAGGTTTACTGTATCCCTTGGACCTTCTTATTGACGATGAAACACAGAAATTGCATCCGAACTTAATACAAAAGGCACAATGGCGGCTTAAGTACAAGAGGACTGACACTTTCACTTTCTCTGTGTTGAACCTCTCCTGTGAGTCCAGTTTTAGATTCCGATGCTTCACTTCAGGTTTACTGTATCCCTTGGACCTTCTTATTGACGATGAAACACAGAAATTGCATCCAAATTTAATACAAATGGCTCAATGCCGACTTAAGTACAAGAGGACTGACACTCTCACTCTCTATGAATCGAACCTCTCCTGTGAGGTCAGATTTAGATTCCGATGCTTCACTTCAGGTTTACTGTAAACCTTGGACCTTCTTATTGACGTTGAAACACAGAAAATGCGTCGGAATTAAATTCAAAAGGCACAATGCCGTCTTAAGTACAAGAGGACTGTCGCTCTCACTCTCTATGATTTGAACCTCTCCTGTGATTCCAGTTTTAGATTCCGATGCTTCACTTCAGGTTTACTGTATCCCTTGGACCTTCTTATTGACGATGAAACACAGAGTTTGCATTCGAATTTATACCAAGGGCACAATGCCGACTTAAGTACAAGAGGACTGACACTCTAACTTTCTATGATTTGAACGTCTCCTGTGAATCCAGTTTGGGATTCCGATGCTTCACTTCAGGTTTACTGTATCCCTTGGACCTTCTTATTGACGATGAAACACAGAAATTGCATCCGAATTTAGTACAAAAGGCACAATGGCGGCTTAAGTACAAGAGGACTGACACTCTCGCTTTCTATGATTTGAACCTCTCCTGTGAGTCCAGTTTTTGATTCTGATGCTTCACTTCAGGTTTACTGTATCCCTTGGACCTTCTTCTTGACGATGAAACACAGAAATTGCATCCGAATTTAATACAAGTTGCTCAATGTCGACTTAAGTAAAAGAGGACTGACACTCTAACTTTCTATGATTTGAACCTCTCCTGTGAGTCCAGTTTTAGATTCCGATGCTTCACTTCAGGTTTGCTGTATACCTTGCACCTTCTTCTTAACGATGAAACACAGAAATTGCATCCGAATTTAATAAAAAAAGGCACAATGCCGACTTAAGTACAAGAGGACTGACATTCTAACTTTCTATGATTTGAACCTCTCCTGTGAGTCCAGTTTTAGATTCCGATGCTTCACTTCAGGTTTACTGTATCCCTTGGACCTTCTTATTGACAATGAAACACATAAAAAGGATCGGAATTAAATTCAAAAGGCACAATGCCGACTTAAGTACAAGAGGACTGACATTCTAACTTTCTATGATTTGAACCTCTCCTAATAGACCAGTTTTAGATTCTGATGCTTCACTTAAGGTTTACTGTATCCCTTGGACCTTCTTATTGACGATGAAACAGAGAGTTTGCATTCGAATTTAATACAAAGGGCACAATGCCGACCTAAGTATAAGAGGACTGACACTCTAACTTTCTATGATTTGAAGCTCTCCTGTGAGTCCAGTTTTAGATTCCGATGCTTCACTTCAGGTTTACTGTATCCCTTGGACCTTCTTATTGACGATGAAACACAGAAATTGCATCCGAACTTAATACAAAAGGCACAATGGCGACTTAAGTACAAGAGGACTGACACTCTCACTCTCTATGATTCGAACCTCTCCTGTGAGGTCAGATTTAGATTCCGATGCTTCACTTCTGGTTTACTGTAAACCTTGCACCTTCTTATTGACGATGAAACACAGAAAATGCATCGGAATTAAATTCAAAGGGCACAATGCCGTCTTAAGTACAAGAGGACTGACACTCTCACTTTCTATGATTTGAACCTCTCCTGTGATTCCAGTTTTAGATTCCGTAGCTTCACTTCAGGTTTACTGTATCCCTTGGTCCTTCTAATTGACGATAAAACACTGTGTTGGCATCCGAATTTAATACAAAAGGAACAATGCCGACTTAAGTACAAGAGGACTGACACTCTAACTTTCTATGAGTTGAACCTCTCCTGTGAGTCCAGTTTTAGATTCCGATGCTTCACTTCACGTTTACTGTATCCCATGGACCTTCTTATTGACGATGAAACACAGAAATTGCATCCGAATTTAATACAAAACTCTCAATGGCGACTTAAGTACAAGAGGACTGACATTCTGACTTACTATGATTTGAACCTCTCCTGCGAGTCCAGTTTTAGATTCCGATGCTTCACTTCAGGTTTACTGTATCCCTTGGACCTTCTTATTGACAATGAAACACAGAAAAAGCATCGGAAATAAATTCAAAAGGCACAATGCCGACTTAGGTACAAGAGGACTGACATTCTAACTTTCTATGATTTGAACCTCTCCTAAGAGACCAGTTTTAGATTCTGATGCTTCATTTAAGGTTTACTGTATCCTTTGGACCTTTTTATTGATGATGAAACACAGAGTTTGCATTCGAATTTAATACAAAGGGCACAATGCCGACTTAAGTACAAGTTGACTGACACTCTAACTTTCTATAATTTGAACCTCTCCTGTGGGTCCAGTTTCAGATTCCGATGCTTCACTTCAGGTTTACTGTATCCCATGGACCTTCCTATTGACGATGAAACACAGAAATTGCATCCGAACTTAATACAAAAGGCACAATGGCGGCTTAAATACAAGAGGACTGACACTTTCACTTTCTATGATTTGAACCTCTGCTGTGAGTCCAGTTTTAGATTCCGATGCTTCACTTCAGGTTTACTGTATCCCTTGGACCTTCTTATTGACGATGAAACACAGAAATTGCATCCGAATTTAGTATAAAAGGCACAATGGCGACTTAAGTACAAGAGGACTGATACTCTCTCTTTTTATGATTTGAACCTCTCCTGTGAGTCCAGTTTTAGATTCCAATGCTTAACTTCAGGTTTACTGTATCCCTTGGACCTTCTTATTGACGATGAAACACAGAAATTGCATCCGAACTTAATACAAAAGGCACAATGGCGGCTTAAGTACAAGAGGACTGACACTTTCACTTTCTCTGTGTTGAACCTCTCCTGTGAGTCCAGTTTTAGATTCCGATGCTTCACTTCAGGTTTACTGTATCCTTTGGACCTTCTTATTGACGATGAAACACAGAAATTGCATCCAAATTTAATACAAATGGCTCAATGCCGACTTAAGTACAAGAGGACTGACACTCTCACTCTCTATGATTCGAACCTCTCCTGTGAGGTCAGATATAGATTCCGATGCTTCACTTCAGGTTTACTGTAAACCTTGGACCTTCTTATTGACGTTGAAACACAGAAAATGCGTCGGAATTAAATTCAAAAGGCACAATGCCGTCTTAAGTACAAGAGGACTGTCGCTCTCACTCTCTATGATTTGAACCTCTCCTGTGATTCCAGTTTTAGATTCCGATGCTTCACTTCAGGTTTACTGTATCCCTTGGACCTTCTTATTGACGATGAAACACAGAGTTTGCATTCGAATTTAATACCAAGGGCACAATGCCGACTTAAGTACAAGAGGACTGACACTCTAACTTTCTATGATTTGAACCTCTCCTGTGAGTCCAGTTTTAGATTCCGATGCTTCACTTTAGGTTTGCTGTATACCTTGCACCTTCTTATTAACGATGAAACACAGAAATTGCATCCGAATTTAATAAAAAAAGGCACAATGCCGACTTAAGTACAAGAGGACTGACTTTCTAACTTTCTATGATTTCAACCTCTCCTGTGAGTCCAGTTTTAGATTCCGATGCTTCACTTCAGGTTTGCTGTATACCTTGCACCTTCTTGTTGACGATGAAACACAGAAATTGCATCCGAATTTAATACAAAAGGCACAATGCCGACTTAAGTACAAGAGGACTGACATTCTAACTTTGTATGATTTGAACCTCTCCTGTGAGTCCAGTTTTAGATTCCGATGCTTCACTACAGGTTTACTGTATTTCTTGGACCTTCTTATTGACAATGGAACACAGAAAATGCATCGGAATTAAATTCAAAAGGCACAATGCCGACTTAAGTACAAGAGGACTGACATTCTAACTTTCTATGATTTGAACCTCTCCGAAGAGACCAGTTTTAGATTCTGATGCTTCATTTAAGGTTTACTATATCCCTTGGACCTTCTTATTGACGATGAAACACAGAGTTTGCATTCGAATTTAATACAAAGGGCACAATGCCGACTTAAGTACAAGAGGACTGACACTCTAACTTTCTATGATTTGAATGTCTCCTGTGAGTCCAGTTTTAGATTCCGATGCTTCACTTCAGGTTTACTGTATCCCTTGGACCTTCTTATTGACGATGAAACACAGAAATTGCATCCGAACGTAATACAAAAGGCACAATGGCGGCTTAAGTACAAGAGGACTGACACTTTCACTTTCTCTGTGTTGAACCTCTCCTGTGAGTCCAGTTTTAGATTCCGATGCTTCACTTCAGGTTTACTGTATCCCTTGGACCTTCTTATTGACGATGAAACACAGAAATTGCATCCAAATTTAATACAAATGGCTCAATGCCGACTTAAGTACAAGAGGACTGACACTCTCACTCTCTATGATTCGAACCTCTCCTGTGAGGTCAGATTTAGATTCCGATGCTTCACTTCAGGTTTACTGTAAACCTTGGACCTTCTTATTGACGTTGAAACACAGAAAATGCGTCGGAATTAAATTCAAAAGGCACAATGCCGTCTTAAGTACAAGAGGACTGTCGCTCTCACTCTCTATGATTTGAACCTCTCCTGTGATTCCAGTTTTAGATTCCGATGCTTCACTTCAGGTTTACTGTATCCCTTGGACCTTCTTATTGACGATGAAACACAGAGTTTGCATTCGAATTTAATACCAAGGGCACAATGCCGACTTAAGTACAAGAGGACTGACACTCTAAATTTCTATGATTTGAACGTCTCCTGTGAATCCAGTTTGGGATTCCGATGCTTCACTTCAGGTTTACTGTATCCCTTGGACCTTCTTATTGACGATGAAACACAGAAATTGCCTCCGAATTTAGTACAAAAGGCACAATGGCGGCTTAAGTACAAGAGGACTGACACTCTCGCTTTCTATGATTTGAACCTCTCCTGTGAGTCCAGTTTTTGATTCTGATGCTTCACTTCAGGTTTACTGTATCCCTTGGACCTTCTTCTTGACGATGAAACACAGAAATTGCATCCGAATTTAATACAAGTTGCACAATGTCGACTTAAGTAAAAGAGGACTGACACTCTAACTTTCTATGATTTGAACCTCTCCTGTGAGTCCAGTTTTAGATTCCGATGCTTCACTTCAGGTTTGCTGTATACCTTGCACCTTCTTCTTAACGATGAAACACAGAAATTGCATCCGAATTTAATAAAAAAAGGCACAATGCCGACTTAAGTACAAGAGGACTGACATTCTAACTTTCTATGATTTGAACCTCTCCTGTGAGTCCAGTTTTAGATTCCGATGCTTCACTTCAGGTTTACTGTATACCTTGGACCTTCTTATTGGCAATGAAACACATAAAAAGCATCGGAATTAAATTCAAAAGGCACAATGCCGACTTAAGTACAAGAGGACTGACATTCTAACTTTCTATGATTTGAACCTCTCCTAATAGACCAGTTTTAGATTCTGATGCTTCACTTAAGGTTTACTGTATCCCTTGGTCCTTCTTATTGACGATGAAACAGAGAGTTTGCATTCGAATTTAATACAAAGGGCACAATGCCGACCTAAGTATAAGAGGACTGACACTCTAACTTTCTATGATTTGAAGCTCTCCTGTGAGTCCAGTTTTAGATTCCGATGCTTCACTTCAGGTTTACTGTATCCCTTGGACCTTCTTATTGACGATGAAACACAGAAATTGCATCCGAACTTAATACAAAAGGCACAATGGCGACTTAAGTACAAGAGGACTGACACTCTCACTCTCTATGATTCGAACCTCTCCTGTGAGGTCAGATTTAGATTCCGATGCTTCACTTCTGGTTTACTGTAAACCTTGCACCTTCTTATTGACGATGAAACACAGAAAATGCATCGGAATTAAATTCAAAAGGCACAATGCCGTCTTAAGTACAAGAGGACTGACACTCTCACTTTCTATGATTTGAACCTCTCCTGTGATTCCAGTTTTAGATTCAGATGCTTCACTTCAGGTTTACTGTATCCCTTGGTCCTTCTAATTGACGATAAAACACTGAGTTGGCATCCGAATTTAATACAAAAGGAACAATGCCGACTTAAGTACAAGAGGACTGACACTCTAACTTTCTATGAGTTGAACCTCTCCTGTGAGTCCAGTTTTAGATTCCGATGCTTCACTTCACGTTTACTGTATCCCATGGACCTTCTTATTGACGATGAAACACAGAAATTGCATCCGAATTTAATACAAAACTCTCAATGGCGACTTAAGTACAAGAGGACTGACATTCTAACTTTCTATGATTTGAACCTCTCCTGCGAGTCCAGTTTTAGATTCCGATGCTTCACTTCAGGTTTACTGTATCCCTTGGACCTTCTTATTGACAATGAAACACAGAAATTGCATCGGAATTAAATTCAAAACGCACAATGCCGACTTAAGTACAAGAGGACTGACACTCTAACTTTCTATGATTTGAACTACTCAAGTGAGTCCAGTTTTAGATTCCGATGCTTCACTTCAGGTTTACTGTTTCCCTCAGACCTTCTAATTGACGATGAAACACAGAGTTGGCATCCGAATTTAGTACAAAGGGTACAATGCCGACTTAAGTACAAGAGGACTGACGCTCTAACTTTCTATGATTTGAACCTCTCCTGTGATTCCAGTTTTAGATTCCGATGCTTCACTTCAGGTTTACTGTATCCCTTGGACCTTCTTATTGTCGATGAAACACAGAAATTGCATCCGAATTTAATACAAATGGCACAATTCCGACTTAAGTACAAGGGCACTGACACTCTCACTTTCCATGTTTCGAACTTCTCCTGTGAGGTCAGATTTAGATTCCGATGCTTCACTTCAGGTTTACTGTATCCCTTGGACCTTCTTATTGTCCATGAAACACAGAAATTGCATCCCAATTTAATACAAATGGCATAATGCCGCCATAAGTACAAGAGGACTGACACTCTCACTGCATATGATTCGAAACTCTCCTGTGAGGTCAGATTTAGATTCCGATGCTTCACTTCAGGTTTACTGTATACCTTGCACCTTCTTATTGACGATGAAACACAGAAAATGCATCGGAATTAAATTCAAAAGGCACAATGCCGTCTTAAGTACAAGAGGACTGACACTCTCACATTCTATGATTTGAACCTCTGCTGTGATTCCAGTTTTAGATTCCGATGCTTCACTTCACGTTTACTGTATCCCTTGGTCCTTCTAATTGACGATAAAACGCTGAGTTTGCATCCGAATTTAATACAAAAGGAACAATGCCGACTAAAGTACAAGAGGCCTGACACTCTAACTTTCTATGAGTTGAACCTCTCCTGTGAGTCCAGTTTTAGATTCCGATGCTTCACTTCAGGTTTACTGTATCCCATGGACCTTCATATTGACGATGAAACACAGAAATTGCATCCGAATTTAATACAAAAATCTCAATGGCGACTTAAGTACAAGAGGACTGACACTTTCACTTTCTATGATTTGAACATCTCCTGTGAGTCCAGTTTTAGAAACCGATGCTTCACTTCAGGTTTACTGTATCCCTTGGACCTTCTTATTGTCGATGAAACACATAAATTGCATCGGAATTAAATTCAAAACGCACAATGCCGACTTAAGCAAAAGAGGACTGACACTTACACTTTCTATGATTTGAACCTCTCCTGTGAGTCCAGTTTTAGATTCCGATGCTTCACTTCAGGTTTACTGTATCCCTTGGACCTTCTTATTGACGATGAAACACAGAAATTGCATCCGAACGTAATACAAAAGGCACAATATCGGCTTAAGTACAAGAGGACTGACACTTTCACTTTCAATGATTTGAACCTCTCCTGTGAGTGCAGTTTTAGATTCCGATGCTTCACTTCAGGTTTACTGTATCCCTTGGACCTTCTAATTGACGATGAAACACAGAAATTGCATCCGAATTTAATACAAATGGCACAATGCCGACTTAAGTACAAGAGGACTGACACTCTCGCTTTCTATGATTTGAACCTCTCCTGTGATTCCAGTTTTAGATTCCGATGCTTCACTTCAGGTTTACTGTATCCCTTGGACCTTCTTATTGATGATGAAACACAGAGTTTGCATTCGAATTTAATACAAAATGCACAATGCCGACTTAAGTACAAGTGGACTGACACTCTAACTTTCTATAATTTGAACCTCTCCTGTGGGTCCAGTTTCAGTTTCCGATGCTTCACTTTAGGTTTACTGTATCCCATGGACCTTCCTATTGACGATGAAACACGGAAATTGCATCCGAACTTAATACAAAAGGCACAATGGCGGCTTAAATACAAGAGGACTGTCACTTTCACTTTCTATGATTTGAACCTCTCCTGTGAGTCCAGTTTTAGATTCCGATGCTTCACTTCAGGTTTTCTGTATCCCTTGGACCTTCTTATGGACGATGAAACACAGAAATTGCATCCGAATTTAGAACAAAAGGCACAATGGCGACTTAAGTACAAGGGGACAGACATTCTCGCTTTCTATGATTTGAACCTCTCCTGTGAGTCCAGTTTTTGATTCCGATGCTTCACTTCAGGTTTACTGTAACCCTTGGACCTTCTTATTGACGATGAAACACAGAAATTGCATCCGATTTAAATTCAAAACGCACAATGCCGACTTAAGCAAATGAGGACTGACATTCTCACTTTCTATGATTTGAACCTCTCCTGTGAGACCAGTTTTAGATTCCGATGCTTCACTTCAGGTTTACTGTATCCCTTGGACCTTCTTATTGACGATGAAACACAGAAATTGCATCCGAATTTAGTACAAAAGGCACAATGGCGACTTAAGTACAAGAGGACTGACACTCTTGCTTTCTATGATTTGAACCTCTCCTGTGAGTCCAGTTTTAGATTCCGATGCTTCACTTCAGGTTTTCTGTATCCCTTGGACCTTATTATTGACGATGAAACACAGAAATTGCATCTGAATTTAATACAAATGGCACAATGTCGACTTAAGTAAAAGAGGACTGACACTCTAACTTTCTATTATTTGAACCTCTCCTGTGAGTCCAGTTTTAGATTCCGATGCTTCACTTCAGGTTTGCTGTATACCTTGCACCTTCTTATTGACGATGAAACACAGAAATTGCATCCGAATTTAATACAAAAGGCACAATGCCGACTTAAGTACAAGAGGACTGACATTCTAACTTTCCATGATTTGAACCTCTCCTGTGAGTCCAGTTTTAGATTCCGATGCTTCACTTCAGGTTTACTGTATCCCTTGGACCTTCTTATTGACAATGAAACACAGAAAAAGCATCGGAATTAAATTCAAAAGGCACAATGCCGACTTAAGTACAAGAGGACTGACATTCTAACTTTCTATGATTTGAACCTCTCCTAAGAGACCAGTTTTACATTCTGATGCTTCACTTAAGGTTTACTGTATCCCTTGGACCTTCTTATTGACGATGAAACAGAGAGTTTGCATTCGAATGTAATACAAAGGGCACAATGCCGACCTAAGTATAAGAGGACTGACACTCTAACTTTCTATGATTTGAAGCTCTCCTGTGAGTCCAGTTTTAGATTCCGATGCTTCACTTCAGGTTTACTGTATCCCTTGGACCATCTTATTGACGATGAAACACAGCAATTGCATCCGAACTTAATACAAAAGGCACAATGGCGGCTTAAGTACAAGAGGACTGACACTTTCACTTTCTATGATTTGAACCTCTCCTGTGAGTCCAGTTTTAGATTCCGATACTTCACTTCAGGTTTACTGTATCCCTTGGACCTTCTTATTGACGATGAAACACAGAAATTGCATCCGAATTTAATACAAATGGCGCAATGGCGACTTAAGTACAAGAGGACTAACACTCTCACTCTCTATGATTCGAACCTCTCCTGTGAGGTCAGATTTAGATTCCGATGCTTCACTTCAGGTTTACTGTAAACCTTGCACCTTCTTATTGACGATGAAACACAGAAAATGCATCGGAATTAAATTCAAAAGGCACAATGCCGTCTTAAGTACAAGGGGACTGACACTCTCACACTCTATGATTTGAACCTCTGCTGTGATTCCAGTTTTAGATTCCGATGCTTCACTTCACGTTTACTGTATCCCTTGGTCCTTCTAATTGACGATAAAACACTGAGTTTGCATCCGAATTTAATACAAAAGGAACAATGCCGACTTAAGTACAAGAGGCCTTACACTCTAACTTTCTATGAGTTGAACCTCTCCTGTGAGTCCAGTTTTAGATTCCGATGCTTCACTTCAGGTTTACTGTATCCCATGGACCTTCTTATTGACGATGAAACACAGAAATTGCATCCGAATTTAATACAAAAATCTCAATGGCGACTTAAGTACAAGAGGACTGACACTTTCACTTTCTATGATTTGAACATCACCTGTGAGTCCAGTTTTACATACCGATGCTTCACTTCAGGTTTACTGTATCCCTTGGACCTTCTTATTGACGATGAAACACATAAATTGCATCGGAATTAAATTGAAAACGCACAATGCCGACTTAAGCAAAAGAGGACTGACACTTACACTTTCTATGATTTGAACCTCTCCTGTGAGTCCAGTTTTAGATTCCGATGCTTCACTTCAGGTTTACTGTATCCCTTGGACCTTCTTATTGACGATGAAACACAGAAATTGCATCCGAACGTAATACAAAAGGCACAATATCGGCTTAAGTACAAGAGGACTGACACTTTCACTTTCTATGATTTGAACCTCTCCTGTGAGTGCAGTTTTAGATTCCGATGCTTCACTTCAGGTTTACTGTATCCCTTGGACCTTCTTATTGACGATGAAACACAGAAAATGCATCCGAATTTAATACAAATGGCACAATGCCGACTTAAGTACAAGAGGACTGACACTCTCGCTTTCTATGATTTGAACCTCTCCTGTGATTCCAGTTTTAGATTCCGATGCTTCACTTCAGGTTTACTGTATCCCTTGGACCTTCTTATTGACAATGAAACACAGAAAAAGCATCGGAATTAAATTCAAAAGGCACAATGCCGACATAAGTACAAGAGGACTGACATTCTAACTTTCTATGATTTGAACCTCTCCTAAGAGACCAGTTTTAGATTCTGATGCTTCATTTAAGGTTTACTGTATCCCTTGGACCTTCTTATTGATGATGAAACACAGAGTTTGCATTCGAATTTAATACAAAATGCACAATGCCGACTTAAGTACAAGTGGACTGACACTCTAACTTTCTATAATTTGAACCTCTCCTGTGGGTCCAGTTTCAGTTTCCGATGCTTCAGTTCAGGTTTACTGTGTCCCATGGACCTTCCTATTGACGTTGAAACACGGAAATTGCATCCGAACTTAATACAAAAGGCACAATGGCGGCTTAAATACAAGAGGACTGACACTTTCACTTTCTATGATTTGAACCTCTCCTTTGAGTCCAGTTTTAGATTCCGATGCTTCACTTCAGGTTTTCTGTATCCCTTGGACCTTCTTATTGACGATGAAACACAGAAATTGCATCCGAATTTAGTGCAAAAGGCACAATGGCGACTTAAGTACAAGAGGACTGACACTCTCGCTTTCTATGATTTGAACCTCTCCTGTGAGTCCAGTTTTTGATTCCGATGCTTCACTTCAGGTTTACTGTATCCCTTGGACCTTCTTCTTGACGATGAAACACAGAAATTGCATCCGAATTTAATACAAGTTGCACAATGTCGACTAAAGTAAAAGAGGACTGACACTCTAACTTTCTATGATTTGAACCTCTCCTGTGAGTACAGTTTTAGATTCCGATGCTTCACTTCAGGTTTGCTATATACCTTGCACCTTCTTATTAACGATGAAACACAGAAATTGCATCCGAATTTAATAAAAAAAGGCACAATGCCGACTTAAGTACAAGAGGACTGACATTCTAACTTTCTATGATTTGAACCTCTCCTGTGAGTCCAGTTTTTGATTCCGATGCTTCACTTCAGGTTTACTGTATCCCTTGGAACTTCTTATTGACAATGAAACACAGAAAAAGCATCGGAATTAAATTCAAAAGGCACAATGCCGAATTAAGTACAAGAGGACTGACATTCTAACTTTCTATGATTTGAACCCCCTCCTAAGAGACCAGTTTTAGATTCTGATGCTTCACTTAAGGTTTACTGTATCCCTTGGACCTTCTTATTGACGATGAAACAGAGAGTTTGTATTCGAATTTAATACAAAGGGCACAATGCCGACCTAAGTATAAGAGGACTGACACTCTAACTTTCTATGATTTGAAGCTCTCCTGTGAGTCCAGTTTTAGATTCCGATGCTTCACATCAGGTTTACTGTATCCCTTGGACCTACTTATTGACGATGAAACACAGAAATAGCATCCGAACTTAATACAAAAGGCACAATGGCGGCTTAAGTACAAGAGGACTGACACTTTCACTTTCTATGATTTGAACCTCTCCTGTGAGTCCAGTTTTAGATTCCGATGCTTCACTTCAGGTTTACTGTATCCCTTGGACCTTCTTATTGACGATGAAACACAGAAATTGCATCAAAATTTAATACAAACGGCACAATGGCGACTTAAGTACAAGAGGACTGACACTCTCACTCTCTATGATTCGAACCACTCCTGTGAGGTCAGATTTAGATTCCGATGCTTCACTTCAGGTTTACTGTAAACCTTGCACCTTCTTATTGTCGATGAAACACAGAAAATGCATCGGAATTAAATTCAAAAGGCACAATGCCGACTTAAGTACAAGAGGACTGACACTCTCACTTTCTATGATTTGAACCTCTCCTGTGACTCCAGTTTTAGATTCCGATGCTTCACTTCTGGTTTACTGTATGCCTTGGTCCTTCTAATTGACGATAAAACACTGAGTTTGCATCCGAATTTAATACAAAAGGAACAATGCCGACTTCAGTACAAGAGGACTGACACTCTATCTTTCTATAAGATGAACCTCTCCTGTGAGCCCAGTTTTAGATTCCGATGCTTCACTTCAGGTTTACTGTATCCCATGGACCTTCTTATTGACGATGAAACACAGAAATTCATCCGAATTTCATACAAAAATCACAATGGCGGCTTAAGTACAAGAGGACTGACATTTTCACTTTCTATGATTTGAACCTCTCCTGTGAGTCCAGTTTTAGATTCCGATGCTTCACTTCATGTTTACTGTATCCCTTGGACCTTCTTATTGACGATGAAACACAGAAATTGCATCGGAATTAAATTCAAAAGGCACAATGCCGACTTAAGTACAAGAGGACTGACACTCTAACTTTCTATGATTTGAACTACTCAAGTGAGTCCAGTTTTAGATTCCGATGCTTCACTTCAGGTTTACTGTATCCCTTGGACCTTCTTATTGACGATGAAACACAGAAATTGCATCCGAACTTAATACAAAAGGCTCAATGGCGGCTTAAGTACAAGAGGACTGACATTTTCACTTTCTATGATTTGAACCTCTCCTGTGAGTCCAGTTTTAGATTCCGATGCTTCACTTCAGGTTTACTGTATCCCTTGGACCTTCTTATTGACGATGAAACACAGAAATTGCATCGGAATTAAATTGAAAAGGCACAATGCCGACTTAAGTACAAGAGGACTGACACTCTAACTTTCTATGATTTGAACTACTCAAGTGAGTCCAGTTTTAGATTCCAATGCTTCACTTCAGGTTTACTGTATCCCTTGGACCTTCTAATTGACGATGAAACACAGAAATTGCATCCGACTTTAATACAAATGGCACAATGCCGACTTAAGTACAAGAGGACTGACACTCTCACTCCCTATGATTCGAACCTCTCCTGTGAGGTCAGATTTTGATTCCGATGCTTCACTTCAGGTTTACTGTTTACCTTGCACCTTGTTATTGACGATGAAACACAGAAATTGCATCGGAATTATATTCAAAAGGCACAATGCCGTCTTAAGTACAAGAGGACTGACACCCTCACTTTCTATGATTTGAACCCTTCCTGTGAGTCCAGTTATAGATTCCGATGCTTCACTTCAGGTTTACTGTATCCCTCGGACCTTCTAATTGACGATGAAACACAGAGTTTGCATCCGAATTAAGTACAAAGGGTACAATGCCGACTTAAGTACAAGAGGACTGACACTATAACTTTCTATGATTTGAACCTCTCCTGTGATTCCAGTTTTAGATTCCGATGCTTCACTTCAGGTTTACTGTATCCCTTGGACCGTCTTATTGACGATGAAACACAGAAATTGCATCCGAATTTAATACAAAAATCACAATGGCGACTTAAGTACAAGAAGACTGACACTCTCACTTTCTATGATTTGAACATCTCCTGTGAGTCCAGTTTTAGATTCCGACGCTTCACTTCTGGTTTACTGTATCCCTTGGATTTTCTTATTTACGATGAAACACAGAGATTGCATCGGAATGAAATTCAAAACGCACAATGCCGACATAAGTAAAAGAGGACTGACACTCTCACTTTCTATGATTTCAACCTCTCCTGTGAGTCCAGTTATAGATTCCGATGCTTCACTTCAGGTTTACTGTATCCCATGGACCTTCTTATTGACGATGAAACACAGAAATTGCAACGGAATTAAATTCAAAAGGCACAATGCCGACTTAAGTACAAGAGGACTGACACTCTAACTTTCTATGATTTGAACCTCTCCTGTGAGTCCAGTTTTAGATTCCGATGCTTCACTTCAGGTTTACTGTATCCCTTGGACCTTCTTATTGACGATGAAACACAGAAATTGCATCCGAATTTAGTACAAAAGGCACAATGGCGACTTAAGTACAAGAGGACTGACACTCCAACTTTCTATGATTTGAACCTCTCCTGTGAGTCCAGTTTTGGATTCCGATGCTTCACTTCAGGTTTACTGTAACCCTTGGACCTTCTTATTGAATATGAAACACAGAAATTGCATCCGAATTAAATTCAAAACGCACAATGCCGACTTAAGCAAATGAGGACTGACATTCTCACTTTCTATGATTTGAACCTCTCCTGTGAGTCCAGTTTTAGATTTCGATGCTTCACTTCAGGTTTACTGTATCCCTTGGACCTTCTTATTGACGATGAAACACAGAAATTGCATCGGAATTAAATTCAAAAGGCATAATGCCGACTTATGTACAAGAGGACTGACACTCTAACTTTCTATGATTTGAACCTCTCCTGTGAGTCCAGTTTTAGATTCCGATGCTTCACTTCAGGTTTACTGTATCCCTTGGACCTTCTTATTGACGATGAAACACAGATTTTGCACCCGAAATTAATACAAAAGGCACAATACCGACTTAAGAACAAGAGGACTGACACTCTAACTTTCTATGATTTGAACCTCTCCTGTGAGTCCAGTTTTGGATTCCGATGCTTCACTTCAGGTTTACTGCAACCCTTGGACCTTCTTATTGACGATGAAACACAGAAATTGCATCGGAATTAAATTCAAAAGGCATAATGCCGACTTAAGTACAAGAGGACTGACACTCTAACTTTCTATGATTTGAACCTCTCCTGTGAGTCCAGTTTTGGATTCCAATGCTTCACTTCAGCTTTACTGTAACCCTTCCACCTTCTTATTGACGATGAAACACAGAAATTGCATCCGAATTACATTCAAAACGCACAATGCCGACTTAAGCAAATGAGGACTGACATTCTCACTTTCTATGATTTGAACCTCTAGTGTGAGTCCAGTTTTAGATTCCGATGCTTCACTTCAGGTTTACTGTATCCCTTGGACCTTCTAATTGACGATGAAACACAGAAATTGCATCGGAATTAAATTAAAAATGCATAATGCCGACTCAAGTACAAGAGGACTGACACTCTAACTTTCTATGATTTGAACCTCTCGTGTGAGTCCAGTTTTAGATTCCGATGCTTCACTTCAGGTTTACTGTATCCCTTGAACCTTCTTATTGACGATGAAACACAGAAATTGCAACTGAATTTATTACAAATGGCTCAATGTCGACTTAAGTAAGAGAGGACTGTCACTCTAACTTTCTATTATTTGAACCTCTCCTGTGAGTCCAGTTTTAGATTCCAATGCTTCACTTCAGGTTTGCTGTATACCTTGCACCTTCTTATTGACGATGAAACACAGAAATTGCATCCGAATTTAATCCAAAAGCACAATGCCGACTTAAGTACAAGAGGACTGACATTCTAACTTTCCATGATTTGAACCTCTCCTGTGAGTCCAGTTTTAGATTCCGATGCTTCACTTCAGGTTTACTGTATCCCTTGGACCTTCTTATTGACGACGAAACACAGAAATTGCATCCGAACTAAATACAAATGGCACACTGGCGGCTTAAGTACAAGAGGACTGACACTTTCATTTTCTATGATTTGAACCTCTCCTGTGAGTCCAGTTTTAGATTCCGACGCTTCACGTCTGGTTTACTGTATCCCTTGGAATTTCTTATTGACGATGAAACACAGTAATTGCATCGGAATTAAATTCAAAAGGCACAATGCCGACTTTAGTACAAGAGGAATGACACTCTAACTTTCTATGATTTGAACCTCTCCTGGGAGTCCAGTTTTAGATTCCGATGCTTCACTTCAGGCTTACTGTATCCCTTGGACCTTCTTATTGACGATGAAACACAGAGTTTGCATCCGAATTTAATACAAAAGGCACAATACCGACTTAAGTACAAGAGGACTGACACTCTAACTTTCTATGATTTGAACCTCACCTGTGAGTCTAGTTTTGGATTCCGATGCTTTACTTCAGATTGACTGTATCCCTTGGACCTTCTTATTGACGATGAAACACAGAAATTGCATCCGAATGTAGTACAAAAGGCACAATGGCAACTTAAGTACAAGAGGACTGACACTCTTGCTTTCTATGATTTGAACCTCTCCTGTGAGTCCAGTTTTAGATTCCGATGCTTCACTTCAGGTTTTCTGTATCCCTTGGACCTTCTTATTGACGATGAAACACAGAAATTGCATCTGAATTTAATACAAATGGCACAATGTCGACTTAAGTAAAAGAGGACTGACACTCTAACTTTCTATTATTTGAACCTCTCCTGTGAGTCCAGTTTTAGATTCCGATGCTTCACTTCAGGTTTTCTGTATACCTTGCACCTTCTTATTGACGATGAAACACAGAAATTGCAACCGAATTTAATACAAAAGGCACAATGCCGACTTAAGTACAAGAGGACTGACATTCTAACTTTCCATGATATGGACCTCTCCTGTGAGTCCAGTTTTAGATTCCGAGGCTTCACTTCAGGTTTACTGTATCCCTTGGACCTTCTTATTGACGATGAAACACAGAAATTGCATCGGAATTAAATTCAAAAGGCATAATGCCGACTTAAGTACAAGAGGACTGACACTCTAACTTTCTATGATTTGAACCTCTCCTGTGAGTCCAGTTTTGGATTCCGATGCTTCATTTCAGCTTTACTGTAACCCTTGGACCTTCTTATTGACGATGAAACACAGAAATTGCATCCGAATTAAATTCAAAACGCACAATGCCGACTTAAGCAAATGAGGACTGACATTCTCACTTTCTATGATTTGAACCTCTCCTGTGAGTCCAGTTTTAGATTCCGATGCTTCACTTCTGGTTTACTGTATCCCTTGGACCTTCTTATTGACGATGAAACACAGAAATTGCATCGGAATTAAATTCAAAAGCATAATGCCGACTCAAGTACAAGAGGACTGACACTCTAACTTTCTATGATTTGAACCTCTCCTGTGAGTCCAGTTTTAGATTCCGATGCTTCACTTCAGGTTTACTGAATCCCTTGGACCTTTTTATTGACGATGAAACACAGAAATTGCATCTGAATTTAATACAAATGGCACAATGTCGACTTAAGTAAAAGAGGACTGACACTCTAACTTTCTATTATTTGAACCTCTCCTGTGAGTCCAGTTTTAGATTCCGATGCTCCACTTCAGGTTTGCTGTATACCTTGCACCTTCTTATTGACGATGAAACACAGAAATTGCATCCGAATTTAATACAAAAGGCACAATGCCGACTTAAGTACAAGAGAACTGACATTCTAACTTTCCATGATTTGAACCTCTCCTGTGAGTCCAGTTTTAGATTCCGATGCTTCACTTCAGGTTTACTGTATCCCTTGGACCTTCTTATTGACGATGAAACACAGAAATTGCATCCGAACTTAATACAAATGGCACACTGGCGGCTTAAGTACAAGAGGACTGACACTTTCACTTTCTATGATTTGAACCTCTCCTGTGAGTCCAGTTTTAGATTCCGACGCTTCACGTCTGGTTTACTGTATCCCTTGGAATTTCTTATTGACGATGAAACACAGAAATTGCATCGGAATCAAATTCAAAACGCACAATGCCGACATAAGTAAAAGAGGACTGACACTCTCACTTTCTATGATTTGAACCTCTCCTGTGAGTCCAGTTTTAGATTCCGATGCTTCACTTCAGGTTTACTGTATCCCTTGGACCTTCTTATTGACGATGAAACACAGAGTTTGCATCCGAATTTAATACAAAAGGCACAATACCGACTTAAGAACAAGAGGAAACACACTCTAACTTTCTATGATTTGAACCTCTCCTGTGAGTCCAGTTTTGGATTCCGATGCTTCACTTCAGGTTTACTGTATCCCTTGGACCTTCTTATTGACGTTGAAACACAGAAATTGCATCCGAATTTAATACAAAAGGCACAATGGCGACTTAAGTACAAGAGGACTGACACTCTCACTTTCTATGATTTGAACCTCTCCTGTGAGACCAGTTTTAGATTCCGATGTTTCACTTCAGGTTTACTGTATCCCTTGGACCTTCTTATTGACGATGAAAAACAGTAATGGCATCGGAATGAAATTCAAAAGGCACAATGCCGACTTAAGTACAAGAGGACTAACACTCTAACTTTCTATGATTTGAACCTCTCCTGGGAGTCCAGTTTTAGATTCCGATGCTTCACTTCAGGCTTACTGTATCTCTTGGACCTTCTTATTGACGATGAAACACAGAGTTTGCATCCGTATTTAATACAAAAGGCACAATACCGACTTAAGTACAAGAGGACTGACACTCTAACTTTCTATGATTTGAACCTCACCTGTGAGTCCAGTTTTGGATTCCGATGCTTCACTTCAGGTTGACTGTATCCCTTGGACCTTCTTATTGACGATGAAACACAGAAATTGCATCCGAATTTAATACAAAAGGCACAATGCCGACTTAAGTACAAGAGGACTGACACTCTCACTTTCTATGATTTGAACCTCTCCTGTGAGTCCAGTTTTAGATTCCGATGCTTCACTTCAGGTTTACTGTATCCCTTGGACCTTCTTATTGACGATGAAACACAGTAATTGCATCGGAATTAAATTCAAAAGGCACAATGCCGACTTAAGTACAAGAGGACTGACACTCTAACTTTCTATGATTTGAACCTCTCCTGGGAGTCCAGTTTTAGATTCCGATGCTTCACTTCAGGTTTACTGTATCGCTTGGACCTTCGTATTGACGATGAAACACAGAGTTTGCATCCGAATTTAATACAAAAGGCACAATACCGACTTAAGTACAAGAGGACTGACACTCTAACTTTCTATGATTTGAACCTCACCTGTGAGTCCAGTTTTGGATTCCGATGCTTCACTTCAGGTTGACTGTATCCCTTGGACCTTCTTATTGACGATGAAACACAGAAATTGCATCCGAATTTAGTACAAAAGGCACAATGGCGACTTAAGTACAAGAGGACTGACACTCTTGCTTTCTATTATTTGAACCTCTAATGCGAGTCCAGTTTTAGATTCCGATGCTTCACTTCAGGTTTGCTGTATACCTTGCACCTTCTTATTGACGATGAAACACAGAAATTGCATCCGAATTTAATACAAAAGGCACAATGCCGACTTAAGTACAAGAGGACTGACATTCTAACTCTCCATGATTTGAACCTCTCCTGTGAGTCCAGTTTTAGATTCCGATGCTTCACTTCAGGTTTACTGTATCCCTTGGACCTTCTTATTGACGATGAAACACAGAAATTGCATCTGAACTTAATACAAAAGGCACAATGGCGGCTTAAGTACAAGAGGACTGACACTTTCACTTTCTATGATTTGAACCTCTCCTGTAAGTCCAGTTTTAGATTCCGACGCTTCACGTCTGGTTTACTGTATCCCTTGGAATTTCTTATTGACGATGAAACACAGAAATTGCATCGGAATCAAATTCAAAACTCACAATGCCGACATAAGTAAAAGAGGACTGACACTCTCACTTTCTATGATTAGAACCTCTCCTGTGAGTCCAGTTTTAGATTCCGATGCTTCACTTCAGGTTTACTGTATCCCTTGGACCTTCTTATTGACGATGAAACACAGAAATTGCATCCGAATTTAATACAAAAGGCACAATGGCGACTTAAGTACAAGAGGACTGACACTCTCACTTTCTGTGATTTGAACCTCTCCTGTGAGTCCAGTTTTAGATTCCGATGCTTCACTTCAGGTTTACTGTATCCCTTGGACCTTCTTATTGACGATGAAACACAGAGTTTGCATCCGAATTTAATACAAAAATCACAATGCCGACTTAAGTACAAGAGGACTGACACTCTAACTTTCTATGATTTGAACCTCTCCTGTGAGTCCAGTTTTGGATTCCGATGCTTCACTTCAGGTTTACTGTATCCTTTGGACCTTCTTATTGACGATGAAACACAGAAATTGCATCAGAATTAAATTCAAAACGCACAATGCCGGCTTAAGCAAAAGAGGACTGACACTTACACTTTCTATGATTTGAACCTCTCCTGTGAGTCCAGTTTTAGATTCCGATGCTTCACTTCAGGTTTACTGTATCCCGTGGACCTTCTTATTGACGATGAAACACAGAAATTGCATCCGAACTATATACAAAAGGCACAATGGCGGCTTAAGTACAAGAGGACTGACACTTTCACTTTCTATGATTTGAACCTCTCCTGTGAGTCCAGTTTTAGATTCCGATGCTTCACTTCAGGTTTACTGTATCCCTTGGACCTTCTTATTGACGATGAAACACAGAAATTGCATCCGAATTTAATACAAATGGCACAATGGCGACTTAAGTACAAGAGGACTGACACTCTCACTCTCTATGTTTCGAACCACTCCTGTGAAGTCAGATTTAGATTCCGATGCTTCACTTCAGGTTTACTGTAAACCTTGCACCTTCTTATTGACGATGAAACACAGAAAATGCATCGGAATTAAATTCAAAAGGCACAATGCCGTCTTAAGTACAAGAGGACTGACACTCTCACTTTCTATGATTTGAACCTCTCCTGTGATTCCAGTTTTAGATTCCGATGCTTCACTTCAGGTTTACTGTATCCCTTGGTCCTTCTAATTGACGATAAAACACTGAGTTTGCATCCGAATTTAATACAAAAGGAACAATGCCGACTTAAGTACAAGAGGACTGACACTCTAACTTTCTATGAGTTGAACCTCTCCTGTGACTCCAATTTTAGATTCCGATGCTTCACTTCGGGTTTACTGTATCCCATGGACCTTCTTATTGACGATGAAACACAGAAATTGCATCCGAATTTCATACAAAAATCACAATGGCGACTTAAGTACAAGAGGACTGACACTTTCACTTTCTATGATTTGAACATCTCCTGTGAGTCCAGTTTTAGATTCCGATGCTTCACTTCAGGTTTACTGTATCCCTTGGACCTTCTTATTGACGATGAAACACAGATATTGCATCGGAATTAAATTCAAAAGGCACAATGCCGACTTAAGCAAAAGAGGACTGACACTTACACTTTCTATGATTTGAACCTCTCCTGTGAGTCCAGTTTTAGATTCCGATGCTTCACTTCAGGTTTACTGTATCCCTTGGACCTTCTTATTGACGATGAAACACAGAAATTGCATCCGAACTTAATACAAAGGGCACAATGGCGGCTTAAGTACAAGAGGACTGACACATTCACTTTCTGTGATTTGAACCTCTCCTGTGAGTGCAGCTTTAGATTCCGATGCTTCACTTCAGGTTTACTGTATCCCTTGGACCTTCTTATTGACGATGAAACACAGAAATTGCATCCGAATTTAATACAAATGGCACAATGCCGACTTAAGTACAAGGGGACTGACACTCTCGCTTTCTATGATTTGAACCTCTCCTGTGAGTCCAGTTTTAGATTCCGATGCTTCACTTCAGGTTTGCTGTATACCTTGCACCTTCTTATTGACGATGAAACACAGAAATTGCATCCGAATTTAATACAAAAGGCACAATGCCGACTTAAGTACAAGAGGGCTGACATTCTAACTTTCTATGATTTGAACCTCTCCTGCGAGTCCAGTTTTAGATTCCGATGCTTCACTTCAGGTATACTGTATCCCTTGGACCTTCTTATTGACAATGAAACACAGAAAAAGCATCGGAATTAAATTCAAAAGGCACAATGCCGACTTAAGTACAAGAGGACTGACATTCTAACTTTCTATGATTTGAACCTCTAGTAAGAGACCAGTTTTAGATTCTGATGCTTCACTTAAGGTCTACTGTATACCTTGGACCTTCTTATTGACGGTGAAACACAGAGTTTGCATTCGAATTAAATACAAAGGGCACAATGCCGACTTAAGTACAAGTGGACTGACACTCTAACTTTCTATAATTTGAACCTCTCCTGTGGGTCCAGTTTCAGATTCCGATGCTTCACTTCAGGTTTACTATATCCCATGGACCTTCCTATTGACGATGAAACACAGAAATTGCATCCGAACTTAATACAAAAGGCACAATGGCGGCTTAAATACAAGAGGGCTGACACTTTCACTTTCTATGATTTGAACATCTCCTGTGAGTCCAGTTTTAGATTCCGATGCTTCACTTCAGGTTTACTGTATCCCTTGGACCTTCTTATTGACGATGAAACACAGAAATTGCATCCCAATTTAATACAAATGGCACAATGCCGCCTTAAGTACAAGAGGACTGACACTCTCACTGTCTATGATTCGAACCTCTCCTGTGAGGTCAGATTTAGATTCCGATGCTTCACTTCAGGTTTACTGTAAACCTTGCACCTTCTTATTGACGATGAAACACAGAAAATGCATCTGAATTAAATTCAAAAGGCACAATGCCGCCTTAAGTACAAGAGGACTGACACTCTCACTTACTATGATTTGAACCTCTCCTGTGATTCCAGTTTTAGATTCAGATGCTTCACTTCAGGTTTACTGTATCCCTTGGACCTTCTAATTGACGATGAAACACAGAGTTTGCATCCGAATTTAATACCAAAGGTACAATGACGACTTAAGTGCCAGAGGACTGACACTCTAACTTTCTATGATTTGAACCTCTCCTGTGAGTCCAGTTTTAGATTCCGATGCTTCACTTCAGGTTTACTGTATCCCTTGGACCTTCTTATTGACGATGAAACACAGAAATTGCATCCGAATTTAATACAAAAATCACAATGGCGACCTAAGTACAAGAGGACTGACACTCTCACTTTCTATGATTTGAACATCTCCTGTGAGTCCAGTTTTAGATTCCGATGCTTCACTTCAGGTTTACTGTATCCCTTGGACCTTCTTATTGACGATGAAACACAGAAATTGCATCGGAATTAAATTCAAAACGCACAATGCCGACTTAAGCAAAAGAGGACTGACACTCTCACTTTCTATGATTTAAACCTCTCCTGTGAGTCCAGTTTTAGATTCCGATGCTTCACTTCAGGTTTACTGTATCCCTTGGACCTTCTTATTGACGATGAAACACAGAAAATGCATCGGAATTAAATTCAAAAGGCACAATGCCGTCTTAAGTACACGAGGACTGACACTCTCACTTTCTATGATTTGAACCTCTCCTGTGATTCCAGTTTTAGATTCCGATGCTTCACTTCAGGTTTACTGTATCCCTTGGTCCTTCTAATTGACGATAAAACACTGAGTTTGCATCCGAATTTAATACAAAAGGAACAATGCCGACTTAAGTGCAAGAGGACTGACACTCCAACTTTCTATGAGTTGAACCTCTCCTGTGAGTCCAATTTTAGATTCCGATGCTTCACTTCGGGTTTACTGTATCCCATGGACCTTCTTATTGACGATGAAACACAGAAATTGCATCCGAATTTCATACAAAAATCACAATGGCGACTTAAGTACAAGAGGACTGACACTTTCACTTTCTATGATTTGAACATCTCCTGTGAGTCCAGTTTTAGATTCCGATGCATCACTTCAGGTTTACTGTATCCCTTGGACCTTCTTATTGACGATGAAACACAGAAATTGCATCGGAATTAAATTCAAAAGGCACAATGCCGACTTAAGCAAAAGAGGACTGACACTTACACTTTCTATGATTTGAACCTCTCCTGTGAGTCCAGTTTTAGATTCCGATGCTTCACTTCAGGTTTACTGTATCTCTTGGACCTTCTTATTGACGATGAAACACAGAAATTGCATCCGAATTTAATACAAATGGCACAATGCCGACTTAAGTACAAGAAGACTGACACTCTCGCTTTCTATGATTTGAACCTCTCCTGTGAGTCCAGTTTTAGATTCCGATGCTTCACTTCAGGTTTGCTGTATACCTTGCATCTTCTTATTGACGATGAAACACAGAAATTGCATCCGAATTTAATACAAAAGGCACAATGCCGACTTAAGTACAAAAGGACTGACATTCTAACTTTCTATGATTTGAACCTCTCCTGCGAGTCCAGTTTTAGATTCCGATGCTTCACTTCAGGTTTACTGTATCCCTTGGACCTTCTTATTGACAATGAAACACAGAAAAAGCATCGGAATTAAATTCAAAAGGCACAATGCCGACTTAAGTACAAGAGGACTGACATTCTAACTTTCTATCATTTGAACCTCTCCTAAGAGACCAGTTTTAGATTCTGATGCTTCACTTAAGGTTTACTGTATACCTTGGACCCTCTTATTGACGGTTAAACACAGAGTTTGCATTCGAATTAAATACAAAGGGCACAATGCCGACTTAAGTACAAGTGGACTGACACTCTAACTTTCTATAATTTGAACCTCTCCTGTGGGTCCAGTTTCAGATTCCGATGCTTCACTTCAGGTTTACTGTATCCCATGGACCTTCCTATTGACGATGAAACACAGAAATTGCATCCGAACTTAATACAAAAGGCACAATGGCGGCTTCAATACAAGAGGACTGACACTTTCACTTTCTATGATTTGAAAATCTCCTGTGAGTCCAGTTTTAGATTCCGATGCTTCACTTCAGGTTTACTGTATCCCTTGGACCTTCTTATTGACGATGAAACACAGAAATTGCATCCCAATTTAATACAAATGGCACAATGCAGCCTTAAGTACAAGAGGACTGACACTCTCATGTCTATGATTCGAACCTCTCCTGTGAGGTCAGATTTAGATTCCGATGCTTCACTTCAGGTTTACTGTAAACCTTGCACCTTCTTATTGACGATGAAACACAGAAAATGCATCGGAATTAAATTCAAAAGGCACAATGCCGCCTTAAGTACAAGAGGACTGACACTCTCACTTTCTATGATTTGAACCTCTCCTGTGATTCCAGTTTTAGATTCAGATGCTTCACTTCAGGTTTACTGTATCCCTTGGACCTTCTAATTGACGATGAAACACAGAAATTGCATCCGAATTTAATACAAATGGCACAATGCCGACTTAAGTACAAGAGGACTGACACTCTCACTCTCTTTGATTCGAACCTCTCCTGTGAGGTCAGATTTTGATTCCGATGTTTCACTTCAGGTTTACTGTATACCTTGCACCTTGTTATTGACGATGAAACACAGAAATTGCATCGGAATTATATTCAAAAGGCACAATGCCGTCTTAAGTACAAGAGGACTGACACCCTCACTTTCTATGATTTGAACCTCTCCTGTGAGTCCAGTTTTAGATTCCGATGCTTCACCTCAGGTTTACTGTATCCCTCGGACCTTCTAATTGACGATGAAACACAGAGTTTGCATCCGAATTTAGTACAAAGGGTACAATGCCGACTTAAGTGCAAGAGGGATGACACTATAACTTTCTATGATTTGAACCTCTCCTGTGATTCCAGTTTTAGATTCCGATGCTTCACTTCAGGTTTACTGTATCCCTTGGACCGTCTTATTGATGATGAAACACAGAAATTGCATCCGAATTTAATACAAAAATCACAATGGCGACTTAAGTACAAGAAGACTGACACTCTCACTTTCTATGATTTGAACATCTCCTGTGAGTCCAGTTTTAGATTCCGACGCTTCACTTCTGGTTTACTGTATCCCTTGGATTTTCTTATTTACGATGAAACACAGAGATTGCATCGGAATCAAATTCAAAACGCACAATGCCGACATAAGTAAAAGAGGACTGACACTCTCACTTTCTATGATTTCAACCTCTCCTGTGAGTCCAGTTATAGATTCCGATGCTTCACTTCAGGTTTACTGTATCCCTTGGACCTTCTTATTGACGATGAAACACAGAAATTGCATCAGAATTAAATTCAAAAGGCACAATGCCGACTTAAGTACAAGAGGACTGACACTCTAACTTTCTATGATTTGAACCTCTCCTGTGAGTCCAGTTTTAGATTCCGATGCTTCACTTCAGGTTTACTGTATCCCTTGGACCTTCTTATTGACGATGAAACACAGAGTTTGCATCCGAATTTAATACAAAAGGCATAATGCCGACTTAAGTACAAGAGGACTGACACTCTAACTTTCTATGATTTGAACCTCTCCTGTGAGTCCAGTTTTGGATTCCGATGCTTCACTTCATGTTTACTGTATCCCTTGGACCTTCTTATTGACGATGAAACACAGATTTTGCACCCGAATTTAATACAAAAGGCACAATACCGACTTAAGAACAAGAGGACTGACACTCTAACTTTCTATGATTTGAACCTCTCCTGTGGGTCCAGTTTTGGATTCCGATGCTTCACTTCAGGTTTACTGTATCCCTTGGACCTTCTTATTGACGATGAAACACAGAAATTGCATCCGAATTTAATACAAAAGGCACAACGGCGACTTAAGTACAAGAGGACTGACACTCTCACTTTCTATGATTTGAACCTCTCCTGTGAGACCAGTTTTAGATTCCGATGCTTCACTTCAGGTTTACTGTATCCCTTGGACCTTCTTATTGACGATGAAACACAGTAATTGCATCGGAATTAAATTCAAAAGGCACAATGCCGACTTAAGTACAAGAGGACTGACACTCTAACTCTCTATGATTTGAACCTCTCCTGGGAGTCCAGTTTTAGATTCCAATGCTTCACTTCAGGTTTACTGTATCCCTTGGACCTTCTTATTGACGATGAAACACAGAGTTTGCATCCGAATTTAATACAAAAGGCACAATACCGACTTAGGTAGAAGAGGACTGACACTCTAATTTTCTATGATTTGAACCTCACCTGTGAGTCAAGTTTTGGATTCCGATGCTTCACTTCAGGTTGACTGTATCCCTTGGACCTTCTTATTGACGATGAAACACAGAAATTGCATCCGAATGTAGTACAAAAGGCACAATGGCGACTTAAGTACAAGAGGACTGACACTCTTGCTTTCTATGATTTGAACCTCTCCTGTGAGTCCAGTTTTAGATTCCGATGCTTCACTTCAGGATTTCTGTATCCCTTGGACCTTCTTATTGACGATGAAACACAGAAATTGCATCTGAATTTAATACAAATGGCACAATGTCGACTTAAGTAAAAGAGGACTGACACTGTAACATTCTATTATTTGAACCTCTCCTGTGAGTCCAGTTTTAGATTCCGATGCTTCACTTCAGGTTTGCTGTATACCTTGCACCTTCTTATTGACGATTGAACACAGAAATTGCATCCGAATGTAATACAAAAGGCACAATGCCGACTTAAGTACAAGAGGACTGACATTCTAACATTCCATGATTTGAACCTCTCCTGTGAGTCCAGTTTTAGATTCCGGTGCTTCACTTCAGGTTTACTGTATCCCTTGGACCTTCTTATTGACAATGAAACACAGAAAAAGCATCGGAATTAAATTCAAAAGGCACAATGCCGACTTAAGTACAAGAGGACTGACATTCTAACTTTCTATGATTTGAACCTCTCCTAAGAGACCAGTTTTAGATTCTGATGCTTCACTTAAGGTTTACTGTATACCTTGGACCCTCTTATTGACGGTGAAACACAGAGTTTGCATTCGAATTAAATACAAAGGGCACAATGCCGACTTAAGTACAAGTGGACTGACACTCTAACTTTCTATAATTTGAACCTCTCCTGTGGGTCCAGTTTCAGATTCCGATGCTTCACTTCAGGTTTACTGTATCTCATGGACCTTCCTATTGACGATGAAACACAGAAATTGCATCCGAACTTAATACAAAAGGCACAATGGCGGCTTCAATACAAGAGGACTGACACTTTCACTTTCTATGATTTGAACCTCTCCTGTGAGTCCAGTTTTAGATTCCGATGCTTCACTTCAGGTTTACTGTATCCCTTGGACCTTCTTATTGACGATGAAACACAGAAATTGCATCCCAATTTAATACAAATGGCACAATGCAGCCTTAAGTACAAGAGGACTGACACTCTCACTGTCTATGATTCGAACCTCTCCTGTGAGGTCAGATTTAGATTCCGATGCTTCACTTCAGGTTTACTGTAAACCTTGCACCTTCTTATTGACGATGAAACACAGAAAATGCATCGGAATTAAATTCAAAAGGCACAATGCCGCCTTAAGTACAAGAGGACTGACACTCTCACTTTCTATGATTTGAACCTCTCCTGTGATTCCAGTTTTAGATTCAGATGCTTCACTTCAGGTTTACTTTATCCCTTGGACCTTCTAATTGACGATGAAACACAGAAATTGCATCCGAATTTAATACATATGGCACAATGCCGACTTAAGTACAAGAGGACTGACACTCTCACTCTCTTTGATTCGAACCTCTCCTGTGAGGTCAGATTTTGATTCCGATGTTTCACTTCAGGTTTACTGTATACCTTGCACCTTGTTATTGACGATGAAACACAGAAATTGCATCGGAATTATATTCAAAAGGCACAATGCCGTCATAAGTACAAGAGGACTGACACCCTCACTTTCTATGATTTGAACCTCTCCTGTGAGTCCAGTTTTAGATTCCGATGCTTCACCTCAGGTTTACTGTATCCCTCGGACCTTCTAATTGACGATGAAACACAGAGTTTGCATCCGAATTTAGTACAAAGGGTACAATGCCGACTTAAGTACAAGAGGACTGACACTATAACATTCTATGATTTGAACATCTCCTGTAAGTCCAGTTTTAGATTCCGATGCATCACTTCAGGTTTACTGTATCCCTTGGACCTTCTTATTGACGATGAAACACAGAAATTGCATCGGAATTAAATTCAAAAGGCACAATGCCGACTTAAGCAAAAGAGGACTGACACTTACACTTTCTATGATTTGAACCTCTCCTGTGAGTCCAGTTTTAGATTCCGATTCTTCACTTCAGGTTTACTGTATCTCTTGGACCTTCTTATTGACGATGAAACACAGAGATTGCATCCGAACTTAATACAAAAGGCACAATGACGGCTTAAGTACAAGAGGGCTGACACTTTCACTTTCTATGATTTGAACCTCTCCTGTGAGTGCAGTTTTAGATTCCGATGCTTCACTTCAGGTTTACTGTATCCCTTGGACCTTCTTATTGACGATGAAACACAGAAATTGCATCCGAATTTAATACAAATGGCACAATGCCAACTTAAGTACAAGAAGACTGACACTCTCGCTTTCTATGATTTGAACCTCTCCTGTGAGTCCAGTTTTAGATTCCGATGCTTCACTTCAGGTTTGCTGTATACCTTGCATCTTCTTATTGACGATGAAACACAGAAATTGCATCCGAATTTAATACAAAAGGCACAATGCCGACTTAAGTACAAGAGGACTGACTTTCTAACTTTCTATGATTTGAACCTCTCCTGCGAGTCCAGTTTTAGATTCCGATGCTTCACTTCAGGTTTACTGTATCCCTTGGACCTTCTTATTGACAATGAAACACAGAAAAAGCATCGGAATTAAATTCAAAAGGCACTATGCCGACTTAAGTACAAGAGGACTGACATTCTAACTTTCTATGATTTGAACCTCTCCTAAGAGACCAGTTTTAGATTCTGATGCTTCACTTAAGGTTTACTGTATACCTTGGACCCTCTTATTGACGGTGAAACACAGAGTTTGCATTCGAATTAAATACAAAGGGCACAATGCCGACTTAAGTACAAGTGGACTGACACTCTAACTTTCTATAATTTGAACCTCTCCTGTGGGTCCAGTTTCAGATTCCGATGCTTCACTTCAGGTTTACTGTATCCCATGGACCTTCCTATTGACGATGAAACACAGAAATTGCATCCGAACTTAATACAAAAGGCACAATGGCGGCTTCAATACAAGAGGACTGACAATTTCACTTTCTATGATTTGAACCTCTCCTGTGAGTCCAGTTTTAGATTCCGATGCTTCACTTCAGGTTTACTGTATCCCTTGGACCTTCTTATTGACGATGAGACACAGAAATTGCATCCCAATTTAATACAAATGGCACAATGCAGCCTTAAGTACAAGAGGACTGACACTCTCACTGTCTATGATTCGAACCTCTCCTGTGAGGTCAGATTTAGATTCCAATGCTTCACTTCAGGTTTACTGTAAACCTTGCACCTTCTTATTGACGATGAAACACAGAAAATGCATCGGAATTAAATTCAAAAGGCACAATGCCGCCTTAAGTACAAGAGGACTGACACTCTCACTTTCTATGATTTGAACCTCTCCTGTGATTCCAGTTTTGGATTCAGATGCTTCACTTCAGGTTTACTGTATCCCTTGGACCTTCTAATTGACGATGAAACACAGAAATTGCATCCGAATTTAATACAAATGGCACAATGCCGACTTAAGTACAAGAGGACTGACACTCTCACTCTCTTTGATTCGAACCTCTCCTGTGAGGTCAGATTTTGATTCCGATGTTTCACTTCAGGTTTACTGTATACCTTGCACCTTGTTATTGACGATGAAACACAGAAATTGCATCGGAATTATATTCAAAAGGCACAATGCCGTCTTAAGTACAAGAGGACTGACACCCTCACTTTCTATAATTTGAACCTCTCCTGTGAGTCCAGTTTTAGATTCCGATGCTTCACCTCAGGTTTACTGTATCCCTCGGACCTTCTAATTGACGATGAAACACAGAGTTTGCATCCGAATTTAGTACAAAAGGTACAATGCCGACTTAAGTGCAAGAGGACTGACACTATAACTTTCTATGATTTGAACCTCTCCTGTGATTCCAGTTTTAGATTCCGATGCATCACTTCAGGTTTACTGTATCCCTTGGACCGTCTTATTGATGATGAAACACAGAAATTGCATCCGAATTTAATACAAAAATCACAATGGCGACTTAAGTACAAGAAGACTGACACTCTCACTTTCTATGATTTGAACATCTCCTGTGAGTCCAGTTTTAGATTCCGACGCTTCACTTCTGGTTTACTGTATCCCTTGGATTTTCTTATTTACGATGAAACACAGAGATTGCATCGGAATCAAATTCAAAACGCACAATGCCGACATAAGTAAAAGAGGACTGACACTCTCACTTTCTACGATTTCAACCTCTCCTGTGAGTCCAGTTATAGATTCCGATGCTTCACTTCAGGTTTACTGTATCCCTTGGACCTTCCTATTGACGATGAAACACAGAAATTGCATCAGAATTAAATTCAAAAGGCACAATGCCGACTGAAGTACAAGAGGACTGACACTCTAACTTTCTATGATTTGAACCTCTCCTGTGAGTCCAGTTTTAGATTCCGATGCTTCACTTCAGGTTTACTGTATCCCTTGGTCCTTCTTATTGACGATGAAACACAGAGTTTGCATCCGAATTTAATACAAAAGGCACAATGCCGACTTAAGTACAAGAGGACTGACACTCCAACTTTCTATGATTTGAACCTCTCCTGTGAGTCCAGTTTTGGATTCCGATGCTTCACTTCAGGTTTACTGTAACCCTTGGACCTTCTTATTGAATATGAAACACAGAAATAGCATCCGAATTAAATTCAAAACGCACAATGCCGACTTAAGCAAATGAGGACTGACATTCTCACTTTCTATGATTTGAACCTCTCCTGTGAATCCAGTTTTAGATTCCGATGCTTCACTTCAGGTTTACTGTATCCCTTGGACCTCCTTATTGACGATGAAACACAGAGTTTGCATCCGAATTTAATACAAAAGGCACAATACCGACTTAGGTAGAAGAGGACTGACACTCTAATTTTCTATGATTTGAACCTCACCTGTGAGTCAAGTTTTGGATTCCGATGCTTCACTTCAGGTTGACTGTATCCCTTGGACATTCTTATTGACGATGAAACACAGAAATTGCATTCGAATGTAGTACAAAAGGCACAATGGCGACTTAAGTACAAGAGGACTGACACTCTTGCTTTCTATGATTTGAACCTCTCCTGTGAGTCCAGTTTTAGATTCCGATGCTTCACTTCAGGATTTCTGTATCCCTTGGACCTTCTTATTGACGATGAAACACAGAAATTGCATCTGAATTTAATACAAATGGCACAATGTCGACTTAAGTAAAAGAGGACTGACACTGTAACTTTCTATTATTTGAACCTCTCCTGTGAGTCCAGTTTTAGATTCCGATGCTTCACTTCAGGTTTGCTGTATACCTTGCACCTTCTTATTGACGATTGAACACAGAAATTGCATCCGAATGTAATACAAAAGGCACAATGCCGACTTAAGTACAAGAGGACTGACATTCTAACATTCCATGATTTGAACCTCTCCTGTGAGTCCAGTTTTAGATTCCGGTGCTTCACTTCAGGTTTACTGTATCCCTTGGACCTTCTTATTGACGATGAAACACAGAAATTGCATCCGAACTTAATACAAATGGCACACTGGCGGCTTAAGTACAAGAGGACTGACACTTTCACTTTCTATGATTTGAACCTCTCCTGTGAGTCCAGTTTTAGATTCCGACACTTCACGTCTGGTTTACTGTATCCCTTGGAATTTCTTATTGACGATGAAACACAGAAATTGAATCGGAATCAAATTCAAAACGCACAATGCCGACATAAGTAAAAGAGGACTGACACTCTCACTTTCTATGATTTGAACCTCTCCTGTGAGTCCAGTTTTAGATTCCGATGCTTCACTTCAGGTTTACTGTATCCCTTGGACCTTCTTATTGACGATGAAACACAGAGTTTGCATCCGAATTTAATACAAAAGGCACAATACCGACTTAAGAACAAGAGGAAACACACTCTAACTTTCTATGATTTGAACCTCTCCTGTGAGTCCAGTTTTGGATTTCGATGCTTCACTTCAGGTTTACTGTATCCCTTGGACCTTCTTATTGACGTTGAAACACAGAAATTGCATCCGAATTTAATACAAAAGGCACAATGGCGACTTAAGTACAAGAGGACTGACACTCTCACTTTCTATGATTTGAACCTCTCCTGTGAGACCAGTTTTAGATTCCGATGTTTCACTTCAGGTTTACTGTATCCCTTGGACCTTCTTATTGACGATGAAACACAGTAATTGCATCGGAATTAAATTCAAAAGCACAATGCCGACTTAAGTACAAGAGGACTGACACTCTAACTTTCTATGATTTGAACTTTTCCTGAGAGTCCAGTTTTAGATTCCGATGCTTCACTTCAGGCTTACTGTATCCCTTGGACCTTCTTATTGACGATGAAACACAGAGTTTGCATCCGAATTTAATACAAAAGGCACAATACCGACTTAAGTACAAGAGGACTGACACTCTAACTTTCTATGATTTGTACCTCACCTGTGAGTCCAGTTTTAGATTCCGATGCTTCACTTCAGGTTGACTGTATCCCTTGGACCTTCTTATTGACGATGAATCACAGAAATTGCATCCGAACTTAATACAAAAGGCACAATGGCGGCTTAAATACAAGAGGACTGACACTTTCACTTTCTATGATTTGAACCTCTCCTGTGAGTCCAGTTTTAGATTCCGATGCTTCACTTCAGGTTTACTGTATCCCTTGGACCTTCGTATTGACGATGTAACACAGAAATTGCATCGGAATTAAATTCAAAACGCACCATGCCGACTTAAGCAAAAGAGGACTGACACTCTCACTTTCTATGATTTGAACCTCTCCTGTGAGTCCAGTTTTAGATTCCGATGCTTCACTTCAGGTTTACTGTATCCCTTGGACCTTCTAATTGACGATGAAACACAGAAATTGCATCTGAATTTAATACAAATGGCACAATGCCGACTTAAGTACAAGAGGACTGACACTCTCACTCTCTTTGATTCGAACCTCTCCTGTGAGGTCCGATTTTGATTCCGATGCTTCACTTCAGGTTTACTGTATACCTTGCACCTTGTTACTGACGATGAAACACAGAAATTGCAACGGAATTATATTCAAAAGGCACAATGCCGTCTTAAGTACAAGAGGACTGACACCCTCACTTCCTATGATTTGAACCTCTCCTGTGAGTCCAGTTTTAGATTCCGATGCTTCACCTCAGGTTTACTGTATCCCTCGGACCTTCTAATTGACGATGAAACACAGAGTTTGCATCGGAATTTAGTACAAAGGGTACAATGCCGACTTAAGTACAAGAGGACTGACACTATAACTTTCTATGATTTGAACCTCTCCTGTGATTCCAGTTTTAGATTCCGATGCTTCACTTCAGGTTTACTGTATCCCTTGGACCGTCTTATTGACGATGAAACACAGAAATTGCATCCGAATCTAATACAAAAATCACAATGGCGACTTAAGTACAAGAAGACTGACACTCTCACTTTCTATGATTTGAACATCTAGTGTGAGTCCAGTTTTAGATTCCGACGCTTCACTTCTGGTTTACTGTATCCCTTGGATTTTCTTATTTACGATGAAACACAGAGATTGCATCGGAATCAAATTCAAAACGCACAATGCCGACATAAGTAAAAGAGGACTGACACTCTCACTTTCTACGATTTCAACCTCTCCTGTGAGTCCAGTTATAGATTCCGATGCTTCACTTCAGGTTTACTGTATCCCTTGGACCTTCCTATTGACGATGAAACACAGAAATTGCATCAGAATTAAATTCAAAAGGCACAATGCCGACTGAAGTACAAGAGGACTGACACTCTAACTTTCTATGATTTGAACCTCTCCTGTGAGTCCAGTTTTAGATTCCGATGCTTCACTTCAGGTTTACTGTATCCCTTGGACCTTCTTATTGACGATGAAACACAGAGTTTGCATCCGAATTTAATACAAAAGGCACAATGCCGACTTAAGTACAAGAGGACTGACACTCTCACTTTCTATGATTTGAACCTCTCCTGTGAGACCAGTTTTAGATTCCGATGTTTCACTTCAGGTTTACTGTATCCCTTGGACCTTCTTATTGACGATGAAACACAGTAATTGCATCGGAATTAAATTCAAAAGCACAATGCCGACTTAAGTACAAGAGGACTGACACTCTAACATTCTATGATTTGAACTTTTCCTGAGAGTCCAGTTTTAGATTCCGATGCTTCACTTCAGGCTTACTGTATCCCTTGGACCTTCTTATTGACGATGAAACACAGAGTTTGCATCCGAATTTAATACAAAAGGCACAATACCGACTTAAGTACAAGAGGACTGACACTCTAACTTTCTATGATTTGTACCTCACCTGTGAGTCCAGTTTTGGATTCCGATGCTTCACTTCAGGTTGACTGTATCCCTTGGACCTTCTTATTGACGATGAATCACAGAAATTGCATCCGAACTTAATACAAAAGGCACAATGGCGGCTTAAATACAAGAGGACTGACACTTTCACTTTCTATGATTTGAACCTCTCCTGTGAGTCCAGTTTTAGATTCCGATGCTTCACTTCAGGTTTACTGTATCCCTTGGACCTTCGTATTGACGATGTAACACAGAAATTGCATCGGAATTAAATTCAAAACGCACCATGCCGACTTAAGCAAAAGAGGACTGACACTCTCACTTTCTATGATTTGAACCTCTCCTGTGAGTCCAGTTTTAGATTCCGATGCTTCACTTCAGGTTTACTGTATCCCTTGGACCTTCTAATTGACGATGAAACACAGAAATTGCATCTGAATTTAATACAAATGGCACAATGCCGACTTAAGTACAAGAGGACTGACACTCTCACTCTCTTCGATTCGAACCTCTCCTGTGAGGTCCGATTTTGATTCCGATGCTTCACTTCAGGTTTACTGTATACCTTGCACCTTGTTACTGACGATGAAACACAGAAATTGCAACGGAATTATATTCAAAAGGCACAATGCCGTCTTAAGTACAAGAGGACTGACACCCTCACTTCCTATGATTTGAACCTCTCCTGTGAGTCCAGTTTTAGATTCCGATGCTTCACCTCAGGTTTACTGTATCCCTCGGACCTTCTAATTGACGATGAAACACAGAGTTTGCATCGGAATTTAGTACAAAGGGTACAATGCCGACTTAAGTACAAGAGGACTGACACTCTAACTTTCTATGATTTGAACCTCTCCTGTGAGTCCAGTTTTAGATTCCGATGCTTCACTTCAGGTTTACTGTATCCCTTGGACCTTCTTATTGACGATGAAACACAGAGTTTGCATCCGAATTTAATACAAAAGGCACAATGCCGACTTAAGTACAAGAGGACTGACACTCCAACTTTCTATGATTTGAACCTCTCCTGTGAGTCCAGTTTTGGATTCCGATGCTTCACTTCAGGTTTACTGTAACCCTTGGTCCTTCTTATTGAATATGAAACACAGAAATTGCATCCGAATTAAATTCAAAACACACAATGCCGACTTAAGCAAATGAGGACTGACATTCTCACTTTCTACGATTTGAACCTCTCCTGTGAGTCCAGTTTTAGATTCCGATGCTTCACTTCAGGTTTACTGTATCCCTTGGACCTTCTTATTGACGATGAAACACAGAAATTGCATCGGAATTAAATTCAAAAGGCATAATGCCGACTTAAGTACAAGAGGACTGACACTCTAACTTTCTATGATTTGAACCTCTCCTGTGAGTCCAGTTTTAGATTCCGATGCTTCACTTCATGTATACTGTATCCCTTGGACCTTCTTATTGACGATGAAACACAGATTTTGCACCCGAATTTAATACAAAAGGCACAATACCGACTTAAGAACAAGAGGACTGACACTCTAACTTTCTATGATTTGAACCTCTCCTGTGAGTCCAGTTTTGGATTCCGATGCTTCACTTCAGGTTTACTGTATCCCTTGGACCTTCTTATTGACGATGAAACACAGAAATTGCATCCGAATTTAATACAAAAGGCACAATGGCGACTTAAATACAAGAGGACTGACACTCTCACTTTCTATGATTTGAACCTCTCCTGTGAGACCAGTTTTAGATTCCGATGCTTCACTTCAGGTTTACTGTATCCCTTGGACCTTCTTATTGACGATGAAACACAGTAATTGCATCGGAATTAAATTCAAAAGGCACAATGCCGACTTAAGTACAAGAGGACTGTCACTCTAACTCTCTATGATTTGAACCTCTCCTGGGAGTCCAGTTTTAGATTCCAATGCTTCACATCAGGTTTACTGTATCCCTTGGACCTTCTTATCGACGATGAAACACAGAGTTTGCATCCGAATTTAATACAAAAGGCACAATACCGACTTAGGTAGAAGAGGACTGACACTCTAACTTTCTATCATTTGAACCTCACCTGTGAGTCAAGTTTTGGATTCCGATGCTTCACTTTAGGTTGACTGTATCCCTTGGACCTTCTTATTGACGATGAAACACAGAGTTTGCATCCGAATTTAATACAAAAGGCACAATGCCGACTTAAGTACAAGAGGACTGACACTCCAACTTTCTATGATTTGAACCTCTCCTGTGAGTCCAGTTTTGGATTCCGATGCTTCACTTCAGGTTTACTGTAACCCTTGGTCCTTCTTATTGAATATGAAACACAGAAATTGCATCCGAATTAAATTCAAAACACACAATGCCGACTTAAGCAAATGAGGACTGACATTCTCACTTTCTATGATTTGAACCTCTCCTGTGAGTCCAGTTTTAGATTCCGATGCTTCACTTCAGGTTTACTGTATCCCTTGGACCTTCTTATTGACGATGAAACACAGAAATTGCAACGGAATTAATTTCAAAAGGCATAATGCCGACTTATGTACAAGAGGACTGACACTCTAACTTTCTATGATTTGAAACACTCCTGTGAGTCCAGTTTTAGATTCCGATGTTTCACTTCATGTATACTGTATCCCTTGGACCTTCTTATTGACGATGAAACACAGATTTTGCACCCGAATTTAATACAAAAGGCACAATACCGACTTAAGAACAAGAGGACTGACACTCTAACTTTCTATGATTTGAACCTCTCCTGTGAGTCCAGTTTTGGATTCCGATGCTTCACTTCAGGTTTACTGTATCCCTTGGACCTTCTTATTGACGATGAAACACAGAAATTGCATCCGAATTTAATACAAAAGGCACAATGGCGACTTAAATACAAGAGGACTTACACTCTCACTTTCTATGATTTGAACCTCTCCTGTGAGACCAGTTTTAGATTCCGATGCTTCACTTCAGGTTTACTGTATCCCTTGGACCTTCTTATTGACAATGAAACACAGTAATTGCATCGGAATTAAATTCAAAAGGCACAATGCCGACTTAAGTACAAGAGGACTGACACTCTAACTCTCTATGATTTGAACCTCTCCTTGGAGTCCAGTTTTAGATTCCAATGCTTCACTTCAGGTTTACTGTATCCCTTGGACCTCCTTATCGACGATGAAACACAGAGTTTGCATCCGAATTTAATACAAAAGGCACAATACCGACTTAGGTAGAAGAGGACTGACACTCTAACTTTCTATCATTTGAACCTCACCTATGAGTCAAGTTTTGGATTCCGATGCTTCACTTCAGGTTGACTGTATCCCTTGGACCTTCTTATTGACGATGAAACACAGAAATTGCATCCGAATGTAGTACAAAAGGCACAATGGCGACTTAAGTACAAGAGGACTGACACTCTTGCTTTCTATGATTTGAACCTCTCCTGTGAGTCCAGTTTTAGATTCCGATGCTTCACTTCAGGTTTTCTGTATCCCTTGGACCTTCTTATTGACGATGAAACACAGAAATTGCATCTGAATTTAATACAAAAGGCACAATGTCGACTTAAGTAAAAGAGGACTGACACTCTAACTTTCTATTATTTGAACCTCTCCTGTGAGTCCAGTTTTAGATTCCGATGCTTCACTTCAGGTTTGCTGTATACCTTGCACCTTCTTATTGACGATGAAACACAGAAATTGCATCCGAATTTAATACAAAAGGCACAATGCCGACTTAAGTACAAGAGGACTGACATTCTAACATTCCATGATTTGAACCTCTCCTGTGAGTCCAGTTTTAGATTCCGATGCTTCACTTCAGGTTTACTGTATCCCTTGGACCTTCTTATTGACGATGAAACACAGAAATTGCATCCGAACTTAATACAAATGGCACACTGGCGGCTTAAGTACAAGAGGACTGACACTTTCACTTTCTATGATTTGAACCTCTCCTGTGAGTCCAGTTTTAGATTCCGACGCTTCACGTCTGGTTTACTGTATCCCTTGGAATTTCTTATTGACGATGAAACACAGAAATTGCATCGGAATCAAATTCAAAACGCACAATGCCGACATAAGTAAAAGATGACTGACACTCTCACTTTCTATGATTTGAACCTCTCCTGTGAGTCCAGTTTTAGATTCCGATGCTTCACTTCAGGTATACTGTATCCCTTGGACCTTCTTATTGACGATGAAACACAGAGTTTGCATCCGAATTTAATACAACATGCACAATACCGACTTAAGAACAAGAGGAAACACACTCTAACTTTCTATGATTTGAACCTCTCCTGTGAGTCCAGTTTTGGATTTCGATGTTTCACTTCTGGTTTACTGTATCCCTTGGACCATCTTATTGACGTTGAAACACAGAAATTGCATCCGAATTTAATACAAAAGGCACAATGGCGACTTAAGTACAAGAGGACTGACACTCTCACTTTCTATGATTTGAACCTCTCCTGTGAGACCAGTTTTAGATTCCGATGTTTCACTTCAGGTTTACTGTATCCCTTGGACCTTCTTATTGACGATGAAACACAGTAATTGCATCGGAATTAAATTCAAAAGCACAATGCCGACTTAAGTACAAGAGGACTGACACTCTAACTTTCTATGATTTGAACCTCTCCTGGGAGTCCAGTTTTGGATTCCGATGCTTCACTTCAGGTTAACTGTATCCCTTGTACCTTCTTATTGACGATGAAACACAGAAATTGCATCCGAATTAAATACAAAAGGCACAATGCCGACTTAAGTACAAGAGGACTGACACTCTCACTTTCTATGATTTGAACCTCTCCTGTGAGACCAGTTTTAGATTCCGATGCTTCACTTCAGGTTACTGTATCCCTTGGACCTTCTTATTGACGATGAAACACAGTAATTGCATCGGAATTAAATTAAAAATTCACAATGTCGACTTAAGTAAAAGAGGACTGACACTCTAACTTTCTATTATTTGAACCTCTCCTGTGAGTCCAGTTTTAGATTCCGATGCTTCACTTCAGGTTTTCTGTATACCTTGCACCTTCTTATTGACGACGAAACACAGAAATTGCATCCGAATTTAATACAAAAGGCACAATGTCGACTTAAGTACAAGAGGACTGACATTCTAACTTTCTATGATTTGAACCTCTCCTGTGAGTCCAGTTTTGGATTCCGATGCTTCACTTCAGCTTTACTGTAACCCTTGGACCTTCTTATTGACGATGAAACACAGAAATTGCATCCGAATTAAATTCAAAACGCACAATGCCGACTTAAGCAAATGAGGACTGACATTCTCACTTTCTATGCTTTGAACCTCTCCTGTGAGTCCAGTTTTAGATTCCGATGCTTCACTTCAGGTTTACTGTATCCCTTGGACCTTCTTATTGTCGATGAAACACAGAGTTTGCATCCGAATTTAATACAAAAGGCACAATACCGACTTAAGAACAAGAGGACTGACGCTCTAACTTTCTATGATTTGAACCTCTCCTTTGAGTCCAGTTTTGGATTCCGATGCTTCACTTCAGGTTAACTGTATCCCTTGTACCTTCTTATTGACGATGAAACACAGAAATTGCATCCGAATTTAATACAAAAGGCACAATGCCGACTTAAGTACAAGAGGACTGACACTCTCACTTTCTATGATTTGAACCTCTCCTGTGAGACCAGTTTTAGATTCCGATGCTTCACTTCAGGTTTACTGTATCCCTTGGACCTTCTTATTGACGATGAAACACAGTAATTGCATCGGAATTAAATTCAAAAGGCACAATGCCGACTTAAGTACAAGAGTACTGACACTCTAACTTTCTATGATTTGAACCTCTCTTGGGAGTCCAGTTTTAGATTCCGATGCTTCACTTCAGGTTTACTGTATCCCTTGGACCTTCGTATTGACGATGAATCACAGAGTTTGCATCCGAATTTAATACAAAAGGCACAATATCGACTTAAGTACAAGAGGACTGACACTCTAACTTTGTATGATTTGAACCTCACCTCTGAGTCCAGTTTTGGATTCCGATGCTTCACTTCAGGTTGACTGTATCCCTTGGACCTTCTTATTGACGATGAAACACAGAAATTGCATCCGAATTAGTACAAAAGGCACAATGGCGACTTAAGTACAAGAGGACTGACACTCTTGCTTTCTATTATTTGAACCTCTCCTGTGAGTCCAGTTTTAGATTCCGATGCTTCACTTCAGGTTTGCTGTATACCTTGCACCTTCTTATTGACGATGAAACACAGAAATTGCATCCGAATTTAATACAAAAGGCACAATGCCGACTTAAGTACAAGAGGACTGACACTCTAACTTTCTATGATTTGAACCTCTCTTGCGAGTCCAGTTTTAGATTCCGATGCTTAACTTCAGGTTTACTGTATCCCTTGGACCTTCGTATTGACGATGAAACACAGAGTTTGCATCCGAATTTAATACAAAAGGCACAATGTCGACTTAAGTACAAGAGGACTGACACTCTAACTTTCTATGATTTGAACCTCACCTGTGAGTCCAGTTTTGGATTCCGATGCTTCACTTCAGGTTGACTGTATCCCTTGGACCTTCTTATTGACGATGAAACACAGAAATTGCATCCGAATTAGTACAAAAGGCACAATGGCGACTTAAGTACAAGAGGACTGACACTCTTGCTTTCTATTATTTGAACCTCTCCTGTGAGTCCAGTTTTAGATTCCGATGCTTCACTTCAGGTTTGCTGTATACCTTGCACCTTCTTATTGACGATGAAACACAGAAATTGCATCCGAATTTAATACAAAAGGCACAATGCCGACTTAAGTACAAGAGGACTGACATTCTAACTTTCCATGATTTGAACCTCTCCTGTGAGTCCAGTTTTAGATTCCGATGCTTCACATCAGGTTTACTGTATCCCTTGGACCTTCTTATTGACGATGAAACACAGAAATTGCATCCGAACTTAATACAAAAGCACAATGGCGGCTTAAGTACACGAGGACTGACACTTTCACTTTCTATGATTTGAACCTCTCCTGTGAGTCCAGTTTTAGATTCCGACACTTCACGTCTGGTTTACTGTATCCCTTGGAATTTCTTATTGACGATGAAAAACAGAAATTGCATCGGAATCAAATTCAAAACGCACAATGCCGACATAAGTAAAAGAGGACAGACACTCTCACTTTCTATGATTAGAACCTTTCCTGTGAGTCCAGTTTTAGATTCCGATGCTTCACTTCAGGTTTACTGTATCCCTTGGACCTTCTTATTGACGATGAAACACAGAAATTGCATCCGAATTTAATACAAAAGGCACAATGGCGACTTAAGTACAAGAGGACTGACACTCTCACTTTCTGTGATTTGAACCTCTCCTGTGAGTCCAGTTTTAGATTCCAATGCTTCACTCCAGGTTCACTGTATCCCTTGGACCTTCTTATTGACGATGAAACACAGAGTTTGCATCCGAATTTAATACAAAAGTCAAAATGCCGACTTAAGTACAAGAGGACTGACACTCTAACTTTCTATGATTTGAATCACTCCTGTGAGTCCAGTTTTGGATTCCGATGCTTCACTTCAGGTTTACTGTATCCTTTGGACCTTCTTATTGACGATGAAACACAGAAATTGCATCCGAATTAAATTCAAAACGCACAATGCCGGCTTAAGCAAAAGAGGACTGACACTCTCACTTTCTATGATTTGAACCTCTCCTGTGAGTCTTGTTTTAGATTCCGATGCTTCACGTCAGGTTTACTGTATCCCTTGGACCTTCTTATTGAAGATGAAACACAGAATTTGCATCGGAATTAAATTCAAAAGACATAATGCCGACTTAAGTACAAGACCACAGACACTCTAACTTTCTATGATTTGAACCTCTCCTGTGAGTCCAGTTTTAGATTCCGATTCATCACTTCAGGTTTACTGTATCCCTTGGACCTTCTTATGGACGATGAAACACAGAGTTTGCATCCGAATTTAATACAAATGGCACAATGCCGACTTAAGTACAAGAGGGCTGACACTCTCACTTTCTATGATTCGAACCTCTCCTGTGAGGTCAGATTTAGATTCCGATGCTTCACTTCAGGTTTACTGTATCCCTTGGACCTTCTTATTGACGATAAAACACGGAAATCGCAACCGAATTTAATACAAATGGCACAATGCCGACTTAAGTACAAGAGGACTGACACTCGCACTTTCTATGATTTGAACCTCTCCTGTGAGACCGGTTTTAAATTCCGATGCTTCACTTCAGGTTTACTGTATCCCTTGGACCTTCTTATTGACGATGAAACACAGAAATTGAATCCGAATTTAATACAAAAATCACAATGGCGGCTTAAGTACAAGAGGACTGACACTCTCACTTTCTATGATTTGAACATCTCCTGTGAGTCCAGTTCTAGATTCCGATGCTTCACTTCAGGTTTACTGTTTCCCTTGGACGTTCTTATTGACGATGAAACACAGATATTGCATCGGAATTAAATTCAAAAGGCACAGTGCCGACCTAAGTAGAAGAGGACTAATACTCTCACTTTCTATGATTTGAACCTCTCCTGTGAGTCCAGTTTTAGAGTCCGATGCTTCTCTTCAGGTTTACTGTATACCTTGCAGCTTCTTGTTAACGATGAAACACAGAAATTGCATCGGAATTAAATTCAAAAGGCACAATGCCGACTTAAGTACAAGAGGACTGACACTCTAACTTTCTATGATTTGAACCTCTCCTGTGAGTCCAGTTTTGGATTCCGATGCTTCACTTCAGGTTTACTGTATCCCTTGGACCTTCTTATTGACGATGAAACACAGAAATTGCATCCGAATTAAATTCAAAACGCACAATGCCGACTTAAGCAAAAGAGGACTGACATTCTCACTTTCTATGATTTGAACCTCTCCTGTGAGTCCAGTTTTAGATTCCGATGCTTCACTTCAGGTTTACTGTATCCCTTGGCCCTTCTTATTGACGATGAAACACAGAAATTGCATCGGAATTAAATTCAAAAGGCATAATGCCGACTTAAGCACAAGAGGACTGACACTCTAACTTTCTATGATTTGAACTTCTCTTGTGAGTCCAGTTTCAGATTCCGATGCTTCACTTCAGGTGTACTGTTTCCCTTGGACCTTCTTATTGACGATGAAACACAGAGTTTGCATCCGAATTTAATTCAAAAGGCACAATGCCGAATTAAGTACAAGAGGACTGACACTCTAACTTTCTGTGATTTGAACCTCTCCTGTGAGTCCAGATTTGGATTCCGATGCTTCACTTTAGGTTTACTGTATCCCTTGGACTTTCTTATTGACGATGAAACACAGAAATTGCATCCGAATTTAATACAAAAGGCACAATGGCGACTTAAGTACAAGAGGACTGACACTTTCAATTTCTATGAATTGAACCTCTCCTCTGAGTCCAGTTTTAGATTCCGATGCTTCACCTCAGGTTTACTGTATCCCTTGGACATTCTTATTGACGATGAAACACAGAAATTGCATCCGAATTTAATACAAATGACACAATGCCGACTTAAGTACAAGAGGGCTGACACTCTCACTTTCTATGATTCGAACCTCTCCTGTGAGGTCAGATTTAGATTCCGATGCTTCACTTCAGGTTTACTGTATCCCTTGGACCTTCTTATTGACGATAAAACACGGAAATCGCAACCGAATTTAATACAAATGGCACAATGCCGACTTAAGTACAAGAGGACTGACACTCGCACTTTCTATGATTTGAACCTCTCCTGTGAGACCGGTTTTAAATTCCGATGCTTCACTTCAGGTTTACTGTATCCCTTGGACCTTCTTATGGACGATGAAACACAGAAATTGAATCCGAATTTAATACAAAAATCACAATGGCGGCTTAAGTACAAGAGGACTGACACTCTCACTTTCTATGATTTGAACATCTCCTGTGAGTCCAGTTCTAGATTCCGATGCTTCACTTCAGGTTTACTGTTTCCCTTGGACGTTCTTATTGACGATGAAACACAGAAATTGCATCGGAATTAAATTCAAAAGGCACAGTGCCGACCTAAATAGAAGAGGACTAAAACTCTCACTTTCTATGATTTGAACCTCTCCTGTGAGTCCAGTTTTAGATTCCGATGCTTCACTTCAGGTTTACTGTATACCTTGCAGCTTCTTGTTGACGATGAAACACAGAAATTGCATCCGAATTAAATTCAAAACGCACAATGCCGACTTAAGCAAAAGAGGACTGACACTCTCACTTTCTATGATTTGAACCTCTCCTGTGAGTCCAGTTTTAGATTCCGATGCTTCACTTCTGGTTTACTGTATCCCTTGGACCTTCTTATTGACGATGAAACACAGAGTTTGCATCCGAATTTAATACAAAAGGCACAATACCGACTTAAGTACAAGAGGACTGACACTCTGACTTTCTATGCTTTGAACCTCACCTGTGAGTCCAGTTTTGGATTCCGATGCTTCACTTCAGGTTTACTGTATCCCTAGGACCTTCTTATTGACGATGAAGCACAGAAATTGCATCCGAATTTAGTACAAAAGGCGCAATGGCGACTTAAGTACAAGAGGACTGACACTCTCGCTTTCCATGATTTGAACCTCTCATGTGAGTCCAGTTTTAGATTCCGATGCTTCACTTCAGGTTTACTGAATCCCTTGGACCTTCTTATTGACGATGAAACACAGAAATTGCATCTGAATTTAATACAAATGGCACAATGTCGACTTAAGTAAAAGAGGACTGACACTCTAACTTTCTATGATTTGAACCTTTCCTGTGAGTCCAGTTTTAGATTCCGATGCTTCACTTCAGGTTTGCTGTATACCTTGCACCTTCTTAATGACGATGAAACACAGAAATTGCATCCGAATTTAATACAAAAGGCACAATGCCGACTTAAGTACAAGAGGACTGACATTCTAACTTTCTATGATTTGAACCTATCCTGTGAGTCCAGTTTTAGATTCCGTTGCTTCACTTCAGGTTTACTGTATCCCTTTGGACCTTCTTATTAACAATGAAACACAGAAAAAGCATCGGAATTAAATTCAAAAGTGACGATGCCGACTTAAGTACAAGAGGACTGACATTCTAACTTTCTATGATTTGAACCTCTCCTAAGAGACCAGTTTTAGATTCTGATGCTTCACTTCAGGTTTACTGTATCCCTTGGACCTTCTTATTGACGATGAAACACAGAAATTGCATCCGAATGTAATGCAAATGGCACAATGCCGACTTAAGTACAAGAGGACTGACACTCTAACTCTCTATGACTCGAACCTCTCCTGTGAGGTCAGATTTATATTCCGATGCTTCACTACAGGTTTACTGTATACCTTGCACCTTATTATTGACGATGAAAAACAGAAATTGCATCAGAATTAAATTCAAAAGGCACAATGCCGTCTTAAGTACAAGAGGACTGACACCCTCATTTTCTATGATTTGAACCTCTCCTGTGAGTCCAGTTTTAGATTCCGATGTTTCACTTCAGGTTTACTGTGTCCCTTGGACCTTCTAATTGACGATGGAACACAGAGTTTGCATCCGAATTTAATACAAAAGGTACAATGTCGACTTAAGTACAAGAGGACTGAAGCTCTCACTTTCTATGATTTGAACATCTCCTGTGAGTCCAGTTTTAGATTCCGACGCTTCACTTCTGGTTTACTGTATCCCTTGGAATTTCTTGTTGACGATGAAACACATAAATTGCATCTGAATCAAATTCAAAACGCACAATGCTGACATAAGTAAAGAGGACTGACACTCTCACTTTCTATGATTTGAACCTCTCCTGTGAGTCCAGTTTTAGATTCCGATGCTTCACCTCAGGTTTACTGTATCCCTTGGATCTTCTTATTGACGATGAAACCCAGAAATTTCATCGGAATTAAATTCAAAAGGCACAATGCCGACTTAAGTACAAGAGGACTGACACTCTAACTTTTTATGATTTGAACCTCTCCTGTGAGTCCAGTTTTAGATTCCGATGCTTCACTGCAGGTTTAGTGTTTCCCTTGGACCTTCTTATTGACGATGAAACACAGATTTTGCATCCGAATTTATTACAAAAGGCACAATGCCGACTTAAGTACAAGAGGACTGACACTCTAACTTTCTATGATTTGAACCTCTCCTGTGAGTCCAGTTTTGGATTCCGATGCTTCACTTCAGGTTTACTGTATCCATTGGACCTTCTTATTGACGATGAAACACAGAAATTGCATCCGAATTTAATACAAAAGGCACAATGGCGACTTAAGTACAAGAGGACTGACACTTTCACTCTCTATGAATTGAACCTCTCCTGTGAGTCCAGTTTTAGATTCCAATGCTTCACCTCAGGTTTACTGTATCCCTTGGACATTCTTATTGACGATGAAACACAGAAATTGCATCCGAATTTAATACAAATGGCACAATGCCGACTTAAGTACAAGAGGACTGTCACTCTCACTTTCTATGATTCGAACCTCTCCTGTGAGGTCAGATTTAGATTCCAATGCTTCACTTCAGGTTTACTGTATCCCATAAACCTTCTTATTGACGATAAAACACGGAAATCGCATCCGAATTTAATACAAATGGCACAATGCCGACTTAAGTACAAGAGGACTGACACTCGCACTTTCTATGATTTGAACCTCTCCTGTGAGACCGGTTTTAAATTCCGATGCTTCACTTCAGGTTTACTGTAACCCTTGGACCTTCTTATTGACGATGAGACACAGAAATTCAATCCGAATTTAATACAAAAATCACAATGGCGGCTTAAGTACAAGAGGACTGACACTCTCACTTTCTATGATTTGAACATCTCCTGTGAGTCCAGTTCTAGATTCCGATGCTTCACTTCAGGTTTACTGTTTCCCTTGGACGTTCTTATTGACGATGAAACACAGAAATTGCATCGGAATTAAATTCAAAAGGCACAGTGCCGACCAAAGTAGAAGAGGACTAATACTCTCACTTTCTATGATCTGAACCTCTCCTGTGAGTCCAGTTTTAGATTCCGATGCTTCACTTCAGGTTTACTGTATACCTTGCAGCTTCTTGTTAACGATGAAACACAGAAATTGCATCGGAATTAAATTCAAAAGGCACAATGCCGACTTAAGTACAAGAGGACTGACACTGTAACTTTCTATGATTTGAACCTCTCCTGTGAGTCCAGTTTTAGATTCCGATACTTCACTTCAGGTTTACTGTATCCCTTGGACCTTCTTATTGACGATGAAACACAGAGTTTGCATCCGAATTTAATACAAAAGGCACAATGCCGACTTAAGTACAAGAGGACTGACACTCTAACTTTCTATGATTTGAACCTCTCCTGTGAGTCCAGTTTTGGATTCCGATACTTCACTTCACGTTTACTGTATCCCTTGGACCTTCTTATTGACGATGAAACACAGAAATTGCATCCGAACTTAATACAAAAGGCACAATCGCGGCTTAAGTACAAGAGGACTGACACTTTCACATTCTATGATTTGAACCTCTCCTGTGAGTACAGTTTTAGATTCCGATGCTTCACTTCAGGTTTACTGTATCCCTTGGACCTTTTTATTGACGATGAAACACAGAAATTGCATCCGAATTTAATGCAAATGGCACAATGCCGACTTAAGTACAAGAGGACTGACACTCTAACTCTCTATGATTCGAACCTCTCCTGTGAGGTCAGATTTAGATTCCGATGCTTCACTTCAGGTTTACTGTATCCCATAAACCTTCTTATTGACGATAAAACACGGAAATCGCATCCGAATTTAATACAAATAGCACAATGCCGACTTAAGTACAAGAGGACTGACACTCGCACTTTCTATGATTTGAACCTCTCCTGTGAGACCGGTTTTAAATTCCGATGCTTCACTTCAGGTTTACTGTAACCCTTGGACCATCTTATTGACGATGAGACACAGAAATTCAATCCGAATTTAATACAAAAATCACAATGGCGGCTTAAGTACAAGAGGACTGACACTCTCACTTTCTATGATTTGAACATCTCCTGTGAGTCCAGTTCTAGATTCCGATGCTTCACTTCAGGTTTACTGTTTCCCTTGGACGTTCTTATTGACGATGAAACACAGAAATTGCATCGGAATTAAATTCAAAAGGCACAATGCCGTCTTAAGTACAAGAGGACTGACACCCTCACTTTCTATGATTTGAACCTCTCCTGTGAGTCCAGTTTTATATTCCGATGTTTCACTTCAGGTTTACTGTGTCCCTTGGACCTTCTAATTGACGATGGAACACAGAGTTTGCATCCGAATTTAATACAAAAGGTACAATGACGACTTAAGTACAAGAGGACTGAAGCTCTCACTTTCTATAATTTGAACATCTCCTGTGAGTCCAGTTTTAGATTCCGACGCTTCACTTCTGGTTTACTGTATCCCTTGGAATTTCTTGTTGACGATGAAACACATAAATTGCATCTGAATCAAATTCAAAACGCACAATGCTGACATAAGTAAAGAGGACTGACACTCTCACTTTCTATGATTTGAACCTCTCCTGTGAGTCCAGTTTTAGATTCCGATGCTTCACCTCAGGTTTACTGTATCCCTTGGATCTTCTTATTGACGATGAAACCCAGAAATTGCATCGGAATTAAATTCAAAAGGCACAATGCCGACTTAAGTACAAGAGGACTGACACTCTCGCTTTCCATGATTTGAACCTCTCATGTGAGTCCAGTTTTAGATTCCGATGCTTCACTTCAGGTTTACTGAATCCCTTGGACCTTCTTATTGACGATGAAACACAGAAATTGCATCTGAATTTAATTCAAATGGCACAATGTCGACTTAAGTAAAAGAGGACTGACACTCTAACTTTCTATGATTTGAACCTTTCCTGTGAGTCCAGTTTTAGATTCCGATGCTTCACTTCAGGTTTGCTGTATACCTTGCACCTTCTTAATGACGATGAAACACAGAAATTGCATCCGAATTTAATACAAAAGGCACAATGCCGACTTAAGTACAAGAGGACTGACATTCTAACTTTCTATGATTTGAACCTATCCTGTGAGTCCAGTTTTAGATTCCGTTGCTTCACTTCAGGTTTACTGTATCCCTTGGACCTTCCTATTAACAATGTAACACAGAAAAAGCATCGGAATTAAATTCAAAAGTGACGATGCCGACTTAAGTACAAGAGGACTGACATTCTAACTTTCTATGATTTGAACCTCTCCTAAGAGACCAGTTTTAGATTCTGATGCTTCACTTCAGGTTTACTGTATCCCTTGGACCTTCTTATTGACGATGAAACACAGAAATTGCATCCGAATGTAATGCAAATGGCACAATGCCGACTTAAGTACAAGAGGACTGACACTCTAACTCTCTATGACTCGAACCTCTCCTGTGAGGTCAGATTTATATTCCGATGCCTCACTACAGGTTTACTGTATACCTTGCACCTTATTATAGACGATGAAACACAGAAATTGCATCAGAATTAAATTCAAAAGGCACAATGCCGTCTTAAGTACAAGAGGACTGACACCCTCACTTTCTATGATTTGAACCTCTCCTGTGAGTCCAGTTTTAGATTCCGATGTTTTACTTCAGGTTTACTGTGTCCCTTGGACCTTCTAATTGACGATGGAACACAGAGTTTGCATCCGAATTTAATACAAAAGGTACAATGTCGACTTAAGTACAAGAGGACTGAAGCTCTCACTTTCTATGATTTGAACATCTCCTGTGAGTCCAGTTTTAGATTCCGACGCTTCACTTCTGGTTTACTGTATCCCTTGGAATTTCTTGTTGACGATGAAACACATAAATTGCATCTGAATCAAATTCAAAACGCACAATGCTGACATAAGTAAAGAGGACTGACACTCTCACTTTCTATGATTTGAACCTCTCCTGTGAGTCCAGTTTTAGATTCCGATGCTTCACCTCAGGTTTACTGTATCCCTTGGATCTTCTTATTGACGATGAAACCCAGAAATTTCATCGGAATTAAATTCAAAAGGCACAATGCCGACTTAAGTACAAGAGGACTGACACTCTAACTTTTTATGATTTGAACCTCTCCTGTGAGTCCAGTTTTAGATTCCGATGCTTCACTGCAGGTTTAGTGTTTCCCTTGGACCTTCTTATTGACGATGAAACACAGATTTTGCATCCGAATTTATTACAAAAGGCACAATGCCGACTTAAGTACAAGAGGACTGACACTCTAACTTTCTATGATTTGAACCTCTCCTGTGAGTCCAGTTTTGGATTCCGATGCTTCACTTCAGGTTTACTGTATCCCTTGGACCTTGTTATTGACGATGAAACACAGAAATTGCATCCGAATTTAATACAAAAGGCATAATGGCGACTTAAGTACAAGAGGACTGACACTTTCACTCTCTATGAATTGAACCTCTCCTGTGAGTCCAGTTTTAGATTCCAATGCTTCACCTCAGGTTTACTGTATCCCTTGGACATTCTTATTGACGATGAAACACAGAAATTGCATCCGAATTTAATACAAATGGCACAATGCCGACTTAAGTACAAGAGGGCTGTCACTCTCACTTTCTATGATTCGAACCTCTCCTGTGAGGTCAGATTTAGATTCCGATGCTTCACTTCAGGTTTACTGTATCCCATAAACCTTCTTATTGACGATAAAACACGGAAATCGCATCCGAATTTAATACAAATGGCACAATGCCGACTTAAGTACAAGAGGACTGACACTCGCACTTTCTATGATTTGAACCTCTCCTGTGAGACCGGTTTTAAATTCCGATGCTTCACTTCAGGTTTACTGTAACCCTTGGACCTTCTTATTGACGATGAGACACAGAAATTCAATCCGAATTTAATACAAAAATCACAATGGCGGCTTAAGTACAAGAGGACTGACAATCTCACTTTCTATGATTTGAACATCTCCTGTGAGTCCAGTTCTAGATTCCGATGCTTCACTTCAGGTTTACTGTTTCCCTTGGACGTTCTTATTGACGATGAAACACAGAAATCGCATCGGAATTAAATTCAAAAGGCACAGTGCCGACCAAAGTAGAAGAGGACTAATACTCTCACTTTCTATGATTTGAACCTCTCCTGTGAGTCCAGTTTTAGATTCCGATGCTTCACTTCAGGTTTACTGTATACCTTGCAGCTTCTTGTTAACGATGAAACACAAAAATTGCATCGGAATTAAATTCAAAAGGCACAATGCCGACTTAAGTACAAGAGGACTGACACTGTAACTTTCTATGATTTGAACCTCTCCTGTGAGTCCAGTTTTAGATTCCGATACTTCACTTCAGGTTTACTGTATCCCTTGGACCTTCTTATTGACGATGAAACACAGAGTTTGCATCCGAATTTAATACAAAAGGCACAATGCCGACTTAAGTACAAGAGGACTGACACTCTAACTTTCTATGATTTGAACCTCTCCTGTGAGTCCAGTTTTGGATTCCGATACTTCACTTCACGTTTACTGTATCCCTTGGCCCTTCTTATTGACGATGAAACACAGAAATTGCATCCGAACTTAATACAAAAGGCACAATCGCGGCTTAAGTACAAGAGGACTGACACTTTCACATTCTATGATTTGAACCTCTCCTGTGAGTACAGTTTTAGATTCCGATGCTTCACTTCAGGTTTACTGTATCCCTTGGACCTTTTTATTGACGATGAAACACAGAAATTGCATCCGAATTTAATGCAAATGGCACAATGCCGACTTAAGTACAAGAGGACTGACACTCTAACTCTCTATGATTCGAACCTCTCCTGTGAGGTCAGATTTAGATTCCGATGCTTCACTTCAGGTTTACTGTATCCCATAAACCTTCTTATTGACGATAAAACACGGAAATCGCATCCGAATTTAATACAAATAGCACAATGCCGACTTAAGTACAAGAGGACTGACACTCGCACTTTCTATGATTTGAACCTCTCCTGTGAGACCGGTTTTAAATTCCGATGCTTCACTTCAGGTTTACTGTAACCCTTGGACCTTCTTATTGACGATGAGACACAGAAATTCAATCCGAATTTAATACAAAAATCACAATGGCGGCTTAAGTACAAGAGGACTGACACTCTCACTTTCTATGATTTGAACATATCCTGTGAGTCCAGTTCTAGATTCCGATGCTTCACTTCAGGTTTACTGTTTCCCTTGGACGTTCTAATTGACGATGAAACACAGAAATTGCATCGGAATTAAATTCAAAAGGCACAATGCCGTCTTAAGTACAAGAGGACTGACACCCTCACTTTCTATGATTTGAACCTCTTCTGTGAGTCCAGTTTTAGATTCCGATGTTTCACTTCAGGTTTACTGTGTCCCTTGGACCTTCTAATTGACGATGGAACACAGAGTTTGCATCCGAATTTAATACAAAAGGTACAATGACGACTTAAGTACAAGAGGACTGAAGCTCTCACTTTCTATAATTTGAACATCTCCTGTGAGCCCAGTTTTAGATTCCGACGCTTCACTTCTGGTTTACTGTATCCCTTGGAATTTCTTGTTGACGATGAAACACATAAATTGCATCTGAATCAAATTCAAAACGCACAATGCTGACATAAGTAAAGAGGACTGACACTCTCACTTTCTATGATTTGAACCTCTCCTGTGAGTCCAGTTTTAGATTCCGATGCTTCACCTCAGGTTTACTGTATCCCTTGGATCTTCTTATTGACGATGAAACCCAGAAATTGCATCGGAATTAAATTCAAAAGGCACAATGCCGACTTAAGTACAAGAGGACTGACACTCTAACTTTTTATGATTTGAACCTCTCCTGTGAGTCCAGTTTTAGATTCCGATGCTTCACTGCAGGTTTAGTGTATCCCTTGGACCTTCTTATTGACGATGAAACACAGATTTTGCATCCGAATTTAATACAAAAGGCACAATGCCGACTTAAGTACAAGAGGACTGACACTCTAACTTTCTATGATTTGAACCTCTCCTGTGAGTCCAGTTTTGGATTCCGATGCTTCACTTCAGGTTTACTGTATCCCTTGGACCTTCTTATTGACGATGAAACACAGAAATTGCATCCGAATTTAATACAAAAGGCACAATGGCGACTTAAGTACAAGAGGACTGACACTTTCACTTTCTATGAATTGAACCTCTCCTGTGAGTCCAGTTTTAGATTCCGATGCTTCACCTCAGGTTTACTGTATCCCTTGGACATTCTTATTGACGATGAAACACAGAAATTGCATCCGAATTTAATACAAATGGCACAATGCCGACTTAAGTACAAGAGGACTGACACTCGCACTTTCTATGATTTGAACCTCTCCTGTGAGACCGGTTTTAAATTCCGATGCTTCACTTCAGGTTTACTGTAACCCTTGGACCTTCTTATTGACGATGAGACACAGAAATTCAATCCGAATTTAATACAAAAATCACAATGGCGGCTTAAGTACAAGAGGACTGACACTCTCACTTTCTATGATTTGAACATCTCCTGTGAGTCCAGTTCTAGATTCCGATGCTTCACTTCAGGTTTACTGTTTCCCTTGGACGTTCTTATTGACGATGAAACACAGAAATTGCATCGGAATTAAATTCAAAAGGCACAGTGCCGACCAAAGTAGAAGAGGACTAATACTCTCACTTTCTATGATTTGAACCTATCCTGTGAGTCCAGTTTTAGATTCCGATGCTTCACTTCAGGTTTACTGTATACCTTGCAGCTTCTTGTTAACGATGAAACACAGAAATTGCATCGGAATTAAATTCAAAAGGCACAATGCCGACTTAAGTACAAGAGGACTGACACTGTAACTTTCTATGATTTGAACCTCTCCTGTGAGTCCAGTTTTAGATTCCGATACTTCACTTCAGGTTTACTGTATCCCTTGGACCTTCTTATTGACGATGAAACACAGAGTTTGCATCCGAATTTAATACAAAAGGCACAATGCCGACTTAAGTACAAGAGGACTGACACTCTAACTTTCTATGATTTGAACCTCTCCTGTGAGCCCAGTTTTGGATTCCGATACTTCACTTCACGTTTACTGTATCCCTTGGACCTTCTTATTGACGATGAAACACAGAAATTGCATCCGAACTTAATACAAAAGGCACAATCGCGGCTTAAGTACAAGAGGACTGACACTTTCACATTCTATGATTTGAACCTCTCCTGTGAGTACAGTTTTAGATTCCGATGCTTCACTTCAGGTTTACTGTATCCCTTGGACCTTTTTATTGACGATGAAACACAGAAATTGCATCCGAATTTAATGCAAATGGCACAATGCCGTCTTAAGTACAAGAGGACTGACACCCTCACTTTCTATGAATTGAACCTCTCCAGTGAGTCCTGTTTTAGATTCCGATGCTTCACTTCAGGTTTACTGTATCCCTTGGACCTTCTTATTGACGATGAAACACAGAAATTGCATCGGAATTAAATTCAAAAAGCATAATGCCGACTTAAGTACAAGAGCACTGACGCTCTAACTTTCTATGATTTGAACATCTCCTGTGAGTCCAGTTCTAGATTCCGATGCTTCACTTCAGGTTTACTGTTTCCCTTGGACGTTCTTATTGACGATGAAACACAGAAATTGCATCGGAATTAAATTCAAAAGGCACAATGCCGTCTTAAGTACAAGAGGACTGACACCCTCACTTTCTATGATTTGAACCTCTCCTGTGAGTCCAGTTTTAGATTCCGATGCTTCACCTCAGGTTTACTGTATCCCTTGGACCTTCTTATTGACGATGAAACACAGAAATTGCATCCGAATTTAATACAAAAGGCACAATGGCGACTTAAGTACAAGAGGACTGACACTTTCACTTTCTATGAATTGAACCTCTCCTGTGAGTCCAGTTTTAGATTCCGATGCTTCACCTCAGGTTTACTGTATCCCTTGGACCTTCTTATTAACAATGAAACACAGAAAAAGCATCGGAATTAAATTCAAAAGTGACGATGCCGACTTAAGTACAAGAGGACTGACATTCTAAATTTCTATGATTTGAACCTCTCCTAAGGGACCAGTTTTAGATTCTGATGCTTCACTTCAGGTTTACTGTATCCCTTGGACCTTCGTATTGATGATGAAACACAGAAATTGCATCCGAATGTAATGCAAATGGCACAATGCCGACTTAAGTACAAGAGGACTGACACTCTAACTCTCTATGACTCGAACCTCTCCTGTGAGGTCAGATTTATATTCCGATGCTTCACTACAGGTTTACTGTATACCTTGCACCTTATTATTGACGATGAAACACAGAAATTGCATCGGAATTAAATTCAAAAGGCACAATACCGTCTTAAGTACAAGAGGACTGACACCCTCACTTTCTATGATTTGAACCTCTCCTGTGAGTCCAGTTTTAGATTCCGATGTTTCACTTCAGGTTTACTGTGTCCCTTGGACCTTCTAATTGTCGATGGAACACAGAGTTTGCATCCGAATTTAATACAAAAGGTACAATGTCGACTTAAGTACAAGAGGACTGAAGCTCTCACTTTCTATGATTTGAACATCTCCTGTGAGTCCAGTTTTAGATTCCGACGCTTCACTTCTGGTTTACTGTATCCCTTGGAATTTCTTGTTGACGATGAAACACATAAATTGCATCTGAATCAAATTCAAAACGCACAATGCTGACATAAGTAAAGAGGACTGACACTCTCACTTTCTATGATTTGAACCTCTCCTGTGAGTCCAGTTTTAGATTCCGATGCTTCACCTCAGGTTTACTGTATCCCTTGGATCTTCTTATTGACGATGAAACCCAGAAATTGCATCGGAATTAAATTCAAAAGGCACAATGCCGACTTAAGTACAAGAGGACTGACACTCTAACTTTTTATGATTTGAACCTCTCCTGTGAGTCCAGTTTTAGATTCCGATGCTTCACTGCAGGTTTAGTGTTTCCCTTGGACCTTCTTATTGACGATGAAACACAGATTTTGCATCCGAATTTAATACAAAAGGCACAATGCCGACTTAAGTACAAGAGGACTGACACTCTAACTTTCTATGATTTGAACCTCTCCTGTGAGTCCAGTTTTGGATTCCGATGCTTCACTTCAGGTTTACTGTATCCCTTGGACCTTCTTATTGACGATGAAACACAGAAATTGCATCCGAATTTAATACAAAAGGCACAATGGCGACTTAAGTACAAGAGGACTGACACTTTCACTTTCTATGAATTGAACCTCTCCTGTGAGTCCAGTTTTAGATTCCGATGCTTCACCTCAGGTTTACTGTATCCCTTGGACATTCTTATTGACGATGAAACACAGAAATTGCATCCGAATTTAATACAAATGGCACAATGCCGACTTAAGTACAAGAGGGCTGTCACTCTCACTTTCTATGATTCGAACCTCTCCTGTGAGGTCAGATTTAGATTCCGATGCTTCACTTCAGGTTTACTGTATCCCATAAACCTTCTTATTGACGATAAAACACGGAAATCGCATCCGAATTTAATACAAATGGCACAATGCCGACTTAAGTACAAGAGGACTGACACTCGCACTTTCTATGATTTGAACCTCTCCTGTGAGACCGGTTTTAAATTCCGATGCTTCACTTCAGGTTTACTGTAACCCTTGGACCTTCTTATTGACGATGAGACACAGAAATTCAATCCGAATTTAATACAAAAATCACAACGGCGGCTTAAGTACAAGAGGACTGACACTCTCACTTTCTATGATTTGAACATCTCCTGTGAGTCCAGTTCTAGATTCCGATGCTTCACTTCAGGTTTACTGTTTCCCTTGGACGTTCTTATTGACGATGAAACACAGAAATTGCATCGGAATTAAATTCAAAAGGCACAGTGCCGACCAAAGTAGAAGAGGACTAATACTCTCACTTTCTATGATTTGAACCTCTCCTGTGAGTCCAGTTTTAGATTCCGATGCTTCACTTCAGGTTTACTGTATACCTTGCAGCTTCTTGTTAACGATGAAACACAGAAATTGCATCGGAATTAAATTCAAAAGGCACAATGCCGACTTAAGTACAAGAGGACTGACACTGTAACTTTCTATGTTTTGAACCTCTCCTGTGAGTCCAGTTTTAGATTCCGATACTTCACTTCAGGTTTACTGTATCCCTTGGACCTTCTTATTGACGATGAAACACAGAGTTTGCATCCGAATTTAATACAAAAGGCACAATGCCGACTTAAGTACAAGAGGACTGACACTCTAACTTTCTATGATTTGAACCTCTCCTGTGAGTCCAGTTTTGGATTCCGATACTTCACTTCACGTTTACTGTATCCCTTGGACCTTCTCATTGACGATGAAACACAGAAATTGCATCCGAACTTAATACAAAAGGCACAATCGCGGCTTAAGTACAAGAGGACTGACACTTTCACATTCTATGATTTGAACCTCTCCTGTGAGTACAGTTTTAGATTCCGATGCTTCACTTCAGGTTTACTGTATCCCTTGGACCTTTTTATTGACGATGAAACACAGAAATTGCATCCGAATTTAGTGCAAATGGCACAATGCCGACTTAAGTACAAGAGGACTGACACTCTAACTCTCTATGATTCGAACCTCTCCTGTGAGGTCAGATTTAGATTCCGATGCTTCACTTCAGGTTTACTGTATCACATAAACCTTCTTATTGACGATAAAACACGGAAATCGCATCCGAATTTAATACAAATAGCACAATGCCGACTTAAGTACAAGAGGACTGACACTCGCACTTTCTATGATTTGAACCTCTCCAGTGAGACCGGTTTTAAATTCCGATGCTTCACTTCAGGTTTACTGTAACCGTTGGAACCTCTTATTGACGATGAGACACAGAAATTCAATCCGAATTTAATGCAAAAATCACAATGGCGGCTTAAGTACAAGAGGACTGACACTCTCACTTTCTATGATTTGAACATCTCCTGTGAGCCCAGTTTTAGATTCCGGGCTTCACTTCTGGTTTACTGTATCCCTTGGAATTTCTTGTTGACGATGAAACACATAAATTGCATCGGAATCAAATTCAAAACGCACAATGCCGACATAAGTAAAAGAGGACAGACACTCTCACTTTCTATGATTTGAACCTCTCCTGTGAGTCCAGTTTTAGATTCCGATGCTTCACTTCAGGTTTACTGTATCCCTTGGATCTTCTTATTGACGATGAAACCCAGAAATTGCATCGGAATTAAATTCAAAAGGCACAATGCCGACTTAAGTACAAGAGGACTGACACTCTAACTTTCTATGATTTGAACCTCTCCTGTGAGTCCAGTTTTAGGTTCCGATGCTTCACTTCAGGTTTACTGTTTCCCTTGGACCTTCTTATTGACGATGAAACACAGAAATTGCATCCGAATTTAATACAAATGGCACAATGCCGACTTAAGTACAAGAGGGCTGACACTCGCACTTTCTATGGTTTGAACATCTCCTGTGAGACCGGTTTTAAATTCCGATGCTTCACTTCAGGTTTACTGTATCCCTTGGACCTTCTTATTGACGATGAAACACAGAAATTGAATCCGAATTTAATACAAAAATCACAATGGCGGCTTAAGTACAAGAGGACTGACACTCTCACTTTCTATGATTTGAACATCTCCTGTGAGTCCGGTTCTAGATTCCGATGCTTCACTTCAGGTTTACTGTTTCCCTTGGACGTTCTTATCGACGATGAAACACAGAAATTGCATCATAATTAAACTCAAAAGGCACAGTGCCGACCTAAGTAGAAGAGGACTAATACTCTCACTTTCTATGATTTGAACCTCTCCTGTGAGTCCAGTTTTAGATTCCGATGCTTCACTTCAGGTTTACTGTATACCTTGCAGCTTCTTGTTGACGATGAAACACAGAAATTGCATCGGAATTAAATTCAAAAGGCACAATGCCGACTTAAGTACAAGAGGACCGACACTCTAACTTTCTATGATTTGAACCTCTCCTGTGAGTCAGTTTTAGATTCCGATACTTCACTTAAGGTTTACTGTATCCCTTGGACCTGCTTATTGACGATGACGCACAGAGTTTGCATCTGAATTTAATGCAAAAGGCACAATGCCGACTTAAGTACAAGAGGACTGACACTCTAACTTTCTATGATTTGAAACTGTCCTGTGAGTCCAGTTTTGGATTCCGATGCTTTACTTCAGATTTACTGTATCCCTTGGACCTTCGTATTGACGATGAAACACAGAAATTGCATCCGAATTAAATTCAAAACGCACAATGCCGACTTAAGCAAAAGAGGACTGACACTCTCACTTTCTATGATTTGAAGCTCTCCTGTGAGTCCAGTTTTTGATTCCGATGCTTCACTTCAGGTTTACTGTATCCCTTGGACCTTCTTATTGACGATGAAACACAGAAATTGCATCGGAATTAAATTCAAAAGGCATAATGCCGACTTAAGTACAAGAGCACTGATACTCTAACTTTCTATGATTTGAACATCTCCTGTGAGTCCAGTTTTAGATTCCGATGCTTCACTTCAGGTTTACTGTATCCCTTGGACCTTCTTAGTGACGATGAAACACAGAGTTTGCATCCAAATTTAATACAAAAGGCACAATTCCGACTTAAGTACAAGAGGACTGACACTCTAACTTTCTATGATTTGAACCTCTCCTGTGAGTCCAGTTTTGGATTCCGATGCTTCACTTCAGGTTTACTATATCCCTTGGACCTTCGTATTGACGATGAAACACAGAAATTGCATCCGAATTTAATACAAAAGGCACAATGGAGACTTAAGTACAAGAGGACTGACACTCTCACTTTCTATGATTTGAACCTCTCCTGTGAGTCCAGTTTTAGTTTCCGATGCTTCACTTCAGGTTTACTGTATCCCTTGGACCTTCTTATTGACGATGAAACACAGAAATTGCATCCGAATTTAATATAAAAGGCACAATGGCGACATAAGTACAAGAGGACTGACACTTTAACTTTCTGTGAATTGAACCTCTCCTGTGAGTCCAGTTTTAGATTCCGATGCTTCACCTCAGGTTTACTGTACCCCTTGGACATTCCTATTGACGACGAAACACATAAATTGCATCCGAATTTAATACAAGTGGCACAATGCCGACTTAAGTACAAGAGGGCTGACACTCTCACTTTCTATGATTCGAACCTCTCCTGTGAGGTCAGATTTAGATTCCGATGCTTCACTTCAGGTTTACTGTGTTCCTTGGACCTTCTTATTGACGATAAAACACGGAAATCGCATCCGAATTTAATACAAATGGCACAATGCCGAATTCAGTACAAGAGGACTGACACTCGCACTTTCTATGATTTGAACCTCTCCTGTGAGACCGGTTTTAAATTCCGATGCTTCACTTCAGGTTTACTGTATCCCTTGGACCTTCTTATTGACGATGAAACACAGAAATTGAATCCGAATTTAATACAAAAATCACAATGGCGGCTTAAGTACATGAGGACTGACACTCTCACTTTCTATGATTTGAACATCTCCTGTGAGTCCAGTTCTTGATTCCGATGCTTCACTTCAGGTTTACTGTTTCCCTTGGACGTTCTTATTGACGATGAAACACAGAAATTGCATCGGAATTAAATTCAAAAGGCACAGTGCCGACCTAAGTAGAAGAGGACTAATACTCTCACTTTCTATGATTTGAACCTCTCCTGTGAGTCCAGTTTTAGATTCCGATGCTTCACTTCAGGTTTACTGTATACCTTGCAGCTTCTTATTGACGATGAAACACAGAAATTGCATCGGAATTAAAATCAAAAGGCAAAATGCCGACTTAAGTACAAGAGGACCGACACTCTAACTTTCTATGATTTGAACCTCTCCTGTGAGTCCAGTTTTAGATTCCGATGCTTCACTTCAGGTTTACTGTATCCCTTGGACCTTCTTATTGACGATGAAACACAGAGTTTGCATCCGAATTTATTACAAAAGGCACAATGCCGACTTAAGTACAAGAGGACTGACACTCTAACTTTCTATGATTTGAACCTCTCCTGTGAGTCCAGTTTTGGATTCCGATGCTTCACTTCAGGTTTACTGTATCCCTTGGACCTTCTTATTGTCGATGAAACACAGAAATTGCATCCGAATTAAATTCAAAACGCACAATGCCGACTTAAGCAAAAGAGGACTGACTCTCTCACTTTCTATGATTTGAACCTCTCCTGTGAGTCCAGTTTTAGATTCCGATGCTTCACTTCAGGTTTGCTGTATACCTTGCACCTTCTTAATGACGATGAAACACAGAAATTGCATCCGAATTTAATACAAAAGGCACAATGCCGACTTAAATACAAGAGGACTGACATTCTAACTTTCTATGATTTGAACCTCTCCTGTGAGTCCAGTTTTAGATTCCGATGCTTCACTTCAGGTTTACTGTATCCCTTGGATCTTCTTATTGACGAAGAAACCCAGAAATTGCATCGGAATTAAATTCAAAAGGCACAATGCCGACTTAAGTACAAGAGGACTGACACTCTAACTTTCTATGATTTGAACCTCTCCTGTGAGTCCAGTTTTAGGTTCCGATGCTTCACTTCAGGTTTACTGTTTCCCTTGGACCTTCTTATTGACGATGAAACACAGAGTTTGCATCCGAATTTAATACAAAAGGCACAATGCCGACTTAAGTACAAGAGGACTGACACTCTAACTGTCTATGATTTGAACCTCTCCTGTGAGTCCAGTTTTGGATTCCGATGCTTCACTTCAGGTTTACTGTATCCCTTGGACCTTCTTATTGACGATGAAACACTGAAATTGCATCCGAATTTAATACAAATGGCACAATGCCGACTTAAGTACAAGAGGGCTGACACTCTCACTTTCTATGATTCGAACCTCTCGTGTGAGGTCAGATTTAGATTCCGATGCTTCACTTCAGGTTTACTGTATCCCATAAACCTTCTTATTGACGATAAAACACGGAAATCGCATCCGAATTTAATACAAATGGCACAATGCCGACTTAAGTACAAGAGGACTGACACTCGCACTTTCTATGGTTTGAACATCTCCTGTGAGACCGGTTTTAAATTCCGATGCTTCACTTCAGGTTTACTGTATCCCTTGGACCTTCTTATTGACGATGAAACACAGAAATTGAATCCGAATTTAATACAAAAATCACAATGGCGGCTTAAGTACAAGAGGACTGACACTCTCACTTTCTATGATTTGAACATCTCCTGTGAGTCCGGTTCTAGATTCCGATGCTTCACTTCAGGTTTACTGTTTCCCTTGGACGTTCTTATTGACGATGAAACACAGAAATTGCATCGGAATTAAATTCAAAAGGCACAGTGCCGACCTAAGTAGAAGAGGACTAATACTCTCACTTTCTATGATTTGAACCTCTCCTGTGAATCCAGTTTTCGATTCCGATGCTTCACTTCAGGTTTACTGTATACCTTGCAGCTTCTTATTGACGATGAAACAAAGAAATTGCATCGGAATTAAATTCAAAAGGCACAATGCCGACTTAAGTACAAGAGGACTGACACTCTAACTTTCTATGATTTGAACCTCTCCTGTGAGTCCAGTTTTAGATTCCGATACTTCACTTCAGGTTTACTGTATCCCTTGGACCTGCTTATTGACGATGAAACACAGAGTTTGCATCCGAATTTAATACAAAAGGCACAATGCCGACTTAAGTACAAGAGGACTGACACTCTAACTTTCTATGATTTGAACCTCTCCTGTGAGTCCAGTTTTGGATTCCGATGCTTCACTTCAGGTTTACTGTATCCCTTGGACCTTCTTATTGTCGATGAAACACAGAAATTGCATCCGAATTAAATTCAAAACGCACAATGCCGACTTAAGCAAAAGAGGACTGACACTCTTACTTCCTATGATTTGAACCTCTCCTGTGAGTCCAGTTTTAGATTCCGATGCTTCACTTCAGGTTTGCTGTATACCTTGCACCTTCTTAATGACGATGAAACACAGAAATTGCATCCGAATTTAATACAAAAGGCACAATGCCGACTTAAATACAAGAGGACTGACATTCTAACTTTCTATGATTTGAACCTCTCCTGTGAGTCCAGTTTTAGATTCCGATGCTTCACTTCAGGTTTACTGTATCCCTTGGATCTTCTTATTGACGATGAAACCCAGAAATTGCATCGGAATTAAATTCAAAAGGCACAATGCCGACTTAAGTACAAGAGGACTGACACTCTAACTTTCTATGATTTGAACCTCTCCTCTGAGTCCAGTTTTAGGTTCCGATGCTTCACATCAGGTTTACTGTTTCCCTTGGACCTTCTTATTGACGATGAATCACAGAGTTTGCATCCGAATTTAATACTAAAGGCACAATGCCGACTTAAGTACAAGAGGACTGACACTCTAACTTTCTATGAATTGAACCTCTCCTGTGAGTCCAGTTTTAGATTCCGATGCTTCACCTCAGGTTTACTGTATCCCTTGGACATTCTTATTGACGATGAAACACAGAAATAGCATCCGAATTTAATACAAATGGCACAATGCCGACTTAAGTACAAGAGGGCTGACACTCTCACTTTCTATGATTCGAACCTCTCCTGTGAGGTCAGATTTAGATTGCGATGCTTCACTTCAGGTTTACTGTATCCCATAAACCTTCTTATTGACGATAAAACACGGAAATCGCGTCCGAATTTAATACAAATGGCACAATGTCGACTTAAGTACAAGAGGACTGACACTCGCACTTTCTATGGTTTGAACATCTCCTGTGAGACCGGTTTTAAATTCCGATGCTTCACTTCAGGTTTACTGTATCCCTTGGACCTTCTTATTGACGATGAAACACAGAAATTGAATCCGAATTTAATACAAAAATCACAATGGCGGCTTATGTACAAGAGGACTGACACTCTCACATTCTATGATTTGAACATCTCCTGTGAGTCCGGTTCTAGATTCCGATGCTTCACTTCAGGTTTACTGTTTCCCTTGGACGTTCTTATTGACGATGAAACACAGAAATTGCATCGGAATTAAATTCAAAAGGCACAGTGCCGACCTAAGTAGAAGAGGACTAATACTCTCACTTTCTATGATTTGAACCTCTCCTGTGAGTCCAGTTTTTGATTCCAATGCTTCACTTCAGGTTTACTGTATACCTTGCAGCTTCTTGTTGACGATGAAACAAAGACATTGCATCGGAATTAAATTCAAAAGGCACAATGCCGACTGAAGTACAAGAGGACTGACACTCTAACTTTCTATGATTTGAACCTCTCCTGTGAGTCCAGTTTTAGATTCCGATGCTTCACTTCAGGTTTACTGTATCCCTTGGACCTTCTTAGTGACAATGAAACACAGAGTTTGCATCCAAATTTAATACAAAAGGCACAATTCAGACTTAAGTACAAGAGGACTGACACTCTAACTTTCTATGATTTGAACCTCTCTTGTGAGTCCAGTTTTGGATTCCGATGCTTCACTTCAGGTTTACTATATCCCTTGGACCCTCTTATTGACGATGAAACACAGAAATTGCATCCGAATTTAATACAAAAGGCACAATGGAGACTTAAGTACAAGAGGACTGACACTCTCACTTTCTATGATTTGAACCTCTCCTGTGAGTCCAGTTTTAGTTTCCGATGCTTCACTTCAGGTTTACTGTATCCCTTGGACCTTCTTATTGACGATGAAACACAGAAATTGCATCCGAATTTAATACAAAAGGCACAATGACGACATAAGTACAAGAGGACTGACACTTTCACTTTCTATGAATTGAACCTCTCCTGTGATTCCAGTTTTAGATTCCGATGCTTCACCTCAGGTTTACTGTATCCCTTGGACATTCTTATTGACGATGAAACACAGAAATTGCATCTGAATTTAATACAAATGGCACAATGCCGACTTAACTACAAGAGGGCTGACACTCTCACTTTCTATGAATCGAACCTCTCCTGTGAGGTCAGATTTAGATTCCGATACTTCACTTCAGGTTTACTGTATCCCTTGGACCTACTTATTGACGATAAAACACGGAAATCGCATGCGAATTTAATACAAATGGCACAATGCCGACTTAAGTACAAGAGGACTGACACTCGCACTTTCAATGATTTGAACCTCTCCTGTGTGATCGGTTTTAAATTCCGATGCTTCACTTCAGGTTTACTGTATCCCTTGGACCTTCTTATTGACGATAAAACACAGAAATTGAATCCGAATTTAATACAAAAACCACAATGGCGGCTTAAGTACAAGAGGACTGACACTCTCACTTTCCATGATTTGAACATCTCCTGTGAGTCCAGTTCTAGAATCCGATGCTTCACTTCAGGTTTACTGTTTCCCTTGGACGTTCTTATTGACGATGAAACACAGAAATTGCATCGGAATTAAATTCAAAAGGCACAGTGCCGACCTAAGTAGAAGAGGACTAATACTCTCACTTTCTATGATTTGAACCTCTCCTGTGAGTCCCGTTTTAGATTCCGATGCTTCACTTCAGGTTTACTGTATACCTTGCAGCTTCTTATTGACGATGAAACACAGAAATTGCATCGGAATTAAATTCAAAAGGCACAATGCCGACTTAAGTACAAGAGGACTGACACTCTAACTTTCTATGATTTGAACCTCTCCTGTGAGTCCAGTTTTAGATTCCGATGCTTCACTTCAGGTTTACTGTATCCCTTGGACCTTCTTATTGACGATGAAACACAGAGTTTGCATCCGAATTTAATACAAAAGGCACAATGCCGACTTAAGTACAAGAGGACTGACACTCTAACTTTCTATGATTTGAACCTCTCCTGTGAGTCCAGTTTTGGATTCCGATGCCTCACTTCAGGTTTACTGTATCCCTTGGACCTTCTTATTGTCGATGAAACACAGAAATTGCATCCGAATTAGATTCAAAACGCACAATGCCGACTTAAGTACAAGAGGACTGTCACTCTAACTTTCTATGATTTGAACCTCTCCTGTGAGTCCAGTTTTAGGTTCCGATGCTTCACTTCAGGTTTACTGTTTCCCTTGGACCTTCTTATTGACGATGAAACACAGAGTTTGCATCCGAATTTAATACAAAAGGCACAATGCCGACTTATGTACAAGAGGACTGACACTCTAACTGTCTATGATTTGAACCTCTCCTGTGAGTCCAGTTTTGGATTCCGATGCATCACTTCAGGTTTACTGTATCCCTTGGACCTTCTTATTGACGATGAAACACTGAAATTGCATCCGAATTTAATACAAATGGCACAATGCCGACGTAAGTACAAGAGGGCTGACACTCTCACTTTCTATGATTCGAACCTCTCCTGTGAGGTCAGATTTAGATTCCGATGCTTCACTTCAGGTTTACTGTATCCCATAAACCTTCTTATTGACGATAAAACACGGAAATCGGATCCGAATTTAATACAAAAGGCACAATGCCGACTTAAGTACAAGAGGACTGACACTCGCACCTTCTATGGTTTGAACATCTCCTGTGAGACCGGTTTTAAATTCCGATGCTTCACTTCAGGTTTACTGTATCCCTTGGACCTTCTTATTGACGATGAAACACAGAAATTGAATCCGAATTTAATACAAAAATCACAATGGCGGCTTAAGTACAAGAGGACTGACACTCTCACTTTCTATGATTTGAACATCTCCTGTGAGTCCGGGTCTAGATTCCGATGCTTCACTTCAGGTTTACTGTTTCCCTTGGACGTTCTTATTGACGATGAAACACAGAAATTGCATCGGAATTAAATTCAAAAGGCACAGTGCCGACCTAAGTAGAAGAGGACTAATACTCTCACTTTCTATGATTTGAACCTCTCCTGTGAATCCAGTTTTAGATTCCGATGCTTCACTTCAGGTTTACAGTATACCTTGCAGCTTCTTGTTGACGATGAAACAAAGAAATTGCATCGGAATTAAATTCAAAAGGCACAATGCCGACTTAAGTACAAGAGGACTGACACTCTACCTTTCTATGATTTGAACCTCTCCTGTGAGTCCAGTTTTAGATTCCGATACTTCACTTCAGGTTTACTGTATTCCTTGGACCTGCTTATTGACGATGAAACACAGAGTTTGCATCCGAATTTAATACAAAAGGCACAATGCCGACTTAAGTACAAGAGGACTGACACTCTAACTTTCTATGATTTGAACCTCTCCTGTGAGTCCAGTTTTGGATTCCGATGCTTCACGTCAGGTTTACTGTATCCCTTGGACCTTCTTATTGTCGATGAAACACAGAAATTGCATCCGAATTAAATTCAAAACGCACAATGCCGACTTAAGCAAAACAGGACTGACACTCTCACTTCCTATGATTTGAACCTCTCCTGTGAGTCCAGTTTTAGATTCCGATGCTTCACTTCAGGTTTGCTGTATACCTTGCACCTTCTTAATCACGATGAAACACAGAAATTGCATCCGAATTTAATACAAAAGGCACAATGCCGACTTAAATACAAGAGGACTGACATTCTAACTTTCTATGATTTGAACCTCTCCTGTGAGTCCAGTTTTAGATTCCGATGCTTCACTTCAGGTTTACTGTATCCCTTGGATCTTCTTATTGACGATGAAACCCAGAAATTGCATCGGAATTAAATTCAAAAGGCACAATGCCGACTTAAGTACAAGAGGACTGACACTCTAACTTTCTATGATTTGAACCTCTCCTGTGAGTCCAGTTTTAGGTTCCGATGCTTCACTTCAGGTTTACTGTTTCCCTTGGACCTTCTTATTGACGATGAATCACAGAGTTTGCATCCGAATTTAATACAAAAGGCACAATGCCGACTTAAGTACAAGAGGACTGACACTCTAACTTTCTATGATTTGAACCTCTCCTGTGAGTCCAGTTTTGGATTCCGATGCTTCACTTCAGGTTTACTGTATCCCTTGGACCTTCTTATTGACGATGAAATACTGAAATTGCATCCGAATTTAATACAAAAGGCACAATGGCGACTTAGGTACAAGAGGACTGACACTTTCACTTTCTATGAATTGAACCTCTCCTGTGAGTCCAGTTTTAGATTCCGATGCTTCACCTCAGGTTTACTGTATCCCTTGGACATTCTTATTGACGATGAAACACAGAAATTGCATCCGAATTTAATACAAATGGCACAATGCCGACTTAAGTACAAGAGGGCTGACACTCTCACTTTCTATGATTCGAACCTCTCCTGTGAGGTCAGATTTAGATTCCGATGCTTCACTTCAGGTTTACTGTATCCCATAAACCTTCTTATTGACGATAAAACACGGAAATCGCGTCCGAACTTAATACAAATGGCACAATGCCGACTTAAGTACAAGAGGACTGACACTCGCACTTTCTATGGTTTGAACATCTCCTGTGAGACCGGTTTTAAATTCCGATGCTTCACTTCAGGTTTACTGTATCCCTTGGACCTTCTTATTGACGATGAAACACAGAAATTGAATCCGAATTTAATACAAAAATCACAATGGCGGCTTATGTACAAGAGGACTGACACTCTCACATTCTATGATTTGAACATCTCCTGTGAGTCCGGTTCTAGATTCCGATGCTTCACTTTAGGTTTACTGTTTCCCTTGGACGTTCTTATTGGCGATGAAACACAGAAATTGCATCGGAATTAAATTCAAAAGGCACAGTGCCGACCTAAGTAGAAGAGGACTAATAGTCTCACTTTCTATGATTTGAACCTCTCCTGTGAGTCCAGTTTTTGATTCCAATGCTTCACTTCAGGTTTACTGTATACCTTGCAGCTTCTTGTTGACGATGAAACAAAGAAATTGCATCGGAAATAAATTCAAAAGGCACAATGCCGACTTAAGTACAAGAGGACTGACACTCGAACTTTCTATAATTTGAACCTCTCCTGTGAGTCCAGTTTTAGATTCCGATGCTTCACTTCAGGTTTACTGTATCCCTTGGACCTTCTTAGTGACAATGAAACACAGAGTTTGCATCCAAATTTAATACAAAAGGCACAATTCAGACTTAAGTACAAGAGGACTGACACTCTAACTTTCTATGATTTGAACCTCTCCTGTGAGTCCAGTTTTGGTTTCCGATGCTTCACTTCAGGTTTACTATATCCCTTGGACCCTCTTATTGACGATGAAACACAGAAATTGCATCCGAATTTAATACAAAAGGCACAATGGAGACCTAAGTACAAGAGGACTGACACTCTCACTTTCTATGATTTGAACCTCTCCTGTGAGTCCAGTTTTAGTTTCCGATGCTTCACTTCAGGTTTACTGTATCCCTTGGACCTTCTTATTGACGATGAAACACAGAAATTGCATCCGAATTTAATACAAAAGGCACAATGACGACATAAGTACAAGAGGACTGACACTTTCACTTTCTATGAATTGAACCTCTCCTGTGAGTCCAGTTTTAGATTCCGATGCTTCACCTCAGGTTTACTGTATCCCTTGGACATTCTTATTGACGATGAAACACAGAAATTGCATCCGAATTTAATACAAATGGCACAATGCCGACTTAACTACAAGAGGGCTGACACTCTCACTTTCTATGATTCGAACCTCTCCTGTGAGGTCAGATTTAGATTCCGATACTTCACTTCAGGTTTACTGTATCCCTTGGACCTACTTATTGACGATAAAACACGGAAATCGCATGCGAATTTAATACAAATGGCACAATGCCGACTTAAGTAAAAGAGGACTGACACTCGCACTTTCAATGATTTGAACCTCTCCTGTGAGACCGGTTTTAAATTCCGATGCTTCACTTCAGGTTTACTGTATCCCTTGGACCTTCTTATTGACGATGAAACACAGAAATTGAATCCGAATTTAATACAAAAACCACAATGGCGGCTTAAGTACAAGAGGACTGACACTCTCACTTTCCATGATTTGAACATCTCCTGTGAGTCCAGTTCTAGATTCCGATGCTTCACTTCAGGTTTACTGTTTCCCTTGGACGTTCTTATTGACGATGAAACACAGAAATTGCATCGGAATTAAATTCAAAAGGCACAGTGCCGACCTAAGTAGAAGAGGACTAATACTCTCACTTTCTATGATTTGAACCTCTCCATTGAGTCCAGTTTTAGATTCCGATGCTTCACTTCAGGTTTACTGTATACCTTGCAGCTTCTTATTGACGATGAAACACAGAAATTGCATCGGAATTAAATTCAAAAGGCACAATGCCGACTTAAGTACAAGAGGACTGACACTCTAACTTTCTATGATTTGAACCTCTCCTGTGAGTCCGGTTTTAGATTCCGATGCTTCACTACAGGTTTACTGTATCCCTTGGACCTTCTTATTGACGATGAAACACAGAGTTTGCATCCGAATTTAATACAAAAGGCACAATGCCGACTTAAGTACAAGAGGACTGACACTCTAACTTTCTATGATTTGAACCTCTCCTGTGAGTCCAGTTTTGGATTCCGATGCTTCACTTCAGGTTTACTGTATCCCTTGGACCTTCTTATTGTCGATGAAACACAGAAATTGCATCCGAATTAAATTCAAAACGCACAATGCCGACTTAAGCAAAAGAGGACTGACGCTCTCACTTTCTATGATTTGAACCTCTCCTGTGAGTCCAGTTTTAGATTCCGATGCTTCACTTCAGGTTTACTGTATCCCTTGCACCTTCTTATTGACGATGAAACATAGAAATTGTATCGGAATTAAATTCAAAAGGCATAATGCCGACTTAAGTACAAGAGGACTGACACTCTAACTTTCTATGATTTGAACCTCTCCTGTGAGTCCAGTTTTGGATTACGATGCCTCACTTCAGGTTTACTGTATCCCTTGGACCTTCTTATTGACGATGAAACACAGAAATTGCATCGGAATTAAATTTAAAAGGTACAATGCTGACTTAAATACAAGAGGACTGACACTCTAACTTTCTATGATTTGAACCTCACCTGTGAGTCCAGTTTTGGATTCCGATGCTTCACTTCAGGTTTACTATATCCCTAGGACCCTCTTATTGACGATGAAACACAGAAATTGCATCCGAATTTAGTACAAAAGGCACAATGGCGACTTAAGTAAAAGAGGACTGACACTCTCGCTTTCCATGATTTGAACCTCTCCTGTGAGTCCAGTTTTAGATTCCGATGCTTCACTTCAGGTTTACTGTGTCCCTTGGACCTTCTTATTGACGATGAAACACAGAAATTGCATCTGAATTTAATACAAACGGCACAATGTCGACTTAAGTAAAAGACCACTGACACTCTAACTTTCTATGATTTGAACCTCTCCTGTGAGTCCAGTTTTAGACTCCGATGCTTCACTTCATGTTTGCTGTATACCTTGCACCTTCTTAATGACGATGAAACACAGAAATTGCATCCGAATTTAATACAAAAGGCACAATGCCGACTTAAATACAGGAGGACTGACATTCTAACTTTCTATGATTTGAACCTCTCCTGTGAGTCCAGTTTTAGATTCCGATGCTTCACTTCAGGGTTACTGTATCCCTTGGACCTTCTTATTGACAATGAAACACAGAAAAAGCATCGAAATTAAATTCAAAAGGCACAATGCCGACTTAAGTACAAGAGGACTGACATCCTAACTTTCTATGGTTTGAACGTCTCCTAAGAGACCAGTTTTAGATTCTGGTGCTTCACTTCAGGTTTACTGTATCCCTTGGACCTTCTTATTGACGATGAAACACAGAAATTGCATCCGAACTTAATACAAAAGGCACAATGGCGGCTTAAGTACAAGAGGACAGACACTTTCACATTCTATGATTTGAACCTCTCCTGTGAGTCCAGTTTTAGATACCGATGCTTCACTTCAGGTTTACTGTATCCCTTTGACTTTCTTATTGACGATGAAACACAGAAATTGCATCTGAATTTAATACAAATGGCACAATGCCGACTTAAGTACAAGAGGACTGACACTCTCACTCTCTATGATTCAAACCTCTCCTGTGAGGTCAGATTTAGATTCCGATGCTTCACTTCAGGTTTACTGTTTACCTGGCACCCTGTTATTGACGATAAAACACAGAAATTGCATCGGAATTAAATTCAAAAGGCACAATGCCGTCTTAAGTACAAGAGGACTGACACCCTCACTTTCTATGATTTGAACCTCTCCTGTGAGTCCAGTTTTAGATTCCGATGCTTCACTTCAGGTTTACTGTATCCCTTGGACCTTCTTATTGACGATGAAACACAGAAATTGCATCCGAATTTAATACAAAAAACACAATGGCGACTTAAGTACAAGAGGACTGACGCTCTCACTTTCTATGATTTGAATATCTCCTGTGAGTCCAGTTTTAGATTCCGACGCTTCACTTCTGGTTTACTGTATCCCTTGATATTTCTTATTGACGATGAAACACAGAAATTGCATCGGAATCAAATTCAAAACGCATCATGCCGACATAAGTAAAAGAGGACTGACACTCTCTCTTTCTATGATTTGAACCTTTCCTGTGAGTCCAGTTTTAGACTCCGATGCTTCACTTCAGGTTTACTGTACCCCTTGGACCTTCTTATTGACGATGAAACACAGAAATTGCATCGGAATTAAATTCAAAAGG